>NC_080833.1:98627604-99993854 GCF_030435755.1 Ochotona princeps | reverse complement strand
CCAGGACAGTTGTGGGCAGGAAGCAAGGCAGGTGGGCCCTGCCTCCTATAGTTCATCCAACTTTCACATCTACCTAGGAGAAAGTAGATTGATTGCCCCAGGATAGAAAGCAGGGCCAAATAACCTTGAGGGCTGAAGTGCTGAGTGACAACCCTACCATTCTCATGTTTAAATTATGTTGCAAACTGAATGGTCACTCAGTGCACTTGTTCTTGCTTTCATTTTAGGATCCTGTTTTATGACCTCAATTGAGGATCCCAAGCTGTTCTGTTATAGTTAGTAAGTTAGCAAATGGTTTTATGTTCTTTGACCACAATAAATGTGTTTTTGTAGCTCACTGACATCTAAATTGATAATGATCACCGATGGATGTCAGCACTGGCCACCAATGTTTTGCTTTTGCAAAAAAGGAATGAATTTTTTTTACTTTAATATCTTTGTGGGTTTCTTTTTTAACTACTGGAAGAGAAAAAAACAACACAGAACGATAAAGTATATTTTGAACCAAACATGAACTCAATCATTTGTTTAATAGTTATTGAGTACCAACCATTGGGCCATGTGTTTTATAACTTTTCAGCAAAGAGGAATGACTCACAGTTTTTGCACTTCTGAAACTTCTGAATCTAAGGAAAAAGAGAGGCAAACAAATGACTCTACCAGAGGAAAAACGAATACATTCTTTAAGAGATGACTAAGGGCCTGGAGCAGTAGCCTAATAGCTAAAGTCCTTGCCTTGCTTGCCTCGGAATCCCATATGAGCGCCAGTTTGTATCCAGGCTGCTCCACTTTCTTATCCAGTTCTCTTTTTGTGGCCTCCTGGGAAAACTGTAGAGGATGGCCCAAAGCCTTGGGACCCTGCACCCACGCAGGAGACCCAAAAGAAGTTCCTGGCTCCTGGCTTCAGATTGGCTCAGCTCTGGTCTTTGCGATCACTTGGGGAGTGAACCAGTGGATGGAAGAGCTTTCTCTTTGTCTCTCGCTCTCTCTGTAAATATGACTTTCCAATAAAAACAAATCCTTTTTTTTAAAAGAATGATTGAATATTTTGGGTCAAAGGAGGAGGATATCACATGTAGCTGGGACAAGAGAAGTTTCTGGAGAAATTGTCACAGGAACTGATCACCGCAAGAGAGGCAGGGCCTAAAAAGTGATGAAAGGAGAATGGGAAACTGTGGATAATTTTAGAAAGGGGAAGTGACAAGGGATAGCTGTGTGGCTTGGGTGGCAGACAGTGGCTACTATAGTGACTCAAATGAAGTTGTGAATGTATAAGCCAGGTAAGACTCTGTTCATTTGAGTAGACAAATTTGACTCACAATGACCAGAGCTGAGCTGATCCAAAACTGGGAGTCAGGAATTTCTTCTGGCCTCCTAGGTAGATAACAGTGATCCAGGGCCTGGTGTGATAGCCTAGTGGCTAAAGATCTTTGCCTTGCATGCACTGGGATCCCATATGGGCACCGGTTCTAATCCTGGCAGCTCCACTTTCCATTCAGCTCCCTGCTTGTGACCTGGGAAAGCAGTCAAGGATGGCCCAAAGCCTTGGGATCCTGTACCCACATGGGAGACCTGGAAAAGGCTCTGGGCTCCTGGTTTCAGATCAGCTCAGCTCTGGCTGTTGTGGCCACATTGGGGAGAATCATCGGACGGAAGATCTTTGTCTCTCCTCCTCTCTGTATATATGACTTTCCAATCAAAATAAATAAATCTTTAAAAAAAAAACTGACCCAAGGACTTCAGCCATCCTCTGTTGCTTTCCCAGGCCATGAGCAGGGAGCTGGATCAGAAGTAGAACAGCTGGGATATGAAAGCATACAACACCCCCACTCCAGCACCCATGCTTAATCATTCTTGCCATTGTCTTAGGGGAACAAATACATACCTATAGATGAGCATCAGTGCTTACGTATTTGTGAATGTTTGGGCCAGAACAGAATGAACAGAGTTGGATAGGGAGGCAACACATAGTTGAGAACATAAGGAATGAAATGGACACAAGATAAAAACTACAAAAGCAGGAGACCAGCAGGAAGCTCCTATCTTTGAAGAAGGAGTTTGACCCAGAAAGCTTATTGCCTCCATCTTTTATTGAACTGCCTGGGGAGACAAATCACAGTAATTGGTGGGGCACAGGCATTGACAGCTGTGTCCCATGTTGATGTTAACCAGCCAATGCTTCATGCTCAGGAAGCAACAGCATGGCCCAAGTACAGGAGTTGGTACGTGATTGTCTCAAGGATATCTTAAAACACATAGTTCTGTGGCCTTGGATCTTGGTCAAAATACAGACCCTTGTCCACAGGCCTCAACCTTGGTCTTGGACTTCTGCCCACTCACAGAGTGTTTCTCACAGAGTTTGACCTTGGTCTCTGGCACCAGCAGTCTATGAACTCAGGATTCCAGGCATAGTCTGCCCTGCTGTTCTTTATCAAGTCACACTGTTCTTTTTTAGAAAACTGCCTATGGCAGGTAGTGTAGATTGAGAACAAAGAGTGCTTAAATCTATGGACACACATTTGTGCCAGTTTCTTGCACAACTTTCCCCATCTTTTCTGCCTTCTTTTTCCAAACTCTCTTCCTACTTTCACTTGTCCTAGAATATTTTTAGAATGAATTTTAAAAGATTCTGTAGAAAGGGCTCAGCACAGCAGCTCACTGGCCACTTGAAGAGCCCTGGCTAATCCTCCCCCTTGCAAACATATGAGTACCAGTTCATGTCTCAGCTGCTCCACTTCCCATCTAGCTCCCAGCATATGGTCTGGAAAAGCAATGAAGGATGGTCTAGAGTCTGCAGCCATATGGCAGTCTTGGAAGAAAACTCCTGGCTCCTGGATTTGGATTGGCTCAGCTCCAGGTCATTGTGGCCATTTGGGGAGTACACTAGCAGATGAAAGATCTTTCTCTCTGTCTCTCTCTCTGGAAATCTGCCTTTCCAACTAAAATACATAAATCATTTTTTAAAAGGTTCATAGAAAAACGAAGTTAAGACATCCGTTTGTTTTGGTGCAAAGTTTTTTGAAATCAGTGTAGTTCTCCGCCTCCCCCTCCCCGCCCAAAATACGCATTACCCATGAGCTTTTAAATGGCCCCATGTATTTATCGAGGTTACTAGAAAATCTAAACCCACATTGGTGATTCATGGTGCTTTTTGTCAGACAGTGCCACGCGCAGTATGCCACACTGTTCCCATTCATTTTTAAAGACCTTCAATCAATGAGCTAAGATACTTTCTTGGAGATAAGTTCTCATTTAGCTATCCTGTTAATCAGCAAAGCAATGAAGAAATTTTGGCCAATGTCAGATCTTAACAAAGTTGAAGTACAAATGGTAATGGACAGGGATTTCTAAGCTCAAGTGGTGAGGTAAAGTATGGTACAAATAAGCTACTTTCTAATCAGTAGGTCAGCTATGGATTAGAATACCTTCTTGGAGGTGTTTGATGTATAGGTAAACCTTGGGTTCGCTACTATCTGCACTTCCTTTGAACTATTTCAATCAGAAAGTATGGTTGAAAAGGGTCACCCCTTCCAATTAACAGCACCCATGCCACTTCCTATATACACTGCTCAGGTAGTTTCTGTGCCTCACATTTCTCCTCTTGTAGGGTGGCTCTCTAAATTAAGCATTTCATAGAATAAGGACATATTACACATCATAAAGAGTTTTTATCTTGTCACAGCAAACTATCATTTGAATAAAATTTCCTGAATTTCACAAATGTCCAAACCCAATACAGTGACATTTTGTTTGTCCAAGTTTGACTACTCTATGCAAACTATGCAGCTGACACCACACCAAACTAGTGCCCCACCAATTTTTGAAGACCTTACACATGTAAATTTTTGTTTGCACCTGCATTCAATTGGGGTGGGAGGATTAGCGCACTTCAAAAAGTTTGAGAAAAAATGGAATTACAAAATAAGTTCATTTTTATGCAATACAATTTTAAAACCCATGAACTTTTTTTTCATAATACACATTTCTCATGAACTTTTGGAATTACATTAAAAGGAGTAGAATTATGGGTCATATGGTAATTTATATTTCAGTTATTGAAGAGATGCCAACCAATTGAGCATCTTTTAAATAATCCTCTCAGAAGACCTTTATGAACTGCTCTTTCTGTTCTCATCCAAGTTATCCCTCCCTATTTTCCCATTATTTCCAACTTATATATCTCTACCTGTACTTGAACTTGAGTTAAATCACTTATCTCCGACCTCTTGGCAACAGATTCTAAACTCCTTAAGAGCAGAACCCAGCCCTTATTTTTCCTGGAATTGCTCACCCTCCCTGATTCATCCTGGATGACTAATCAGCTCTCAATAAATCTTAACTGGGGGAAAAAAACGATAAAAGATCTGGGTGCAGAAAAGATTCAGCTTCAAGCAAAATAACTCTTACTTTGGGGACTAAGAACTTGAGATTCTCCGAAGTCACAAATTCTTATTTTACTTACAATTGCTGGAGCTTTGCTGAGACACTGAAGTTGCTTTTTATTCACAAAAAGAAAAAGAGAATGTATGTGTGTATTGGTCTGGGGAAGGAGAGGCTGCCTTTAGTATGCTGCAGCTTTTCAACAGTAAGCTATATCTGCAAAAACTGTTCATCAGCCAAGTGACCTCCTCGGCCAACGTGGGGGTAACTCTTCAGAACTTTACCAACAAACAAGCTGGAGGTGCTGAGCTCCCAGCTGCTGTGCTGACATCTGAACATGCTGCTTTTCACATGCCACGGATCTGTCTAAAGAGATCAGAAGTGCTGGCAGTCTTGCAAAATCACAATGATTTTATCCACTTTGCTATGGTGCTGGCAGAATCACAATGATTTTAAACTGCTTGCAACACAGCTTAATTTAATGAGTTACATAAAAAATGTTGAAATAACATAAATATTTCCTAATGAAATGAAAAGAAATGAGAGATGGCTTCTTTTGGGAGCTTCCTGTGCTGCAGCCACTAACCCAGGTGTGGTTCAAGTGTTCCCTGATCATCTCTGAGCACACACCATGAAACACTGAGCACTTCCCATGGGAAACATTGCTGTCAGACAAGACAGGTGTAAGGCATTGCTTTCTTGCGAAGAGTGGATAATCTAACTGCAGATGCAGGAAATGGACACATCAAAGATCATTATAAATGTATGCTGAGGGTTGGGGCATTTGAGACAGTGATGAAGATCCTGGCTGGGATCCTTACCATCCAGGATCCAGGCCATCCTGCAGTGCCTGGGCTTGAGTCTCAACTGTGCTTCTAACTCAGTGTCTTGTGTTTAGTCTGCAAAACAGCAGATGATGGCTAAAATTCTTGGATCACTGTCACCCATGTGAGAAATCTGAATGGAGTTCCTGGTTTGTGCCTTTGGCCTTGAGCAGCCCTGGCTGTTGCAGGGATTTGGGGAGTGAACCAGCAAAATGGAAGAGCTCTCTCTCTTCATTCAGTCTTTCAAATAAATAAAAATAAGAAAATAAAAGCTTCACATGAGATAGGGGTTTGGTTCAGCAGTTAAGATGCTGCTTGAGATGCTTGCCTCCCATGTCAGAGTCCTTGGGTTTGAGTCCTGGCTCCTCTTCTGATTCAACTTCTGACTAATACAGCAGGTGATGGCTCACATACTTGAATTTTTGCTACCCACACTGAGACTTCAGAAGGAAACATCCATGAAAGGAAGCAATCTGGGGGTTTTATATACTTTGGAATGTTTGCACAAAGTCCATTAAGACCTTTGATTTCCTGGACCCTGGCTTCAGATCTGGGAAGTGAACCAACAGATAGAAGGCCTTTCTAAACTCTCTCACACAGGTCTACTCTTTTACTTCCAAAAAGTAAAATTATTAAATTTTAAAAATTAGGTTTTAAATATAGGTTGCACAAAATTTTTTTTAAAAGTACTCAGTTGGTGAAAGTAGGCTGGTGGAGAGTGGGAGCAGGGCTCCCTGTCCCGCGGGCAGGAGACACTACCCAAGAAGGTCTTTGAAGGATGAAGAAGAACATAAAGGCTAGCAGACAGGCTGTAGTGTTTTCATTTATTTCCTCAAATTTTACTTTTATATTTACTTTTAATTGAAAGACAGCACAAGAGAGATGGAGACAGAAGGAAGAAGACCAAGAGAAATCTTTGATCCAATCTGGTAATTAATTCATTTCCCAACTGACCACAACAGTTAGGGCTGGGCTGTCGAAGCCAGGAGCTAAGGACCCAGTATGTATGAGTCTCACACGTGTGTGACAGGTTTTCAACTATCCGTCCAACACCTCTCTAATTGTGCCATCAATAGGAAGCTGCAAGTGGAAGTGAAACCGGGGCTCAAGCACAGGCTCTTTGATGTGGGATGTATGTATCTTCAACATCGCAGCAACAGTTCTCAGGTTGTTGTATTTCAGATGCTCAGTAGGATGCTATCAAGAGCAGGCCAAGGTCAAGGACCTCAGAGTATCTGAATGGAGCAAGATATTCAGGATAGAAAATATGCAGGTGGCAGAGTGGCATGGGTAAATTGAGAATCGAATGGAAAGTAGTGTTGAAGATAAAAATAAGTCTAGACTTTGATCCTGAAGAGAGCAGGAAGCTGTCTGAGTTTCTGAGCAGCAGAGTGACACATTGACAGTTACATTTACAGGAAAGTGATCTAACAAGGTTTTTTTTTTTTTTTTTTTTTTTTTTTTTTTAGACTAGGCTAAGAGGAGAAAATAACAGAAAAGAGAAATAAATTAAGACCACTGAATTAGTGTTGCTGAGAACATAAAGCTTGAGCAACAGCAACATGAAGAAGGGCATGAGTGGGAGGTGTTTCAGGACATAAAGTTGGGCTTTCTGTAGCCTTAGACATATTTTCTGAAATGTTGGTTTTTATATAGGGTTTATTTCTATTTCATATTCTCCAGACATTGCCCTAATGGTTATCAGACCCTCAGCTCCATACTCTGCCATCTGACCACTCTCACTTTTTTTTTATTAATTATTTTGCATTATGTTACAGTTTCATAGGCTCTGGGAATCCCCCCCAACGCCCCTCCCCCCTGGTGGCTTCCTCCACCTTGATGCAGTATTACAGTTCAAATTCAATCAAGATTCTTTCCTTGTAAACATATACCAAGTATAAAGTCCAGCTATTTATTGTCCAGATGGGTTGAACAGTCTCTTGGGGAGACCATTTCTGGTACGTTGTTAGAGCTGGCAGAATATCATCCCATTCAACCAAGAGTCCCGACATAACATCAACAGCAATTTGCAACATTATGGAATTGACATGGTTGTGAGTAACCAGTGTGTTACAAAAAAAAAAAAAAAAAGAAAGAAAGCAAGTTCTTAACCACAACCTATGATTAGCCCATTGACATTTCAGTTTTAGTTTTAGTTTTATATACAGCAATCTGAAAGCACTTCTCTAATTAATTCAAAGAAGTGTGAACTCTGGGGGAGAAAGGAGGAGCAGCAACTCCATTGTATTCACTGGTCTACCCAGGTACCCAGAAGAGCACCTGGCACACAACATGGGCAGTGAATGTTCAGCCTAGCACTCATAATTTTATTTTCAGACCTCAAACCTTTGCAGCACAATTCAAACTCTGCTGTTGACCTTGCTACTTAATTCACCGAGTAAATAGAATTAATCTGAAGGGAACACTCACATCCTCCCACAACCAAGTCAGCTGACCCACCAGTAACCCCACCCGTATTGGGCTCCTTCCCTCTGACCACAAAGGCCGTTTCTTCACAGCTCCCATGTCACAAGAACCCTCTCATTTGTTCAGAGCCATGTCCCCTCCTGCCTTGACTCCTAGCTCTCTGGCATCCTCCACTTTCTCCCTCTTAGCTGGGTAATTCTTGTCAGCTGTAGCTCTTGGAGGAATCCCTGGTGAGGTAAGGCAATGAGATGTTCTGTTATGTGTCTGAGGTGGGGTACTGGAACCCGGCACAACGCCATTCCTGGATCTGCCATTGTGGAAGGCTACAGGAACCCAAGGCATCCTCCGCAAGAGTTTACCCAAGCTGTCTCAGGGCAGAGTTCTGTGCCTGAAAATTAGGATGCACTCAGTAAACATTGACCAATCCATTGCTAATGGTCCCAAAATCCCACAAAATCTCCAAAGGCCATCATATTTCTCTGACAGTATAATCCACAAGTGCAATGTTTATACTTTCAATGTCTTCACTTTGTCACCTCTTAGTCTCTTGTGATCTCTCTCACTTTAATAAAAACATTTCTTTCCCCAGCTGTAGGCAACAGCCTAGGTTGCACTGTACCTAGGCAAATGCTACAATTCTGGGGAAAAAAGCAGCTAATAGCCGACAGGCATCCTGGGCCTGGTTAAAGCCAAATTTGTGTTAACTAGACCAGTGTGACAGCATAGTCACCTATCATATTTTTTATAAAGATGTGTGGGGTGCAGATGATGGCATACCAACAGACAGGGTCTGGGGACCTGCATGCAAATGTTCATGGGCCCTGGGTAGGCAGGCAGGGTCCCAGGATGGCAGGGTACACCACCAGAAGACTGGCACCAGTGGGAGCAAGGGAGAGCTGTGGACTGCGGAGGGAAGTGAGTCTGGAGATGTGTGGGAGGAAGGACTGCTGAGGGAGGATGTGACAGGTGAGGAGTGACTTCTGGAGGACTTCCACCAACCTGTTTACTGCACTTGCAGGTGAATGAGGGGGCTGAGACTGGATGGTTAAGAGGAGGAAAACTGGAGGACCTTTGTGGGCAGAACCAGTACACCTGCGCATGTGGGAGACCAGAGCTGGGATTGTTGGTGTTGACCACCATCCACAGGAAAACACACACAAAAGGCTGGTAGGCTTATCTGACAGAGCTCGACCAAGCAGTACCTGCTATTGAGTGTTGGGGCAGGGAGTGGACCATGTAAGGACAGGCCATGACACTAATCAATTCACAAACAACCTGGGTCTGGGAGCAGATTCTGGGAGATAATGGGCTCACCCCCATGAGACTGCCATAGTAGCTGGATTGCTTGAGGGCTGGAGTGCTGATGGGCTGAGCTAGGAATGACCATGGAACTCAACAACACTCATGGAATTGGAAACAGGCCAGGCTGGTCCAGGCTGTAGCACCCACAAGCAATCCAAGAACAGGGTGTTGTGTGGGCTGGGCCACAACATCCACCAACACACACAAAGGCCTACACTAGGGGGCAGACAGGCAGTAAGGACCTGGTACTGCTGGAATGCATGAGATGTGATTCTGTGATGGCCTGGTGTGGGAATTTGGGGAACTCCCCTAGTGGGCCATCGCTTTCATTGCTGAGCACATGAGTCAGGACTAGATGTCAGCAGGTTGCTAGGTTGTTGGCTCTGTACAGGATGGACTGGGCTGCAGAATCCCTTGGCATGAGCATGCTCTGACTGTAAAATATGCCAGACTGCAATAGTTCCAGCACCCATTGGTGCTCCCAAGAGCCAGGGTAGGTATTCAATAGGCTGGGCTGGGTCTCTGAACTCATGGAACAACATAAGAGCTGGTTCTGGGAGTGGACTAGGCAGGGCTGGGCTGTAACATCAACAGAAAGAACTGGAATGGGTTTGGGACACTTGGCCAAGGCTGTTCTTCCTGACAGGACAAAAGGTTGACCAAGTCAGAATGGGCTAAGAACCCACCAGTGTCCATGAGATTTCCCATTGGGAGGTGAACTGTTAGAGGAGCTTGGGGAACAGTTCTGTGAGGACACAGTACCTGCAGGTGAGTGCAAGAACCAAAGCTGGAAGTAGCCCAGACAAGGCCAGGTTACAGTACCAGCTGGTACACATGTGGGTCAAGTGTCAGGGAAAGCCAGGCCAGGTTGGGTCAATTCATAACACCCAAAGGCAGATGGAAGAACCAGGATGGGATACAGGACAGGCTGGGTTGGGCCACATACCAGCCAGTTCACTTTAGGGTCAGGACTGGTGGCAGGCTGTGCTGGGCTAGGCTGTAGCACCTGCCAGCATGAGCTGGAACTAAGAGCAGACCAGGCCAAGCCAAATGGATGCTGAGGTGAGGCTAGCCAAGCCAGTCTAGACCACAGCTCCCACCAGCACATATATGATACAGAATTGAGGGTGCGCCTAGGTGGGCTGCTGTGGGGACTCCACTGCTGGGCCACTGCTCCTGCTGGTGAGCATGAGAGCTGGGACTTGGAGTAGACCAGGCTGGGCAGGGCTACAACACCTGTTGGTCTTCATGTGAGCTGGCTTAGGGAGAGAGCCTGGCTGGGCTAAGTTACCATATCCATTGGTGCATGCATGAGTCAGAGTAAATTCAGGCTGCTTGGGCTTTATCAAAGCATCAGTTAGCAAGTACTGGGACTGAGAGCAAATCCTGTCAGGCTAGACCATAGAAGTACCTGGAAAGTGCAAGATACGGGACTGTAAGTGGACCTAATTGGTAACTGTGGGTACTTCTCTGATGGGCTGCAACTTCCATCGTGAGCATGAGAAATGAAAAAGAAAATCAAGAACCTTCTTAAAGAAAATGATGCTACTGTATGTTCTATGAGTCATTGAATAATTTAATCACAAGAAACTGTTTTGAAGAGATGAAACTGACAAACACAAAAACATCAAAATCCATGAGATAGAGCTCCTGCTGATTTTTGTTGGTGAAACGTGTCTCTTCTAGACAACAACTAGATGCATTTTGTTTTTTTAATTCAGCCTACTAATCTATGTGATTTGATTGAGCTTCAGTCCATTACTTTCAGCTTAGAAACCTGCCCCAAGGAGAAGAATCTGATAACTAGAAGTTTATGATCAAGAACAAAAGAAGACCCAAAGGCAAAATGATATTACTGAAGACTCCCCTGCACAGGAGCAAAACCCTACGCTAAGCTCAGAGTTAACTGAGGAAGACATCAAGAAAATGGGGGACACAGAATTCAGAAAACTCATTATACAGCTTCTGGTCAACAATGAGAAGCACATACAAGAGTTCGAAGAATTTAAGGAGTAAGTTACACAAAAATAGCAGCAATAAAGGAAATTAAGGGTGATATATCAGAAATTAAGAACACAGTAGAGCATATTAAAAGTACAGTCTCCAAAATAGAACGAAGCAAGCACAAAAAAGAATCTCAGAATTGGAAGATATTTCTTGTCAACAAGGGGAAGCAAACAAAAAGGCTGGAAGCAGAGCTGGATCAGGCTAAAAAAAAAGTATTCAAGAATTGAAAGACACTATTAAGAGGCCAAATGTAAGAGTATGGGAGTCCCAGAAGGTGCAGCAACAGAAACTGGTTTTACAAATATATTTAATGAAATAATAACGGAAAATTTCACTAATCTAGAGAAAGAATTGGGAAACAAGATCCAGGAGGGGCACAGAACTCCCAACAGGCCTGATCAAAAGCGATCTTCACGACACATGATCATCAATTTCTCTTCAATCGAACATAAGGAAAAGATCCTTAAATGTGCACGTTAAAAAATCAACTGACATATAAAGCAATGCCAATTAAACTCATAGGAGACCTCTAACACGAAACTCTACAGGTCAGAAGAGAATGGAATGACATACTCCAGATTCTAAAAGAAAAAAAAATTGTCAGCCTAGGATAACATATCCAGCAAAGCTTTCTTTTGTCTTTGAAAATGAAATAAAATTCTTCCACAGTCAAGAAAAGTTAAAAGAATTTGCCTCTTCCAAACCTGCCCTACAAATGATACTTCAAGATGTTCTCTTGATAAAGAAGAGGAATAGCACCCACCAAAACCAAAGGCAAAAGTGAAGAACATCCCACTAAAATAACAACAGAAGACTAAATCAATGAATAACCCATTCATAAAATGACAGGACCAAATTACCACCCATGTATATTAACCCTGAAAATGATTACTTCTTATAAAGAAATGTAACAAGTACCTGTTAACTCACTTCCCAATACAGAAAACAGAACATCGACTCTACGCCTTCTGCTGTCTGACTCTCTGGGTATAATGATGCCATGCCTGATATCATTCTCTTTGCTGCTGCTTTGGCCCATGTTATTCCAACTCCTTGGAACATTCTTTCACAAGACACATCTATGCCTCCTGAATTCTATTGTTACTCACTGGTGAAGTCTTCTAAGCCTCTTCATTCAAATAGAATTCCTCCCACTTTCATGAGTCACTTTCCAACTCTCTGATTCCTTCTATTGCCCTCTTTAACTTACTATATGTGTGTGTTGGTTGGCTGTCTTTCCTCAATAGAATAAATGTCCCACAAAGATGGTACCTGGTCTCATCCACTACTCCAACTCTATAACCAAGAACATTACTTGGTACACAGCAGGCACTTGTTGAAGGCTATACATCTCCTGGGAAACAGGTTCTGCAATGGGATTTGATGTGGATGCCTTCTGTTGGAGAGTGCTCCTGAGAGCCACAGCCATAAAGCAAACAGAAGGAAACAGGATCGGGCAGAAGAAAAAAAACCTGGCTTGGGATATAGTCTTGAAGGCTCCAGTCAATCCTACAGGAAGCTCAGTAGTTAAGATAGCCCTTCAAGTTGGACAAAATCACCATTAGGGGCTAGACCCTTAAAGACTCATGTTCATTGGTTACTAATGCAGGTTGTCCTAGGAACACAGCAAGGTCATGGCATACAAGAGAAGGAAGAGAGCAGAATGACATCAATGACTCCTCATGCTCAATGTCTTCTTACCCACTTGCCTTGTGCTGGTTGCACTAAAAAGAAAATGGTACAGACAGTGAGCCCTGACTCAGGAAAGAGAGTCAAACGAGGTACAGACATCCACAGTACAAAGCAGTGTGCTAGAACTCACAGTTGTTGCACAAATGAGTGCATACAGAGGGAGAAGAGGAGCAAGAACTCCTCCAAATAGGGGAAAGAGTGAAAAGGAGTGAGGTAGGCAACGTGAAGGAGACTTTGGAAATCTTGAAAGAGGGCTAAGATTTTGCTACGGCAAAGGAGTCAAAGCAGCCAGCAGGTCACTAGGTAGTGGATCAAGGCTCAGATATAGGATAGTCCTGGCTGTGGGCTAAATAATCCTCTCCTTTCTCTGTGCTCTGATACTTAAAAAACTGAAGTTCAGGGGCTGACATGATGAATTAAGCTCTGCCTGCAATGCCAGCAAACCATATGGGCACTGATTCATGTCTCAGATGTTCTACTTCTGATCTAATTCCTGCTAATGTGCCTGGGAAAGCAGCAGAGGGTAGGCTATGTGCTTTGGTCCCTGTACCCATGTGCAGATGAAGCTCCTGACTGGCTTACTTCAGCCCTGGCTGTTGCAGCCATCTAGTGAGTGAACCAGCATCTGAAAGCTCTCTCTCTCCCTCTCTCTTTCCCTCACTCTCTTTCCTTCTCCTTCTATTTTTCCTTTTTAAACTCTAACTTTCAAAACAGGTAACTAAATCTTACAAAATGAAATAATATCTATATCAGGATCCTGATTCTACATGAATCCTCCAATTGCCACACAACCTGTGTGCGCAAGTCAAATCTTGAAAGGAGCATGCTGCTGCTTTGCCTGTCAACTCTGTCAGCCTCAGGGAATAATTTGTAGGAATTTTGTGTGACCTGCTCTATATTTAAAACTGCAATGAGCCAGCAAATCCAATCATCCAAAACAAAATAGCCCATTGTACTGGGTAAATGAGGTGTATATACAAAAAAGACCACACCTTTGTAAAGAGAAATCAATGCGAGGGCAGCTGAGTTCTGGTTCAAAATGTGTAGTATCAAGTAAGGAGGTAAACAGCATATCCCTAGCATAACCTTCCAGAGGATGGAACTGAGGCATAGAAAGGCAAAAGGACTTCTTCAAGATCATACAACAGATCAATGCCAGAGGAGAAACTACAAAAACCTGCAGGAACACATGCTCTCTCTAAGTGACCTCTGAAATCTTCGACCAGGGCTATTCATATGTACCTGCTTTCTTCCTTCTTCAGTTAACAGAACAGGAGCCACTGGGAAACCCTATTACTGAGTCAAGTAGCAGCTCTCATTTAATCACAGCCACTGTGAAGAGGAACACTGGCTGAGTTAACTTGAAGTCCATTTTCTTGGAGCTCATGAATAGTAAACTGAGAAATGAGCCCTGGGCTTTATTGTTGGGGTAAAAGCATGATTCATAGGGCCTTGGCAGAGGTCAACTGCCTTGGGACTGGTGGGAAAAAGAAATTCTAAGTCGATAATTTCAGAGAGTGACAAATCGTCATTTGAAACCATGGTTTCAGCTTGAGGTTCCAAGTTGGCTTCATGTTTTACTGCCAGCTAACTAATTGCTGTTTGCTTAACGCAATCAAGCTGAATAGTGGTTTCCTGATAATGCTTCTAAAACAGTCTCTTCCCTCACCCCTCTGTTAGAAATGGAGTATTTGGTAAGGAATTAGATCCCTTTGATTATTCAGTAGTAACCTCAGATTCTAATTAGGAATGTGTGAAGTATCTTGTTACCAGAAGGGACCAAGATGAGGTCTGGATACCAGTCAAGATCATTGCAGTGCTTGGCCAGCCTGGAATCAGAACCATGACAGGAAGTGGTACTGTTGGAAGTTGGACTGGAAAGATACAAGTACATGTCTGAACTTACACAATGTCTGGTCTCAGCTCTTGGGCAACTTAAGTAGGTCAATGTTCATTCTTTATTCTAAATAAACTTATCTTTTCATTCCATTTTAGTGCATTTTTTCAATTTCTTTCAATTCTATTTTTCAGTTAAATTTTCCATGGACTTTGGCAGTGTCCTTGTATGTCATCTAGCTTCATTCTAAAAGCAGCTGAGTTCATCCCCATTCTGTAGATGAGGAAATAGAGATTGCAGTGAGTAGCTGGGCAGGCAGGGAGTACATGGATTCAGACCTCACAAACTGTAGGAGTCTAGTTGCAAGCGAGAAGTGTTGGAGGGCTGTTAGCAGGGATCTGATGGGATGCGTGTTGTGCTTATATTCATCATGGCTGATGCTGAGAGAAGCACAGGCTTTGGGGCAAGCCTGACATCAGGCAGCTTGAGAACTACTTCAGGAGAGAGTGTTTGCTGTGCTACTACCAGGTGCTAATCCATGATCCTCACTCCTCCTGCAGCCAGAGAGCTTGTGGAGGGTGCTTGGGTGCTGCCTGGCACAGCAAGATGCCCATTCTTCACCCACAGTCCCTCCACTCTTTTCTGCTCAAGCAGCCTCCTCTGAAGCGTGTGGAGACTGCAGGCAGCCTGAACTGCACCCTCTGCAGGACATCCTGAGCCCAGAGCACTGAACCCCAAAGGCTGAGACGCTGAATGGTCTGCTTTGATTTGGCTTTTGACAGGGGCTAGCTGTGAAGCAAAAAAAGGTGTGAGAAGAGAGCCACAGTGGAAGACAAAGACTCAGCTGTGTGGATCCGTGGAAGAGAGAGGAAAGGAAAGCAAAGGGAGTGCCAGAACGCCCAGGTTTATCATCGACTCTGAGGATGCCGCGAGCCTAGGGACTATAGGACCAACCAAGGGGGGCTTTAAGCTTTTGAATTCTACTTTTGAATTCCTTAATAAACTATTAGGATGGTAGATTCTGCTTCACCACAGAGGATTTCCAAGCTACCATCCCAACTCCTCTTCTTCCCTCTCTGTTCTCTTCATTTTCTTCCTCTCTTTTTCTTCCTCCCTAAGCAGACAGCTTTTGACCTACAGTAACTAATTCCAGGGTAGTTATTTTTGCTCGTTAAATCACTTCTCAGCTATCTTGAGAACAGCAATTTGACCTTCAATTTTGCTCCTGGAAGTACTTGTGTGAACTGCTGGGGAGGGGTGCCTCATTGATGCCTATGGCTCTCATCTGTAAGATGGGGGTGTTCATTCTGAAGAGAAAGGATGTTAGAAAGATTGAATTAAACAATACATGTGTCTCAAACATACACTACTGCCCCTTCCATAAGTGTGTGATTCAGAATTCATGGACATCTTTCAACAGCCACTGGGTCACACCTGCTGTTAGTTATTCGGGTTGGGTAGGTATGGCCTCAGTCATGAGTGTCTCAGACTGGCCATTTGGAGGAGAGTATGTTGTTTGTTCTGAGACTGTAGCAGAGAGCACTGTAACAGGGCTGTGAGCGTTGGGGTTATACTGCACCAACCCCTGTGACTCCATCTAACTGCCAGCCTCTTACCTGGATATTTGCCCTGCTATGGTAAGCTTTTTTTCTTCTGTTTTTAACTCAAGGGCCCTCAGGACATCTGAGCTTTCCATCAAGAAATCTTTTGCTGAGAAGGAAACCTTGGTTGAAACAAGGCAGTAGGTGCTGGACTAAGGGAGACTCTATCAGTTTCCACTTGTTGAATATTTTGTAGTTATCAAGCTCTGAGTTAGGCCTTTTTCATACTTTGTTTCATTTATACAGAGTAATAAAACAGCTTCAGAGAAAAGGAGCTACATACCACTGAAGGAGATAAAAAATGAGTATTATTCCAAGTATATGTCAATAACAACAACAACAACAAAAACAGGCATTAAGGGCAGTGAGAATTTAGAGAAAGAAGAGGTAACTGCTAAGAGTATGGTCATGAAGGCCTTCCCAGGGAAAGTTGGATTTTGAGGTCATAGTTCCTTGACCTCAAAGGATGGCTAACATTTGGACAAAGAGAGAAAAGGAGGTCACCCACTAGAAGCATCACGTGAATAGATCTAAGAATGGAGATGAAGTCCAGCTCTTCCCGCAGCCGTGCCCATTCCTAAGGATGGGTAGCAGGATCCCCTTTGATTATTGAGAGGCCACCTCAGTGTCAGATGCACCTGAACTCAAGTATACATGTGTCACACATTAGCTGAATTAACAAAGCTCTCAATTTTCTCAGGTCTAAAATAGAAATAAGATACTTTATTCCCCAAGTTTCCAAATGGATTAGATCAAATTTATAGGCATGTGAAGTACCTAGCCCTTTGTGCTGGCAACAGTGAGATATGAAATAAGATATGAAAATTCTGCTGTTGATTATTTAAACTTGTTCACAGATAATACAAGCTTCAAATTAAAAGGTACAAAAGCAGTATAATGAGAAATTTCTCATACTGCCTGCTACTGGCTCTGTGCTTTAAGCACATGGAAACAAATCCATCTGTATACATGTACGCTCTGTAACCTGTTTAATTTTGGATAGTCTCTGTCCTATAGTTACACATGTTAAGCCAAATTAGCTCCACATCCAGCCTTTCTCCCATAGATCTTTCATCCTGATCAGGGCATGGGGCAGGTGTATGATCTGGAACAGAATATTGGGGAGAGTGTGTCTCTTCTAGAACACTAGAATAGATCGAATAGTGTATTTTTATCTGATGTATCTCAGGTTGCCATCATGGCATTCCATAGTCCGGGTGGTTTACAAAGCATTTGTTTCTCATGGTTGTGGAGGCAGGAGGTCCAAGATGAGGGTATTAATCAATAATGTCAGGCTCTGGTGAGAACCCATTTCTGGGATTCAGATTGCTGGCCTGGGATTTTATTTGAAAGCCAGTTATAGGAAGAGAGAGAGCAAACTCATCCATCTGCTGGCTCACTCTCCCAAATGATCACAATGGACAGGTTGGACAGATTGTCATAATGAGCCAAAACGAACCTGGGTCTCTGGCACGTACCTGCTGCTTTCCCAGGTACATTAACAGGGAGCTGAATCAGAAAAGGAGCAACCTACACTTGAAGCAGTACACTGTATGGGGTGGAAGTGTCGCAGACAGAGGCGTAACCTCCTGTACCACCAGCCCTGAGCTGCTGACTTGCTTTTTCTCCTACAGCAGAGAGAAGGTGAAAGAACTCTTGGAGCTTGCTTCTAGAACAACACTCATCTCATCCAGGGGGCTACATCAGCATAGTTACACACCAAAGGCCCCACCCCCTCCTACCATGACGCTGAGGGTCAGGATTTCAACATGAGCATTTGCAGCAGGCACAAACATTCAAATCACAGCATCCTCAAGAAGATATGCTGGCATCCTAATGCCACTCACAATTCCACAGAATGTGGTCTTACTCAGAATAAGAGGTTTATAGAGGAAATCAAATTATAGTAACTTTATTTGGTTGCATCCTAACCCAACACGGCCAGCGTCCTTGTAAAGAGGTGGGCTAAACTCAGAGACAGACACACATAGAAGGAAGCTGACTGCCCAGACAAGGAGAAGACAACATCTGTTAGCTTTGGAGAGGAGCTTGGAACACGTTCTTCCTGCAAAGCCAGTGGAGAGAATTAAACTCTGCCAGCATCTCAACTTTGGACTTACGGTCTCCAGAAATGTGTGCCAATCAATTTCTGCTGTTGAAGCCACCATTTGTGTTACTTTGTTCTGTCTTGCCAGCAGCTAATGATATAGGGACTAACTCCAGCTGCTTGGTTGGGACTGTTTGGATGAAAGGATTTCTGGGGCCACATCCACACTCACAGAAAAAGGACCCTTGATGAATCAGCAACATCTTGCATGAATATGGGGTGGGGGAGCAGAACTGAACTTGCAGTCAGTTGCTCAGGGTTTGCACGAATGCTCCAGTGCATTCTGACTTGGTGATGACAGGAAGGTGCTGGCTAGTGTGTGAACTGCTGAGGAGGGCTGCCAGGAATCCACACTTGTGGCTGAAGAATGAGGGTGGAGGAAGAATGGAGGGGAGACGTGACCAGAGAGGGGGCAGCCAGACTATCCCTAATAAACACTCATGAGTAACAGGTCAAACTCTCAGGCAAAACGATGGCTAGTTCGAGTCTGCTAGATGTCAACATCCCTTCCTAGCTGCTTCTTTAAAGTCTGTTCCTTCCAGCTCTGCTGAGATTCGCGAGATCTCTTTTCCTCTAGTAGTACTGCACAAGATCCCAGTCCTTATTGATCCCAAAACTTAGAACAGGTTGTGTGGTAGAGAGTTTGCTTGTGTGTAGAATGTGTCTGAAATATTGATGAAAAGATACAGATGTTGAGTGTGGCATTTGCTTTTGGCAGGTGAGAGTCCCCCTTATATTTGTTTTTTTACCTGCAGGCAGATTCAACAATAAAATGGGGTGATTTTTGTTTATTTGCTGTGCTTTGTCTTTTTTTCTTTTTTGACTCTGAGGCAATGGTATATGTGCATGTGCCATTTGACTTACTCCATAGGGGGTTTCCATGGAATACATGGATTACCATTTGGAAGCAATATAGCACCCTTGCTAGAGTAAGGTTGCCTTTGTAAGCCTCAGCAGCCCATGGGAAAATGCCACCTAAGGAACTTCAGGGCTGGTGAGCACCAGAGAGCAATAAGGAGCAGCATCAGGGAAAGGACTGTACATCTGTGTGACAAGCCCCTCCAACGCACCATGACTTAAAACAACTCTACGCTATTTGATTTGTTCATGATTATGTGGGTCAGTGACTTGGCCTGTGCTCAACAATCCAGCTTTTCTCCTTTTCTGGAGTCATTCCCACAGCTGCCAACAGCTGACCTGTCAGCAGGCAGCTGGCTGATGTGGGGAGCCCCACTGCTATGGCTCATCTCTGTCTCACCAGCTTTTCCCCACAGAGGGAAGAAGTTCTCTACAACCGGAGAGGGCAAGGTCAACGCACAAGGCTTTCCAAAGCTGTCCATGCATCTAGTTTGCTAATGTCCCAGGAGCCAAGGATGTCAGTGGAAGATTCCTTCACTGTTTGCTCTTTTGAGGCCCCACAAGTAAAGCAGGTAGGCAGGCTAGATGATCCTAGGCTCATGTCCTAGCAGGTGGATTCAAGAACTAGTGAAATCTTTTAATTTTTATTAATATGAGCCCATGTGTGCCTGCAGACAAGTTAAGGTTTGGGGGCCCGGCGGCGTAGCCTAGCGGCTAAAGTCCTCGCCTTGAATGGGCCAGGATCCCATATGGGCACCGGTTCTAATCCCGGCAGCTCCACTTCCCATCCAGCTCCCTGCTTGTGGCCTGAGAAAGCAGTCGAGGATGGCCCAATGCATTGGGACCCTGCACCTGCATGGGAGACCTGGAAGAGGTTCCTGGTTCCTGGCTTCGGATCGGCGCAGCACCGGCCGTTGCGGCTCATGTGGGGAGTGAATCATCGGACGGAAGATCTTCCTCTCTGTCTCTCCTCCTCTCTGTATATCTGACTTTGTAATAAAAAATAAATAAATATTAAAAAAAAAAGTTAAGGCTTGGTAGAAGTTCAAGTTAGCTGACCTCAAACAAATTCCTTAATCTCTAAGGCCACTTACCACTTATAAGACTCACTTCAGAGGGTTATATGAGCTCTAGGCCTTTGGGAAGATGCAGAAAGCTTCCCCCCAACACACATGTGCATGGCAGCATATGCTGCAATTCTGATCTCAATCCTGGTGCACAGTAGAAGAAACAGATACACACGGAGCAAAGAACCTCCAGGGGCCTGAGCTCCTTCATTCTTTTTTTAATTTATGAGAAGACGTTTTGATTCCAGACACATGGTTAGTCTAGCTTCCTCCCAAGATCAACAAGGAGAAAACAGTTTTCCGTGTTTATTCCATGCATCTGCTTTGTCTTTTGTCCCAATCCTACACTCCAATCTCCTACACTCCTTCATCTCCAGTGGAACTTGTTCTTCTCTGCCTCTAATAGCGTCAATCCAGCCCTCAAGCCTTCTCCTCCAGAAAGCGTTTGATGGATCACACCCAAGCAGATCTTTGCTCACCCATCCATCAAATGTTACCAAGCCCTTTTTATATCTGGCTTGGTGCTTGGGGCTGCTGATGAAAACGATGAATGAGGCATAGTTTTTATTCTCTGGGAGCTCACAGACTAGCAATGAGCTAGATGCATAAACAGGAAATAGTACTATTATCGTGTGCTGTGAAAGAAAAAATGTGCATTTATTCCACAGATATTTTTATGGTTGTTTCCCCTGTGCATGCCTTATGCTGGTATAAAATACACAGGCACCTTTTCTATTTTTAAGCTGTGTCTAGTGAAGGAAACAAACAAGTCAACAGCCACAAGTTAGGAACACAAAAGTTGGCACCTGGTGCACCTGGGAGCCCAGAGCACAGCATCTGCCAGACAGAAGTGGTTGGAAGTTTCTCATAGATTTTCTATAAAGCAAGAAAGGGCCCAGCGTGGTTGCCTAGCGGCTGAAGTCTCGCTTTGAACGCGCTGGAATCCCATGAGGGCACTGGTAATAATCCCAGTGGTCCACTTCCCATCCAGCTCTCTGCTTGTGGCCTGGGAAAGCAGTCGAGGATGGCCCAAGGCCTTGGGATCCTGCACCCACGTTGGAGACCTGGAAGAAGTTCCTGGCTCCTGGCTTCAGATTGGCACAGCTCTGGCTGTTGCAGTCACTTGGGGAGTGAACCAGCAGACAGAATATCTTCCTCTCTGTCTCTCCTTCTTTCTGAAAATCTGGCTTTCCAATAAAAATAAAATTAATCTTAAAAAAAAAAAACAACAAGAAAAAGACAGGGATGGGCCCCAGACAAAGAAAGCAACAATGATAAGAAGCAGAGTGGCTTGGGAGAGTATGGGGACTTTGGAGAACCTCCACACCATTCGATTGAGTGCTCATGAAGCAGATGGATGGCGGAAATCTGAGAAGGTAGACAGAAGCCAGAACAAAAATCCTGGAGAACCACCAATCGTTTTAAGCAGGGACATGGCTTTTATCAGGACTGTGTGTTCAAAACACCACTGCAGCAGAAGCAGGTGTACTCAGAGAGGCAGATCAGGGGCAGAATAATGAAGTGGATCTAAACAGCTCAGTGCCAGGGGGAAACAATGAGGGACTGAAGTTGGTCAATAAGAGGATGGATTTGCCTGAATTGTGTCTCTCTCCAGAATTAATGTTTGAAATCCTAGCTCAGGTCTTGAGTCTAGCTCTGACAGACTCTGGAAGTTTCCCCTCTCGTCTGCCACCTTCTCCCCAGCCCTTCACTCTCTTTTGGTTCCACGCTTACTTCACAAGCCCCTGTGGAGTAACTGCAGTCATCCCAGGGCTGGGAGTGCCTTTGCTTTCAACAGAGGCAGAGAGTGGCAGTAAGCAAGCCTGACACCCAGCCAGAAATGCCTCACACCTATGTGTTGTTCATCAGGGGCACATCATCAGCACTGTTGTTCATCAGCACTATGAAGATAGCAAGCTTCGTACTTCATGCATCCAGCTGGGGGCAGGTAGCATGGCACAGTGGATTAAGCTCCTGTGTGGGATGCCTACACCCTGTATCAGAAGTGGTGGTTTTTGCTTCCAATCCTACTTCCAGCTAATACACACTCTGGGGGACGACAAGTGATGGCTCAAATATCTGTGTCCTTGCCATCCATGTGGGGAACCCAGATGGAATTCTAGGATCCCAATTTTGGGCTGATCCAGCCCCAGCTACTGCGGGCATTTGGGAAGGGAAGTGATCCAGTAGATGGCAGCTCGCTCTCTCTCTCTCTCATTCTGTCTTTTAAATAAATAAATCTTTTAAAGTATCCATTCCCTTGCAACAGCAATGGATTTTATGTAAAGCTAATACTATGTATTCTGGGAAATATCTGAAAAAACCTAGTGAGGTGAGACGGGCGGGTCCTCTCACTAGGAAACATTTGCCCCCCAGAGAATTCAGTCTCAATCTCAGTGCTCTCGTCATAGTTAATGATGACCTTTTGAGGTCCATCGGCATGAGTCACCACCAGGAGGGACCCCAGCAGGGGTGAGCTAGCTCTACCTGGCTGTTGGTTGCCAGCAGGGGTGGGGACTTCCAGCCCCCAGATTCCATAGCCAAGGCACAGCCACTCCAGTTTTTTCTGAGACTTAATCTCCCTGCTTCAGGCTCCTTCTCCTGTCAGGAGGAACAGACTTGTGTTGAACACAAACACCAGGGGTGGGGACCTGGGAAGTCTCCTTCTCAGCCTCCCCACCAGGCCTTGTGTTGCAGGGTGGAGGGGCAGCCCTGAGCCTGGGCTTCCCAGTGGGGAACGGGAGGCCACAGTGCCTGCGGGCACAGCAGAGCTGCTTCCTCATACCTGAGCCTTCCCCAGCTTGTGCGCCCCTCCCGGCCTGTGTGCACTATTTAAGGCCAACACACACACAACACACACATACACACACACACACACAGGTGCCGCCCATGAGTCATAGCATCCAAAAGGTTGGCAGCAGCTCCACGCAGCCCAGCACCAGCAGCCATGGCTTCCCTCGGACAGATCATCTTCTGGAGGTAATGTGTTTGCCTCTTTCCTAACAGGTGGAAGGCATGGAGCGTGCGGTCTTCTGGGGTGCTGGGCTGGCTGACAGGGTCCCCACTTCTGGTTCACATCTACTAGTTCACTTCCAGCCTAACCAGGCTAGACTGAGCACCACAATCCAACCACCCAGAGCACCTGATCAGGGCCAGGAAGGTTTTGGGAGGAGGAGGATTCTGCCCTGGAGGAGAATATGTGCCGGGCTAGGGTGTCTACTGAGAGGGTAAGGTTCTGAGCAGTGAGTGGGCACTGAGCAGGAAGCATGAGGACACCTAATAGGCTGGCAGGAAATGGATGGCTGTGACGGGGTATGCAGGAGCCCCTGTGCACAGCCCCCAGGATGGAGGAGGTGAGTGTATTTGGGCTCTTCTCTGTGGGTGCAATTTCTCTGCACCACCCAGCACTTCATGTTGACAGCTCTGCTTGAGGGTGATGTCTTTGCTTTCCTGGGTGCTCCCTTGGAGAGGAGACCGTTACTGCTGCCACAGCAGCTGCTGCTGCCACTTAGTGCTCCAGAAATGGGAAAGCAGGCAGCGTGCCCCGGTACCGTTCAGCATCATTCTGCAGTTCTCCCTGCCTCTCTGTTCCCCCACCTCCACCCCATCCTGCTTCACCATTGATCTTTGTGGAGGGAGCAAGATGGAAAATGAAGGGTTTTCTGGAAGTGGTGATTTAGTGTCAACTGCGGCAGCAGGCGGATACTTGCAGGCTCCAGGGGTTGTTGGAGAGAATCCTGTCCAACTTGCAAGGTCATCTTTTTCTGATTAAAGGGGAAAAAAAACAGGAATGAGGGAGGAGAGGAAACCTCAGGCTAACAGAGAAAAGAGCTCTGCTTCCCAGAGGCAGCCTAGAAAATTCTCTTCATTGGAAGTAGAATGTCAAAAGGACAGTAACAAAAGCAGTAACAAAGTGACTCAGCATGTTCACCTGAACAGTGTGGGCAATGTTGGGGCCTTCCTTGGGAGGGAGCAGTTGGTGGGAGGACTTACATTCAGGCTCTTCTGCCCTGACACTGTCCTCACATCAGACAATGTAGCATTTTGTGAGTGCCTCTCCCCACCCTGCCCTGCTCTCCCTGTGAGAATTCATTAGCTCCTCAGAGGATTTAAGTCTCTTGCTCAAGGTCACTCCACCTCTCACTGAAGCTCCATGCTGTCCCCACTGAGCCTATGCCTACAGTTAGTGTTGCCCCCTCCCTTTGTCTCCCCAATCCTTCAACTTTGGTCCCATTGATGTGAAACATGCAGCAAGTGGCTGTGTTGTCCCAAGAATGGGCAGGCAGGCAAGCGTGTGGGCTTTCTAATGACACATTACAACCAGCCCAACTGGTTTCACCGGAGGATTAGCAGAAGGTGGATGTTCACACTGCAGATCCCCCACTCTTAAGAGACCCATTGGAGTCAACAGAAGCTCCTCTTGTTGGCTCCAACGTGTCTCATTAGCTATGCATGCCCTGAGGTTGCACAAGCAGTGACAAGCACAAGGCTCGCAGGGTCTTGGTGCAATGGGGTCCCCAGGAAGAGGGCCAACAAACAGCATTCATGGGGGCATGGATAGGAATTGGAAAGCTGGACCAATGGGTTGGTGGTCATTCAGAGAACCAAACAGATTACAGCGCTGGGTGCTAGGGCAGAGGCGACTAGGATACTGATCAGATTGCAGCCAGGCCAGGGTAGAGAATTCTCACAGAATTCCAACTGGCCATTCATAAATAGGGAGGCAATAGGCACAGGGGAGCACCTCTCACAGAGAGGCTCCTGAGCATGACTGAAGAATGAGCTGGCATGACCCATGTGAAGACAAGTGGAAAAGGCACTCCAGGTGGTGGAAGTACAACAAAATACAACTTAGCAGCCAGCATGATGTGTTAGAAAAACAGCAAGGTGCCAAATGTTATCCTCACAGCTGAAGCTTAAGTCTGGGAGATGAGACTGGTAGATCTACCAGGTGAGGCAGGGCCTTAGTTACAGAATCAGGACTCAGCATCTGCTGTGGCTGATCAGCGACCCTTGAAGACTCTTAAGCAGACCTTCCATCCACTGCTTTGCTTCCCAAGTGTCTGCAATAGCTAAGGCTGGGCCAGCCTGAAGCTAAGGACCTAGAACTCCATTCGGGATTCCCAGTTAGTTGGTGGGTGCCCAAGGCTGGAGCCATCACTGGCTGTCCCTCAGGCACATTAGTAGGAAGTTGAATGGAAAGCACAAGTACCCAGAACTCAAACTAGGCCTCCAGTACAGGATGCAGGAGTCTCCAGCAGTAGGTTAGCCCTCTCTGTACCACAATACCACTCCTGAGTTCTCAATATTCTTATTCTGGAAGATGAACTTGAGTCTACCTCCTAAGCTATGATTCTTTTCTGTACCTTAAATGCAAAGTGATGAGCATTACAGGGTGATAGAAACAGCCTCAGGGTGGATGAGGTAAGCCTTGGAGGGGAGGCCCTTGCTTGTGCAAGCTCAGCATCTAGGTCTCCCTAGGGAAAAACGGCTGACACGAGGAGCAGTAACCCTCATGGGACAGTTGGAGTTACAACCAAGGACTTGCTCATGGGTGAATAACCAAACTACCTCACACTCCTAATTATCTCCGTTTTACAGTTGCAAATGTTGGGGCAGGACAACTTTCTCAATGTCTCCTGGTCAGCCAATGGCAGAAATAAAGAAGTTCCTGCCCAGTCCTCTTTACTTGCTTGTATTAGAAAGAAAGTTTCTGCCTCATACCCTGCAACTTAAACTGGAACCCAGCTCATCACCAGCACAAGCTCACTTTCTCCATGACAGCGACTGCCATAGTCACAGAGTTCTTAGCTGACCAAGGGAGGTGCTGCCTGTCCCTGGATTAGGCTGATGCTTACTGTGAGCTGTTGGGCTGTGTTGTCTCCTGCATTGCTCTAGAGGAACGAGAACAGAAATAACAAATGATGAAAGCTCAGCAAGAATCATGGACTTTCAGAGCTGGAAAATACAAAAAGTCTCTACATCATCTCATTTTCTAGTTAGATCTACAGAGAGAGTTCTACCATCTACTGGTTCACTCCCAAAATGGTTTCTTCCTGGTCTCCCACATGGGTGCAGGAGTCCAAGGACCTGAGCCATCTTCTGCTGATTTCCCACACCATGAGCAAGGAACTGATCAAAAGTGGAGCAGCCAGAATTCGAATTGGCACCTATAAGGGATGCTAGTGTCACAGGAGACAGATTAGCCTGGTCTACCACCGCACTAGCCCCTCCCCATCACCTCATTTGAAGCATGAGATAATCAAGATCCCATGTGCAACTTTCCCAAGAGTCATGTTGTTAAAGAATGGAAGAGGGCACCCAGTATTGTGGCAGGTGTGAAAGCCACTGCCTGCAAAGCCAGCATCCCATGCCAGAGCACCTGTTTGATTCCTACTGTCCTGTTCCTGACCCAGCTCCCTGCTAATGCACATGGGAAGGCAGCATATGATGGCCTAACTGCTTGGGTTCCTGCCAACCATATCAGAGATCTGGATGGTGTTTTTGATTTCTGGCTTCTACCTGGCCCAGTTGTGGCCACTGTAACCATCTGAGAAGTGAACCAACAGATGGAAGCACAGGCACGCTTTGTCACCCTGCTATAAAAATAAATTTTTTTTTTTTAATGTTGGGAAAGGGCTTTTTCAATGATCCAAAATTCCTAGTCAAGCTAGTTAAAAATAGTTCTGCATCCCGAAAGACCATTCTTTTTTTGTTAAAAGAGGAGTTCTTTTTTTTTTTTTTAAAGATTTATTATTATTGGAAAGCCGGATATACAGAGAGGAGGAGAGACAGAGAGGAAGATCTTCCGTCCAATGATTCACGCCCCAAGTGAGCTGCAACGGGCTGGTGCGCGCCGATCCGATGCCGGGAACCAGGAACCTCTTCCAGGTCTCCCACACGGGTGCAGGGTCCCAAAGCTTTGGGCCATCCTCGACTGCTTTCCCAGGCCACAAGCAGGAAGCTGGATGGGAGGTGGAGCTGCCAGGATTAGAACTGGTGCCCATATGGGATCCTGGCGCGTTCAAGGCGAGGACTTTAGCCGCTAGGCCACGCTGCCGGGCCCGAAAGACCACTGTTTAACTCAAATACCAAAGATGGCAAAAACTTGAAATTGAAATTTCATTCATGTTCACCCTTGACATATGAAGAAGTAGAATACTGTGAATCCTGGAGTTGGTCTGCTCTCTGCTTCTCAGCAGGGTGATCTCAAGAGAGTTACTTAACCTCTCTGTGCCTTCATCAGCAACCCATCAGTTGGATGTTGACATCAGTACCTAGCTCTTGGGGTAGTTGTGAAGACTGAGTTAGTACATACAGGGTCCAGAGCAGTGTCTTACACACAGCAAGCACTTCGTGTGTGAATTACACTCAGTTTATTCCCTCCCAATGTTTCCAGGTAACTAAGTGACTTGGAAGAAGGAGTAGGTAGCGGAAGAAATGTCATGTTCAGTCACTGCATCTGGGTTTCAAGGAACCTGTGTGCACAAATATTCTGGAATTTCAGTCCTTGCTCTGTGAGGGATGGGAAGCTGCCCTGCCACCTGAGGTGGAGACACTCACCTCTAAATCCCCAGTGTGTTGTTCACACCAGCAGCACCAGACCAAAATGCAGAGGGTGGCCCAGTGCTCTAGGCTGACCAAGCCCAGGGGGGTGGCCCAGTGCTCCAGGCTGACCAAGCCCAGCACGCCAGGTGATTTGGTGCACTGCAAAGACAGCCCTCGCTGGAGCTCCTCTGCTCCTGAGACAGTGTGAAGACTGACCCCAGGGAGATAAAATTCTGTCACTGGGACCATTTGTCCCTCTACATTCCTCCTTAAGAGACCAGCAGATGGGTCTGCATGAAAATGAAGGGGAAAAGCAAAAGCTGTCATGGGTAAGAAGTCCAGGTTATATTTCTCTTTTTACTACTTCTCCCCAATCCCAAACTATGTGCCAAGAATACCTCAGATTTACAACCCCATCACTTTCAAATTCTCTCTCCCATTCCCTACACAGCAGTAAGCAGAGAAGAGGAAATTTTCCTTCTTTATTTCTCTGCAGATTTAGAACGGGAAACCACATGGAATCAACACTGTGCAAGATTTCAAAGAGAGCAGCCAGAAAGTGAGGGACCTGGATTCCTTCCTTTCCCCACCCTCCCTGCCTCTTCATACACTTTCTTCACACCATGCTCCCAGCATAACCAGTTCGCACCTGTTTCTCCTTTCTTCCTCTTGAGACCTCTCATTTCTTTTCCCCACCCCAGTCTCAGAGGAGTATCTTGCCTTGTTCCCCGCAGAAGTCAGCAGACAGGTACTTCATCTTTTCACCTCCAGAGCTGTTACAGGATGCCTCTTGGATAGGCATGGTGCAAATTCTTGTCTGCAAGGTAGACAAAGGTGAGCCAAGAAGCAAGGCTTATTCAAAGCAAAAGCACACATTCAAAGGATGAGCACGTGCAAGCTCCAGGGAGAATAAGCTAAGGTGTCCTTAACAAGTATGAAAGCCTGTTCTTTTACACTATTGGGAGGCACAGGGATGGTGTCTGGGATGGGGTTTAATTGAATATGTAAAAGAGATGGAATTTGGGGTGGGGCTTGAGTACTACTCATTTTCACACCCATTTATGGAAATCTCAGAAGTGTCAAGGCATCAGATGCATAATGGGAGTGTCAGTATCAATCATGGTAATTATATTATAACTATCTAAAGGTTATAGGGACATGGTAGGGGGCAGCCAGTAAGCATGCTAGATATTTCCAGTTTGCATTGGTTCTAAGTTTGTTGCATAGTGAAACTTGCAGTTTCTACTGCACAGCAAAAGAGACTTGGGATGATGCAGGGAAAAGAAGGCTTGGGGTACACAGGAAAGGGATTTTGGGGGTGCAGACCAGACTGTAATGCAAGGCCAATCACAGCTGTTGATCTAGCTGATCAGAACTTTCACAAGAAGCAGCCAGGGCAGTCACCCTGCAGGCTGTCACATGGCCTGAGCTCCTGATCAGCTGCTCTGTGATGCTGCTGTGTTGGGAGCCTCTCTTGCTGACCATGTTCTGCTTAAGGGCCTGGCAGGGAAAGTCCCTTGGACAATGATAACCATCCCCTTCACCAAGGCATGCTCCCCTGAGGCTGTAAAGTAAGCAGGCTATGTGGATGTTTCCCCACGGACACAGCTTTGGATTCCCCAAGTCAGCCCACAGAAGTCTAAGCACTCCACATTGCGTCTGTAATAGGTGCTTTCATGTTGGCTATGTTTGCTACAATTTCCCTTTCCAGTTATCATATGGGAAATGCCCAATGCCAATCAAAAGATTCGGATTCGACCAGTTTGGGGGTCCTTGCTGAGAAAGCTAATCATCATTTATAAATACTGTTGCTACAGGATCTGGTTCAAGGCTTCAAATCAACCTAAGTGTGGACTCCATGTCAGTGGCTTTGTCTTTACCAACAGAGACAGGGCTACTCAAGAGGGATGCTTTACCCCTGCCCCTTAGGCCTTTGCTCCCTCCAGCAAAGTGAGGATGCCAAAGAGCCATCATTTACCAAAGTTCAGGGAGTTGGTGGAGGTCTCTTCTCCATGGCTCCCCTCCTACCTGTAAGTGTGGGGAGAAGAGCACTTAGCTTTTTCCAGAGGAAATTTTTATATGAACCCAAACCCTCAGGAGTAACTGACACATTTATATATACTTTTACTGTGAAATAGTAAAAACTAAGAACACTTAAGGATATTTTGAAAACAGGAAACAAAAATCACCCATGGATCTATCATTGCAAATGACTATTTTCTTTTTCTTTCTGTTTCAAACCCAGGAGAAGACATGCTGACCTAGTTATTAATGCAGTATGTGTTCTTTTTATTTGAGTTTTCCATGGAAACTGTATGTGGTTTTGACAAAAACTAAGTGGTAAAGCAATTTCATAGCTTAAAAAGCCCTGCTTTTTTGATCCTGCAATAGTCTCAATCCTGAACTCTTATTAGACTGGGAAGTGCCATGTTGGGCTTTCCTTTCCTGGAAAATCAGCCTGAAGACATGGTAGGACTTTGCCCAGCAGCCTTTGGAGGCTTCCCATTCTGCTCAACTCATTATCTGGAAGAATCCAAATGCCTGGAACCCAAGTAATGTGCGCACCTCATGTGCTTGACAGCATCCCTATCTAAGCCTACCAAAGACAGTGGATCTCAGAGTGAGCTCTGAGGACAGCCATGATGCATCTGTGCTTTCCCCAGGAGAGTTCTCTAGTCAAGCAAGCTTGGGAGAGCTGCACCATATGAAACTGCTAACATTGAACTGGTTTTGACCTATAAAAATAGTATTTTCAAATGGCTTGGTCTAACATATATATACACATACACACACACATATATATACATATATATATAGAGAGAGAGAAAGAGATATTCCCGTGGGACATTTATTATGCAAATTAACATATTAAAGACTTTGAAGAGTCTTATATACTTGAAGAAATCACTGACAGGCAAATGTAATTCTCTTTAAGGAAAGACTTCTTGAGCTACATTAGGACACCTTTGAGAAACAACGTGCTGGGGTAATTACAAAAAAAATAGAAGCTGTGAGTAGGAAAAGGTGTGTGACTAAGGGAAGTGGGGATAATGTGAGAGCCTGATCCACCCCCAGATGACAGGCTCGGGGTGGGGGTGCCGGCACTTCACCTCCCAGGAGCGTTCACTCTTCTCATATCCAAACTCATTTTATCTTCCAGGTCTTCTTGTTCCATAGCAATTCTTCCTCAATTAGCCTTACCCCACGCTGGCTTCCTGTAACTCAATTAGGCCCTTTCTTCTCTCATACAACTGTAGAGACAATTCACAAGGTGACAATAGCTCACCTCATGTTCTCCAGATGACAGATACAAAATAACCATGGATATCATGTTGAATGCCTTCTCATTAGTATAATTACTAATTAGTACATCTTTTCCAGGTGGTATTATCATCCCAGTTTCTAGGTGTTCATCTAATTTGCTTTCAACCATGAGGAAAGTTAAGTTGATCTGGGTGCAGGGAGAAGACTCGCCCTGGCTGCCTATGTCTCCATGATAAAGAACGTAGATGCTGAAGGCACACACAGCCAGCATGAGAGTTGGCTTTTTTCTGCAGCTACCAGAGCCAAAGTCCCCAAATAGGGAATGGAAATGTTGGATGGGGGTAGATTCAAGTACAAGGAGGCAGTGGCCTGGCCAGGACATACTCAAGACTTTCATTTTTTTACTTAGATGACCCACTGTCTGGAATTCTTCACATGAAAGAAGCTTTAAGAGGGCTGCTTATCATTCACACCATACTTCAAGGTCATCTGTGTGACCAACTTGTGGTGCATTTTGACATCACTGCAGATCTAGTCATCTAGCAGTTGTAAGGGACCTGTGGGAATTATTGCAACATATCCCTGAGGACATGGAGGGTGAGAATTTAAAAGTAGTGTGTTGTTTCCCTTTGAGAATAGAGTTAATTATAGGAGATAATTGTAGTTATATGAAATGTGAGGGACTTAAAAAAATTATTTTCAAAAGGCAGAGTTACAGAGATAGAACACACACAAACACACACAGTGGAGTGAAGGGAGATCTTTCATTTGCTGGCTCCCTCTCCAAATGGCTACAATGGCCAGGAGCCAGGAACTCCATCCAGATCTCCACGTGGAGCCTTGCCACCTGTGAGTGGCAGGTGCCCAAGTTCTTGAGTGATCTTTCAACTGCCTTCCCAGGCACATTAGCAAGATGGGATGTGAATCAGCCAGAAGTCAAACAGGTGTTCACATAGGATGCCTGTGGTAGTGACTTAACGCATGGCATCACGATGCTGGTCCTGTGACACTGAGTAAGGTCAGTTCCCTGGCCCCTGCAAGTGTAAGGCAAAGCCTAGAGTGACTATGCCTACAAAAGAAAGTGTTTGAATTCTCAGGGTCATTGCTATGAGCATGCAATTCTTAGAAAAAAAATGACAACAAACATTTTGGTTTCTCGCAAAGCAAGCAGAAATAAGGCCCCTGATTCGGGCTTCCTGAAAGAGCAAACCCTGGTAAGCCCTGCACAGGTGACTTCATCTTTTGGACCCTCATGTCATATTTTTCCTCTCTCTGTAAAGTCATAAAGTCAAATGCTCTTAATTGACTGATTGCTCTGATAGCAATGGAAGTGGGGGTTGAGAAGGAGATGATGAGACCTGGCCTGAAATCCTTCCTAAATTATTGCATGTGAATCTGATGCTATTCAAATTTCTTTGAACCTCATGGATTTTTCTTTCATTATTAAGTAAAGACAGTAAGTGGGACTGCCCTGAGACTCATACGTGATTGGATGCAAATGATTTGCTCACAACCATGACAATGGTAGCATACAACATTACCAGGCACAACTGGTCTATCACTGAAGGGCTAATGGCCTGCTAGAGTAACACAGGTTTTCAAAGCTTGCAAAACCCATATACCCTGGACTTTGGGCAAAAGTCTTGAAAATGTTGGTTAAACATATCCCATGGTTCACTTCCCACGTTCACTTTGAGGACAGCTTCCAGAGAATCCTTGCGTATCAGGAAGCTGGCCAGACCTGGGTTTCTGGACCTGTAACGTATGTCACTGCTAGAGGTGACCCTCCCACAGGCCCACTTCATAGTCCTACCACACTATCATCAGCCTCCATGGAGTGCTGCCAGCACACCTCCGGGAGCTCTGCATTTACTTAGGGAATATTTATTGAGTATCTTCTAGGAATTTTGTTTATACTGTTCATTTAACAAACATTAATTGAGCATGTACTGTGTTCCTGGCATCATAGATGCTAAGGTGAGAATCCACCATCACTTAAGTACAGGTTAGGAGAGACATTAAAACCCAATTGCAACATGGTATGCCAACTACCACCAAGGACAGTTTCAGAACACTTTGGAGTCAGGTTCTTATTACTGTTGTTATTTATTTTAGAGGCAGCTAGAGACACGAAGAAGCAGTTAGTGAGCTCCCTTCTTCTGGTTCATCCCCAAATGCCAATAACATTTGGGATGGGTCAAGCTGAAGTCTGGAGCCAAGAACTCCATCTAGGTCTCTCATATGGGTGGCAAGGACCTAAGCACTTGAGCCACCATCTCTGTCTCCCAGCTTGCATATTTAGCTGTAAATGGAGTCAGGGGATAGAATCTGAACTCAGACATTTCATGTGGTACATGGGCATGTTAACTGCCAGGCTTAATCCCTGCCCCTGGTATCACTTCTACTCTAGTCTTGGTGTTGGCCCTGTTAGATGGTAGAGAAACTTTCTGGAAGAGGTAGCTTCTAATCTGAGCGGGATTAGCTGAGTGGGAAGATGTGAGAAGAGCATCCTGCAATGGAAAAGGCCCATGAAGTGGAGTGGGAATGGGAAGAGGAAGGCAATGTAGCAACCGGAAGTGGCAGCTAGAGAGATGAGCACCAGCCAAACTTAGTACTTCCAGCAGCAGAGTTAAACAGAGCTTGGCCTCCCCATTGAGCAGCTGAGTAAAATAGGCCTTCAATGGATATGAGAACATCAACAAGAAGGGATGTTTGGGCAGATGATTAAGAGATATACAAATCCACAAACTCAAACTCAAACAGCTGTGAGACTGACTCTCAAATGACCAAGGAGAGAGGCTGAGTCAGCAGACCACTGGTTCAAGGCAGGATTCTATCTGGGCCATGGGGCCACTTTCTGCACTTTTTGGCATCATCAACTATATCACTAGCTATCATCACAGTTGTTTAAGCCGCCACGGGAAAAAGGAACTGAAAAAAACATGCTTTACTGCCTTAAAAATCTATGTTCTTTTCTGGTTGAGGAAAAATTTTTGCTTTCAATAATAAGACTTTTTGAAGTAGTTAGGAAAGTTGGGGTGCTAGGACTAATGATGAAGGGGCTCTTAGAGAATGTCTTACCTCTGTCTGATGACTTAGTAGCTATGTTTTATCATGAGCTCAGGCAATTGGCATCCCAGGAGTCCCCATATCAAAACCCAAAATATCATATTCCCCTGCCTTTCTTTAAAAGCTTGAAAAGTCAAACTCTACATTTTTTGTAGATCACTTTGAGTAGTATGAAAATTTTAATGTTAAATATTCTAATCTATTATCATAGGACACCTTGCCATTTATTGAATCTATCTCAATTTCTTAAATAGAACTATACCAAAAAATGCATATTTTCATTACACAGTTCTTTAACCTCCTTGGCTAAACTCATTCCTAAGTAGTTTATTCAGTTTGATGCTCCTGTCAATGAGATTTTCTTAACTTCTTTTTCATGAAATTAGTTTTCAGTGTATAGAAGCACAACTGACTTTCATGTTTTGATTTTGTATATTACAACTCACTGAATTAGTTTATTGGCTGTGCTAGTTTTTTTTTTTTTTGATGGACTCCCAAGACTTTACATAAAGTCAGTCATGTCATTTTCAAAGAATTTAACTTGTTTCTTTGTAAAAAACCTATTGTTTTTCTTTATTCTGTAACTGTGCTGTCTTAAACTTCTAGTACTTTTAAAAAAAATAGTAATAACAAGAGTGAGCACCCTTGTCTAGATTCTGAACCTAGAATGCAAAGTTACCCTTTGTTGAGTATTGATATCATTCACGGGCTCATTATAAATGATGTGATTTTGTTGACAGAAATTCCTTCAATTTTCCATACCTAAACTTTTTTTAATTTTTAAAATTAGAAAGTATCTGAAATGTTGTCACATGCTTCTTCTGTATCTATTGAGATGATCATGTAATCTTTTCAATGATTCTTAGAAAGGCAAATTTACAAAGAAAGCTGAGCTGATCCAAAGTCGGGAGCCAGGAACTGCTCCCGAATCTCCCACATGGATGCAGGGTCCCAAGGACTAGGGCCACCCCCAACTGATTTCCCAGGCCACAAGCAGGGAGCTTTGTGGGAAGTGGAGGTGAAATAGCCAGGTCACAAACCAGCACCCATGTGGGATGTCAGCACTTGCTGGTGGAGGATTAGCCAGTGAGTCATCACGCCAGCCGCAATATTATGATTTTTATCATTTGTTCTAACAATGCGATATATCAACTGCTGATTTTAAAAAAACATATATTAATTTTATTTTAAAGGCAGATTTGCAGAGAGAAGGAGAGACAGAGAGAGAAAGATCTTCCATAGCTGGTTCACTCTCCAAATGGCCATAAAAGCCGGAGCGGAGCCAATTCAAATACAGGAGCCAGGAGCTTCTTCCAGGTCTCCGAGTAGGTGCAGGGTCCCTAGATGATGGGCCATCCTCCACTGCTTTCCTAGAAAACATACAGAGTTCATGTCCCAGCTGCTCCACTTCCCATCCAGCTCCCTGCCTTGTGGCCTGGGAAAACAATAGAGGCTGGCCCAAAACCTTGCAACCCTTTACCTGCCTGAGAGATCAGATGAAGCTCCTGGCTTTGATTGGCTGAGATCTGGCCATTGCAGCCACTTGAGAAGTGAACCAGGAATGGAAGACCTTTCTGTGTCTCGTTCTCTCTGTAATTCTGCCTTTCCAATAAAAATAAATAAATCTTTTAAAAAATGAGTCTGAAGTGCTCCTCATATTCAGTTTTCCAGAAAATTTTGCAGCAAGGTAACACTAATTCTTCTTTAAGTACTTGGTAAAATTTACCCATGAAGCCAGCTGGTCCTGGGCTTTTGTCTGTTGGCAGATTTTTTTGTTTGTTTGTTACTGCTTCAATCTCCTTGAGAACTGTTGTTCATCTTTTCTATGTCTTCATTATTCAGTCTTGGCAGAGCATATGTTTCTAGTTATTTATCCATTTCATCTGGGTTACACAACTTGCTATATAATTATCCAGAATCTCTTATAATCATTTGTATTCCATTCTGTCATTTATAATGTCTCATCTTTTCGGTTATAATTTACTTTTTTGATTCTCTGTCTTTCTATTTTTTCTACCTCAGAGTTGTCGATTTTTTATCTTTAGAAAAAATTACTTTAAGTTCAGCTGATCATTTCCTTTTTCTTCCTAGTGTCTATTTCCTTTACTTTTGCTATAATCTTTATTATTTCCTTCCTTATTCAAACTTTGGATTTAGCTTGTTTTTTCTATTTGCTTGAGATATGTAGTAAGGTTGTTTATTTGATTTCTTTAGTTCTTACTCATATAGACATTTATTACCATAAAATTTCATTTTAAGACTGCTTTTGTGGCATCTTGTAAGTTTTGGCACGCTGTGTTTCTATTTCCATTTGTCTCAAGAGATCTTTTGATTTTCTTTTTTTCCTCAACTCACTGGTTGTTCAAGGAGTATGTTGTTCAATTTCCTCATATTTGTCAACTTTCCAATTTTCTTTGTTTTTTAAAGTTTCATACTGTTATGGTAAGAAATTATCCTTCTATTCATTAAGATTCCTTTTGTTGCCCAATATTTGTTCTATCCTGGAGAATGTTTTATGTACCCTTGAAAAGAATATGCTTAACTTGAACTGTGATTATGCAACAAGATGGAGGAATCCACCATGGGGGGAGTGTGTGGGGAGGGTGGGGAGAATCCCAGTACCTATGAAACTGAGTCACATAATACAATGTAATTGATGAATAAATTAAAAAAAAAAAAGAATATGCTTTCTGATGTTACTGGCTGGACTATTTGTAAGTCTCTGAGGCACTAAATGAGTCTCTTATCAATTGGATATTTTTGGACCTTATTTTTTAATTCACCAAACCACTCTGCCTTAAAAAAGTATTTATTTGTAAGCCAGAATTACAGAAATAGGGGAATAGAAAGAGACAGACAGATAGAGATCTTCCACCTACTAGTTCACTACCCAAATGGTCACAGTAGCCAGGAATTGGATTGGAACAGAACCTCCCAGGTCTGCCATATGAATGAGAAGGGACCAAAGACCCAAATACTTGGGCCATCTTCTGCTGCTTTTCCCAGACAATTTACAGGGAACCAGGTTTGAAGTGAAACAGCTGGCACCTGCACCAAGGCCCAGTAGATTGCAGACATTGCAGCAACAGCTTTATCCACTATGCCACAACAACGGTCCCACTATGTGTCTTTAGATTAGAGAATAAAATCCATTTATATCTAATGAAATTATTAATAAGCACCTATTATTTTGGTTTTTTAATTTATTTTTACATTTATTTTTAAAAATACGTTTTCTGACTGGTCAAAAAATTTGATACATTTGTCCTGCTTTGTTTTTCTTTGTGATTTTATTGTTTTCTTTCAGTAATAGTAGCAGAAGCATATAAATTTCTTTTTGTCTTTTTTGTATCTATTACAGGTTTTTTTGGGGGGGGGTGTTACTGTGAAGCTTACAGAAAATATCTTATAGTTATAACACTCTATTATAACCTAATCTTAGTTACATACAGAAACTCTACATTTTATTTTTCTCTCACATTTTATGATATTGATGTTACACTTTATATCTTTTTATATTGTGTATCCACTAAGATATTATTGTAGCTATAATTAACTTCAGTACTGTCACCTTTTAGCTTTTTCACTAGAACTAAAAGTGATTTATGCAGCCCCATTATGGTATTGGAATATTTCCAATTTGACTATATATGTGTTGGTGATTTTTATACTTCCATGTGCTTTCATATTCTTAGCATCACTTTTTAAAGTCTTGAGATCTTTTCCATCACATTTACTATGCTATGAATTCAGAGGGAGTGGGTTCCAGCAGCCCAGGCTCCTTTCCATGGCTTCTGATGAAGTGGGCTTCTCTGGGTGGAGCAGCCTGGGCTTCGGCTGAATCTAGGTGTCTTCCTCTTTGGTTCATTCTTGTTTCAGGAAACTGTCTGGGCTGCTAGAGTGCTTAATACACTGGACTGGATATACACATTAACTCTCTGGGCAAGAATGGTGATTTATCTTGTTTGCTTACAACAGTGCCAACGGCATAACACTGATAACACTGTAGACTTCCAGTTTTGCCATGGCAACATTTACAGGCATTCCTGTTGAACTACACCCATTCCCTTGATGTCTACAATGCCACTTTCTTTATAAATGTGCATATATATGGCCCAAGGAGCAGCACTATGTTTTCTAAAAGGCCTGGAGAACAGGTATGGGATTTTTCTCTTCTCCCCGTTTGCATTCATCATCTTTTGGAGTTACTGGAACATGGCAGTTTTGATCAAAACACAGCATCTGTTCATTTTAACTTGAAGAATTCTCTTTAGCATTTCCTGTAAGGCAGGTTTTGTGGTGACAAATTCCTTCAGTTTTTGTTTTACTTGGATTTTCTCCCTATCTTCATTTCTGAAGGAAGGCTAGTTTCCCTGGGTACAGTAGTCTTTGTTGTGTTCTTTTGTTGTTGCTGGTTTTTATAAAACATGCTTGTTTGAAATGCCAAGAAACAGAGGCATAAACGCATTGTTGGGGAGAAAGAGAGAGAAAGAGAGAGAGAGAGAGCCCCTATCCACCGGTTCACCCTAAAGATGCCAGCAACATTTGGGACTGAGTCAGGCCAAAGTCAGGAGCCGGAAACTCAACCTGGGTCTCCTACGTAGGTGAAAAGGATACAACTACTTGACCCATCACCTGCTGCTACCCACTAGCAGAAACCTGGAATCAGAACAGGAGTTGCAACCCAAACCTGCATATTCTCACACAGGATGTGGGCATCCCGAGTAGTACCCCAACTGCTATCTCAATATTCTATTGGATGTTTTAGTTCATTATATCAACTCCAGATTCTTTTTTCTGGATTTCATTCCTTTATCTAATTCATTTTGTTCATACATTTTTTTTTTTACCAAAGTTGTCTGTGTTCCTTTGTATCTCATTAGATTTCTCTGGAGTGATTATTTTAAAAATTTAAAATTCTTGGGTCCAGAGTGATAGTGTAGTGGTTAAAGTCCTCACTTTGCACGCCCGGGATCCCATATGGGTGCCGGTTCTAATCCTGGCAGCCCCACTTCCCATCCAGCTCCCTGCTTGTGGCCTGGGAAAACAGTCGAGAATGGCCTGGAGCCTTGGGACCCTGCACCCGCGTGGGAGACCTGGAGAAGCTCCAGGCTCCTGGCTTCAGATTGGCTCAGCTCCAGCCACTGCGGCCACTTGGGGAGTGAACCATCGGACAGAAGGTCTTCCTCTGTCTCTCCTCTTCTCTGTATATCTGCCTTTCCAATAAAAATAAATAAATCTTTAAAAAAATTTTAAATTCTTGAGGCAATTCATAGATATGCATTTCTTTAGGATTAGTTGCTGGAGTTTAGTTAGTTTCCTTGGTGGTACTGTGTTTGCCTGAATTTTCATGATCTGTATAGCCTTACCTAGCTATCTATGCATTTGAAGGAGCAAATATCCCTTCCAGTTTTTAAACAAAGAAGGCAATGATTTTTTTCTTTTGGGTCTTTAAGTTGATGGGATTGCCTTCAGGACTGCAGGCAAGTAGGACTGGAGAGAGTTCACACAGCTATCTGGAGAACTGCAGTAGGTCGGATAAACTGAATGGTTTCTTTTTTTTTTAGATTTATTCATCAATTACATTGTATTATGTGACACAGTTTCATAGGTACTGGGATTCTCCCCACCCCTCCCCAAACCCTCCCCCCATGGTGGATTCCTCCACCTTGTTGCATAACCATATAAATTGAATGTTTTTTAGACCAACAGGGCTGATGCTGGGTGAAAGATCCACTTCAAGGTCTGAAGTTGGGTCCACAGACCCTGAAACAGGGTCTGTAACTGAGTGCGTGGATGGCCATGACCCCAGTTGGGTTCCTAATGACTCCGACCAGGTCATTAAGCAAGTAGGATTGGCCTTCTCTGTGGCTGAAAGGGCCTGGAGTCGTGTCACAGGACTTCCTGGCATTCACATTGAGACTGAAATTTGCAGACTCTACTGGGGACATGGGGGAGGCAGGGTGTTTTACCAAGCTGAGTGGGCAGGACTGCCTTCAGGTCACAGTTGGGCAGTACTGGCCCCAACTTGTTAGTTTAGCCTCCAAGAGCATGATCAAGTGTTTCTCCCATAGGGCTACTCCTTGACCAGGGTTGGGCTGACTAGAACTGGAGTAAAGTCAAAGACTGCTTTAGCATCCATGGCTGGGACCAAGCTCAGTGAGCTGTTCCCTTAGGTACTACTACTGTGCACACTCCCCGGCCCAACTGGCAGATGGTGCTGGTGGCAAGATTTCATGGGGGATGGTGCTGTTGTCTGTTTCTGAAGTCCAGAAGCACAGTCAGTGAACACGCCTACTCCAAATAGCATGCTCTGGGCTGTGCGTCATCAGGGTTCTACAGCTGCCTCTGTGGACCCCAGATTTCCCATGAATGCACTTTTGCTCATGGACGGCTGACAAAATATTGTTGACGTGGAAAAATGGGGAGTGGAGGGACCTCTTATCCCATCATCTTGCTCATGTCTTTCTTCTTAACCCCATTCCTCTTAGTTTATCCTCTGACTCCATTCTCAATACAGCAAATAATACAGGAATCTCCACAAATTCCAATCAGTGAAATATTATGCTAAACACTTAAGTCAGAAACAAAAGCTCATTAGTAGATTTGTTTCTATGGAGTTTCACTTCATCACTGAGAGTTGCTGCAGGGTGAAGTAAGGCTACTCCTGCAGGCTCTTTGAGCTACTAAAATAGCTGTTCCTCTTCCTCCTAACACTGCCCATTTTTAAAGGCTCCCTGTTTATATGGTAACAAGGAAAAACAAATATTGGAAGGTTCTTCTTTATATATGCAACTTCTTAAGAAAACCCTGGCATTTTCTGTTAAGTCTCTTCATTCTCCAACTCACGCTTCCAAGTTCTGTGAGGTACACTATGCAGGGAAAACAAAAAGGGTGTGAACGGAAGGAAAAAAATGGTAAATCTGGGGCCTGCATGGGGACATAGCGGATTAAGCTATTGTCTGCAGTGCTGATATCCCAGAAGGACACGAGTTCAAGTCCCAAGTCTCAGATATTTTACTTCCAATTCAGTTCCCTGCTAATGTGCCTGGGCAATCAGTGGAAGATGGCCCAAGTGTTTGAATCTCTGTACCCACGTGTGAGACCTGGAAGAAGCTCCTGGCTTCTGGCTTCAAATATGCCCAACTCCAGCTGTTATGGCCATCTGGGGAGTGAACCAGAAGATTGAAGATCTTTCTTGCACTGTAGCTCTGCTTTTCAAATTAATCAATTAATTTTGTAAAGAAAGAAAGGACCAGGATCCCCAGTCATTGTTGCTTCTCTCCTTGCATGGCCTCACTCTATGTTGCCACAACCCCACTGGTCTCCAAGTTTCTCACTCCCATGGCCAAGTAGGATTTAACTGAAGTAACAAGACTTTTTCTGTCCTTGGCTTGAGAAAAATATGCCCAAAATCTAAGAAACATTGTAAATATACATGGAATAGTTTCTTGGCTTGATTTCTTAAAGCTAAGTCAAGATTCAATTTAGCTGAGGCACCTTTAAGGGCCACTAGTGTGTTTCCTTTTCTCGTCTTTGGGTTGGGGGTAGGGAGTAAGCTAGTCCTTTTCCAGATCTTGGAAAAATAAGGGAGACTGAGAAATTTCCCCATTCCTTAAAGGATCTGCCATTGGTGTTTCCAGATGGGCCCTTCCTGTTTAAACTCTATAGTCCACCATTTGTATTCACTGTTACCCTGGTTTTTACCCATGGGTCTCAGCTTCTGGATCTTAGGGACATGGAGTAACATTTTTAATGTATTTGTGACATGCCAGACACTACCCTATAGATGTTACATATATTATAAGATAAGAAGGTAACTTTCCCCTTGGATCTTAAATATTTCCCAGAAATAAGGCCCTAAGCTTCAAAAAAAGCAGTAGTGGTGCCAAGCAATGCCCTCTGCAGCCTTCAATTCAAAGTAGAAAGAATACTAAACTGTAAAACAAGTAATGTACGCCTAAGCCAAAACAGTGCCATTTCATTTCCCTTACTGAAGATATCTAGATAACTTGATTGATCCTTTACTGTGGTCCCTTTCTGGCCCCTTTCTGTGAGTGTGTTGGTCAACGTGGCTTTTCTGCTGTGTTAATACTGGAAGGTCAAGTTGTCCCCAGGGATGGATATGTGCTAAGCCTCAGACTGCCCTAGACTAACTCAAGAAATGCTTTCCATAGTCTATCTCTCTGGAAATTCTGGATAGCTTGGACTCTTGCACAGCAAAGAGTTGCTTCTCCAACTTACTCATTATGCTTAAAACAGATCAAGTCTTTGGGAGACCACTGAGGTTGATTCTATCTTCGAGTAAGATTATTCTTAAGTTTTATAGCACCATTTGGCAGTCTAACAGAAATGAGGATGTAATTAATGGTGAGCACCATATTCTCCCTCTATCATATAAGTGTCTATTATATGAATTATTAAAACTACACCATAGCTAAAACTTCCTTTTCTCTTAGCACTCTGAGCAAGTAATTTAATCATTTTTCTGGTTTTCTTTGTTATTTTGAAAAGTAAGCTATTCGTTCTTTTTGGTAGTCTTTCTGTTCTCTTTATACTTTTAATATGCTTTGGTTTGTTCTTCTTTAGTTTCGCTATCAAGTATCTTGCAGTCCTCTTTCTATTTATCCTACCTGAGATTCACTAACTCTCTCCTCCCCCAGTCTAAAGATTGGGGTCTTTCATACATAATGGAATATACACAATCTTCTTCTCTTTGAAAAAATTACTTTACCCTCACTTGCTACTGTTCCATTCTGGAACCTTGATTAGATAGAAATTAAAATTCATTTGGGTTTTCATGTGTCTTATTCCACCCACCCCCATTCTCTTTGTGATATTTTTTCAGCTTTTTCTTCTGCTTAACTAATTTTCATGCTTAGTTTATCCAATCTACTTAACTTAACCTGTCCAGTGCATTTTACATTTTAGCTATTTATTTTTTATGTCTAGATTTTTTGTTTTGATTTTTTTCAAATCCATTTGGTATTTTTAGCTTCTGTTTCCTTATTCCCTTATTCACTGATTTTAACATATTAAAACGCCTGCCTATTGGATAGTTTGCATCTAATAGTTTCATATCTGAAGCCTTGTCATTTTCAAATCGATCCCTTGCTTTTGTCAAATGTCCCATGGGTTTCCCAGGCTTTTTCCCAAGGTACGTTGTGATTTTTTAAATTTGAGCTCATACTTTTTGAGAATTTTATCCACTGAAAGTTGCTGAGGTCTGGGTTAAAAATGAGTTTCTTCAGAGAAGACTTGCTTTTGCTTCAACTGAACGCTGGAGTTTTGCCAACCTGGTGCTCTTTAAAATGAAGTCTTGGTGTAACCTTCTTTGAGACTAGAGGCTTTGTGAACTCAGGCCACAAGCCTGCAGGATGACTGGCAGCTGTGTTTCAGAGAGCATATTGTGGCTTCACTGTCAGCTCCAGCCAATCGCCCTTATTTTTCCTCACCTGGAAAACCAAGCGTCCAAGTATTCAAAAGGGTATGTGTGTGTATGTGTGTGTTTCAAGTGGTTTCATTTTTACTATTAAGGCTGTATTTTCAAAGGACATTTAATGGGTATTATGACTGGAAATTAAACTCTTTGATTCCTACAACATTCCTTTGGCTTTTAGTGGGATATTGCTGTGTCATAGCTCATTTGTGAAAAGAAATGAATGAGAGGATTCACGTTTGACCCCTAACCAAGCACAACTGTTGCCAATTAATTCCTTCTACAGGTTGCCTGTTGACCACAGCCAACAAGATCTGACTTGTTCCCAGTTTCCAAGATATCTTGTGTTCATTCATGGCATCAGCAAGATTTCATACCTAAAATTTCTTTAAAAGGATATTTTCTTTTAGAGTGGAAGATTAATGATGATTTTTCCCATAAACAGCTTCTCAAAAGCTAAGAATCTGCTCATCTGCCTTCATATCACAATATAGATGTTTATTTACTAAATGAATGTACTTCACATGCGGGAGTAGTCTGTAGGATGGATCATTTAAATTTCTACCATGTTCCAAGAACTTAAAAAATAGTATGATAACGACATGGAGGTAAGAAAGAGCCTGGCAGAATTAAGGCTTCAATCATTTAGAACGGATGGAACATGAAGGTAGTGAATCCCAAATGGGAAGACAAATGGAATCTTCATACATGTGGGCTCTTCTTGAGCTTATATTTGTGCACCAGCATTTTGACCGTTGGGGATTGGTGTGCAGTTGGCACTGGACGGCAGTGGGTCAGAGTGGCAACAGGACACCACAGACTAGCCCACATAGGCATCTGGTAGGCTCACTATGAGGAATATGAGGAGCTGTAGGACAAGGCTGTGACCAGTGTCCTAAAGCTAGGATGGACTCGAGGGAGAAACTAAAGAACAGGATCTGAATCACAGAGCCACTCCAGGGTTTGCAGCTGCAGAATTTGGCTCAAGCAAGCTGAACTCTCAGAGGAAAGATCTGGCAGCCTGATTGTGATGCTTCAGTTCTCAGCAGCCTGGAAGAACCAAGCCCAAGTCCAAACAAAGAGGGTGTGGCAAGCATTGGCAGCAGAATCCCTGGTTGGAGCTTGGAGACTAAGCGATGTATCCATTATTGATTCGTACGATGCACTGGTCTGCTTCTCTCTGGGAAAATTTCCAGTCTTACTTAAACAGAAAAATGGCCTGTAACCTTGGAGCATCCAAATCTGACATTGTGCCCCATCTTTGATCACAAGGGAACCAGGTTGCCTGGGAGAGGTGCGTGCGCTTAGGCAGATCAAAACTCTGAGGGCTGCATCCTTGCTTTCAGCTTGATTCATACATGAACAATGAGCTGACTGATGCCAGGGCTGGGCATTCTGAGTAGTGGTCCCCAACCCCAACACTTCTCTGAACCTCCTCAGTGGCAACCCCTAGCTTCCCAAAGGCAAGAAAGGAACAAGAAGTCAGTCTGTGCAGCATTAGGGAGCTGCAGAAGTCATCTCAAGGCTGTAGCTCCCTGGCTCTGTGGCGCCAGCTCTGTGCCTGAGGCCTGGTCACTGTGGACTCATGACAACTGTGACTGATGAGGAGGTTGCTAACGGGAAGTGCGCTCTCCCTGGAGGCCTGCCCTATCCTCCTCCATTCCACCTTCCCTGGTCTGACTCCTGCCATTCTGAGCTCCAGTGCACACACTCACCCCACCTCCTATTCAGGGTCCAGCATCTGAAGTTGACCTTCCATCCCAATCCCTCAAATCTATCAAGAAAAAAGCAATGTTGTGCTAGCCCCTGGGGAAGATGAATGAGGTCAGGAAGAGCTGGACTGAACTTTGTCACCTGAGGGGAAGTGGAAGGATGCTCTAGGCAGAGTTGAAGGCACAGTACCCAGGTGATCCTGATGAGAATTCAGGGTTCCAGAAAGAATAAAGGCTAGTGAAATCACTAGGGGGAAAGTAAAGATGATCTTGAACCCTGGCTTCTGTTGGAACTGCAAACTGCAATCATCTGATAAGGAGAGAGGGGACACAGCACCTTCCCTTTGCTTTCTCCACTGTGGGGATGTCATGGGGTCAGGCTGCCATGGGGTCAAGTTCTTGTTCTTCTCTGTGGCTGGGCTGAAGGAGGAAATGTGAGGAAAGCCAAGAGATGCAGAATCAGGAAAAGGCTGTGAGTGAAGGGAAACGCAGCCGATCACAAAAAGGAAGAGTTCATTGAGGGTCAAATCTCACCACAAGGGCTGTGAGTGATCTCGCCCACCTACACTCTGGTTTGGAAGACACACAATCAGGCTGTTTCAGTGTGGACCACACAGAGCGCAGGTGGGATCCCTGGCTTTCTCTAACAGTACAGACACTTGACGTGGGAGGGTCATAAACGCTATGAAGAGTGTTTGTTATTCAACACAATGGGAACAGTTACAATGCTGAGGGAATCTCCTGGCAATGTTCCCCCACACACACCCCGTACTGAGAATAAGGAGGAACAGGAACTACAGGTCTGGCTGGGAAACCCACTCACATTCAACCTTGTGTTGGCTCTTGCCCTCTTCGCTCCTCCATGGAAAAGGGTATGCACACCTGCTCAAATGCCAAGGGAACGTTCATGGTGGTCAGGACAACAGGTGTAAATGGGGCAACACTAATAAAACCACATTTCACCTGCTACCAACTCAAACCTTGCTTAGGGAAATGTATGTATTAACATTCTTGGTTTTAACACCTGATACTCCCCACCCAGAGTTTCAGGCCGAAGATACTTCCTAGGGAAGTTGAATATTTTTTCAATCTATATAAAACCTTGTGCAGTGTCCTTTCATGGGTTATAACTCTGTAAAATGCAAGTCTGGCAACTAATTTGAGCTCCAGGTTTTATTAAATTCGGGATTTATATAAGCTACAGTATAATAACTAAGACCAATGTGATAGTATATCTGAACCTAGTCCACTTTTGTTATAATTTCTCAGGGGTGAGTCCTTGGGGAGTTACATAACATAAAGTTTCATCTCTCTCATCTGTGAAACAAAAATAATAATCTGTACTTCAAAGAGTTGTTGTGGGAGTTGAATGAGACCCAGGAAGCCATGCACTCAGCAAACCATTGTTACATCATTATCCAAGGCTTTGGGGGAGGCATACATGGATGATACAATGATGACAAAAGCAAAGCAAGCCCCCAAGTATAGCCAATGATACAGTTACACAATACCTGTCTGAAAGGGGCTTCCAAAGTTATTCTACTTTTTCTCTGGTGCTGGAAACGCTTACTACTCACTTCTTTTCCTAAGTGATCCCCCTTCTTTATGCACATTCTATGTCAAAGGACTCAGCAGCCTGAGGTCAGTGAATTGATGGATCCATTGGAAAGCCTGTCTGCAGTCTCACTCAAATTCCCTAGTGGATTTACCTGCTGGCTTTGTTTCAGTATGATGGAACATAGGCCCACAAAGCACCTGTCAAATATTGAAATGGCATTGCTCTATTATAGCCTTCTTAAATTAAGTCACTCTAGCTGCCTTCAATCATTCTTCAAGAGAAAGGCCTTCTAGTCATGTCTCTTCCCTGGTCTCCCTTCTTCTGGGTAGTGTTTGTCAAGCCAGGTGACACATCTCTGAAAACCTTTTTGGTTTTCCCCACAAGGGTAAGGGTGATGCTTCACCTAGAAAGTGGAGACTGGGGATGCTGCTGAACTACTTCCAGTGCACAAGAGCATCTCCAGCAGCGAAGAACTGTCCACTCCAGTACTGAACAGAGGCTGAGAAGGCCTTCCTAACGGATGCACATTAGTCAAGGTTCTCAGTTGTGCACAGAGGAGTTTCCATTTCCACTGCCTTCATATTGTCACAGCACTTCTGTTAAACCAGACTGAGGTTCTGCCAGTTTTGTGGTTAGTGGTCAGTGAAGACCTCTTTCAGATTTGCTGCTGCTCACTCAGCACTGGTGTATCAGATCCGCACTGCTCACTGAAAGAAGACTGGGGGCACTCCTCCATGTGAGTGTTGGGGCTGCCTCACAATCTTTCCCCACACAGTGGAAATGCTCTAGGCCACCACTACCCACACTATAAATTATTGTTGGCAGGCAAGATAAAATCTTTTTGCTGATTTTGCAGCATTGGTACCCAAGTCATGATATGATCATGGTTCCTATGCTTTGGGGACTCTGCAATACCTCTTAGAGGCAGCCAGAAGGAACGGAGGATACACCAGACACTCCACAGTATCCAAGACTCCTGTATGCTCTGCCCTTACATCCTTTCCCAAGCACAAAGCCTGGACATCCATTTCCATGAATGCAGTAGTGTCTGAGCCAGAGCCAGGGCTGCCCAGGTCTTCTTTCTCCACATGCATTCCTTAAGCCTACAAAGGAGTGTCTCCTCTACCTTCCACCCACCAAACTGCTGCTCCTGCCTTCATCTCTCTAGAATGAAGCCGATCTAGACTTCACCAGCATAAAGACATACAGGAGAGGGAGGTAGAGATGAGGAACTATACTCTGCACCACTGACTGTTCAGGAAAACAAGCAATAATTTTGTAACTTGAGTAGAATCTAAGCTGCTCAGAAACCTGAAGCCATGCTCATCAATTTCTAGGAAATGGGATAATTTTGCCTTGAAACAGAAGGCTTTTTTCCACAGGCTGTTTAAAATGCAGTTACCCCTGAGCATCCTCAGTGAACTGGTTCGAGGGTCCCTGTGGATACTGAAACCCACAGAGACTGAGTCCCTAAAATGGCACAGTATTTGCATGTAACCTGCACACAGCTTCCCACTTAACTCTCCAGATAACTTATGCTGCCCAATACAGTGTGAAAGCTGTATGTAAATTGCTTTTATGCTCTGCTGATTGAAGAATAAGAACAAAAATTCACATTTGCTCAGTAAGGATGTAATTTTTTCTGAGCATGTTTGGTCCATGGTTGCTTGAATCCACAGATGCATAAGGCACAGATAAAGAGGGCTGACTATAGTTGCTGTTGCCTTTTCATGGGAGACTTTAAAAAGGACAAAAACTGTTCAGATATGCTTCCATCAGCATCTTCAGTCTCAACATTCATCAATCTCATCGCCTGGTCAGTTGACAAAATAATATGGTGGCACAACTTGATTAACTCAGATATTCTACTTGGCACACTTATGTTAAAAGCAGACTATGTTCCGATTAATGCCATGCTTGCTAACCTAATCCGGTGTTCAGCATTCTACACATTTACCCACCACACAAGTGGAGTTCACTGATGACTTATAAGGAATGTGGTATCTCTCAGTTCTATCATTGTTTGAGGAAACAGAAACCTGACCACAGACATCACTGATCCTTGAATGAAAACAAAAAGTGCTTTGTGTTTTCTTGACTGTGGACTCCACGCATCACACAGTAGATCCACAACACTCCTGTTCTCAGAAAAGGAGCTGGAGTCAACACACAAGGGCAAGATGAGAGGAGCCTTCCCAACTTGTGGCCTTCGTCTTCAGGCTCATCAGTACAGCAGCGAGCTACTAGTGTGGCTCCCGGCTTGCCCACCTCCTGGCCCTCCAAGCTTCATCTGTAGCTTCACCTTACATGATTTAACCCTTGCTTCAGCTTCCACCTGTAACAAGTGCTGCATATCTTACATGGTCATTGAGAAGACTGGACGAGATCCTGTAGGCAGACTCCTGTCTTAAAGAACAGGCCTGTAGACAGAAGGTAGCTACTGTCTGACCACTATCATAGATCTCTGACATGGCAGAAGTGGGTCCTTAAGAATTTGGCATCTCTGTTGCAATGAATAATTTGTATTTGCATTGTACCAGCTTTTACACACCTGTGGGTGGAAAACAGTGTAGGGCTGACTATGACATGCAAGTTGTATGGGTCACGTGCGTGTTCTCCAAGATGAGGAGAGTTGAAAGAGTAGCATGCAAGGCCAGCTGCAGTGGGAAGGGCTGAGCACAGCTGTTGGTTCTGCATTTTAGTTCTTTGTTGTTTCTCTTTCATTTTTAGTGAATACAGGGCTTAAGGCTTTCTCCTTAAGAAGAGCACTCCAGCCTTATATGTCCCTAAGTGGGGTGACTTCCCTTGTGTCCAGCTCCCAGCAACCGAGGGGCTCCCAGCACTCACAAGCCAGAGTGTGCATCTCAATCATTTCATGTATTTGTAATATCACCTGCTGCAGCCATTGGCCCTCCAGAGCTCTGCCTTAGCCCCTGATGGATCAAGGACTGCTTCTGTCAATAGACCAAGTGCAAGGTCACACAGGTTTGGAGTGGTCTGCCCTCAACTCCTTTTTCCCCATGAAAGCCCTATGACCTTCAGCGTGTGACATTTTACAGAATGGTAGGCTATGCAGGAATGTACATTTTATCTGACTCAATTTCTTTCAAGTGCTGCATAAGGCAGCAGAAGCTGCAGCAAAGACATGGAAAGGAAGTGAATACAACCATGCAAGGCAGGATATCGGCACATTCGGCCCATGGCCAGGCTGCCAAGCCAGGCCCTCACTCTGCAAAGCCAGCTCTGAGGCCCTGAGCACTCCAGGGTGGGGCTTAAGATCCGTTCCTTGCCAGGACAGCAGAAATAACAGCCTTTCTTTGTTTTTCTGTCTTGGGCAAAGTCAGAAGCAGTGAGCATTAGCTAAATGCATGCATTTTAGAATAAAATAATTCCCTTTGCTTTCATGAAAATGCATTCTGATCCTCCTGGGTATCCCCAGATTTAAGTACTCCCTACATCCCTAGAATTCCTGTGAGAATTTTTGTTCTTCTCTTTACTGAAGCCCTGATCACATTCTGCCCTTTATAATTACAAAGCAGTGTATATGTCTCTCTGTGTGTGCATGCGCACCACAATTCTAAACTACGTAAGTTCCTTAAGGGCAAGGATTTTGTTAATTTCACCAGCATGTTTCCATCAAATAGTAAGCGTATATATGAAATGCACCGGTCTTCCAGAATTGCTGATTTTTATTTGGGTCCTTTTTGTGAGTCATGTCAGACAAAAACACGCTGTGAATTCTAATGTGGTGGTTAGAATGCATGGTTTGGCATGAAAACTTTTCCTGTAGCATAGCTAATGGAAATTATTTGGGGAAAGTCAAGACTGGAAGGCAGTGGAAGAATACCTTGTGTGAAATATTTTATTCATCTTTTAAAAAATTAATAAGCAAGCAGACAGGAATTATTTAATTTGGCTGCTCTGATGGTTCCTGCCTCTCTTCCCAAGGCTGCAGAGTTGAGCTGCTTCCCCAGGGGAATGCCAGTACTGAGGAAGCCTCAAGGTGAATCCTGCCTACAGAACTTGCTGGCAGATGGCAGGGCTCTGTGTTGACAGCCAGGGAACTGTGGGCCCAGAGGGATTCAGGGACCTGGCTGCTGTGACCCAGGCACTGAGCCCTCAGGGTCCCCTTCTCCCAGTGGGTGTCCAACATCCCCCATCACTCCCTAAAATTTTGATCATGAATATGAGAAATTTTTAAGCATAAATTTAAGGTAGATTTCTACAGTGAAACTTAAGAGTTAGTAGTAACACATGAAGAGCCCTTTTTGGATAACACAACAACTCCGGGCTGGATTTGGGGCCCAGGGTGACCCTTCAGCATTAGCTCGCTAAGGCTGCTATGACAAAGTGCCTCTTAGAAATGTGCTGTCTCCTAGTGGTGGAGGCTGGAAGTCCTCCATCAGCGGCCTGCAGGGTCTATTTCTTCCTGGAGCCAGATGAGCCAGTCAGAACCATTCCTTCCTGCAGCTTCTGGCGTTTGCAGGTGTATGGATCACTGCTGTTGCCTTCACATCATGTCGTGCCCTGTGTGCACTGTCTGAGATTCCTCCATTCAGAAAAGGACATCTGTACTGGTGGGTTATGGGCCTGCCGTAGTCCAGGATGACCTCATCCTTGCAAATTCCATCTGCAGTAAGTCTATCTCCAAATAAAGTCACAGTCTGAGGCACTGGAACTTACGACTTCACATGGGAATTGGGGCTGGCGTGGGGAACTTCCCATCCATCGCATTTTTAAAAAGATTTATTTAATTTTATTGGAAAGGCAGATACACAAAGAGGAGGAGAGACAGAGAGGAAAATCTTCCGTCCAATGGTTCACTCCACAAGTGGCCGCAACGGCCGGAGCTGAGCCAATCCGAAGCCAGGAGCTTGGAGCTTCTTTCAAGTCTCCCACGCGGGTACAGGGTCCCAAGGCTCCAGGCTGTCCTCGACTGCTTTCCCAGGCCACAAGCAGGGAGCTGGATGGGAAGGGGGGCTGCTGGGATTAGAATTGGTGCCAATATGGGATCCTGGCACTTTAAAGGCGAGGACTTTAGCCACTAGGCTATTGCACCAGGCCCCATCCATGGCATTTTTATGGCAGGTAAAATGGAAATTACTTTTGCTCCCATTTTATTGATGAAGAAGCTGAGTCTCAGGAAAAGAGGTAACTTATTCAAACTGAGTACAGATCTGCTGCCTGGCTCAGGAATCCAGGTGAGCCAAGTGGTGCCTCCTGCTGCAAGTGAGGGGAGCCACTGACACACACTGGACCAGGAGGAACCAAATCAGCTCAACAGATTCCCTATTATTAAAGCTTCACTTGTTGCTTCTGTGGCTGCATCTCATGGAGCCTTGACCTCCAGAGGAACTGCTTACTCAAGCTGTTTCTTTTGAGTCTGTTGTTTCTCTCTAGTGGGCCCATGCCTGAGCCCGGGGAGCTGGCTACAATGAGCCTGCTATTCAGGGCAGAAAGTAAAATGCTCTGTGGCATCATTCTTTGCTCTCTGTGACATCATTCTTTGCCTCATCTCCCTTTTGTCCTGTCCATTGAGTCACCTCAGTAGGGTGTGGGGAGTGTGTGAATTGCCAGTTGTGTAAGAGTACGGCCCACTGGTGTACACTGGGGCAAGCAACAGTGCACATCCCTCCCAGGAACAACTGATGCTGGTGTCACCCTGTAGAGTCTGGGCTCCCCCAGGTAAAGCAGAGGGACACCCCAAGAGTGAGTCTCCAACCCCTGAGAAAGCATTGTAGAAAGTAACTAGTGCAGATTTTTAAGACAGATCCTAATCTCTTTTTAAAAGATTTATTTATTTGTTTGTTTGAAAGGCAGAGTCACAGAGAGAGAGGTCTTCCATCCACTGGTTCACTCTCCAGATGGCCACAATAGCTACAACTGGACCAGTTCCAAGGCAGGGGACAGAATTTCTTTTGGGTCTTCCAGATGGATGGAGGGACTCAAGCACTTGGTCCATTTTTGCTGCTATCCCAGAAATATTATCAGGGAGTTGTATATGAAGTGAAGTACCTGGGACTTGAAACAGCAGCCATATGGGATGCTGGAGCTGCAGGTGGCAAATTTACCTGCTACACCACAGTGCCAGCCCCAACAGATTCTAATCTCATCTCTGCTGCTTGTCAACACATGATTTCAAGAAAGAAGCTTGATCTTTGTTGCTTATTCCTCAGTGAGATGGAGATGAGAAGTTTCTTTACCTGATCAGGGTACTGAATGGATAAATAATCCACAAATGGTGCTGAAAACAACACACCTGTTATCCAGTTCTTGCATTCAGTACACGTAACACTTCTGTATTGGCTTACTTATTCTATTTTCCAGTGTCACTTGTTAATCTGTTAGCTTAAAACCAGTAGGCTACATATGAAAAATGTTAGTAGTGGTTGTGTCTGGATGAAGCAATTATAAGTAATTTTGTTGTCTTGTTTCTGCTTATTTGTGTTTTCTAAATTTTCTGTAATTAAACATGCTTACTGTTTTAATGAGAGAAAGCAAATTCCCACCGAGGATCTCTGGTGTGTTTGAGTTAGAAGATGGGGGATGAATTGCTGAGATTCCTTTCTAGGGGACACATATTCAGGAAAGAGCTTTTGTGGAAGAAAAGCTTCGGCGCCCTATGTGACGTAGCGTCCCCATGACAGATGTGTACTCAGGTCACAGTGTGCCCAGTGGAATGAAAAAGTAATTTCCTGTTTTCCTCTCTCTTTCCATAGCATCATTAGTATCATCATTATTCTGGCTGGAGCAATTGCACTCATCATTGGCTTTGGCATTTCAGGTATGTGATTTTTCACATTAAACGATTCATCTCTCACCACTGAACCTGTTAAAACTCAAGGTGGAATATTGGGAAGTGCACAGGACTTGACCCCCAAAACTTCAAAGTTGAGCATTGATTTCTTCTACTTATTGTACTCCCTTCACCTTAATCATTTAATTCCCTGGGCCTTAGTCTCTTTCTTTTATTTTATTGAAGATTTATTCATTTAATTTGAAAGGCAGAGAGAGAGAGAGAAAAAAAATCTTCTATCTGCTGGGTCATTCCTCAAATAGCTGCAACAACTGGGGTGGGAGGCAGGCTGAAGGCAGGATTCTGGAATTCCATCCAGTCTCTCACATTGGTGCAAGGCCCCAAGTACTTGGGCCATCCCCCACTGCTTTGCCAGGCACATCAGCAGAAATCCACGTTGGAAGTGGAGTGGCCAGGACTCAAACTAGCATCCATTCCAGATGCCAGCATTGCCACACTGCTGGAGCTGACTCTCTCATTTTAAATGCTGATCAGTAGTCAACCAACCAATCAAGACTTAAAGGTGACATCTGAGCTGACAGAGAAAGTGCTGCCTCTGAGCCATTCTCTCTGTGGTTAACATGGATGGATAATTTGCAGTAGAACTTCAACTGGCATGTTGAAGAATAGCTAAGTCTTTGCACGCATGTGTTTTACGTAAAGAGCCCACTGTGACCATGTAGGAAACAGCTGCCATCCTGGCATGGATGGTTAGTTCCTCAGTGCAGCTCACTGATGTCAGTAGCATTCCCCTTCCTCTTGTGGGCAGGCCATTTTTCTGAAGTGTCCCATCTATTATGGATGCCACCTTAGCCAAAGATTTAGTCAGGCTAGCAGCTGTCTTCCCAGAGGCAGATTGTTTACTCTATTTCCCATCAGTCACCTGAAACATTTATTTCAGTTAGTGACCAAAGTTGTCACTTCACAACTTTTGTTTTGATAGTCTTGGGTTTCTTTTTTTCTGTCCCTCTCTCCATAGCATGGATGTGCTGAGATTAAATAGCGATCAAAAGGCCAAAACCAACAAAACTTGGTACATACGTATTGGCCTAGAGAAGATACTGTGTACTCTTCTCTGCTTTCTTTATAATCATGTGTGTATTTTGGTTTTTGTCCATTTTCCTCATGAGTTCCAGTTATATCTTAGAGCTATTGTAAGTTTGGTTCCAGACCACAATAAAGCCCACTGTGCAATAAAATAAATCACTTGGATTTTTGCTGTTCATTGTATAGAAAAATGGTGTGTTTGGGGCAATGATGTAGCTGGTGAATTTTCTACCTATTGCTCCAGCATCTTATATAGGTACCAGTTTATGTACTGGCTGTTCCACTTAAGATCTGACACCCTGCTAATAGCCTGGGGAAACAGTAAAGGATGGCCCAAGGCCTTGGGCCCCTGCACCCACAAGAGAAACTGGGAAGAAGCTCCTGGCTCCCAGCTTCAGACTGTTAGGCCATGGTGACCATCTGGGGAGTGAACCATGGATGGAAGCTGTCTCTATCTTTGTATTTCTGACTTTCAAGTAAAAATAAATAAATCTTTTTAACAGTTGCATTTATATTATCCCATAGTATATTAAATGTACAATAACATCATGGCTGAAAAGCATAATGTACATACCTTAAGTTTGAAGTATTTTTATTTTTAAAGATTGCTAATTATCATCTGAGCCTTTAGCAGCCATAATCATTTTGCTGATGGTCTTGCCTTGCTGTTGGTGACTTGACTGATTGGGGGATGGTTACTGAAGGTTATGGTGACGATGACAGGTTCTTAAAAAAATTGTTTATTCATTTGAAAGTCAGAGTTACAGAGAGTGGGACAGACAGAGAAAGAGACACTTTTCCATCGGCTGGTTCACTTTGCAAATGGTCACAATGGCCAGGGCTATGCCAAGGCAAAGCCAGGAGTCAGGAACTCCACGTCTTTCACATGCATGACATTTGCACAAGTACTTGGACCATCCTCCACTGCCTTCTTAGCTGCACTAGCAGGGAACTGGCTGTGAAGCAGAAACAGCTTGGATCCAAACTGGTGCTCATGGGATGCAATCTCCACAGCTTGCAGCTTAACCACTATGCCACAGTGCTGGCCCCATGTGGCAGTTTCTTAAAGTGAGACAAGAATGAAGTTTATTGTATCCACCGTCTCCTCCTTTTGTGAAAGATTGTTCTGTATTTGTGATGTCATTTGATAGTATTTGAATTGTAGTCAGTTCTCTCAAATTCTGGCATTGCCTTATTAACTGAATTTGTATAATATTCCAAGTCCTATGTTGTCATTTCACCCTAACTAGCATCAGGTTCCTTCTCAAGAAATCATTCTCCGCTTCTTCGCTAGAAATAAACCCTCATCTGATAAAATGTTATTGTGAGATTAATTGTGATTGTGGTAATTCAGCCACATTTACAGGTGCCACTTTTTAAATTTTTAGTTCTGTTGCAAATACAAGTGCAGTCTATGTTAACTTCATCTACAATTAAAAATAAATTAAAAAAAACCATAAGACAATGATGAAAGAATTTAAAAATCAGGCAAATAAATAGAAAGATATCCTATGGTGATGGAATATAAGAATTAATATTGAAAAAATATACAAGTTCAATCACTTCATCCACTGAATCCTTGAGCCCATCAAAGTCGTATGTGAAGTCTGGGATTAACTGCTTCCAATCCCCTGTTAACAGTTGTATTCTGACCCTCTCCAATAGATCACAAATGTTCTCAAAGATATTGGGAATGGGGCTTGGCAGTGTGGCCTAGTGGCTAAGGTCCTCTCCTTGATCCCATATGGCCGCTGGTTCTAATCCCGGCAGCTCCACTTCCTCTCTATCTCTCCTCCCCTCAGTACATCTGACTTTGTAATAAAAATAAAATAAATCTTAAAAAAAAAAGATATTGGGAATGCTGAACCCTTTCCAGAAGGTTTTACATTTGTTTTTCTCAGATCCACCAAAGGAATAATTGTCTAGGGCAAGTCTGACCTTAAAAATGGGCTTCTTAAATAATATGACTTAAAAGTTGACATTCTTGATCCATGGGGTTACAACACAATGGATGCTGTGTTAGCAGGCATGAACACATTAACCTCATTATACATTATGAGAGCTCCTAAGTGACCTGGTGTGTTATGAATGAGCAGTGACATTTGGAATGGAATCTTGGCTGTCTTGAGAGTCAGGGCTCATCAATGGGCTTATGGTATTCAGTGAACCATGCTGTCAACAGGTGTGGTGTCATCCAGCTTTTGTCATCCCATTTAGAAAGCATGGGCCAAGTAGGGCCCGAGGGTTTTAGGAATGGTAAGTGCCCACTGGCGTCCATTAGCTCCTGACAGAAGGGTTGGCCACTGAAGCTTTGAAGCCAGGTAATGACTTCACCTCTCTTGCTACAGAAATCTTCCGTGGCATCAGCTTCTTCCATCTACATGGGAAATTTGCTTATCTGTCCCAAAAAGCTACAACTGGGAAGAAATGAAACATGTGTAAAGCAAAATAAATCCAGATATGATTGTATCTGCTTGTTCTCAATTTGTGGAAAGTATTATTCTGGCTTAAACAAGGCTTCTAAAGTAAATCAGGATAGTTAAAAAAAAAGCATGACATATTGTAGATTTGCTAATACATACAACCAAGTTTTTTAACTATCCTGATTTACTTCAGGAAACATAAGTGCTTAATTGAAAAATATATATTTATTTATTTTATTGGCAAGGCAGATTTACAGAGAGAAGGAGAGACAGAAAAAATCGTCTATCCACTGGTTCACTCCCCAAATGGCTGCATGGCCACAGCTAAGACAATTTGAAACCAGGAGCCTGGAGCCTCTTCCAGGTCTCTCATGTCTTTGGCTCACCTTCCACTGGCTTCCCGGACCATAAACAGGGATCAGAAGTGGAGTAGCCAGACACAAACCAGTGCCTATATGGAATGCCAGACCTGCATGGTGGAGGATTAGCCAGTTGAGCTATTCTGACTTTTATCTTCACTGATGTCCCCTCTTTCTGCTTTATTCAGTTGTGATTTTTTAAAAACTCTTTCTCTGCTATCTTAAATAATTACTTCATACAGGAGTATATGCAAACCTCCAGGAAGGGACTGACAATCGATTCTGTCATTCGGCCTTCCAAAGTGACTTCCCATATATGCCTCATTGGAAGGGAATGAGGAACTCCACACTCCATGTCCTCCCCAGGACTGGAGGTTGCAAAATTTGGTGGTCTGAATTTCTGTTTCCTGGTGACTGAGGAGACTGATGTGTTTACTTATTTGAAAGGCAGAGTTACAAAGATGAGAGAAAGAGGGAAAAAGAGAGACTGAGAGAGATGCTGCAGTTCCTAGTACAATGGTCATGACAGCTGGGTCTGGGCCAAGCTGGAAGCAGGAGCCTAAAACCCTGTCTGGGTCTCCTACACGGGGGCAGCAGTTTTGCCACCATTCCAGGTATATTATCAGGGAGCTAGATTTGAACCGGTACTCATGTTGAGTGACAAAGCCAGTACAAAAGCGCATATTCTGTATGAGACCATGTGTGTAAAGTTTAAAAACAGGTAAATGGGGGAAGATGCTTGACTTAACAGTTAACACACTACTTGAGATGCCCGCATCCCATATTGGAATACCCAGATTTAAGTGCCAGTTCCACTCCCAACCCCAGCTTCCTGCTGTGCACATCCTGGGATGCAGAAGATGATGGGCCAAATACTTGGGTCCCTGTCACCTGCTAGGTGTCGGCATTTGGGGACTGAACCAGCAGATGAAAAGTGTGTGTGTGTTCTGCTTTTCAACTAAATAAATAAAATTTTTAAAATATACAAATGTGATTTTTTAAATTATAACTTACTTTCATTGGAAAGGCAGATTTACAGAAAGAAGGAGGGACAGAAAGATTTTCCATCCACTGGTTCACTCCACAAGTGGCCACAATGGCCAGAGCTGAGCCAATCTGAAGCCAGGAACCAGGAGCTTCCTCCAGGTCTCCCACATGGCCATAGGGTACCAAGGTTTTGGGCAGTCTTTGACTGATTTCCCAGGCCACAAGCAGGGAGCTGAATGGGAAGTGGAGCAGCTGGTACATGAACTGGCACTCATATGGGATCCTGGGATATTCAAGGGGAAGATTTAACCCCTGAGCAATCATGCCCAAGCCCACAAATATGATGTTAAAAGGCAAAGATTATTACCCCTGGGGAAGTGGAAGGGGTAGCAATGAGGAAGGGGCATGAGGGAACTCCAGGAGAGTGTTGCTGTTGTACTTCTCTCTGTAGGTGGTGATTTTGTGGGCTGAAGTTCTGTTAACTCTTTGCATGGCACAGTTAGGATGAGTGAATTTTCATGGACGTGTGTTGTACTTCAGTATGGCATATATAAACACACATTCATAAACATATTTGTGTGTGTAAAATACATACATATTCTTTATAAGGAAATAAAATAAAATATTAACTGAGAAGACAAGTATGTTGGAATAACACTTAAATATATTAATGCTAAGGTACATTTTAATACCTTCCTAAGTTTTATACTTTTCTCAGCCTAAAATTCATCCTATTCTTTATCTTACATATCACCTTGAATGAAGTCCTCGTATTTGATCTTCATGCTAAATCTCAATGGGTCAAGACTAACTCTTCTGGGTCATGAACTAACATTTGACATCAGATTTATTTCAAAAAGTTGTTTCTATTTTGATTGTTGCTGGCCTTAACTTCCCTAGTAAGAATTTTTATGATGTCACAGCTTCCCTGTGTCAGGCAACGCTTGTATTGCTCATACCTTTTCCTGGTGCATTGCCATAGCAACCTCAAGTACTGACAGTGATCCCAAGTGCTCAGTTCAGCTCCTTGAATGCAGAGCTACTCATTAAGTGCTTTTCAAATGAAATAAACTGATGCATGGAGTTGTGAATCAACAGATTGCAGTTAAATTTACTCAAACCAGTACCATCAATGATATTCAAATGCTACATCAACAGAGAGCTTTTCTGCCGCCTTCCAATTTCAGGGTGAAATCTGGTTATTTTGGATAAAATGGGCTGCTTATTAATTTAATACCACTTAGCTGGAGTTTTTAAATTACGTCCATTAAAAGATCATAACCTTTACAAGAGAGCAAAGTGTTACCATACTTAAAATAAATTAAGTAAGATGTTAGCTGATTTAACATACAAAACACCGAAGCTAAGCAAATATCATTTAAATACATGATGATAATGATATCTCCTTAACCCTCTCTTCATGTTTCAAACTGTCCCAAATGACTGCATATATTGTCCCACTGGGCTCTGACAACAAATAAGAGATAGATATTATTACTATGTCTGGATGATACACTTGTGCTAAGTTAAGCACAGCAAGCAAGTGGGTATAACTGTGCTTCAAGTCCTAGGAATTTGCTTCTAGAAGCTATACTTTGTATATCAAGATAATATTTGTACACATTTGTGGCTGAGAAGAGTATTCTCTGGTCATCCAAGCAAGCAGAATACACACACACAGAGAGAGAGACATATTTCAAGGGTTTTAAATATTCTCAAATACAAAAAATAGGTATTTTGTCATAATTCTCTTAATGTTTTATATATTATCTCGCATAATCATTCAATTATAAATAAAGATCCCATATGAAATTAACTGTTCAGAAGGGTTGAGGGACTCCATTGGCCCCTGGTTAAAAGACAGCCTTTGTGAATGATCATTTGAGAAGGAAGATGTAGCGGAAAGGCTTCTAACTGAACTTGGCCCACTCCCTGGGTGATTCCCAACAGCTCTGTCCAGTGGAGAAGTTTTTTTTTTATTATTACGTTGCATTATGTGACACATTTTCATAGGCTCTGGGATTCCCCCAACTCCTCCCTGTGCCCTACCCCCATGATGGATTCCTCCACCTTGTTGCTGTGTTACAATTTAAATTAAGTCAAGAATCTTTCATTGCAAGCGTATACCAAGCATAGAGTCCAGCATCTTATTGTCCAGATAAATTCAACAATTTCTTGGGAAGACCATCTCTGGTCTGAAGGTAGAGCTGGCAGAATATCATTCCGATCAATTAGAAGCCCCAGCACAACATCAACAATTTACAGCATTATGGAATTAATTGACATGGCATTGAGTAACCAATATGTTAAAACAATGCAAGTTCTTATCCACACCCTGTGACTACTTCATTGACACTTCAATTTTTGTTTGTACACACCCGGCTGCTATACACCTTAAAGTGGCTATAGGGTACTATTCAGCTGTCTCGCGTCTGTTTTCATTTTAGTATTTAGCAGTTTATTGTGTTGAAGCATAATTTTGCTGAACTTGGCAGATTTTAGGATAGTCTAAACTGGCTTATAAGTCTAACAAGGCATTTGTCAACAGTTGAGGTGCTAGAACAGTTTTAAGAGGGGTGTGCAGAGAAATCTTCGATACCCTAGTGAGGAGTAACTAATCTTTGTGTCCTACCAAGTAAGGTATATGGGGATCTACGCTGACCGTTTCCTGTTTGGTTCTAAGCTTTCCTTGTATTTCTCTGACTATCTATTCCATTTTGGGGGGGGGGGCCCTCCAGAGCGATCCTGATGGTCATTGCAAGAGAGGGTGGGGATCCAAAGTTGGAACTAAGTAAGGACCAGAAAAAGCTCCTCTCCCTAGTCCCGAAGGAAGTTTATTGTTCTTCTGTTTCTGCAGACCACTCAGGGTTCTTGGCTGTTGCTCCGATGACCTTGGATCCTGCGAGGAAGGATTTGGGCTTCGTCCATCCCATGTGGGAGATCCAAACAGGAGTGGATGACCTCAGAGTTCTCGGCCTCTGAAGGCACTCCAATTCCCCGTGGTCTCCTTGGCAGTTGGGATGTAGTCCTTGATGCCCGTACTGATAGTCCTTGGTGAGGATCTGGGAGTCTCCAGGGTTGGGATACAAGCCTCCTCCTGTCCCCCTGCTCCACTCTGGGGTCCCCCCCTGCTCTGTGCATATGACCTCCTGTTAAGAGGTTGTCAGGACCGCTCTTGATTCCCCCTATATGTCTTTGTAGTTTAACTATTATTTACTGCTGATTCGAGTCTGTTGTCTATGAATTACCTGTTTTTTTTTTTTTTTTTTTTTTTTTTTCTTTAATATTCATTTATTCATTAATTACATTGCATTACATGACTGGGATTCCCCCCCCCCTTCACCCCAAACCCTTCCCCCATCATGAATTCCTTCACCTTGATGCATAACCACAGCTCAAGTTCCGTTGAGATTCCCTAATTAAAAGTTTACACCATACAGAGTCCAGCATCCCACTTGTCCAGTTCAAGTTCAACGGCCTCTTAGGGAGGCCCTCTCAGGTTTGTAGGCAGAGCCAGCAGAGCGTCACCTCAATCAATTAGAAGCTGCAACATATCATCAGCAACAGTCCAGGTATGATGAGGCTGGTGCAGAGTCCACTGATTGACATAGTCCGTCTTAGGGTTTCCCCTTGTCCAGTTTTCCGCTGCAAGCATAAAGCTGAGGTGGTTGATTCATCTACTCCATTTTCCATCTTTTTTTTGATTAATGCTTTGATTCCTCCATTTTGTTCAGGGGAATCCCCCTAAAAAAAAACTTTGAGGCATTCCCAGTCCAGGCTCCTACATGTACTACTAGTAAGCACAGTGCCCGCCACCGTCCATCACTCCGATCAGCTGATGGTTTTAACCCCTGGGTTGGTTCTCTTCTGAGCCCCGACCTCTATTGGAACCAATGAGTATCGCATCTCTCCCCGGCTCTGCCCATCACACTCTCGTCCCTCACCTAAACCAGTGGGAGGAGTGCTGGTCGGGTGTTGCATTCCCTACTAGCACAGGCCATTTCACCTTGGCATTTTGTGTTTTGTACTGTTTTTTTTTTTTTATCGCAACCAAACCCGGCCAGGCCCCCACACAGTTTCAGCACTTGGGCTTGCCAGTGGATGACGTGAACCGACTCAGCCTGGTCTGCCCCAACCCGAGCCAAGTGTATTCCAGTGGGTCACATTCCAAAGCCTCTTCTGGGTTATTTACCTCCATGCTTCTTGCGTTTATTTGTAGAGTCAGTGTCCTGTCAGAGGATCTGTTCAGGTTCCTCCCTCCGACTCCTTCATGGTGTCGGGCTTCACGCATTCCAGCAGGTCCTTCAGCCACCTCCGCTCTTCAATCCATTCTGGTTCCTGTTGTTGAGAGTTTCAGCCCAGCCACGGCTCGTCCATACCCACGCATATCTCATACATGGCTCAGATGGGGTTGAGGCCTAGCCGAGCCCGTCCAACGTCTATCCTGGTCCTCCGGAGCACCAAACTGTGCTGTGGTCTAATCCGGCATGGTGCATCAAAGCCGAATTGATATTTGTGCCAAGGGATTACAACTGAGACCCGACCAGAACTCAGCCTCCCTCCAGTTCCTGTGCCCCTTAGTGGTAGGCTCCACGCAGCCAAGGCCTCCACCACGCTCTCCAACCAGGCCTGTTGCCAGCCAGTGTTAACTATGCCAGAGGTTGCTCTGGTCAGCCCAGAGCGTCCTATAGACTGTCATGCCTCCTGCATAGACTCCACCGGTCCTTTTAAACCATCCAATGGGGTCAGAGTGTCAGGGGATTGGTCCACGTATGCCTTACACATTCTAGCCCCGAGTATGGTTCTTGAATGCCAGTCAGTGTCATAGTAATGCCTTCTGTGACCCCTCTGCTGATCCCTCATCCTATCAGGTAATGGGGCATCCTGCTGTAAAAGCCCGGAATTTTGCCTTTTAAGTGAGCTGATGTTGGCGATCGGCACTATAAAGTGACTAGAGGTTCTTCAGAGGAAGATTAAATGCCTTTGAAAAGCTTAAGGACTAATACATATTCTCAGAGTACTGTGGGTTCAGCACGGAGCGTCTCATGCAGCATATCAGAGAAACCAAATGCCAGAACTTCCTGGCCGGGCGGCCAGCAGGCGAAGCCTGGCGCCAAATGGCGCACAGGCCGCCCGAGAGCCTCGCACCCCATGTACCTGCGCAGGTGGTGGAAAGCTTGGCTGTGTTAGGCTGGAATCGTGGCAGGGACCCTCGCACACGGGCCGCATGGCGGCCCGGGGCCAAGCTGCTTGGGCCCCCGCCTGGATCGTGCTAGCTAGCTCCTCCCCTACTCCAGCCCCTGGCATGGCGGCTCAGAGGCATTCCCAACCCACTTCTCAGGGTCCTGGGACAACCTTCCCGCCCAGAAGGAGGCCATCAGATCAGGACCCCGGCAAATCGGAAAGCTGCCCGAGAGCCTCGCACCCCATGTACCTGCGCAGGTGGTGGAAAGCTTGGCTGTGTTAGGCTGGAATCGTGGCAGGGACCCTCGCACCCGGGCCGCATGGCGGCCCGGGGCCAAGCTGCTTGGGCCCCCGCCTGGATCGTGCTAGCTAGCTCCTCCCCTACTCCAGCCCCTGGCATGGCGGCTCAGAGGCATTCCCAACCCGCTTCTCAGGGTCCTGGGACAACCTTCCCGCCCAGAAGGAGGCCATCAGACCAGGACCCCGGCAAATCGGAAAGCTGCCCGAGAGCCTCGCACCCCATGTACCTGCGCAGGTGGTGGAAAGCTTGGCTGTGTTAGGCTGGAATCGTGGTAGGGACCCTCGCACCCGGGCCGCATGGCGGCCCGGGGCCAAGCTGCTTGGGCCCCCGCCTGGATCGTGCTAGCTAGCTCCTCCCCTACTCCAGCCCCTGGCATGGCGGCTCAGAGGCATTCCCAACCCACTTCTCAGGGTCCTGGGACAACCTTCCCGCCCAGAAGGAGGCCATCAGACCAGGACCCCGGCAAATCGGAAAGCTGCCCGAGAGCCTCGCACCCCATGTACCTGCGCAGGTGGTGGAAAGCTTGGCTGTGTTAGGCTGGAATCGTGGCAGGGACCCTCGCACCCGGGCCGCATGGCGGCCCGGGGCCAAGCTGCTTGGGCCCCCGCCTGGATCGTGCTAGCTAGCTCCTCCCCTACTCCAGCCCCTGGCATGGCGGCTCAGAGGCATTCCCAACCCGCTTCTCAGGGTCCTGGGACAACCTTCCCGCCCAGAAGGAGGCCATCAGACCAGGACCCCGGCAAATCGGAAAGCTGCCCGAGAGCCTCGCACCCCATGTACCTGCGCAGGTGGTGGAAAGCTTGGCTGTGTTAGGCTGGAATCGTGGTAGGGACCCTCGCACCCGGGCCGCATGGCGGCCCGGGGCCAAGCTGCTTGGGCCCCCGCCTGGATCGTGCTAGCTAGCTCCTCCCCTACTCCAGCCCCTGGCATGGCGGCTCAGAGGCATTCCCAACCCGCTTCTCAGGGTCCTGGGACAACCTTCCCGCCCAGAAGGAGGCCATCAGACCAGGACCCCGGCAAATCGGAAAGCTGCCCGAGAGCCTCGCACCCCATGTACCTGCGCAGGTGGTGGAAAGCTTGGCTGTGTTAGGCTGGAATCGTGGCAGGGACCCTCGCACCCGGGCCGCATGGCGGCCCGGGGCCAAGCTGCTTGGGCCCCCGCCTGGATCGTGCTAGCTAGCTCCTCCCCTACTCCAGCCCCTGGCATGGCGGCTCAGAGGCATTCCCAACCCGCTTCTCAGGGTCCTGGGACAACCTTCCCGCCCAGAAGGAGGCCATCAGACCAGGACCCCGGCAAATCGGAAAGCTGCCCGAGAGCCTCGCACCCCATGTACCTGCGCAGGTGGTGGAAAGCTTGGCTGTGTTAGGCTGGAATCGTGGCAGGGACCCTCGCACCCGGGCCGCATGGCGGCCCGGGGCCAAGCTGCTTGGGCCCCCGCCTGGATCGTGCTAGCTAGCTCCTCCCCTACTCCAGCCCCTGGCATGGCGGCTCAGAGGCATTCCCAACCCGCTTCTCAGGGTCCTGGGACAACCTTCCCGCCCAGAAGGAGGCCATCAGACCAGGACCCCGGCAAATCGGAAAGCTGCCCGAGAGCCTCGCACCCCATGTACCTGCGCAGGTGGTGGAAAGCTTGGCTGTGTTAGGCTGGAATCGTGGCAGGGACCCTCGCACCCGGGCCGCATGGCGGCCCGGGGCCAAGCTGCTTGGGCCCCCGCCTGGATCGTGCTAGCTAGCTCCTCCCCTACTCCAGCCCCTGGCATGGCGGCTCAGAGGCATTCCCAACCCGCTTCTCAGGGTCCTGGGACAACCTTCCCGCCCAGAAGGAGGCCATCAGACCAGGACCCCGGCAAATCGGAAAGCTGCCCGAGAGCCTCGCACCCCATGTACCTGCGCAGGTGGTGGAAAGCTTGGCTGTGTTAGGCTGGAATCGTGGCAGGGACCCTCGCACCCGGGCCGCATGGCGGCCCGGGGCCAAGCTGCTTGGGCCCCCGCCTGGATCGTGCTAGCTAGCTCCTCCCCTACTCCAGCCCCTGGCATGGCGGCTCAGAGGCATTCCCAACCCGCTTCTCAGGGTCCTGGGACAACCTTCCCGCCCAGAAGGAGGCCATCAGACCAGGACCCCGGCAAATCGGAAAGCTGCCCGAGAGCCTCGCACCCCATGTACCTGCGCAGGTGGTGGAAAGCTTGGCTGTGTTAGGCTGGAATCGTGGCAGGGACCCTCGCACCCGGGCCGCATGGCGGCCCGGGGCCAAGCTGCTTGGGCCCCCGCCTGGATCGTGCTAGCTAGCTCCTCCCCTACTCCAGCCCCTGGCATGGCGGCTCAGAGGCATTCCCAACCCGCTTCTCAGGGTCCTGGGACAACCTTCCCGCCCAGAAGGAGGCCATCAGACCAGGACCCCGGCAAATCGGAAAGCTGCCCGAGAGCCTCGCACCCCATGTACCTGCGCAGGTGGTGGAAAGCTTGGCTGTGTTAGGCTGGAATCGTGGCAGGGACCCTCGCACCCGGGCCGCATGGCGGCCCGGGGCCAAGCTGCTTGGGCCCCCGCCTGGATCGTGCTAGCTAGCTCCTCCCCTACTCCAGCCCCTGGCATGGCGGCTCAGAGGCATTCCCAACCCGCTTCTCAGGGTCCTGGGACAACCTTCCCGCCCAGAAGGAGGCCATCAGACCAGGACCCCGGCAAATCGGAAAGCTGCCCGAGAGCCTCGCACCCCATGTACCTGCGCAGGTGGTGGAAAGCTTGGCTGTGTTAGGCTGGAATCGTGGCAGGGACCCTCGCACCCGGGCCGCATGGCGGCCCGGGGCCAAGCTGCTTGGGCCCCCGCCTGGATCGTGCTAGCTAGCTCCTCCCCTACTCCAGCCCCTGGCATGGCGGCTCAGAGGCATTCCCAACCCGCTTCTCAGGGTCCTGGGACAACCTTCCCACCCAGAAGGAGGCCATCAGACCAGGACCCCGGCAAATCGGAAAGCTGCCCGAGAGCCTCGCACCCCATGTACCTGCGCAGGTGGTGGAAAGCTTGGCTGTGTTAGGCTGGAATCGTGGCAGGGACCCTCGCACCCGGGCCGCATGGCGGCCCGGGGCCAAGCTGCTTGGGCCCCCGCCTGGATGAATTACCTGTTATGTTTCTGATAGGTTGTACTTTACGTCTTCCTCACACATTCTAAGGAAATGGAAGATTTCTCTGCTCTCCCTCCCCATTACGGAATAACATAGTGTCTTAAACGTATATTAGGTTTTACAATTCTTTGATGTAGATCATAAGCAGTCTGATTCATTTTGTTTGTATGTTCATTGATAACATCACAATATCTTATTGCATTAGATACAGGCTGTTTGAGGTTAAAATAATATTACAATATACAGGTACTATTTTCCAGATTGATATCCTTTCACCTTATATTAAGACAAACATGTGGTATTTAACCTTTTGGGATTGGCTCATTTCCCTTAGCATTGGCTCATTTCCATTAGGCTTCCAGTTGGGCCCATTTGGCCACAAAAAAACTGCATTTTGTTTTTTTTTTAATAGCTGAGTAGTATTCCATGGAGTAAATGAACCATAGCTTTCTTATCCAGTCTCCTATTGATGGACATTTCGGCTGCTTCCAATTTTTGGCAATTATTGATTGTGCTGCTATAAACACAGGGGTGCATGTTGGTTTCTCGTATAGCAGGTGTTCTGGATATATTCCTAGGAGTGCTATTGCTGGGTCATATGGTATGTAAATTTTCAGTTGTTTGAGTGTTCTCCATACTGATTTCCATATAGGCTGTACTAGTCTGCAGTCCCACCAGCAGTGGAGTAGGGTTCCCTTTTCCCCACATCCTCGCCAGCAAGTGTTGTTGGTGGTTTTTTGTATGTGTGCCATCCTTACTGGCGTTAGGTGGTACCACATTGTTGTCTTCATTTGGATTTCCCTTATTGCCAGGGAACTTGAGCATTTTTTCATATGCTTGTTTGCCATTTGGGTTTGTTCCTTTGTGAAACTTCTGCCTATTTCCCGTGCCCATTTCTTGAGTGGTTTGTTTTGGTGTTTTGGTTGTTCTGGAGATCTTTGTATATTCTGGAGATTAGCCCTCTATCAGCTATGTAGTGTGCAAGGATATTCTCCCATTCTGTGGGTTGCTTTTTTACTTTGTTGATTGTTTCCCTTGCTGTACAGAAGCTTCTTAGTTTGATGAAGTCCCATTTGTTTAGTTTGGTCTTGATTGCTAGTGCTTTTGGTGTCCTTTTTAGGAAGTCAGGGCCTATACCTAAATCTTGCAGGGTGTTTCCAACATTTTCTTCCACAATTTGAAGGTTTCTGGGTGTAGGTTTAGGTCTTTTATCCATTTAGATTTGATCTTAGTGTATGGTGAAAGATGTGGGTCAGTGGAGGAGTTTAAGGACGAGAGACATCCAGTCTTAGCTTTGACATTGACTGTGTTCCTCCAGATGCAACCTAACTTTCCAGTCCTTCTTTGGTAAAATAGGCAGGGTCATTGTGACAGTGAATGGAGGGAGATCAGAAAGTGTCTGGCATGTGCAACAGTTTCTTTTCCAGGTTTTATCCAGTACCGAGCCACAATTTCCACCAAGAATCCTTGCTTTTTGTTATTTGTACTTCAGTTTCCAAGAGATTTCCATTGCTATAATTATGGTCCAGTTGAACAGTGCTCACCCTGTGAGCTTCTCAGATTTCAGCCTGCTCCCCTGTGACAGCTGCCTTGCTTCATACATATATAGCTGTGGTCACCATTAGTCCCTCCAGACTGGCTGACACATTTGTGGTAGGCAGCTCGCTCTTCCAGTTTTGAAGGGGTGGGATGAAATATTAGAAACCAGTGAAAAACTTAAAATCTATGTGTGTTTAATAGCTCCTGGAGCAATTGATAGCTGCCTCCATCAGACCATACAGGGGGCTCTGGTTCTTACTGGCCTGGAAAATCATCTAAGGCCAGACTCCATGATACTCCTTGAGCCAAAATGTGTTCACAAGTTGGAACACAAACTTTTTTGGGGTTTTAAAGATTTATTTAAAAGGTAGAGTTGCGGAGAGGGGGGGAAAGAGAGATGTCATCTGCTGGTTGATTTATCAAATGGCCATGATGGTTGCTAGGGAAAGGATAGGCCAAAGTTAGGAGCCAGTAAATCCCAGCCAGGTCTCCCACATGGGTGGCAGAGGCCCAAACACTTGGGCCACCTTCTACTGGTTTTCTAGACAAGTTAGCAGGGAGTTGGATCAGAAGTAGAGTATACAGGACTCAAACTGGTATTTAACAGAAAATGCTAGTGTCATAGGCAGTTGTTTAACCCAGCCCCAGATTTACTCTTGTGAGAATAACAGTTACACAAATTGTTGCTTGTAAATTAAATTGCTTTTAATTCCCACTGATTCTCTTAACACAACTTTCTGGTTGCAAAGCAATGTCAAGGTACTTACAGCTTAAGACCTTCCTGGTTTGTATTCCTCCTCTATATTGAATATGAGGAGGGAGGGGGATTTAATTGACATTACACTCATTCCATCTGCCACATCATTAATGCAAACCTTAAATGACTAGAACTTGCAGCAGGTCCCTGGGGCACTTCACAGCTGCCTACTTTTAATCATTAAGTTCTCTAGGAGATATCTCAATGGATTCCCTACCTGTGGGCTCAAGGCCAAGACATTAAAATTAACTCAGTGACATGATCACTAAACTAAAATATGTCATTATCATCTCATTTTCCCTTTATACTATGTTAATCATATATTTTTCTCCTGAAAAGTAATTTCTCAACTTTAATGGCACTTTACAAACTATAATCAAATCTTGCTCTAATATAGTTACATTTGCTCCATAATTTTATTGAGAATTTCTGGGCATTTGTATTACCTTTTTTGCTGGCTCACATTTCTCCAAAGTCTAAATGTGGTATTTCTTCTAAATGTTTCTTAGTACTACTTAGTGCCTCGATAGGTTATGTTAACAGGGCTTTGATTTTATTGATTTCCATCCATCCACACATTTATTCATGTACTCAGTAAAGAGTATTTTTGTAGAAACATAACCCTAGCCATTGTTAATACTGACAGATATGATTAAGACAATCTTTCCTTTGAAAAGCTGGCAAATTAGTTCCAGACATAGACTAGAAACAAGGGTAGACAGTGATAGCTGCTATAATGAACAGGAAAGAAAGTGTTAAGGAAGAATAGAGAATCTACAAATTCTATCTAGGTGGATTAAAAGAAAATTTCTTGGGAGGGCTGTCATCTGAACAGACTCATACATAAGTAGAATGTGAATAAAAGTGAAGAGGCCACTATGAAAAGTAGATGCAAAATAAGCAGGGAGCATACTTGCATGACTCATGCTAGCCTGGCATGCCCTGGTTATCAGTCTGCCCAGCAAAAACAACTGAAATGCAAAGTGAATCCTAAAAGCACTGCTCAAGAAGATGCCCAGGCAGGGACAGGAATGTAGTGCATTCATATTCAGTAGGGAAAATTTCAAACTGTCCTCTCTTTAAATTTTTCTCTCAGTTTCCCACATGAATGGCCATGCACGGGAGCAGCTCTTGAAGTCTATGCTGTCCCACTTTGTCAAGCCTCCAAAACATCTTCCCACTCTGGTCTAGGCACATATTTTTGTTTCCTATGCCTCTTTTTCTGCTTTTAATTTTTCTTGTACCATCAATTGCTTTTTTCTAGTGGAAATAAATCCAGCTTTGCTTTTCTAGAACTGTTACTCATTTATTACTCTAATCTGCTTTATGAAGATCTTGGAGTCAACTATGCCATTCCAAAGCTAAGGGAAGAAGAGAAGAGCCGAGGACATTCCTATGTTCATAATGTTTACTGCTTACATTAGGAATGAAAATATATGTTTTGTTTACATGGATAGATAGACAATAGGTTTTCAAAGGCATGAAATCAACAAATCATTTGAGGGAAATAGGATGGATTATGAACGATGGAGTGGGAAATGCAGCTGCCAAGGTAGCAGCTAGTATCTGTGCAGCATCTGGTATATGCCAGACAGTGTTTGGTTTTGAAGATCATGCTAGCCAACTTGACAGTCATCCCACAGTGCTGATGAGCCATGAAAGACTGGTCATTAGAAAACAGACATGTTCCGAATGTACTGGAAGATTTTTTAAAGGTTTATTTGTTCATTGGAAAGTCAGATTTACAAAGAGAAGGAGAGACAGAGAGAAAGATCTTCCATCTGTTGATTCACTCCCCAAGTGGCTGCAACAACCGCAGCTGAGCCGATCCAAAGCCAGGAGCCAGGAGCTTCTGCTGGGTCTCCCATGTAGCTGCAGGGCCCCAATGCTTTGAGCTGTCCTCAGTTGCTTTCCCAAGGCCACAAGCAGGGCTCTTCCGTGTGTGTGTGTGTGCGTGTGTGTATCTTGGGCTCCAAGGCCATCGCCTCCTTAGCTTCACAAAATCTCTCAAGCAGATCCAGCAAAATTAAATCCTCCCAGAAGGTGGCCCAAGTCCATCTCCAGTTCATAAAGAACAGCTAGTGGACCTTTCCCTTTTCCCTGGAAAGTGGTAAAAAGGCAGTTGCAAATAGCTGGTGTCATAATTAATATTTCTACTGGTGATGCTTTCAGAAAGGAGAGTGTAGCCTGTATTTTAGGCAAATATCAACTGAATTCATGCCATTTTTCATTATACCTAAGTTAGAATTACAACCTTGCCCAAATCCCTTATCCTCTCTTCCTTATTTTCATCATTCAAATGGAGAAAAAATAGCAGCACTTTATAATTTAACATCCTTCATAGGTACTAGCTTCATTTAGCTAACATGAGATTTCATTTTAATGTCACTTCCAGTTAGCTGAGAATAACACCTTATGTGTATAATTACAGTTTGTAAATGAAGCTCACATCCATTTGACTTGACCCTCAAAAGATCTCCTTAACATAGGTAAGACAGTGTTGCCTCAGTTTTTCTGAAATGCAGGAAGTTACATGACTTGTCCAAGATCACGCAACCTTAAAGTGACAAAGGCAGGATTTGAATTCTAATCTGATAAACCCAAGTCCAACATGTTCTCTTGCTACCTCCAGAGTCTGGATTTCTCGGTCTCACAAAGGCTATAACGTAGGGCAGATCTGCCATAGGTAATAAAATCATTGTCTTCCTTTACTTTGATTCTTGTTGGCTTTTTCAAGTATCTCACCTGTTCTTCGGTGTTTCTAACTTAGCCTAGAAGACTCTGGCTTGTAATAGTGTGTGACCTAGGGGCCAGTGCTGTGACAAAAGTGAGTAAAGCCATTACTGGCAGCACTGGCATTCCATATGGATGCTGGCTTAAGTCTCGGCTTCTCCACTTTTATTCCAGCTCACTGTTAATGGCCTGGGAAAACTGCTGAGCATAACCCTGCACCCTTATGGGAGACCCGGAAGAAGCTCCTGGCTTCTGGCTTCAGACTGGCCCAACTCTGACTGTTGTGGTCATTTGGGGAATAAACCAATGGATGGATCTCTCTCTTCCCCCTCTCTCTGTGTAATTCTAACTTTCAAATTAATAAGTAAATCTCTAAGAAGAAACAAAAAGCAAAAAGATCATGAGTGGTGTGGTTGCGGAAACCCCAAGTCTACCCTTGGCCTTGACTCTTGCTCCTGAATTCTAGGGAGACACTCCATCACAGTCACAACTCTAACCTCGGCTGGGAACATTGGAGAGGATGGAATCCTGAGCTGCACCTTTGAACCTGACATCAGACTTTCTGATATTGTGATACAGTGGCTGAAGGAAGGTGTTACAGGCTTGGTCCACGAGTTCAAAGATGGCAAAGATGACCTTTCAGAACAGGATGAAGTATTCCGAGGCCGAACAGCAGTGTTCACAGATCAAGTGATAGTTGGTAATGCCTCTTTGAGGTTGAGGAATGTGCAACTGGAAGATGCCGGCACCTACAAGTGTTACATCATCACTTCTAAAGGCAAGGGAAATGCTAACCTTGAGTATAAAACTGGAGGTAAGTTAATTTTTGGAAGAAGGGACAGAAAGTACCAAAAGTTATTTGAGACAAAAAAACAGGGGTTGCTAATAAAAAGTATGTTGTGTTCATGAAAGACAACATCAGAATATTAGTGAGTAAACTGGTAGAAGACAAAAATCTGGAGTTTCCTTAGTATTATTGTACTTCTGATGGCTCCTCATATTTGACAAATACACCATGGTTATCTTAGATGTTAACATTAGAGGAAACTGGATGTTGTATATAGATCTATAGAGACTCTGTGTTATCTTTGCAAACTTCTGTGAATCTAAAATTGTTCTAAAATTGTTGATTAAAATGGGGGTAGTAATAGACATCCATAGACCTGTCATGAAGATGGAATGAAGTGACACTGGGAATACAGTGATGGCACAGAATACACCCTCAATCGATGGTGATTTCTTGTCAGATGTAGTTTCCCTAGTCATTTCCCAGGAGTTGTTCCCTGTCTGCTCCAAGCAGACAGAGCTCATCTCCCCTGCTAGATAACAGGCTTATTAAGGCCAAGGCTAAGGTTTTTCTTTTTCCACTCACTCAGAACCAGCCAATCCCTGAACAAAAGAAGATGTTAAATTAATCAGTAGATTGTATCTTGTCATTCTGGCATAATAAAAAGTTCTTAACACTGTCCCACAAGTGTCTCTCTGCTTTGATATGGCAGGAAGCTAATCTTAATTTCAAAATACAGTTATCTCCCCAATTCAAATTATCTCAGAAGAAGACAAATGCCTATTTAAATACCTGAATATCAGGGCTAGTCACTCTCCAGCCAAGTCAACTCCAAGCCCTTCTGATGAAAAGGTCTAAGGAAGGAATTTCTGTGGGTGACAGAAGAATGCTATTTGTTTCTTCCCTTTGCCTTTCCCCCTTCACCCTAAGTTTATCTACCAGGTAGAAAAATATATAAAATCTAGAAGACTGGTTTCTGAGAAAATGCCCAATTTCCCTGAGGAATAAGCTTTGTGTGTGTGTGTGTGTGTGTGTGTGTGTGTGATTCCAAGGACTTTCTTGGAGAAAATGATTCATTATAGTAATACTATACATAGAACTTAAATACTTGTGATACTGTCCAAAGGGTTGTGATATATAGCAACACCATAAGCAAATCATTGTTTGTGTCTAACACAAAAGGTTTTACAAAGGTAGCTCTCTAAAGAGGTATTAAGTCACTTCAATGGTGGAAGCAACTGTGTTTTTAAGATTTAGCAGTTCAAATGTTCTATTGTCTTATTTGACTTTGACATCTGCCCTTTTGGCCTTTTGACCTTGCAGCTTTCAGCATACCAGAGGTAAATGTGGACTATAATGCCAGTTCAGAGAGCTTGCGATGTGAGGCTCCTCGATGGTTCCCCCAGCCCACTGTGGTCTGGGCGTCCCAAATGGACCAGGGAGCAAACTTCTCCAAAGTTTCCAATACTAGCTTTGAGCTGAACTCAGAGAATGTGACCATGAAGGTGGTTTCTGTGCTCTACAATGTCACCATCAACAACACCTACTCCTGTATGATTGAAAATGACATTGCCAAAGCTACAGGGGATATCAAAGTTACAGGTGGGTTCCTCTGTGGTTTGGGTGTGACTTTATTGGGGGATAGAATATAAAATCAAAATTCAATTCTTGTAACAAATATACTATGTATCAGGGCACAAAAACTTCTAGTCCTCATCATTGAGACCTGGATCACAATTCCAGGTGGGATTACCTGAGGGTAAATCTGACAGGAGACGCATTCATGGCACAGGGTCAGCAATGGCAACAGGCTCCATCTTCTGCACCTGTTCACCAACTGGCTTTCTGGAGTGCAGACTTCAGGGCTCAGAGGCTCTGTCTAACTCAGCAGGACTAATTTTGTGTGTTAATGATGAAAGTAATGATTCCTTGACACATTCGGTATAGTCAGTTGATATATTAAATACCAACTGAGTCCCCTGCCACCTCCCAGCTTTGAATCTGATGATAGGTCAAGACTTACTCTGCCATCCTGGAACTGATTTGTAATCCTGCTGATAGCTGCCCAGGTTGAACTGAATGCTACAGACTCAGCTGGTCTCCCAGCTCTCTTATTGAGCACTGACTGAGACAGAGTCCATGTCCTAGCTTCCCTGCAGTGTGTTAGTACATACAAAATTTAAGGTGGAGCTAGCTAGTGGTCAAGAAAATGTGCAGACTGAAATGATGACTTTGAAGATCATTTCTCCTGGGAATAGACTGGATTCAGACTATAGAGAAAAGAGTATGCTAAGAAAGCCACATTCTATGTCAAGGTCAGTGTTAGGCAGAAACTATCCTGCACACTCTAAGTGCCCTGTTATATAAATGCTGAATTTAACTGAATAAAACATATTCCTACCAGCTTATGTTTTTAATTTAAAATTATACAAAAAGGAAACTTAGAGACTAAGAAAATACATGTATAATATATCTAATAAGGAGTCCAATTTTAAAATGAACAAGGGGCATTTTTCCAAAGATAATATACCAGTATATGCCAATGACCAAAGGAGCACATGAAAAGATGCGTCACATCACAAATGATCAGAAAATGCAAATCAGAGCCACAATGGGACATCACTTCACACCCATTAGGACAGCTATTATCAAAAGCAAAACAAAAACAAGAAAATATAAGTGTTCAGGAGGACTTGGAGAAATGCAGAGAACATTTGCACTCGTTGGTGGGATTCTGGAATGATGCAATGGTTACTGAAAACAGTATAGGAGGTTCTCAAAAATTAAAAACTGAGCTACCTTATAAACTAGCAATCCTACTTCTGTATGTATATTCAAAAGAATTAAAAGCACAGTCACACAAAGACAGTTTCACATCCATGTGGATAACAGTACTACTGACTAGACAAAAGCTAGCAGCAACCTCCAAGGGTCCATGAATGCATCAGTGGATAGACAAAAGGTCATATATAATATACAAAATTGTTCAGACTTTTAAAAGGAATGAAATCCTATCACATGCACAACATGAATAAACACTTATTTAGGATATTATGCTAAATGAAACAAGGCAGTCAGGAAAAACAAATACTGGATATGTCTACTAAAATGAGGCATCTAAAGTAGTCAGATTCACAGAAACAGAAACCAAACATATACAGATCTATTGAAGAACAAAATAGTGACTATCCTGGTTAAGATGCTCTCAGGCGCCTGTAACAGAAAACCCATTCAAATGAATTGCTACGGATATTTATGGAAAAGATATTGATATTTCATGGAATCAAAAATATGGATTTCAGAAACAGGTGGAGCCAGGAATTTAAATTTCATTGGGATTGTCTCTCATTTCCATAGTACTCTCTCTTCACTCTTTAAATGTATATGGCAAGATGTGGTTGCTAAAGCTCCTGAATCTAAAAAATCTCTTTCTCTCAAGAGATGGATCCAGCTGACCTCATCCATCAATCCCATTCTGTACTCCCAAAAACAATGTGGGTCATGTGACCATACCTAGACCAATGAGGCAGTCTCTGATAGGTTAGACCAATAGGCAAGGGGAGGGAATGAATCACCAATCTTTTAAACAATAGTTATTGACATCAGTACCTCAGTTTTAAAAAGTCAGTGAAAAGCTCCAAACTATATATCTAATGCCTATTACTGGAAAGGCAATAGCTAATATATGTGTAAATATGTGTATATATACATGTAAATTGAGAACACCTTTATTTCAGTAAGCATTTTCCCCTTACATTCTAATTCTATTGGAATATATATTCCAAGTGTTAGTATTAGGACTAAATATAACTTTTGAAAACTCTAAATTAAGAAAATAATGCCATTCACAAAGTAGGTCTTCACGTATTTTCTAAAAGAAAGCCTCCACCTGCAACTCTGCAGCACCAGCATCCCATATGGGTGTTATGTCCCAACTACTCCATTTTTAAAAAAGATTTATATTTATTTTCATTGGAAAGTCAGATATACAAAGAGGAGAGACAGAGAGGAACACCTTCTATCCATGGATTCACTTCCCAAGTGACCACTGAGTTGATCCAAAGCCAGGAGCCTGGAGCGTCTTCTGGGTCTCCTACGCGGTGCAGGGTCCCAAGGCCCCGGACTATCCTCAACTGCCCTCCCAGGCCATAAGCAGGGAGCTGGAAGGGAAGCGGGGAAGCTGGGACATGAACCAGCATGCAAGGCTATCGCGCCAGGCCCCCAACTGTTCCACTTTTAATACAGCTCCCTGCTTATGGCCTGGGAAAGTAGCAGAGGATAACTGAAGTCCTTGGGCCCCTGCACCCTCATGGGAGGCCTGGAAGAAGTTTCTGGTTCCTGGCTTCAGACCAGCCCAGCTCAGGCTATTGCAGCCATTTGGGAAGTAAATCACTGGACAGAAGACAGATCTGTCTCCTCGCTCACTCTCCTCTCCCCCCCTCTCTCTTTCTGGCTCACTGTAGCTCTCCATTTCAAATAAAAATAAATCTTTTAACTTCATTTCAAAAAAATTTTTTTTGGAAGACAGAGTTATAGAAACCAAGTAGAGATGGAGAGATAATCCAGATGGAGCTGATAATACTGATTGTGATGAATCAGGGGATTGTGTGCATAAGCTAGAGTTCAACTTGGGTGACGAAGGAGAAGAAAAATTATTTTAATAGACTAGAAAACCACCCAGGAGCCAATCGCAGTGTATGCAACATATATCCAATTCAGTTCCTTTTTCCCTTTTCTCTTTAACTAACTCTCCATAACTGTGCATTCTTTGCTCCTCCAAGTCTCCAAGTAATCCATCTTTCAGGGGTAGAACCTGCCCTGGCAGGAGGAAACCTTCCTCAGTGCGGTTCTGGAAACCACTGGGAAGACGGGGCTGCAGCTGCAGTCCACCTACAGTGTTTCATCCCTTGTTAGCTGATTTTTTTTTTTAGTAATTTAAGTGAAGTGATGTCTTGGTCATCCAGTTCTGCCTTATCCTTTTTGTTCTTTTCTTTCTTTTCTTTAATTGGTTCAGAGCTAATCTGGAAAAGATACTAGTTCTTGGATTTCTTTGAACTGCAGAAGTAGGCACTCAAAGCAGTAGGTGGATTGTTACATTTTAACAGACACATTTAGTGGCAACTCTAAATCTAGAAGTGTGACTTGATACAGAATGCTAACTGTGGAGGCAGAATTAGAACTGATCAGATGGGGACAACCGGGATTGCTGTTGCTTTTATTGCTAATACAAACTGAGGGCTGACTGTGTGCCAGCCATTGTTCCAAGTGCTTTGCTTTTTTTTATTATTATTTTAGTTTAAATCTTTAATTCACTTTCATGTGTTTTCCATCTGTTGATTCTGAAAGGGAGAGAGTACATTAACCCATTAATCCTCACTTAAAAACCATGTGAAGTAGGTTATTACTAGTTTAATCCTATTTTATAAAGAATCTGGAGCCAGTACATGCTGAATAAGTTGCCTAAAGTCACACAGTGACAGAACAGAAATGAACTAAATGAGATTGGATTATCTAAGGAACAGTGATGTTCTGACTTCATCTCTCTCTACTTCAGAATGAAGACAATTAATTCTTCCTTCTTACTTTACAGTGGTGTGAGGAAAGCCAATGACAAAGAACTTGGGAAGGTCACTGCCTGGAGGGAAAGTGTGTCTGAGGCCAACACCTGGCCAAGGCTGTTTGTTTAGCATATTCTTCATTTGGTGACCCATAACAACTTCTTTGATAGTGTAATTTTTCATTTGGCTAAGGGCTTACTTAAGTGAACCAAGGAATGAAACTTTCTTTACCGAAAGGGAGAACTCTGTTTTCAAACATGGAGAGAGGGCTACAACAGTGCTTGTGCTGGGAAGTGCCTGGCTCTGCAGACAGGCAAAGATGACACCCTGCTTCTCCTGCATGACCTCGAGTACTTTTCTCCCCCTTCACAGACTCTGAGATCAAAAGGCGGAGTCACCTGCAGCTGCTGAACTCAAAGGCTTCCCTGTGTGTCTCCTCATCCTCCGCCATCAGCTTGGTACTCCTGCCCCTCTCCTGTTACCTGATGCTGACATAACATGTCCCCGCCATACAAAAGTACGCAAAGTCCCTGGTGCCACAGGTGAGATGAGTCACAAATTGTGTGGGTGACTGATTCTGGGCGAGCGTGCGTGCCTAATGAGAGTTAAGTAGCAGCTGCTGAGAGAACCATTTAATGAGGCCAGGGCTCTGACATGATTTCCAGCAGGATTATGAAAAGTAAGCATTTGTTAGCTTAATGAAGCGCAAAGATCTTACTGATAGAGGAAAAAAGAAAAAAAAAGGAAAAAACCTCCACACAATTCAATATTTGTGTAAACTCAAATACCTTTTCATTTACTGAGTCATCAACAAAGGTAAAAATATCTTATTGAGGAGAAATTTAGCTTGAATTACCCCAAATTCCACTGCTACCCATAATGACATAATCATTCACCTAAGTCACCTCTCTCCTGTCCTTCCAGTAGGGTCCCTGTGGGCAGCAGATGGGCAGATGACTCACCAAGGGCACGTCTTGAGATTTTTCTTACTCACTGTATTCCTCTAGTTCCAATTACTGCTAGGACCTCTCCTCCTCCAGCATGTGGAATCCGTGTGTGAGAGAGCTCCTCAAGGCCCTAAAGCCAGCACTCCCTCCATTTTTCAGTGGCTTCCTCGCCAGGTCACTGGCTCACAGCATCAGAGCAATTTTTTTGTGTCTTCTCTGCTCTCCATGTCAGTGGATTATCAACCCCAGAACATGGTTCCCGTTGCATCATTTCTCGGATTGATCCTAAGCCCATCTTCCTCATTTCATACCTCATCTAGTTCTAAAACCTTGGTACTTGCTGCTTCCTTTTCCTCTTTCAGCTGATTTGAAGCAAGGTAACGTATTCGGGGTGGTCCCACACTACTGTCATCACCCAATTCTTTTGCACTGGAAGATAAATGGACTCTGGGGCACCGCTGCATGGATACGGTTCTCAGCTCTGCAGTCACAACCCTCTAACGACCTCCCTCCCTGAGCATCCTCCTCCTCCTCTCACACCCTTGCTCCCTCTCCCACTGCCCCTTTCTGTAAATTTCTACTCTATAGCAACTCGCATATGCCACTTCCTAGCTCCCAGCCCCTTTTCTGGGGGTCCTTGGACTTTTCACCCCTGTGACATACACACATCCTTGATCTTACACTCTCCGAGTGGTTCTCAAGTCCTTGCCTAGATTGCTCAGTCCCCAGGTCAGGCAAAGATCTGACCTGCCTCTTTTCATGCTTCCTTTTGCTTCCTAAGCTCTTATTACCGTGCAGAGCACACAGTAAATTCTTCATAAGAAAACTTACCTGTTACCCTCATTTCTCATTCTTCACAGTTGTCATCAGTGGAAGAAGGTTTCCCTGAGGAAAGTGCCCCTTGGCAATCTTACAAGTAGAAGGAACCCTTTCTTTCTTCCCTGAATTCTCACAACACTGCAAAAGACTTTTTAATAACCTACAACTAGACAGCTGGACCTATAAAGTACAGCTTATTATCTGTACATTTTCCTCTAAAAGCAATCATTTGCAGCTCCTTAATATATATATATATATTTATATAAAAAGCCGTAACATACACAGAATGGATGATGTTCACAGGCAGTGCACTTAGGATGATACAGTGTTATACAATCAGCTGCCACCTCACCTCTTCCTCTCTAGAACCACACAGGAAAAACCTTCAATCCAACAGATAATTGGAAATGATCCAGTCATTATTCGAGACATATATTATGACTGACCGTGACATTTTAGGTCACACATATATCTTGCTTGAGAACTGGGGCAGAAGCCATTTTTCCACCCCTACCTGGGAGCCTGGCCACACCTCATATCTTAGTTCTGTTTGCTCAGAGGATCTGTCTGTCTTCCCTGACATGTCCACTGGAATGACCTCCTATAAGGGCAAATTCCAAACCATGTCCCTTGCTCAAGCAACCTGTGGGACCATGTAACCTCAATAGGACATCAAAATACAGAAAAACCAGCCCATTTCTAAACAATATATCCACTGGTACAGTGGCAGGGAGTTTCAGTTCTCAAAAGAAGTTTGCTGAATGGCTATAATGATGCCTTATTGCTGTTATTTTCAGAATCCCAGGAATCTACGGAGCTATTTTACCAGAAGAGATGACCTACTTTTATATTTCTGGGGTAGGGGGAATACATTCACATCTAGAAGCCTGGAGTGAACAAACAAAAACAGGAAACAAAAGGGCATCAAAAGCAGCCCATGGAAGACTCCTATACAAGCAAGTCTGTCTTTAAGGACATACATGAAAGATTAGGGAACTAATTCAGAAGAACTGGAGAAGTGTGCAGAGACTGAATATGAGTACCAGAGGCACATCCCATTTCTCAAGGACCTCCTGTAGACTCCCGGGCAGTGAGAGGATGGGAAGTGTATCTGCTTCGGCTCTGAAATTTCAGTCTCGCGTGCTGTGATTTTGCTCTGGGGAAGCTCCTGGCAAGTCTCCCTCATGGCATATTCACATCTTGTGTTCCACAAACTAAACTGATGTGCATGCCATGAAAAAACTTGGTCAGCTGCTGTTGCACCACTCAAAGGTACATCAAATGTTTCACGTTCGTTTCAATGCCTTTGAAAGTACCTTGGCTCCCTCCCCATCTTATACATGCCAAAGAATGAAAAAATAATTTTAGTAAGCAAAAGTAGTTGGATGACACTCACTTTCTAAATAATCTGAGCACCAATAAAACAAAAACAAACCAATGTCACTTTATCTGGGAAGGACTTATGATGTCATCACAAGGAGTGGGCTTCAACTTTCCATCCTGTGTTGACAACTGGAGGTTCAGTTTCCATCACCATCTACAGCAATGAAGACTCACTGGGCCCAAGTTTGCACACCCTGTCCACCCCTATTCCTCAAGGGACATTTGACAATGTCTGTTGATAATGTTGGTAGTCACAACTTGAGAGGTAGGGACATGGTGCTATTAGCACTTGGTAAATGGGGCCCAGAACTGTTGTTCAACATCTTGCAATATATAGGGAAGAAATTCCTGTTCAGTAAGGAACTATCCAGCTCCTGCCAATCATGCCAAGGTTAGAAACCCTGACTTAGAGTGGAAGATAAGGGAGCAAATACATGTTTGGCTTCTGTGTCTTTGACGACTGCCCCAGCATGGAGAGTTGGAACCCCATGTCAGGCAACCAGGATGGCATCTTCCCACAAACTGAGTTGACAAGGCCTGTGGGGAATTTCTGAGAGGAGTATCTTCAACTCCATGACCATTTAGGATCTCTCCCTTCCAACTACCCTGCAAACTAAGTTCTGTTGACAGAGATGCCAGAATTCCATCTCAAGGTCTCTCTGAATTCAGTTCTCAGGACCCTGTTCTTGCAATCCAGGGCCCCTCCTTGAAACACACGGAGACTTCTGAAAGCAGGAATTGAAATAAGGCCTTGTGGAATGAAGCTCGGATGGAAAAGGATGTTGTGTTTCTAGGCCTTCTCCCATACTTTTTGTGTGATGACTACTGCCTTCCTGGAACTTGGGACTCACCACAAATGTATTACACAGTTACAGAAAGCTTGATTTTAGAGTCTGACCATTCAGAATGATTAAATACACATTTCCTACATTGTTACTTGTCTGCTTTGTCAAAGAAAGTGAGTGATGTGGAAGATGGGTTCGAAAATACCGTAGGGAAGTTTCTAAATATTAATGTCTATCACATAACAAACCTTCAGAACATTTCTTGCATGAATAAGTACATTATGGCAGGGAAATGTGGGAGCTGTGAATACAACCAGGTGCCTGGGTATAGTTTCTTAAGGAAATTCCACTAGATTTATGTCACCCTGGTTAATACAAGTTAGGAAATAGTTGCAGCAGTGGGCTTGAGCCAGATAAATAGAAAAATACACAGAGAGAGACAAATGAATTACTGTAAGTTCAAAAAGTCTGTCTTCTGTTGAGGAATTATCGAATCTCCAACTCTAGAACTGTAAGAACCTAAAATCTTACTTGCCGATCTTCTCACCTTTCAGATAAATACCTGAAGATTCCAGGTAAAGTGTGAGCAACTGGTTTTCCTGGGTTACAAAACTTTGCCAAAGCCACACTGGTAGTCAGTGAGGGATGTAATCCACAGAAAATCTAACTGCCAAAGGGCAGATTTCCTGGGGACTCTATGAACATCTCTGCCCTGGTATATTACCAGTTGTACCTGACATACTTTTCTAGGAAAGATTGTTCCTGAACCAAACTCTAGTTGCAGAAACACTTCTAACACAGGTTAATCCTCTGGCCTTACTGGTGAGCATATAACAAATGCACATGACAACAGATGCCTCTGATCAACTCCACTGTATGGACTAGAATATGACATATGCCTTAAATTTCCAGTGATGTTCAACTCTTAATACAAAAGGTCAAGCCATTTCAGAAGAAAGAACAAACTTGATGGGACAAACGACTGTACAAAAATGAAATACAGTATACCAGCGATGCATAGGTAATAAGTAAACCTGTTTTATAAGTTCAACGACTTAAATCTATAGGTTATTGAGGAGCCAAGGGGTATGGGGTCATTATTATATAAATAAAAAGAATTCTGCCCTGTGGAATATGTAAGGGTGCTTTGGATCTATTGGTGAAACTTGTAATTCCCATTCTCTCTCCAGATGGTGAAGTTTTCATACATATACCTGACTGCTCTAATTCAGACTCTAACTGCCTTCTAACCTCAGCCTTTTCCCCCTTTCACAAGAAACATTCTCAGGAGTTTCAATGTGAACATCACCTATGAAAATACACAGAGACATACAAGCAGAAGCATCACTGTGCTCCTTCCTATCTTTCTTTACATTTTACCCACCCTGAAGGTCCAAAAAGTATTCTTTCCACCTTAAGTTCTCTGAATGATCCAAAGCCAATCCATGCAACTTACCACAAAAATCATACACTGTTATTTTTTCCACTGATGGCACTTTGGCTTCCTTAAAGATGATAACATAATAAGGGAGGCTCAGACAGTCCTTAAAGATTTGCTCTGTGAAAGAGGTCAAGTGCATTCCCCAGGAAGATTGTTTTACTCCTTTACTGATGGTGTGTGCTGGGTCACAGCAGTTAAGTCATTGATTGGAAAGAGGACTCTGTCATTATCACTCCAGGAGTTCCTGGCTACAAGAGGCATGGCTGCTCCAAATGATAATATTGCCTGACTCATCTCAAAGCCATAACTTTGACCTTGAGCTTAATCTTAACTTCTCAGTTCAAATATAATTGCCTGGCCTAAGAGATATGCTTAGTATTTTCAGTTATAACGTCCTTTACTCCAAATGATAATCATTGCTCTAACTCTGAACTTTATAGACACTTTGGTAGTGTATCTTTTCCTTTACAACAACCAATAACACTCAGTTAATTTAGCCTATAAACTGTTCAAAACAGAGACCAGATCCTTTCTATCTAGTCTTCCATGCTCAGACCAGGCCAGGCAGGGTACAACACTGTTGGTCTCATGTGAGCTGGATCAGGGGAAAGCCAGGCTGGATTTACTGTTCCTATTGGTGCATGCATAAGCCAGAGTAGGTGTGGGTTTGTTGGGCTTTGCCACAGCATCAGCTGGCAGATGCTGGCATGGGGGTGGCAAATTCTGTCAAGTTAAACTGTAGTACCACCTGAAAAGTGCAAGATCTGGGAGTGGGAGTGGGCCCAGTGGGGAAATAGTGGGCACCTCCCTCTTGGTTTGCCACTCCAACTGGTGAGCATGAGAACCAGGACTGGGGCAAGCATGGCTAGTCAGAAAATGGAACCCACCGGCACATGTATGAGCTGGATAAGGGGACTGGGTGGGTTGAACTAGGCTTCAAGGCTCACTGACATGTAGGAGAGCTGGATGGGATGTAGGACAGACTGGACCAATCTGCTGTACAAGCTGGCAAACACGGGAACCAGGGAAGAGGCAGGCCTGATGGGGGTTATTGCAGGTTGCTCTCACTAGGCTACAGCTCCCACTGGTTTGCATGAAGGCCAAGTGTGTGGGTGGCTGGTTCGGACTAGGCTCTAACATACATTGATTTGTGCAGCAGATAGGGCTGGAAATAGAATTGACCTAGCAATTGCAACCACCATCATGTGCATAAGCTGGCTGGGTCAATGATCTGTGCCATACCCTGTATTTTTGGTAAGCACATACAAGAGTCAGGTCTGGGATCACCTCAGATGAAGTTTCTTTGGGGATTCCCCCAACTGAACTGCTGGACTCAGAACCCCAACCATGGAAAGAATTGCAGATTCCATGGTCTGATCCTACAGTGTATATGTCAGAGCTGGGCCTCCTCAGTGGCTTAGAGCAGCGGACAGCATATCCAGGTGCACATGGAAGATATGGCAATACATTGGAGTTTACAGAGGACACCTGGTAACATAACAGAGGATGGAGGACAGAACAAATTGATCAACTACCCCAGCCAAGTGTTGGCAATGAATATCTGGGTAAATGGAGACTCTAAGGTAGACTATATCAACCAGTGGAGTTTGGAGAGATTTCATTGTGCTTGCAGTGGCAAGATCAGCAATAATTCAGAACTGTTGAACTATCAAAGCCTATTGAGTAGGACCCTCGCAGCATGCCCCACAATTGGGACCCTGGGGTGGTGTCAAGTGACTGTCCTCTATCCCAGGATACAGTGGTATTTTGGAGGCTAGGTGTGGCTTCTCGCCTTATCTTCTTTCTTTCCCCAATACAGGAAGGAAAGAGAGAGAGAGAGAGAGAGAGAGAGAGAGAGAGAGAGAGAGAGAGAGAGAGAGAATATGGAAATAATGGTAGCACCCATCTTCCTATAGCCCTTGACCCTTATCACCCTAATTAAGTATGTACAAATCATCCAAAAAAATTTTTTTTAAAAACAATTCATGCAGCATTACAGGTAAAAGATTTTAGATTCTAAGAGATAAAAGTATAGAATTTTTTAGTATTCAAGATACACATGTGATCCAAGTCCTGGGACCAGATCTTAGACCTGGAGTAGGCGAGACTCGACGTGTAACAGGGTTCCAGCATAGATGCTAGTTATAGTGAAAGGAAGCAGGCATCCCCGAAAAAAGCCAAATCACAGCCAGCTACATGAGATTGTATAAGAAAAATCAAAATCATCTTCAATACCTCTTTCTCTTTTATTCACATTCCCCAAATGATCCAGTCAATCTTCGTCGAGGCCCTGTGTATTATTTATCTTATCTTTCCACAACTCTCTGCAGATCCTCCCTGATGTCTAGCTCCATGTGAAAGAGTAGTTTTTCAAGTATCTCTTTCATTAGATTAATTCACTGCCCTCCCATGGGGTCAAATCCTTGCTTCACTGAAAAAAAGCAATAAGAGTGAAAGATGATGTGTTGTCACAACAAAGATGTGATTCTCAACAAGGAAGAAGGAGACACTTGCTGATAATACAGACTGCTACTGCTTCCACACCCAGCTATTGGAGTCAAGCATTTTGGAACAAAACAAGATGTCAAAGAAAATGTTATCCATATGAACATGTATGTAATTCACATGAAAGTCAACTGAAACCAATTATAGCCTGTACTGAAGGAAAAACTGTGTGCTCCTGCATGTCAAATATCATTCTAGATATTTCTTATTTCATCCTTTTCCTATTAAGGTGGGTATCACGATGGTTCTTGCATTGTCAGCAATTGATTGAAGACAGAAAACAGGTTCTAAGAGGTTCCCTAATACATCCCAAATCCCCCCAATAGGTTAAACAAAACCAAATCCAATTCTATCTTCACAAGCCACACCATGCCTGAGAGTCTGAGCATGTATACAAGTGCTACTTATAAGCTCACACATTATGTAAGTGTTGGTCGTGTTGCTCTGAATTGGTTGCTGATGACGACTGTCAGTTCCTGCAGGGAGGACAGCTCCTCTCCCTGGAGGGCACTGCAATGACCCCTTTCTGTGCTCAGGCCCTCCCCGGCTCACAGGGGCTGCCTGGGTGCTGTGGTTTGGAGAGAGTCTGAGTGTGTCCCTGCAAAAGGTCCTGTACTGGAGGCCTCCCCAGCACAGTGAGGAGGGGAAGAGGTATGGATCCTTAAAGAGGTGGCACCTGGGCCTACACAGTAGCCTAGTGGTGCAAGTCCTCACTTTGTATGTGCCAGGATCCCACCAGTTCGTATCCTAGCGGTCCCACTTCCCATCCAGCTCCCTGCACTTGTGGCCTGGGAAAGAAATCGAGGACAGCCCAAAGCCTGGGGACCCTGTATCCACACAGGAGACCTGGAGGAAGTGCTTGGCTCCTAACTTTGGATAGGGTCAACTCCAGCTGTTGTGGCCACTTGGGGAGTGAATTGGCAGGTAGAAGTTCTTCCTCTCTGTCTCTCCTCCTCTCTGTATATCTGACTCTCCAATAAAAATAAATAAATCTTTTTTTCAAAGAGGTGGAACCAGTTAGAATATAATTAGGGAATAATGCTGGTCTTGGACTGCATCTATTCCCATGAGAATGGGCTGTTATAAATCAGGATCTAGTCTCTTTCCATTTCTCTGCCATGTTGTGATGCCCTGGCCAAGATGCCAGCACCTCCTGCCACCAGAATCATAAATCAAACGAACCCCTTAGTTTTGTGATTTACTTAGCTTCACAATTCATTCTGTTGCACCAACAGAAACAAGACTAGGAAAAACAGTAAGCCTACCATACTCTAAGGACATCATTTTGTGCTCCTTAAGTGTAATGAGCAAGAAATCAACACAATCTGGATTAAGAATCACACCTGTCAGGCAAACACTTGACACCATTAAATGCCCCTCTCCATCTCACACATTCACAAGCCAGAGCACTCCACTTACCTACTTTCAAGGTCAGATCAGGTCTGAGTGTACTTCAGAATGAGTTCCTGCAGTGGGAAAAAATTTATATTAGGAATCCATGCCTAAATAACACCCGATTCAGTTCGTAACCATGACAATTAAATCCTTCATAGGCTCAATAGTTAAAAATGCATTTTGGAGGCACCCATATCCTATGTCAGTGTGTCTGGTTACATCCCTAGTTCCTCCATTTCTTACTCATCCTGTTGCTGCTGTACAATACAGGGTGCAACAAGTGATGGCTCAAGCACCTGAGTCTCTACCGCCACCCAGGAGACCTGGATGGGGCTTGAGGCTCCTGGCTTGGGCATGGCCAGGACTTGGCTGTTGCAGGTATTGTGATGAATGAACCAGCAGGTGGACAATTTTGCTGTGTCTGTCTTTCAAATAAGGCAATGATAAATAGATAAAATGAAACAGTTTATGACACTGTATGGTTATAACAGTTTGGCGAGGCTGCCATTATGAAATGCTAAAACCTGGCAGCTTAGCCAACATAAGTTTACTTTCTCAGCTCTGGAGGCCAAAGTCCAAGATCAAGGTGCTAACGGTCTTGTTTACCCTGATTCCTCTGATTTGCAGAGAAGACAACTGTGTGCTTGCTATGTCCCACAGGGCCTTCCCTCTGCACCTGTGTAGGTCTGGCATCTCTCCCTCATCTTTTTACAAGGACACTTGATTGAGATCTACCCATCTGGCTTCCTATAACTAATGACCTTTTAAAAGACCATATCCCCAAATATAATCACTCTCTGAGGTGCACTGGGGATTAGGAATTCAACATGTAAATTTCGGAAGATAGAACGCAGTCCCTAACATTAACCTTGTGTAAAAGAATTAAAAAAAAAATTTCTTAAGCACATTGATGGGGTAGGCAGGGCCAAAGAATATCAAGAAACTACAACAGGAAAGATAGAAGCAATTTTGCTTTTTTACCTCCATTTGACCAAGAATATACAGTTTAACGTTTGAACAGCTGAGACACAATGGAAAGTCTTGTCCAAATAGATAACTGATTCAAGCAATGTCAGAGGACACTTGAAACTTAGAGCACAATGACTCAGCAGGTGCATGCTGCTAAGGGGACTGAATTGGCTAATGGCCTCCCCAAACCCCAGGCTACTATTTTCAATGTTACAAAGGACCACGGGGCATGAAAAGACGAAAAATAAAACCAGCATGGGACCAATCTTCAGAAAAGGAGAACTGAATCATCGTGGGGCAGCTGGGCTCCATGGGACTGAATGAAATTGCTGAGTACTAGGACTGCTTTTGGGCCAGGCAGATTACAATCTTTTCTGTCCTGGGGATCCTGGGAATTTTTTTTTTCTTTCTTCTTTTCTTCTCACTAAAACTCTTAACTTTTTGCAGTCCTTCACGATTGAAAATATCTGTGTACTGAACAAGGTGTTAAAGGGACACACACAGGCTCTCCTCTAGTGCCACATAGTGTAAACAAAAAAGGGCTTATCTGGAGGAAAAATTTACACTTAATTTAAAGGAGAATAGTCCTCTGAGGTCTTGGTTTGTGCTTAGATTGGACATATCTGGATCCTTTAGGGCCATGTGTCCAAACAGACTGGTGTCCTCATTGCTTCTTAGTCTTCTGGCTGAGATCAAGTATAAGGAAGCCTCCCCAGTCCCATCACAATGAAGGATGAACCTTACCCCACAGTTATGATCACTATTATAATTGTAGGGAAAGAAGGACAGGCAATTATGACACTGTAGAAGCCTCCAGTGCAGAAGAAGGTCTTTTTTTAAAAAAAGTGTCATGATAAATTCATAGACTCAGGGATTTTCCCTTCCACCCTCCCCATTCTCCCTCCTGGCCACTGACTAAGAAAAAGTTCTTATTAGAGGGGATGCCATAAACCTCGGCGCTGATGTTAGATTGTTCTACTGTCAAAGGCTTCCTGAGTCCTTCACATGAGTATCTGCTCAGTCAAGGAAAAGGGCTAATCAGACCTTCCTACCAACGTTCACAGGGAGGCACAGGTTCTCCACACAACATGTGCATATGGTAGGGCAATGACCAGTCAAAAAGCCAACACAAAGGGTGCCCACCTTTTGGCAAGAACTCTCACAAGGGTTTGTGGTTGGTCACAAGTGCAGAGTGAGCAAGGTCCCTGCCAGAGGTAGGAAGGAGAGAACTGCAGGACTCTGCTCGGATGAGCAGTTGCATTTAGGTAACAATTGCCTCAGTCTATCAAGTAATCTTCCTGCCTCCAGTTTCATTATGACTTAGGAAGGAAAAAGCAAGCATTCAGTAGGCCTTGTCTGAATGCTAAAGTTTAGAAATAGAACAGGATTTTACCAGATCACTGTAGTGTACATTGATCCAATTCAATAATTCTGACAAGTCCCTTAGATGCTCTTGAGCACAGCTGGGAAAACACAGAAGTGACTATTCAACCAGTGGGTTCAAAAAGCCAAGAATCTATGAGTAGGACTAAAGACAGGTGATTCTCAGCTTCAGTATAAGAAAGAACTTGTATACACACACACTAAAATTTACTGAGGGGCTGACACTGTGTGGCACAGTTAAAGTCACCACCTGCAACACTGGCTTCCCCTATGAGCACCTGTTGGAGTCCCAGTTGCTCCCCTTCAAATCCATCTCCATGCCAATGTCCCTGCGGAAGCAGCAGAAGATAGCCCAATCACTCAGAGCACTATCATCCACATGGTAAACCCAAACAGAGTCCCAGGTTCCCGGCTGTAGCCTTGCCCAAACCCTACCAATTCAGCCATTTGGGAGGAGAAACAGTGAGCTCTGTGATTCTGCATGTCAAATATGCACAACGTTTGGGACTACAACAAGTTACAGACAGCATCCAGGAGCTCAATCAAGGTCTCCCATGTGGGTAGAAGAAGCCCAATTCCTTAAGCCATCACAGTTGTCTCACAGAGTCTGCATTGGATGATCCTGGCAACAAAAGCCAGAACCAGGGATTAAACCCAAGAACTCTGATTAATGAGGGATTCAAGCATCTTAAGCAGTATTAAGCACAAGATCAAAACTTCACTCTAATTACATAATTATATTCTATTCTTAAAAAGTAGAAATCAACCAGTGGAAGTTAATTTTACTAATGGGCTTGCTTTACCATATTTTTGTTAAAATAATACTTTTTAGGAAAGCTGTAGTGCACCCATACAATGAAATATTATTCAGTGCTGAAAATAAATGAACCACCAAGCCACAGACTGATATGGAGGATATGTCAGTGCATCTGACTAAGCGAGAAGGTCATCTGGAAGGCTCTGTACTGAATGACTCTGACCATATGGCCCTCTGGAAAAGATGAAGCTAGAGAGATGTGTTGTGGGCTAAGGAGCTGATTAGTGCTCCTTAGCCTGGGTAGGAACAGGAACTGGGCTTGTGGCTAAAAACATCTAGACTAATTGGATTCATCTATATCCAATATCCTGCTAAATGAGGATGTGGGGGGAAGAGTATATAAAGAGAGGTGAAGGAGCAATAAAAGGAGACTTGGCAAAGACTTCCACCATCACTGGTCTCCTATCTGTGCTTCATCCCCAGACCCTCTTCCTGTCTACGTTACTGGCTTTGCTGGCCACAGCAGAGATGGGGGTTATCAGGCGCTTGAAGGAGGAAGGAAGGGATAAGTAGGTGGTGCCAAAAGACTTTTAAAGCTTTAAAAACAATTTGTGTAATATTATGAGAGATCTTCAGTGGTGGAAAAAGCTAAGCATGGATTGCAACACTTTGCTTCTATATAAGTCTACCTTTTCAATTTCATTCTCCACAATTTTTTTTTTAAAGATTTATTGTTACTTGAAAGTCAGAATCACAGAGACATTGTCAATCTGCTAGTTCACTCCCAAATAGCCACCATGGCCAAAACTGGGCCAGTCTGTAGCCAGAAGCTTCTCCCATGTCTCCCACGTTGGTGGTAGGGCCCAAACCCTTGGGCCATCTCCTCTGCTGCTTTACCAGGCAACACTAGCAGAGAGCTAGATCAGAAGTGGAGGAGCTAGAATGCCAGCTAGCACCCTTATGGAATGCTACCACCACAGATGAAAGACTAGCCAGCTAGCCACCACGCCAGCCACCCTCAAATTTTTTAATTATGTAGGATGGTTGATGCATATCATACAGTTTTGTCAAAATTCACTGAATGTGTAATATTCAGAGTGATTCCTGATGCAAATTAAGAACTTTGAGAAATAGTGGTGTGTTCATTTGGGCTCAAAAACTGTAACATATGCATCGCTCCAGCACTGGGTGTTGATGGTGAAGCAGCCAGGGCCTATGTCTCGGAAGCAGTACGTGAGCATTCTGCTGTGAACCTGAGACTACTCTAAAAATAAATAGTCTGCATTTTAAAATAATAAAAATAAGAGATGGCATTGGTAAAGTCATGGCCTCTGATTCAGCTCCCTGCTGATGTGAATGAGTAGGCAGAGAAGGATGGCTCAGTACTTGGGTTTCTGCCCCCCAAGCAGAGACCCACATGGAGTTCCAGGCTCCTGCTTTCAGTCTGGACCAACCTTGGCCATCTTGGCCATTTAGGCAGTGAACATGCAGATGGAAGATCAGTATCTCTCTTCCTGTCACTCTGTCTTCCAAAGAAATAAGTAAATCTTTGAAAATGTAACATACATTATTACTTTAACAATCAATTAACATACGTTCTTAATGAAGTATCTATATTTTCCCACAATACATTTTTGAAGATCAGTATGTAGTACACACTACAAGTATTACCTTAATTTGTGTTACCCTTAACATTTCAAGGGCCTAAAAGCCGCTTCTGGACACTGGCCTTCGTGTCAGCCAGTACCAGTCTGATACAGTGACAGTATCCTGGCAGTTCAGGAGGCTGGAAAGGGGGCCAGGGAGAGGGGCTTCACCCACCCTCTACTCTTCCTACTTCACAATCCAAGCTACTCTGTATCCAGGTAGGAGGGAAATGTGCTTTTGCACTGCAAAGGCAGCTGCCAAATCAATCTCATCCCTCACTGACCGTTCTCTCTTGGCAACAGACATGCAGGTGCATCATCCCCCATACCCTGCCTGCAGTGCAGCTGCAGACCACCACTCAAAGGATTTTGCTGGATGAAACACTAAAAGAGAGGCTTGGGATACTGAGGAGTAAGAGGACTTTATCACATCATAATCTCCTGAAAATATCACTTACTCCTCATGACTAAATGGGGAGACGGTTTTCATGTCTGGCACACTGCACGAAGAATGAAAAATGTATTATTAAAGTGCAGAAAAGATTTAGATGTTACTGAGAAAATAGGTACTTAAGGGAAAAAAAAGTTACTGTCAATACATAAATAATCAGCTAGGCTTTGGTTCTGTAGGTGAGGGTTATTTATATTTCTTTGCAACCAGAGACATTATTTCCTAGCAACATTCCTGGAACTAATGCATGGGCTTCTGTATGTGCCATGATATATTATTACCTACTCATGCTCTAGTGCTATTACCAAGATGTGAGTGCACTGTAGCTCAGGAAAGTAGGCTGGCGTTAGGACTAGGGCCCTACATTAAATCATCATCTGCCCTTTTACAGTCATCACTTTCAGATTTTGTCACCCAAAAAAAAAAGTGAGGGAGGAAAAAAGGCATTTATTTGCTTATCATTTTCAACAGCTCTTCCAAAAAAAAAAAAAAAGGAAACACAGAGTGGAATGCCTGTAAGACAAAAAGACATGTGTTCTCTGCCTGTAAGATAAATGACTCACCTAATCCTGGGAAAAAAAAAAAAAACCTGCTTGACGTGAGCAGCAGGACATGACAAGTATACATACATATGTGCATGCATGTAAGTGCTACAGTCACAAAGTCATTATTTTTTAAAGATTTATTTATTTTTATTGGAAGGCAGATTTACAGAGAGAAGGAGAGACAGAAGATCTTCCATCCATCCACTGGTTCACTCCCCAAGTGGCTGCAATAGCTGGAGTTGAGCCAATCCAAAACCAGAAGCTTCTTCCGGGTCTCCTAGGTGGGTGCAGAGTCCCAGAACTTTGGGCCATCCTCTAGTGCTTTCCCAGGCCACAAGTGCAGGGAGCTGGATGGGAAGTGGAGCAGCTAGGATATGAACTGGCACCCATATGGCTTCCCTGTGCATGTAAGATGAGGGCTTTAGCCTCTAGGCTACTGTGCTGGGCCCTCATAAAGTTAGTATTAAAGACCCGACTTTCAATGAGTCTTCTTTGCAATGAAGTAGGAAATTTTAAAAGTTAAAGGCAAAATATTTTCCAACTTTATATCCAGTTACAAATAAGCATCTCAAAATAACCTCACCATAATTAAATCAAATTGGTATCTGGGATTTTCTTGAGAATGCACCAGCAAAGAAAATAATAACAAAAGGAAAAGTTGGGGAAATAGGCTGGTCTGATGGGTCAATTGGCTAATCTTCCCTTTTGCAAGTGTAGGAATTCCATATGTGCTCTGGTTCATGTCCAAGCTGTACCATTTCCCATCCAGCTCCCTGCTTATGGCCTGGGAAATCAGTGGAGGATGGCTTAAAGCTTTGGGACCCTGCACCAATGATAGAGACCTGGAAGAAGCTCCTGGCTCCTGGCTTCGGATTGGCTCAATTCCAGCTGTTGCAGCCACTTGGGGATTGAACCAGCAGATAGATCTTTCTCTCCTTCTCTCTGTAAATCTGCCTTTCCAGTAAAAGCAAATCTTAAAAAAAAAAAAAGGGTGGGGAAGCATGTTAGACAAAGACAGAATGTTGTGCACTGGTGCAGCTGAGTGGAGGATACTAAGTATCTACATCAGAGGCATAATGTCACCCCCCCCCAAAAAAACTTTAAACATTGCTCATAAAAATTTTAAATGCATGGGTATTTTTTAACAAAAACATTTAAAATTTTTTGTTTCAGACCTGGGACCAGCTATAGGGGATTTACTATGTTCTTATACTTTTAAAAATTTTTTGCATGTTTTATCAAACACATGTTCTCAATTAAAGCATATATATATATATATATATATATATATATATATATATATAGCCAAGTGTACACAGCAACAACATACCCAGTGATCCTTGGGAATCAATTAATCAATGGGGAATTGGTTCCAGGACTCTCAGTAGACACCAAAATCTACGAATGATCAAGTTCCTCATATAAAGGATTTGCATTTAACCAAGTTATTTGTAATACTCAAACTCACACAACGTAAATGCCTTGTAAATAGTGGCTATGTATCATTTAGGAAATAATAACAAAAATGAGTCTGTATGTTCAATATAGACACAATTTTAAAATACTATATTTTAATCAACATTTGGCTAAGTTCTTGGATGTAATGTCAAAATGTATACATCTGGCAGACCAGCCTATATCTCACTTGATCTTAGCCAAAAGGCCGAGAAGTGATAGACCACCTTATATCTCAATACACACATAGGTAATCTGGTCAGTGCAGAGGAATTAACTTCCTGAGGACACTGAAAATGCACACAGTTTAGCAGTGTGTGTTCTTGAGCAAATTATGTCTCAGCCTTCTTATGTACAAATAACATTTAAATTAGCAAATATATTCCAGGAGTTGTATTTTTGGAATTCTCTGGCCCATACAATGTTGTGTGGCTGAAGAAAGGCCAGGATGGCTCTTTTCAAAGCAAAGGGCAGGCCCAGCACAGTGGCCAAGCAGCTAAAGTCCTCGCCTTGAACGTGCCGGGATCCCATATGGGACCTGCTTCCCATCCAGCTCCCTGCTTGTGGCCTGGGGAGGCAGTCAAGGACGGCCCAAGGCCCTGAGACCTGCATCTGCATGGGAGACTCAGAAGAGCTCCTGGCTCCTCGCTTCGGATCGGCACAACTCCAACCATTGCAGTCACTTGGGGAGTGAATCATTGGATGGAGGATCTTCCTCTCTGTCTCTCCTTCTCTCTATATATATCTGACTTCGCAATAAAAATAAATAAATCTTTTCTAATAAAGCAAAGGGCACGGGCTCGGCAGCGTGGCCTAGAGGCTAAGGTCCTCGCCTTGATCCCATATGGCCGCTGGTTCTAATCCCGGCAGCTCCACTTCCTCTCTATCTCTCCTCCTCTCAGTATATCTGACTTTGTAATAAAAATAAAATAAATCTTAAAAAAAAAAAGCAAAGGGCCCAGGGATCACAGGAGAGGGATCTAAAAGCTATGCTGATTGGAGACAGGTGTGATATTGAACAATTCAATGATATAGTTGACACGATTCTTACCCTAATTCTACCAGTAGCTGCATGTGTCCTTAAGCCAATGTTTCTACCTCACCATGCCTCAGTTTTTTTCATGCATTCACTTAACAAATATTTATGGGCTGGAAATGTACCTAAATAATGGGTATGCAAAGAAATTCAACAGACAATAGTCTTTGCCCTCACTGATTTACCACTCTGGTAAGGAGCAAACCATGAATGTATCTGAGGCAAACATACTGTAGACTCCCTTCGCAAAGGCCCCCTTTTAAACAAAAATTTGCATAACTAATCTTGAAAGTTGACACACTTACTAAATATAATCAAAGAATCCTAAAATAAAAAAATAGTGCATGTCAAGTTGTAATGCAATGTTCTCAAAATATTAGCAACATGAATGTTGTAACTGATGTTCTAACACAGCAGTATGAGCACTCCCAGCTGCTGCTCTAATTTTAACCAGAGGCATGTTGCCATATGCAGTATGAAATCCAATCTCTAACTGTGCTATTTCTATTACTACCCATTTTATTATGTTTTATATGGAAAATTGATTTATATAAAATATCATGTAAACACAAAGCATTTATCCCCATTTTTAAAAGAATTTTTTTATTCAAAAGGCAGAGACAGAGAAAGAGCAAGCAAACAAGCTCCCACATGCTAGTTCACTACCCAAATGCTCACACTGGTTGGAACTGAGAGCTGGGACCTCAACTACTACATCAGTCCCTGGAATCCAAAGACCAGAGCCATCATGACTTCTCAAGGCCCACATTGGTGAGGAGCTGCAGTCTGAAGCCAGAGCTAAGGAGCAAACCCAGACAGTGCAATAGAGACCTCAGGCATCTTAACTGCTAAGCTAAATGCCTGCTCACTACATTTATTTTTAATAAGATGTATTTATATAGCAGGTACTTTAAAGAACATTTCAAAATAGGTTAAAAATTAATCCTATTTGTGATAAACCAAAAAAAGGGAGTTCTCCAAGAAAATAAAGGTACACAGTCTAGGAATCACTGAAATTCATATTAAATAGATTTGGTGTGGTTCCCACACTGCATCAACTATAGAATGTCTGGAATTATGGTAAAGATTTGGTCAGACAACTAGGAGTTAAATGAGAAGAGCTAGAAGAGCTTGAACGACACAGTAGAAGTTTTTTTCTAAAATAGTAGGTAGTTATGTAATAATGGAACTGATATCTTGTATATTCCCAGTCTGACCTGAAAGAAGTTACACAAGAACTTAATAACTACTGTATTCTAGCTATTTCACCTGTACCTGCAACTTGAAGAGTTACCCACTTACCATACCACATTTTGTATAAATGAAGAAGGTTTATTTCATGTTTATTAGATACCACAGTCAGAATCATCTCAGGACATAATGATTTCTAGATAAAAACCCAATCTCCAAGGCAAGCATTCACTGTGGCAGTTAAGATGCTATTTGGGGCATCTCAATTTTGAGCTCAGCTCTGTTCCCCGTGCCTGCTGCTTGCCAATGCCCATCAGGAGATACAGTAGGCAATGGGTCAGATACTAGGGTCCTTATCATCCATGTGACCCAGAATTTTTTTTTTTTTTTAAGATTTATTCATTTTATTACAGCCAGATATACATAGAGGAGGAGAGACAGAGAGGAAGATCTTCCATCCGATGATTCACTCCCCAAGTGAGCCGCAACGGGCCGATGCGCGCCGATCCGATGCCGGGAACCTGGAACCTCTTCCGGGTCTCCCACGCGGGTGCAGTGTCCCAAAGCATTGGGCCGTCCTCAACTGCTTTCCCAGGCCACAAGCAGGGAGCTGGATGGGAAGTGGAGCTGCCGGGATTAGAACCGGCGCCCATATGGGATCCCGGGGCTTTCAAGGCGAGGACTTTAGCCGCTAGACCACGCCGCCGGGCCCGTGACCCAGAATTTTTAAGTTCCATGCTCCTGGCTCTCTCCTGCCCCAAGCCCAGCTATTGTGGGCATTTGGGTTGTAAAGAATGGATGGAAAATCTTCATCCTTCTCCTACTTGGCATTTCAAATACATTTAAACTTAAAATTCCAAACACTCATAAAGCAATGCATTGTGAAATCTATGCAATTATGTCTTTCCTACTCTCAGTTCAGAACAAAAAAACCACAGAAGCAATCATAATTTATATATTTTTCATGGCAGCCACCCACTAGATGGCACTAGAGATTCATTTTTTTAGGAACCATGCCCTTTTTAAAATCACAAGCAGAAATTATTTGTTGTCATTATAATCCACTCTTTAGGAATGAAACATTAATATCACTCATTTATTTGCTCATTGAACATTTCTTAAACCCACAACGTCAACTGCAGGACCATGTTGTTCTGTGTCCCCAATTAGACATAATGTCTGAATTCGTAGGAGTACCAGTTTGAGTCCCAGGTATTCTACTTCCAATCTAACTCCCTAATGCACATAGAAAAGCAGAATGGCTCATACACTTGGGGTCTTGCACCCATGAGGGAGATCATATGGAATTCAATTCTAGCAATGAAACAGAGGCTGTCTCTCTTTCTCTTTTCTTCCTCCATCCTTTCCTCCCTCTCCCCGTAACTCCATTTTAATAATTAAATCACGCATTTTTTTTTTCACAAAGAAAGAAAAGAAAAGCAGTTGAGAACTGCCCAAAGCCTTGGTATCCTGCACCTACGCGGGAGACCCGAAAGAAGCTCCTGGCTCTTGGCTTCAGATTGGTTCAACTCCAGCTGTTGGGGCCACACGGGGAGTGAATCAACAGATGGAAGATCTGTTTGTTTCTCTGTTTGTACATCTGTCTTTCCAATAAAAATAAATAAAATCTTTAAAAAACCAAACCAGACAGACAGGCATTGTCCTACTGCAGTGTGGTGAAACTGTAACGAGGGCAGAAGTCAGAATCACACAAGTAGAAAAGTGAAATACGAAAAATTAATAGACATTATCAGAGTACCAGGATAACGTGGGTAGCGCACAGAGGGGTGCCTACTGAAGACCCGGTAAATAGGTGATTCTCAACTGAGCTTTAAAAGATAGTTACCAGGGTGCCTTCTAAGCAGAACAAGTAGCTTGGACAAGCACAAAAGGCAGCTGATGCTCAGGATGCATACTGGGGTTGGGATAAGGCAATGCAAGAAATGAGGCAGGCTGGCATTGGCAGCAGTAGGTTGGGAGGAAACATACACAGCCGTGTATCTTGCTCAGACTGTCCTGGCCTCCAGACTCCCATGCACTGCTGAAATGCATTAGGCATTTCTTTCATAACTACAGCCTCTTCTCTATACCTTTCCTCCAATCATCTGTCTGAATCATTCTTCCACCTTTAAATCTTTGCTCAAATATTACCATCGCAATAACAACTGTCCTGATCACTCCATTTCCATTGCACCCCACCCCATCCCGTACTGCAGATGTCCCTCACTCCGCTTCATGGCACATCTCACATTTGGACACCCTGTAGAGTTGAGTCACTATGCTCAATGTTTATTCACTGCTTTCTCATCCTAGAAGACAATACCCACAAGAGCAGAAATTTTTGCTTGCTCTAACAATGACAGATCCACATCTGGTGCCCGACACATAGTCAAAAGTCCCTTTCTTCATGGAATGTACTCTTCTTATTGGAAGTAAGCCATGAAGACAGCTGGGAAAACACATTCTAAGTTGAATCATACATGATGAATAAATGAAGGTACTAAAGAATGACAGGGAACAGAAAAAAAATTAAAGAAAAATCACTAGCAGGATAAAAGAGAGTGGATCAGAAATAGGGACATGGAATAGAGAACCCAGACAAAGTGTAAGAACAAGAGCTGGGTGTTGGCGTTGTGATACAATGATTTAAACCACTGCCTGCAATGCACACGGGTGCAGGTTCCAGTCCCGGCTGCATTACTTCTGAACCAGCTCTTTGCTAATGCACCTGGGAAAGCAGCAGAAGATGGCTTGAGTTCTTGGGCTCCTTTACCAACATGGGAGACCTGAATGAAGCTCTTGGTTCTTGTCTTTGGCCTTGGCCTTGTTTTGCCCTGGCTGCTGTGGCCATTTAGAGAGTGAACCAGAAGATGGGAAATATCTCTTTCACTCACTGGCTCTCCTTCTCTCTGCTACTCTCCTACACTCTACTCCCTTCCAAATAAATACAAAATAATAATAATAATAAAGAAATAAATAAAAAGAGCTAAAATAAGGAGTATGGATGGAAAGGAGGAACTGAATTCAGATATGATAAAAATACTAACAGTAAAAAGAGTCCCAAGACAGCAAACAGATTGGTGTTTTGTATGGCTCACCTCCAAATACCAAAACAATTATGAAAGGATTCAAAAAAAAGTTACAACAAAAGAGGGCCAAGAGTTCTGGGAAATAGCAACATTTGAGTCCAGTGGAAGAAGTACTACACTGCAGGGAAAAACAGGCATAGGTAGAGAAGGAGGTGGAAGGAAATTTAGGGTTAGTGGACAGCAAGCTAGATGAGAGCTTCAAGACAGATGTGTCAGCTACAGTGAACTCAGTGAGGCAAGCAATGAAGAGAAGACACAAGATTTAGCAAATAGGAAGTAACTGGTGACTGACAAGCGTGATTTCAGGGGCACAGCTGAGAGCAGACACTAGATTTCCCTGTTTTGGGGAGTAAAATGCAACAACAGCAACAATTACAGGACAAGAATCTTGGCTACAAAAAGGAAGAAAGGGGTGGTATTGTAGCACAGCACATCCCATATGGGCGCCAGTCCACATCCCGGCTGCTCCCTTTCCCATCATTGTGGGATTGTTGTTCTTCCATTGTTTGAGTTCATCATTCTGTCTCGTCAATAACAGACCCTTACTAAATGCCTACAGTGTAGGTACAAGGTTGGCTACCAAGGATCTTTCATTTTAACAGAGAGAGATGTAATAGCCTTCATATGTGTGTACATATTTATCACATATATAGATATAATATATACACACATACATAGGTGAAAGCAATATAACAAGATAACACAAACTGCAAAATGAATAATATTGGTAAAAGAGCTAAGAGAGTTCAAAGTAGACCCTTGAAATAATGAGAAAAGCTTCAGGGAAGCAATGGGGAGCAGGCCTGACTTAGGAGGAAGGGTAGATTTAAATAATAACGGTAGGAAAATGTTCCAGGCAAATTGGCCTTAAATGTGCTTGAACAATTTTAAGACCAATTTCATGGTTCCATTAAGGAATCCAGATCTCCTCCTCTGGAGGTGGAGAATCCTGAGGGTTTTCAGGATGAAGACGGACTTACATAATGTTTTTACAGTGAATGTGGAATAACTGTGTAGATCATTAGAGACCACAGTGATACTTAATGTGATGGTGATAAAGCTCTGTATCATCTTTAAAATTCTACACAATAAAGTTGGCAATGGAGATGGGGGAAAAAAAAGACTATACCTGCCTAGACATGGGAAAAGGAAAAGTAGGCCAGTGGCACTGTAAGCTTTCAAGTTGGAGAGAAGGGAGACTGATAGCACCCTGGAAAGAATAAAGCAGGAACATTCAGAAGACAGTTTGGTAAGCCAAGGAGTCCAGGAAAGAATAAGACGTGGGGCTAGCAGTGATGGGAACACAACTGGATGTAGATTATGGAAGGTTGGGACAAAACCACTGGGAATAGGCCAGTATTAAAAGTGTCAATCTCAGAATCATGAGCCCAAGAAGATGGAAAAAGGAGGGGAACCACAGGAAGGAGAACTGGTGATGAAGATTTGGAGAAGCATCCTGGCTTGGATGGGCAGGAAATCGGAAGAAGCAGGTTTCCTGGTTAAGGAGACATGAAAAATACTCCAGAAATGATTGAGAAATGGCCAGAAGTACGGTCACTCCTGAGCTACAAGTTTCAATAGAAAAGAGGTGAGGGATAATCAGATAGTAATGGTAAAAAAGAGAAAATGGTGATGAAAACAGAGTTGAGAGTATCTTTAGAGGAACACGGTGGTGAGATTCCCCCAAACTGAATTAGCTGAAAAAGAGGTGAGGCTAAGGGAAGACTTGTTCGCCCTTCAGAAAGCATCAGGCTTTATTAACAAAATGTTAATAAAGGACTCATTGAAAACAGAACAGTTCTCAGGAGGCCAGAGAGCTCGGGATGAGCAAAGAAAGATCTTGATGGGCCAACCCTGGAAGAGAAAAACAGCAATCATGAGAGGGATGAGGTGAGAGGAATCACCGATTCTGAAGCAGAAAGGTGAGGGAGTTCTCCAGACAGCTCTGTCTTTCTGCAGTTGGATGCAGCTGCTCAGAGTGTCCAGGATTGCATGTTTAACAAGTTGAAAAGGTAGCAGAGGCAACAGGGTATCCCAAGACTGTGTCCAAGTCCCAGTCAGGTTACCATGGGCTGGTCACCAAACTTCTCTTAAGACAACTGCCTCAAACAGTGACAATCTAGGTAAATGGATTCTAAGGTGGGATATATCAGCCAGTGGATTCTGGAGTGATTTCATCGTGCTTGGAATGGCGAGACTGGCAACAATTCAGAACTGATGAAGTATCAAACCCACTTGAGCGGAGCCCTTGGAGCATGCCCCACATCCGGAATCCTGGGATGGCTGGGAGGCTGGATGGGGCTTTTCCCTTTGTCTCTCCCCTCCCCCCCAGCTGCAGGACGAAAAAAGAATGTGATAACAATGGTCTTATTCATTTTCCTCTAGCCCTTAACCCTTTGCGCCCTAATCAACTATGTAAAGATTATCAACAAAATAGAGAATTAAAAAAAAAAGACAACTGCCTCCAAAAGCTGTTCCAAGAGAATTGAGATAACGCTCCCATAAATTAAAAGCCCTTCTTAATAAGAAAAGTGAGGAACTCCTACCTTTGGAAATGCAACCCAGCATGAATAAGAGATGAAGCAAAGCACAGCCAAGTACCTGGGAGGGCAGAGTCCAAGTTCAGAGCAAGGATATATGGCACACCCAGGCCCGGTTTAGTAACTTAGTCCAACATGCTTGAGCAGAGAAACTGCAGCTTCTGAGGCAGCACAAGTGTGGAGAGGGACCAGAGACTGACAACGTCTAGGTAAGGACTATTTGAGGCCTTTATAGACATGCTTACATTTGGAAAATACATGTGAGTGTCACATAAAAGTGGTTTTTAATTCATTGAAATGTTATATTTTTGAAGCGGCCACATTTCAGTAGTTTTACTTGATAGTTTTCATATTGCACCAAGTTCACCTCTGCCGCTCTCCTGCTGTATTTTTAAAAAGCTCCATGCACTATGCCCAAAATGGGTAATGAAGACATCAGTTACCCAGCTGTCCACGGGGTCCAAATCCAGTAAGGAATGTCATGACCAGTGAGGCAGTCTGGCCCTCTGCACAGGCTCGGGCCACGGCAGACCTCCCGCCGGGCAGGAGCAGCCAGCGAGCTGGTACCGTCTGTGGAATATGCGAGATAGGGGTCTCAGATGTCAGGTGTAGCAGAGCCCTCCGAGGGCAAATCAAGAGGAGTCTTCGCAAAGAAGACAACAAAATGATAAAACTGAAAGGAGCTAGAGGTGCTCATTTCCCAATTCGCCTGTGGGCCGACAAAGGCTTGTCTGCTCACGGACAACATCCTCCACTGTCGCATTGTGACCACTCCTTGGTTGACAGGTAAAAGCAGCGTCAAACTGGCTCTGCTTGCTGGTTTCCGTTACACAGAACTGTAGGATTCCAGGTGACAAACACTTCGCCTCTCAGGTCACCACCACTCGTTCCCTAGTGGGCCAAACTACAGTGAAGCCCTATCGAAAGGCTTCCCTGACTGCTCCCCAGACCGAACCTCGGAGCTTCTTGTAACCCGCATGTTAGGCCTGACGGATTCCTGAAATAAAACAACCCCAAGGCCACGCAAGAACCCCCGAAGCTCACAGCGCAGCAAAAGAGAAGAGACATGCCCTTATCCTGGAAGACACCTCAGCGCCGGATAGAAAAAAGCTCCTACAACTCCCAGCAAGCTCCGGGCGGAGCACGTCCGAAGGCAACTGACGGCGCCGCGGACCAATGGGAGAGCCCAGCCTGCACTCGCGGGGCCAATCCAAGGGCGGAAATCAGGCCGTGTGTGTGGCACACCTGCGCGGCTGTATCAGTGGGCCTGAGGCCTCTGGTCGCCACAGAGCTAGAGAAAGGGACAGGCTCCGTAACATGGTGACGCTGCCTACACTATGTCACTCCCTCCCTGCCTCGCTCTTTTCCTTCCTCTCCGCCGCTCCAAGCCCTTCGGCCGCCCCACCTCCGGCCCTTAGTTCGATCCCATCCCCCGTGGGAGGGGACAGACGAAGATGTGGAATTTCCAAAGCTTATTGGATGGTGGTAGCGTCACTCTGGAGGACGGCGGGGCCCTGAGCGGCGAGGACCGCCCCTCTCGGACGGTGATTGGACCTGCGGGAGCAGCCGGGGCTGGGATTGGTACAATGAGAGGCGCGTTTCTCCGGCCTGCATGGGCTGAGGAGCGGAGGTGCTGTGGCCGCCGAGGAACCGGCGGGGCGTGGCGGCTCTGTCGCCCCCCGCGCGCCCTCCACGGAGGGCGCCCTACCTCATTACATTGAGGGCGGAGGGGAGAAGGTGGCGCTTGTCGCGTGTCGGCTGCGGGGCCAGTGGGGCGGGAGGGCACCTGGAGGGGGTGGCGGTGGAGGGCGTGAGATGCAGGGGTCAAGGAGCTGGGCTGTGCTACCAGCGTGAGGCTTAGACCTGGAAGCGCATCCAAGGAAGGATTGGGAGGCCGAGAAGGGCGGCAGCGGGTCTGGTATGGGATGCCGTGGAAAGGAGGGGTCCTCGCCACAGATCCTGCCTAGATCTGTGGGTGGGTCCTTCGAGGCGGCCTCCTACCGGGTGCCCTTTTATTTGCAGAGAAGAGAGTCCCCATGGTCTCTGTTCAGGTTCTGGAAACTTTCTCATTGGGTGGGTTTCCTCAGCGACTCCTTTACTTTAGAACGACCCAGGGTTGATTCTGATAAGTGGGGATTATGTCAGCAAACGGGAAGCCGCTGCTGGGCTTCATGCGCAAACTCCCCAGTGGGACTGCACCCGGGAATTCAGGCAAGACGCACTGCCCTTCCTGCTTTGAGCTTTTCCAAGCCCCCCGGCTCTTGCCTTGTTTGCACACGGTTTGCATCAAGTGTCTGGAGCAGCTGGAACCCTTCTCGGTAGTGGACATCCGAGGAGGCGACTCAGACACGAGCTCTGAAGGGTCCATGTTCCAGGAACTCAAGCCACGCAGCATGCAGCCGCAGATTGGTATCCTCTGTCCGGTATGTGATGCTCAGGTGGACCTGCCCAAGGGTGGAGTGAAGGCTTTGACCATAGACCACCTGGCCATGAACGATGTGATGCTGGAGAGCCTGCGTGGGGAAGGCCAGGGCCTGGTGTGTGACCTGTGCAGCGACAGGGAAGTGGAGAAGAGGTGTCAGACCTGCAAAGCCAATCTCTGCCACTTCTGCTGCCAGGCTCATAGGTAAAGATGGGAAACCCTACTGGGTGTGGCTTAGGAGCAAAGAACAGAGGGATCAGATACAGAAATCTGTTGGCGAGCAGATGAAAAGGAAAGCTTCCTCAAACACTACTGAATGCCAATGAGCAATATATGGTGTGACAGCAAATGTTTTAAAGCAATGGTTAACCCTGGTCAGCCTGGTAGAGTACGTGTAGTCATAATAGTAGTAAAAGTTCCTATAGACCTAAATGATGCTCCCCAGTTCCCTGCAGTCATCAGTTGTTTATATAGTAAATGGATGTGTTGGGTCCTGGAGAAACAGGAAGAGGAATACAATAGCATAACTCTACCCCCAGTCTCATTTGGTCATTACCTCTCTAACAGAAGGGCGAGCACAATTGTTATCACGTTATTAATTGAGGGAACAAACTATGTTATTTGGCCTCTGCAGAGCTGGTACCAAGTGTGAAGTGGAGCCCCGTGTCAGATCCTTTTCTGGTTATGATCTCTGCTCAGCACTGACCTGTGCTGCCCTGCCCGTATAGGTGCTGAGAGGCCGCCCTCACGTAGGCTGCCCCTGTGCCCTCGAGTCACTTTAGAACTCGGTGAGTGTGCTGGTTGGGGGAACTGAATGGGGCAGATGATGCCTTTCATTACATTTGGTGAACAGCGTACAGACAGATCGTTCTTTGTCTTTATTCCAACCCTTTGTCCCCTACCCGTTCCAGGACATCAGATTATAGAATGAGCCAGGGTTTAGGACTAGCCTAAAACAGTTGTTAAGTTCTGGCTTCCATTTGTTTTCTGGCCTCACCAACAGAACCGCTGAGTAGTCTTCAGTCTTTCTATTTTTAGCTTGTAACTATGACTACCTTGCATCTAGCTAAACAGCTGCCCCCGTTTTCGCTGCAGCCATTTTTCTGGTGCCTGGACAGGCACATGAGCCTCCAGTTGATAAGATGCTAATGGAGAAACCGTGAGCTGTCACTGTGGTTTCTTAGGAATTTCCCTGAATCTCTGGAGGCCTCCAGAAAAGGGAATTGAAAGAGAGCTTTTATTCGGCTGTCCGCTGATTTCACTTTCTAATAATGCTAATGCCTTGAGGGACATTGTAGCCTGCTGAGTTGGGTGATAGAGTTATTGGTCAAGGGAAATGCCTCATTATACTCTGGATGGCAGCTGGTGATACTTCGCTGTCAGACCCAGCTAGCTGCTTTTGAACTGCTTGGGTTGTTGCTATGTCATATGGCAGTTTCCATCTCTTGGTGTTGGTTTTCCATCATGCTGTCAGTTCTGGCTTGACGTAGGGAGCAGGCTGTAGCTTGTGTCTACATTTGCAACATGAACTCTGGGCAGGGTTTTCTGGAGGTATTTAGGTTGAGTGTTATTGCAACAGACAGCCCTAATGTACTCTTCAACAGCAGCCTTTTCATATAAATGTTATTCCCACTACTTTACAGCTGAGGAACCACTATCAGAGAGGCTAAAGCAGTTAGAGGTTAGAGGAAGGAACCACCTGTCTGCTGAGCCTATTCCATAATGTCTTGTTCTGACTTTGCCCCTAGGCGGCAGAAGAAAACCACTTACCACACCATGGTGGACCTCAAAGACCTGAAAGGCTACAGCCGGATTGGGAAGCCTATACCATGTCCTACTCACCCCACCGAGGAGCTCAGTCTGTTCTGTGAGCGCTGCGACCGCCCTGTGTGCCGGGACTGCGTGGTGGGGGAGCACCGAGAGCATCCTTGTGACTTCACCAGCAACGTCATCCACAAGCATGGGGACTCCGTGCGGGAGATTCTCAAAGGCACTCAGCCCCACGTGGAGGCCCTGGAGGAAGCACTGGTTCAGATAAAAGATCTCAGCAGTGCGCTCCAGGAGCGGGTGGAGGCTGTGGCCGCCGACATCCGCACCTTCTCTGAGGGCTACATCAAGGCCATCCAGGAGCACCGGGATAAGCTGCTGAAGCAGCTGGAAGACATAAGGGTCCAGAAGGAGAACTCGCTGCACCTGCAGAAGGCACAGCTGGAACAGCTGCTGGCAGATATGCGGACTGGAGTGGAGTTCACTGAGCACTTGCTGACCAGTGGCTCGGACCTGGAGATCCTCATCACCAAGGGTGTGGTGGTAGAACGGCTCAGGAAGCTCAACAAAATTGAGTACAGTGCCCGCCCTGGAGTGAATGATAAGATCTACTTCTCTCCTCAGGAGAAAGCAGGCCAGTGCCGTGGCTACGAAGTTTATGGGGCCATTAATACCAAAGAGGTTGATCCCACCAAATGTGTTCTTCAAGGAGAAGGTAGGAGGGCCTTTCTTGCTGGCACCAAAAGGGCAGTGACCTGCTAAAAGAATCTAAAGGGCAATGAACCTTCCCCTCACCATCTCCTGGCCCCTTTCCTTCTGATTCGTTCTGTTCCTAGAGGACAGGCAAGATTCACTTATTCAGTGTCATGGGGGGCTGGGCACTTTCTCACTTTAGGAAAGGAGCAACCACTAAGAAACCAAGACATCATGCTTTGTTTCTGTCAGGTGACAGGGCTGGGACAGTGCCCGTAGGAGATATCTTCATTGAGCATGTCAGGGAGAGTGGTGCCTGCTCAGAGGGGGGTGTGGCAGACCCTGAGTTGCTTGTGTCAAGTTCTTTTTATTATATTTTTTTCATTTTATAAGATTTATTTTTAATGGAAAGTCAGATTTACAGAGAGAGCGAGAGACAAAAGATCTTGCATTTGTTGGTTCACTCCCCAAATGGCTACAATGGCCAGAGCTGAGCTGATCCAAAACCTGAATCAGGAGCTTCTTCTAGGTCTCCCACGTGGGTGCAGAGTCCCAAGGCTTTGAGCCATCGTCTGCTGCTTTCCCAAACCACAGGCATGGAGCTGAAAGGAAAGTGAAGCAGCCAGGACACCAACTTGTGCCCATATGGTATCCCAGCACATGCAAGGCAAGGATTTAGCCACTAGGCTATTGTGGTATACCTGTTTATATCAAGATCCAAAGGGACTTTGAGAAGAATGAGGGAAACATGAGACAAGATGGTGTTTCTCTTACATTTGATGCTTCTTTTGATTTGTGTACACCTCATAGTGTTGGGATTTAAAAGGATGTGATAAATGTTTAGTGAGGAAGAAAATGGTTTCTCTTGACCCGTATTCTCTCCCTAAAGGAAGCACATTCTTCAAAGGTATATTTCATGAGTCAGTCCTGGTGAGAAAATTGTATCCTAGAGTCATCCTGGCTTTGGTACATGAATTTGTAACTGTTGGGAAGTTACAGATCCCTTTGAGAATATTGTCAATGTGGACAAACAATTCCAGCAGAGTCTTAGATTCTTCGTAAACTTCTTCATAGACTCATAGGTAGTTCATGAACCCTAGATTAAGTAACCCTATTCCATGAGGATGCTTGATAAGAGTCTATAACTGTTGGGTATTACAACCTTGGCATGTTGGGGAGTATCGTGGCAGGCAGGGTCCCAGCTGGTCAGCTGAACTCCTGGCTGTTCCAGTATGATCCAAAGCTAGGAGAGGATAGCTTTGGGTGATACTAGCCTCTCTACAGGTTTTTTCCTCAATTCTCTGGGTAAATTCTGAGTGTTTTTCAGGGCTGCCTTGTGGCTAAAAGTAAGGTCCAGGATCCCATCTGATCCAAGAGCAGCTGCTGGCTAAGAGATAACCTGACTTGCTGGGAGGGATTCCCAAGAGGGAGACAGGGGAAGAGAAGACAGCTGCGCAATTGCAGTAAACAGGAAGCACAGCCCTTTGTTCTGAAGACAAAGCAAAGGGTGTCTGGTCTGGGGATGTGATCACTGCAGTTTGCCTTCAAGTGAGGATGAATACTTGTCATTTGCAGATCTCCACCGAGCCCGAGAGAAACAGACAGCTTCTTTCACTGTGCTCTGTAAGGATGCCACAGGAGAGAACATGGGAAGAGGCGGAGACAACATTCGTGTTGCTGTTGTCCCTAAGGATAAGAAAGACAGGTTTGTATCACACAGTTGTGTGTCATGGGTACTAAGCAACGTGGAAACTGGGAACATGAGGTCTTTTGAGGCAGTGGTTTATCTTCCCTTCCTGGGATGCTATAAAGACACATGACGTGCCCAGCCATGCAAATGGGTTGTCTTCGGTGGGTTTACGTCTTTGTTGTGTTCTCTCCAACACAAGTCTGCCCTGTAATGTGTTCACCCCAAGGTTTGGATTAGACTGGAAATTTCCTGTTGGGCTAAGTGATGCCTTCAAAATTCATCCCTCCCTTGTTACTAAATTGTGCCAGGAGCAGATTTATATTACTTCTGCATTTGGAGTAAGGAAGAATGATAGAGCACAACAGGATATACCTGAGGCCCCTGACAGTCCCACAATAACATTTTCAAGGAATTCAGCTGAACTTTAGAATTTATGCTACTTACCCTCCATTATACAATTACATTCAGAGGCAAGGGGAAGAAGCATCCTGTTTGGGGGACATTTATAATCAGTGTTGAATGGGATGGGATGGAGTTCACATCCTAAGATAGCAGAGAACTGACGTAGCCCCAGGGGCATGAGTGGTATTTTGAATTCTTACTTCCATCCCTTCCCAGTCCAGTCAGAACAGTGGTCCAGGATAACAAGGATGGGACATACTTTGTTTCCTATACCCCCAAGGAGCCTGGTCTGTACACCGTGTGGGTCTGTATCAAAGAACAGCATGTGCAGGTGAGTACCACCTGAGACTGTGCTTGCCTCCCTTCCTTTCCCCGTCCCTCTTTGGTTCTGCTGTCTCAGGATCTGGAGTCATTTTATCACAGGGTCAGCTGAATACAGAGATTGAATAGGATACTCTTCTTCACTCCTCATCGCTACAGAAATGGCCCAGATTTTACTACTCATTTTCCTGCTAGAAGCTGCTGATGTCCATAAGAGCTCTCCCGTTTTACTTCCTAGTGGTTATGCTTATGTTTCGCCATTCTCATAGTGGGTTTGTTAGAATTATTAATTTGAGCAAGATGTGTTATTCTGAGGATGCAGTCTAATAGCAGACAAGCATGCACCTTCAAGAGATAAACAGGTTCAGCGTTTCCCAGTTCTGTTCAGCCTGTGAACTTACTGGAAAGCATCTGGGAGGGTTGTGTCCTCTCAACTGACCAGTCATCTGTCTGCCTAACCATGGGATTCTCCAGTCTGTTTTAGAGATGCGCTTGTCTGTTGCCATGATGACTGTGCCATCTCCACAAACAAGCATAACTTTCTGGTTTAGAGACTGTGAAGCTTTGAGAATTGAGTAATACATATTCAGCAATATTTCTCTGCTGACATCGGAGTACTCAGAAGTCCTTGCAGCCAGAAATCACCCTGACAAGAACAATACAATAGCATATGGCATTCATGTGTGGTTGATACTCTGTGTCCTACAAAGACTCACGCTCAGCATAGCTACATGGCGGTGTCAGAAATGGCAACAGGTTACATCCATTTTTCCATTTTCCTCAGAACTACTCAGGAACATCACCCATCATTCAGCTAGACTGAATCAGTAAACGCTTCTGAAGTTCTAGGCCAGGAGTGCCATGCTAAGGCCAGGAGGGACTTGTAAATCTACAGCAGGCTGATTTTTAAGCTGCTAATTTTGTATGGCTCGTGAATGATGCTATAAATATCCAGATGGCCCTCAGCAGAAAAAAAGGGTCCCCACCCCTGTGTGACTGTCTGCTTTGTGTTTTCTCAAGCTACATGGATGTCACACAGTAACAGACACATTACAACACTTAGTAGGTATTTCTCATTTAACATAGAATGGAGACTACAGAAGTAAAGTTATCCTTGAAGGACAAGAGGCAGATGAAAGAGTTCTGATTTAACAGTTGTTGGCTATGCATATCTAACCCTTCTCTGTCCCCTCACAGTCCCAGACTAGGAGGATGAGTAAACAGGTGTGTTGAGTCTAGGGTAAAGAGGTGGAAAGAGAAGCTAGCTCAGTATGTGAGGAGAGGCGGCACCTGTCTACAAAAGTGAACAAAGGCCCACAGGCCATCCTCCCTCTTTGGTCACAACCTTTTCCTTGTATCCCCTGAGGTTCTTCAGAATTGCAGAGCAGAGTCAGTCACATCAAGAGCACACATTGGATGACTGACATGTCATAGGTCCATGTGCTTCCACTCCATGCAAGGTTCAAGTAACGCAGAATCCATTCAGGAAGGTTAACCCTACTGTGGAGCTGGCCTCCGCTCATCTTGAATGCACAAGCGCCTGCTAAGGCAGATGTCGTTGAAACCAGAGCTTACCTGGTGTCTGCGTCAGCTGTGCACATCTAGCTACAAGGGAAGGATTCATGGTGGTGAAGAGTCTTTAGAATTTGCAGTGAAAGGCATGGTGGAAGGGCTACACAGACTGGTTCTTTTTTAGAGATTTTTTTTGAAAGTCACAGTTATGGAGACTGATGGGGGTAGTGGGGAGAAGGAAAGATCTTCCATCTATTGGTTACTCCCCAAATAGGCACAGTGGTTCGGACTGGACCAAGCTGAAATCGGGAACCAGGAATTCCATCTGGATCTCCCACTTGGTTGATTGGGGCTCAAGTACTTGAGCTACAATTATGGTTCTCCCAGGCATGTTACCAGGGAGCTAGATTGTAAGTGGAACAACTGGAACTCAAACAACACTCTGATGTGGTATGTCAGTGTCACAAGCTGAATTTGCTGCACCACAGTACTGGCCCCACTGCTTGGTTCTTTTCACTGCATTTTTATCTTCCCCACCCAACTGAGCAAAGGTCCTGTCTTGTGATCTCCTACTTGCTGTCCTTGACCCTCCAAAAGAAGGCTCTGTGACTTTAGACTGTGCATCCTGCAGTGATGCTCAGCAAATCCTGTTCACTCATAAGGTGCTGTTCTTTGCTCTTGCTCTCAACACTGAAGGGCTCGCCATTCACTGTGACTGTGAGGAGAAAGCACCGCCCACACACAGGTGTATTTCATTGTTGTACCTTCTGCTCCAGTGGAGGACAGAAGACTGCCCGCTGTGCCTGTGGCGGCACCATGCCAGGTAAGGAGGACGGTCATTACCAGCTGGGCCTGCCAGCCAGCAGTGAGAATCAGGTGACAACCCCTCACTATCACCAACCAGAAGGTGTAGGACATTTTAGGGAGTACATTCTGATATATGTAGAGAGATAACAGTGCTCTAAGTTTCATTAAGATCCTTTGTTTTAAATGGAAATATGAAAGAGATTTCCAGATGCAGCTAGGGCTGGAGAGTGGATAATAAACAAAGGCAATCAAGTCCAGTTCTTTGGGTGGGAGTGGAGGGAGGCCAACCAGACAAGATCTGTAATTATTTAAAAATAAATAAATAAATAAATAACTCTAACATGGTGGGCCTTAAAATACCCAGTTGCACATTTCAGGATCTCCCTCCCCTCATTTTTTAAATTTCCACTCTTTTTTTTTAAGCACTTTACAGTTAAGATACAAACCAGTTCATCTACAGTTCATGTCCAAAAATAACTCATCTCCTTGTTTGAGCAATTTTTTCTTCCAGATTTATTTATTTATTTGAAAGGAGTTACAGAGAGGAGAGACAGGCAGGTCTTCTGTCCACTGGTTCACTCCCAAATGCCTGCAGTGTGAGGGCTGGGCCAAGCTGAAGTCAGGAGCCAGGAGCTTCATCTGGGTCTCCCACAAGGCTGGCAGGGGCTTAAGGACTTGGGTCATCTTCCATTGTGTATGCTAATGCCTGTGTGCATCAGCAGGGAGCTGGAATGAAGGTGGAGCAGCTGGAACTCAAGCTACAGTTCATATGGGATACTGGCATCATAAGCAGCTATTTAGCAATGCCACACACTAGGCCCCATAAATTCTCAAATTATCTTAGAACTTTGGCTAACATTACCTGATTTGCTATACTTGGTTTTGGTGGGAGTCTTGATGATAGAGGATTCAGATGGCTTGTTCCTCTTGTCAGGTTTCTTCGTATTTTCATTCTCCTGATGCCAGATGTTGCCATGAGTTTTAATGTCCATGAAAACTGCTGGACTCCATTCTAACGGTTGTTTTTCCCCTCTGTTTTTTTGCATCATGTAGGTGGGTACCAAGGCTGTGGCCACGGACACAAAGGCCACCCAGGTCGTCCCCACTGGTCATGCTGTGGAAAGTTTACCGAGAAGTCCGAATGTACAAACACGAGTGGGCAGAGTGCACCAAGGAGCTTGCTCAGGACCGTGGCACTCTGACACTGTGAACTTGGCCTGTTCAAGCTGTAGCCAGTGGGAATTCAAATTATCAGAGTGCCCCAGACCTTGATTACTTCCAAAGAGACAGAATTAAAAACAAAGTGCCTTATCTTATGTTACAGTTCAAGTGCTTTTTTTATGAGTTACTCACTGCTTGCTTTTGTGGGTGGTTGTGAACAAGAGACATTTCTCTTGAAGGGTCAGTTGGGAATGTCCTTTCTATAATACAGGAGTCTCCTTTCTCTTCTGTACAGGTATGCAAGTGTCTGTACCATTAGAATTTAGAGAACATGGTGTGTGTGGGGAATTGGTGGTAATTTAGTTCTTTACCTTCTAATACATTCTATCTAGCCTATGTTATTTTTCACTGAACTACATACTAGCTATTTTCCCTCAAAAAATAAAATCTTCCTGTCCACTTTCTGTGGATTTATTGATAAATGGCTGTCATGAGCTTCATAACATACTTTGCTGTTTTAATGGTTATCCACCTCTTTCCTCTCCACACTGATCCTGGAAGGTTACTATTTGCTCAAGGGCATACAAAGTTAATAAAGGTACTGGTGTTGAAACAGAACATCATCCATTTATTGCAATTCTCTTCATGCCAAGCAATCTAGATCTCAAGTCTAATTATCGGTCTTTGCTTTTGTCTATACAAAGGGATTTCTAAAAGATTACTTGCATACTCATACCTAGAACCTCACAGCTTTGAAAGTCAGGGTGGCTTTTAGCTGCTAGAGAACTCTGGGGAGATGTGGTGATAATACCTGAACCCCTACCCAGGTCTTCACTGTGGCCATTTATGTGCCCTTCTAGGACTCTTTGTTTCTTATAGAGCAACAAACTCAGCAAGTATTAAATATTGTTACTAAAATCTCCATAATCGGGGGGTGCAGAATACAGGTTAATTTGCCTGTGGGGCCTGGCACGGTAGTCTAGCAGCTAAAGTCCTCACCTTGCACATACTGGGATCACATATGGGCACAGGTTCTAATCCCAGCAGCCCCACTTTTCATCCAGCTTCCTACCTGTGGCCTGGGAAAGCAATTGAGGACAGCCCAAGGCCTTGGGACCCTACGCCCATATGGGAGACCTGGAAGAAGCTCCTGGCTTTGGATCAGCTGAGCTTTAGCCTTTGTGGCCACTTGAGGAGTGAATCAGCAAACGGAAGATTTTCCTCCCTGTCTTTCCTCCTCTCTGTATGTCTGACTTTCCAATAAGAAATAAAGAAATCTTAAAAAAAAAAAAAAAAATCTGCCTGTGGCTCCAGTATCCCATACAACTGCTCTGCTTTAGATCCAGCTCCCTGCTAATGGCCTGGGAAATCAGCAGAGGATGGCCCAAGTCCTTAGCTCGTGACTCCCAGCTTCAGATACAGCCAGCTCCACCCATTGCAGCTTTTTAGGGGGAGTGAACCAGCAGATGGAAGATCTCTTCCACATCCTGTAACTTTTTCGAGCAAAATCTTTTTTTGTGGTTCTTTAAATCTCTATTGTAAGACCCTTAGGAAGTGAGTAACTTATTTAAGTTGGGTCAGACAAAGGAGTGAAGTAATTAGATACTGTCAGGGCTTCATGGAGTAATTTCCTCCTTGAAACTGACAAGTGTGGAGTACACCACAGCCAAAAATCTGAGGATATTCTCCACATTCTTAACCCTTTCTGGGAACATTTCCTTGAGCCTCATTCTATGTCCAAAATCTAATCTTTCCAGAAGACACTGTTGCCTCTCAGCCTCCAACTTATTAGCCAATTGCTCTTCTGTCACTCAGTGATACTACTCTGCTATCACTGAGCCCAGAGTTAGCGAGGTGTTCTTTCAGCTCGTTGTTGCAATAAAGATCTCTGGTTCTCAGGGATGATTTTGCCCTCCAGGGAACAAGTGACAAACTCTGGGGAGAACTGGTTGTTTTTAGTGGGGTAAAGTGCTACTGTGTAGAGGTCAATAATGCTAACAGAGCTCGACAGCTTCCCAAAACAAAATTATTCCATCCCAAATTTCAGTTGAGAAATCTGACTCTAGATCATCATCTCTAAAAAATGGACGGGCTGCCTAAAGGCTCCCTGTCTTCATCCAGCCCCGTGGTTTGGCCATCTGTAGAGCCCAAGTGATTCCTCCTCATTCCTTGAAGTGTATGGCACCTAACTTACTGTCACTGCAGTTCTGTTCCTTGTCAATCTTGGAATGATTACAGTTACACAGAATTAGTTCTATGGCCAGTTTCCCAGTGTAGTTTTGTTTTCCTCTTGCCATATACCACACCTTAGACCTTAATTACAATGCATACCTAAGAAGCCGTTGAATTTGACTGGACAATAAGATGCTGGACTCTATGTTTGGTATACGCTTGCAATGGGGGAATCTCAACTGAACTTGAGCTGTGGTTATGCAACAAGGTGGAGGAATCCACCATGGTGGGAGGGTTTGGAGAGGGGTGGGGAGAACTCAAGTATCTATGTAACTGTCACATAATACAATGTAATTAATGAAGTTAAATAATAAATAATTAAAAAAAAAAACAATGCATCCTCTGCACTATTTTAATCTCAGACATCCTATAGTTTCCCCATCCTCCCAACCCACACACTGTACTATCCTGGCATAACTAATGCTGCCTCCTGGAAACCCACAACGCACTGGCTCCACTGCCTACTTACTGTTCCTCTCACCTCCCCTATAGCCTTTGCTTTCCTGTTCTCAGCTTTGATTCCACCATCACTATTGTCACTCTCCTGGGAATAGTCCACTTCTGTCATTCCTGCCTGGCAAAATCCCAGCCCAGATCAGATGCAGCCCTCCATCTTGCTCAAATGAATGATCCTGCAGGAAAACACAATGCATGTTGACTAGTCTCACTCTAGATTTATGACCATTAATTTTGGTTGGTGTTACTCTCCCACTCTCCTGAAATAATGATTCTTCTCAAATTCCAATCTCAGCCCCCAACTCTCTTGTCCACTTAAGACCTTGCTTCCTGTTCTACCACAAACATAAAAAGGATTTAAAAGACAATTTCCCTGTCTTTCTATATTCTGCCAGTCTACTTTTATTCCTGTGAAAATTTCACACTGTCTGCTAGATCCCACTCCAGGAACATTGCTCCAGGAACCCCTCATAGCCCGGCACACAAGAGTGTTCATTTCAGAAAACAAACATGCTACAATAATTCAAACACCAGTTTTCCTTGATTTTTGCGTTTCTAGAGCTGCTGTGACTATAGCACAGACTGAGTGGCTCAGTCAGCAGTTCTGGAGTCTGGAAGCCCAGGACTGCTCTGATCAGCAGAGCTGTGGACACGAAGAGGGCCTGGGGGTGAAGCACCAACAGGAGACCAGTGATGGTGGAAGTCTCTGGGAAGTCTCGCTTTATTGCTCCTTCACCTCTCCTTATATACTCTTCCCCCCACATCCTCATTTAGCAGAATATTGGATACAGGTAAGTCCAATTAGTCTAGGTGCTTTTTAGCCACAAACCCAGTTCCTGTTCCTACTCAGCCTAATGAGCACTAATCAACTCCTTAGCCCACAGCACAGGACTAAGGTGCTGACAAGGATGGTGTTTGGTGAGGCTTTGCTCCTTCACTTGCAGGCCCTCTTGCTGCTTCCTCACATGGCCGCTCCTCTTTTGCACATGCTCCTGGTATCTCTCCCACTGCTTACAAGGACCCCAATCCTAGAACCCTATTTAGCCTTAGTTAATTCCTTAAAGGCCCTGCCTTCACATAGAGCCACACTAGGGACTAGAGCTGTAATCTATGCATTTTGGAGAATATAAAGGTCCAGAACAAATTTACATCTTTTAGCAACCTGTCATTGCTGTGCTCCCTTTTTTTCAAAGACCCCAAAAGAATTGTTCACTATCTTTGCTTTCTTTCCTTTCAGCTCTCTAATCATGTCTTTGCTCCCCAGATCTACACTGAAACAGCCTTGTCAAAATCACCACTAGAGTCCATGTGACAGTGTGTTGTTGGCAGCATTTACTACAGCTGATCACTTTCCCCACTAGGAAACATTTTCTTCGTTTATGCAGAATCACTATTATGTTAAGATTTGTTTTCCTTATTTTTTGAAAGCCTGAGGTGTCTGTAGGAAGGGAAGGACAGATCTTCCCGCTGCTGATTCACTCCGTAGATGGCTGCAGTGGAATGGTCGGGGTTGGTCCAGGTTAAAGCCAGGGACCAAAAGATTCATTCAGGCTCCCCATGTGGGTACAGGGGCTCCAGCGCTTGGGCCATCCCGCACACGAGCAGGGAGCTGGACTGCAGTGGAGCAGCCAGGGCTTGAACTGCTGTACGAGGTAACAGTGCTGCAGATGGCAGTTTATAGCTTGCTGAGCCACAGCACCTGCTCCAGCTCTGTTCTTAATTCTCCCATCTCGTTGGCTATTGCTGTGTCTAGTTGGAATCTCCTTAATAGTCTGTTTTCAAAAACCACACTTCCTTCTTACGAACTGCTCTGTTTGTCACTTAACCAAAGACCACTTGGGAGAAAATCTAGGCCTTCTCTTAAACCTGTTGGATAAACTAAATGCACCTGAGGGACTAGCCTTGACTTTTCCAGTTACGTCAGCCATCTAGGGAACTGCTGGCCATGAAGAGCTTGTTATATTACATCATCTTTCCCATGTATCTTTGACCGATTTAAAAAAAAAAAAAGTTAAAAAAAAGCCACCATTTATTTCAGTTAGTTTCAGTAACCAACAATACTACTATAGAAAATTTCCTTAAGGCCTCTAGTTTCTAGCTAATGCCTTAGCCTTTAAGCAGTAAAATGTTGTCAGGATCTGAAGTTTATGGGAGTGAAACATGGAGGCTGCTCCTTGCCCTGCCCAGTGAAGTCTCAACTGCCCTGCCAGCTGAAAGACCAGTGTGATTGATCTCCAGAACCCAAGACTGCAGGGTGAGGAGTGTGGAAGGTGAGCATGGAAGAATTATCTTAGCAGTGTGCCTCAGAAATCGCCTTTGAGTTCTGAGGATGCCCCTAGTGTAACAGGTAAGAGAAAAGAGCTACAAATTAGAGCCTCAGTCCTCTGGGATGTTCTAACAGGATAAACACCTCAACCATCTTGGATGGTAAATATGCACATAAACCCGTCAGTCCATCTTTTTTCTGATTTCAAAAATGCAGCTGGAGCTCAACTTTGCCCAAGGATGCAAACCTGGGTATTGGGTTTGATTAAATCAAGAGGTGGTTTGATGAAGTGGGTGCTAAGTAGGAACAGAATGTAGGAAAAGACATTGTAGTCTGCCTTGTTAGCTCCTGTGTATTGACTGCAGTTAATCACTTCTCCAAAGACCTCTGGTGCTTGGGACACACCTGTCTGTGTGTGCTCTAGCTCTGTACACTTTATCACTGCCATCACAATCCTGTCTCACAGCCTTCTGTGACTATTTCATTCTTGCCTGTCTTGCTTACTGGCCACCAGGCCTCAGGAACACAGGATCATGTCAGTTTTGCATACCCTTGCATCTCCATTAGTGTCTGGCACATAGTAAATACTCATTATGTATTTTTTAACTAGTGTGTGAATAATTAAACAGCAGGAGTAGGATTCTCTCCTTCCTTTCCTACATACTCTGTCAACACAAGTTTGAGTTGTGGATTCTAGGTAAAGAGGACTCCAGATAGCGATATAGCTACGTACCCATATCTGTGTCCCACTCCTAGGGGTTAGACTGCTTTCAGCTCCATCTTCATTCTCAAGCTGATTCCTAAAGCGCTTTGCACTGTAACTGACCTTGATTTCATTTTCACATATGAAAATATGTAAATATTTAAATCTGGGTTATATGCTAAACAATTCTGAGTTTCTATTCTAATTATTTTTAGCTGTTCAGTTTTTCCTTCCTTCCCTTTCCTAGATATTCAGGAATATCTAGGAATATCTAGGAAATATATCTAGGAATATCTAGGAAATATAGGAAATATCTAGGAAATATTCAGGAATATCACCAGCACCACATCCCACCTTGTAAATCCAGTTCTCCCAAGGCATTCTGATGTCAGGCCCCACTGAGTGGCATTTGTGTCCCAAAGGCACACCATCCATGCCCACCTGGGGAGGTAGTGGTGAAATAAAAATGCAGCAGTAGTGGTGTCGCATACAGGCAAGCAAGCCGGCGCTGGCAGATCTCTGTGCAGTAACTCACCATGGCTAGAGGGTGCAAAGACCTGCCTTGTCATAGGCAGACCCCGAAAAATTGCCCCAGGCTAACTAAAGCAAACAAAAGCCTGAGACAGACACCAGAATGACACTCCTGTTAATTCCTAATGAGACATTTACATCTCAGGATTGGGATCAAATACACACTTGATACACTCTATCCGTTTAGGACAATGATGCCAACTTGTTTCACATCCAAATGACACTGATAGCATCTCACCTACTCAAGACAGTAATTAGACAGCTCTGCTAGCTTACAATCAGAACATTAAAAGAAATGTTTATCTAATACCTGGATTCCTGGAGTAATCGATCTTCTAGAGATTACATGTGTCAGTGGGCTCTGAATATCTTAAAAGTTATAAGTCGTAATTCCCGCGTGCCTCTCCAAACCAGAAGTCAGAAAACTTGAACCTGAAAGTTAAGACTTCCTCTCCCCTGAACAAATGGGCACTGATAAGGGTCATCTTGCTAGCTTCTGATTGACAATACTACTAAACTACCTGGGCAAACAAGATATAGTGTGCATAAGTGTTATTAAATTCTGGTAGAAATGAGATATGAAGCTTTCTGAAAAAGAGCTATTTTGGCACAAAAGAATTGTTACATCAGTGTAGTCTTTTTCATAATATGTGTTTTGCAGGAACTTGTGAAGACCACTCATACATGTTAATCCACACAACTTACACATGGAAAGCCCAAGATGCCCAAGGAATCTAACCAGCCTATTTTTGTATAATTTTAGCAATGGCTGAACCAGGTTTGTACATTCTAACTGGCTTGTAAGCTATGCTTTTAGGTGAGTCCATCTTATGTTGATGTAACAGCATTTTAAGAGGGCAATCGTACCTCTTTCCTTTACTGCATTTATCAGGGTCCACACTGTAGTTGCTGAGTTCCAAAAACAAGGACTATCCTACAAATAAGGAAAGCACAGTGCAGCAAAGTTCATATTCTTCCCAGGTTACACACCCAAAATTGCAATTAAGTCTAGGTTCTAGATTACAACTCTCCCCACCAAACACTGTCCTTAATTTTATAAGCCTTCCGATCTTGTCCTCGGGGATCTTTGCTTAAACAGGCTCCAGTGTCCCCATCGGACCATGCTGGGACTAGGCTAACCTAGGGCTTTCTCCTAACCCAACTCAAAGTTAGAAATATTTCATGTGAGGAATAATTATTTTTTTTCTTAGAATATTTATTTACTTATGTGAAAGAACTGAGGTCAGTACCATGGCATAGTAGGCTAAGTTTCTCCCTTTGGAAGCCCAATCCAATTGGAGCCCTGGCTGCTCCATTCTGACATAGCTCCCTGCCTGTATTGTGGACAGTGAGAGAGTTAAGGCTGGGCAGTGTCAGGAGGAATCTTTATTGGCAAGCTTGGCAACAGCAGCTCCTGCTAGTCTAGGAGACACTGCACTGCCTGGCTGAAGTCAGGGGCTTTTAAGCTCTCAAAAAGCAAGAGTGGTTAACTGAACTGCCTTCCAACTGCCCTAACCTCCCACAAGTGGGCCTGGACCCTTGCATTCCATTTTTTTTTTAAGATTTTTTTTTTTACATTTTATTATTATCATTTTATGATACAGTTCCATATTCCCTTATCCCCTCCCCTATTCTTTCCCCCCCCCCACCTAGTTCCTCTATATCATTACTAACATATAGTTCTTCATACTCAGTCATATGTCCATCATTGTGGGCATGGACAATGGCAGAGAGTCCAGCATCCTATTGTCAAGATATAGTAAACAGTTTCATTGTAAGTCCACCTTTGTCTGGACACAGAAATGCATACTACACTACATCCTCACATCTGGATGTTAGTCTTCATTTCACAGCTACTGTACATCCCCTTAAATGAAAATTCATGATACAAAATCAACAATAGAAAGAAAAATAGAAATTTACAATGCCATGAAGTTAAATAACATGTTACTAGATATGACAGTCCATTACACAGCTACTATACATCCCCCTAAATGAAGAGCCACAAAACAAAATCAACATCCGGGAGAAAAAATAAATTAATAACACCAAGTTAAATAACATGCTACTAAATCACTAATGTGTAGCTGAAGAAGTGAAAATCAAGAACCTTCTTGAAGAAAATGATGCCACTGCATGATCTATGAGTCATTGAATAATTTAATCAGAAGAAAGTGTTTTGAAGAGATGAAACCAACAGAAAACAACAAAACCCATGCGATAGTTTCCGCTGCTTTTTGTTGGTGAAGTGTGTCTCCTCCAGACAATAGCAGACGGGTTTTGTTTTTAATTCAGTCTTCTAATCTATGACGTTTGATTGAGCTTAAGCCATTTACATTCAGGGTTAATATGTATGGATGGTACTTTGGTCCTGTCATTTTAGGAATGGGTTGTTCATTGGTTTAGTCTTCTGTTGTCATTTTAGTGGGATGTTCTTCACATTTGCCTTTGGTTTTGGTAGGTGCTATTCCTCTTCTCTGTGAAGAGAACATCTTGAAGTATCATTTGTAGGGCAGGATTGGAAGAGGCAAATTCTTTTAGCTTTTCTTTACTGTGGAAGAATTTTATTTCATTTTCAAAGACAAAAGAAAGCTTTGCTGGATGTTATCCTAGGCTGATAATTTTTTTCTTTTAGAATCTGGAATATGTCACTCCATTCTCTTCTTGCCTGTAGAGTTTCCTGTGAGTTTACTTGGCATTCCTTTATATGTCAATTGATTTTTTTTACGTGCACATTTAAGGATCTTTTCCTTATGTTCGATTGAAGACAAATTGATGATCATGTGTCTTGCTGAAGATCGCTTTTGATCAGGCCTGTTGGGAGTTCTGTGCCCCTCCTGGATCTTGTTTCCCAATTCTTTCTCTAGATTAGGGAAATTTTCCTTTATTATTTCATTAAATACATTTGCAAACTCAGCTTCTCTTTCTGCACCTTCTGGGACTCCCATACTCTTACATTTGGCCTCTTAATAGTGTCTTTCAATTCTTGAATACTTTTTTTAGCCTGATCCAGCTCTGCTTCCAGCTTTTTGTTTGCTTCCCCTTGGTGACAAGAAATATCTTCTAATTCTGAGATTCTTTCTTCTGCTTGCTTCATTCTATTTTGGAGACTCTCCATTGTACTTTTAATTTGCTCTACTGTGTTCTTAATTTCTGATATATCAGCCTTGATTTGCTTTATTGCTTCCTTAAAGTCTTTGAACTCTTGTTGATCAGAATCTTTAAAATGAGTCTTATGGATTCTGTGTGCCCCATTTTCTCGATGTCTTCCTCAGTTAACTCTGAGGTTGGCATAGGGTTTTGCTCCTTTGCAGGGGAGTCTTCAATAATATTCATTGTGCCTTTGTCTCTTCATTGCACTTCTGGTTAGCAGAGTCTTCTGCTTGGGGCAGGTTTCTAAGTTGTGTCACCCACAGGGCTACAATGTGATTTTACTTATTGCAGTTGATACACAAGTTTTGCTTGCAGCCACTAGTGCCACAACCTCCAGCGAGTTCCAGGTCTGGGTTCTTATGTCAGATTTCCACCATGGTCTCCACAGCCCCAGCTCTTGGCTCACCACTCTCCTCCTCTTGTGATACCGTGCTGGGGCTACACCGTTGTCTCCGCATCCTTTCTCCCACTTCTGGTTGGAGCAGGTCCCCAGGATTAGAGATACACCAGGTGTCCTATATAATTAAGTTGTTGGTGGCCCTGATCTTGCTGGAACCTGTTGGACGTCAGGTCTGGGTGCCACACGGACCTATTTTGACCAGTAGGCTGCCACAGTCAGTATTATTTTCCTGTGGGGCCAGTGCAATCCAGTGAACTCAGCAAGTTCTCCTGAGATCAGCATATGTGCAGTTCACTATTGTCCCCTGCAGTCCCAAAGCTATTGCCACAGTGCCGAAAATGGCGCCTGACATACCACCACTACAGTTCTTGATCTGCTGGCCGTCAGATCCGAGGGCTACCCAGACCTGCCCTGGGTGGAACCCGTAGAATGCCACATCGATGTAGTTCACCGAGTCAGAAATGAGCTATCTCCCAGCTCAACGCATGCTCAGTCCTTTCCTTTGCCCTTTCCTCTTTATGCAAAATGACGCCCAATTCAGCTCTATGGGGCTGACTGGGCTATGGAAATCCACCCTGTTTTTGCACTGCCCATCTGAGGTCTGCTGTCTCTGTTCCTGATCAAATCAAACGGAGCAGCAGGACAGACAATTCTTTGCCTGGGTTTACCTCCCAAGCTCTCAGTGAAAGTCCCTTCCCATCTGGTTGCTGGTGGAGTTCCAGCTGCTGGTGGAGTTCAGATGGCCGTTAGCTGAATGCCAGTTGAGTATCAGTCACTGCAACACCACACTGTTGTGTCCTCTGCTTTCCTGTGTCAGTCTCCAGGTACCCCTCTGCTGTTGTTCTGTCCTTTCCTATTTCCTGAAATATGTCCTCTCTGCTTCATCCTGATTAAATGTTTTTCTGTCCGTTTAAATGTGTCCTTACCCTATTCTGCCATCTTGATTCTCTCGGCCCCTTGCATTCCAACAGGCCCAATTGTCCACCGCTGTGGGGCACATTCACCCAGCTGCACTCCATCACTTGTGGCTTGGGCAGCAGAGGATGGGCTAAGTCCTAGGACTACTGTACCCCACGTGGGAAACCCAGTGGAGGCTCTTGGCTCCTGGTTTTGGATTGGCTCAGCTCTGGCCACTGTGGCCATCTGGGAGTGAACTAGCAGATAAAGATCTCTTTGCTTCTCATTCTCTTTGTAGTTTTGCCTTTAAAGTAAAAATTTATCTTAAATTAAACCAAAAACAAAACAGAATTACAGAGGAGGTAGGGAGAGGAAGCAGGGAGAGGTTTACCCTTCTCTGCTAGTTCACTAATTCATTCCCCAAGTGGCTATGATGGCCAGGGCCAGGAAAGGCTTAACTCAGGAGCTAGGCACTTCATCTGGGTCACCCTCATGGGTGGCAGAAGCCCAATGACTTGGGCCATCTTCTGCTTTTCCAGGCACATTGCAGGGAGCTGCAATGGAAGTGGGACAGCTGGATCTTGAATTGGTGCTCATATGGAATGCTGGCATTATAGGTGATAGCTTAGCCTACTGTGCCACAATGCTGGACCTACCTGGAATTAAGAATTTTGGGAGGAAAGGATTTCTAATGAAAATAAGAAAATCTAAAACATTCTGAAATATAAAAGTCTCAAATGTTTGTGTCAGGTTGCTAATTGCTATGTAACGACTCAAATACCTCACTTTAGTGGCTTAAAAATATTACTTCTCAATTGTGTCATGATAATGCAGGTGAGGTGAGGTGGAGGGGGTGCATGTGGGGAAAACTTTATTATGCATACCACTTGAGCGTCCACAGCTAAGAGCTAGTTAAGAACCCCTGAGCCAATAAATTCACCACCCTGAGGGTCCTAGTCTTCCATTACTTCCTTTGTACCCAGCAGGCTAAGGAAGAAACAGCATGAAGCATATTTGGAAAGTTGTAGAAGGCGGCCGAGTCTCACTAGGATGGTAACATGGCTGGCTGCAGTGACAACTGGGAGAATCTCTTGAGTAACCCAGAAGAAGAGGAAATGGAGTGAACATACAGCACTTGCCCCTGCTTACATGGTCAGACATGTTTATTACATCATGTCAATGATAATACAAATACTACAGATACAATGATGTCACCACCAAGTGACACAAAATGAAATGATACTAAATTCTACAAACACTATAAACTTGTAACTAAAATACTGTTAGATTATAAAAATATTAAATTATGATACATATGTTACATGATGAAAATACTAAATAGTGCAATGACGTTAAGTAACATGATGGTAACCAATACTACTAGTGACATACACTAATATCAAAATGATACACCACTAAATGATAACACTGACAGTAGATGATACCATGATATTCAACTCAGTTTATACATGAAGGGACTTCAGAAAACTCAGAGGAAATGTCTAGTGTGAAAAAATGTGCACAGATTTCAAACATTTTTGCACCAAAATAAACAATATTCTACTTCCATTTTCCACAAAATTTTTGAAGTGCCTTCATACAAAGCATTCCGTTGGTCTTCAGCCCAGGAGGAGCAACTAACTTCTTGGACTGAGACAGCTGCATTGAAATGGCTGGCTGGCCACAGCGATCTACTCTGCCCGTCACCAAAAGATGGCTATGGGGGAGCGTGCTGAGCAAGCTGAGACAAGAGATGGGGTGCAGGCCGTAGTAGAGACGGTAACAACACCGGCTCTCCCAAAAGGTAAGAAGAAAAAACCAACCAGGGGTGTTCTGATTTTCACTGGGATTTATGTACAGTTCTGCCAGAGTTGTTTTCCAAAATATTTTCCTTTATGTTAATAACCAACTGGCTGTTGTGCCACGCATTAAATATGTTGATTGGCTAGCCAACATGTACTCTCAGCTCTAGGGTGGTAAGATTATGCTTCATTTTGAGGAGGGGGTAAGGCTTGAAGGTGAAACAGAATGCCAAGAGCAAAACCCAAGGACCATGGTTAAGTGGTCATTCCCAGGTCCTAATGCAAGCCAGCAATGGCAGTGTTATGTGCTCAGTAAGCAAGGTTAGATGCCAAAAAGGACTTTGAGGTCAGCCAGGGTGAGCTTGGTGACAGATTCTCCAGAACCTGATAGAACCTGCTTGGCCAAATCTTTCTTTTTCTCTTGGAGCTGCAAGATCTTCTCTTCCACTGTCCCCTTACACACAAATCTGAAACAAACAACGGTTTTGTTTTATAACTATCAAAAATCCAAAGCAGCATATCCAGTAACATATCCAAACTTCAATTTTTGCTTTAAGATTTTAATGAGGTTTCTTCAGGTTTTCTTTGGTTTAGTTGAGAATTCCACATTTATGGGTTCCAAATAACCTGGACTAAATACATGCCATATAATGGACTGAAATAGACTTTACTTCTCTCTCCCAATCTCTCTTAGATTTATTTACTTATTTGAAAGTCAGAGTTACAGTGAAAAGAGATCTTCCAATTACTGCCTCACTTCCCAGTTGGCAACAACAGCCAGGACTGGGCCAGGCTGAAGCCAGGAGCCAGGAGCAAGAAGATTCATCCAGATCTCCTACATGGATGCCACCTACACACTTGAGCCACCTTCCATTGCTTTTTTTCTAGGACATTAACAGGGAGCTAGATCAGAAGTAGAGCAGCGGGGACATGAACATCACCCATCGGGACGCTGGCATCACAGGCTACGGCTTTTATTTGCTCCATCACAATGCCAGCCCCTTAATTTCTTTCTATAATAAAGGTAATTAAGAAAGCCCAAGTATGTAAAAGCAAAGAGTCAATTTCCACATAAAAAATTCTATTTGACAGGCCAGATGCCTCAAAAGTTCTTAAACTCCTGCTAAATATCTATGCTAATAGTTTAATAAGTAGTGTTTAATTTTTTGGCTGTTTCACATTGAAAACAGGCTTTTCAAACCAAGGAAATGCCACTGTTACCATTCTTTCAATCATTCAACAAGTACTGATTAGGCACTTGGTATGAACCACATACCATGCTGGGTTTGGGAATAGAGAGATGAATGTTTTCCTCTGAAGACAGACATGAAAATTAAACAATAATAATATGACATGGTTAATATTACAGTAGAAGTATGTCCAATGTGCAAAGGAAAGCAAAGGAAATTTTCCCAAAGCATTTCAGGAAGGCTCCATTACAGAGGTGTGGGTTTACTCTTAATGTATGACTTGTAGGATAAACACAGGTTTTCCAGATAGCAGACTGGGGAGGGCTATTATGAGTTCTGTGCATGTCATCAAAGACAGTTATTTTATCCAAAAGTGAGAGCTACTGAAGAATGTGAAGACTGGAATGACACAATCTGACGACAACAGGAGTCACCAGAGCTGGGAAAATGAAGATGGCAGGTCTGGGGAAGAGGGGACTATCAGAAAGACCTGGGATGTGAAAGCTGAGGAGGTAGGATCTAGTTTCTGGCTACATGATTAGAGAAGCAGGAATATTATTCCTAACAACAAAAAGTATAAAAGTACCACTCAAGGTGGTAGGAAAAAAGGAACAATTTCAGCCTGAGTCCCTGAAACATGTAATTGTGTGCTCAACAGCAGTGCTCAGTAGGCCTTCTGAGCTGCATACATGATGACTTCATGAGTAATCGATAAGAATGTGGGCACTTGGAGTCAGATGTTTGGCAGGGAGCTGATATCCAGGCAGATAATGTTTAGGAGACCTTGGAACTGGAGATGCAGATTTTAGACTTACTGGAGTGGTCAGAATTTTTAAAGGAAGGCATACGGAGTGAGTAGAAGATAGGAAAAATACCAGTCATCGTTTTGCAAAAGTTGGGTTTCTTTGTTCTCCTTCAATAAGGGCAGTTTCAGTGGAGCAGCAATGAAGGGTGGTTTGCAAGGGCAAAGCAGTGAATGGGAGATACACTAGCAGAGACACTAGCAGAGACACACAGTGACTTCCTCAGAAAACTTTCTTCATCAGTGGAAAGGATGAAGAAAGAGAGAGCCACTGAGAGTAGACTGTAGCACTAAGGCAGGTTTTGTTGTTTTTAAAGACAAGAGGGTCTAAGAGGAATGGTCTACAAAATAGCTAGCATTGGAACCAGCTCTTCAAAACTGCCAGTATCAACACACACACACACACACACACACACACACACACACACACACACACACACAAGCCGTGGTAGGATTTCAAACCCAAGACGACAGGCTTGGCAACTGTACCCTACTCAGAATTTGGGCTTTCTTCTGCTGAGAAGGACATCTCTAAACAAAAGAACTGTAGTACATTAATGCCAATGTCTTCACTTTGATCATCTTTTTTTGTGGTTATGTAAAAAGACATCCATACTGTTGGTAAATACACATTAAGGTACTTAATAAGGAGGAATTCTGGATGCAACTTACTCTCAAATAGCCCAGAAAAAGTTTATGCACATACAGGCAGTATATGCAAATTTCTTGTAACTATTCTTGCAACTTTTCTGTATGTCTGAAACGAAACGTTAAAAGATAGGTAGGTCCTTTCATGGGCCACCCTGACTGAGTTACAGCTCACCATCACACACTAATGTGTTCTTCTGCAGTGATCAGCTCCAAGGTTAGCCCAACTGCTTGTCTCCCTTCTGACTGCTGCAAGCCTGGGGGTGGAGCTTCAGGAGCGTCCCCAGTAAGCGATCATCACGTACTCTACCCATGGCAGCACTTCCCAAGGAAGACCCTTACAACAGCAGAGTTGGGAAGCGTCATGGGGCCCTTCACTTGCCTGTGGACGACAACGTCTTTCTGCTGCCCCACTCGGTAAATTCGGTCACATGCTTGATCTTCAAGTGATGGGTTCCTGTCAGAGAAAGGCAAAGCTTAAATGTGCTGACAACCTAGACTAGGGATGGCAACACACACACAGTTTTTGCATGGCTATTGAGCTAAGAGTGCTTGTTACATTTTTAAAATGACTTAAGGAAATGAAGTAGAACACAAAGAATATATGATAGAAAGCCATGTAGCTTCCAAAGGCTGAAATATTTAGAGAATGTTTGTTGATCTTTGCCATGGGCTAAACTGGCCTCAGACTAGTGTGAAATCATCCTGCTCTCCAATGAGAAATTGGGATCCTACTATGAATAGCTTTCAGCACCCTACCATTGGTTGATAATAATCAATAAGGAGAGGGGAATCAGTATTCAATTCTGGTACTACTGTGTTCCAGCTACCTGGATGACCTTGGGGAAGTGATATAACCTGAAGGTTCTGGATGCCTCCTTACAAATGTGAAGGCAAATAATCTTGGATACTCAACATTTCTCAAACTTTCATATCCTATGATTCAACTAAAGAGATTTAACTTGCTTCCTTCTTCAGCAGGCCTCTCCTCTCTCTCTCTCAGGTATGAGGGAGTTCTAGTCAGACAAAAGACATTCTTCTGGACAGTAACACCAGGCTGGCCTGTTTGTACCAATTTGGGCTTCCTGGAGACTTGAACCAACGACACCCAAGCGTCTGCAATCCCTGGGAGGCAGAATTAAAACCTAGAAGCATGGGCTAAGATGACTCTCCCCTTGCAATCCATGAACTCAGGCATGCTCTATACAGAACAGATATGCTCCTGATACGGACACACACACAACAAATCCATGGAATATGTGTTTAGTGTATCTTAATAGAATTAGAAAATTCCTTTTCCCTGGGCAGTACTGGTTTTCCCTCTTCTTTAAAGTTGAGTGCCCTTGGAGCTCAATACATGAGGCTGGAATATGATGTATCATAGAAGAGGTAAAACTTGGTGATGATAGTTCTTAGCCACAAGGAAAGCTGTGCTCTCAGTTTCCATGGAAACATGTTATATCAATAATACAGTGGACAAGCTGTTTTCAGTAGCCATTTGAAGGCTTACCAGCTCAGGAATTCAGGGAGGCCAACTAGGCCTTTTCTCTGTTAAACCTGTTTGCACAGAGGCATCTCCGTGACACAGAGCACTTTCACTGTGACAGGTCAGCAGTGCTCATCATCCCTCTAGACCACTGGCCTTCCCGCTGTGCTCTGACAACTCAAGAAAAAGCCAGCATTGTTACCAGTGCATGTCCAGAAGAAAAAGATGGTTTCCTCCAGTCAGATTTAGACCAACACCTCCAGCCAAGAGGGAAATTAGCATAACCTTCGAAACAAAACAAAACATCATTAACTCTTTAAGGACTCATTCTCCTAATACATCCCTCTTCTGTCTCAAGTTCAAATCCAAGATCAACGTGCTCCTATCAAATTTCCTTCAGCTTTTATAAACACGCATGTTTTGAAACATTAAGAAGTCATCTCACAAGCCTCACTGTTGAAAACATTCTCACATCACATGTGCTTTTTTTTTTTTTGTGAATTCCCAAATATATTTTGTGTCTGCCAAAATATACAAATACTGTAACTTAGAGCCCTGGGAATGGTCAGGCCAATTAACTTTCCATTAACCAGATATGTTTGTTCCATTAGTCCCTACCCCTCCATTGTGAGAATACTTCTCTTGCCTATTTATGCTTTCTTAATCCTTATTATCTATTGTCGAATGGATTTGCCTTCCCTCTCCTTTATTATTTCCTCATATCGAAATCAGTGTTCGCCTCTTCCTCAATGCTTCTCCTGATCCTCCTCAATTCTGCTCCTCTTCACCTTTTATTCTTCATATTTATTCTCTTTACAATAGTTGTACATTTTAGTAAGTACTGCAATAGCTGTCTAATAAATTGGAAACACTGTGGTCCAGGGCTGTGATGTGAACATCTTTTTCTTTTGTTTTATTTTATTTTAAAGAGTCACAGAGTGAGTCTTCCATCTGCTGGTTCAAGACCCTCACAGTCACAATGGCCAGGCTGGGATAGGCTGAAGCCAGGAACCAGGAATTCCAAACTAGTCTCTCACATGGATGTCAAAGGTCCAAGTGCTTAGGCCAGCCTCCACTGCTTTCCCAGGTGCATCAGTCAGGGTCAGAGCTGGATCAGGGCAAGCAGGATTCAAACTGACACTCTAATACAGGATGCTGGCACCTCAGGGGGTACTAATCTCATGTACCACATTCCAGTTCCTATACTGTGAATATCTTTGAGTCACTACGTGGTTCTCTGAGAACAATTTGTTTCTTATTATACGGCTCGAATGTGGCCAGTTGATACCTGAGGGCTGCCGGAGCGGTTAAATGCTTCCACCAAATCCATTCTCTGTTTGGGGTTGACGGAACCATCGATGGTGGCATAAGTCAGTCCACGCCTCTTGAGGTGCAATGCTACAACTCGGAGCATGCTGGTCCACTGAGAGACAATAACACTGGAAAGAAGGGCAATAAAAAAAAAAAAAAAAAAAAAACATGCTTCCGAAATAGATCAAACTCCTTACAGGGCCTTACGGTCCTTGTCACCCTGCTGCCCATGGGGAAATGCTCGTGCTTCGGCCCCAGTATAAGATCACAATGGTGGCTAAAGTGACAGCTCCAGCTCTGCTTCCCAGTACTCATGCAGAGACCTGAGGTCCCACAGGAAAGGTGCACCAGCCCCTCCCTGTGCCAGCCAGAGCAAGCGGCTAGAGTTTCCCCAGCCCCCAAGGCAATGTTATCATTCAAATGTTACATTTTTAGACAGAAGTGTTTCACATATCTGCACATGCAGATGTGGCATATATATGTGAAGTCTACAACTGATGAAGCAGACCCCCTTGTATCCAAGCAGCCTACTCAAGACATGACCAGCACTACCGGCACTTCTCAGGGACTTGCCCGTCCACTCCCTTGCTCTGACTGCACCCTGCACTTCTCTCCTTTAAGAGCTTCTCCAAATGCTAAGCCCACCTGACCATCCAAGGAGGGCCTTTCCAGTCTGTGCCACAGATATCTTAATTAGAAATCACAGGGGAGCTGGCCTGTGAGCTCAGTGATTTTTTTGTTGAGCACAACTTGGGTCCTTGATGAATAAAGACAGGATTTGTGACTATCGGCAATACCAATTGTTCCTAATTCATTACTACTAATATTTGGATAATGCAGTAATACATTTACCTCTTTTGGGACTTTGAATTGCTTCGGATTGCCTCCAGTTCTGCCAACAGAGATGTTATCTGGGAAAAGGTTAGATTAACAGCAGTTTTAAATAATTCATCATTCTCCACGCTTTCTCACTTAAGTCACTCAGTTTCCTGGATTGTATCTATGCTCTGCTCTTTATTTTTAAATTTCCTTGTTATTTATTTGTTTGAGAGACAGAAAGTTTCCATTCATGGGTTCACTCACCAAACACCTGAAACCACCAAGGCTGGACTTGAGCAAACCTAGGAGCCAGGAATTCAAAGACTCCCACATGGCGGCAGGAATCCCATCACTTAAGCATCATTGTCTTCAGGGTCTGTAGTTACTAAGCAGAAAGCTAGCAACAAGCCAGGGGCTTTGACTGCTAGGCTAAATGCAGTTCCTATGTTTCTGGTCTTATCTATTTCATTCTCTGCATCCAGAAGGCTGTTTTTGAACTGCAAGTTTGTTAATTTGCTTCCCTGGCTGAAGCGCCTTCCATGGCTTGATGCTCCTTAAAAACGGGCAGATGCTGATGCAGCGGCTTAAGCTGCTGCTCAGGATATCCATATCCCACATCAGAATGCCACTTTGAATCATGGCTCCTCCACTTTTTTTTTTTTTTTTTTAAGATTTATTTTATTTTTATTACAAAGTCAGATATACTGAGAGGAGGAGAGATAGAGAGGAAGTGGAGCTGCCGGGATTAGAACCAGCAGCCATATGGGATCAAGGCGAGGACCTTAGCCACTAGGCCACGCTGCCAAGCCCGGCTCCTCCACTTTTGAGTTAGCTTCTTGCAAATGCATCCCGCGAAGTAGCAGATGATGGCTTAAGTGCTTGGGTCTCTGCCGCCTATGTAGAAGACCCAGATGAAGTTCTGGGCTCCCGGCTTTGGTCTGGCTCAGCCATGGCTGTTGTGGGCATTTGGATGGATGACATATTGCAGCCTCTGTCTCTGTTACTCTGCCTTGCAAACAGATGAAAATAAACAGACATTTAAAACATCATATAAAGTCTAGTTGTTAACTTTGAAAAAAAAAAAAAAGACAAAAGCGAAAAACAAACTAGATCCTCGCCGTTCTAGGCACTGCTCATTCCTCCCCATGCCCTCCTTGGACAACACTTTAACCACACCAGATTCTGCTTCTGAAAAGTCACATCCCTGGGGTAGATTCATGGTTCATGAGCTAGAGTCAAATTTTGGCAAGAAGATACCTTCTGTATTTCAAATAGTCATAAGTGATTTGCTATCATTAAGGGGCTGACATGAAGAAGCCTTGTGAATATTATTTCCCAAGTATTAAACAGAAAACACAGCATTATTAGGAATGTACGTTTTAACTCAACAGCTGGCTATAAAAGCACCGGAACGTAGACTCTGATCACATCTTGTGCTTGTCAGGTTTCTCTCTGTTAGTCACAGTAAAGACCCAGGTAAATGCCGTAAATTTTTAATTAAAAGGTATTTCTTATACAATACCATTCCCCTGGCAGTGACCTCTTTTCCAGTTACATTTTTTTTTCAAAAAGCCTTTCAAGAGAGAGGTTGAGACTAGGACTGGCAGCTTAAGATCTGCAGAGAGAAAAGCCCCACTTGGAGGTCAGGCAGGATAACGGAGTACATTCCCAACTGACGCAGGGCAGGACTTCGGCTTCAGCAGAGCTCAGGCTGCCTAATTCTGCAGCCTTACAAAGTGCCGCGGGAAACAGAACAGGATGACTAATGAAGACAGGAGGTCATGCGGGACACAGCGTTTGTGGATGCAGGCCTTCCAGCGAGCCACAGCCATTGGCTCGCACATGTATCACATGATCCCTAGGGTCAAGCCTTTGTTGCTCTCCTTTCAAGATTTCTCTCTACAAATTGTTCACTCTCTTTAACCTATCCCTAGCATAAATGTGGCAGGCTCCTCCAGTGACCCAGGACAGAAAACTTGCCTTGATACCAGCTGGTACTGTCCTGAATTTCTCTCTCTGAATGCCCACCAAGCCATAAAGCTTCTGGGTCATTTATGAAATGAAATGAGGATCTCATCACCCAGAGTTTAAGAGTTGCAGCTCTATAAGCACAACAGGAGCTCCTTGAAGTGCTCTCACACAGGACAATGCAGGAGCAATCCTAGTCCCTACCAGAACAAGGTGACACAAGTACCTTGGTGCTCTCTCGTTTGTCTTCAAAGAGCTCCACTTTGAAGCAGGTGCCGTTAAGGGAAACAGTAGGTGATGGGTCTGGGTCATGGAGTTCGGACAAGGTCAGAGCGTTGAGCTGGTCTTCTAGGGAGAGGACGAGGCCTTCGCTCTTCAGTTCTGTGGGATCCAGGGCCTGAGCAGGACGGAGACAGTGACAGCTGGGCAGTGGAGGAGGCAGCAAGACTTCCTGCTTGTTGCAGAGGTTCCCACTGTACAACATGGCATAGACCAAGATGTCCTGCAATTCCTCTCGAGAAAATCCCGAGAAACCCTGATCATGGAGGGTCTGTTGTTGCAGGTTTTTTTTTTTTTTTAACCAGATTAAAGATAAACAAATGATGAAACTTTTTAAAAACTTGCCAAATTACATGATTCTGTTACTTCCCAGTTAGAACAATATTATTAATTAAGCTGGTGATAGTCAAAATACATTATCATGGCTCCTGAAATAACATACTTCTCCTTCCATGAAGGTAACTTTATTTTTTCTAATTACTTGAGTTTTACACATAAAAGCCCCAGTACCAACGAGGCAGAAAACACCTATAACTAAATTAACTTGATGACATTCTGATATGCCAAAAAGCTTTCAGAAATCGCTTCCTTTTGAACAAAATGCCATTTTTCAACCTAAGATAAAGTTTGTCTAAAACAAGAGAAACCATTAAAAACACCGTTCTCATGCCATGGGAATGATCAAGATTAATAAAGAGTGATGGAGTAAATAAACGTCCCTCCTCTATGCCCCACCATGAAACCCAGAACACTGCTTCCTCTGACCCAGCAGACCAGATGCTGGGTGCAAGAGGCAAACAGACTTGTGCAGTAGCCTCTGTGAGTTAGGCATTTCTCTTACCGACTTCAGTAAAGAAAGATGACAGCAACACTGGCGGAGTCTCAGCAACTGGGACAATATGTGCACGGTGCTGGACCTTGGCGAGTCTGCAGCCACGGAGGACCCTGGCCCACTGGACCCGAACTCCCGGGCCACTTTCAAGAGGGGAAACATGTCACAGGAAATGGTACAGGATTCAACACAGAGAAACACAGAGAAGGCAGGTTCTAACTCACTTCTAGACCAAGAAAACCAAAGGAAATACTGATTATCCATATAAACCTAGTTGTACTATAGTAAGACAAGTTTTGGTGACCCGGTATGAAGTTGGCAGATGAGTATATTTCACTCTGGTTTAGGGTTCTGCACTAAGCTCCAATCTCTCTGACACGAAGGATTCCTGCTTTCTCTGACCGGCCATATGTATGATGACTACTCTACAGCTTACCTCTGCTGAAGGGATTATCAGGACTTCCTCCTGATCGGTTGCTTCCACTCTCTTGCCTTTTGAGGTAGGACTGCAGAGCTGACCTGCCTCACATCAGAAGAGAGAAAAAACACAGATCAAACAGGTTTACAGTGAGTACTATTCAACTGCGCTTGTGGCAGGATCTTGGTTGATAGCCACAGACTTTTTGAATGATGGCCATTACACAGGTAAGGCACAAGAAACTGCTTAAAAAAAACAACAAAAACTGTTTTTTAAAATGAGATAGCAAGTAAAAAGTAGGAAACAGAAAAAACATATTTATACTTGAAATGAAAGGTAGCAGAGAATAATGCTGGAATTCAAAACAGGACAAGAGCTCCAGAGAAAATGGTGGGAACAGACAATATGAAGGAGAGCGAGGCAGCTTTTTAAGTGTCAGTGAGATGCTGCATGTCCGGTCCAAGGTCAGCTTCTCCAATGCAGCTCCACAGTTTGACTGCACAGTGTCTTGCCTATGACATCCATGCAAGGAAGTCATGAAGAATAGGTTCCAAACTGCCTTCAGGGTGCGTATGACACACAAGGAAGGGAAGGAAGGAGAAAGGGGAACTAAAAACAGGTGGAATACAGATATTCAACCTACTAATAATACCAGAAATATGGTTTATCTTAATTTCAGCCTTGATTCACTTCTAACAGATAATAGGAATGAAACAACACAGAGAGAGGGGCTTTTGTCACTGTACACACCTTGATCTTGCATACAGGACACTGTATACAGTCTCTTCATCTTCAGAAAGCTTTAACTGGTGTAACTGAAATTTACGCTGCGGCAGCATCACCTGGAGGAAGGTGATTTTACATAAATTCACCGAATTTCACATAGCAAATTCCCCAGACTTGACACCAGAAACCCAGCTAAGCCCTGCCAAGCAGCTTCCACCGCTGCCCACAATCATGGCCACTTTGACACAGAGCACAAGAGCTCCCTGGTATCAAGGCACAACTGCAGCCTGGGGTCTCCTTGAGAAATGGGAGGCTCTGGGTTCCTGAAGCATGGCAACTGGCTGCTGCCCCAGTCAGGACAAGAACAGTGTCACCCTCCTCCCCAACAGTCTCCCCCTTGCACGGGCAGGTCCACATTTGATTACCAGAGGTTTGCCTGTGGAATCCAGTTGGTTTTTTGTTCTCCTTAGTAAAAGGCTCTGGGTTAAAATACTTAATCGCTCTCCTCCTTTCTTTGAACCATTGTCAACCTGACTTCTCCACAGATTGAAATCATCAAATGGAGAACAACGAAGAAATCTTTTTTGTTGTGGATGAAAGACGCAGAGTAGAGAAGGATAGGTACCGGAGGAAAGAGTAAAGGTTCAAAGTGAGATACAAGATGAAAAACAAATCAGATTTTCTGTTACATCTGTCATCTAACCATTGCTAAGACTGCATTTCATAGCAAAGCTCTCTGTTAACCAGATCAAAAGGATTCAACTCAATAATGAAAACCACATTATAAAAACACCACGTTTTCCCTTTAACAATACCTCTATCTTCAAAACAGGAGATATAACAGCCAGAATTTATTCCTGTAGCTTCAAAGGCTAGCAAAGATATTCAATATTCTGCATAGGCTAACTTGAATAACAGAAAGCATTTGAAAATCAGCTTCAAATAAACTGTCATACTGACCCTATACCATGTGTTTTGGAGCAGAGAGGCCTAAAACATTCACTGGACTATAGAACAGTGACTTTTGTTTTTTTTAATTCAATCTGTCCCTAGGTTTTTGCATATTCAGGCGCTGGATGTAATCAAAGTCGTATATCAGGCAGTCAGATAGCAGATCTCTTTGCATAAATATTAATTCTCTTGCTGTTTCAAGGTTGATAGGCGTGCCATCTGCTCCATGCACTCATCTGGCACACACAGGAGTTATCATGAGATAGGAAGCAGCAATGCAGGGTATGGACAAGGTTCACACTCACATAATTCCAAAGAAGCTACTCACTTCAGCAGGGAATACATATCCAACAAGTTGTTTTGAATAGGGGTTCCAGTAACAGCCCAACGGGCACGGGCTCGTAGCTTACACACAGCTATAGATGTTTGCACTCGGGGATTCTTCACATTGTGAGCCTCATCTAATATGATCCGAGCCCAGACTATTCGAAGCAAAGGTGTTGAGGTGCCCTGGAAAAACACAGGTGAAACCAAAGAACAATAGGGAAAATGTACAGGTATTCAAGGTGATGGAGAAATAACAAACACATATTGAGGACCCACTCTTACCTTCAAGGTACACTTAATAAGAGGTAAGAAGCCAATCACGGGAACAGATAGATGCTTAGTCTAGCTGTTAAGACACTCATGTCCCGACACAGAATCAAGATGGCGGAATAGGGTAAGGACACATTTATGCGGACAGAAAAACATTTAATCAGGATGAAGCAGAGAGGACATATTTCAGGAAAAAGGAAGGGACAGAACAACAGCAGAGGGGTACCTGGAGACTGACAGACACAGGAAAGCAGAGGACACAACAGTGTGGTGTTGCAGTGACTGATACTCCAGCACGGCCATCTGAGCTCCACCAGCAGCTGGAACTCCACCAGCAACCAGGTGGGAAGGGACTTTCACTGAGAGCTTGGGTGGTGAACCCAGACAAAGAACTGTCCGTTCTACTGGTACGTTTGATTTGATCAGGAGCAGACACAGAGCAGCAGATCTCAGACAGGCAGTGCAAGAACAGAGTGGATTCCATAGCCCAGTCAGCCCCATAGAGCTGAATTGGGCGCCATTTTGCGTAAAGAGGAAAGGGCAAAGGAAAGGACTGAGCATGCATTGAGCTGGGAGTGAGCTCATTTCTGACTCAGTGAACTGCAACGATGTGGCATTCTACGGGTTCCACCCAGGGCAGGTCTGGATAGCCCTCGGATCTGACGGCCAGCAGATCAAGAACTGTAGTGGTGGTATGTCAGGCGCCATTTTCGGCACTGTGGCAATAGCTTTGGGACTGCAGGGGACAATAGCGAACTGCACATGTGCTGAGCTCGGGAGAACTTGCTGAGTTCACTGGATTGCACTGGTCCCACAGGAAAATAATACTGACTGTGGCAGCCTACCGGTCAAAATAGGTCCGTGTGGCACCCAGACCTAACGTCCAACAGGTTCCGACAAGATCAGGGCCACCAACAATTTAATTATATAGGACCCCTGCTGTCTCTCTAATCCTGAGGACCTGGCTGTGTTTGTCCACACTGCATCCCTGACTCCTGACAGGACATCTCACACACTGCTCAACATTTACTGACCAAACAGCATGTGTGACCTGTGTAAACAGGAGGCAAGAGATGAGGCATTCTAGCAAACCGTGGGAGAGTCGGGAGAGTAATCCAGAAAGGATCCTTGAAGCAGGGTAAAATAAATATCTGACAGGAAAGAATGCAAGCATGCTCTCATTCAGAGGGAGAGTAGGAACAGCAAGGAGTGGCTGAGCATGAGAGAGCCACAGGAGGGAGAAGGTGGAGGATCGAGCACAGGAGCCTAAAACGTCACAAAACAACAAAGAGTCACTGAGAAATCTGGAAGACTCTTAATCTGGAAGGAGTCAAACTGGTCGTAAGCCAGAGAAGCATCCTGAGAAATCTATGAATACCTTATTGTACTGAAAATAAAAGCTTATACAGAAGATCAGTTCTGGGTTCACAATATTTCCATTGCACAGTTGAGAGCCTGGGACCCATTGATAAACTTTCAACGTTCTTTGCCCATCATTTAGCCATATCATTTATCATTTGGCCCAGGTGTAGCCCCAGTTGTTTGGTCCATTTGTAGCCCCAAGTGTTTTCAATGACTTTCTGGGAAGCAGAAGAGAGACAGGAAATGAAACTTTAATACCACACTAAAGAATGTCATGCGACTACAATCCAAATACTCTAAAATAAAAACAGCAATGAAAGGTTTTTGTATATTTATGTCTTACCATCACTGCAATGCAGTTTGTTTTCTTTTGTTCTAAAACACAACTGAATACTGAGCCTTATCATATCCAGAGAGCTACAACTCTTATCACTGATGTGGTTATCTGGACATAGGGAGGAACTGTACATTTCCACAGGTAGAACGACTGCAAGGCTATGAAAAGCCTTCCATCAAAGGACGTGTGGCTCCAGCTCTACCTCCCTTGCCTTCCCCACGCCTCACCTCCACACTCAGCTCTGCACCTGAAACTTCTCCCTCTTGCTTCTTTGTGGGAATCTCCTTAGCCACAAGGCTATAGGTAGTGATCACGATGTCGTATGTTGACAGCCTGCATAGATATAACACAAAGCTACAGTAAACAATTCCTCTACAGACTGAGACACCTGGAGATGGAGTTGACCTCTCCACATAAAAGCCTATGGCTGGAAGGACAGACAGCAGCATTCATTAACTTCTGTGTGTCTATCTCTCTCTCTCTCTCTCTCACACACACACACACACACACACACACAAACACGAATTTGGAATCATTAAATTTAATCCAGCTGGCTTCCCTATCGCTCAACCCCTGATTTTTTTTTTTTTTAAAGATTTTATTCATTTTTATTACAGCCAGATATACACAGAGGAGGAGAGACAGAGAGGAAGATCTTCTGTCCGATGTTTCACTCCCCAAGTGAGCCGCAACGGGCCAATGCGCGCTGATCCGAAGCCGGGAACCTGGAACCTCTTCCGGGTCCCCCACGCGGGTGCAGGGTCCCAATGCATTGGGCCGTCCTCAACTGCTTTCCCAGGCCACAAGCAGGGAGCTGGATGGGAAGTGGAGCTGCCGGGACCAGAACCGGCGCCCATATGGGATCCCGGGGCTTTCAAGGCGAGGACTTTAGCCGCTAGGCCACGCCGCCGGGCCCAACCCCTGATTATTTTTACAGGCAGCTCACCTCACTATTTGGCTAGTATGGCCTCCTTCTTCCCAGCCAATGAATCAGAAAGGAAAATCTCTTGCTAGGGTCATAATAATATATATATATATAATAATAATGATATATATAATAATATATAATAATAATGATATAAATAATAATATTTAATATATAATATATAATAATGATGATATAATAATACTAATAATACTAATAATAATATATATATAATAATATATAATAATAATGATATACTCTGGCCAGGACGGTACGTGGGATAGGGTTGGCAATTAACATTTAATACTAATTTGAGATGGATGACACTGCAGTCTCAAGGAAGAAGGAAACCCTCCAAGCATCTTCTATTAGCAGTGCTTCCTTCCCTACCCTCGCCTCACTCTACAGTGGGTTTGTGAAAACCAGCTCATCTAAAAATGCAGGCTTACCGTAAGCTACCAGCTTACCTTCCCTACATCCTTTACATGTAAAGGGTCTTAATGAAAAGCAGATATTTTCCTAATGAAGCTTAATACTGTGTATCTCAGAGATCTTTGATAGTTTCGATGAACATGGCATGTGTAATTCAGAGAGACAGCAATGTCTGCAACCTGCCTTCGGTTCATATTAACCAAGAATGCTCTGAACACTGACTTTCTGAGTGTTAACACTGCAAATATGACCCACGTAAATATTCTGAAATCCCAAAAACAGCTCTTCAGGGCCTGAGCATCAGATAAGGGATTCCTGACCTGCAGTGTATTCTGGATGGCAAACCAGTTGTGCTCAAAGCACAAATTAAGTGAGTGCTGCTCTATTTCACCCTAAACAATTTAGAACAAAGGCCAGCACCATATAGTACCCTACACCAGGGAAGAGGTGCACCCCCCCAGATGCCGCCCTGAGACCTTCTGTTTGCTGCAGAGACCACCAGTAGGAGAGTGCCAGTGTTACAGGAATGAGAATCACCAGTGGGGAAGCTTACTTCCAAAGGACTGCTGCCCTGTTTTTTTAGGAGATAAAACAGCCATCACCAGAGGCTGGGAGCAGAGATTACTCAGAAACAACCCTGTTCTCCTCCTTGATTCGAGCAGCAGGTATTCACCCCTGATTCTCACAGCACAATTACAACAGCAAAGGACTCCTTGAAAGCCCAAGATGGAGGCTACCACTCAGACTCCAATCTGAGGCAACATTTCCTTTCTTCTCTTGTGAGTATCCCCCTTCAGAAATTTACAGTTAACTTTAAATACCATAAATGCAAGCCTAAAGGCTCTTAGATGTGTGAAAAATAATGCCACAAAAATATACACAACCGGAGACTCGCAAGATGGCCGACATAGGAGGAAGACTGTGAGAGAGCTCACAGACAGAGAGGGCTAGAACGCGACAAAAGCGTAAGTGGAGCAGCATAGAACTACAGGGAGAAGAACGTGAAGTTCCCTGGACAGTGTGGAACCAAAAAAATCCACACAACTCGGAAGAGCAACCAGGGAAAAACAAAACGAAGGGCAGGGAAGACGACTTTCCGCTCCTGACCTGCTGAATCACCTTTGAATGCGGACGCTGAAAGCCGCCAACCGACCCGCAGACGCTGAAAGCCGCCGACCGACCTGCAGACGCTCTGGCCGTGAGGACCGGCGGTGATCGGGACCTGCTGGCATCTGCTCACCCTGGTCACCAGGACCTGCCAGGACCTCCGCCCGCTGCGGACACCAGGACCCTGAGTCACTGGGACCCGCCGGCATTCACCCACCCTGGTCGCCAAGCCCCGCCGGGACCACCGCAGCCTCCAGGTTCCACCCGCCTACACCAGCCGGGACCAGCAACGGACACAATAGCAGGGAGACGCATCCGCGGCGAGGGTTCCCACCAGAGGAAGAGGCAGACTGCAAGAACCTGAGGTTTGAGTGAGTTGGGTGGGGACAGTGGTGGGTTGGAGGCTTCGGGAGTTGGCCCCCCAGGGGCATGCACAGAGCCTGAACACAATTGGTGCTCGTCTCCCCGCCCCTCCCCCCCCCGAGACTCCAGCGTCTAGAGACACAGGGCGAGTGCCTTGAAACTGCCAAAGCTGTGTCTGGGAGAAAGGCAAAAGGCACACTGGATACTCCCCTGTGCCTTTGCGGTCTGGCACTCAGCTGGGCGGTGCTATCCCACAGGAACCCAAGCACGCCTCTGGGCTGGGCAGTCCCGTGCTAGCGCTGGGGCAGTCGGTCCCCTGCAAGCACTGGGGTGGGCGGGCCTGCGCAGGAGGCACTTCCAGAGAGCACTTGGAACACCCCACGCCCTATAGTCCCGTGCTTGGGAGACGAACCAGGAGAACACTGCAGACCCGTGTGCAGGAGGCGTTCCCAGAGAGCACCTGGAACCTCCATGCCCTGCAGTCCCTGGCACTGGGGACACACTGAGAAAGCACCTAGAATCCTCTGAGCCCTGTGATCGCGCGCACAGGGGGCGCGCACAGAGAGTGCCTTCACTCCCCCACACCCTGTGGTAGCATACCTGTAGGGGACGAGCTGAGAGTGCGCTTTGAATCCGCTGGGCCCTGGAAGTGGCGCCCTGAGGTCCAGTGTTCTGGAGACGCACCAAAAGTGCCTTGAAAATTCCCACACCCTGCTACTCCACGCCTGCAGACTCCGATCTCTACAGGATAGTGCTTGGAGACCCCTCAGCACACTGGTGCCTAGGTCTCTCAAAAAAGAAACACTAACACAATGGGAAGAAATACCAGAAAAGGTAATGATCCAGATGAGAGTGCCAACACCCTACCAATAAAGGATCAAAAGCCAATGTCTATTTCGGAGATGCGAGATGAAGACATAGAAGATCTACCAGACAAGGAATTCAAAAAAATAATGTTAAAATATGTCAGAGACAATGAGAAGAATTGGGAGGACTTCAAGGAATTCAAGAACCACATAGCCTCAGAAATACAACAAATGAAAAGTAAAATCCTTGACTTAGAGCACAAAATTGAGAGCCTAACCAACAGAACAAATACAGCAGAAGAGAGGATCTCTGAAATGGAAGACACACAAAACGAACATACCCAGTTCATTAAACAGCTGGAGACAAGTCTGAACAAAGCCAATAAGACCATACAAGAAATGAAAGACAACCTCAGAAAATCAAATATTAGGATTATTGGCCTTCCTGAAGGAGCGGAAAAAGAGTCAGGAATGCAAATGGTGCTCGACGAAATTATACAGGAAAACTTCCAAAACACTTGGAACATGAACCCAGCCCAAATCCAGGACGGTCAGAGGACTCCCAGCAGATATGACCAAAGCGATCTTCACCCAGACATATGGTGCTCAAGTTCCACTCCAATGAAGACAAAGAAAGAATCCTGAGACAAGTACGAAGCAGAGAAAAGATCACATACAGGGGAAAACCAATCAGGATCACTGCTGACTTCTCTGAAGAGACTTTACAAGCAAGAAGAGAATGGACAAGGATCTTCCAAATCCTGAATCAGAACAACTGTCAACCAAGAATATTGTACCCAGCAAAGATCTCATTCGTATTTGAGAACGAAATCAAATACTTTCACAGCAAAGAGAAATTAGAAGAATATGCCAGCACAAAACCAGCTCTACAAAATCTCCTTAGAAATGCACTAAATCCAGAAAAAAAGGAGGTGAATCATAAGCAAAGATGGCAAACAGGAAGGTCTCCCCACTAAAGTCCACACAAGGAAGGGCAATTACACAGATATCAACACCCACAAAAACAAGTATGGCAGGGCATAATCACAACCTCTCAATTTTAACTCTTAACACAAATGGCCTGAACTCACCAATAAAAAGGCATAGATTAACAGAATGGATTATCAAACAGCACCCAACTATCTGTTGCCTACAAGAGACACATCTAACCAGAAGAGATTCGAAGAAGCTGAAAGTGAAAGGTTGGAAACAGATATTTCATGCCAATGGACGAGAAAAAAAGGCTGGGGTAGCTGTCTTAATTTCAGATGATGTGGACTTCAATCTGACACACATCAAAAAGGACAGGGAAGGACATTATATATTGGTGAAGGGACTGACCCATCAGGAAGTAATTACCATTGTGAACATATATGCACCAAATTCAAACGCACCTAGCTACGTGAAGCAATTACTCACGGACTTAAGGGGAGACATAGATATGCACACAATAATAGTGGGTGATCTTAACACCCCACTAACAACAATAGACAGATCAACAAAACAAAAACTCAACAAAGAAACAACAGAGCTCATACAAACAATAGAACAACTGGACTTGGTTGACATTTATAGAATTTTTTACCCTAAGGCCACAGATTATACATTTTTTTCAGCAGTGCATGGCACCTTCTCCAGGATCGACCACATGATAGGACACAAAGCAAACCTAAATAACTTCAAAAAGATAGGAATCATACCATGTACCCGCTCAGACCACCACGGAATGAAGCTGGAAATCAGCAATTCAAAATGCCCCAGGAAATACAGAAACTCTTGGAGGCTGAACAATATGCTATTAAACGAACAATGGATCAGAGAAGAAATTAAAGATGAGATCAAAAAATTTATGGAAACCAATGAAAACTCTGACACAACATTCCAAAATTTGTGGGACACTGCCAAAGCAGTGCTACGGGGTAAACTCATTGCAATTGGAGCTCATGTCAAGGCCCAAGAGAGGCGCCAAATACCAGAACTACACACACCTCCAGGAATTGGAAAAACAACAGCAGAAGTGCCCCACACACAATAGGAAACAAGAAATCATCAAAACAAGGGAGGAAATCAACCAGATAGAAATAAAAAAAACCATACACAAAATCAATGAATCAAAAAGCTGGTTTTTTGAGAAGATAAACAAGATAGACACCCCACTGGCCCGACTGACAAAGAAAAAACAAGAGAAGGCAAGAATTAACAGCATCAAAGATGAAAAAGGCAACATAACAACAGACACCGCATCCATTAAGGCCATAATTATAAATTACTACAAAGCACTGTACTCCAACAAATCAGAAGATCACCAAGAAATGGAAAAGTTCTTAGACTCACACAACCTGCCAAAACTTAGCCCAGAGGCAACAAACAACCTGAACAAACCCATAACTGAAGTAGAGATTGAATCAGTGATTAAAGACCTCCCAACAAAGAAAAGCCCAGGCCCAGACGGCTTCACTCCAGAATTCTACAAAACATTCCGAACAGAGCTGACCCCAATCCTCTACAAACTCTTCAAAACAATAGAAAAAGAGGCAACCCTTCCAAACTCATTCTATGAAGCCAACATTACCTTAATCCCAAAACCAGACAGAGAACTAACAGAGAAGGAAAACTACAGACCTATCTCTTTGATGAACATTGATGCTAAGATTCTCAACAAAATCCTAGCCAACAGAATTCAAAAACACATCAGACAGATCGTTCATCCAGATCAAGTAGGATTCATCCCTGGAATGCAGGGATGGTTCAACATTCGCAAATCCATAAATGTGATACACTACATCCAAAAACTGAAAAACAAGAATCACATGATAGTATCAATAGATGCAGAAAAAGCTTTCGACAAAATCCAACACCACTTCCTACTAAAAACCCTAACCAAGGTAGGCATAGATGGAAAAATCCACAACATAATTAAAGCCATATATGAAAAACCCAACGCCAGCATCATACTGAATGGAGAAAAGCTGGAACCCTTCCCACTGAGATCTGGAACAAGACAGGGATGTCCACTTTCTCCACTACTATTCAACATAGCCCTAGAGGTACTCGCTGAGGCCATAAGACAAGAAAAAGAAATCAGAGGAATCCAAATGGGAAACGAAGAAGTCAAACTCTCACTATATGCAGATGATATGATTCTTTATGTAGAAGAGCCAAGAGACTCAATACAGAGACTGCTAGAACTTGTGCGAGAGTTTGGTAGAGTGGCAGGGTACAAAATTAATGAACAAAAATCAACAGCCATAGTGTATGCGAACAGCCCCAAGATGGAAAAAGACTTAACCAGCAAGATACCATTCAAAATAACAGACAAAAGTATGAAATATCTGGGAATAAATCTAACCAAAAATGTAGGAGACTTATTTGAAGAAAACTACAAACTACTTAAAAAAGAAATTGAACAAGACCTCAAAAGATGGAGTAACATCCCATGCTCCTGGATAGGTAAAATCAATATCATTAAAATGTCTATACTGCCAAAAGCAATATATACATTCAACGCAATCCCAATCAAATTGCCCAAAACATTCTTCATGGAACTGGAAACAATGATCCAAAGGTTCATCTGGAAGCACAAAAAACCACGGATAGCTAGAACCATCCTGAAGAACAGGAAGTTAGCAGGGGGAATCACAGTTCTGGACCTCTGGACATACTATAGGGCAGTGGTTATCAAAACAGCGTGGTACTGGCACAAAGATAGAGAGGAAGATCAATGGAGCAGAATAGAAACACCAGAAGGAAACCCACACAGATACAGCCAAATAATCTTTGACAAAAAGACAAACGACAATCCAGGCAAATGGGAAGGTCTGTTCAATAAATGCTGTTGGGACAACTGGTTAATAGCCTGCAGAAACAAAAAAATAGATCCACATCTCTCACCATACACTAAGATCAGATCTAAATGGATAACAGATCTAAACCTACATCCAGAAACCTTCAAACTTTTGGAAGAAAATGTTGGAAACACACTGGAACACTTAGGGGTAGGCCCCCACTTCCTAAAAAAGACTCCAAATGCAGTAGAAATTGAGACCAAAATAAACAATTGGGACCTCATCAAACTAAGAAGCTTCTGTACAGCTAGAGAAACAATCAACAAAGTAAAAAAGCAACCCACAGAATGGGAGAAGATCTTCGCACACGACATAGGTGATAGAGGGCTGATCTCCAGAATATACAAAGAGCTACAAAACAACCAAAATGTCAAAACAAACAAGCCACTCAAGAAATGGGCACGGGAAATGGGCAGACACTTCACAAAGGAACAAGCCCAAATGGCAAATAAACATATGAAAAAATGCTCAAGTTCCCTGGCAATAAGGGAAATCCAAATTAAAACATCAATGAGGTACCACCTAACGCCAGTAAGACTGGCCCACATGAATAAAAGCACCAACAACACTTGTTGGCGAGGTTGCAGGGAAAAGGGATCCCTACTCCACTGCTGGTGGGGCTGCAGGATGGTACAGCCTCTATGGAAATCAGTATGGAGAATATTCAAACAACTCAAATTCAACATACCATATGATCCAGCAATAGCACTCCTAGGGATATATCCAGAACACTTGTTTTATGAGAAACCAACATGCACTCCTATGCTCATAGCAGCACAATCAGTAATTGCAAAAACATGGAAGCAACCAAAATGCCCATCAGCAGAGGATTGGATAAGAAAGCTATGGTTCATCTACTCCATGGAATACTACTCAGCTATTAAAAAAAACAAAATGCAGTTCTTTGTGGCCAAATGGGCCAAACTGGAAACCATAATGCTAAGGGAAATGAGCCAATCACAAAAGGTTAAATACCACATGTTTGCCTTAATTTAAGATGATATGATGTTATGTTTAACATGTTATGTTTTGAATGTTATATGTTGTGTATAAACTAAAATTGAAGTATAGGTGAGGTGGTCACAGAAGGTGGCTGGGAACTCGCATTTACTTTTAACATACTGATTACTCATTACTATGTCAATTAATTCCATAATGATGTAAATTTTTGCTGATGGTATGTTGGAGCTTTCAATTGACTGGGATGATACTCTGCTGGCTCTGTCTTCAGACCAGAGAGGGTATACCTAAGAAGCCGTTGAACTTGACTGGACAATAAGATGCTGGACTCTATGTTTGGTATATGCTTGCAATGGGGGAATCTCAACTGAACTTGAGCTGTGGTTATGCAACAAGGTGGAGGAATCCACCATGGTGGGAGGGTTTGGGGAGGGGTGGGAGAACCCAAGTATCTATGTAACTGTGTCACATAATACAATGTAATTAATGAAGTTAAATAATAAATAATTAAAAAAAAAAAAAAAAAAAAAGAAACCCCCCCCCCCCAAAAAAATACACAACCAGTCAATATCAACTGACCACGAGCATGATATCACAATGCTCTGTTAGATTGGGTTGGTTCTAGTCTCACTAACAGAAAACAAATGTGAATCTGGATTCAGAGCTTGGGCCACTAGGCCCGCAGAACATCGTCTATCAGGACATACTACTGCCTTCTGGCTGACAACTAAGGGACTGCAGCCCAGCTCACATGACAGCAGCTTCTGCTGCGGACAGTGACAAATGACAGAGGAAAAGAATACGATTTGCTCTCCTAGCCCAGGCTGAAGGCCATTCAGTTTCACAAAATAACACTCATATTGACTAAGCAAAAAAATAAATAAATAAAAATAAAGAGAGTGAGCTGGAACGTCAACAAGTTTGCACGTGACGCTCATGCACTTACACTTTGGCGTGTTGGGTCCGGAGCGGCCCGTGGTAGAGACAGACTCTGAGTTTGCTGCTGTTCACATGTTTCTCCACCTCATTCTTCCAGTGATGGATCAGAGAAGCAGGGCAGATGATCAGTGTTCCATGGGAGATAAAGTCAGCCGAGTCTTGAGAGGCAGAGAAAATCAATACCTAGTTATCCTCATTAAATAGCCTTTAACTTCTTAAAAGCATTACCTCTTCTCCTTACTGGCTTTATTCCCACAATCAATATTTTTAACTGTTGTACTTATATCTACACACAGTCTTTACAGAATAGGAAACGCAGAAGATGGTCTTTTAAACCAAAACAATTCAGTATTTATTTTGTAGAAGTGTCAACAAGAGAGAAAAAGCTAAAGAAGAAAGTGGAAGAAAAAGCTAAAGGAGGTAGTGATCAAGCAGGCAGTGTGCCAGACGGCAATGTGCTTTCACACGGTGGCCACAGCAAGAATGCTGGATCAGATCTTGGAGTATTGTTTCTTTTTTTCTGAAAAGAGTAACTTATTACACTTGTACATTAAAGTGTAAGTACAAACCCCTTTTCTAAGATACATAAAGCTGACTTTAGAAGCAGTGAATGGTAGGGCTATCACCCCCACCCCGACTCCCATCTGCGTGTGCCTGTGCCCTCTGCCAGCACCCCCACATCTGCAGTGCACACAGCCCTGGAGCTCCCCTCTGTCTAACCACCTGAGAACAGTCCCTGTGTACATGAGGACCTGCCAGTGCCGCTAACTATATATAATAAACAGGTCTTTAAGGTACTTCTAACGCTATTACACTTTCAAAACACAGGTTAAGAAACAATCTATAATCTAGAAATGTCTGAAATTTCAGAAGAATGGAAAACAGTCTCTACTACAGTGCCTAAAAGAATTTGCAGTGGATCCTTAAAAAATAATACATTAATTCAGATCTACCCTATAGTTTTACATTAATATGAACAAAAATAATAACTATTATGCTTAAACTAAGTCTTCTGGAGCCTTAACTTTCTTTATAAATTATTTTAATCACACACCAAGCTAAGCTTATTTTAAAAGGGAAAAAAATGACCACTTATAATTAGCATACTCAGTATCAGAAATAATATCATAGGAAAGTAATCTAATACTGGCTTTCCAGCATTAATTAAATATGATCAAGGTATCCTCGTGTAATTTAACAGCTCCTTTTCTCTGGGGGCTCAAATGATAAAGGAAGTGACATAAGGCACTTGTTGTCTACCGTCTTTGGAAAGCCACGTCAAAGACAAGTTTTTGTCCTTTTCTTTGTTGGCCTCTTGATTGTTTTGGGTCAGGATGAGTGCAATCATTGTCAGGGTTTTTCCCAGGCCCATATCGTCCGCTGGAAAACAAGCACAAAATTAAAGGAGTTAATTACTAACAGCAAAGAACCAGCATGGGAGCAGAAACCACCAACAGGCAAGTCCCCCTGGTTCCCCTCATTGGTATCCGCCCCATCCAAGCCACTGCTCTTTGCCTATCCTAGTGGATCCTCTCTTCCTTACTGAAACGAACTCTACCTCTGTGCAATTTACTTTGAGATCTAGGTCAAAAGCATTCACTACTTCTCCTATAAAATTTAAAACTATTAATTTGGGTCTTACTCCTAGCTTCTATGTTATATTGTTACCTACCTAGCATGGAGATCAGTATCAATTCAATTTGATGATGCTGCCCACTCTTTTCATCTGTTAACTGAAAAAATAAGCCAAAGTCCAGTAGATTTACCCCACCACCTACTCTACTGGTGCTACCACATACCTGGAGTTAAAGAGATAACTCAAAACCCTTACCTTAATCATCAGAAAAGGACATAAAGGAACATTTCTTGGGTAGTGTCATTGTGCCTGCCACTGAGCTTATCTAATTTAATATTTACATCCTATAGGGAACTGTAACGCTCACTTTAACAGATGACACTGAGACTAGGTCATAAAGATATCAAGTTTATCCAAAATAAACATTGTGGAGTAAGACAAGTACAATGTCAAAGCCTGGGCTCCGTTCTAATTGTGGCTCTGCCACTGGACAAAACAGCCACCACCGCAAGCCTCTCTATTGTCCTCTGGAAAACCTGCTCACTAGCTTGGACTCAGCTGCCAGTTCAGGAAAATTCTCATCATTTTAGAACTCTGCCGAAATTGTATCAAGAACAGAACTTATGCTAACCACCTGTTGTCCTTCTCAGATTTTGGTATATGCCAGGCTAAATAAATCTGCCTCTGTGAGAAGCTCCCTGTAAAAACCGTGGGCACTGAACCTCTGACAAGCTTCTCTCTCCAGTGAGGACCACTTCACATCTGTTGTCACAGTCCACCACTACAAGAAGGAAACCTGACTTGGTCACTACTCCGAGACGACTCTGGAAGCTGGTGCATGGTTTGCCCTGGAACATCCTGGATCTGGTCCTGGTGCCTTTCCTTGGTGCTGACTTGGTCTCAGTCTTGCTGACTTGGTCTCAATCCTTTCACCAGAATGACAGCTCTGAGTTGTTCTAGCAAATCAGCAAGCCAGAGGGTGGTCTTGGGGACCCCGAACAGTCACTTTCTAGCCGCAGAGGATATTTGTTGTGCTGTCTGTAACTATTGCACCTTGGGAAGTTTTAGCCTGACAAGTCCCCAGGCAGGATGGAATTATCTTCTAGTTTCTGTGGCAACTGAGGCAGTGGCCACATGGCCTGGCTCTTCATAACAGGTGTATTCACATGGCTCCAGGACTCTGATGGAAGCAGTGATGCAAAACTGGCTCTGCGCAAAACCCTCTCTGCAGGAAGGGGTGGGGATGGAGAGTCTGACTCTGGTGGCAACTGTCTCCTTTGCTGTTTAGAGCAAAAGAGCCAGGCTGTTTTCCTAGGACAAACAGTTTGTGACGTGGCTATGGCCACTGCTCCTCAAAATGAGGGTGCCAACCTGGCATTCCACACCTCCTAAAGATTTGGGGGTCACCACAGAATAGAAGCCTCCCCTGCCTAATCAGCCAGATCTACTTGCTACTGCTTAACAACCAACACCTCCCACAGCTGTGGAAGTCTGAGCCAACTAAGGATTTCTTTACCTCAGTTTCCTCATCTGTAAATGGGAGATTTCTGCACCTGCCCCAAAGAGGTGTGGGGGGATTGAATGAAACAATGAAGAAATGTTCAGCACTCAGGCATTCCAGGAATGATGGCACTTCTCTCAGTGGTACACTTACCCAGAATTCCTCCTTGTGGCTTCTGACTTTCCCGCCAGAGTAACCAGGCCAGTGCCTGCTTCTGGTGTAGCAGCAAAGGGACCTGAGGGAGGCAATCACCAGATGTGAGGGGAACATCCTTACTGAGGGGCCAGGCCTGACCCAGGCAACATGATCCCTTCATGCCCTCATCTTCTATCCGAGATGCCCTCAATATTCTAGTTGTTAGCATATGAGCCGCTTGCCTTCCCAGACAGTCCTTGGTGCCACCCTCTCATGTGGGGTCCTTCTCATGTGGGACATGCTTGGAGCCAGGGTGGCTCTGTGGGCGTTTATGCAGTGGCTTATGTCTAATGGCAGCCTTACTATTAAGAGGCTCTCGCCCCAGGCCCAGGAGAATCCTGGTTTGCCTGCATCATCAAAGTCACTTTCTACTACTTGTAACTAAGACCTCGACTGGTCACCCCACTATCACCAACCGTTCTGTGGATGTTTCCTGATCATCTCTTAACTCGGACTCGCCTCTCAGCAGTCATCCCCGACTGTACTGTTCGTCATACATCTCAATAGTACTTTAACTGTGCTCTCCCTTCTAGCCGCTTTGTAATCAAGTTGCCTGTGGACACTCGAGAAAACAATTCTTCACAAAACACCCGTGCTTGAAACGGTATAGTGAACGCATGATGCCATCGAGCTATTCACATCTGAGTTTCTCTGCCAGTGCCAGGCTCCACAGTGAGGGAGTCCTCCCCTGCTCCTCCCAGCACGGGCACCGATGACACCTGATCATCAACTACTAACTCACCTCTGTATCTTCCTCTGACCACCCTCCCCTCCGCTTAAAACCTTTCGTTACTCCCCCGCTGCTGTCTGTAGGCTTGTCGTTCCTTTCGGGCACAAAGAGAGCAGGCCACAAACGACGAATGGCCTTGAAAGTGACTTTCCTTTGATTCTGAATCCTTTCTGTATTTTGTCTATAGTACACGGCAATGCACACTTCATTTTATGCTAGTCATTCCCTGCTTCATATATGTTGGGTAGGCATGTTCACCCCATTTAGTGCCTATAAACAGCGATCCTTTTTGCATACCTGTGGCATCAACCAAAACTCAACAAACGTATCCTTTACTGCTACAGAAACGTGTGATGCTATGGATTGTTTAAAAAATTGTTTTGTGCTATTGCTTCCACTGCTCCATGTGTAAGGAGAAAACGCAGCAAGGAAAGCAGCTCTCTAGCTGCAGAAAAGCTGCATCCGGCTGGCACTCTGATGGGACATTTCACAATGGCCTCTCTGTGGAGCTCTGGGCACTGGTAGGACTCTCTGTCCAAGCCTGCCCCGGCTCACCTTCAGCCCAGCTGGATCTTCTGCCTCAGCTGCCTCACCAGGTCGGGACTCAAGGGATCGATGCAGCTCATCAATGGCTTCACTGGTGATTTTCCACACTGTGTGAAGGTAATCTTGCTTCTTATGGCCTGCATACAAATAGGTGTTAGCCAAAGACATCTCAGGGCCAGAGCTGCAAAGAGGCAACGAGTTCACGGTCCAATGATGGATAGGGTTGTTTAAAACTGCTTGCCTAGAGACAGCTAGTCTCACAGGCTCTTCCATCCCCACCCCCCTGTTTTTAAGATCACATCAGCTCTTGTTTCATTATAGGACAGAATAAGAGAAAGTTTAAGGACAAAATAAGATCATCTGTGGTATTTTTAATACTAAAGAACTATTTAAGCAAGGAGTAGCGCAGAAGTTATGGTGAAAAGGTAATGCCCTCGAGGTGGACGCAAAGGGAAGTCAGTGCGAGAAAAGGCCACCAGGAGTCCGCAGAGGTGAAGGACTCAGGCAGACAAGCACCGCAGGGTCAGCAGCTCACTGCGATTGTACTGGGAAACACTTCAGTGCTGCTCGTCCACTCCTTCCATGCACAGAACATCCACAGAAATGAGCAACCGTGGGCCCTCAGCTGTGCACAGTTTTAAGGAGGACGCATTCCAGATAAGAGGTTTCCAGGGGCAGGTAATCTGATACAGTTGTGGTGCCAGCAGCCCATATGGGTGCTGGTTGAAATCCCAGCTGCTCCACTGCCAATCTAGTTCCCTAATAATGTGCCTGGGAAAGTGGCAGAGGATAACTCAAGTGCTTGAGCCTTCTGCAGCCACGTGGGAGACCCAGAAGAAACTCCTGGCTTTGGCCTGCCTCAGCTTCAGCTGTTGAGGCCATACACAGTCAATCAGCGGATGGAAGATCTCCCCCTCTCTCCCTCCCTCTTTCTGTACTCTTTCAAATATATAAACCTTAAAAGGTTTAAAAAAAAAAAGGTTTCTAAACAGATGAAAACTATTTAAATGTTAAATTAAGCGTTTTAAAATGAAAAACTACCTGTACGGAATTTTTTTCTTAACAAAACCACACATTCTTGCCTTAATAATCTAACCTAATTCTCCCTGGGTGACTGAGCACAACACTGTTTATTGAATAATGGTGTAACTTGGCAATGCCCTCCAAAGCCTCCTGAGCAGCCCAGGGTATTATGCCACTTGAGGAAGGATGTTTCCTCCCTTAACTTCAAATGGCACTGGGCATACTATCTGTGCCCCCTTGCCATCCAATGCCCTTTACCTTTCTATGTCTCTACTAGTTCTCAGCTGGAAGGGAACTGGCTCATGCTGCTCCAGTCACTGCCAGCCAAACTGTGCTCCTGATTCCTGATCAGCAAAGCGACCAATCACGGCACGCACTCGTGTTTAGGCTCCATCAGGGATCTTCATTCTGCCGTCACTTTTTTTTTAAAGATTTATTTATTTATTTGAAAGGCAGAGCAACAGAAAGAAGAAGAGACAGACAGAGATCATCCATCTGCTGATTTATTACACAAATGGCCAAAGCAGCCAAATCTGTACTAAGCCAAAGGCAGGAGACAGGAACGCCATCCTGGTCTCCCACATGGTGGTAGGGACCCAAGTACTTGGGGCACCAACTGCTGCCTTCCCAGATAATACAGCAGGCAGCTGGCTCAGAGGCAGGGGAGTGGGGACTCGAACCAGTTCTTGAACATGGGATGCCAGCATCAGAATCAGTCACTTAACCTATTGCACCACACCGCTGGCCACCACTGCATTCCCTCTGAATTTAAGGTTGTATGTAAAATTCAAGATGGAAACATATAGCTAAATTGGATGTTACTGATCTCTGTGAATCTATTAGCCATTATTCTTCACTGATGTCACTCCTCTACTTTCCCCTAAAACACACACACACATACACACCCCAATAAAAATGTAACTACTGGTCTACCTACCTCATTAACACCAGGAACTAGAGTTTTCATTCACGAATATTGATGGCACACAGAAGTGAACAGGCAGTCCCTACATTCACAGGAATCTAAGTAACACTGTGCAAAGCTCTACCTACATGAGCAAGGTACAACTCAAGAACAGCTCCTCAGACCTGGCACTGTGGCCCAGTGGGTTAAGCAGCTACCTGCCATGCCAGCATCCCATGGGCACCAGTTTGAGTCCTAACTGCTCCACTTCCAGTCTAGCTCCCTACTAATGCACCTGGGAAAGCAGCAGAGACTGGCCCAAGTGCTTGGGCCCCTGCTCCCTTGGAATCAGCTCTTAGCTATAGGCTTTAAACTGCCTCAGACCTGGATGTTGCAGCCATTTGGGGAGTGAAACAGTGGATGCAAGATCTGTCCCTTTGCCTCTCCTCTTTAACAAAACCCCACAAACATGGGACCTCTCCCTCCAGAGGAACAGAGATGCCAACAGACAGCAGTGAACTCACACGTGTAACTCCCCACAGCAGGACCGCGTCCTTGCCCTTACCTCCACAGGACTGTCCAGGGCCAGCAGCGGTTACCTGGCCCGCAGTGGTGAGTCCTAGAGAACCCACGGGCTGGAGATCACGACACGGAAGTGGTTGAGGAGGCACCAAATGGGGAGGGTCAGTGGTACTTTTGGTGAAGTTGCTCTTTTGTGGCACTTGAGTGTTGTTCTTCTCCTCAGCTTCTGTTTAGGAAGCAAGGAAGAACAGCTTACAGTTCAGAAAAGCAGAAAAGGGACTACAGGCATGAAAGTGCGGACAAGAGAGGGTGGGACCATCGCCACTCCGATGAGCTGGGCAAGGCTTCCTGGAGAACACAGTTTTGAACAGGTGCTTAACCAACCAATGGCAAAGAAAATTTGATGCTCAGGAGATAGGAGAAAAACTTTATAGATCACAGGATAGCTTAAAAAGGCTCAGAAGCAGATAATATAATGGAAAGGTGAATAAACAACACGCTGTTTATCAGCATGGCTTCCCAAAGTGTCCTAGAGAGCTGACGCAAGCCTGAGTTCCGGAACACAGCTCACTTTACCTGGTTCTGGAGAGAGGGCAAGGGCACTGAGTGCTTCCTCCAGCTCCTGGATTTGCTTCAGCAGCTTCTGACCCTTGTCTGGAAGGACCTGGATATTCACCGATGCCAGTGTGCTCTGAAAAACAGACCCAGTAAAATGCACCTCTCCTCTCATTCTGTTAGAGGGAGACCAGGGGATCAAAATAACCTCCAATGCCAAACTGTGAAAGATGGTCATTTAACAGACGATCCCAGTGATGGAATAAAAGTGCTTAGAATGTCAAGTTTTTTTTTTTTTTTTTTCAGATTTTGGAACATCTGCATATATGAAGGAACTTCAAATATTCATAGAAAAAAATTTAAAATGATACATATTTGCCATGAACCTTTTTTATTTATTTATTTTATTTTTATTGGAAAGTCAGATATACAGAGAAGAGGAGAGACAGAAAGGAAGATTCTCCATCCCCCAATTTACTCCCCAAGTGACTGCAAAGGCCGGAGCTGCGCTGATCTGAAGCCAGGAGCCAGGAAGGTCTTCCTGATCTCTCATGTGGGTGCAGGGGTCCCCAGGCTTTGGGCTGTCCACCACTGCTTTCCTAGGCCACAGGCAAGGAATCAGATAGGAAGTGGGGCTTCCAGGATTAAAACCAGTGCCCATGTGGGATCCCGGTGCATACACGGCAAGGAATTTAGCCGCTAGGCTACCGTGCCAGGCCCTTGCCATGAACTTCTTAAGGTTGCCTCATATAAGACATCTTTGAAATGGAACTCCAGTCTAAACACTAAATTCATTTATGTTTCATATATACCTTCTACATATAGCCTTACTTTTTAAAATGTTTGTATTTATTTGAGAAGCTACAACATAGATAAAGGAAGGTGGGGGAGCTCCCAACTGGTGGTTTGCTTCCCAAGAGCCACAAGCCCAGGACTCAAGTGAGGAACCTACAGCCATATTGTTTGAGCCATAACTACTGCCCCCCAGGCAAACAAGAGCAGAAAGCTGGAATCAGGAGCCGGTGCTGGGTATCGAACCTAGGAATTTTATACACAGTGTTTAAGTACCTACATTTTGACTGAAACCATCATTCAAGTCAGGTGTGAAATTTCCCTCTTGTTGGCATGATGTCTGTCTTCAAAAGTTTGGAGGAAATGTGGGATTCCAGATGTTTGGAACTGCTCCGTATCCTTCTAAGAACAAGTGCAGACTTTTACATTAGACATGCTCCACGTGTAAGTATGCGAAACCAGGACTTTTTTTTGTCTTTTACTCAGCTGGCTCACCAACATGAGAACACAAACAGGAAAAAGGCAGAAGCTGACGGCTGCTGTCCACCTGTGAGCTACACATGCATACAGTGAACCCTCCCAGAGGGGCTCCTGCCTGCGCACAGCAAGCAGTGCTCTGACCTCAGACACAAAACACATGCGCAATCTCACCTTCTTTTGTTTCAGTTGTGTCGTCAGGTGCACGCGCTGGGCTGCAGGGTTGGAGGGTTCCACCTTCTTGGAGACAGCCGAGGCAGGAGGGGGCTTGCTGTGCACCCTTGGAGCAGGCAGTCGAAGACTCTGCTCCTTCTCAGAGTTCAGGGACGAACCGAGGAGCAGAGGGCTGCCTGGATGAGAGCTGATAACAGGATCATCCTCCTCCTCACTGTCCTCGCTGCTTGCAGCAGCTGCACACCCCTCTTCTGGGGACGGCCCCGGGGCTGCCTGCCCTTTGGAAGCCGCCCCTGGACACACGGGCTGTGGCTGCAAAGGCCCCAAGGACAGCCCTTTCTGGTGAGGCTGCACTGCAGTGTCTCCCACATCCTTCGCTCCTGCAGCCGCCGGCTTTGCGGGCTGCTCCTTGCCGAGGGAACGCCCTATCCGGGGCTCACCTGCGTCCGGTCGGGGTACGTTCCGAGGTAAAGGCTCGGTCTCCTGCACTCTTGGAGCTTCTGACCCTTTCTGACTCTCCCAGTTTGGTCTTTCCTGAGAGGCAGAGGATCTGCTTAACTCACTCCTCTGATGCTGTTTGGGTTTCACTTGAGGCAAGTTTCTTTTGTGTGTGCTTTCAGTCTCCTTGGCTACACGCGGCAACTCCATTCTCTCGGCTTGCTTCTGCCCCGCAGCTGCAGGCTGCGGTCTCTTCAGCACCAGGCCAGAAGACAGAGCTGTTTTGGCCTGGCAGTTAGACCCGGGCTTCTGTTCCTTCTCGTGACTGAAGAGTTCCTCACTCCTCTCCTCTGGCTTCTCCGCGGCCTTGTCCTCAGCGTCCCCTTTGAGGAACTGTTTCCAGAGCACGGGCTCTTGATTCTTGTCCAGCACCTTGAATGGATTCCTTGGCTGTTGGAGAGGATGACGGCATGGCTCCAGGACATGCTGAGGCTTACTGGTTACAGAATGTTCTTTGTAATTAGGATCCTAAAGACAATGGAAATAAATACAATAATTAGGGTCTTAAAGACAATGAAATTAATATGAAGTAGAATACATTAAGAGCAGATGGAAACACATTAAAAGTAGTCCATTATTTCTGCATCTAGAAGTTACTAGATACCCAATTTACAAACTGTTAGGTTTTTTTTTAATACTGGGGTTTTATTATTAATTAATTGGAAAGTCAGATATACAGAGAAGAGGAGAGAAGGAGAGAAAGATTTTCTGTCTGTTGATTCACTCCCCAGGTAGCCACAATGGCCAGAGCTGTACTGCTCTGAAGCCAGCAGCCAGGAGCCTCTTCTGGGCCTCCCACAAGGGTGCAGGGTCCCCAGGCTTTGGAACATTCTTGACTGCTTTCTCATGCCATAAGCAGGGAGCTGGATGGGAAACGGAGCTGCTGGGATTAGAACTGGCACCCATATGGGATCCCAGTGTGTGCAAGATGAGAACTTTAGCTGCTAGGCTACCACACCGGGCCCCAAAGTGTTAGTTGCTTAACAGTGTTTTCTATTCTTGGTTCCTGTTTGGCTCATAATCATGTTTTCCCAGATCTCAAGGAAAAGCAGAGACCAAAACAAAGTGCTTTAACTAACTAACCCAACAGTCACAATTTACATCTTCCAGGAAAACTGTTCTTTCAGAACAAACTTTGCCCCAACCCTAACTACTGTCGTATTACGCTAGCTTTGGTTTTGGTTGGAGGAAGATTTCACTGAGGGGATCTAGAATCACAAGTTTAAGCCATACCTCTGACCAAGAAGGCCTTGCCACCGACTAGGCTTATACTTCTTCATGTACTGGGTACCTACAGTTTCTCCTAGTTCCAACATTCTAGCAGCTTATGAATTATACTTAATTCATACCAATATCAAGTAGATACAGGGTTAAAAAAAGATGCTGGAGTTGGTCGAGAAATCTATTCTTGTCCTAAATACGACTGTGTTTAAATCCTTGAAAAATTATTAACTGAAAATAGGAGGCAAAAAAATTAAATCTTGGTTCTATGAAATAATTGTCCCAAAGGGGTCTAACTTGCTTAAAGAAAACTTCCAGGGACTGTCTAATAGAGCCCCAGCTGTTTACACAGACTTGAAGGACTTTTCAGGAATGCCACATTTTAAACAATCCCAGCAGATTTGAAAATCGAGGAGTACTTCCTACCTGCCACGGAACACTTCCACACCAGTGCTTCCCCTCAGCTTTACTCCTGGTGCAGCGGAAGAACAACCTAGCAAAGACAAAAACACAAGTAATCAACGGTGTGAAAAAAAACCACAAAAATAAGATAGGCTTGCCATCAACCCGTGAAAACATCTGCCAACTATCTGATTCTGTCTTTAGAATGTCGTTTGAAACCAATTACTCTTTTATGTACATAAGATAAGTCTTACTACATAGGACATATGTAAAGGCTAAGATGGCAAAGGATAAAGATGGTACAAAAATCAGAGAGTGGGTACAGGCCTTTTCTGCTCAGTCTGTGAAGAATGACCAAGGGACGGGTGTTTAAACTGAGCGGCTGAGATGTCAGGTAGGATGCTTACAGCCCATCGAGTGGCTAGATTAGCTCAAAGGGTCCGGCTCCTGACTCCAGCTTCCTGCTACTACAGACACTGGCAAGCACCGGTTGGTGTACCAATTATGAGTAGATAATAAACGTCATCACCCTTTTTTTTTGCTTTAATCAACATCTCAATAAGATTCACAAATTGCAGCTGATTAATAACACTTCTAGGTCTGTTACATTTCCCCTCCTTTGTTCTCCGCAGTAACTTTTTGCTGAAGGAGGCAGGTTGTTTTGTACTATTCTGTCTCCCCACCCTCGACAACATTTCTCAGATTGTATTTCCAGTGTTTAATTCTATGTGTTCTTCTGTTAGTATTTCCCATAAACTAGTAATTGGATCTAGAGGTTTAACCAGATTTCAGCTTAGTTTTTTGGTTTGGCTTAGTTTGGCTGGAACCTTTTGGCAACATCAATTTGTAGGTAGTGTGCAGCCTTCCCCGAAGGACAAAACAGTGCTGATTATGCGTGCCTTGCTGGCGTTGGCAGCCACTGCTCATCACTGTCTCTACATCAGTTACTCTGCACAAACTGACTGAGTCAGTTGAGAGGCAAAGAGAGCGCCCATCTGCTGGCTTACTCTCAAACGCCTACAACCCCCCCAGCCAGGTCTCCCATGTGGGTGGCCAGAACTCACTCCCTGTCTCTCTCTGTAAATCTGCCTGTCCAATAAAAATAAATCTTTAAAAAAAATACAATTAAATAATGTAGTTAATTAAAAGGTATACAATAAATAGTAAAAGGCTATCTTCCTGATCAATCTCCCTCTTTTTTTAAAGATTTATTTATTTTTATTGGAAACTCAGATATACAGGGAGGAGAGACAGAGAGGAAGAGCTTCCGTCCGATGATTCACTCCCCAAGTGACCACTACAGCCAGTGCTGCGCCGATCTGAAGCCAGGAGCCAGGAACTTCCTCCAGTTCTCCCACGTGGATGCAGGGTCCCAAGGCTTTGGGTCATCCTCGACTGCTTTCCCAGGACACAAGCAGGGAGCTGGATGGGAAGCAGGGCTGCTGGGATTAGAACTGGTGCCCATATGGGATCCCAGCATGTACAAGGTGAGGACTTTAGTCACTAGGCTACTGTGCCGGGCCCTCAACCTTCCTCTCAACATGCAGCCACTCTTACCAGCTTTTTGCTTGCCTTACCAGAGATTTCTAAGTGCATATTCAAGCCAATATAAACACATATTCATGATTTCTTCCTCCTCCATGCAAATGGATAACAAATGTATTACAAGCTGAGCAGACCTATTCTGCAATTCCAAAATCCAAAATGCTCCAAAACCTGAAATCTTCTACACATTCACATGACCCACAAAGGAAGAGTTCTGTACCACAAAGTTTGTTTCCTACACAAAATTATTACAGATATTAAACACGGTTCCTTTCGACCATGTGTATAAAACATACGTGAAACAATGACTTTAATGTTCAGATTTAGACATCATCCCCAAGCCAGGATATCTCACTATGTAGTCACATGCAAAACCATTTCAAAATCTGAAATCCAAAAAGCACTTTCGATCCCAGAGATTCTGGATTGTAAATGATCAAACCATATCAAATATCTTGCCTCTTATTTTAAAAGTTTATCTATTTGAGAGGCGGATGACAGACAGAGAATAAAAGAGATAACCATCTGCTAGTTCACTACCAAACAGCCACAATGCCCAGGACTGTGCCAGGCCAAAGCCAGGAGCACGGAGCTCCAGCCAGCTGTGCACAGGGCTGGCAGACCCCACGTCCTTGGGCCAGGAGCACCAGCTCCAGCCAGCTGTGCACAGGGCTGGCAGAGCCCACGTCCTTGCGCCAGGAGCACGGAGCTCCAGCCAGCTGTGCACAGGGCTGTCAGAGCCCACGTCCTTGCGCCAGGAGCACCAGCAGAGGCTGGATCAGAAACAGAGCAGCTGAGACTCATAGACACTCCGATACAGATGCCAGAGTCAAAAGCAGTGACTGATCCTGCTATGCAACAACACCATGTCTCTCTTTTTTTTTCCATTCCATTTAATTTATGAATATGCCTTGGATATTGTTCTGTAAGTACATTTACCAAAAAAAAAAAAAAAGCTTCCTCATACATATACTTCTCACAGATGCAGAATTTTCTACTTACGGATGTTGCATTATTTTTAACCAGATCCCAAAGTTGTACTGTTTCCAATATTTTACTATTGAAAGCAAAGTCACAAAAAACAACATTGTGTACATGTCATTTCACATGTTTCAACACAGCTGCAGAAGACTTTCTAATTTTTCATATTGTGAATGTGTGCTTTCTGCTTTTATCACAACCAGGTCAGCGTTTGGATTTTATTGGTTGTCTTTGTGTGATTCTCTAACTCCTTCAACTTTTAGCTACATGAATTCCTTCCTTCTGCGTTCCTTAGAGCTTCATTTTCTAACTTCTTAAATGTTCCGTGACGCACAATATGAATCACCAGAATCTGCATCCTAGGGCTAAACGGATCCTGCGTGGGTCTCCGGTCCCCACTCTGCAGTCTTCATTGCACCAAGGCAGGTAAGCAAACATCACCTTGCCCCAAATGTTCCAGTACTCCATGAAGCTAAGCTGAAAAGAAAGTATCCATCCTCTCCCTTGTGTACAATTCCCCCTTTCAAGTTCATGATTTAAAAAGAAAAAGTACTAATCTCTGTCATTTTTCTTACTGCAGTAGGATATTAAGTTGAGCACATGTAATAAAAATTTCTGAAATTCTTTAAATACATAAAATTCAAAGTCCTGGCTACCATTAGAGAATACTGCTACTTATAAAACTAAATCAAGATCAAATGCTGTGGTTGTTTGATGCACACTGGGTACTCAGATCTGTTCTGAGAGACCATTTTACGAGCAGTGCCTATTTTAAAGCCCAGGCCACGGAGACTGGAAGAAAGAAGAAAATGCTTCATTCTGAGCATCTGCTATGTACTAGGAACGGAGCTAAAAAATCTCTTTACTGATATTTTTAATTGAAATCAATCTGGTCAGGCTTCTTTGTTTTTAGCATTATATGCTTCCATTATGTTTATTAAATTATAAATCAACAAAGATGGCAGTGGAAATATATTCTCACCGTGAAAGTAAATATTGATTCTACTATGAAGACCTGCATAATGTGCCCAGGATGTTAATTATTTCCCAGAACACAGATTATAAATAACAATGATGGGTAAACCAGCTCAATCCTGTCTCCTTTACCAGAATAAAACCCCTCCTTTCTCACTGTCGGTGACCAAGGGATACCAGCACCATCCCCACAACTGCAGGCGGGGAACCTCCCAGGCTCCGGCACTGTTCTCCCTTGGTTCAAATCCCAGCCCCACTGCAAAATCAGCTCTGAAATATCACTTTACTCAAAATCCCTGTGGCAATCCCCTTTTCTGTAAAAGGATAAAAGACTAACAGCTGCCTTTCATATGGTCATTGTAATGAGTAAACAGTAAACACACGCAGCCGTTGGCCTAGCCCTCGTTGGAATGCCTGCATCTCACCTTGGAGCGCCTGGGTTTCGGTTCTGATTTCAGCTTCCTGCTAGTGTGCACCCAGGCAAGCAGCAGGGCATGGCTCAAGTAGTTAGAGTTGCAGCCACCGGTGACAGAGACCTAGATAGACTTCCCAGGTCCTAAGCTTCAGCCTGACCCAGTGCTGGCTGTGGTAGATGTTTGGGGAAAGAACAAGCAGATGAGAGATCACTGTCTCCCAAACCAACGAATGACATATTCAGTTTAGAGAGTGTAAGGTGAGATCAACCTGTTCCCTACCATCGGTAAGGCTAACTCTTAGCCCATTTGTGTCCAAGGGCCCTTACAGTTACAAGTCCATGCCTTACACACTCCAGCATCGGAAAAACAAAAAGGCTAGCTCTCTACCTCAGTCCTTCATGTTCAAATTCAAGATGAAATAAAAAAATAAATGTGAAGAGCAGATTCTACGTAATGTGTGTATCAGGGGGATGAAAATGTTTAGCGCAGTGGTTAAGACCGCTTGGGAGGCCCACATCCAGCACGGCCGGAGTTCCAGGCCTGGGTCTGCTTCCAATTCCAGCTTCATGCTCTTGCACACCTGAGGGGCACGGTGATGGATGAAGTACGTGGGCCCCCATCATCCACAGGGGGTCTAGGACTGTGTTCCTGGATCTTAGCTTTGGCCTGGACCAGCCAGAGCTGTCGTGGTCATTTCAGGAGTGATCAATTAGTTGGAAGATCTCCCTCCCTCTCTTTCCCTCTCCCTTTCAAATAAAAAACTAATGCTCTAGGGGAAAAAAAAAAAACAGAACAGAGGAGATGAATCGTTTTATAAATCTAAAGTGAAGGCTTCTCACAGTATGACATACAATTCTGAAGTGAAAATACAAATTTGGACAGTTTGACTAAGAAATGGCAAAAATACTATATGCAAAACTAAGAGACAAAAGGCAACTGGGAAAAATGTTTGTTACACAAACCAATCCATTATGTGCAGGGATCACACTGGCTGCACAGCACCACTTGTGACACTGCACACCACCAAGTCCTGGCTTCATTGAGCAGCGTTCTTCACATATTGGTGGGGCCTGAGGTCCTTCTGTACAGGTCTGGCCCATCCCCGAACGCTCTTCTATCATCAACCTGTTATACTGGGGCTACAAAATCTGTATGTCAATTTCACCCAGTTAACCAACAACACAAGTTTTCTAGACATGCAAAACTTGCTGTGTTATTAAACTATTTAGGGGTTATTAAACTATTTGATGTTAAGATGTCAGCTGGGAGGCCTGTGTCCCATACTGGAGAATCAGCTTAATTTCTTGCTTCGACTTCTAATTCAAATGTTGTGCTAATGCAGACCCTAGCAGGCAGTAATGTTGATTCAAGCAATTGCATTTTTACCATCTATGTGGGAGACATGAAAGGAGTTTTCTGGCTTTGGATGAGTGGACCTTTTGGGAATAAATCAGTGGAACTTTCATTCAATCTCCCTCTCACTGCCTCTCAAAAAATAAACAATTAAGGCACCTGCATTGCAGTATAGTAGGTAAAGTTTAAGCTGCTCCATTTCCAATCCAGCTCCCTGCTAATGGCCTGGGAAAAGCAGCCACGGCTCGCCCATCACCCATGTGGGAGACCTAAAGGAAGCTCCCAGCTTTGGCCTGGCTCAGTCGTGGCCACTGTGACCATCTGAGGAGTAAACTAGCAGATGGAAGATGTCTCTCTGCTTGCTTTCCCCTCTCTGTAACACTCATATTTCCAAAGAGATCTCTTAAAATGTAATAATTTAAAAATACACACCCCGAGTATTCCACTATCTGGTTGTGGCAGCAGGGCTGTGGCCGTGGAGGCTTGCACCCCACACTGGCGCCCCTGGGTGTGAGGACTGGCTCCGCACCTAACTGCAGCTTTCTGCTGATGAACGTCCTTGGAGGGAACAGTGATGACTCACATCATTGGGTCCCTGCCACCTTATAGGAGACTTGAACTAAGACCCAGGTTTGTGGCCACAGCTTAACCCAGCTCCGACTGTGGCAGACATTTGAGAAGTAGGCCAGAGGATATGTCTCTCTGCTTCCCAGAAAAAAAAAATTTAAAAATGTATCGAGACAAAAAATAACAATACTAAAACATGTCTTAATTATTCATGGGCCTCATATCTTAAATATGAGAGAAAGAGACAATATGAATTGAGGACCTGGATGAGAATCCGTTAGCACGTGACCCCAGAGTGTACCACAGCTTTCATTTCAGTCTCTTCCTTCTGGTTCTACAGACTATCCCAGTTTTCGCCATTGCCTGGGCAGACGGCCACGCCGAGAGCTGCTCAAATGCTGGTGAGTGCTACCACCTGGTGTCCAAGCCTGAGAACTACAACAGGGAACAAACAACCGGCCTCTTTGCTTCGGATTACACCATGTTACGTGTATTACTTTGCTTCACCGGTCTCGTGGCTGTAAACTAAACACATGGTATTAACTGCAGGACGCCAAAATACACTAAAACCCATAAAAGCATACAAATTCACCCTCGCTCCAGAGGTCATGCTGCAGAGTATAAGGCTACACACCCTTACTGTTGGCTGAGGACGGTTGCTCCCAAGTTTGTTCCTTTCTGTTTAAGTCACAACATGTGCCTCCGACCAAGGTATATGTTTGTTTTTTAAATTTTTTGTATGGTAGGAACTGAATTTTATTTGTCCTAAAATAATCTTTTCAAATCTCCAGTAGGTATCTATTATTAACAGTGTTTTAGATTTGGGCTGAAAAAAATATATTTAGGAAATCCTTTTTCTTTTTTTCCTATTTTAAAATACAGATCACCCCTTGGCTTATCTACTTAGTACAAATATATATTTTTAATTATCTCTTTATTTGTGGGTCAGAATTATGGTATGGAAGATTAAGCCACCAGCTGTTGACGCCAGCATCCCATGTGGACACCAGGTGGATCCTGGCTGCTCTCCCTCCAATCTGGTTCCCTGTTATGTGCCTGGGGAGGCAACAAAACATGGCCTAAGAACTGGGGCCTCTGCCACCCACGTGGGAGGCCTGGATGGAGTTCCACACTCTTGGTTTCAGCTTGGCTCTGCTCTGGCTGTTGCAGGGTTAAACTAGCAAATGGAACATCTCTTTCTCTGTCTCCCCCTTTCTGTCACTCTGTTTCTCAAATACATACATAAATCTTAAAAAAAAATCATAGAACAGCCAACACAATCATAAAAAAGAATAATGGAAGACTCACGCTATTTTATCTGATTACTTATATTAAGAACACGCAAATGGATAAAAGGAATAGATTACCAATCCCCCAAACAGACACACATACAGGATCAATTGCCTTTTTACAAAGATGTCAGATATTTCAATAGAAAAAGAAAAATCTTCAAAACATAGAACAGCAAGACCTAAATAACATGGGAAATAAATGAAACCCCCCCTCACTCAGTACACAAAGTTAACCTAAGGCACATAAATCTGAATGCAAAAACACAAAAATCTGTAAAACTTCTAGGAGATCTACTGGAAGCATCTGTGATCTTGGGGTAACCAAAGATTTCTCAGAAAGGAAACTTAGAAACTCCTTCAAAACTAATAAAGTGAAAATCGGGACCAGCCCTGTGGTGTTTGGGAAAAGCTGCCACCTGAGACACCAACATCCCAAAGGGGAAGGGGTTCAAGTCCTGGCTGCTCCAACTCTGGTTCAGCTCCCCGCTTAAATACCTGGGAGAGAGGCAGACGATGACCCCAGTACTTGGGCCCCTGCACCCATGTGGGAGATCTGGACAAATTGCTTGGCCCCTGGCTTTTCCTTGGCCTAGCCCCAATCGCTTTAGCCATTTAGGGAGTAAGCTCTGACTTTCAAATTAAAAAAAAAAAAAAAAGATTTATTTGAAAGACAGAGGTGGGGGTGGGGGAGACAGAGATTTTCATCCACTGGTTCACTTCCCACATGGCCACAATGGCCAGAGCTGAGGCAATCTGAAGCCAGGAGCCTCCTTTGAATCTCCCATGTGAGCTCAGGAACCCAGAGAACTGAGCCAGTCTCTGCTGCTTTCCCAGACACATCAGCAGGGAGTTAGGTTGGAAGTGAAGCAGCCAGGACTTGAACTGGTGTCGTTATGGGATACCAGTGCTACAGGCAGAGGCTTAGCATACTATGCCACTGTAGCAGCCTTCAGGTACATCTTTAAACCAAAAAAAAAGAAAAAGAAAGAAAGATAAATGAATACAAAATATTCACAATACAAACATCGGCCAAAGAATTGCACAGAGATATGCAAAGAACTCTTCTAATTCAATAATTAAAAAGACAAACAGGGACTTTTTTAATTAGCAAAAAAAAGCGCCAAAAAGTTAGACTGTATAAGTCCATTTATGTAACAATTTTGAAATGACAAAACTTCAGAAATGCAATCAGACACATGGTTGCCAGGAGTGAGGGGGGGAAATGAGCCAGGGCTGTGGAACTGAGTAATTGTCCTGGTAGAAACATGAAAAAAACATGGGGAAACTGTGTAGAACATGTACATGCAGACACACAACTTAGTACAAGATGATGCTTTTGTAACTTGAGGGGATTCCCACCCGTCTTTCAATACCCATGATGAATAACATCTTTTATTCATGTGGAATTCCCTGCCCTCTCCAAGTCCCCTGTGAAAGGAAGGGACACTCATCTTCTCCAGTTTTCTTACAATTTTGTATTTATTTTATTTTAAATAAATCTCTGAAGGCAGAGAGACAGAGATCTCCCAAACACCCCTGACAGCCAGGCCTGCCACAGGTCAAAGCCAGGAGCCCCGAACTCGCCCAGTGTTCCCACAGAGGGTGGGAGGGCCCCAGCGAGGTAAGCCTTGGCCTGCTGGCTCCTAGGCCTGCGTCAGCAGGAAGCTGGATCGGACACGGAGCAGCCGGGACTCCCACCTGGGAACGTGTCCAACCCAAGCTGTCGCTGAAGCAAGGGTGCCCAGGGCCCACCCAGTCCTTCACGGCTGCTGGCCCTTTCTCCACACTGCCTGGCCTCTTCTGCCAGAATCTGAAAGCTGGAGAGTTAGTTGTTCTTGGCGGGTCGCTACTATTGACTACTTGAAGTGGACACACTGAAGCTACTTTCTCAGAAATTAACCAGCGACTCATTTCTCAGATGAACTAGTTGCCCAGCAATGAGGGAGTTGAAAAGGTGTTAACTTAAACAAACAAACAAAAAATCCTGAAACATATGCACCTACAACTCTTTCAGGGAACTGAAAAAAAGCACATGCATTGAGATATATATATATAGACAATAGATTATTGATATCTATCATATAAATGGGTACATATATGAATCAATCACATGCGTATTCCAAAGACACTTACCTGTAGCCTTTCTTGTCTTGTGATGACAACAAACCCTGCAGCTCCACCACGAAGTCCTCATGCAACAGGCAGTGGGAGACCTGGATGCTAGAGTAGGGGTGGAAAGGCAAAACATTCGGTTTTAGGAGGCAGAGAACAGAGATGGCATCCTCAAGTCAAACCCAAACGCTGGCTCTGACCCCGAGCCTCCGTCCAAGGCCCACCGGCTGGACAGCGAGGCCTGCGAGCGCTCTGCTGAGGTCTGGGCTCATCGCTGTCAGCTTTTCCCACTGCCTCAAGTGGAACAGGGCATGGCCTTTTTCTTAATGACTCAAAACTGTGAAGCTATACTGTGAGATGGGAGCCCAGTGCGGCGGCACCCGGGGGCTGGCTCACGAGCTCTCTGTCGGCCCTTCCACCGCCCATTCCTTCACAAGCCCTCAGCTGTCGCGCAGTGCTAGTCCCGCGCCTACCTCCAAGGACAGGCTACTCAGCCGACTATTTCCTCCCAGCTCATCATGAGAAACTGTACATAAGTCGAGCATGGGAGAGTAAGTCTGAGTGTAGTCTAGAACACTAGCCTGGGACCTGGGATGGCCTCGTGGGCCTAGATGCCGGTTGTCAGATACAGTCCAAAGAGGTCAAGTTTCTCGAACGACTGCCTCCCAGCGAAGCCTGAGTGCACACGTGTACAGCCAGACACGCACATAAACGTCTCTGCGGAGAGGTCGCATGGCACAGCACAGCTGCACATTTTGAATCATTGAGAAAACGAAACGTATTGCATGCTTTACCTGAGACAGGATGCGGAACTTCAGGCAGCTGACAGTCCCTCAGGACATGTTTTTTTCTTAATGCAAAGCTAAAGCTGAGGCCACCAGGAATGCTTAATGCCTGTGAACCTAAACATGCTTAACTCCCCAGACGTGAGCAGGCTCTGCACAGTTACAAATACAAAGCAAGTGCTCATACAAGGATGTATTATCACTGTAGACAGCTTGAGTAGCCTCTGATCAGTGTCTCTTAAGATGTGACATGGCTTCACTGAAGATCATCTTGAATTTAATTAAGTTGGATCCTGGCTATTTCTTTCAAATAATAATACTTTTTAAAATTCCAATTTTAAGAAAACATTTTCTCTAAAAATTTATTTTCTACATCTGAAAAATGCAAAAATTTTCACTCCTGTTCAAAACAAAACGCAAATGTCCAAACTGTGTAACTCATGTTAAGAAAACATCAGAAGTTAAACCTTGTTGGGGTTGATGCTGCAGCCTAGTGAGTTAAGCAGCCACCTGCAGCGCTGGCATGCCATGTGGATGCAAGTTCAAGTCCCAGGCACTCCACGTTGGTTCTGGCCACCTGTTAATGCACCTGGGAAAGTACTGGATGATGGCCCAAGCACTTGGGCCTCTGTACCCACCTAGGAGACTCCAACGAAGCTCCTGGGTTCTCCCTGGCCAGCACCAGCCACTTGGGCCACTATGGAGTGAACCAGAGGACGGAAGATAGATATTTGAAAAATTAACTGAAAAAAGACTTTCTAGTACTAATGTTCAAATGTGCTCTGCACACTACATGGAAAATACCGGGAAAGTTTTAGCTTCATACAGAGAATGTAGACACTGATACTGTAAAACACGAACACCTGCTAAGACCAGGCCACTTTCTCACTGTAGGGAGGTCAGCGAACATTTCCAGGTCTCAGTTTTCAAGCCTGCAAAGCCCAAGCGCTGGATCAGATCTCAGAGGCTTCCTTCAAGGTGAACTGCTCACATCAGTTTCCTTGTACTATTCATCTCATTCCATTTAGATGTAGAGAACTTTTATTTAAAAATAAAGACTGGGTCCAGCACGGTAGCCTGGTGGCTAAAGTCCTCACCTAGCATTTGCCAGGATCCCATATGGGTGTCGGTTCTAATCCCAGCAGCCCTGCTTCCCATCCAGCTCCCTGCTTGTGGCCTGGGAGAGCAGCCTAGGACAGTCCAAAGCTTTGGGACCCTGTACCCTAGTGGGAGACCCTGGAGAGGCTCCGGCCTCCTGGCTTCAGATCAGTGTAGCTCCGGCAGTTGTAGCCACTTGGGGAGTGAATCATCGGACAGTAGATCTTCCTGTCCGTCTCTCCTCCTCTCTGTATATCTGACTTGGCAATAAAAATAAATAAATCTTAAAACAAACAAACAAAAAAAACCCCAAATGTCTAACTATCTAAATTGCAGCGCTATAACCTGAAACATTAAACAATCAAAACAAAACAGCCGGATCTAAAGCATCGGAAAACAGGGCACCTGCTGGCCCACCATGCCCGCTGCGGGTGCTCCCTTGGACAGGAGGAGGATGTAGGGGGTCGTCCCGCAGCAAGTGGGAGTGGCGAAGGCCTGCCCGGTGTGCAGGGAGCAAGGAATCCAGCCAGAGCGGGGACCCCGTCTCACAGGTGGGGACCCCGCGACCCGGGCAGGAAGGGGAGGCAGCTCGGTCCCGGGGCCGGGATGTCCAGCACCTCCGGCCTGCTTCAGGGGCCCCGGGGGAGCCTCCGGGGGTCACGGGCTGCGGTGTCCAGCTCGACACCTACTCTGTGGGCTGCACGAAACCGCACGTGTCCGTCCGGCACACGTAGAAGCTCCTTCCTTTATTAGGGCCGTCGCGGACGCCGGTCTTCAGAAAGCACAGAGTCCCTGAGGAGACGAGAAGGTCAATAACGATTTCAGCCAAACCAGGTCGACAAGCCCCGACGCACACCAGACCCCGGGGCCTTACCGTGCTCCGGGCACCTCACTCCTTCCATCACGCCCCTCGTCTCCCCTTCCACCACACCGCACCCCCACGACCTACTTCCGCCTTTTGCCCCGCCCCTCCCCACTCAGGAACCAGTCATCATTCAGCTCCTGCGAACTCAGTCTCCTTGACTCACGGCCCTTGGCCTTAGTCCCCGCCCTTTCTTTGATCAGCCAATCACATAGGGGATTTCCCCAGCTCCAACCAATCACAGACTCCGTCTAGCTTGGCCCGCGCAGAAATCAAATATAAAGCGAGGGGTGTGGCGGACCGGGTTGGTGAGCTAAGCTGCCGGCCGGGGCGGGGCCTCCGGGGAGCCGGACGTTTCCGGGGCGGCGACGGCCATCCACCTGGAGGACCCAGAAGCTGCAGGCATCGTGGTCCAGAGTTGCTGGGACCCTGCAGTCGGGTCCGCACCCGGCCTGGCGCTGCCGGGTAGTCTCTGGAGCGGGAGGCCTGGGGCAGCAGCTGGGGCAGGCGGAACCACGGAATTCGCGGAATTCGCGGAGCCGGTTGCTCAGTCTGTCACCGAGCAGACTGCTGAGGTGTGCGCTTCTCTCTCCCCTCAGCCAGCGGGCGGTGCTGGGACAGCCTGGCGTGGGAGATCCCTCAGCCCCTCAAGGTCAGAGGGTTAAGAAGTGGGTGCTCTTTGGACAGGCGTACAAGATCGATGCCATTGTCTTGTCATATTGACTGTGAGTTGCTTTTGTCATTTTAAAAGTCAAGAATGAACGTCAGAGAGGGCAACTTAAGATTGTAATCAAATCTCCCTTCACAGAAAGAAGTGGATACCAGAGAAACTTACTGCCACCGACGTGGCTTCACGTGACAGATGTTTGCGCATGTATAGAATGACTCGTGGAAGAGACTAGCGGCATAGGGAATGTGGGCGACATGATCATTGTATGGGTAGGTGGACGACAAACCTGCTGCAACGTGTAGGAGTGAAACAGGACTTAGCCGGTAGCTTTCTGCATGCCCGTGCGGAGCTTGTGCTTGGAAAATAATAAAATCTGTTCGTGGTTGCATGAAGCTCAACACAACTATTTTAATTGCAGAAACACTTGACCCGGTACTTGGGGGAGACTGAACCAACATATACTGACCACTTAAATAATATCAAATAGTGTTTAGATGTCAGAAGGGAATAGTTACTGCTAAAATCTCGGAGAGGTGGAAAAAGATATTATCTGGCTGCCCGGTGCTGCTACGAAGTGGGGTAAGCTGCCACCTGTGGTTGGGTTGCTCCCCTCCTGGGAAAGCAGTGGAACCTGACCCAAGTGCTTGGACTCCCACATCCATTGTAGGAGACCAGGATGAAACTCTTGGCTCCTAGTTTTTTGGCTTTTGTGGAGGTTTGGGGAGTGAAACAGTGGATGGAAAATCTCTCTATATATAACTCTGCTTTTCAAATAAATATCTTTAAAAATAATAAAAGGAAGGAAGGGGAATAAAAAGATAGGTCTAAACGTTCCAAAGTGGTGTTAATTTATGCTGAAAATTGTCCCATTGAAACACCCATGGATGAACTCTTAGATAAGGCATATGCAAAGAAACAAACAGGTGGACATTTTCATTCTTCCAAGGTTGTAATTCTTAGAATTGCAAGGCAGAGTTACAGAGAGGGAGGGGCAGAAGCGGAGAGACAGAGGGCTCTTCCATCCACTGGTTCACTCCCCAAATGGCTGCAATAGTGAGTCCTGGGCCAGTCCAAAACCAGGAGCTAGGAGCTTCTGGGTCTCCATTTGGGTGCAGGGGCCCAAGCCCTTGGGCCGTGTTCTGCTGCTTTACCGGGTGCATTAGCAGGAAGCTGGATCAGAACTGGAGCAGCCAGGACTCAATACGGCACTGTTATGATACTGGCACGGCAGATGATTGCTTTACTCACTTAGCCACAGCAGTGGCCCTAAACGGAAAGGGTTTATGTTGCTTATGTTTAATAGGTACTAAAGTGAGAATGAGTCCTAAATACTGGTCTGACAAACATGTGGGCATGACAATTCTTTCTTGAATAATATGACTTTTATAAGAAGAAATTAGGGCCCTGAAATATATTAAGGAAAAAGCCCTGCCTCTCCAAGTCCTCCTCCAAGCCAGAGCCAACTCCACACGAATGTGCCTGGCTAAATTACAAAGACAGAAATGCTCCTGCAAACCTGGAATCTGCCAGATCAGAATGTGTGGTCCCTGGGCGGCTGTTCCTGTGGAATTATATTTACCAAAGTGGAAAAATGACAGTGTTACATTGAATCAAAGATCCTCACTGGAAACATGTTTTAAATCAGTTCATCGGCCCTTTGATTTGAACTCTAATGAACTATGCAACATTATGATTTTAAAATAACCACATACGTGTATACAAGTGCCTATATTTTCATTTTTGGGTTATATTTTCATTTTAAATTGATATTATTCATTAGTTAAAGAACCCAGAAGTTCTTTGGAGTTGAGCTTTGCGTCTCTGTTTTGAATAATATTGAGCATTTAAGTGTGCTTTTTGCTAAAAGCTTGTTTTATTGAAAGTGAACACGTTGGTCCAGATCTACATAGTTTAAATGCAGCAAGTCAAAGATCCAATTCTTTCAGTAAGGGGGCAGTGGAACCAAATACAAAGTATATATGAGAATTATTCTAAAAACTGGTTTGTGAAAATGGCTGTGCAATTGTGTGAATTTACTAAGACTCATAGAGCTGTACACTTTAAATAGCTGTATTCTGACTCCAAATTATACCTCAGTAAAACTTTTTAAAATATGTGTAAGCACTACCCAAATGTGTGTGTGGAAAGAAAAAACGAAAACAATTCACCGAGATGCACCAGCATCCTAAGCAAACATCCTCACAGGTGAAGAGGTAAAGCAGTGGTCAAAGCCCTCTAGTTTCAGACGGTGTTGACCTGGCACAGTGGCCAAGCATGCTTGCTCTCTGATCTGTGCAATCAAACCCAAGCTGGTGCCAGCTTGCATTTTAATTCTTGGGAAAATGAAAGCATGGTATTTTCTCTGGTTGGTATCATGCTAGCTGACATAATGAAGCATATCAGATATCCATGGGCTACCGGAGGTGAGTGGACCAGGTAGAGCAGTCACCCCTGTCAGCAGCTAGTGTTCTACAACAAAGTAGGGGTAGGTGTTTGGCACAGTTACTAAGCAATCCATATCTCATTTTGGAGTGTCTGGGTTCAAACCCAGGTTCCTCTTTCAGTTCCAATCTCCTGCTCATGTGTACCCTGAGAGGCTGCCGCTGATGCTTCAAGTCCTTGGATCCCTGTCACCACAGGAGAAAACCAGATTGTGTTCTAGGCTCCTGGCCTGCTCCAGCCCCAGCTGTTGTATGCATCTGGGGAGTGAACCAGAAGCTGAAAGACCTCTCTCGCGCGCGCTTGCTTTCTCTGCCTTTCAAATAAATAAAAAATAGTTTTAAAAGCATAAGCAGTTCCAAGACTCAAGTGACTTGTAAAATTCCAGCTTATGGAAACTTTGTCTTTGTTCATTATTGTTATTTTTTTGTTTCCATAGTTTATTAAAAATAAAAGGTTTTTTTGGTTTTCGTATTTTAAAAATTAGATTATTCAAATATGTTGTTTTGCTTAGCTAATAATCTCAAGAAACATGTTTTGTTGGAGGAATCAGGGGGTAAGTAATTTTAACTGGTAAATAAATCATTTTGGTCCAAGATGTGAGTCGTGAGAGTGAAAGTTCTCTGTTGCAGCTTTCTCCAAGGTCTGTTCTGAGCTTCGCGCCTTTCTACGGATGCCATGCCCGCTCCAACAACACTCTTTTCCTCACTTTAGTGACTAGGATACAGAAGTTCAGAAGAGTGAAGGAGCTTCCCTACAGTCATGTCCTAGCAGCTCCTTCACGGAACCACTCCTACTACTTTGGAATCAGAAAGGTTCATAGATTAATTTTTGTGATTAAAAGACCATGAAACTGGGCCCGGCGGCGTGGCCTAGCGGCTAAAGTCCTCGCCTTGAAAGCCCCGGGATCCCATATGGGCGCCAGTTCTAATCCCGGCAGCTCCACTTCCCATCCAGCTCCCTGCTTGTGGCCTGGGAAAGCAGTCGAGGACGGCCCAATGCATTGGGACACTGCACCCGCGTGGGAGACCTGGAAGAGGTTCCTGGTTCCCGGCATCGGATCGGCGCGCACTGGCCCGTTGCGGCTCACTTGGGGAGTGAGGCATCGGATGGAAGATCTTCCTCTCTGCCTCTGCTCCTCTCTGTATATCTGACTTTGTAATAAAAATAAATTAAAAAAAAAACCATGAAACTGACATAGCAGACCAGGAACTGAAAGCCATTTGGGGAGATTCACAATCCAGTTCTTGTGACTATAGCTGTTTTTTAAGCATAAATTATTTGGATGCTTAACCTACTTTTTAAAGAAAGGTTTATTTATTTATTATTGGAAAGGCAGATTTACAGAGAGGAGACAGAAAGATGTTCCGTCCGCTGATTTGCTACTCAAATGGCAACAACAGCCAGAGCTGAGCTGATCCGAAGACAGGGGCTAGCAGCTTCTTCTTGCTCTCCCATTTGGGTGCAGGGTCCCTAGACTTCAGGCCATCCTCTACTGCTTTCCCAGGTCACATGCAGGGAGCTGGATGGGAAGTGGAGCTGCTGAGACACAAACTGGTGTCCATATGGGATCCCAGCACTTGGAGTGGGAGGGCTAACCAATTGAGCCATTGAGCCAGGCCATTTAACCTACATTTTACGAAACGTTTGAGTGTTTGCAGTAATCTACAGACAGGGTTCAAAATATGGAAATATGTGTAAACACATACACTTGCAATTTTAAAATAAATCACTAGGTGGCAGCAGATTCACATCAAAATCATCTTGAAGCTAGATAATGGCAATTAAAAATTTGTTCCTTCTTTCAAACACACAACATTTTTAGCATGCCCTTTGACAGGCACAGTCAGGATGATATGGTAGAGCGATGAATCGTGATCATTTAAAAAGAGGCTTTACAAATTCTTTTGTTGTATTGATATTTTTGCTGTACTAGATTCATTGTTAAACCAAAAATGGCTCAGAAGCAAACCCTTTCTCATCTGCTTTACTCTAAGTGTACGCTTCACTGAGTTTTTTTAAAGAAGATTTTTATTTATTTATTTTGAAAGGCAGAATTAGAGCAAGAGAGAGAAAAACAGAGTTCTTGCATTTGCTAACTCACTCCTCAAATAGCCACACCAGCCAGAGCAAGACCAGGGCAACACCAGGAGTCAGCATTTAATCTGTACCTTCTGTGTGGTGACCCAAGCAAGCACTTGGGGCATCTTCTGCTGCTTTCCCAGGCGCATTAGCAGGGAGCAGGATTGGAAGTGGGAAATCTGGGACTCACACCTGCCTCTATGCGCCATATTGGCATTGCAGGTTAACAATGTTAACCTGCTGTGTCACAATGCATTGCCTTCAATGGATTTTTTAAAAAGATTTTATTTATTATTTTTATTACAAAGTCAGATATACAGAGAGGAGGAGAGACAGAGAGGAAGATCTTCTGTCTGATGATTCACTCCCCAAGTGAGCGCAATGGCCGGTGCTGTGCCGATCTGAAGCTGGGAACCAGGAACTTATTCCGGGTCTCCCACACGGGTGCAGAATCCCGAAGCTTTGGGCCGTCCTCAACTGCTTTCCCAGGCCACAAGCAGGGAGCTGGATGGGAAGTGGAGCTGCCGGGATTAGAACTGGCGCCCATATGGGATCCTGGGGCGTTCAAGGCGAGGACTTTAGCCACTAGACCACGCCGCCGGGCCCCTTCAATGGATTTTTTTTTAAAGATTTATTTATTTTTATTACAAAGTCAGATATACAGAGAGGAGGAGAGATAGAGAGGAAGATCTTCCGTCCGATATTTCACTCCCCAAGTGAGCCGCAATGGCCGGTGCTGCGCTGATCCAAATCCGGGAACCAGGAACCCCTTCCAGGTGTCCCACGCGGGTGCAGGGTCCCAAAGCTTTGGGCCGTCCTCGACTGCTTTCCCAGGCCACAGCAGGGAGCTGGATGGGAAGTGGAGCTGCCGGGATTAGAACCGGCGCCCATATGGGATCCCGGCGCGTTCCAGGTGAGGACTTTAGCTGCTAGGCCATGCCGCCGGGCCCTCTTCAACGGATTTTTAAAGCAAATTTCTAGAACTGCTCCACTGCCACCAAAGTACATTTTCAGAACATTCCTGTCACCCCAACCTGTGTGGGGTCCATCCCACTGCCACCCCCAATGCCAAGGCAACCACTGGTCTGCTGTCTGACTTCATGAACTCTCCTGTAGCAGATGTTGCTTATGCAAAGTGAATGAATATGTAAAAGAATATGTGGTCTGCTGCCTCTGCCTTCCTTCACTCAGCGTAACACCTCAGAGATTCTTCCACCGTGCAGCACGTGTCAGTAGCCCAGTGCTATTTGTTGCTGAATAGTATTTCATTGTAATCAGCCACCATTGATGCGTGTTTGAATATTTTGCCTGTTGCGGTTACTAGCGATTATGTTGTTAGCAACAGGTCGTCCTTTTGTGGGCATACATTTTCATTCTTCTTGGAAATGGAGGGGAATTTTTGGATCATGTTCAGACTTTTAAGAAAATTCCAAACCTTCATCCAAAGTTGTTGTACCATATTTTGTCCTCACGTGCCACTAGTGAGGCCTCCTGGCTTTCCTCCTGCTCACCAATGTTGCTGTTGTCTTTTACTGTTATCATTAGTCATTCTAGCATAGATGTGAACTGGAATCTCATTTTTGTTTCCGTTGGCATTTGGTCAGTGACTAACTGCCAAATGCTCCTTTTCACGGGCTTTTTCACCATTCTGCTCCTCTTTTTAGATGGCTGTAAAGGTCTTTTTCCTTTCAGTTTGCTTGGAACTAAGATGAAAATGAGATCACTATTAATCCAAGGAGATAAAAGAAATAGCAATGGTTTGGGTAAATTTGTTTGTGTATTCTGGCTGTGGTCATGTTAAACTCTTTTTTTTTTTTTTTTAAGAAAAAGATCTATTTATTTTTATTGGAAAGGCAGATATACAGAGAGGAGGAGAGAGAGAGAAGCAGATCTTCTGTCCTATGGTTCACTCCCCAAGTGAGCGCAATGGCTGGAGCCGAGTCGATCCGAAGCTAGGAGCCAGGAGCTCTTCCGGGTCTCCCACGTGGGTACAGGGTCCCAAGGCTTTGGGTCATCCTCAACTGCCTTCCCATGCCACAAGCAGGGAGCTGGATGGAAGATGGGGTCTGCCATGATTACAACCGGTGACCATATAGGATCCTGGTGCGTGCAAAGCAAGGACTTTAGCCACTAAGCTATTATGCCGGGCCCCATGTTAAACTCTTTTTAGTCACCACAGCCTGCAAACTATTAATGGAAGGGAAATTGGTACAGCTTTTAAAAAATTTTTCTACAATTAACATGTAACTTCCGTATGATTTAGAAAATTCAATAAAGATATTTAAAAGCAAGCACATTGAAAAAAATAATAACAAAGGGAATGTACCAAAAAAAGTGCCTGTTTAAATAGAAGGATTGTTGGCCAGCTTCCCCTCTCATTTTTTAAAAGCATGGCACATAATATTACTGGAAAGATTAATCCTTTCTTTCCCATATTTGGTTCACTGCCTCACACCTGTTCGCTGTCCTGCAGTGACAGACTCAGTGCATGGAGCCTACAATAACACGCATTGACTACTGACAATAGCCAAAGCTTATCAGCAGCATCAGAGTTTTAAAACAGGGTTGTCATGTAGGCTTCCAGGGAGTGGGGCTTCAACCATTTACGTTTCAACAGCAAGAGACAGTCTCCCCGCCACACACACACACAACTTGTTCCTCTAGCAGGTCCTTAATCTAAACCCATGGATCAGGAAGTTTCCTGTCCATTCATCTCCATATCAGCTGCTCCTGGGCCTTCCAGAGGAGATTCAAGTGGCTCTGTCTCCCACAATAGCAAAGATTCTAAATGTCCTTCCACTCCCACCTCTGTGTTGGTATCTGTGATACTGTGCAGTTTGTATTCTATCATCATCTCCTGTCTCCCAGGAAACCTCTATAAAATCCCCAGTGGATAAAGTTCCAGGAAGTTGGGGATCGTTGAGCACCTGCAGGATCCTGGAGGATGGTGCAGTTGGGAAAGACGCAGACGCTGCACCCTCCTTCCTCACCCTGGGCATTTCTTGGTCTGTACCTTTCAGAATAAGCAGATACAGAAGGATGAGTTTCCCAGAGTGCTATGAGTTGCTCTAATACCCATTCACATGTGCTTGGCATCTCCTAGGTGTGGCGGGGGTACATCTTGGGAACTGAACCCTTAGGCTGTGGGAGCTGCAGAGTGGGGACAGCAGTTAGAGGGCATGCAACAGCTGGCCACAGCTGGAGAAATGAGGGCTTGCTGGCTGCTGGAGACACATCCCTGTTGATGACAAGGTTACAGACAGGATCTGTGCTGGATGTTCTGATGTGAGAACAGAGGAATACCCAGAGAATCTCTAACCTCAGATGTTATCCCAAACTTTTTACTATCCTTTTCCCTTGACCCCACAAGAGTTCCTCTGCTTAATTCAAGCCTGACCCTCATGTCCAGGTGTGATTAGTGGGCGAGGGCACTGCTGGTGTGTTCCCTAAAGCCTTCGCCACCTGCAGCCTGAATTTCCCCATGACTGTGTGCTATGGGCTGGCTTCCCAGCAGTCAGCCCAGGCTGTTCTTTTGGAAGGCAGCAAATAACACCAAGGTAGACTGCAGGTTGTACAGTAGAGAATGCCTTTGCCATCCAGCAGCATGGAGACTTGTGTGTGAGGTTTGGGAGCATCCTTAGACGCTGGGATGGATGTGAGGACTAAGACAACTCTGGCAGAACTGTGGCTGCTTCTCCCTCTGTTTTCTTTCTCAGTTAATCTGGGCCCTGGAATAGAGCAACCTGTTTTATGCTGCTACTTTTCAGTTCAAAAATGGCCTTAAAGAACTGATCAACCACTGATCACACTCTGAAAAACCTGAGTCACACTGTTACTCCTCTGCTGAAAACCCTTCAGTGGCTTTCTCTTCAGCTTGGAGCAAAGGCCGGCAGCTTCCCTCTGGCCCCTGGGACCCTGGAGGAGCTGACCTTGCCTGCCTGCCTGCCTCTCAGTTGTTACCGCCTCACTCACCGTGCCGCTGTCCAACCACCCCCACCTGACCTCCACTCTGCGACTGCCAGGCTTAGTTCTAACCTAAGGACTTTGTTTGGGTTGTGCTTTCCACCTGTGATGCTCTTCCACTTAGTTCTTTAGAAACCTGACCCCTCATCCTACAGGCCGTGTTGGACTTGCCCCGCCTGCTCTATACAGGGTTCTTTCTTGTCATTCTCGCTCTCTCAACCCCGCTTGCTTTCTACATACCACTTATCTTGCACTTTGTCTAGCTCTGTGTTTGTTGTCTGTCTCCTTCGCGGACTATATGTGTAAGGGCCAAAGAGCAAGAACTTTTTCTGTTTTTGCTTGTCACTCACTATATACCCAGCCTAGGGAAATTCAATGCATATCTTCATTTGGAATGAATGGAATGATGGTGTGGAAGAAGCCCGGAAGCCACCCAGTGCGCTCTCCCTATCTCTTCCACAGCATCCCTAATGGATTCAGCCTAGAAACTTCTGGTCACAGCAAGATCTCTTTTAATGTCTCAAAATGTCAGGCCAACCTATTGCATATTGAGTAGGAATCGTCCTGTTTGAAATTCCCATTTTCTTGTCTGGAGTCACACATAATACACTCAATCCTTTTTAGCTTCACTTTAAAATATTTTTCTAGGGAGCTGGGCAGCTAGCCTAGTCATCAAGAGGCCAGTTACAAAGCCTGTGTCCCACATGGGAGTACCTGGGTTCAAGGCCTGGCTCCACCTTCTGACTCTAGCTTCTTGTTAACTTGGCTCCTGGGAGGCAGTGGTGATGACTCAGGTGTTTGGGGCCCTGTCATCAGTCTGTGTGGGAGACCTGGCTTGAGTTCCCAGCTGCACGTTGCATGGCAGCCGTTGTAGGCATTCGGGGGGTGAATTAGAGAATCAGAGTTCTCTCTCTGCCTCTCAATTTCTTTATTTGAATAGAACTAGTTCATCTTTTTCCAAACTTCACCAAAAACTGTTGCAGTGGCTGCAATTACATCACTTCCCTCCAAATCCCCTTACCAACTTTGTTTAATGAGCATTTACTTAATCGAAGCATCTCAATGAAAGGAATTACGTATGGGGAAGACGACAGGACAGTAATCGCCATCTCACGGGTGACCACTTTGCAAAAGCAATGTAAAGCTGCAGAAAAAAAAAAAAGCTTTTCTGTATTTTTAACAAATCTGCATGCTAATAATGTAAATGCAGTGTGCAATCATCCAAAACTGTGGCTTTCATCTTTTGCACATGAACTTGTCTCCCCTACCTGCAGCATCTAATTGCTTGAATCTAACCATGAATTCTTGTATTTCATCTTGCTGGTTTTGATCCGTCACTCTAGCCTGTCTAGCTCTCTTTGAATCTTGTTCCTGTCAGCTGACTTATTAGTGCCGTCTACTGACTCAGTGTCAAGTGAGCACTTGGCAAGGCTGCTCTCTTTAGCTTCACCCAAGTTTCCAGGAAAAATGCTGGGCAAGCAGAACGCCTGACTGTTCCCAGGAGAGCTGTCTCCCTGGGCTGTGTGGCACTTTGGCCACCGTGCTTTGTGTGGTTGCTTGGTCAGGCATGGAGTCACATCATCCCATACCAGTTCTCTTTTTCAAAGTCCTTGCTGCAGCTCATGTGTAGACCTACGGTCATCCCTTGATTTGCTAGTCTGAAAAGCACAGCAGGGAAAGAAATGAGCTTAGCCTGGTAGGGGTTTTGTCTTGGTAAGTAGTACTGGCAGCAGCCTTGTGGTCACAGGGGGATGTGGCTTGTGGGGACCAAGGCTCATGCCTCAACTAGGTTAGCAATTCATTGAGTCACACCAACTTTCATGTTACACATTTGCTTCACATCTGTCACTTTTCACTTTTGATCAGTCCTACCACCTCCTTCATCTCGGTCTGGGTCCTCTCTCAAGGTTTACTTACATGCCTTTGGATGCAGGCCAAGGACGGGATTTGCTGTGAGCACACAATGAGCAGAGACAGAGTCAGCTTGCTGGATAGAGATCCAAGGCAGCTGCCTGGGGAGATGGGGCCAGGAGCCCAGGACTTGCCTTTCAAAAGACAGAGATGTTCTGCCTGCTCGTCTGTTCCCTCTCAGTACTTTCTCACCTTCCTGGAACTTCCCTGTTACTCTACGCACAAGCTGCAGACCTATTTCGACAGAGTCGACAGAACAGACTCTTCTGTCTGCTGTGCCAGACAGCCAGCAAGGAAGGGGTTTGCCGCCTCTCCCGCATCTCAAGACTTTCTGCCAGCACATTCTTCGCTTCCTTCTTGCAGGCACTGCCAGGTGGGTTCAGACACAGCCCCCATGGCCCAGAGCGGCGGCTGAGTGGGGCAGGGGACAGGCAGTTCTGCTTTCTCTGAGTTGTCAGCCTTTATTTCTGCTTTCTCACATGTATGGGCTCAAGGTCTCTGCTTCTTCTCTCCCATACCTCTTTTTCTCTTGCCGTCCCCGCCACCTCCTCCCTCTCACCTTCAATATTTTTCCTGCGGTGCATGGTGGATACAAACAGCATGAAAGATGAGCTGCGGAGAGGGAATTTCCTGGGTTCTTCTTATTCCCAGCCAGCGCTCTGCATGCACGTGTAAGCAATCCCATTTCACCCTTAAACTTTTTCGTAATGACACCCGTCTTGCCACTTCAGTAATCACTTGCTTTTCTGATGGGAGAGCTGGAGCATGACTAAGGGGCAGGGGGTGGCTTGGAGGGGGCGGCGAGTTTTGCTCAGTTCACTTGACTGGTTTTGCTTTTAAGTTGTACATACTCCCTAACGTTGCACACGTACAATACAATATGCCCAACATGTAGCATTCAAATGGCCTGGTCCATCTGATCCATGTTAATGGACATGAACAGCTCATGTTGGTACAGGACAAATTCAAGTCCAATCCCTCAAATAGGTCAGTGGTACTGTGGTTTGAAATGTGTCCGCCACGATTTGTATGTGGGAGTCATAGCCTGCCATGAGATGTTACGTAGAGGCAGGGCCTGTGGGAGATGGCTGCATTTAGGTGAGTGCCTTCACAGCACTGTTTGCGCCCTCACGGGAGGATACATCAGAGAGTGGCCCCTCTGCTGTGAGAGGACACAACCGGAAGGTGCCCTTCCCGGAAACCGCATCGTCTGGCTGTTGATCTGGGACTTCCAGCTGTCCCAGCTGCGGTTTCAGCCACCAAGTCCGTGCTGTTCTGTGGTGGCAGCCCAAGTTGAGTAATACAGATTCCTGGGCTGATTATCTGCTCTCTGCCATAATATTTGTTTCCTAACTGTTCCAATCTACATGCAAATTGAATTCTCTAATTCATCTAGGTGTAAAATACCTCGCAATAAGAGTCTTTGGTGACTCCATTTCTCATTAAATCCCTTAGGTGTATTGGTCTGTATTTGGAACTCCAGGGTTAACTTACCCTGGGTTTTCCTTTAAGAATTTCCTTTTCAGGGCTCAGCACAGTAGTCTAGTGGCTAAGGTCCTTGCCTTGCATGCAGTGGGATCCCATATGGACAGTGCTCCACTTGCCTTCCAGCTCCCCACTTGTGGCCTGGGAAAGCAGTATAGGATGGCCCATAGCATTGGGACCCTGCACCTATGTGGGAGACCCAGAAGAAGCTCCTGGCTCCTGGCTTTAGGTTTCAGATAGGCTCAGCTCTAGCCGTTGCGGCCACTTGAGGAGTGAACCAGTGGATGGTAGCTCTTTCTCTCTGGCTCTCCTTCTTTCTGTAAATCTGCCCTTCCAATAAAAATAATCTTAAAAAAATTTCCTTTTCAGAATTTGAAAGCAAGCAGTGTAAACCTAGACCTCACACTCTCCTTTAACTGTGAGCATGCACAACTGTAGTGAAATGTCCCTCTGTCCACATTGTTTCAATATCATGATTTGTTTTGGAAACATCATGCTTCATTCTCCCTGTTCAATCCATAAATTAGCCTGTTGTCTGAGAACTAAAGCACTGATCCCATTTTGCGGCAGAGGCCACACTTACCTTGGGTTCTCATGTGGGGTGCTAAGTACACACTGCAGGTATCTGGCTGCTTTCCAGAGGTGGGAAGAATTGAAATGACTGGTTTACCAATGACAAAAATGATGACACCTAATGATTATGAGGTATTGCTTCTTTTTTTAGATTTTTTTTTAATTGGAAAGACAGATTTACAAAGAGGAGAGAAAGATTTTTCTATCCACTGGTTCATTCCCCAAATGGTTGCAGCAGCCAGAGCTGAGCCAATCCAAAGCCAGGAATTAGAAGCGTCCTCCTGGTCTCTCATATGAGTGCAGGGTCCTAAGGACTTGGGTCATCTTCCACTACCTTCCCAGACCATCAGATGGAGCTGGATGGAAGGTGGAACAGCTGGGACATGAACTAGCACCCATATGGAATGCTAATGGCAAAGGCAGAAGATTAGCCAATTGAGCCATCACACCAGTCCCATGATTATGAGTTCGAAGCCCTCCCCTTGTGACTCACGATGCTACCAGGTATCGTCCCCATTTTATGAATGAGGAAAGTGAGCTGAAGAGAGACTGTCAACAATCACACAGCCAAGGGGTGATGTGGTCAGAATTTGAAAACAAGCATTGTAAGCCTAGACCTCCCATTCCTGGCTCTTAACTTGCCAGCTGGAATCCCTGAGCACACCACCGACAAGAAGCAAAGAGCTGAAAAAGAAGACAGGAGGAGGGAGCAGTCGGGGGCCTCATTTTTATCTTGTTGGGCCATCCTTCTTAGGACGGCTCATAGATCTACCATTTCTTTTATGGGAAGAATTACTAAGATATGGTGGCTGCCATTTGCCTTTGTCATCAGAGGGGACACCTGTGGGTTTACTGCATTTGATGACCCACAATTATCAGCACATTGGATGCTTGCCCCCCGTCAACACAGATGTGTCAAGAAAGCTGTCTGGGCATGCTGCATATGATAGAACTGCTGCTAGGCACCACCTGTCACTTTGTATCGAAGCTGTGCTCAGCCAGCCGCAGACTCCTGTGACATCACTCCATGGCTGCCTTCAGGAGAATAGGTTTTTCACACAGCACTCCCTTCTACAGGTTCTAGAAGGTGTTTGCCCCATGCTTAGGATCTATAAGCTACATAGCACCAGCACCCCTCACACTGGACTTGTTTGATGATGAGCATGGAAGGACCTTCCATTGTCTATTGCCAGCAGAACGGTACAAATAGTTGCTGCTGTTACACAAACCATTAACTAATACCAAAATCTCCTAGAGGCAGACTCAAGAACTTGTAGTGTCTGCTTGCCACCCTGGGAGACCCTAATCAGTCATGCTGCTTCGTGTGGATTGGAATAGTGTTGTAAGATAGCACAGGGGAGCCACTGAATCGGCATGTACTGGGCTGAAGGGCAATCGAGGGAAACCAGGGCAAAGATAGCGAAGGGTCCCCTATTCCTTCAATCTGAATCCATCTCTCTGGAGTCGTGGAGACCCAGGGACAAAGCAAGAAGCTCTCTCCCTGTTTTCTGACCCATGGTCCTCTTGCTACTTTATAATGGGAATGCTTTGTTGTCACAATGAGATAGTAGAATGTTTGCAGCCAAAGGAACACTTTGGTGAAGGAGAGTCACTCTTGGAGGCAATACCTGTGGCTTTAATAATCGTGAGTCATAATGCCATTTTTAAATATACTTATTTATTTTTATTTGAAAGTCAAAGTTGCAGAGAAAGAAAGATCTTCCATCTGCTGCTTCACTCCCCAAATGGTTGCAGTCACTGAAGTTGGGCTGCTCCGAAGTCAGAAGCTTGGATTTCCTCTGCAGGGCCCCAAGGAACTGAGCCATCATCTGCTGCTTCCTCAAACACATAAGCAGGGAGATGGATTGGAAGTGGAGTTGTCGGGATTCAAACCAGCACCCATGTAGAATGCCGTCTCCATAGGTAGAGGCTTAACCTACTATGCCATAGCACCAGCCATGAGCCTTAATGCCAGTGAATATCATGACAGCAACTAGTCTTGCCTGATTTGCAGCTGTAGTGGTCACCTGTATGTGTCAACCTGCCTGAGCTGAGGGACCCCTGTGTAACTGACAGAATATGATTTCCGGATGTTTCTAGGAGGATGTTTTGGGAAGAGATTAGCATTTGAATCAGTAGCGTCCCTCACTGACACAGGTGGGCATAATCCAACTGTAGAGGGCCTGAACATGACAAGAAAGCAGAGAAAGGGAGGGTTCTCCCTGCTCCTGAGCAGGAGCAGTCTACCTGCTCCATCTTCAGGCGAGACCACACTTGGTTCTAGGGCCTACAGACTCTGGGACTGGGTCCTGTGTGCGTCTCCACTTCTGGACAGCAGCCCCAGGCTGGGAGTTAGAGAGCACCAGCTCTCCTGGCTCGCAGACCTTCGACCGGAGAAAGACTTGGACCGGTGGCTTTGTTGGTTCTCCAGCATGGAGCACAGGTCCTGGGGCTTGTTAGTAGTATCTGTAAGCAGGTGTGTGACGGTTCCCAGAGTAAATCTCATTGTGCATGTGTAATCTAAGCCCATGGCTTCCATTTCTACAGAGGGCCCTGACTAATACAATGGTTTCAATTTGGCTTCACTACATCACTGGCACAAGCATTCAGTCCTCCTAACACACCACAGTTGCTTGGTGCTCGGAACATGTTAGCTCCTTCTCCTCTCCTGCTTAAGAGAAGGGACAGTGTCAATGATTTATGTATGCCTTAGCACCTAGCTCAAGTCTTGGTGCTTACGAAATGCCAGAAAACTGCTTGTTGAACACACTCAACTTTTCATTTCTTTTCTACATGAATATCCGGTGGGAGGGGCAATGCATGGGGCACACTGGCTGAGATTCCATCATCCTGCCTCTGTGTTTGGCTTTGAGTCTGGGCTCTGCTCCTGATTCCAGCTGCCTACTACTGCACACCCTGGGAACCCACATGAGCAATCCATCTTGACTCTGGTTCCCAGCTTCAGCTTGGCCCAGCCCCAGCTATTGTAGGCATTTGGAGAATGAGCCAGTGGGTAGGAGATCTGTCTGTCCATCTCTCCCTCTTTTCTCAGTACCTTTCAAATAAATAAAATAAAGAAGAAAAATGTTGTTAATTCCTCACCTCACATTGGTCATCTATCTGATTCTCAAATCTGTTTTGAAAGATTTTTTTTTTTTTAAATCACTCAGCACGGCAGGTTAGACCTCTGCCTATGGTGCTGGGATCCCATATCATATTGGCACCAATTTGAGTCCCAGCCATTCCATTTCTGTTCCAGCTGCCTGCTAATGTGCCTGAGAAAGCAGCAGAGGAAGGCACTGGTACTTGGATCCCTGATCTCAAGTAGGAGAACCAGAAGAAACTCCTGGCTCCTGGGTTCAGACCAGTCCAGCTCTGGCTGTTGTGGCCATCTGAGAAGTAAACCAGTGGATGGAAGATTCTATCTCCCCTTCTCTCTGTGTAAATCTATCTGCCTTTCAAATAAAAATAAGCCAATCTTCAAAACAACCCAGCAGATTTGAGTTATTTGCCTACAGAAGATATACTATTACATACATTCATGTTTTGTTATTTACATAAAGTACAATACCCTTTTTTTAAACATATGAATATACTCATAAAACCATCACCTAGGTCAAGATACAGAAAATTCCAATTCCCCCAGAAGGTTCTTTGCTGTTACTTCCTACTTGCTACTCCCCTGACAGAGGAAATCATTCTGATTTCTATCACCACAGATTAGTTTCTATGGTTCTTGAACTTCATACCCTTCTGTATCAGGTTTCTTTCACTCAACAAACGCCATGGGATTCATTATATTGTCATGTACATCAGTAGTTTATTCATCCTTATTATAGTATTCAATAATACATAGAAACTATAATTCACCCACTCATCTGTTGATGAACAATTTTTTTTCTTTAACAACGACGAATCAGTTACATGTCATTTAGTGAACATCTCTTGAGTACATGCTAGGAGTGGAACTATTGAATCATAAGGTACGTGTATTTTTACCTTTATTAGAAACCTTTGAACTATTTTACCAAACAGCTGAACAGATTTACAGTCCTGGCAGCAACGTACTAGTTGCTCCAAATTCTCTCCAGCATTGATACTGTCTTTTACCTTTTGTTTTAGTTCTGCACGTGTGGAGTTATCTCACTGTTTTAATTTGCATTTCTCTGATGAGTAATAATGTTGAGTATCTTTCATTAATATCTCCCGTCAAGGAACTCTGATGCTGAGAGCGTAGCTGATTGACAGCCTCCAGCTTCCAGATCTTCAGATCTATCATGTTCGTGCTGGGGTACATTTCCTTCCAGCTGCTTCCAGCCAAACACTAAGCCTGGCAGCGATACTAAAAATAGGCCGTTTCTTCCTAATGGGGCTACTCCTCCAATTGGCAGCCTTTGTTCAGACGGCTCTCAGTTCAGCCCAGAGGATCCTGGAACTGCTGTGTTCTCTGAAGCTCTCACTGTGTAAGCCTTCTTCCCTGCCTGTTCCCTTTCACACCAATCAAGCCTCCATGGCAATCAAGGGCTCTTCCACTCCTCTCAGGCTCCATTGAGCCAACTCCCTTTTGCCTTTACACTTCTTGGCCCTGGTAGAGCCTTTGCATGACTAATTCTGGTGTGTGTTTCTCAGAGAGCCCGAGCGACACACGTGCTGATCTGTGCACACTGTTCTGGTGCTCTCTGGAGAAGCTCACCTCCAAGTCTTTATTTTTCTTTCTCAAACCCTTGGTTATTATTTGCCTATTTTCAAATGGAATTATGTGCTTCTCCCTTTTTTAAGTTGATTTATAGGAGTCCAGTATACAGCCTGGATGCAAGTCCTTGTTCTATGTTTTGTGAATATCAGTTCCCCAGTCTGTGGGGAAACTGCTTCAAAGTTGTCTTTTAATAAACAGGAAATTTTAATTTTAATTATGTCCAGCTTATCAATCTGCTTTCTCTATCACATAAAGTGTGATAAAGATATCAAGATTTATTTTTGTAGGATTAGTCCATTATTCCAATACCATATATTAGAAAGAGCATCCCTTCATCAACATAATATTGCCTTGAATGAGAATGAGGTTTATGCGGGAATGTATTTCTGGACTCCATTCTGCCACATTTATTTCTTTGTTTGTAAATACACGTTTTCCACATCATCTTCATTGTTGCAGTTTCATAGAATATTCTGGGATCTGAAAGTTTTATTCTTCCAATGTTTTATTCTTAAATACTGTCCTCAGTGACCCTAATTTGTTTTTTAATTTAATGTAAATAATTTGTCAATTTCTCAAATCATAACTCAATATCTGAATTAAGATTAACTTAAATCAAGATTGCTGACACTACTGAAATCTTGGAACAGACAGTCCTTTGTTGTGATGACAGAGATGTTAGCAGCATCTCCATTTCTGCTCACTAGATGCCAGGAGCACCTCCCCAACTGCTGACACCAAAAATGCCTCCATAAATTGCCTAGTGTCTCCTGAGGAGCACAGTGGTCAGCTCTTCCCCATTGGTGACAACTGCAACAAACCTAAAGCTGAAACTGAAGAAAACTGACCTCTTCATAATATTGAGCCTTTCTCTTGATAAAGTTTCCATTAATTTTGTTGATTTGAACAAGACAGAGAAACAAAGGGAGGAACCGGGAGTGATCTCACCTGCTCATCCATTCCCCTAACGCCTGCAGGGTCTGGGGATGGGTCGGATGAGGCTGGGAGCTGGGAACTCAATCCACATCACCCATCTGAGTGGCAGAAACCCAACTATCCAAGCATCACCACTGTGTCCCAGGGTATGCGTTAGCAAAAAAGCTGGAGTCAGGAACTGGGGCTAGGAAGTGAATCCTGCACTCTAGCAGAGGTTGCAAGCGTCCTCATTGGTATCTGAGTCATGAAGCTAAATGCCCACCCATCATTTATTCTGAAGGCTGCTCTTGCATCCAGCAGTCCTGTTTGTAAATACTTGTGAATTTTCTCCAAATATTCAAGTAATCTGCAAATAAATGTACATTAACTTCTTCTATTTCAATCTTTTTACTTCTTAGTTTATTGTACTTGCTAGGATGGCCTGCATAATATTCAATAGACATAGAAATGTTTCATCTTACTGCTAACTGTGGGGCAGAAGGACTCCATATTCTACTACTGAATATAATACTCTTCAGAAAGTTCCCTTCTCTCACTATTTTCCTGAGAAATAATACCAAGAATGAGTTGATGTTATTAAATTCTTTTTCTGGAGATGATCAAGTAATTTTTCTTCTTTATTCATGATTATTTATGTAGGTCATATTTTAATATTAAAACAACCCTGGGCCCGGTGGCGTGGCCTAGCGGCTGAAGTCCTCACCTTGAACGCGCCAGGATCCCATATGGGCGCCAGGTTCTAGTCCCGGCAGCTCCACTTCCCATCCAGCTCCCTGCTTGTGGCCTGGGAAAGCAGTCGAGGACGGCCCAAAGCTTTGGGACCCTGCACCCGCGTGGGAGACCCGGAAGAGGTTCCTGGCTCCTGGCTTCAGATCGGCACAGCACTGGCCCTTGTGGTCACTTGGGGAGCGAGTCATCGGACGAAAGATCTTCCTCTCTGTCTTTCCTCTTCTCTGTATATCTGACTTTGTAATAACAATGAATAAAATCTTTAAAAAAAAAAAGAAAATGTTTTCTAAAAAAAAAAAAAAACACCACCACCACCACCAACAACAAAAAACCCCTGCATTTCTTTTTGAGGATTGATTTATTTGTTTGAAAGGTACAGTTAGAGAAGGAGAGAGGGAGGGAGAGGAAGAGAGAAAGAGAGAGAGAGGGAGCTTTTTCATCTACTGGTTCACTCCCCCAAAAGTCCTCAATGGTCAGGACTGGGTCAGGTCAGCACTAGGAAGCAGGAACTTCTTCCAGGTCTCTCATATGAATGAAGGAACCCAAGAACTCGGACCATTTTCTGCTGCGTTCCAGGCGTGTTGGCAGGCAGCTGGAACAGAGGTGGAGCAACTGTATCTCAAACTGGCACCATACAGGATTCTGTTGTCACTGGCAGAACTTACCTGACATGCCACAGCACCAGCCCCCAACCTTGCATTCTTGTAATGAATCATGCCCAGCAAAAAATTTTGCTTAAATCATGTTTGATTGTGATTTAATATTTCATTGATGTCTATCAATGAAACAATTTCTTAATAGTACACTAAAATTTAATATTCATCTAGTTTTGTTATAGCTAGCACTACCGTGGAGAAATAACACTTTTTAAAAAAGCATAATATGGGCCCAGCGTGATAGCATAGCGGTTAAAGTCCTCGCTTTGAACACACCAGGAACCCATATGGGCACCGGTTCTAATCCCAGAAGCTCCACTTCCTATCTAGCTCTCTCTTTGTGGTCTGGGAAAGCAGTCCAGGACAGCCTAATGCTTTGGGACCCTGCACCCACATGGGAGACCTGGAAGAGGCTCCTGGCTTCAGATTAGCTCAGCTACAGCCATTGAGGCTGCTTGGGGAGTGAACCATAGGACAAAAGATCTTTCTTTCTCTGTCTCTCCTCCTCTCTGTGTATCTGCCTTTCTATAAAAATAAATACATCTTTTTTTAAAAAAAAAAAAAAGCATAGGGAGGGGTGTGGGGAGGGGTGGGGGGATTCCCAGAGCCTATGAAACTGTCACATAATGCAAAATAATTAATAAAAAAATGAAAAAAAAGCATAATACTTGAACTGTGAGATCATCATATAGAATAAAACAAACCTTGATCTTTCTCCCGCTTTTTATAATGTAGTGAAATATGCACAACATGAAATTTTCCATTTCAACCATCTGAGGTGTGTGGTGCAGGGGAATGCAGTTCAGAAACATTGTTGTACAATCCCCCACATCATCCGTCTCCAGAAATCTCATTTTCTTAACTCTATAACCCATTAAATAATAATTTCCTCCTGTCCCCCATACCCCCAAGTACTGACAATAATGTTCATTGTCTCTATAAATTTGACAGTGTTAGGGACTTAAAATAAATGAAATAATACAATACTTACCCTTTTGTGATTTATTTCACTCGGCGTAATGTCTTCACAGTTCATCCATGTTGTGGCATGTATCAGAACTCCCACAATATTCAAAATGATACAGCATCATACACATACAACAGATTTTGTTTATTTGCCATCAGTTGACAGTAGCTGCTTTCACCTTTTGTCTATTCTGAATTATGCTGCAATGGACATAGGTATGCCAGTGTCTCCTCCTGTCCCTGGTTTTAATTATTTGGGATATGTGCCCAGAAATGGAACTACTGGGCACATGATAATTCCGTTTTGAGAAACTGCCATACTATTTTTCATAACAGCTGCGCCATTTTATATGCTCCTCAGTAACGCTGTTTTGTAATTCCTATACAAAAATTAATTTGAGATGTATTATAGATATCGTTTTTACTGGCAAAGCAATGAAGTTGCTACAAGAAAACATAGGCAAATAGCTTCATGATTCATCTTGCTGTTCCTACATTTATTTATTTGCACATTGAGTTATTTTTAGATTTATTTATTTTTATTACAAAATCAGATATACAGAGAGGAGGAGAGAGAGAGAGGAAGATCTTCCATCTGATGATTCATTTCCCAAATGACCGCAATGGCCGGTGCTGTGCCGATCCTAAGCTAGGAGCCAGGAACCTCTTCTGGGTCTCCCACGCGGGTGCAGGGTCCCAAAGCTTTGGGCCGTCCTCGACTACTTTCCCAGGCCACAAGCAGGGAGCTGGACGGGAAGTGGAGCTGCCGGGACTAGAACCTGGCGCCCATATGGGATCCTGGCACGTTCAAGGTGAGGACTTTAGCCCCTAGGCCACGCTGCCAGCCCTGCACATTGGTTTTTGAAAAGCAGAATGACAGACAACGGACCGAGAGGAAGAGTCATGTCATCAGCTGGTTTAAATGCCTGGTAACGGCTGGGATCAGATCAGTCAGAAGCCAGTGCTTGGAATTCAGTCCAGGTCTCATACTTGGGTGAAAAGGACCTAACTACTTAGGCTGTTATCTGGATGCAACAGCAGGAGGATGGAATGGAAATGGAGGAGCCAGAACTCAAACCGGCACTCTGAAACAGGTTATGGGCATCCCAAGTACCGTTAATTTGCTGTACCACAACACGCTTGCCAGCCTAATGATCTTGAGATGAAGACATAGCCATGAGATACTATTTTGAAGGCAGATTTTTCATTTCTAATAGTGGCTTTAAGATACAGTACAATGATGACAAAAAAGGGAATTCTCCCTAACTTATTCTAATAACCCTGGATAATATCTTATATCTTATGTTGTGTTAGAATGCTTTAAATAAGAATGTATATCCTAGTCTGTCAAGGCTTCATCACTAAAGAACTCTTCTCAGACTCATTGATTTTCATTTGTCAGCCCTGACTCTGAAACATCTAAGTTGATGATCCTTGATTTATAGTATTATTGTATTCAAATAATTATTACAGGTAACTTTTTTTAAAAAAAGATTTATTTATTTTTATTGGAAAGGCAAATTTAAGAAGAGAGGAGAGATAGAAAGATTGTCCATATGTTGATTCACTCCCTAAGTAGCCACAATGGCCAGAGCTGGGCCAATCTGAAGTTAGGAGTCAGGAGCCAGGAACCTCCCCCAGGTCTTCCACACGGGTGCAGGGTCCCAAGGCTTTGGGCCGTCCTTGACTGCTTTCCTAGGCCACAAGCAGAGAGCTGGATGGGAAGTGGAGCAGCCAGGACACGAACCGGCGCCCATATGGGATCCTTTTACATGCAAAGCAAGGATTTAGCCACTGAGCCATTGTGCTGGGCCCACCGGTATGTTTTTCAATTAGGAACTAACTGTGCTTACACATGTGCATGCCATCAACAAACATGTAGTGTAATTGTCCTAGTTTACCTTTATTCTATTGGCTGGGGACTCTTCATGATTAATGTTCTAAGAAAACTTTGAAAACCCCTCACAATTTGTGCACCAGTGGCACAGGACAGGCTGCACATTGTGTGTCCCTCCCTGAGTGGAGACAACAGGTAACAGAGAAAGGTCTCCCAGCAGAGTGCGCAGTTTATCATTGTATAGTTACAAAAGGGCATGGATCGGGGAAGGAGGGTGAATTAACAAGCATGTCATCACTTTGTCAAAATACCTGACAAGTCTCCTTAAGAAGAAATGGAGGGCATATATCCTACAGTTTTGGAGGTTCAAGGGTCCAGTGCCTGCATCAACTCAGGGTTGGTGAGAGTCATGGATGGGTTGTAGTGGTGGGAGGGGGAGCAGTCATATATATTTTTTCCAGATTTATTTTATTTTTATTGAAAAAGCAGATTTACAGAGAGAAAGAGAGACACAGAGAAAGATTTTCCATCTGCTGGTTCATTTCCCAAATGGCCACAACGGCCTGAGCCCAGTTGATCTGAAGCCAGGAGCCAGGAGCCTCCTTGAGGTTTCCCCAAACATTGGAGTCATCTTCTACTGCCTTCCCCTTAAGCAGAGAGCTGGATCAAAAGTGGTGTAGGCAGAACACAACCTGGCACCCATAGGGGATGCCAGCACCTGAAGATAGAGGATTAGCCTGTTGAGCCACTGTGGAGCCATGCTTGCTCCTTTTATAGCAACCTCCCCTCAGCAGCACTCACCCTAGAAGACCAGTATCCCCTCCAGAGGGCTGCACACTCCCTCCCAGACCTAAGAACCTCACATGCTCTCACCTCTTAAAGCTTCCACCACTCCCCACCACCATGCCCAGGACCAAGTTCCCAGCACCTGGAGCAGAAAGCACAGCAGAGGCTTTCTGAGATTGCTGGATGGCCTCACAGCTCTCTCAGGGGCATGGTCCAGTTCAGAACATTGCAAGCAAACAGAAGAAACACTTTGGTCTTCCTCTTGTTTCTTAAATGAATATCCTGAGCAATAAATAAATACCGAAATGAATTCAATGGGGATTGTGGGATCATGCAAAGGGAGAAGAGTTCCAATTGAAAGACACCAAATGAGGGCATCCTTAGGGCTCGGTTACCTGTAATGCTATGAGGTCAGAGCACAGCATACCAGGAAACAAATATTGTGAGATGAGGTCACAAAGAGCCTATTACCAGCAAAGGCCATTGAAAATGGGAACATAAACCTTCTCTACATCCTGCCATTGTGACCCTGAAGGAGTAATAAGTTTGGATTTCCACCCATTGGTTGCTTATAATACACGAACTTCTTAATCACCGTGCTTACCCAGTGTATTTTTTTGTCACAGCAAATGGTTTAATGGGATAATTTACACTGTAGTCATTCACTGCTATTTAGCCATCAGAACCGGTCTGGAAGGAGCCTTAATTTCAGAGGTGACATGATAGAAACTCCAAATTTCCAACAAGTAACTTAAATATAAAAGCAAGTACTGAAAGGCCAAACGAGAAGCCCATTAAGATGGTGAGGAGTGTCTCTTACCTCTGCACTCAATAGCAGAAAGCAGGTTAACAAGACACAAGAGCAAGGATCTCTAACAGACAGCACCGTGTTTAACAAATGTATACATTACCAGTCTCTATGACCTTGAAGTGACATGCAGAACTTTCTGGTAATTTTGTTTTGGACTTGAAACATTTACAAGCATTATCTCCATCATGTAATTCAGGAAAGGGAAGACCATTTTCCAGCTGGCTGACCTGCCTCACCTTGGTACTAATGCCTCAACCCAGCCCCTCATCTGTGTTGATGTACTACTAAATAATATGCAGTGGCTTGCCTATTAAGTAACATCCAATAGCTCAACACTGTCAAATGAAGTCCAAGTTCATATGCATGTTCAGGAGCTATTCTCCTGCCCCTTTGTAACTGGCCCCTCTAACTGCCTTTCCAGATTTATCTCCATGGTTCTCCTCCATGAATCCGACACTGGAATCATGCCAAAGCTCCTCTGTACATTGTACTTTACCTGGGCCTCCTGGACCAGACTACAGCTTACCTCCCATTCCCCTGTCAAAAGACATTCTTTTGTTTAAGGCCCAACTCAAATGACACTTCTCTTTGGAGTTTTTGTCTAATTTCTTAATATCCATAACACTTTTTTCACTAGGAGTAAAAAAAAAAATAACTGGGGAGTAGATTTTTAGCCTAACAGATTAGATGCTTGCAACCAAAATTGGAGTACCTGGCTTCCATTTCTGGCTCCAACTCTTGACTCATTCTTCCTACCAGCTCAGATCCTGGGAAGCAGTGGTGTTGGCTCAAGTAATTTGGTTCGTGCCACCGACATGCGAGAGCTGGATGCCATTCCTGGTTCCTGGCTTCGGCTCCAGGCCTGCCGAGGCTGTTGCAGGCATCTCAGGAGTGAATCCGATTGTATGTGCTTGTTCTTCTCTCTCTGTTTCTCAAATAAAAGCAATTTGAAAAAACTGGTAGCCAGTGTAACAGAAGTCCCATCTGAGCCTACAGGAAATGTACACTTCTCTGGTCCTGCCTAAGAAGGGTGGAGCAGTACAATCATACAGTACAATCGTATGATATCATCTGTTGGAAAGAAGTGGGAAGGTGTGATGAATAGGTAGGTGCATAGGTTCTTGGGAGCAGAGCATAGAAAATGGAGAAGATATGCAGACTATCTCCCAGCCTTGTCCAAGATATGCTCCTGCATGGACCCCATGGGGACAGGAGGTATTGGGCCAAAGCCCATAGAGCTGTTTTCCCAAGAAACTCTGCAGAGAGACAGAGGGACATAAATAGGCTTGGGTCTGTCTTCTTAGATTAGGGGCAGAAGGAGAGTGTTAGCTTGCTGTCACTGAGCCCTGACCAGCCTGTGCACAGAAAATGAAGCCTGGAAAAAACTTGGGTTGTGTTGACATTCATTTACAATCTGGAATTGTTTAAAAATTTGTCTCCAAATAATTGTCTGATTTGATCACCAAAAACTCCATGTGAGCTGGGTGTATATCTGCCAGGTTCTCCCCAGAGCAATGGATATGAGCACAGTATTTGTGGAGGAGAGAACCCAAGACTTGTTGGCAGCTCTAACTATGAGCACAAATTTTTCTTCATATGGCTATAGAAGCATGGATAAACCATGATCACTCTGAGCTTTGATTCCTTAGCTTCAGAATAGGAATAACAACTCCTTCTGCATGGGGATGCTATGAGACCCAGAAATGACAAACAAATCCTGCACGAGTGTGAGAAATTATTATGGCACAGGACTATGCACCATGCCATTCATCTTCTGTCATAACTCAGTTACTCTCATACACATTGCAACAGACCAGAAATGATGAAGGAACAACCATGCCTTATTCATCTGTCTCAACTTGTTTTGCACAAAGTAGGAATTCAATACTATGGCATGCCCCAGAAGCACTGCGCTTCCCATCTCTAGGACAGGCCTGGGAAACAGGATTCTAATTGCAGAATGACTTGGACACCAATCCTGACAGACCAAGGTCATTTATTCAGGTAATCAGGTATGTAAGAGAGTCAAAAACGCTAGGACAAATCAAGTTTCCCAGGAATGCAATTCGTGGTAAGATAGGTAGTAATAAAGCATTGTTGTGGTTTGCATATGGTTGGAGTGTTGCCCAATGATTGGAAGCTTGGTCTCCACACTGGCAGGTTTGAGTTAGGCAATGGTTTGAGTCTTTAAGAGACAGTGGTTAATGGGAGGTCCTGGGATCCCTTTGGGGCCCTGCCCTCTAAAAGGAGTTAGATCTTTTCTTTTTGAGCCCTGGGTAGTCCCCACGGGAGCCTTGTTGTAGTAGGAGCAAGCCCTGCTCCTGCTCTGTTTTCTTCTTCCTGACAACAGATGTGACTGCTCACAACCAGTGGCTCTCACTTGACTCCTGTGTCATGCTATTTGGGCTTCCAGCCTCCAAAATTAAATAAGACTTAAATAAGCCACTTTCCTTTATAAAGTTAGCCTACTTTAGGAATTTTTTGTTTTGATAAGAATAAACTGACTTGGGGGGGGGGGACCCCAGAGTGGAGCAAGCGGACAGGAGGAGGCTTGTATCCCAACCCTGGAGACTCCCGGATCCTCACCAAGGACTATCAGTACGGGCACCAAGGACTACATCCCAACTGCCAAGGAGACCACGGGGAATTGGAGTGCCTTCAGAGGCCGAGAACTCTGAGGTCATCCACCCCTGTTTGGATCTCCCACGTGGGATGGACGAAGCCCAAATCCTTCCTCGCAGGATCCAAGGTCATCGGAGCAACAGCCAAGAACCCTGAGTGGTCCGCAGAAACAGAAGAGTAAACTTCCTTTGGGAGTAGGGAGAGAGAAGCTTTCTCTGGTCCTTACTTAGTTCCAACTTTGGATCCCCACCCTCTCTTACAATAACCATTAGGGTTGCTCTGGAGCAACCCCTCAACACACACACACAGACATACACACACACACACACATTAGAATAGATAGACAGAGAACAACAAGGAAAGCTTAGAACCAGACAGGAAACGGTCAGTGTGTACTCACACGTACCTTACTAGGTAGGACACAAAGATTAGTTACTCCTCAATAAGGTACTGAAGATTTCTCTGCACACCCCTCCTAAAACTGTTCTGCACCTCAATTGTTGACATATGCCTTGTTAGAGTTACAACCCAGTTTAGACTATCCTAAAATCTGCCAAGTTCAGCAAAATTATGCTTCAACACTATAAACTGCTAAATACAAAAATGAAAACAGACACAAGACAGCTGAATAGTACCCTATAGCCATTTTAAGGAGTATAGAAGCCAGTAGTATATAAACTAAAATTGAAATGTCAATGAAGTAGTCACAGGACATAGTTAAGAACTTGCATTTTTTTTAACATATTGGTTACTCAATGCCATGTCAATTAATTCCATAAGGTTGTAAATTGTCGTTGATGTTATGTTGTGGCTTTAAATTGATCAGGATGATATTCTGCCAGCTCTGCCTTCAGATCAGAGATGGTCTCCCCAAGAAACTGTTGAATTTACCTGGACAGTAAGATGCTGGACTCTATGCTTGGTATACGCTTGCAATGAAAGAATCTTGACTGATTTTGAAATGTAATACAGCAACAAGGTGGAGGAATCCACCATGGAGGGAGGGTTTGGGGAGGGGTTGGGGGGAATCCCAGAGCCTATGAAACTGTGTCACATAATGCAATGTGATTAATAAAAAAAAATATATATATATATGTTAAAAAAGAATAAACTGACTAAATATAACTATTAAAAGATAGCGAGCAGGGACTTGCATTATGGCATCCCATGTTACAACACTAGTTCACATACTGGCTATTCCACTTCTGGTACAGCTTCCTGCCAATGCTCCTCAGGAAGCAGTAAAAGATAGCCCAGGTGCTTTGGTCCGTGCTACCCATGCGAGAGACTTGAAAGGAGTTCCAGGATCCTGGTTTTATCCCAGTCCAGTCCTGGGTATTGCAGGCACATGGGGATTGAACCAGGTGATAGAAGCTTTCTCTTTCCCTTTCTCTGCTTTCCTAATAAAATAAATCTTTTGCAGGAGAGAAAGTGAGCAGAGACAGGCATACCTTTCCAATTAAGGGCCAGGTAGTAAACACTACACTTTGTCACATTAACATAAAAGCAGTTGCTGACAGAATGTGAGCAAAAAGAGTGACTAGTTTCCTAGAAATCATATTTAAGAAACAGAAGTGGTGAGCTGCAGTTTGCCAGCCCCCAAGGCGGAAGCCAGGGAGGGCACACGGCACAAAACATGGAGGACGTAAAAGCACCCTGTGACACAGAGCTGAGAGGGGGACCCCAAAGAGGAAAGGTAAAGCTCTTGGTAAAGTTTCAAGCACTGAAATGAACAAGTACATCGCTGGAGAGAAGACATTCTGCTTACACTAGATCCAAGCAAATTTCATCCTAGAAGCTCAAAAGGAGAAAGAAGACTCTGGGGTTTTAGCTGCCTAAAACACCCATATGAGCCCCACAGTGAGATGCAACAAGCTGCTTAGAGAACCAAATGTGCTGTTGGGCCTACTCATGAGAGCAGAGAGACCAGCCCCAATACCACTGACCTTCCCTGGGAAGTCATGTACTTGACCTTAAGTCCTGCTGAGCATCTGACACATGGGAGGTAGTCCCTGGAAATCATACCCTCCTGTTTTGCTCTGGAACAGTCTGGTGGTCTTCTTTGTAGCACTCTGAAAGGTGACACTGGGTGAAAGGTAGGTGAGGGGTTATGGGTGTGTAGAGGGACGGAGCACAGGCAGCACTCCAGGCAGGGGTATAACACCAGAATCTGTGATGCCCAGCAGGGGCTCACGTGCCTTCAAATCCCCAATGAGAATGCAGGTGCCCAGAAAGTGAGGGGAGCAGGTCATCTGGCTTTCCAACAAGTCTCCAGCTTTTTAGCTTCTGTTTTTGTTTTTCCTAAAAATGTGCTCCCTTACCTGAGAGAAGAAACTAATGTGTTGATGTGTTCAAGGAAACATTGGGAGTATTTGACAGGAGGCTATAAAGGGAATGAGTTCAAGGAACAAGCGCGTCTATAGCAGGAGTTCTCATCACCACCAATAATCCACTTGCAAAGGAACTAATTACATTTGGAGAGGATTGTGTGCTTGATAAAATAATTAAAAATAAATTGCTCTCCTTGGAAATGCCAATTGCTGAATATTAACCCTTTGTCACACAGACATTAAATAGCTGTATTTTCTCAAGTCTGGCATGCGGCTTTGATGGCACTCTAAGACTGGGTACAGAAAGGCCTCGGTTTCTCAGAGGGCAAAGGAAGGGGCCCTCGTCCAGTCGTTGAAAGCCTCAAGCCATGACATTGGCCTCCTTGGGACTTTCTAGCCTAAGGGGCTAGAGCTGACTCACCTGAACCCTGAACCCTGCTCCCAAGGGAGCGGACAGAAGCACCGTTAGCCACTCCTTTACCACATGACTTGTCCACCTTCCCGTGAGCCTTTGGCAGGGGGAGGGAGGGAAGTAGGGGGCCCTGGGGTGGGCAGGGGCAGTGCCACTCAAAACAAGAAAAAGCCCAGTTGTTACTCATGGTGACTCAGGAAGTCATATTGAACAATAGCAAGGAACAAAACAACAACGAAAATAGGTTACTGCCTGTCTCAGCATTTTGTCAAAGAGTCGGTACAGGTTAAACACCTACTCCTAAGGTCTTGGATAGCCATTTGTAGATGGGTTGGAGGAAGAAAAATGGATTTTTGTCTCAAAAGAAGCATGGAGGCACACAAGAGCATGTTCCTGGCTTTTCCTGCCTTGGAGACAGCAGGCTGCCTGGGTTTTACCTCAGGATCTCGTGGAATTTAGAGGCCACTTCTATCCTTACGAGGAGGCGTGGCCTCCCATGAGGGGTGGTCTGTGCAGGGAGATACAAAGGAGCGATGAAGTAACATATATCACTGAAGCGAAAACTGGCCTGTGTGTGGGCAAAACCCATGCTCATATGCAGAACATGGCAGTCATACAGCAAGGAAACAGGTTTCATAGGAACAGCAAAGTCAGGTAAAGTTTGGAATGCTGAGGATCAGGAAAGAGATGGGAGAAGCTGGCTGGAACAACTCAGGAAGTTCCTGGGACTGTATTAGCCCAAAAGCTAACCATGTGTATTTGCATGTGTATCCCCATTCACTTGCCTCCACCAGCACTAAAAAATAGCTCCTGCCACTGCTCTATAAAATGTAGAAAGAGTGGACCACTGAGGCCCAACCAATACGGCATGATCCAGGCTGGTGCCCTCTGGAGCCAATCAAAGGCTCTTCCTCTCCACAAGTGGCCATCGAGTCTGGTGGTCAGTTTCCATAACAGCAGCATGAAACACCACCTGACCCCATGGACACAATCAATAATACTATGTGTGCTTACTGATTGCTAAGGCCACAGGCAACGGTGACAAAGAGAAAATGCCTGGAGAGTCCAATCCAAAAGCCTCGTGCTCCTTCCAGTCCGCAGCAGGTGCCTCTCAGCAGGCTCAGTTGTCTTCCTCTTCCTCTCCATCCTCCATCCCGCCGGTGGTCCTGTCTCCAGCCCCTCTCAGGTGCACCCAGGGAGCCTTCTGCTGCTGAGCCTTGAAGGTCAGTGTCGCCACCTTCCTGGCATTCTGGTACCAGCAGAGCAGTGCCAGGAGCAGAAGGAGGATCAGGACCAAGGGGCAGATGATTAGGAAGTAGAGCAGAGAGGTGGAGGAGCAAATTCCGGAAAGAAATGCGGGTTCTGCAAAGAAGGGGAGACAAAAGAAGCCAGCATCAGTTGATGGCTGCGTCCTGCTCAATCCCTGACTCTTGTGGGACTTGCCGTTAAGGCAAATAATGTCCATATAATGGGGCCAAATAGCCCCTTGAGCGGGCCAGGAAGGGAGGAGGGCGCTGCTCTGTTCTTCCAACACAGCTCCCCCTGGGTCTGGCAATTTCCAACACCGCTGGAGGTTCCAGTGACCTACTTAAAGCCACCAGGCAAAACAAACAAACAAACAAACAAAACAAAACAAAAAAGCAAGCCTCTCCTTTAATCTACCTTCCTGGGAAAAGATATCCATAATTCAGCCCTCGTTCTCAACTGTGTTGCTGCTGCTGAATTTTTAACTCAGTTATTCCCACCGCTGCTTCCAGGGCACAAACCGCCCTGTTCTCAAAATCCGCTGCATCTTCAGTGAGGAGCCCCTGACAAAACTCCCCCCTCCACACCGCCGAACACATACACACAGCACCTGCCGCTCCCCAACCCGGGGGGCCCACCCTTCGGCTCCCTGACCGCGTAGCTCCGCTGTGGTCACCGCCTGACCTACTCCAGGGACCCAAGCCTCCTCCTCCTTCCCAACCGGCTGGTACTACCCTTCCTCCACCTGCTTCCTACCTAGCCTCAGGCACAGTTCCTCTTTTTTATCCCCTTTGTGTAGACATCTTTCTTGCCCTTCCACCCGCCCCCTTTGCTTCCTTGTCTTTAGTGGAGGTTTGCTGAGGATGCCATTGGCTTTAGTATCCCCTGCACACACGTGCTCGATCGCTTCTGCTGATCTGAATTAAACCGGATCGACTGCAGCCACACAGACAACGGGGACTCTGTGCAGGCAAACAGAGACACTTGCTCGGCGGCAGCTGCTGTCCCGGGGGAAGAAGCGGCAACAGCAGCCAGCACGCTGAGCACGCAGAGCAGCCCAAAGTGGATGCTGACCACTCAGCCAGACAAGCAAAGGCAGGCAGGACAGCAAACACTCTAGTTTCCAGGAAGCTGCGTCCTGAGCAGCTGGCCAGTGAACCAGGTGTACATTCTCCTGGAGCTGAAAGGCACACGCTTAAAGGGACACTGCTTACTAAATGGGGTCTTCAAACAACTTACATTTATTGATGAGATAGTATTTGAAAGCAGGGGTGTTCTGAAAATTCTGACGCTAACAGTAGCTAACAAAGATTTTGCTGGAGAATTGCAATGATAGAAGTAATTTCTTTCTCTTAGTTTACACACTCTTAGAGATAAAAACAGCTTTTAGAGGTCATTTTGACCAGCCTTCTGCAGCAGGAATTCCATTTTGTCATTGCTGATTCATTTTCATGTGCAAGAATGTCTCTCTGGTGGAAGTCAAGGAAGGTTCTAGAAAAGTGCTGAACTCCTGCATTATGAGCTTCTTGAGGGTACAGCCTGTACCTTACACGTCATGGGATCTGGGGCAGCACTGTGTGCCGGGCCTCCATGGAACTCAGTGACAGCATCCACGGCGCAAGCACACTCACAGTTGGGAAAGCAGCGGCGGCTGCCATCACCTTCCACGAGGTCAAGGTTATCACTGTGCATGAGTTGGCTGCTCTGAGTGGGCTAGTGAAGAGCTGCAGAGGTTTGGGCTGGGATTTTCTCTGGGCTCCTTTCTATTTTCCAGCCAAACTAAGTGGTGTATGTCTCTATATGTGTCTCTGTGTGTTCATGTATATATAAAAGGAAACAATGATTAAGCTAGATTTCAAAATCTTGACCATCTCCTCTTCACATCCTAGCCAGCCCTGCTCCCAAATAAACCATCTTGATCATTATTCTTCTTCTAGGTTTGATTGATGTGTATTTGAAGGCCAGTGGGCCAAAGAAGGCATAGATCACAATGCTGAAAGAGAATGAAGCCAGACTCTAGGTGTTAGGAACCCTCATTTGGGGATTTTACAGAGAGTACCGAGTGAACACCTAGTGGGTCTCAAAGAGAACCTGGTTCAAATCCTCACTCTCCACTTAGCATTATTGACATTGTATGTTACTTGTCCGGTCTAATCATCATTTTACGGTTTTTCAAATGGAGATACTAATTTCTAGAGTTCTGAATATATATATATATGTATATATATATACACACACACATATCACTTCACAGAAGATTGAGGGTACTTGCTGAGTTGGCAAACCCATAAGCATTAACTAAAATGCTACTGAGAAAGTTATGGTACAGGATAATCACAAGCAATCTCACAAGACCAGAGCCTGCATCTGTTCTATTTTTGTCCCCAGATCAAAGTGACGTTCCCAAGAGAATGAACACTTGGCCCTTCTAATCACAGAGGGCAGAGAAATGTGAGGTCAGAGTTCATGCACCAAGTACCGTAGTTGCTTACATGGTGTAATCAGAATGGCAAGAATGATCAATGTCCAGGACCTGGGAGAATTCTAAGAGTGTGCAGTCTTTCCGTGAGACTTCAACATGACAGCACTGCCAGAGAGCTTGCCTATCTTAAAGGAGAGGTTGGCTCCACTTAAAGTGCTCTTCTCAGTGCCAAACTGGCCAACAGCAGCCACTTGCAGCTCTGGAGTTTCTACATGACCCCTCCTGGGAGCACACTGTTTGCCTGACATCCTACAATCACCATGTCCCACCATCTGCCTCTCACCCATATCTGGACTAGAATTAGTGACATTCCACCATTAAGTTTTGGCATTTTCAATCAGTCCAAGTGTTCAGTGCTCAAAGTACAAGGCCTGCAAAACAGAGCCAACAATGTAATGAGAATACTTCATCATGAGGTTTAGCTCATAACGTGCTGCTGCCCACAGCCAAATACAGCATGAGGAACACTCTTTTTTTGTACTGTCCTAGAAATACATCAGAAGAGAGCTATGGAATAACAACGGGGTTACTAACTTCTTTCCATATGCAACTCAAAACGTGAGCATCTAACCATGCACTGTGTGCTCATGTAGGTGAATTGGCTCCCGTAAAGGAAATAGAAGTGGGGTGAACTGACCTAGTAAGAAGTATATCCCACAATAAGTATGGAAAAGACAAGATCCTTCCCCCAAGAAATCTGTCTTAATTTTTCTGCCTTCATTTGCATAACCACATGTTCCAAGAGTTCTGGAATGTAGTCCTAAAGCAAAGTCAATCTGAGATGAACAAATAGAGTGAATAGAAAACCCTTAGGGAAGTGAGAATTGGTACTATGTTATAATTAATCTAGGTTTCCTCAATACATAGAACTGATACTCACAAAGAGATGAATTCACTGTGATTCTGTAAATATTTAAGCACCTGCCCCCATCTAGGCACTGTGCTAATTAGTGCTGGCAACAAGATGCTCACAGTCTTTGTGTCTCAGAATTCATGGTCCGGCAATGGTGATGAATGATAAATAGGCAATTGCAGGTGTAAGGACTGAGAAAAAGGTAAGTCACCGAAACTGGCAGTTTAGTTGGTAGGCAGAGGATTAGTAGATACTTACCCGGGAATGGTAGCATGGAGCGTTCCAGTGTGGCGATCCATTCAAACTGAGAGGTCAGACATTCAGTTATAGCTACTCTCTTCTACATTGTACCTTTTTCCTTTCCTCTTTTCCCTTTAGAACTTAAAAGACCTCAAATCTTTAGCATCTTGAAACCAAAACAGAAAAGTAGAGCTAAAAACACTTTGACTAACACCTGTCGTTTGCCACTGCCTTTTCTCTTTTCCTTTCCGTCAAAGCTCTTGATAGAGTAATCTACACTTGATGTGGGCACTTGCTTACTCCTCAGCCCACAGCAGTCTGATTTCTCATTCTTTTTCTATAACTGTCCTATAATGTCAAATGCAAAGGACACTTGAAGCCTCTTGTTGTGATCGACCCCTTAGCAGGAGCTCAGTGTGCATATTCTCCCCCTCCTCTATGGATACGCTCTCTGCCTCTGCATTCTTGGCTGTCATCAACACAGCTTCTCCTCAGACCTCTCAGGCTCCGCTTTCAAGCTCCTTCACAAGTTCTTCATCCTCACTCCTCGATAAATGCTGCTTCTCTTGGAGGTTCATTCTTGGGCATCATTACTGGCTATAAATGGATAACTAACTGTTAATGTATAGCTCCATTTGAAAGCCATCATGTGTCCCAGACACTTCCTCTTTGACAACTCACAGGTGCTCCAGTCTCAATTCCTGATGAACTGACTCAAAATTGAACTAATCTCCCTCTAAAGCTTTCTCCTGTATTGCCATGCTTGGGAAATAGCTCCAGTCCCCACCTAAGCCAGAATCCAACCATTCAGCCTTGCTTTTCCCTTCCACTCACTCACTCTCCACATATATGAAACCAGTTTCTGAATCTTGAAGAGTCTCATAATTCTCAAAACTTGTCCCTAAGTCACACTGGTGCTGCCATAACTGAAGTCTTCACCTTGTCTTACACTCATTCGTACATTTCTCTTTTTGTTCTATCTGCCTCCCCTCTAATTCCTCTTGAACACTACTCCCAGTTAGGTATTCTAAAATGCAAATCTGATGTCACCTCTCAGCTGGAACCGGTTCAATGACAGTTTGTGTGAGTATCTGCATCTGTGTGTGTGTGTGTGTGTGTGTGTGTAATATGTTTTGAGGCATGGGGAGAAGTGAACTGTGCTAGATGCTTGAAATGCACTTGTGTACATAAGTCAAATGATATGCATATGATTTCATGGATAGTAGGTAGTGGAACTGTGAAGCTTATCTGACTCCGACTTTGGGGGGCTTTCATCAGTCAAAAACGTGGATGGAAATGCTTATTGGGGTGGGAGGGGTTCCAGAGAGCTTTGATTGTAATTATATAAAAAGCCTTCCATTGGTCATGGCATTAGTTACTTTTGAGACTTTGCAATTATGAAGAATACAAAGATCCCTCAAGTTTTAATATTGCATTTTCAGAACTCAACTCTTTAAAATATTACACCTGTTTCATAAGGATTCCACAGAAAATAACAACCTACACATTCATTATATATATATGCATATATATGTACTTGTATATATATAAAATGAAGGATCTCAACTGCTCCATGGGAAATGTGTGTTTTAGTGACAGAATATATACTGTTTGGGTTATTATCTATTTATTTTGCTGCAAAAACTGCTGATTCTACAGAGCCCATGAATTCTAGTGGGAAAACATGTATGGGATGTTCTCTGGGGTGTGTGACTTCCTATAATTGTTGGAATAGAAGAAAGGCTGAGAGGAAAAATAATGTTTTGCCTGGACACTCGGGAGAATAATTTTGCTGAAGAAGAGAGGGGGCAAGAGGATGATGGTGCCCCAGGGAACCTAACAGATAACTCTGAACTCACTCTTGAAGCTGGGCTGCAATTGTCCATGCTTTAAGATGTTGTGTTTTTCCCTCCTGAGAAAGTTGGCAGGAGTCGTTGGAATCTTTCCTGATCATTTCTGTGTATTCTTCCTGGTGTGAGCACAAGACCACACCTCTTCTCCTCCAATGATCTTCCCACAGCAAGTTCAGCTTCTAGTTCACCTCTTGCCCAGTGGAATGAACTGAGTAAATGAACTTGGCTACAACACCTGCTCACTGATCAGAAGGGAAGATGTCCTAGCCTGTCCAGGGGCATTTGGCTTTTCACTAACAAGGGTTCAATAAATGGCTATTATACGCCTGGCACTGGCCCTCTCGTCCATCACAGTGACCTATAACACTGCCCTCCTGAGGCTGGGTGTCCAGCTGAGAAGGATGACCTTTGCTCTTCGAGAAGGGTCACCCTTTACCAATAACCTTGAGTAGTTGCCCTCCTTGCTGGAACCCCCAAACAAGTTCTTTCCTTGATGCTTTCAGGTGTTAGAATAGAGACACTAAATGCCTCATTAGCAACGTCATCCTGGAAGTTTGTGGAGCACAAAGAAACACCAGGAGGTTGGCACTTATTCATTGGGGCAGGTTTTTATTTTTGACATAGGGAGCCCTTAGCTCTGCAGTTGACCTTGGTTCAATCAGATCAAATTGTAAAGTCACCACCTCCTATCTCTCATTCCTATTCTTACTTTAGCATTTCTGAGATGAAAAGATCAACCAAGGGATAAGCCTGTCTGCCTCAGGCATTATTTGGCTATTCAAAGGGACATAACACTGGTGGCTTTGATGTTTGGGGGAAGAAGGGCAAGCAGGTCAGATGCTCCTGATAATTAAATGTCTGTGCTAAAAACTCATTTAGACTTTGTTCAGATGAGCTACTGTTGAGAGAGACTGCCATAGTATTGACTTTAGGAAATCTTAAAACTCTCTTCAGCCCAATGGAGAAGCAACAGGTACCTGGGAGGAAAAGCCTTCCCAGTCCCTGACCCTTGCATGTCAGGTGAATCCCATTACCTGAGGGCAGCACCGTGAGCATCATGCGTGGTGACTCATCGGATGCTTGGTTGATCCACCTGCTTGGCTGCCCGTGTAACTGCCACTCTCCCACTCTGCACCAGTACATTCCAGCATCTTCCATCTCCACCTGATGAAGCTTCAGGACGAAGTCTGCAGGAGATGAACGGTAACAGTGCAGGCGCTCCCGGAGCCCTTCTCCAAATTCCAGCAAGCCATCATGCTGCAGGTGTACCAGCATTTTACTTCCAGAATTCTCTCTGTCCCAGTACCACATCACGGAGTACAAGGAGGCTGGGCTGCCTGAGCTCTCCAGGCCACAGCGCATGGCTGCCTCTCTGTGCTCAGTAGCATTTTCTGTCCAGTTCACTTTGGAGATACGAAGCTTACTTCCTAGGAAATAGATGGCAGTCAGTTAGAGAAGAATGCAGACTGACCTTGTTCTCTGAAAAATCTGTTTCTCCATAGGCAGATCCAAGAGAGAGGTGGCAGTGGGGTGGAGAGAGAGAGCTGGAATGAGAGTGAGCCACCAATGGCTAATACACTCCTCAAATGCCTGCAATGGCTTGGACTGAGCCAGGCCTAAGCCAGCAGCTGGGAACAATTTAGGTTTCCCGTATGGATGGCCAGGACCCAATTACCTCAGCTGTCACTGCTGCCTGCTAAGGCAGCTGGAGTCAGGAGCTAGGGCTGAGAGTGGGCCTCAGGAACTCTGGTAGGAGTTGGGAGCACCTTACTGGATGTCTTCATCTCTGCACCAAATGCCCACTCTCAATGTTTCAACTTTATTACTTTTCCTTGGGCCCTGGCCTTCTTTCAGATTTGCCAGAACATTCTCTACTGGAACCAAACCAGCCACTTCTCTTTTTTAACCCAACCTCTTGGCCCCTGGACCTACCACTGAGCAACACCCAGATTGAAGTGGATCACCTCACCAGCAGCTTCTAGTTTCTCCTCGGTTCTTTTCCTGTTTTGCTTCCCAGGGGACCTATCTGGCCCTCTCTGCACCTCCGGTTTTATATCCACCACTCCTCCTCCTTAGCAAGCTACCCTCTGTGCACACCCAGGCTTTGCCTTTGGATTCAAGCATCAAAATACTACCCAAGGGAACCATTTAAATGACTAGATTAGGTGATGTTTTAAACAGATTTTAATATTTAGTTTTTGTTTCCCTCCTTCCCCATTTCCACTAAACAGCAGGTGAGGACTTGAAATGTCATCCAGAGTAGTTACAAACAAAATAAATTCCAATTCTATTACAAACATTTATTAATCTACTTTTTAAAAAAAACTTATTTATTTGTTTGAAATAATTACACAAAGAGAGAAAGAGAAAGGGAGGGAGGAAGAGGGAGAGAGAGAATGAAAGCAAGCTCTTTCATCTGCTGGCCTACTTTTCAAATATCTGCAATGGCTGGACAGGGCCTGGGATAGGATGAAGCCAGGAGCCTGGAACTCCACCTGGGTCTCCCATTTGGGTGCACGGGCCATATTTTGCTGTTGGCTCAGGTCATTATGGGGAACTGGATCGGAAGTGGAGCAACCAGGTCTTGAACCAGAGTCCTTATGGGGTGCTAGCACTACAGATGGAGGCTTTATCCACCATACACTTTACCCACATTGGCCCCTGATCTACTTTTAAAAGAACAACTTTGTCTCATCTCGAACTTTCTAATTACCATATCTACTTTCTGCTTTCTTTCTTAGAGAAGTAGGTGAAGTGTTAGCTCATGGGATATTGTCTCTGTTTCCTGGCCTCAGACCACTCCCTATTTTATTGCAATCTGACTTCCAGTCCCAACACTAAATTTAGCCAGGGCCTGGTGACTCAGCTCAAGGGAAGCTCCAGTCTTTCATTATTATTTTTTTTGTCTGCAATATTTATCACTGACATTCATTTTCTTCTTGAGATTCTCTTTTGACCTCAGAGAAAACTTCCCTCCTCCAATTCTAACCAATTTTCCTACGTTTCTTCTTCAGGGGCTTCTTCATTAGTCATTCCCTATAACAGACTCTCGGCAACCTGCAGGCTGTTTTGTGTGACAGCTACAGTATTTTATTTTACTTATTTTATTGTTTTTTGAGGGGGATGCAAAGAAAGAGAACACACTCCCAGCTGATGATTCACTCCTTAGATGCCTGCAAAGATAGGAGTAAGGAGTTCAGTTCAGATCTCCCAAGTGAGTGGTAGGATCCCAAGTACTTGAGCCATCATTAGCTGCCTCCTAGAATCACATACCAAGATGCTAAAACCAGTTTTAGCATCTTAACTCACATCTTAACCACCGTGCTAAGTGCCCACCCCTACTTAGAGTATATAAAGAGATTAAGGATTAGCAATTAATGTGCTAAAATTGGGAATCTTTCTTTCTCTCTCTGTCTCTCTGTCTCTCTCTCTCTCACACACACACACACACACACACACAGAGAGAGAGAGAGAGAGAGAGAGAGAGAGAGAGAGAGAATATAGTTATCTCTAATGTACAAATGATCTGACAGCACTGAGCCCACATCTCTACATGGGAAGCATGTCTCTTTAAAAGGTGGCATAAGCACATGGCGAAGACTCTGTCTGAAACACAGCCTAAGCTATAATAATGTTCTTTGCGCCTCCACAGATTGTGAGTCCCTTCAGAGAAAAGAGCTGGCCCTTCTATATCTTTGTATACCCTCTACCTCACACACAGCATTGTCCAATTATGATATTGTTTACTTCTTTGAGAGACAGAAATGTCCCATTTATTAGTTCACTGCCCTCAATTCCCACACCTGGATTGGACCAAGCCAAAACTGGGAGCCAGGAATGCAATGGATGGCAAGAACCTAAGTTGCTTGAACCATCACCTGCTTCCTCTCAGGGTATGCATTAGGAAGCTGAAATCAGAAGCAAACCCAGGACTCTACCCCAGGCACTAAGTTGTGGGATGTGAGCATCTTAACAGCCATGCCAAATGCCTGCTTCATAATCTTATTTTTTGATGCTGCCTTGAAAACAGAATTTTAAGCATGAAACTCAACCAATTTGCGTTGTGCTACCGGAGCTTATCCAATTGCTGGACCTTAGCTGTGACATTCATTTAATTTTAATCAACATTGGAGGTGACCTAACCAATGCTGAGAGGTCTAATCAACCCTGTCCACATTTAAGCTAGTGCAAATGGGTGGTATTTCCATTACATTTTTAAAGATCTCCTGAGGAAGAGGAGATTCCCTCAGTAAGCCATCGCAACGGTTAACTACTCTTATTTGCCAAATGTTGAAAAGCAATTTCTCTACCACATCCCCATAGAGTTGTACAGTTTCTGTTCACAGTGGGAGAAATATGCTTCGTATTACTCTTTCTCAGCCAAATTACAGTTGAGCCCCATTGGAATGACACAGCTTGTTATTATAGAGATCCGGAGATATGATACTCTGGGTAGCTGCAGACCAGGCTGCCAGGCTGGTAAGCGAATCAGTCAGAGATCTTGCGCCCATCTGAGCTCCTAGGACTCTGGGATGGATTCACCTTGAATGACCTCACTTCCTAAGTGGACTAGTAGGTGCTAGAGTCACTGCTGAATGGACATCAACTCTGAAATTCAAGGTCATCTTTTCATTTCCATATAATCACACCATAGGATAGCTACCCAAGCAAAGATGGTAGTCCTACAGAAAGACACATGAGAATCCATGCATAGTTTTTCCTAACACATGAATTTTTGAAGGTCTCTGATATGCATGGGTTTCAAATTTGCTTACATCAAAATTAAGTTGCCTTTAATTCCATTTCCCATACACTCATGTACACTGCAAGGTTTACCTGTGAACTTGAGTCTCAATTCTGTTAGTCCTGACTTCTCACGTCCCAGCTTGTGCCAAGTGCTGTTTGTAGACAACAGCCACTCTTCCACCACACAGTGATAGTGACCCTGGTCACTGTTATCCACACCCAGAATGTGCAGTTGAAACAAGTCCTGGGAAACTTTCTCAGTGTGAAATTTTTGTTTCTTCCAAGGGGTGAGAAATTCATCCCCATATTTCACAATATTGGTTTGGTCCATTTCCAGGATCTTTAGCCAGGGTGCATTAGTAGAAACAGAGAAATACCAAATAACAGCAAATTTAAGGTTTCCAGTGGACCAGGACAAAATGTTACATTCTATGTTGATGTTGGAGTTAGAGGAGATCTCTAGAACTTGGTTGCTTGAATTCACTTTTAGCTTGCTTTCTACATGAAAAGAAAGGAAACAGTTACTTTAAAAATGAAATTTAAAGGTAGAAGGGTGCTTGCTCTCTACATGAAAAGAAAGGAAACAGTTACTTTAAAAATGAAATTTAAAGGTAGAAGGGATACTAAAGATCAACCAAGGCAGTTCTTCCTACAATGTCTATGTGAATTCCCTTGACAACAGCCGCTCTAACTGCTCATTCAGCCTTAGAAGCCACCTTAAGACCAAGCAGCCCATTTCAACTGCAGGACGCTCGGCCACTAGGGAGACCTCTCCGTGATATCAAATTGAATTTTCTTTCTTCATACTCCATCCACTCTTCCTAGTTCTTGCTGCAGAAACAGATGGCAGAGGAAGCATCACCCCAAAAAGCCCAGTCTCTTTTCCACATGCTAATAGTTTGCTGTTTAAGCACAGGTCTGCTCTCTGCAGCATTGCATGCAACAAATCAAGGGGAAGTGGCATTGTTAAAGCTTCCTTTTCTATATGTTTGTTACCCAGAATACTTCTGGATACACAGTCTGCCAGACTGTACTTGTATCTGCCTTCAAACATGGGTAAACACAAAGAAGTCATCATGGGCTATTAAAATTGTATGTCTCTTTGATGGGCTGTAAGTCTTGTTTTCAATTCTTATTCTGACTTTTTGCTGATCTACTTTTGTAATTGCTTATTGATGTTGACATAGGTCTCTTTTCTATTCTTCAACAAACATTTATTAAGTGCCTAGTATACTCTATGCTGGACCACTCCAGGCTTCGTGGCTTCTCAGTGGCTCACAGTTAGAAGCAGAGACATACACATGGACAGAGGCTTAGAGATTACAGCATCATGTCACTCTGAGCTACAGGGTTATAGAGAAGTGGTGGTTATCAAAGCACATGGAAGGACCACAACCCAAACATAGGGATGTAAAAAGATATTGAGCTAAATCTTACGAGTTCGTGGGAATAATTCTAAGGCAAAAGGACTTAAAGAACTCCACACGAAAGAAGCAACTTGAAACACTCTGAAAGGGAACACTGAAAACGGAACAACTGTACATGATTTCATGTGGCTAAACTCAAGATGGAAAGTGGAAGATGGTACAGGAAAGCCCAACTGTGCCAGATAAGAAATCTTGTGGAGCATGACAAGGGAGTTTGGACATAAGATGCATGTGGAGGAGCTGTGATGACTCAGGTTTCCAACATGTATCACTGGTGGATCATGGGGACATGAGAATCATATAGGAGTAGATCTGGATAATCATGATGGATTTATGTTTTTGCCCTTTTAAGTGTGGACATGTCTTCGACATGTCTCTCCTGGAGGTCAGAAGAGAAGTGCTTCAGGATAATGCTTTGGGGGAATTGTTAGGCTGCATCCATCTTGGGAGGGTGCAGGGTGGAAGGAAAACAAGCTAAAGATAAAACTCAAAGGAAGAGTTTTCTTTAAGTACTGAATCAGTAAAGAGGTGATTTCTGCAAAAGACAATGAGAAGGAACACCCGCTGTTAAGAACAAACTCTAGTGTTATGCGGTCAAGAGAAAAAGAAGCTCCAAGAAGAAAGTCTTGGGACAATCATTTCAATACCAGAGATAGCACAAGTAAATGGGTTCATAAGCAAAACAACACTGAGCACAAAACAACACTGAGCAGCAGAGAATATGATAGCTATCATGTTTAAGCACGTGTCAAGCATTGTACTAAGCATGTTACATATGTCACATTTAAATTGCATATCAGCAATTTACAGCTGAAGTAACTAAGACTTGAACAAATTGATTGATCACTGCTGCTATTCAATGCCTGTCAGGTCTAAATGACATCAAATCTCTCAGTCATTCTTAAGAGAACTGAAATTATGAGACAGAAGATACACAACATAGCAGAACTTTGTCTAAGTTGTGTTTTAGTTTTAATGAGTTGATGAGGTAGATTTCATTTGACTGTAATAAGAAATTCCTTGGTTCTTATATATTAACACATTAAAAAGAGATAGATAAAGGTATTCTGATGGAATTTACATGCTCCTGACTACTAGGCAAGACATTCCAAACATTAGATAATTGGTAAGGCATGGGCAGTAACCAGGAAAAAGACTTTTCTCTCCTCTGCAGTTGGGTCCTTGAGGCTCCCTGCTGTACTCTGGTTTCCTTCCCTTCCCTTTCCTTTCCTGTCCTTTTTCTTTCTTTATTTACTTCTCTTTCTTCTTTCTCTCTCTCTCCTTTTCTTCCTTCCTTTCCTCCTCCCTCCCTCCCTTTCTCTCTCCATACTTCCTTCCTTTCTTTGTTAAAAGATTTATTTCTAGTTGAAAGGCAGATTTACAGAGAGGAGAGACAAAAAAGTCTTCCATTGCTGTTTTACTTCTCAAATAGCCTCAACAGCTGGAGCTGAGCCAATCCAAAGCCAGGAGTCAGGAACCAGGAGCTTCCTCTGGATCCCACATGAGTGTAGGGGCCCAAGTTCCCTTCCTCTTCTGCTTTCACCGTCCATAATAAGGGAGCTGGACTGGAATTGGAGCATCAGGGACACGAACTGGTCCAACTATGGGGTGCCGGTGCCGGTGCCACAGGGGAGAAGTATTTGCCTGTTGAACCTCCACACCAGCCAATGCCCCATGATATTTTAGTCAGCAGGTGGAAGGAGCTTTATAGGAAGATGCTGAAAGGACATAATACAGTGGTTACATTAGCCAGTATAAAAGGATGCTAGTGCCTCAACCACCAATATGACCATCCCATGTAGTCTTACTTGATGTTGGGTTGAATGTCACGTATCAATGATGCTTATTTATACAATACAGGAATGGGGAGGAGATGCTTTAAATTATATTTCTGTGACTTGCCGAGGATGGGAAGGATGCTTTAAAACAACAACAACAACAAAAAATGTAGAACTTCAAGAAGTGCTTATACCTGGTAAAGTGATGGCTATCTTCACGGGGTGAGAGACAGCAGAAGCCTTTGCAAATGTATTCGTTTGTAGGACATTTCTGTCATAAACTTCCACTTTACACCTGTACATCCCTGTCTCTTCCTCAGCAGCATCGTAAATTCGGAGTTGAGAGCGCCACAAAGATTGCAACACCTTCGTCTTCCTTTGGAACTGGGGTAGGAAATCCCCCCACTCAATAGTGCCATTGTAGGTGATCTGGATAAGCTGCTGGAAGACATGAGACCCAGCTGGCTGGAACTGCCATGTCACGGTCAGTGGATACCTGAGATTACTGAAGTTGGCAACAACGATGCAGGACAAGTCAATGGTGTTGGTTAACTTCACTTGTGGTTGACGGCTCAGCAGATTAACTTGTAAACTTGACTCTGCACACAGAAAAGCACAACACAATCTCTGCTATGCTTCCCAAATCCAAGTACTTTCAAGCATTTCTTGTTGCTCCCTCTTCACATTGGACTGTCCATTTGTATATTTGGAGTGTGGTCTGTCCTGCATGCTGACCCTGTTTTCTAAACCTGCCCTCTTTTCTACCACTGTCCACGGTAATGACAACGAGTAGGCAGTATGTCTCCAATTTGGGACTTGGACAGCTGCCCCTGGTGGGTAGAACCCTCCCCAGCCTGGACGCTGCTCTCCCTCTCCTCCCCCTAGGCATGGATGCAGTATCAGTACCCTCTTGCACCTGCTAGAAGACTCTGCAATGATAGGCAGGCACAGCTACATGCTTCCATAAGTTGTAATTTACAGACATTAAAAAAAACTTTGACAACTTATAAGTTGTACTGTAAAGATGATCTTCATACAGATAAAAAAAACTGTAGAGATTGATGGGCAGAGCCTACAGCCAGTGACCATGTGCTGTGTGTCCTGAGATATACATGGCATTACCGGGGGACTCAGGATGACACACGATCAAATTCCACTGCAGGATGAAAAGACAGATACACGTGTTCGGGGGCGGGGGGAGAACCCTTTGACACTTACGCAGAGACTTGACGGTCACTGCAGTCCTTTTAGTCCAGCTCAGATCTCTGGCCTGCCTCCGGGTCCCTTCAGATACTCTGCACTCATACGTGCCGCTGTGCGTGACAGCAGCAGAGGTGATCTCCAGCTGGAAGGTGGCCCAGTCGCCTTTCTCCAGCCTTGCGTTACCATGGTTACTGTGTCCCCCAGAGGAGGCTCCCAGCTGCACAGTGCCATCCTGTGCCATGGCAGCCACCAGCTCAGGCTGGGTCTGGTCCTGCGGGGTGTGCCACCAGCTCACAGACAGCGGACAGGCTGCTCCCCCGACCTTGCAGAGCAGGGTGAGCGGCTCTCCTTCCCACACAGCCTGCTGCTTGTTCTTAGTTGACACCATCACACTTCTTGCTGTGCATTTCAGATTTTAGAAGAAAAGAGGGTTTAGGTCAATGAAAACAAAAAAAGAAGTCTAATACACATAAAAAGCCAGTTTACTGGGATTTGATTGGCTTGTCACAAACCAGATCTAGCTGATTCTTCCTTCACCCCCTCCAGGGAAAAGATTTGCTAAACATTGAAAGAGTGGGAGCAAGAGAGCAGAAAACATATCAAGCCTGTTTCTACTTACATAACTAATCATCTGTGTACATTTTTAAACCAGTTTGTTAAATTGGCCCTTCCTTAGGAATATAGAGTTGGGCAAACATCTGGTGATACTGTGTTAGAGTAATTAGGGTAGGGGTATTGGACTGGAAGTAATAAAGTTATATTTATTTAAATTCTTAGGTTTTCAAACTCATATCTTTGGCTTCAAAATGATCCTCCTCTTCCTACTTATCTTTCCCTAATTAATCCTAATTAGTTTAGAATATGTTTCAAACAGGGAAAGAACATTATTAAATTTCTGTTTACAATACTTCCATAAAATAATGACTAGGAGGAGGGACAATGACTTGGGAAATATACAGATACATGTATCTGTATAAATACATCTACACACATATTCATACATTGACATACATATGTACTTTTTGCTAATGAGAGGAGATTTTTTGATCTAAGCCGCAGTTTAAAAAAAAAGTGAATGTGAATGTATAGATGTAGGACTAGTTCCCAGATGGGAAGTTAAAGACGCAGAAAGGCAGACATCCATCCAGCAGCCACTTATTGCATAGCGTCTTGTCCTGGTTGTGGGCAATGCAGAGACACATCAGGAGCTCATACATCCTGCACAGCCCAACACCGTGTTTAAGGTCAAAGCCCCTGGAGTTACAACCACCCTGGCAACCTATTCAATCTTTCTGAACCTCGGTTTCCTTTTCTGTAAAATAAGGAAAGCAATACCAGTTTCCTGGCACCTGCAAAGGGCTTAGCCTGGCTAGCTAGAATAAATTCTCAGTAAAGGTTAGCTGTTAGCATCCGTGTTTAATGACATGCACCTGTGAAAGAAGAGGTGGTTCAAAGCAAAAGAGAAAAAGCAAAAACAGAGCTGGCATTAGCACTCTTAGGAGGATCTAAATGAATTTGCAAATTGCACTTCCCTGCTGAGAAAGGAGTTCAATTTGTGTTTTATGTATACATAACATGTAAGTTCCAAAGGCAAACTGAAGGTTAACGTTCATAAATGGGTTAAAAAATTAGCAAACTTGCTTCCAGAGTTTGCATGTTAGAAACATGATTATACTTTAAAATTTTTTTCAAGTTAAAAATAGACTCATCACTGAAGTGTAGAAATTAGAGGGGAAATTATGACACATATTCTCACCACTTTAACATAACCATTATGTGTTTCAACTAACATCATTTAAACAAAAAACCCAATGAGGTTTCCTTAGCTCATTGTGGTTGTTATTGCCTCTTAGTAGGAGATAATAAATTTACTAAGTGTGTATAAGTTACACGTTCACAGTGGTAGTGGATGCCCCCTTCTGTTTAAAATATTCATAGAATGATAATACTCTTCTCATACTTCAAATAATGGAGCAGCATACTAAATAAGGTACTTAATGAATTTGTGAATGCTCCTGGTTCTGCCAAGTAGGCGCAGGCTGGACTTGAGTCCATGCAAAGAGCTGTTTTCAGCTTTGGAAGTTGCCCCTTTGTTGGGTTGAGTTGCTGTGTACTCAAAGCACAACTTTGGACATCTTTGGCACAAATTGCCACCTCCCAGGTTGAAGAAAGCCTGCAGATTGTTCTAGAAGAGTCTGAGACACGTGAAGCAGAGATTTAGCTTGATGTAAATATCCAAATCCGCCTACATTGTTTTTCCTGAATCCTAGAAAGTTAGACCAAATGCTCAGTGTGAAAACTCCACCAACACACTTCCTAGCCTGCCATTCTACACCAGAGCTTGGGCGTCTTCGTTTCTGGCAGCTGGGGTGATAGAGAAGAGGAAAGGGAATTTATCCATCTTCAGAGATGCTTCCCATGAGCAAGTACAACAGGATGTCTTTATTTTTAGCTCAGCTTATTTTTTTTTCTAATTTTGAAAAACTTGGTTTGCTTTTGGGCAATTGCTCTAAGTCTTTAAATTTAACACCCAGTCCAGAGCATCCTAATATTAGCTGTGAGGTTATCTGCTTTGTCTCCACGCTGAAATATGAATTATCCATAAGGGATGAAGGTCACAGAGTGCAGGTGAGCTGAGTGTTTTTCTCAGTTCCATGTATCAGATACTCAGAGCCTTTTGGACAGGTATCTCATTCCATCACAGCAAGTTCAGGCACTGAAGTCTGCGCCATCATCCACCTCTTCATTTCTCATTTTAAGTCAGAATTACAGCCAAGCATCCTTCCGCATCATGGGTTAATATAACAGGCAATTAACAGAAGACAACTGAATGATTTAGCCCAGCTTTGAGGTGTAACCGGGGTGTTCCCCCAGGAAGGGCAACAAGGATAGCAATGCTTAATCAACTTTTTCTCTTTCTTTCTTCCTTCCTCCCTTACTTCCTTCCTTTTTTTCTTTCTTCCTTTTTTGTCTTTTCTCTCTTTCTTTCTCTTTTTCATTCTTTCTCTCTGTCTCTGTTTCTCTCACACACAGAGCAAATAAGTCAAAGAATCTAAGGCAGTAAGAAGGAACTTAGGGTCCCTCTGATTGCATGCCATTGTTATATAGACAAGGAGGAAGACATCTAGAGAAAGGAAGTGGTGTGTCTGTGGTGGTGGCCCAGGAGTTGGACTCAGTTCTTCAGCTACAGTGGATATTTCCCTTCACACATTTCACCCGCAGCATGATCTGTTTGACACTGAGGCATCAGGGCAACATTCTTTTCTGTCTAGCAAGGTGCCCTGCACTGTCTGACAAAGGAGAAATCTAAATGCAGCCCAGGCCATGCCCCATGCTGTCCTTACCCACCTGCTGGCTTCTTCAGGTACACGCTGTTGACTGCTGACTGCTTTCTCTGAAGCTCCTGCCAGGAGCCCATCTGATTTCTCACCACCTCTGACACAGTGCAGCTGTAAGCACCTTCGTCCTCTGGGCCCACAGAGAAGATCTTGAGACAGAAAGCCTTGGGGTTTAATTTTGAAACCTGGAGTTGTCCTTGACTTGCTTTCTTTTTGTAATCTTTGCTCAGAACCAGGACTCCGTCAGCATCCATGTGGGCAATTTGTGTCCCATTGAAGAACCAAACACCCTGAAGCTGTTGGTTGCTGCCACTGCCCTCCACCAGGCAAATGAGTTCTAAAGGCTCCTGTTCTGCAAATGTGCTCTTAGCTGTAATGTTGATTTGAAAATCTCTCCCTGGGAAACAAAAGTAAGGCTGGTAATTAGAGAGTCCATTGCGTCTATGCTTGCAGTAACAGAGAATACCACATTGCAGGAATACCACAGGGCTCACCTTTCATTTGGGAGTTCAGTTCTGTAGTGGCAGGTAAGCAAAAATAAATAAATAAGAAAGAAAATCAAGTCCCTGGAGTGAAATATACCCTGGCTGCTCTTTAAATCACCTAGACAGGATATCCCATGGAGCTTTTGGAATGCAACCCTTATAAACAGGATGGAGGCACAAGTGTAGAAAGCACACAGTTAGGTATGCTTTTCAAATTAGAAAAAAACATTTTATACTATGTTGAATGGTTGCACGCTGTGATTTATCATGGCTGAGACTATCTAGAGGAACTTTTGTAAGTAAAAGGCACATGTGTTGTGGCTCTGCAGGAATTAACTATGAGGCCAACGGGATAACTTAATTGAATATGGTAACTTCTTAAATTTTTATTAACAGAAACAGAATAGATTTCGTTCATTTCAGGGACACTATTCTAAGACAACTCTACTTCCTTCCCACCCTCAATTAGAGTCACTTCTTTAAAAAGAAAAGTGGAGTGAGAACTTGGCCTAGAGTTTAATATGTTAATGTCCCACACTCAAGCCCTGGGTTTACACCTGACTCCGGATTCCTGCTCATACAGACCCTGGGAGGTAGCAGGCTTAGCTCAGGTAACTGGGTCCCTGTCACCCACGTGGGGGCCTTGGATTGAGTTCCTGCCTCCTAGCTGTGATCATTGTGGCCATTTGGGGTGTGAGCCAGCAGCTGGGAGCTCCATCTCATCTCTTTGCCTCTCAATTTCTTTTTTTTAAAAAGGCAAACTTTAGGAATCCAACAATGACTTTTAGCAAAGGATAGATGCAATTTTAACAACTCCCTCCTGCAGGACCATCACTCATGCAGAAGGACAAGGATTCAGATTTAGGCCTTCCTTCTTGTCTGGATGAAAATACCAGTGAGGGTCACAGCATTCCAAGTTGGGAGAAGGAGGGTGAGGGGGAAGGAAACCCCAGTTCTGACCAAGGCAAACCTTGGGCTGAGAACTGTTTCTGCTTTGAGGTATCCATGGTGAATGTCTCTGCAGAGAGATTGGTCTGGCTCTGAGTCCAGGCCCCCTGTCAGGCTGGGGGGAGGAGAATGGGGGTGGGAGGTGAGTGGGAGGCAGTGGTTATGGTCAGACAAGCTCAGCAACCTCTGTTTTCCAATGGGGAGTCAGCTTCTTGTCTCTCAGGTTGACTATAAGGTTTTCATTAGGGAAAATAGGTAATGTGCTTGCACAAAGCTGGCTAAAATGGAAACTCCATTTCCATATGTCTCGGGGAATCCATCTCACCCCCAGCAGGCCTTGTCTCGTGTCAAACCCCCATGGGCAGAACCAGCAGAACATCCTGCTTAGCTATACTTCCCCCAGAGACAACATTTACTCAAAGCTTTCAGCCGCATTTTCTGGGAGCCAACAAACGATCAGAGAAAACGAAAGAGGCACTCCCTCCCTAACCCACCACTGTGTATTAATGAATTTCGTGAGAAGATAATTACCCGCTGGCTGGATCTTCAGAGTGGTGGGAGCCGTCTGCTTTTTCGCGATGCAAGTCCAGGTGTCGTCTGGATCCTGAACCCACTCGGCTGCCTCACACATCAGCTGGCCTTCATCTGAGGGCTGCAGTCTCCCTAGGGACAGCCTGTAGGTTGTGACCCCAAGCTTGTCCAGCCGCACATCACCTGCCACAAACCTCTCTGCATACGACGGCCCAGGGATCAGTACCAAGTCTTTGGAGAGAGAAATGATCTTGGTGGCTTGAACTCGTCCTCTACTGGGCATCAGGTACCAGGTGATAGAGAGGTGTGTGTGTTGGGCTGTGGCTTTGGAGGCCTCGCAGACCAGTTCTAATGATTCACCTTCTTCCTTGCTGAGAGTCTGGGGGCTCATGGTGGCAGACAGGGTGTCTGGCAGAACTGGAAGCAAGGAATGATGGTCAAATGACCCGCCTGTGCTTGTGCAGCCAGCCCTCGCAGGTGGAGCCTGAGCCTGCAGCCCTGTCTGCGTGGTGTGTGCCTTGGGATGGATTTTTCATCAGCCATATGCTTTCCCCATTGCCCATGGGAACATTGGCATCTATGTAGTCTATGGAACTTGGCAAAGTGAAGAGCTCAGTGATGTATTGACTCTGGCTTTGCTTCATCAGCATAGCTGTAACCAATTCAGGGCCTCAGACATGAAGTATTTAAAGGGGAAATTCATGGGGAGCTGCAAAAGCTGCATCCTGATCCTGCTTCTGTCCATGCCAACGCAGCCACAGGCACATCACTTGACCTGCTGGGCTTTTCTCTGCTTATTCATAAAATGCAGTTCTGAAATAATCTGTGACATTTTACCACTTAGTGTCAAGGTTTAATCCTTACTGAGGTTTTGCAACTATCCTTATACCCTACCATTATCTTTTTCCTCAAATAAAATCAGACAACCAAAGAGTATATGAGAGCAACATGTTGGACTGAATCACATTTAACTGCATTTACTTAGCATCTATTCAGTGCTAGCCACTGTGCTAGGAATTAAAATGTGCATGCTCTTCTCAAGGTGTGGTGAGAGAGATGCTAACAAACAGCCAGTTGTCACGTGGCTGGTGAGTGACACAAACAGTGGTATGGATTGAGCACCAGGAGGAAATCAGTCAGGGCCAGCGTTGTGGTGCACTCATCTCCTGTGATGCCAGCATCCCATTGGAGAACCAGTTTGAGTCCTAACTGCTCTGCTTCTGATTCAACTCCTTGCTAAGGTGCCAGGGAAGGTGGTGGAAGATGACACTGGGACTTGGGCCTCTGCCTTCAATGTGGGAGAACTGAATGAAATTCCCGGCTCCTGGCTTTAGCCTGGTCCAGCTCCCTGGGAAGTGAATCAACAGATGAAAGAGCTCTCTCACTTTTTCTTCCTTACCCTCTCTGTCACTCTACCTTTAAAGGTTTATTAAAAACTTTTTAAAAATTTATAAACAGATGCAATATTGCTTCAGTAGTGAAGAGGGATTTCACAGATATACTGTCTATCCTGGTTGCTGAAGTAGATGCAGGATTTTGATCAACTTAAAGAGGGTACTGTACAGTCCAGGCAAAAAGGCAAAAATAGCAATTACATGGACAACAATCCTCTCCCCTAGGTAAATATGCCTTGGGATGGTAGCTTGAGAATAATCATTTTTATGTTAGTCACCTATAATATTAATACCAGTTCTCTTATCAAATTTCTGTTCTGCCTTCAAGAAGAGAGGATATGAAGAGAATGTTTAAAGCTTTGCTTAATGCTACTGCTAGTACCAACCTACAGATACATGTGGAGGAGACCTTTGGAAGACTGCATGTTGTTTAAAGTTTTATGGCATAGTGGTTGGGAAGAAGGGGATACCTATTGGGGACCCCTCTCTAGTATATCCAAATATGTAGGTGTGTCATTTCCCAAAGCACATGGAGCAGCATAAGGGCATATGGGCATGTCATGATGCCAGGCCCTCTGTTACAGCATCTAGGTAACAGAAGCAGACAACTTACCGGTGAGATTAGTCTTTGCACTATAACTCCCATAATATTTCTCATCAGTGCTGGGAGTGTGACATTCATACACACCAGCATCCTCCATCTGGAGTGCTGAGATGTGCAAAAAAACGGAGTTGCCCTGCACCCTCTCCACATAGATGTCGCTCTTCTGCACTCGCCGCACATACACTGTGTAGGGAAAGTTGGCGTCCTTGGTGCTAATGATCTGGATTTCTCGAGCCGGAGCTGTCAGCAGGTATACAGACCACTCGAAGTGCTGCTCAGAAGATCCCTGATGGCCTGTTACGTTGCAGCCAATGCTGACTGAGTAACCTTCAGTTCTATAGAGTGGTCCTTTTTGTACTGTGACTTCTCTCTGGCCAGCGCTGAGCTTAGCTTGCAAGGAGGAGGAAGAAAGAGGAATAAAAATAGATGAGCGTTTGGGTCCCCAGTGTGCTGCATTATGTAGCCTCCTATATTACAAAGCTGGTAAATGAGAAGGAGGTTATTAGCTATAATCAACTTTAATGTTGTACACCTTCTTCAGGCTGAGCAGTAGTAGAACAGGTTGATGAGTTCATTGTTCTTTTATAACTTGAAATCCCATAGTAATCGCTAGTCTCATTCTTTCAGAGTTAAGCTTCATCAATGTAACATGGCTACTTTCATAAAACATCTGCTTATCTAAGTGTGCTTATTTTAAAGCACAGACAATGTATGATGATTGATCTTTCATGGGAAAATTTAGCATCCATGTCCTCAAATTCCAGAGTACCTGCTCCTCCCCCTGAGGGAAAGTCTCCAGCTTTCCTAGGTGCCATCATTGTTGTAGCTGGTTGGTTGGGACAGTTTGTAGCTCTCAGCCAGGTCTGAGGATAGACTAGCTAAAATTAGCATCTGAATGGGCAGCACCACTTCCTTCTTCTTCTTTTTTTTTTTTAATTGTCTTGTGATTTTTCTAAGAGCCTGTTTTACTGAAATACTTGATAACAGATGAGCTGTGAAGTCCAGTAGATTCCAGGTTCAGAATTTATTATAGTTCTTTGTAAGCAAGAGGGTATCAGTTAGGACTGCCTCTTGTGGAAGTGAATCTCAAATATTAGGTGCAAAGAAGAAAGCAAGATGAAATGGCAACATTTGAAACAACTCTTAAATCAAGAATTTTTTGGAACTTGAAGGAAAGGTTTAATTATTAATACTAACATCAATCTTTAAAGGTTAGTTCATTTTGCGTTGCAGGCAGAACAAAGACTGATGAAAGAGTGGTCACAAGGATGAACTGGATCTTTCAATAGGGTTGTAGGGACTGAGAATAAGGAAGTCAGGGCTGAAAGGCATCAGAATGGGTCAATAGGAAGGGACTGCTGCTGCAACAGAGCTAACAGCATATAGTTCATACAAAGTAGAAGAACAGCACCTTTGCTACATTTGGTGACTCAGTAAGGACAAAGAATAAAGGACACCTGAGAGGAGGGTGGGGAGTGAGGGAATGGAAAATGATGTTATAGCAAGCATGATGAGACTGAGCATAACAATTCTAAATGAGATGAAAACAATTCTAAAATAGACAAGGAGATACACACACATACACACACGAAAAGGACAGAGAGAATGAGTGGCCACCTGAATATATCAATTAAACATTGTACTTATGGAGGTCCAGATCATAGTGCAGTGGGTTAAGTTATCACCTGAGATGCTAGCGTCTCATTTCAGAGCACAGATATGGGTCCCAGCTGCTCCACTGCCATTCCAACTTCCTACTAATGCATCTGGAAGTCAGCAGAAGATGGCCCAAATGCTGAGGTCCCTACGATCCACATAGGAAACCTGAATGGAATTCCTGGCTCCTGGCTTTGCCCTGTAACTGCCTCAGGCATTTGGGGAAAGAATGACAGAAGGGAGATCTCTCTTTCTCTGTCTGGTAGACAAAGAAATCAATGCTCAATCAACTAATCAACAAACTAAAACACTCCAGTAATAATTTAAAACACGCTCATTTATTCCTAAATCTGAAGTAACAGATTTATATCATGTTCTTTTTGTAACAAGTATTTAAGAATGAATGTTAAACCACCTTAGAAAAATTTGTTACTTACCAAAATGTAAACCACAGAGGCAGTTTCAAGCATTTTTCAGTATTATTATCTTAGAGAAATGTGTACACTATATACCATACTATGTGAGAAAGAATATTGCTAGCCATATTGTTCATGTGGTAACCCATATGATCACCAGTGGCAGAAAGCATAAACTGGAATATTTTACAGAACTGAAAATGAATGGAACAGGTGTTTGGCAGGGTAGTTAAGCTATCTATTGGGATGTTTGTATCCCCCGTCGCAGTGCCTAGGTTCAAGTTCTGGCTCTCCTCCTGATTTCTGCTTCCTGCTAATGCGGACTTTGAAAGGGAACAGGTGATGAATCAAGTACTTGGGTCCTTGTCAGTGGTGTAGGGGACTGAATTCCAGGTTCTAGTCTTTAGCCTGGCCCAAGAGTTATTTAATTATTCAAAAGACAGAGTAATAGAGAAAAGGAAAGCTTGATTTTCTATTCACTGATTAACTTCCCAAATAGTCATGACAGGCATGGTTGGGCCAGGCTGAAGACAAAACCCTGGAACTCTATTCTGGCTTGCCACATGGGTGTCAAAGATCCAAGAACTTTCTACTGCTTTTCTGACTTCATTAGGAGGAAGCAGGATCAGAAGTGGAGTAATCCAGACTCAAACTGGCTCTGCCATCTGGGAAGCTGGCAGCATAAGCGGTAGTTTACTCTGGTGAGTCACAATAGTGACCCCTAAATCCAGAAAGATGGAAAGAAGGAAGGAAGGAAGGAAAGAAGGGAGGAAGGAAGGAGGAAAGGAAGAATTTGAAAAAAAGTGAAAATTAATTACAACTATTCTCAATAACACGAATGACTATGCGCAAAGGTAGATGCAAAGCACTTTTGAATCCTTTGACAATGTAGGAGATGATTCTACAGTTTACAAAGTTTGAAAACTGGCAAAACCGCAGTGTGTTGTCTAGTGATACAAGTAGGAGCGGTAAAAATCATTGAAAGAAAAAGGAAGTGGTTATTGTCAAGTCAAGAGACCAACTGGGTTGAGGAGGGATGGGGGGGTGGTGGAGAGGCACACAGCAGGTGGTTGAGGAGGGATTGGGGGTGGGGGGGGAGGCACACAGCAGGTGGTCTAGGACACACACCCCCCCCATGATAATGTTCTATTTTGTTGGACTTGGATAGTTGATCACACAGCTTTTAGTTTTCACTTGTTTGTTAAACTGTGTGTTTGTTTTGTTAACATTTTCTTATGTGACATTTCACAATAAAATATTCTTGTAAGAAAATATGCCTTTTAGCTACTGCTAATCTGTTTATATCAGGGCATGTTGCCACAAACGAGGTTATTTTTGGTGGCTGGGCGACACTTCTGCAACATTTTCCATCACTTTTCAGAAAGATGGGTACCACATTTGAAAAGTTTTATTGTGAGAACTAGCACTTCATTTTCTAGTGCTTTATCTGCCAATTCAAAAAATATTTATCCTTGATGCTTGAGAGACTAAAATATGAGGATATGTTTGGGAAGTCCCTGCCTTGTAGATTTTAAGATCTTGTCAAGTAGGGTGGTAATCATGTCTTTGTGAAAAAGATATAAATAAAAGTGCTTATAAGAATTTAAAGAAAGTTGCATTCTTGGAAGAAGTGGGTAGTAGGAAAGACTTACAGAAGAGGTGGCATTAGAAATAGACTTTGGAGACTCAGAAAGAGTCTGACCAAGTCAGTGGGGAGGCAGGGCCTGTTAGATGAAGGCCACTTCCTGATATGATTATAAATGCGTGGAAATGGATACATTTATTTAGAAAACAGAGAATCATATCCTGAGTAGGGAAAGTTGCTGAAGATTCACAGCAGAGGGTATCCTGACTAGAAATTTGGGGTGCAGAACAAGAGGGCATTAACTATCCTGCTTAGAAGTTTGGACTTAGTTCATTACAGGTCACTGAAAATGTTTGCAAGGGTTTAGGACAATTAACTAGATAGTTATGAAAGGTGATGGAAGTTAAGATAAGCATTCGGTAAGTATAATGGTCTAGGATGGAAGTACTGATGGCAATAGGGAGGAAGAAGGGAACTATAGCTTAGGAGCTTCTGTGGAGACAAGAGCTACAAAGTTTTCAGTGTTTGGGATTTTGGGGGATAGCATAGGTAAAGGATAGGATGGGGGAAGGAGAATTCATGGATGCTATCCAGATTATCCAGTGTAGAATAACAGTATTCTTAACAGAAATAGGAGTATCAGGAAGAGCTACTGTTGTTGTGTTTGAAGGTGAAGGAGAGCATTTAATTTTATAAACAGAAAGGATAACCAGCAAACATTTAGAAATATTTAACTGTGCGTGTGAAACTTACAGTAAAAATTTCAACTCTGAAAATTCCATAATCTAATCCTTCCCCCAACTCTGTGTTATTCCCATATTTAGTAATATTAAAACTTATAAGAGATGAATCACGTTTGAACCCAGACATTCAATTGCCTAAACCATGGCATTTTTACTGCTTCTCACTACTTCCTGTCAGCCCCTGTCGATAACTCGGGTGGGTTTAGGGATAGAAGCTAGAGGACTGGGAAATGCTAGAGAGTATAAGGAGAGCAAAGAAGAGATTACAGAAGTGAGGGAGGCAGGAGGACACCCAGTACCCAACGTCTGCTTATCCACGAAGAAGAGACTTGCAGTGGTGCTCAAGGGTGGTAAGTTGGGTCTCTGAATCATCAGTTGGAAGAGGCCGTCCAAGGACATTGTTGTAGAAGAGGTTCTGTTGGAGCAGAAACCAGTGGGCTTAAAGAGTGGCAAGTGACTGCAGGAAGTATAAACTTCTTCAAGGGGTCCCATGGAGGAGAGAGAAGACAGGGATGGTAGCTGGGAAGGGTGGCTGTGTGAGGAGACAGCGCAGGGCAGCGTGGAAACTTTCTTAAGTTAATAAGCAGGGGCAGCAGCAGAGAGCCAAGATGGATGAGGACCGTGCAGGTGATGAACGGAGGAAGGTTCTACCTAATCAGGAATGGTGTCAAGAATATCCCAGGAGAATCCTGTAGCATGTGGCCACATTTGTATCAGTACAAGTCCATACACTGGAACCCAAACCCTGAGTTGTTGGCATTTGGGAGTCAGATCTTGGAGAGGTGACAGGGTCTGAAGGGTCATCCATGGAATTGGTGCCCTTATGAAAGAATCTGGAAAACGTGCTGGTAACTTCTACCAGGTGAGACCACAGCTAGAAGGTGCCATCTACAAGGAGCAGGCCCTCAGCGAGCCCTGCATCTGCTGGGGTCTTGGTCTTGGACACCCCCAGGCTCCAGAGCTGTGGACAACGAATTTCTGCTGCTGGTGGTAACAGCCCAGATGAAGACATCTGGCTTTGTTAGAAAAACAGTAGAAGTGTAGTGGAGGCTTCTGAAGTGTTTCTGGGGTTAAAAGGACAGCAATCAATTCAGTTGAGTGTGTCTGGGATCCTGCACTGAAGCATCTTATTTTAGACCTGTTCTCTGGGGGCTGCTTCAGGAGCTGAATGCTCCTCCTCCTAGGGAGGGAGTCAGCACCAAAGGCTGTTTCCTTGCTTTCTCTTTTAATAGATGGTGGCATGGCCTAGCGGCTAAAGTCCTCGTCTTGAAAGCCCCGGGATCCCATATGGTCGCAGGTTCTGATCCCGGCAGCTCCACTTCCTATCCAGCTCCCTGCTTGTGGCCTGGGAAAGCAGTCGAGGACGGCCCAATGCTTTGGGACCCTGCACCCGTGTGGGAGACCTGGAAGAGGTTCCAGATTCCCGGCATCGGATCGGCGCCCATCGGCCCGTTGCGGCTCACTTGGGGAGTGAAACATCGGATGGAGGATCTTCCTCTCTGTCTCTCCTCCTCTCTGTATATCCGGCTTTCCAATAATAATAAAATCTTTAAAAAAAAATAGGTGGTGGGTTAGGCACCCCTGGCACAGCAGCGAGGTCCTTGCTGACCCATGAGTAAGCAGTTTCGTGGTGACCTACTAACAGGGAAGGCCTCCCTTGTTCGAATTCCCTGATAACATTGGCATTCTTACACAAAAAATCACTGGTGGGATTGTCATATTTACCATCTAAATAATTATTTGAAAGGAAAGTATTAAGTTAAATCCTATTAAATGGGCCATATTTGCTTATTTTTTATATAAAACACTTGAACCGATTTCACTGATACAAAACCTACCTGGGGAATACACAACGTAATAAGCAACTTCTCTTTCTTTACATATACAAAAACCTTAATGCTTGGAGGTGAAGAGAGCTTCCTTCTATGATGAAGTGGAGTCTTCCTCTAGCCCCCAACCACGGACACAAACAGTAGCCTCTCCACCAGCGCCTTCCACCTTCCACGTTCATGGCCTTCGTCTGTACAGCAGGAGCCTGACAGATCAAACAGGCAAAGCAAGCTGCCAAGTCCAGAGACCGCTTACCCATGACATTCATCTCCTCTGGTACCGTATCCTGAAGGGATTATTTAGCCTTTGTATTTGCCAGGAGGAGAAGGGGAAACACCGAAGGACAAAGTTCATATACATTTTCTAAACTTTGTAATTAATCTGTGATTCATCATTTTGGTTACTGCTTTACTACTGTTCTTTTTCTTATATATTTATAATGACAAATAGCAAGCTTCCAAAGATTTCAAGTGACTTCCTGATTGATTGATGTATCTTGCACTGAAAATCTGTGATTCTATACAAAATTAGTGCTTGATTTTGAGTCATAATTTACAGTATGTAAATATATAATCTGCTGTAAGGGAATTGTTTATTTAAAGAAAAGCTTCCAGCTTCCCCTTTTCGGATCTTGGTTAGTACTTTCCTTTCCCCAATCTTCTACCTTGCACAAAACACAGAGAAAGAAAAAGGAGGTTTTGTAACTGTCTGATTTATTGCACAATGTAAACCCAGTTTCCCCATTAAGCACAAGGCAAATATTCTCACACAGTCCAAACACACAAATCACATAGATTCAAGAGCCACTCAGACAACTAAGCAGGACAATAGAGAAAAACATCTATCCCCAAAGGGTCCCGCCCAGGCTCCTGTGCATCAGCACCTGCCACAGCATTCTTACAGGCAAAGAAGACACTCCCCAGCCCTCCAGCAAAGGGCCTAGGACCTTGCCCTCAAGGCCATCTCTGTTCCCATCAGGCCCAAGATCTGATCTTTACCTTACACAGTCACACATCCCTTGAGACATTAGCACAGTCTGACTCTGCAAATGTTTACTCAGTGCTTTGTCATACTGAACACTTGGTTTAGTTGCCTGCATTCAGGCCGTTCAAGTCTTACTCCATCCTGTCTCTCAGAAACTGAGTTCATAACGGGGGTCCATTTACAGGATTAAAGGATCCTACACACTGGAGTGAAAAGGCCCTCAGTCCCTTATTTTCACTCGCCTCTAACAGAAATGTAACACTTCCTTCTGTTAAGAATGGAGACAACAAACCACAGATTAAATTCATACCACATTATAATTGTTGCAGCTATATTAAAATATTATTCATGCTTATCAGTACACTGAAGTTTAGTGGTTAATAGAACCATCTCCAGATCCTCTCCTATGATGTATAAAGAATTAAACAAGTCACTACATCACAGTTTGTTAACAAATATTTTGATAACTGTATTTCAATGCTGATTTCTTCTATAATCCTACGCCTTTAAAAAAATTATTCCAATATGAGGTCTATAAACTTCACCAGAGGCTAAAAGAACTCATAGCACAAAAAGTTGCTGTTACCTGTTCTATCTGGTATGGGAGTATTTCATTCTGTCTGTGGTTTACCTATTCTTCATTCTACCTCTGAATATCCCTTTCCTTCACTCTGCTCTTACGGGGAGAAAGAGCCAGGAAAGCTTTTCCGGGGCCCTTCAGCAGGGTCATCTGAATCTCCCCAACATTTTCCTAAGCTCAAAGTTGCCAGGTAAAGTTCATGGTCTCCTTCTAAGCTTAGTTTAAACCTAATAGGTGCTCTCTTAACATAACCTTCAATCCAGCCATATCCCAAGACAGACAGGAAAACGTTAAGGTCTCTTCTTAGTTTGGGAAGCTAAGTATTTCACCCTGTGTTGGAAGGATTAGCCCAAGAAGATGAGATTTAACCAAACCCAAGAAAAACTGGCAGATCTGGCAAAGCGGGCAAGCCTAAAAAGCGATAGAAAGAGGCACCATGGAACTCAACCAAGCACTGCGCCTCCCTGGAACTGAAGGCTGGCTAGGGAAGCCAAGATCTACCATTAGAATCAATAATGACTGCCCACCCCAGAGAAATGTGGCCTCGTTGTTCCTGTGAAGACCTGAATGTTAACCTGTTCCATCACGGAGCAGCCTTCAGACAGCCAATTCCTGGAATGACAGCAACATGCAGAACAATGACACTTACTCAGAATGAAAAAGAGAGATGCCACACTCAGGATGGGTGCCATTGGGGACCAGCAGAGATCTTTCAGGGTTTTGTCACCGAAGCTGCTCAAATCTGAGTGACAAAGGCCACACTTGCTGCAAAAGCAAAGAGGAAGCGATTGTGTGGTTTTCAGCCCACTGAGAAGCAGAGGTGGCTTGCAAAGAGCCACAGTGGCTGCATTAAACAGGTCTTGGTGGATCACTCATATTTGGGGGCAAAAAAGTGATCTTTAAGGTTAAGTAGATACATACAGATAAGAATAAGAACATTTATTCAACCTGAGTGAATATGGATGGACCAATTTGGTAATGAAAGGCAACCGTAAATGCTCTCTTCTTGGCCCTTACCTCCTTTTACTTCCTCGGGGAGGAAATGAGAGAAGGGTGCTAGGAAAACCTGGTTCTAAGGAGAGGTGACATGGTGGTGAGTCAGCTTAGCTAGGTTTGTGCATCGATTCAACTTTTGCTTAGCTGTGTGATCTTAGAAAAGCTAGTTAGTGGCAGGCATTGTGGCATAGCATGTTACTGCCACCTGGGACACCTGCATTTGATACTGGAATGCCGTGGGGTCAAGTTACGGCTACTCTCTGCTTCTGATCCGGCTTTCTGGTGGTGAGTCTGGAAAGGCAATGGCTGGTGTTCAGGTTCTTGGGTCCTTGTCATCAACAGGAGAGACCTGGTTGGAGTTCCACACTTCTGGCTTCAGCCTGGCCCAGCCCTGGTTGTTCTAGGTATTTGGGTAATAAAAACCAGCAAGTGGAAGATCTCTGTCTCTGTTCCTCCTCCTCTTTCTGTCACTATGACTTTCAAGTACATAAATGAATGGATCTTTTTAATTTCTTAAAAAGGAAGCTAATAAACCTTGTCTAACCCTCTTCCGTAAAATGGGGATACTAATAGGGTGTACCACATTAGATTGCTCTGAGAAGCTGAATGCGTGAATTCATGAAAAACACATAATATCTGGTTTGAGATTGGCACTCAACAGCTATCAGCTACTATCACTGTGTGAGACATACAAGTGAATCTCTACCTGCTCAGGGTCGGCCTGGGTACAAAGATGGCAGAAGAGCAGCTAAATGCACAAGTAACCTTGTTGTAGTTCATTAGGGCCACACTGTAGAATGGACAAACTTATTGAGGACTTTAGTTCCTAAGGTCAAGCCTATATTGAGACAGGTTAGTTTCAAACTAGTCTGTTTCAGTCCATAGTTACAGGTAGGTCCTTGCTCCCTCCTGTGTGTCCATCTGTCTGTCCATCCATCCATCCACTGTGAGTTTTTTTTTCAGAGTTCTGTGGTAATTTCTGCATAAATAAAATGTGTGCAATCCAGGTTTTCACTCTTAGGATGTTTCCACTTAGCTACCTGCAGTATAATGAGTCAACCATCACTGATGGGCAAAAGAAGGAAGTGGTGGGCAGAAGAGCAGGTCAAGATGGATTGAGCTGAGCCAGATGAGTCAACCAGGGAGAAGGAGGGCCCACACAGGAAAATGGGGCCTTGTTGTTTTTGTGAAGGCCTCAACGTTAACCTGTCTCATCACCCAGCAGTCTTCAGACAGCTAGTTCCTGTGACGACAGAAGCATGCAGAGCCCGGTTCAGTGGCTAAGTCATCACTTTGCAAGCATCGGGATTCCACATGGGCACTGATTTTCATTCTAGCTGCTCCACTTCCCTTCCAGCTCCCTGCGTGTGGCCTGGGAAAGTAGTAGAAGACAGCCCAAAGCCTTGGGACCCTGCACCTACATAGGAGACCCAGAAGAGGCTTCTGGCTTTAGATTGGCTCAACTCCGGTTGTTGTAGCCACTTGGGGAGTGAACCAGCAGATGGAAGATTCTCTCTGTATCTGCTTCTTCCTGTAGCTCTACCTTTCCAATAAAAATAAATACATCTTAAAAAAAAAGCTCAGCACAGTAGCCTAGTGGCTAAAGTACTCACCTCACATGTGTCAGGATCCCAATATGGGTGCCGGTTAGTGTCCCAGCAGCCCCGCTTCCCATCCCAGCTCCATGCATGTGGCTTGGGAAAGCAGTCGAGGACAGCCCAAGGCCTTAGGACCCTGCACCCGAGTGTGAGACCTGGAAGAAGCTCCTGGCTCCAGGCCTTTGGATTGGCTCAGCTTCAGCTGTTGTGGCCACTTGGGGAGTGAACCAGCAGATGCAAAGGTTTTTCCCCCTGTCTCTCCTCCTCTCTGTGTATCTGACTTTCCAATAAAAATAAATAAATCTTTAAAAAAAATGGAGATATAGAATAATCATAATTATCCAAAAAGGAAAAGAGAGATGCCACACTCAGGATGCATGCCATGGGGACTAGCACAGATCCAGCATGGATGGCAAAGCACAGGCTGTTGGTATATCAGTTCAGACTGGTGTAAGGAGGGAGTAGGCTGGGCCAGACCTTAGTGAACTTTGCATGCCAGGTTTTAAAGTGTGCGTGCTTCATTTTAAGGATCCATTTATTTATATTTATTTGAAAGGTATAATTAGAGACAGGAAGAGAGACAAAGATTGTCTGTTCCTTAGTTCATTCCCCAATTGGCTGCAATGGCCAGGCCTGGGCCAGGCTGAAGCCAGGAGTATCTTTCAGTATCTCTTGTGGGTACAGGGCCCAAGCACTTAGGCCATCTTCTGCTGCTTTCCCATATACATTAGCAGGGTGTTGGATTGAAAGTGGAGCCTCTGAGTCTCAAACCAACACCCATACAGAATGCTGATGTTGCAGGCAGAGGTTTAATATACTATGCCACAATGCCAGCCCTAGAGTGTACTTTTATCTTGAAGGAGATATGAATAACTAAGAGTATTTAGCAGGAGCATGGCCTTTTTTTAAAAATTATGTTTCATTTTATGACACAGTTTCATAGGCTCTAGGGTTCTCCCAACCCCTCCCCAAACTCTCCCCCCATGGTGGATTCCTCCACCTTATTGCTGTATTACAGTTCAAATCCAGTCATGATTCTTTCATTGCAAGCATGTACCATGCATAGAGTCCAGCATCTTATTGTCCAGATAAATTCAACAGTTTCTTGGGGAGTCCATCTCTGGTCTGAAAGCAGAGCTGGCAGAATATCATCCTGATCAATTTAAAGCCACAACATAACATCAATAGCAGTTTAAACCTTATGGAGTTAATTGACATGGTATTGAGTGACTAATACGTTAGAAAATGCAAGTTCTTAACCACTTCCCGTGTCTACCTCATTGACATTTCTATTTTGGTTTATACGCAACCAGCTGCTACATACCTTAAAAAGGCCATAGGGTACTATTCAGCTGTCTTGTGTCTATTTTCATTTTTGTATTTAGCAGTTTATAGTGTTGAAGCATAATTTTTACCCAACTTGGCGGATTTTAGGATAGTCTAAACTGGGTTGTAACTCTAACAAGGCATATGTCAACAGTTGAGGTGCGGAACAGTTCTAGGAGGGGTGTGCAGAGAAATCTTCAATACCCAGTGAGGAGTAACTTATTTTCGTGTCCTAGTATACCTAGTAAGGTAAATGTGAGTCCACACTGACCGTTTCCTGTCTGGTTCTAAGCTTTCCTTGTTGTTCTCCGTCTATCTATTCTAATTTTTTGTTGTTTTTTTTTTTTTTTTGGCAGGGGGGTGGTGGTTGCTCCAGAGCAACCCTGATGGTCATTGCAAGAGAGGGTGGGGATCCAATGTTGGAACTAAGTAAGGACCAGAGAAAGCTTCTCTCTCCCTACTCCTGAAGGAAGTTTACTGTTCTGTTTCTGCAGACCACTCGGCTCCTGGCTATTGTTCTGATGGCCTTCGATCCTGCGAGGAAGGATTTGGGCTTCGTCCATCCCATGTGGGAGATCCAAACGGGAGTGGATGACCTCAGAGTTCTCGGCCTCTGAAGGCACTCCAATTCCCCGTGGTCTCCTTGGCAGTTGGGGTGTAGTCCTTGATGTCCGTACTGATAGTCCTTGGTGAGGATCCGGGAGTCTCCAGTGTTGGGACTCCTCCTTTCCACCTGAGGAGCATAGTTTTTTATTTTTTTATTTTTATTTTTATTTTTTTTAAAGATTTATTCATTTTTATTACAACCAGATATACACAGAGGAGGAGAGACAGAGAGGAAGATCTTCTGTCCGATGTTTCACTCCCCAAGTGAGCCGCAACGGGCCGATGCGCGCCGATCCGATGCCGGGAACCTGGAACCTCTTTCAGGTCTCGCACGCGGGTGCAGAGTCCCAATGCATTGGGCCGTCCTCAACTGCTTTCCCAGGCCACAAGCAGGGAGCTGGATGGGAAGTGGAGCTGCCGGGATTAGAACCGGAGCCCATATGGGATCCCGGCGCGTTCAGGGCGAGGACTTTAGCCGCTAGGCCACGCCGCCGGGCCCGAGCATAGTTTTTTAAAGTGAATTCCGTACTTGTGTATTTCTAACTGTTTGAAAGGTAGGGTAGAAGGGAGAAAGCCAAGTACAAGATTTCTGCAGTTGTCTGATTTAGGACCCTGAAAACAATACCAGAGGAATCAGTGAAGTGATCAAACCTTCACGAGCACCCTCTAGAGGTGTTAGAGAGCTGTGCATGATTAAACCTTCGATCTTGAGTATGGTGATAATCTTGGGATGGTGAGTGGGACAGAAAAACATACCTGACCTCACACCAGAGAGATGAGGTGAAGCTCCTGAGAGGGACAAGGAAGGAAATACAGACATTTAGAAAAGGGAGAGAGCATATTTAATTTGGGGGAGAATGGGAGGTCAGGAAGATCTTCATGGGAAACGTTGGGATTATAGTAGAATGGAATAACATTCTACAGACTCAGCTCTAACAGCTTCTGTCTTATCTATCCATCTAAACTGCTAAATTCATCTATTTTATCCACCAAAATCTATATATATCTATCATGTGTCTACTGAATCCATCCATCTTATGCCTTTATCATCAATCTATCATCTATCTATTAAATCTATCTTATGTATTTAAGCTATTTTACATATTCACTTAAAATATAAGATATATTATCTATCTTATCTCTCTGTAATGTCTACCAACCATCAATCTATCTGGTTTCATTCATTTGCAATGATCTCTAAAAATTAGTCCCCTGTGGCAGTCTACCTACAATGAAGTGAAGAGCTCTGCATTCACCTTCTCAAGGTCCTGACTATGTTAGGTAAGGTTTAGGAGATAAAAGAACCATAAGAAGGAGGGCTGCCCTCCAGGCACTTGGAAACATTCAATTCAGGGTTCACACAGGAAGTACCCAAAGAATTAATAAGCTGAAGAAATAGCAGGCACCAGAGAAGGCCATCGAGCAAAGTCTGGTGGGACAGGCACTCTGGTGAAGCAGGTTGTCACCATTTGGTATACCTACGGCCCATCAGGCCTGGGATTCAGTTCTGCCTACACTTCCGCTTTTGAATGGGCTCCTGCTAATGCATCTAGATAGCAGGAAGTGATGGCTCAAAAAGCACTGAGTTCTTGCTAGTTACAAGATGGAGTCCTTGGTTCCTGGCCTTGGCCTGTCCCAAGGCTGACTGTTGAAGGCATCTGGGAAGCGAATCAGTAGATGGAAGCTCTCTGCTTCTGTTCCTGTTGCTTTCAAATAAATGAGTCCCTCCCTCCCCACTGATTTTAAGTAGGTCCTTAGAGGTATTGCATAATTCAAATGGGCAAGGAGAAATGGGAAGGACACTTCAGTAAGGAAAGGGAAAATGTATTAAAGCTGAAGCAGGGATGTGCAGGCTGTGTTTAGGGAAATCTTAAAGTGCAGTGTGCTGAGAACGAAGTTTCAAACTCACCTCTTTAGGCTGCTAATTTGTTCATCTTCCAGTCAGAGAGATTATAGGTCACCCTCAGGCACCCATGTTGTTGACAAAATACACTGTATTAATCAGTTATTGCTGTGTAAACAAATAAACACAAACTCTTGTATCCAACAGTGAACCTTAAAATTAAAAAAAAATATTTGAAGAGCAGATTTACACAGAACAGAGGAAGAGACAACTAGGACTTGAATTGGCACTCCTATGGGATGCTGGTGTTGCAGAAGGTGGCTGTACCCATAGTGGTATCACATGGGTGCCAATGTTTATTTTTGTTAACAAGTCTTTGGGTCAGCTGGATGCTTCTGCTATTGGCAGTGGATTTGCTCTTGTCTGTGGTCAGCTGATGGGAGCTGATGGTCTAGGACCACCTTGGCTTGGACTTGGCTCTGCTACACAGGCCTGATAACCCTCTAGCTGTTATGATGCTGCCTGGGGCCTGAAAGAAACATGTTTTGAAAACACACTAATACTATTTAAAGGTTCCATTTACATCATGACCAATACTAACCTACAGGCTAGAGCAAGTAACATGACCAAGATTAAATGCAACAGACAGATATACAGACCATCTCTCTAGGAAAACTGCAGAGAGAGATATAAACCAACTGAGGTCGCCAATGCAATCGAACTACCATGAAAATTGCAAGAATTATGGGGCAGGAAATTGGCACAATAGTTAAGCTGTGTTCTCTTCTTGTAGCTCCTGGTTTGGGTCTTGAATCAGATTTGAATCCACCTTCCTACTTATGCAAACTCTGGGAAGGCAGCTCATAGATGATGGGCCCAGTGGTTGGGTCCCTGTCACTCCATGGGAGACCCACATGGAGTTCCTAGTTTCTGGCTATTGTGGGTATTTAGGTACTCCATCAGGGGATGGGAGAGCTCCATCTGTCTCTATCTCTCTGTCTTTCAAATAAAATGAAGAGAAAAGTAAGCTTTCACCACAGTCATTGTCAATATACAGAGTTCTCTGTTTCCACGAAATATATACAACCAAGTCATGCTATGTAATGTCTCATTCCTGGCTATGGCCAAAATATTTTTTTTCCTTCCCCGTTTTAGTGGTTCCATTTCTGCCAGAACTTAACTGACAGGATGATGTCACTTCTGTCTGGGGGGGAAAAAGCCCTCTGTTGTTGTCAGAAAAAGAAAAAAAAGAATCAAATAAAGCAAAACTAGAGTCATCCAGAAACAGTTCTTGTATTACCTTGGGAACCACTGCATCACAATTGTGTCAGGTAAAAGGAATGCAGGACCACAGTTCCTGATTCATATGGTGGGAGAAGGGCCAACATGGGCCAACAGCAGGAATGTGCCACAGGAAAAATTCTGCTTCAGTTAAGAAAAGATTATTTTGAAGCTGACATGCTCCAGTGTTAGTTTCCTAGAGTCATAGGAATTCCCAGGCGTTGGAAACTCTGTTTATTAATTATGTAGGCCCAAGAAATGGTTATTTCTATTTATTTATTTTTAAAAATGTATTTACTTACTTATTTGAGAGACCAAGAATCCTCGTCTGCTGATTCCCTTCTCAGATGCCTTGAATGGGTTGAAGCCAATACTCAGACACTCAAAGTCCAGGTCTGCAATGTGGGTGTATCCAATAACTTGAGCTACCACTTGCCACCTCCCAAAGGAGCCAGACCTGGGTAGCCAACCCAGTTACTCCAAAATGGAACCTGGGTTTCTTAATTGGTAGGCCATAGGTTTCCACCCCTCCCTGAGAAACTTTAAACAGGGATTTTACAAATCCATGCATCATGCTTCATATGCATGATTTCATAAAGTGACTCACATCACTCTGTGGTAGGCATTACTAATCCTTTTTTTTTTTTTTTAAAGATTTATTTTATTTTTATTACAAAGTCAGATATACTGAGAGGAGGAGAGACAGAGAGGAAGTGGAGCTGCCGGGACTAGAACCAGCGGCCATATGGGATCAAGGCGAGGACCTTAGCCACTAGGCCACGCTGCAGAACCCGGAATTACTAATCCTTTTACAGATGAGCAAGCTGAGACTTGTAGACTTCCTCTGGTGATGCAAGACCACATGAATCGAACACATGGCCAGGCTGCCTCCCTGCCCTAGCATGTCATTTGTGCCAATGCTTATGGTCTACACAAAGCAGAGTGTGGGATAGAGTGGTGGGAGAACGGGAACGCCAAGGGAGTCTGCAGAAAGTTGAACATTACTAGGTCCCTTTCCCACCTGAGCTCTTTCCTTCAGGTTCCATGGACTGCTCTTCCACAGCACCTGGGCTTGCCAACATCCAGGCAGCTCCTGCACCTGCGCACCAAGTGGGCGTTCCAGTGGACTTCTTCATGCAGCCCAAGGAGAAATTGAAGCTTGCGATGTCCCCAGCGGCAGCTTGGCCCCTGTGGTCGACAATGATGTCCAGGCCTTAAGTCCCAGCCTCGCCATGCTTACTTGCCATCGGCTTGGCTTTACCAGGATGTGACAATCAGTTAACCAAAGCCAAAGAGATTTTCTACATGGATCACTCCTCTTGTGGTTTGTGGGGTAAAGCACAGATGAGGTGTCTAAGGGCAGAAGTGCAGGCCAGGTGTCAAACTTCCTGGAAGATAAAGGACAAAGAATGGGACTCCTGGGCCAGCCATGTTTTTTAAGTGCACATTCCTTTGGGAAGGGCTATTCCTACTCTTCTTAAAGAAATTAACTGAGAGTAAGCTTTGATGAAGGAAGTTTGATGGGAAGTGCAGAATAGGGAAACTCTTTGTCTGGACCCTGGACAAGGGACAGACATGCATCCTATAAAAAGGTGCAAGTGTTCCTATCCCTTAAAAATAGTCAACTGTTTACTTCTAAGCTCCCTTCCTTCCCCACCCCTTCAATCTTCTAAGAGTTCCTAGGTATTCTGTCTGTGTCCTTGGATTTCCTAACACTCATTGGCTCTTCAGCCCAAGGAAACCTGGGCTGGGATCCACTGAAAATCCAGTACAATGGACACCACTCATGGGGCTTGGCCCTTCTGTGTCCGTGGGCATGCACAAGCCAGTTTAGAATTCTTCCTTCTTCCTTCTAGGAAGGACTTTCCCTCACTACTTGGCAAGTGTCTTCTTGCTGGATCCTTTTCCCCGTCCCACCTTGACTTTGTAGTCTTCTCAAGGACCCTCTGCTTTGTTTTTCTCCCCTCCTACTGTCCCCTCTCAGTCTGCATTGACATAGGGACAATCACAAAATCCAGGTTCTTCCTTAGGGTACAAATTGATGATCTAGCTAGGCCTGCAGGAACTCAAATTTGACTCAAACTGAAATCACTGCTGGTGATCTCCACTGTGGTTGAATGCCACACAGGCCCTAGGGCCAGCTTCCACAGTTTACTTCCACTTAATAAGCCTCATCAATTTTCTTTTGAAATCTCTTTTTAAAAGATCGATTTATTTTTATTTGAAAGGCAGACTTGCCGAGAGAAAGAGGTCTTCCATTTGCTGGTTGACAACCCAAATGGCCACAACAGATTTCAAGCTGATCTGAAGCTGTGAGCCAGGAGCCAGGAGCCAGGAGCCAGAAACCAGGAGCCAGTAGCCAGGAGCTTTCTCTGGGTCTCCCACGTGAGTGCAGGTCCCTAGGCTTTCCTAGGCCATAAGCAAGGGGCTAGATCGGAGGTGGACCAGCTGTGACACAAACCAGCACCTTACAGGCAGAGAATTAGCCCATTACACTACTGCAACTGGCCCCTCCTTAAGATCCTTTTATGAATGAATTCTACCTGCCACTGTCACAATAGAGGCCTCCAGTTTTCACATGGGCCTCATGTAGTCCAGTAAGTCTCCCAGCCTTTTCCCTCCTCCCCATCCTCCCACCAGAGTGATCTAAGATACAAACACAGCCATGGACTTTCCAGACCAGTGTTTCTTCAGAGGCTTCCCAAATACTTCTAGAAAACATTAAGTCCAGATTCCTTGGCAGAACTTTTATGAGCTGTTCCTTGGGGATTCCCCCAGTACCTTCCACATGGATTCTTACGCTATGGGAAACATGGGCCGCATGTATTTGTCTGTCTTACCATTGTTTCCCTCTCCAACTTGGTGAATGCTGCTCCTTTTGCTTACCTCCTTGCTCCATTCCTACCTGGCAAGTGCCTACCCATTTAACTACTTTAAGACCCCAAATTGCATCTCCTATGCCAAGTCTTTCCTGACCCCTTCGAGAGACCCTCCTTTGTGTTATCCCAGTGAATCTAAATGCTTTTCCTTGTTGGATGGTAACACGATCGACATGCCTCACTCCTATACATTTCATTAGGAGCAGGACCCAGCTAATTCTCATTCACTGATCTAACAAAAAATACTTATTAAGAACCCGGAACAGTTAGGCTGCTGTAGGGATTTGGAATATACACAGACTCTGCAATCAGAACAAGTTGGGTTCAACGCCTGAGCAAGTTAGCTTCATTTCTTGAAGTCCCAATGAAGACAATGTGTGTGAGAAGGAACTCTTACCTGACACAATTAAGCCGTTGCTTAATCAATTAAGAGAAAATATCAGGTAAAGTTATAAATTATAAAGACTCTTATATCCCATAGACCTTTTATTTTCACTGAAACCAGACACACACACTTCCATTTACCGATCTGCAGACACAGGCCCAACCTTTCCTTTCATTATTTGGTGTTTGGAGTTTTTCACCACTGGTTTGCCCAAGTCATGTCTGTGCTGCAGTCTCCCCAATTTTCAGATTTAATTTCCTTAAAATGAAGTTAAAAATGTAAAAATATCTGTGAAGCTGAGTACAGAATCCTTCGCTGCTTGCATGAGCCATCCCACTCTATCCTCAACCTTCGACTGCTGTTTTGGCCCTAGCTAAATCGACAGCCTCCCTGCCGTTTAAAAAAGAAGCAGTTTGTACGGGTGAACTTTGCTTTAGTGACTAAGATGCCAATTAGGACACCCATGTTCAGCAGGGGAATGTCTGAGTTTGATACCACCTCTGGCTCCTGACTCAGCTTCCTGCTAATGTGCACCCTGGGCGGCTACAGCTGACAGCTCAAGTAACTGGGTGCCAGGGAGACCTGGACCATTCAGGGGCCACAGCAGACACTGCAGAGAGCCAGCACATTGGGAGCTCACGTGCTCGCTCTCTGGTTCTATTCCTCTCAACTTAATCATCATAACTTTATTTATTTTTAGATTTATTTATTTTATTGGAAAGGCAGATTTACAGAGAGAAGGAGAGACAGAGAGAAAAATTTTCCATCTGATGCTTTATTTCCCAAATGGCTGCTACGGCCAGAGAACTGAGCCGATCTGAAGCCAGGAGCCAGGAGTTTCCTCTGGGTATCTCACATAGGTTCAGGGTTCCAAAGCTTTGGCCCATCCTCCACAGGCTTCCCAGGCCACAAGTTGAGAGCTGGATGGGAAGTGGAGCTGCCAGGACACGAACCGGTGTCCATGAAATGCCAGCACTTGCAGGATGAGGATTAGCCAATTGAGTCATCATGCCAGGCCCATTCATCATAATTTTAAGTCATTTGCTTCTCAGTCTTTACAGAACATTTTTTAGTGATACTTCTTCACTTCTTTTATTATGATATAAAAACATACAACATAAATTTATTGTCTCATGTATTGTTAGATCTAATTCAGTAATGTTAAGCACATTCACAGTGTGGTTATCAGAGTTGCAGAACTTTTTCATCTTGCAACATGGAAACCCTAGACCTATCACTTATCTATTTCCCCTTCTCCAGGGTCTCGGCAAACACTTTCTGCCTTCTGTTTCCATACTTTTTGATTACTAAACTATATGACCTTGTGGCACATGATAGGAAAAGAGTCCCTGGGGCTTGAAAGAGAAGTACAAGGTAGACAGGTGACAAGAGGCCCTCAGGCAAGCCAAGGGTATGTGCCAAGGCCTGCAGGCCAATTAAGTGGCAGGTCACTCTCACTTAGCACAATGCCTCGACATAGTTTATATGTACAAATAAGGCTTTGTTTTGTTTGTAAATTTAAATTGAGGCAGGAATGAGTTAAGAAACAATGGTTGCTGAAGACCAGCTCTCTGTGTATCAGCATTTGACCTGAACCCAAGCCTCCGGTGTAGATCAGGAAGCTGGCAATGATGGTCCTTTCCCACGCTGAATCTTAACTGCACATAAGATGCGAGGGCCTTCTGCAGGTCTGAAATGGTATCAAGTCGCCAGGCAGTGGGAAAGGTAGGGATGTAGACCCAGCCTGCGAATGACTCGCAGTGTGAGGCAGTCAGTTTCTTGACAGGACAGGAGGCCAGGGGAGGCAGCAGGGAGCTGGGGTACAGGCACTCACTCCTGGCTGGGGCTGCTGGAGCCAGCCACCTGGGGCAGAGTGAGGGGCTGGAACCTTCTCGGTGGATTTGGCTCCAGACTGCATCACAAGTCAGAAACAGCTTTCTGTTGCACTGACAGTACAGCCACAGAACCTTGGGATGTGCTGCCCGCTCCGCACGGTGGAATAATGTCCAGCTTTTCTTTGTTGAGAAGTGAACTACAAAATGCTGAGAATTCCCTGACAGACAGCCAGAATCTTCCATGAGCAGCTCTCTCTCCTAGCCTTCACCTCCACCGTTGGTGGGAAACCCAACAGCAACCCTATTCAGTGCATTCCTTCTCATTGGATGTGGGAAAATCTACGTTTACAGGGTGCAGAGAGCTTTCTTAGGAGGTGCTAACACTGCACAGGGGATCAGCTGTAGTTCCTTGTACCGGAAACCGGAACAGAGGAGGCCAATATCAAGCTCTTCATGCAAATTCAATTTAAATTAAATTTCCTTTAATGAAATAAAAAACAAACGGTGCATTGCATAATATTTGTGGTCACAGTATAAAACAATACAATTAGTTCATATAACTTCGGATATGGACAAAAATACACAAGACCCCTTCTTTGTCAATGGAAAATTCTGCAGATCCTCAGGTGCCAAGCTAAAGAAAAGTCAACCTTTTTTCTCCCAGTGACCTGCACACATATTTCTCACTGAGAATTGGGTCAAACAGCAGAGAACTTACCTAGATCCCAGCCCCCTTCTTCCTCTGTTGTCGTTGGTGAAGCTAAAAAAAAAAAAATCTTTTTTTCTCAAAGTAGCAAGTTGTGTAGTATTGCTTATTATTCCTGCCAAAAAAAGGCTCAGTCTTTGGCTCACAGAGGTGACAAAATCATGGTTGCAAAGCAAGAAGCAAGAGCCACCAGGGAAACAGGCAAAGGTCTGGGCAGAAGGGGTCTCCTTTACCCCAGGATCTCCGGGAGCCACAGGGCTGGGGTGGGGCTGGGGGAGTTGCGGGGAAGACACACACACAAATAAATACATTTCTAAATTAAGAATTAATCCAGCTGGTGAGTCAAGAGTTCCACCGATCTGTGAGAAATCTGGAAAGTTGTTAAAAAGTCAGTTTGCATTTTTCTTATCATTATTTTTTCTAAAAAGGAAAATGTGTATGTAAACATCGTAAAGTAAACAATTTACAGTACAGTCAGGCGGCGCTTAACGACGGGCACACCTCATGAGGACATTGGGGTCGCCCGCCGAGGTCACTCCTGCCAGCTAAGACGTCGTGGTGACGCTATCAGACAGGACCGCAGCGGCAGGTGCTGCCAAACTAACACGTCCTCATGAGCAGCATGACTGTAATTTTGAGGCGTCTATCTGGACACAGGGTAGGCTCTTTCCAGGGAGGAATACTTTTATGAGTAGGAAAAAAAAATCCAAACTTTCTATAAAGTTCCTTTTTGTTAAGAAGTGCAATTTCACCGTGTGAGGCCTGGCGACATTCTTGCTTCATTCACACCAATGCTGCTGACTTCTTCCGGAAGAGCACTTTGTGGGGAACCCTATTTGGTACAACAACACTGTCATAGCCCAGACAACGTCCCTGGAAGGCATCAGCTCCCTGGGGACAAAGTACTAGATTTTTCTCTCTTCTTTCTCCCAGCCCCCAAATGACTCGCAGCTTGGCCAGCCCAATGGACATCAGAGACACACAGCCATAGGTGGAAGCCAATGCCCCAATACCTGTAGCCTTGAACTTCATATCAGTCTGAAAGCAAAAAGGTACAATGCGAGAGCATTCCGCGTCACGCTACCACTAAGCATCTGGAGTGACTCAGTGCACATGTCTTTTGTCCGCCCGGGGCTACCTGGTCACAGCCAAAGCTAAGTACCTTTTCCTCCTCCTAAGAAGGGCCTGAGCTATAACAATCCTGAATTTCCTTTGACCGTAGGCCTGGTAACTGCAAAGGCTTGAAGGGCCTTGGCTGTGACAGATATGGAACCTGTTTATATCTGTTCTCTTTAAATTCTGGTTAGGGAAATCACCTGTGATTCATCTCCTCCCAAATAGCGTTGTTAGAAAATACCAAATCAGCTGCCACCATGGCTGCCTGCTCCTCCTGTCATTATGCATGCTTGGGTGGGGCATCCCCACACTCTGTGCTGAGACCATCAGTGCAGAATCTAACGTCCCAACTCACATGGGCCTCTTGGTGGGCAGAACATCAGGGAAAATTCGGTGGAAATCTGCCTCGGGGCCATGTGGGGGTAAGCACAGAGCCAGGGGTGGGCAGCGGAGAGGGGCAAGTGCGGGGAGGTGGCAAACTGGGAGGCAAGAGCTTAGTTCATCAGGCCAAGCTGGGCAGGGGTGACAAAGAGCCGCATGTGAGTGGCCATGATTTTGCACTATTTTATTGCTCAAAACAAACGGATCTTGTTTAGGAGTCCTGTTGGGAGCCTCTTGCAAGGCCAGCGCTGTGTGTGCAGAAGTGTCAGGGGAGTGCCAGGAGAGCAGGGACCAGGGCCTCGGGGACAGACCGGCCTGCTCTCAACCCTACTGGAGAGGCTGTTCCCATGACAGTCCATTGCTGGGCTTCTATTCGTGTTCCTAATGGGAAAGCAAAGCACGCTGCAAAGCACACTCTTTTTCACTAGATCCCTGTGGGACAGCCTAAAAAGATGTGAAGGGCTGCAAAGGTCATGGCAAACTACATGCCTGCCTGTCTTGTATGCAGCAATCTGCCTTCATGCTAAGGAGCCCAGGCAGCGCCCAGTAGACCCATCTGTCGGTGCCTTTGCAAAGGCCCTGGTGGACAGTTCCTGTGCCCTCATGAGGGGAGCCATAAGCAGCCCCTTGTGCTCCTGGGCCTTTGCTTAAGCTCCTGGGGATCCCGCAGAACTCTCTCTGGAGTCTGCTCCTCTCCTTGTCCCCAGCTTCTCCTCCTTCCCGCCCTGGACAGAGGTGGCTGTGTATTTTTTTTACATATTCATTCTTAAGGCTAAGGTGGCAAGATAAGGTGCTCGGTGGAGAGCTAAATTCTGGATTCCAGGGCCGCCATTCCAGCACTCGCACAAGAAAAACAAACACAAAAGAAGTGGTCAAGGAGCAGAGAAGCGAGAGGGGAGAGGGAAGAAAAATGCATCTGGGCTCCATGAGAAGTTACACACTCCAAGTTTAGGTTTCCAATGAGGTCTAAACCCCTGAAAATGTGGGGCCAGCCAGCAAAAGCCACCCTTGGCCTGCAGCCTCTGGCACAGCTCCACACCAGGTTGAGGCTGAGCCACCCCACCCTGCTGGATGAGCCTCTCGCTGGGCAGGTATGGACCAAGATCTCCCCAGGCCCATCACCCCTTCCTTACCACCACCCCTCGCAATGAAAGCTCTAAACACGCACAAGTCAGCGGATCTATAAACCAGTAGGAGAAAAAAAAAAAGTTAGACGCAGGTTAACCATTAGGAAGCTGCGGTTGGAAAACACACACACACACACACACACACACACACACACACACACGAAGGTTGTCTTTCAAAGTGCCGTGGGAAGAAGAGCTGTGTGCTGGTAACCGTGTCCGCGCTCAGAGCTTGACATGCAGAAGAGAGAGCGCGCCGAGTCCCACCTGAGATTAGAGAGGACTGGTTTGTAGTGTCACACACTTCCATTTGCAAGGTCAAGGTCCTCTTCTTGTCCTGTTGTTCCCACAACGTCCCTCCATCAGTCCCTCCCTTCCCGTGTGCCCGTACACGGCCTAGTCCATTTCCATGGACATGAGCCGGCGCCGCTCCCGCCGCGTCTCCTGCACCTCCTTCTTGCAACACCAGTGGGAGCTGCAATACCCGATGAGGCAGGACAGGAGCCCAATGACGGTGGACAGGCCCACGCCGATCAGCAGAGGGTACTTGAAGGCGTTCAGCACTGGCAGAAGAGATCAAAGGGGAGGCTGGTTAGTGATTGGCCAAGGCAGCCTCCCTGCCCTTGGGAGTAGGGTATCCCTGAGGGATCAGAGCCCATGCATTCTACAACACTGTACCAAAACCTTCATCTGTTGCAAAAATGAGCAAATATCTCCCTCCTCAATTCCCTCTGTGCGTGTGTAGGGTAAGGGAGGAGGATGAAAAAAAAATGATTCCACTCGAAGCCTTTGAATGTCAACCCGCTTTTTAAGCTTTTGGCAGGAGATTGATTTTTAAAAGTCAGGATAAGGGCACCGCACATTCGGCAGCAGATGCATCCTTTAAGAAATTGCATAAATCAATTCTATGCATCAAATAACTGAAGTGTACTAAGGGTGTTATTTTAAGTAACACTATAGTAAATTATCTAGCAAAGTGAATAATCACTCCCCGACTTGTTTGGTAAATCCGGGCTTTCATATGGAGTCACTGTAAGCAAGCAGTTTCTAAGATTCACATAAGGTATTAAAGATGAAGGAAATTTCCAGAAAGGCACAAGGTGCAGATCCCCCCCCCTTCCCCCTCAACCCCGGCCTGAAATCCCACCTTCCTTCTTCCAGGTGGACCTCTGCTGCTTGGGTGACTGCCAACCTGCGCTAAGGGCCTTGTGTCTAGTGTGGCTTCCTTTACATAACAGCCCCAAGGGAAGGTATTAGCTCATCCTACCAGCAAGGAAGCAGATCAGAAATGCTAAGTGACCCATGAAGAGCTGAGGCTTTACCTTCCATCTGCCCCAGACCGACACCTCATACAGGAAACACACTAGAACTCCCCAGAGGCACCTGCACTCATATGCTCTCTAAGGAATGCTTTCAGTAACACTTTCTGCAGAGAAGGCACGTTTCCTGGGAACCAATAACTCCCTACCCTGTGATGCTCCAGGAACGGGGCAGTTCCTGACCACCCAGTGAGGTTGACCTTGGCAATCCGTGTGGGCCAGCAAGGCCAAGTTCCTGGCTCCTGGAGATCCTTCTCTGCACTGCTGACTTCAGGAGGAGCCTCCCCTCTCCGGAAGCAGTGGACCCTAGCAGAAGGTCTCTGAGCTACAGCCCTGCTTGGAGACCTGAGCGCTCTCAGCACTGCCCTCTGCTGGTGTCCCATAGCATCTTTGCCAAGTGGGTTTGTATGGGATTTATAGAAGAGGCAAATCCTCCAAAACTCTTCCCAGTAAGTCTCAAAAATCATTTCTCAGGGGTGCCAACCAGCAGACAACAGCAAAGCAGGAAAGCTAGTGAGAGTTGTCGGGTTCCTTCTGGGGACAGGCGGAGGGCAGGTCTAGAGAGGGAGCAGCACCGACAGTGGCATACTTCCCACTGTTTTGGGAGCCTAGATCCCACCGGTAGCCACAGGGTACATAGAGCCAACATTCCGCGAAATGAGGGCAAGATGTGCATGTTATACTTACCGTCCATCTTCACGGTTATAAAGACAGGCTTAGCCTGGATCTCCACCTCCTTTTGCCAGGAGCCAGTGGGTGACTTCACCCATGGAGTCACGGAGCAATAATAGTTGCCAAAGTCCTGATCCTCAGAACCGTGCACTTGCAGCAAGAACTCCAGCACGCTCACGCGCTCCAGGCTGAGGTTGCTTTTCCAGTCCCTCTGGGCCGTGCTCACTATCCCCTTTCGATCCAGCGAAGACAGCAGGACAGGAGCCTTGTCCAAGCCAAAAGAGTGCACGGCAAACCAGGACACGTCGAAAGCCATGTCATCTGTGGATGGCGAAGCCGAGATCCTGGGATTAGATCAGTGGGCAGGAAGGACCTGGATGCCTCCCACTTATGTGTGACTCTGGCTACAGGCCAACACCACACCACAGGCCTCCCTGAATCCCCTCATAGCTGTTCGATGAAGATATCACATCCCCCCCCAGTGACAGGGAACACCCCAGATCTTCAAAGTAGCACTGCTTGAAGACGTCCAGTGTGAGCTCAGCCCCTAACCACTCCACCACTGTCCCCACCACCACTTAGCCTATAGTCACAGAAGCCAGGGCCAGAAAGGGACTCCCATAGACCATGAGGATCATCAAACTGCCCTGACATGACATTGGAAGTGACATTCCAGGTAGAAGGACCCTGGACTGGAAGGACACTAGAGATCCATGGAACAAAATATACCTAAAAACATTGCTGCCTGAAATTTAGAGCTGTAAATAGTTTAAACTTTATTATTCATTATGTTTTTCTTTTCCCCCTTTCTGTACCAATGTGCTTATGTTCAAAACAAGAGGGGGCAAAAAAAAGTCAAGCTGAGAAATGGAACACGGTTTAACAGTCAGGGAGGAATGCTGCTGAATTGTAAAGTGCCCCGCGAAATTAAGGTTGCAACAGCCTCAGATCAATGGGTATGGGCACAAGAGAAAAGAGACTCTGTCATGCATGGCGATTCACAGAGGCAGTGCAAACGGCACCCAGCACCTGCCCCTGACCCTTCCTTGCGACCTGTGTCAGCAATGCTTGGCTGTGTCAGCTCCGGGCGCCCCCCGGCAGCCCAGAGAAAGGTGCAGGTACCACAAACACTGTGGAGGCTGTGTTCCTGACAGCCTTCTAAGAAGGGTTTTTCTGTAGATGTTAAATAAAACAATTTTCCCCCAAAACAAAATAAAATAGAAATTTACTCATTTAGGAAAAACATACTAAATAACCTCAGAAAGCACATCAGGAGGCAAATGAATCATGCTTAGCTGCTCACATGTTCAACAACAACAAAAAATGATGTTCAATGCAAAGCAAGAGCTTGGGCAGCATTACCCAGATGCTAATCCTTGTCTACTCTTAAAAACATAGCCTCTGCCACCCTGCCTGGTCAGCCCAGCGTGGCAGTCAGCTCACTGGGCACTGTGGCACTGCACTGTCCTCTTCCTGGAGTAGAACGCTCTCTGCAGGAAGAGCAGTGGGAATACGGGGTCCTCCTCACACCTCCCCCAGGGCAGGGGTGGGAGGGTGGGTGGGGGTCGAGTGGGACCCCAGCTCAGCGCTGTTGCCTGTGTCTGGCTGCTCACTGAAGGTACAAAGCCACAGTGGAGTGCTTGGTCCTTGTGTGGAGACTCTAGCCCCTGCTGCCCACTGTGCCTTGCCAGAACCCCAGCACCGGCACTTGCGGCTCTAGGCCCTGGGCAAGGTCACTTCCTTACCTATAAAACAGGAATCATAGCATCCACGATTACAGGTTATAAAAATGCTTAGAATGGGTCTTGGAACTTAGAGTTCCCTAACAGTAGGCACATGCTTAATTATCCCCACAGTTCAACATCCATGGTCCTATACACACATGCCACTAACCCGAAGGCCTGTTGGTGGTACTCTGCCTGCACCAGCAGGGATACTGAGTCCCTTCCCTCCTCTACTCTGCAGGTGTCAGCTGCCGAAGCTCTCACCCCTGCCCCTCTCCCCAGACAGCTGGCCCTTGCTAACAGAAACCACCTCCTAGGGGAGCCTGGCAGTAGTTGTGCAGTGCCTTAGCTGGTGGGCACTGCAACCTAAGGATGTAAAAGCCCAGAACCTAGGTGGCCTACGCTCTGTGGTAGGACTTGTTGCAGCATCACATGGGGAGTTGGAATCCCTCTGCCCATCCTCCTCCTTGGTCCTATATAGATTCCTGATTCCCTCGCGGTGCTGGGCCTTGGGGGACCACTAGCATGCTTGCCTTGGGCTTCTGTTTCTACGGGCTACATTGTGCCATTCCTCCATCTCCACCCTGGCCACTGTGGCCTTGGCCCCCAGCATTCATCTGTAACACACCCTCTCCAGAAGCAGTTTCTCCAACCCTTAGGAGATGTGAGGGAAAACTAAACTGTAGCTGTGTTTAATTATTCAGAATCTCCCACCCACACAGTCCAAGGGTGCAAAGTTCTGGAAAATTGGGATCTGCCAGGTAACAGCCACCTATAGCTTTGCAATTACTCTGTAGGAAAAATACTTTCATATTGAGGGCACAACCAGTGACCCATTAATCTACTGAGAAAGAGCATTTAAAGGGTTTAGTTTTGTGCATCATATGTGAGTTTTAGGGGGTAAAAATGGCATTAGCTTATCCCTGCTTTGGGGAAGCATGTGTCCCAACTTTTCTGTGTGGACTATTTTATCTCGCTGTCCATTTCACTTCTGGATGCTGCCTTCATTTCCCCCCATCTGCACACAGGTAGCTCAATGGAGGAGTGGCAGCTCACTCAAGACCCAGGCTTCTCATTCTCTACCTACCCACCCAGTGAACGCCCCGGCTGGTTCAATGGGTTTCCTCCCTTTCCTTCTGTCTTCCACAAACACTGCTTTTCCCCACCTCTGGCAGGCACCTGTATCTAGCTTCCCAAGACAGCCCATGTTGTTATCCATCAACAAGCCCAGGGTCAGCTAACCACAGCTCGTGGGTCAAATCCAGGCTGCCACCTGCTGTTGTAGGCAAAGCGACACCAGAACACAGCCATGATCATCGGCTTCTGATGCCCACTGCTGCTGTCGCACTGAGTTACGGTACTTGTAGCTACTGAAGAGCCAAACATACTTCCTGTCCAGGTCCTTCACAGCAATCAGTGCAGGCTGTGAGCCAGTGGTCACCTGCAAGTCCTGCGGGGGCCTGAACCAGGCCTCCACTGTCACACACCAGCCCTGGGTGCTGGCTCTGACTTCACTAGGGTCACCGTCCCCAGACTGAACCTGCTTCTAGTTTCTCACCAGGGCCACGTCTCAGAAGTACAATTCTGCTCCTGGCCAGAAGCCAAGGTTCTGTTTGTGACAGGGTGGGGCGGGATAAGGAATGTTCAGGGTCAAAGGGGCAGAGCAGAAAGCAGCCTGTGGTGAGCTGGGTTCCCTGAGGGAAAGGGCAGTGGCAGGTGCAGGCCTGGCCAGAGCACAGATTGCCTCAATGTGTTCAATGTTCTTCTGAGCCCTAATGAGTAAGACCGATAGGTTCTCACAACTCTTGGCCATCCTGTTGGGAACAAAGAAAAGCTCTACAAAGATGTCCTGAGAATTCTAACTTCAACAGTACCCCTAGAGTTGCTTGTAGCCCCTCTGTTCCGTATTTCTCCACAATGCTAACTGCTAAGTGACACTATTCAGCAATCTGTGTCTTGCTTCTGTTTTTAGCTAGCTTGCACGCTCCAGGGTGGCAGCCTTTGGGTACTCTGTGCACTCCACCACTCTACATTCACAGCAGCACCTGCACGTAGGAGCTCCAGAACCTCTGAATGGATGAGATACACAGAGCAGGAACAGGACCTGGAGGGGTGAATCAAACCAGCCCAACATGGGCCTGGAGGGATCCACTGATTGCCCTTTCAACTCAGCCACTCAGCAAGTATTTATTAAATGCCTGTAATGTACATAACGTGCCAAGCCAGGCAATTGTGGGACAGACAGATAATCCTGTCCCGGACCCCGACATCTGTGTAGCACATTGAAAATGATATGGGAGAGCCACAGAAAGCAATGTGAGGAGGGGCTGGGATGGGGAGAGGTACCTGGATCCAGCACTGCCCCTTCAACGGTGATGATGCAGAACAACCTGACCAGGTCTCCTCGGGTGACCGACGGCGTTTCTGAATGCACAGAGGCGTTAAAAACAGGACCTGGAAAAAAAAAATCACACTTTTGTGAGATTCCACTGCTGGTGCTCATGTGGGAATCTCCATGTGGAAAGTGGTCTGGAAATTCATGAATACATGTTTTCAGGTTCCCTTGCTGCTCTTCAGAGAGACACAAACCTTGGCTGCCTCCAAATGCACCTCACCTTAAGAGGAGAACAAAACAGAACTCCACCTGGAGACTTACTTTTACTCCTGGCTTTTCCTTTGCTTTCTTCTTCTTTTTTTTTTTAAGATTTATTTATTTTTTTTTAATTTTTATTACAAAGTCAGATATACTGAGAGGAGGAGAGATAGAGAGGAAGTGGAGCTTCCAGGATTAGAACCAGCAGCCATATGGGATCAAGGCGAGGACCTTAGCCACTAGGCCACGCTGCCGAGCCCTTCCTTTGCTTTCTGACAACCTTGGCCTCGGGCAGGCCACCCCTACCTTGCTTCCTTGTACAGCCAGGGTTGTTTCTGATTCAGTGCAGTGAGTTCTAGGTCAGGGGCACTTGGAAATCACAAGGACAGGGACTGGTCCATGGACGCTTTTGGGGTGAGCAGCCTCCTCACGCTGTGCTGGGCACTGCGGACAGGAGCTCTGATGTAGAGAGGCTGAATGCTAGCAAGGACATGGGCACACTAACATTGCTGATATGTCTGCATATGCAATAGGACGTGGAGCATGGCTCCAGGCCACCAAGGGAAACTGAGGCAGCCTGGATAGTCAAGGGTTTGAGGCTGTGTTTAGGTGTGGACAGTGAATATATGAGAACTCTGTATTTTCTGTAACTTAAAATTTCCCTTAAAAAAAAGTTTAATAAAGCTGAGCAAACAGAACTTCCTTCTCCAGGCAAGACCTGTCCTGCATACCTCCCTGAGAACACAACGGACACCGTGTCTTTGTGTGAGAGTGTTTCATAGCTGTAATGCACACTGAGCTCAGAGTTGCAGGCTTGCTTTATCTCAGCGGGGTTTCCTGGGAAGCAAAGATAGATGAGCTTTGGCTGGTGACTCTCACAGAAGAATAGAGGTATTAGGTACAGTGTGGTGGTATAGCCTGATAATCCTCTGCCTGTGGTGCTGGCATTCCATATGGGCACTGGTTCATGTCCCAGCTACCAATCCAGCTTTCTGCCCCAGCAGCAGAGGATGGTCCAGGTCCTTGGGCCCCTGAACCCATGCGGAAGACCCAGAAGAAACTCAGGCTTCTGGCTTTGCACTGGCCCAGCTCTAGACGTTGCAGCCATTTGGGAAGCGAATCAGTGGATGGAAGGTTCTCTGTCTTTCCTTTTCTCTGTAAATCTGCCTTTCAAATAAAATAAATCTTTAAAATTTTTTTTGTTTTAATATAGTTTTATTTTGAATTCTGAACTATGTGGTACAATTTTGTATGGGCTGGGATTCCCACCCCCAAACTCCCATCCCTAATAATAAATAAATCTTTTAAAAAAATGCAAGTGTTACTAGTTTCATGTTCAAGTTGCCAGAAAGGAGAAAGGACCCTAATGTACTGTTTATAAACTTCTAGATGAAATGACTATGAGAAAGACAGTACAAGGTCATATCAACAGCAGGAAGCAGTTGACTGAAATGCCTTATTTCCATTTCACCATGACAACTACTAACAGGACACATTGCCAAGTAGGGAAAAAATTGTGTTTTGCTTGGAGAAAGGTGAGGGGTGGTTGTAGAGCATGGAGCCCTTGGGGGGTCAGCCAGCCCTGGTGGGTCCCGCTGAGATTCCTGATTAGCTGGAGGGCAATGGGGCAGGAGGAACTCTAGAGGGGAAGGAGGATTTAACAGAATGGCAGGCCCAGGGAGGGCTAACAGGACAAGGAGTCCCAACCTACTCTGACCCCATGTCCTTTGGTGAGCTCAGTTCTCAGCCCTGGCTCCCTTGGGTCCTCAGCACAGACTTACTCTGTCTATAGCGGCACAGAGCGAGTGGGCAGGGTGGTGGTGGTGGCCGAGTGGACCTGAGAGTGAGTACAGGTGGGCGGCAGCATGGCAAGCCATGGCATGTGCTCTTTGTGCTCTTGGATTAAGGATATCATGTCATAAACAGAATTACACCAAGACCCTTCCCAAGAGAAAGTAAAATGACAAAAGATGAAGAAATCTTCATGGTGGATTCTTGTGTTTAGTGGCTTGATCTGAAACATCAAAGACTTACAGAATGGGTTACAATTCACTATTCCCAGAGAAACCCTCCAGTGCTTTCTAGTCACAGGTGAGCGTTGCCATTCCCCCCGCTGGTCATGGACGGTGGCTTTGCCGTGACACACCATTTGCTCAAGGCCAAGAAGAGGCCGTGGGTGTGGTAGCCCTTCAGTGGCCTTCCTGAACAGGTCATCAGCTCCCTGGGTCCCTATCCCAGGCTTAAAATATTTCCATTGTGGTTAACTGTTAAAGGTGATGCTGCTGTGAGGGGGATTTTTCCCAGTAACAGATAATGGCACAGGGAGTTCCCATGAACCGGACTCCCTGAGGGTCCAATCGGCAGAGGGCATCAGGAGCGCTAAGCTTTTACAGACAAACACAGCCATGTTTAACGCCAGCCCTTGAAACACTTATCTGCTAATGGCAGCACTTTAATGAAAGCAAAAATCATAGCCCATCTGTCTGTTCATCAGTACCGTGACAATTAAGCAAATTCTGGCTCTGGAGCTGCCATTTACCTAGAGTTTATTCTAGCTCCAACAATGCTTATCTTACAAGACTAAATGGGGGAAAGCAGGCTACAAAGTGGGAGAGATAGCCCAAGATTAAAGCCATAAGTGAAAACCTACAGGACAAAAACTCCAGGAAAATGAACAACACAGAATTGTCTCAGTTTGCTAAGAGTCTCTTTTCCTTTTTTCTATTATTTTACTCTAATTTTCAAACTTTATGTATTAAGAAGAAAAAAATTCACTACTATTTTATTAAAAGGCTAAAAGCCTAGACACCATGCCATTTCTGATATCCCAATTTCCTCCCGACACTGGATTTCACCAAGAGGCAGTGGTGCTGAAATTGGGACAGGAAGGTGGCTGCAGGGAGGACCTTGTCATCACACGTCTTAAAGCTAAGCTGCTGGTTTTTAGGAAAGAAGGGCCGTTTGCTTTCAAGACCATGTTTGCTGCAGGCTACTTAGGGCTACCGCATTGTGCTGTGTGAATTCACTGGCAGCTTCTCCTACTTAAAATGTGAATTGACTACCCTGGCATCAAGGATTAAAGAAGATAAAAACCTTAGGCAGGCCATTCAACCTGGAAGCTGCGGGGATTTTATCTGTTCTGCTGAGATTTACGAACTTGAGAAATAAGATTTAATACCCACTCCTCACCCAGAAAAGCATGGAAAGCTCTTATGTTTTCCTTTTTCCACATCACAGATTAAAAGAGAGATCAAATAAGAATGTAAAATGAGATGGAATTGATGTCTATGGCTACACAAATAAAGGACCACAACCACAGGGTCATCTCCATTGCAGGGACAACGAAGCAGCATCAGACAACAGCTCCATGACAAGAACTCTCAATAACTTAAGAACCAAAGGAAACTCCTTCAGCCTGACAAGGGATACCCAGGAAAACCCACGTGTGACACAACACACCGTGATGGAAGACTGAAAGCCTTCTTCCTGCCATCAGGAATGAGCCAAGGATGTCCACATGTGCTACTGCTTCTATTCAACGTTGTACCAGAGGTTCCAGAACACACAGCAATGAAGCAAGAAGAGGAAGTGGAAGGTATTCGGCCAGGTTTGGTCACGACAAAAGCAGTACACAACACAGAATGCCAAGGTGAGGTTGCCTGTGTCAGATGTGACCGCAGCACCCAACCAGCACATGTGAGAACCAGAAATGGAGGGGGCAGAGCCGGCAGGGGAATAAGGGGTGGTTCCCTTGCTGGACAGCTACTCCCACTGGAGAGCGTGAGTTGGGATGGGGACAGACCAGACTAGGCAGGGCTACAACACCTGTGCGCCTCATGTGGACTAGATCAGGGAAAAACCCGGCTGGGCTGATTATTCCTACCGGTGCAATTTACAATTAGAGTGGGTGAGGGTTGTTTGGGCTTAGCCACAGCATCAGCTGGCAGATGCTGGCACTGGGGTCTATTTCTGTCAAGTTAAGCCACAGAACCACCTGGAGAGTGCATAATCTGGGAGTGGGAGTAGCCTGGGAGGGAAATAGTGGGCTCCTCCCTCTTGGGTTACCACTCCCATGGGAGGGCACGAAAACTAGGACAGGGACTGGGGTGGCTTGAGAGACACCCAAAAACATCCGTGAAGGCTGGATAGTGGAGCTGGTTAGATGGAACTAAGCTTAAATACCCACTGACATGTATGAGAGCAGACTAGTCCGCTACACATACTGGCAAACCAGGGTAGGGGGCAGGTGTGATGGGGTTATTGTGGGTTGCTCCGACTAGACTGCAGCTCCCACTGGTTTATGTGAGGGCCGAGTATGTGCTGGGCAGAACCAGGCTGGACTACAACACCCATTGGTTCCAGTGGAAGACAGGGCTGGAAGCAGAACCAACCCAGCAATTGCAACCACCAGCTGATCGGGGCAATGGACTATGCCGGGCCCTGTGCTTGCTAGCACATACAAGAATCTGGTCTGGAAATATCTCAGTTTCTTTGGGGATCCCCCAATCGAGCTTCCGGACTCAGAACCCTAAACATCAAAAGACAGAGGACAGAACAAGTCAATCAACCACCTCAGCTATATGTTGGCAGTGAAAAACTGGGCAAACGGAGACTCTATGTTGGACTATGTCAATCAGTGGATTCTTCAACGACCTCATCATGCTTGGAGTGGTGAGAGTGGCAGCAATTCAGAACTGTTGAACTATCAAAACCACTTGAGTAAGAGCCTCAGAGCATGCCACACATCAGGGACCTGGGGTGGGTGGAAGATTGGGTGGGGCTTCTCCCTTAAAATCCCCTTTTACATCAGATATATTAAGGAAACAATATGGAGCTAATTGTCTTGCCCATCTTCCTATAGTGCTTGAACCTTTTTACCCTAATTATGTCAAGATTGTCCAAAAAATAAATTTAAAAAAAACCTATCCCTAATCACAGATGACATGATATCTTCCCAAGAAGTCCAGAAAAAAGTATCAAAATTAATAAGCAAGTTCAGCAAAATTCCAGATATAAGACACACAAAAATCTGTTGAATGATAAATTAAGAAAGCAATTCAATTTATACTAGTATGAAAGAGTCTAAAATTCTTAGGGTAAATTTAACAAAGGAAGTGTATTATATCTACAGTGAACTCTATAAAACATCACTGAAAGAAATTACCACGTCCAAAATAAATGGAAAGACATCCCATGTTTATGGATTGGAAGACAATATTGCTAAGTGACAGTATTTCCAAACTGTTCTATAGATTGAACACAATCCCTATCCAAGACTAAGCTGGTTTGCTTGTTTGTAGCAATTAAGAGGCTGATCCTAAAAGTCACATGAAATACAGGAAATCAAACTAGCCAAAACAATCGTGAAAAAGAGCAGAGTTGAAAGGATCACACATCTTTTTTTTTAACGATTTATTTATTTTTACTTTAAAGTCAGATATACAGAGAGGAGGAGAGACAGGGAGGAAGATCTTCCGTCTGTTGATTCACTCCCCAACTGGCTGCAATGGCTGGAGTTGAGCTGATCTGAAGCCAGGAGCCAGGGGCCTCATCCAGGTCTCCCACGCAGGTGCAGGGTCCCAAGGCTCTGGGCCATCCTTGACTGATTTTCCAGGCCACAAGCAGGGAAAGCAGGGCTGCTGGGATTAGAACCAGTGCCCATTTGGGATCCCTGTGCATTCAAGGCAAGGACTTTAGCCACTAGGCTACCTACCGCACCAGGCCCAAGCTCACATGACAAATTTTACATACAAAACTTCAGAGCACAAATAAAAAATGAGTGGTGTAATGAATAAATTGACCTCCTAAGATACTGGTAGTCTATAAGGACACCAGCTCTCATCCTGCCTGCTCCAATTGTAATCTGGGTGTCTGCCAATGGCTAAGGAAAAGGTGACCCAAAGGTTTGGTTTTCTGTACTCACATGAGAGACCTGGAAGAAACTCCTAGCTCCTGTCTTTGTCCTGACCCCGTCCTGGCCATCTCATCTCATCTCATCTCTTTCTTTCTCTCTCTGCAACTCTTTCAAATAAATAAATAAATCTTTAAAACAAACAAGCAAATAAAAACAAACAAAAAAAGATACTGGTATAAGGACAGAAATAAAGATCACTGCAATAGAACTAAAAAATCTAAACATGTAAACCTTTACATGTCTAATGATTAAATGCTTCTTTGCTAAGGGCATCAATATAAGTCAATGGGGGAAAGCACACACTCTTCAGTAAATGTTGCTGGGAGAGCTGTGCACATCCACGTAGAAGAACAAAGTTGCACCCTTTCCTCACATCCTACACAAAAATAAACTCAAACTGAACACCGCTGCAAATGCAGAGCTAAAACTGAAAAAATCCCTAAAAGAAGTCACAGGTGTAATTCTTGATGTAGATTCGACAATGATTTCTCAAGACATCCAATGTACAAACCAAAAAGAAGAGAAAGAAACACAACAAACTGGACTTCATCAACACTCTGACGGTTGGCATCTGGCCTAGTGGCGAAGGCGGCCTTACTGACGTGCCAGGTCTGACTCCCGGCTGCACGGCAGATTCCAGTTTCCTACTAATGAACACACTGGATGCAGCAGTAACAGCTCAATTGTGTCACTCATGTGGAAAATGTGAATTTACTTCCCAGCTCTTGGCTTAGACCCAGCACAGCCCTGACTATGGCAAGCATTCAGGGAAAAACCAGCAGATAAGAGGTCTCTGTGTGTCTATCTCTCTGTCTTTCAAATAAATCAAAACAATTTTTAAAGAAAATTCAAAACTTTGTTTCGTTAGTGGACTCGAAAGTGGAAAGAGAACCCAAAGAATGAAAGACGCTAATACACATGGAAGCATCATTCATGACAAATGGCAGGAAGAATCTAAATGCCCACTAGCAGGTAAATGGATAAATCAAATGTGGCATACTCATACAATGGAATATTATTCAGTCACAAAAGGATTGAAGTCATCATTCATGCTATAACATGGCTGCACCTGGGAAACATCATGCCACGTGAAAAAAGTTATCCACAGAGTTCCATGTGTTGTTTGGTTCTGTTTGCGAACCAAGAAGCCAATTTATGGGGATGCAGTAGGTTAGTAGTCACTAAGGGACGAGGGTTTGGGGCAGGAAGTGGCTGCTAATGGGAACAGGGATTAAAACTAGTAAGAGTGGTCCCAGCGCGGTAGCCAAGCAGCTAAAGTTCTTACTTTGAATGTGCCAGGATCCCATATGAGCACCTTTTCTAATCCTGGAAGATCACTAGTGAACTTTATACATTCACTAGAAACCACTGAAAACTGCACACTCTAAATGAGTGAATGCTGTGGCATATGTATTGCACCTCAGTAAAGTTGTTATTGAAAACAAAAATATAGATACACAGCAGAGGAGACTTATGCAATTTTTTCTCTTCCCACACCTAAAGGCATAAATCAACATTTCCCTTTTATTAATTTAAAGGTTAAAAGAGGCTAGGAGATTTCACTGTCTACTATAAGAGGTTATAATAATGCAAGATAATATTATTAGAAAACAAACTTTACTAGAGTTTACCTTTAATACAAATGCTAATAAATTCATTCAATAAATATTTATATTCCTTTCACTGATTCAGTTCATACACAAATTTTTATAAATGAGTATAAATGTATGCATTCAGAAATTTTTAACTGGGATAAGTAAAAATACCTACTTGTAAATTCACAAATGATAATCTTTTTATTAACCGTCTAAATAAGGTTCAGAGGTAAAAGTTTTAAAATCATCTTTCTGCTGCAACACACACACAGGTCTGAGGATCTTAAATTACACACATGAGGAGGAAATACTTCTATTTGAGAATAGAAGCAGATATAAAAACGCATGCCTTAATCAAGTTTCCTACAGTTGACTATAACTAATGACTCTTCTTAACAAATCGAGCTGACAGATACGTCCATCCATACCGTGGCAGCTCCAGCAACTTGACTATTTAATAGGGAATCTTTTTTCCAACCTCCAAGCAAGGTAAGGAATAAGGCTGAGATGATCATGGCCCCTATGGAAACAAGGCTGTAATGAGTTGGGCCAGGAATAGTAGTCACGACCTTCCATCCTAAAGGGCCTCAAGAACGGAAAGCCATGCGATTGGGTAAGACCAGGGTCTCAGCTTTCATCTGACGTCACTTAGGACGTCACTTAGGCCCTCTGTAGGTTCAACGTATTCATCTTTCGTCACTTTTCCAAAGGCTCTCAAGTAGCTAAGTTTCCACCTATTTCTTAAAAGTAAGAGCAGAAATGAATGTTCACCTAAATATTTGTACACAAATGCTCACAGCAGCATTATTCGTAATAGTTAAGGACTGGAAACATCCATCAGATGATGAATGGATAAACAACACGTGGTATAGCCACACAAATGATTATTAGTCATAAAAATGAGGTAGAGATACATTACAACAATGGACTTGGAAAACATCATGCACAGGCACCAATGACCACAGATCACATGATTCTAATTGTGGAGAAATGTCTAGAACAGGCAAATGTACAGAGACAAAAGAAGAGCAGTGATTCCTGGAGGCTGAGGGGTGGGTTGGAGGATGTCAGCTAAAAAAAATCCAGGGATTCTTTGAGGGATAATGATAATGTTCTAAAATTGGCTGTGGTGTGCAGGGATGGCCACACAATCCTGTGAACATATGAAAAACCATCTAACTATGCATGTCACATGAGTAAATTCTATGGCATGTGAATAAATAAAACAAAACAAAATGTGAGGCCATTCCATTGAAACCTGAGGGTGAGAGTCAGCATTGTAGTATGGTCTTTGTGGGGCTCAGGGGCAAAGAGGTCACTAAGTCAATAAGATGGCGACTAAAGTCAGTCCAGGCCACTGGTGGGCAAGATGGCAGCCAAGGACAGAGCCCTGGGCGTGAACCAGAGCAGGAGTCACGTAGCTCCAAGGAAATACTGATCGACCAGGGCCACCTTGCTCACCTACCCCTGGCCTACGGGAGGTGGCTTCCGCAGTCATTCTCCTAGTAAGTGGCTCCTAGTTTCTCCCCTTCTGGAATTCCCGAAATTCCCGGGCTGAGGCTATCCCTTACCCTATATAAGAAATTGAATTTCCCCAATCAATCGGAACTGCTTAGACAGAACCCCTGTCAGTCTGTTTGTCTCTCGTAGGCCGGGAGGCTGGGTGGCGAGCAGCAGGCTCATTCTCTCTGGCAACGGGGTACTAAAGGAATCTGTGGGGGAGACCCTGCAGTCTTCCCACTTGAGTACTAGTTCAAGTCTAGATTGTTCCACTTCCAATTCAGCCCCCTGCTAACACACCTGGGAAAGCAGCAGAAGATGGCCCAAGTGCTTGGGCCCCTGAAACTTCATGTGGCAGACCTGAACTGAGTTGTCATCTTCCAAGATTTGGCCAAGGCTGTGTTCCCTGTGGCCATCAGTGGGGAGGGAGTGGCGAACTAGCAGTTGGCAGCTCTCTGTCTCTCAAATATACAAAAAGTATTATTTTTCCCTCAATAGAATCAATCTATGACCCTACGGGGCTCCCTACTTACCTGAGGTTTGGAAGTCAATTTCAATAGGATTGGAAAGACTAGTTGCTGCTTCTCGCCACAGGCTGCCCCCAACAGGTGACCAGGCTGTCACCACACAGCGGTACAGCCCCGCATCGGAGACCTGAGTTTGGTACATTCGATAGCGGAATTCATCCTCTTGGACTTTCTCCAACACAACACCATCCACCCGCGATGCATCTGTCCAGTTCTCCAGCTTCACCACAGAGTCCTGGTCCAGGGAGATGATGTACTTGGTTTCATTGGGGCTGGAGAGGTCCCCGACAGGTTTCTCAGCCGTGATGAGAACAGAGTAGCGTGGCGACTTAATATTCTTGGAAGACACTTTGCAAGTCATTTCAAAAGTATTTCCTGCAGCAAAGAAAGGCTTCGGCTGTCTTGCCTTCACCACGAGCACAGACTCTGAAATGAAGTACAGAGGGAATGATTTCCAAGAGTATCGGTTAGAGTACATTTGCATGAAAAGCAAAGTGTCGAGGAAATAGAACATTGTCTACAAACTGCCCCACAAAGGCAATTAGGAGATTCTAGAAACCCAGGGAGACAACATGTGGAGCTGGAATCAGGCTGAAAGCTGCCATATTGGACAAAGCAGTCAGAAACGACTTAATGGGAAGCAGGTGTTTTGCCTAGGGGTTAAGCTTCCCCTTGAGATGTCCACATGCACACTGGCATGCCTGGGTTTGAGTCCCTTCCCCACTTCTGAGGCCAGCTTTCTGAAAATGCACACCCTGAAGGGCAGCAGTTCATAGTTCGAGTAGTTAGCTTCCTGGCACCCACATGGAAGATCTGGATTGAGTTCTTGGCTTCCAGCTTGGCCTGGTCCAGCTCAGCCACTGTGGGCACTTGGGGAGAGAGCTGGTAGATGGGAGCTGTCTCTCTTTCCCTCCAAGAAAACAAAACATTTTTTCTTAAAAAAAAAAAATGAGTGGAAATTTGGTCTTAAGGATTTTCAAGTCCTTGAGAAGTTTTCACTAAGCAAACTGGAATCTACTGGGCCCCCAGGTATATGAGGTGGAGTCAGTTCCTGGCGAGCTGTGGAACACAGGGATGAATGTGACAGAGGCCAGCCTGTGAGCCAGGCTACCTGCTCTGCTCCACTGAGCATCTGCTGAGTGTAAACTAATCCTAGGGGACCAGCCCGCCTGGAGGGGCAGGGAAGGGAGAAATGGATTCTCTGTGTTTAATCATAGGAGGGTAACATCCTTGAACAGATCGATTGCTAAGGTGATCACAGCAATATGCATTTGTAGGTCTAATCATTCCCACTGGGTTACACTTTTAGAGACCCTGCTTTAACATGGTGAGCAAGTGTGTACAGCAGCATAACTTCAGGTCTAACTGCGTCACCCCTTGCTTCCCTGCCAAGCCTATAATTGAAGCATATATGCACTAGAATTCATCTTTTAGAGTGGCACAATGTCACTTGGAAGCTACTTATATATTTGCTGAATAGATGAATAAATGAATTAGACACACTCATTTTCTCCTTCAGTAAGACACCTAATCCTATAATCTGTCCTGTAATACATGAGATTTTTTATGTTGGGCTTTTCAGAACACTTGTTCCCCAAATCTACCAGCAGAACATGTATGCTATTCCAGGACTGCCTCTCCTGATTTCAGACATTGCAGTGAGCCAACCACATTCTTGCTTGGTTCTCCTGTGAATCTGGTCAACATTTGTTGATTAAACAACTCCTTTTTGAGAGCCTGCTGGGTACCAGGTCCTGGGAATATAACAGTAAACACAACATACAGAAATCCCTCCCTTTATATGTCAGAAGTCAAAGTGGATGAATCAAATGCATGATATGGTAAGATGTTGACATATGCTTTGGAGAAAAGAATCCAGGCAAGGAAGAGAAAAGGTGTGGGTTTACACGGGGGGTAAGAGAATGTATTTAGAGCAGCCAGGGAGGTCCTCACTGAGAAGGCTGCACAAGGAGCTGAAGGCAGGCAAGAAATCAAGTCCTGAAGCCATCTGCGGAAAAGCATTCCAGACAGCAAGAAATACAAGCATAATGCTGTGATGTAGAAGCAGGCCTGGGGTACGCCCAAGGAGCTGTGGGAAGGATGGAGTGGGTGTGGAGTGAGTGGTAGGTAAGGCCAGAGGCAGTGGGAGGTTGGTAGAGGGCACCCAAGGCCACTGAAAGTCCTCTGGCTATTGCTGACATGAAGGAGTTTCAGGAGCCTCCTGGTGTTTATCAGGATTGCTCTAGTTGTCTTGTGTAAGAGCAAAAGAAAACTGGTCAGGAGCCTAGTGGCAGAAGTCAGGCAACATGGGATGGCGGCTCAGTACTGGTACAGTGCGACAAGGGCTCAGTTTTAAGAATGCGGAGTCGTGTGTGAAACAGCTGCGGTCTGAACAAATAGCTCAATGATGCCTGAGAAGACTGAAAGAGGAGAGCTGGCCAGGAAGATTGAAGCCATTTAATTCACTTATACCTTACTAGGTGGAACACAAAGATTAGTTACTCCTCACTAGGGTATCGAGGATTTCTCTGCACACCCCTTCTAAAACTGTTCTGCACCTAAACTGTTGACATATGTCTTGTTAGAGTTATAAGCCAGTCTAGACTACCCGAATAAAAGCCAGGTTCAGCAAAATTATGCTTCAATGCTATAAATGCTAAATATTATAATGAAAATAGACACGAGACAGCTGAACAGTAATCTATAGCCATTTTAAGATGTATAGAACCCAGTTGTATACAAACTAAAATTGAAATATCAATGAAGTAGTCACAGGATGTGGTTAAGAACTTGCATTTTTTTAAAGATTTATTTATTTTTATTACAAAGTCAGATATACAGAGAGGAGGAGAGACAGAGAGGAAGAACTTCTGTCTGATGATTCACTCCCCAAGTGAGCGCAACGGCTGGTGCTGCGCTGAATCCGAAGCCGGAAACCCGGAATCTCCTCCAGGTTTCCCACGCGGGTGCAGGGTCCCAAAGCTTTGGGCCATCCTCAACTGCTTTCCCAGGCCACAAGCAGGGAGCTGGATGGGAAGTGGAGCTGCTGGGATTAGAACCAGAGCCCATATGGGATCCCTGTGCATTCCAGGCGAGGACTTTAGCCACTAGGCCACGGCGCTGCCGAGCCCAAGAACTTGCATTTTTTTTTTAACATATTGGTTACTCAATACTATGTCAATTAATTTCATAACTTCATAAATTGTTGCTGATGTTATGTTGGGGCTTTTAATTGATCGGGATGATACTCTGCCAGCTCTACCTTCAGACCAGAGAAGGTCTCTCCAACAAGCTGTTGAATTTATCTGGACAATAAGATGCTGGACTCCATGATTGGTAGATGTTTGCAATGAAAGAATCTCAACTGAACTTGAACTGTGGTAATGCAACAAGGTGAAGGAATCCACCATGGGGGAAGGGGGTTTGGGGAGTGGTGGGGAGAATCCCAGTACCTATAAAACTGTGTCACATAATGCAATGTAATTGATAAAAAAAAAAAAAAAAGATTGAAGCCATTTAACAGAGGATCGAGATATCCTTTAGACAAACAGAGGTGTCCAGAAGGCAGCACCACCCTGGGCAGCAACAGGGGATGGTTCAAACACTTCCATGTCTGCCACTCTGGGAGGAGATCCGTGCTGAGTTTCCAGCTTCAGCCTGGCCCATCCCTAGCTACCCCAGGCATTTGGGAAGTGAATCAGTGGATGAAAGATCTCCTTCTGACAGTTCATATCTATCTCTGTCTCACAAATAAATTTTAGAAAAAGAAGACAGCATATCATGGGGTCTCTGGAAAAAGGTCCAGGGTAGAAGTGCAAATTTGGGAATCAACGTTATCTAGATGATACTTAAATTATTGAGATTAGAACAGATCACCAAAGGAACAAGGTTACATGGGAGTCTAAGGACCACATCATGAAGTGGTTTAATATCTGAGGGTCAAAAATGAACAGGAACTAGCAAAGGAAGCTGAAGAGTAGCCAGGATGGCTGGGAGAAAGCCTGGTTAAGGCAGTGTCCAACAAGGCAAGGGAAAAACCAAAACACCCCTAGAACAAAAGGATGACCATTATGTCAAACTGCACCAAGTAAAGCAAGGGAATTGACAACTAGATTCTGCATGTGTGATTCACCGATCATCATACCATGAACAGGAGGAGAAAAAAAATCTGATCAGAATAAGTATCAAAGATAGTGGAGGTAGAGAAATTGGAGACATCAAGTATAAATCATTCAAATAATATGATGGTTAATATAAAGGAAAAAGAGGAATAGGTAGGCAAGAGAGTGTGGGGAACAGAAAAGTGGCAGGGGAGATGAGACCAAGACTAGGTTGAAAAACCAAACCAAACAAAATGCTAACAGGCCAATGGGAAACATTTAGAAGAGAGAGAACCACTGCTGAGTTACGTGAGGAGCCAGGTGCTAGAGCCGTAAGAGAAGCTGTTCTCTCCTAGGACACGGGGCGAGTAACATGGCTCAGCTACTGGGCTAGAGCATGTGTGAATCTTCTTGATACGGCATTTTTTTTTTTTTTAAACAGAGATAGGAAGAAGGACTGACAGCTGTTTGGGGAAGGAGGTGGCAGAGATGGCAGAATGGAACACTCACGCAGGAGAGCCAGGAAGCAAACAGATGAAGGTAACGCAGTGCTGAGAGCCCATGAGACATAAATGATCGCTGGCAAAGGAGGCCAGTCAACATGTTGTGATGTTTTTTTCTTCCACCACAGTTGGCCTTGCAAATGCAGGGAGGGAGGCAGAAGGGAGGTGCTTTGGACTAGGCTGTACTTTAGACAGAGTACAATGCAAACTAAAGGAGGGACAAGAAAGTTAAAGGTAGACGCAAGAATGCGATTATGAACAACTGGGATCTGGGCTGCATTATAGTAGTAACTGCATACCTGATCCCCACCTCCCACTCCTGGACTTACGCTACAGTGGAAGAGCAGTCGTTCCAGCAGGACAACTGGTGCCATAAATCTCCTGAACAAATGGTCCCATCCGAGGTAAGAGAGAAGAGAGGAGACAGTAGGAAGGAAGCACAACAGAGGGGGGTAGGCACAACTGATAGCTGGCCCTGGCAGGGCTGAAGGGCGGCGGCTGGAGTACTACAGAGATTGATCTAGAAACACAGCAGCTGTTTAGAGAATGGGATGCTTGCAGTCAAGACCATGCAAGTAGCTTCAGTCACCAGCAGTGCTATGGTCCAAGGAAAGGGCTCAGCATGCGGATGAGGCAGCAAAGGGGATCAAGAACACAAAGACTAGAGAGAGGCTGACAGGGTTCTTGACCTTGGCTGCACTTGTAAACCACCACAGGAGCACTGCAACATTCCAGTGTCCAGACTGAACACACAACACATCAACTAAAATAGTATTTTAGTGGGACCCAAGTACCAGTCTTTTTTGTGGTTGTTGCTAAGCTCCTCCTAGGGTGATTTGGGCTGTAGCTCAGTGCTCTGCCTGGATATTGAAGTTAGCAAGAGAGAAGCAGTATTAGAGAGAGTGGTCACAAAATGGAAGTTATCATCTTCAAAGAGTGATGGACTAAAAGGCAGCAACAAGGGCAAGGAGAGGAGGTGGTCTGGCCTGATAACATGAATGTCTAAGACAGATATTTTTCCAGGCGAGGAAAGTGATCTGGAAGCTGCAGTGAGGAACCAATGGACACTGGCCCTACTTATAGGCCTGGCTATAGCAGGAGTGTGGGAAGAAAACGCCACCACCTATGAGGGCTCCGGGGAGAAGTGGCTTCAGTGAGTGAGGTGGCTAGTGTTTAAAGCACAAATAAAGGAGCACTCAGGAGATGAAGTTTAGGAGGCAGAAGGATGTCGGTGACGGCAGTGGGTTCTATAAAGTTCTCTAAGGTTAGAGGATAAGAGTGGTGGTAGTAAGTCCAAAGACAGCGTAGAGGACTGTCAGATGATTAATGGGTTCCCAGAGTATCCTGAAGTTGCACAACTGGGATGACTTCAGCAAAAACCAAAACAAACCAGATCATGAACAGGAAGGAAGCTCTTACCTTCTGATGCCCAAAAGATGTTAATGGGTTTGGAGAAGACATCCTTGCTCTTCACCCAGCTGCTGTTCCGCTGCTTGGTCCAGGCGGAAATGACACAATAGTAATTGCCTCTATCTTCCTCTGCTGTCCTTTGGATCCGGAAGCTGAATGAGTCTGGGCGTTCCTTAGAAAAGATCAACTCTCCGTCCTGGGCCCGCTGCTTGCTCCTCTCCCCGTATTTCACTGTCCAGTCCCCGCCCATGACTGCCAGCAGCTCGCTGGTCACCACGTCATCACTACGGCGGTTCCTCCTGTAGTACCATGAGACCGTAAAGCGCACACTCGCCTCTGTGCTCTTCGTGTCCAGCACCCAGCACTCCAGCTCAGTGGGGTCGTCCGCAAAGCTGGGGACCTTGGACGCATTCAGGTACACTTGATAGCTGGGTTCTGGAAAGTCAGGGAGAGAAGCCAGAAAACAGAGTGACATAGCGACACTACACAGAAGGAACCAGACACACACTGCTCTTGCTCTACCCACTAATGCCTGTCCTACTGACTATCAAGACAGAAAGCAGTCTTTGCAGCACATGAATATGAGCCCACTTTCTGCCGCTCTAACAAAATACTTGAGGATGGATACTTTAGAAAGGAAAGGGGTCTCACAGCTTTAGAGGCTAGATGTCCAAGATGAGGTGGTCCTATCTGTTTAGCCTCTGCTGAGGGCTCCTTAGGCTTTGTCACAACATCGTTGAGACGGGCAAAGGGAACAGGAAGCATTTGGGACAGACCAAGTGCATGAGGTGCTCTCACTTGGAAACAATCTGCTCTCCTGAGAACTCATTTACTCCATGACTCCAGCATTAATCCCTTCCAAGAACAGTGTCCTCATGACCTCCACTAAACCCCAGCCTTGAAACTTGGGGGTCTGTGTTGTGGCATAGCAGATTAACTGCTGCCCAAGACACCAATATCCCTTACGGGTATGGCTTTGTGTGCCAGCGGCTCTATTTCCCATCCACCTCCCTACTTATGGCCTGTGAAGGCAGCAGGAGATGGCCCAAGAGTCTTGGCCTCTCCTACCCACGTGATAGACACAGATGAAGCTCCTGGCCACTTGGGAGTGATCCAGTGGATAGTTCACTCTCTCTGTGTAACTCTGAGCTATCAGTACTCAGCCTCATCACACTAGGGACCACATCTCCAGCACAGGAACCTGTTACAGACAAACCGCAGGGGGCAGAAAGGGTCCTGTCAGGGGGTCTCCACAAAATCTAGAAAGTACTCTTGCCACACGCTACCCAGAAAGTCTCCCCAGGACAGAAGCCAAGAACCTAGGTCTTCCTGCAGGGCTGAAGTTTGCTGCCCACCTTCCCCACAGGCTGGAGTCTCCTGAGAAGGACTTTTCAGCAGTGCAGGTGCACGCTTTGCCAAGACTGGCTCAGAAATGCCCAGCAAGCTGGATGATCTCCCATGTGCCTTGGGAAGCCCAGACCACATTACACGATGGGAGGTCCATCCATACTACCATGGCTTGGGTTCCTGCCTCCCTTTGTCACGACCCAAACACACACTTTAGGTCATCACTCCCTCTGCACAGTCTCATCCTCACAATGAATTTTCTATTGACTGCACTCAGTAGTTCTTAATCACTCCCATCTTCATTTCCCCCAAGGATGTTCTTATTGTGTAGGCCTGGGACCATCTACTTGTGAACCTGACCCCAACAGAGCACAGTACCTGCTGCCACTCTGCTCCCTGCCCTGTCCTCGTGTTCAGTGCTGGGAGAGAACCCGGCACCCTCCTGGCATTCTCCCCACCTCTTATTCAGTCTAGTTTTCGCTTGTGTAAAAGCCCTGTTTCCTTGGAGGCTCACTGCATTATGTAATCCATTTCTGCCCCTCCACATTCTGTCCCTATTGGCTTACGATTTCCTGCACATTTGCCAAAGGAAAAATGATGGTGGAATCTCTTTATAGCTCCTTTTCCTCTCCCTCCCCCACCCCCAGACTCTCCTGTGGGTTTCATTTCATTACCTGAGTTATCTGGTCATCACCTGGACTCATCCCACCTGCTCTCAGCCACCTGCGTGCAGGGTCTCAGGGCTGATGCTTCTCTTTCGTGCTCCCCTAAGCCATGTCCTCTTGCACACCTGCCAACCAGCTACACTGCGCTTGCAGACCTCACCCCCAAGTTCCAATTATGCTGCCTTATTTGAAGTGGGCACTCACTAAGCATTGGCTTTTGCTTCTGTCACATTTTGCCTTCTAGGAGAAAAACAGTTTTACTGAAACAAGAACTTCCCATTCGCCAACACTGTCTTTATTTGCATCACCCTTCACGAAACCACTTAGTTTTATATAACGTGGCTTTTATTTATGACTCATACAGATTATAAACTGCTGAGGTCAAGGAATTGTTCTTTTTCTGATTTACACCTCTAAAGAAATTTATAATATCACGACTTCTCCAAAAAACGATTCACTGGGCCAAGAAACAGAAAGAATTCAAACTCCTAATTCCCTCTGAGGTCATCTTCATTAGTATTTAACTACAAGCAACGTTAGACCCTGTGCCATGAGAGGCTGAGTCAGTGTGGCCCCTGCTTGCCCACAGGGACAGATTTGGCTGGGAGGTGGACCCTGGCGACATACCCCAGACAACGTGGCCATCCTGCTGCCTCACTTGTCAGGTGCATGTGCTGAACTTCCCCAGCTGGAGGGTGTCCTTCACACAGGGTGCTGACACCACAGGCTTCCCCAGCAGCAACTGACAGCAGGATACATACCTCCACAAAGTACTGTTATGAACTAAGACGAGGAATATTCATATTACTCACATCCAAGCTACAGACTTGAATGCAGACCCATGAGCAGAGCAGAACAGCCAGGTCTGTTTGACAAGGGGAGGACTTATTCGAACCGACTATGTGCACAGCAAGAACTTACTCCCACAGGCCTGTCTAAACTGACCTACAAGGCTGCAGCATCAACCAGACCCCACGCCAGCTGCCTCTTTCACGACTCCAGGTCAAGCACAATGTCAGAGACCCCTCAGCTTGAACATCACACTGTGAGGTAGTAAAGTACAGCAGGTAAGAGCCAGGGGTCTGGGGACACACTGTGTTCACATCAGCCTGTCTTCTTTTTCTGTGCTGTGTGCGTGTATATAGGTGTACACACAGACACAGATATCTGAGGTTGTTATTCATGGTCCCCATTTCTCTCCAAGTAGAAGGACCTTTAAAGAGGCTGACAAGTTGCCCACAGAGCTGCAAAGCAGCAGCTCGAAACCAGGGTTGCTTCCTTTCCCCTGCCTTGCCAGAACATCCCCATATCTTGGATGAACCAAAAACTTTCTATTTTCCATCTACCGCTGACTCACAGAATGCTTGCTGGAAGCCTGAATACTACGGTGGCTGTGACACAGCTAAGCCACCACACTGGAACTCTGACCCGGGAGATCTGTCTCTGCAACCCAGCACCTCAGCCTGACTGACCAGCATGACCGGGCTGTGAGGAGTCCATGCTGCCTGTGAGGAGTCCTTTCCTAGGCCCTCCCAGGGATAATCTTTCCGTCTGTCAAGGTTTACTTCCACCCAACCCCCCAGACATATTCTTTCAGAGTCACACCCTTTCGAAGGTGTTTTGTGAAAATCAGGATGAAAGATCGTGGGTGTTTATCAACACATTATTCATGACGGCCAAGATAAGGAATCAACCCCAGTGTCTCGCGACAGGTACATAAGGAAACTTGGTCTATGTGCACATGGCATTGATTCCAATATTCCCTAGGAGACAGATGGACCAAGAAGACAATATGGTAAGTGAAAGGAACAAAGCCAGGCACAGAAAGACAAATGTCTCGTGATCACACTTATAAGACACTGGACCTAAAGAAGAAAAACCCACAGAGGCAGAGAGTAAAAACAACAGTGAAGAGGGCAAAGAGATGGTTGATGGTCAAAGGACCCCTAGTGTCAGACGGGATAACCTGTGACTGTGACCAACAACACACTTGAAAACTACCAAGTGATCTCAAATGTTAAATTACATCTTAAATGTTCCTACCATTAAAAAGATACATCAGGTAAAAGTTATGTTAATCAGCTTAATTTAGCTATTCTACAAAGTATGCAACATCACGTTGTATGCCACAAATATATTTGATTTTAATTGTCAGCTAAAAAATTTTAAAAAGTTAGCAGAGAAAAGACGACTTGAATGACCCATTGGTGTTCAGAACAAGCACCCATGGAAAAGGCAGTCAGAACCAGGGCCTGCACCGATCCCAGGATCAGCCTCCCTGCCCCAAGCCCCAAGGCTCAGACTGCTGTAGCCAGAAGTTCTCCCTAGGCCCACGACCCACCAGTGGCCCAGAGCCGAGTTTCCAGCATCCTGACCTATTTGTCTCCATAGCACCTCAAGTCAGACATATCCATAAACCAGTGCTCTGCCCCCACTTCCGCCTCTGCCAACCCACACACATATGCACAACACACACAAACACACACATACACACACCCCAGAACCCACTCCAAACAGCCAGCCCCTTCTCCCAACATCCGCCCTGCACTCTCCCGGCCACCTTAGCTTGAGGCATGTGATGGCTCCAACGTGCCCTGTCCCTTGCTCTCCATCCTCAGGGTTCCTGTGTCTCACATATCCCACCCCTCAGGAGCTCCCATTTCTCCTGCTTGCAGGCATTCCATAAACACTGTGGTTAGAAGTGAACACTTCATGGACAATCCCCTTATCCTGGCCCTCCCTGTCTGCAGCCAAGACAATCTCCCAGTGGCATCTCCGGAGCAACACAACAGCCAGTCCATCTGTTGGTAACCACCCCTCGGCCCCGCCCCGTGACCTTTTCCCTCACTGAGTGACTTAAGCGCTCATAACCCAGGCTGGCACCCAAGGCCTGCACAGGTGCTCCTAGACCCACAGGCCCACAGCCAACTTCCTTCCTCGCGCCATTTGGGCAGCACCTCTCACCACCTTAATCACCTCCATGCTTCCCATCACTCCCTACCTTCCTTCCCGCAGGTCCCTCTGCCTGAGCACATGAGCTCTCTGCTAAGTTGTTGAAGAAATGATGACACAGATTCTCCCAATCTACTCCATTTAACACCTGAAATGGATCCATTTAAATCCTCTGGATTCAAACAGAGAAGGCAGGGTGCCAGGGAGCAGCAGGTTGTGTGCATTTAGTTGCTGCAATTCCAGCTTGGTAGGCGAGAAAAATCTCTTTATGGACTCCACTAATGGCAGGTCCCAGAAACAAGACCTCAGCTTGAAGACAAAGACAAAAATAAGAAGATTCTTGGCTTGTGAACTCCCTGACCTGGTCGGTCAACTTTGGCCTTACACCCCTAGAGCAGGTAGGAGTAGGGTCAGTTTATTTCAGTTTGGGTGCATGTGTAGAAATGATCCTTTAATGCTATTTTTACCATTTAAAAGATGGTTTGCAGAAATCATGTCTTTCCTCAATGCCCATCATGCAGACACCTCTTCTAGGAAGCCCTTGCTACTTAACAAAGGATGCCTCCTTTGAACTCGCTCAGCATATCACACCTCTGCTTGTTATTCAACAAACATGTGCAGTGATCCTACTACCTGCCAGGCTCTTTGCTCTCTAAGGATTTTCTCTGAACACTGCCTTCAACTCTGGTTATTTGTATGGCTTACACCCCTTCCACAGGACTTATGCTCAGAGCTCTGGACTTCCTATCTTATTCATCTGTATGTGTTATGCACATAGTGCCTTGTACGTAAAAGATAGGAGCATACTTCTTCGATTGCGCTAAGCTTAATATTTTGCATGAAAATTGGCTCATCTTTGGCACCAACACTGATTACCACTACATTCTGCTCGATCTCATCAGGAAATCAGCTAAGAAATGCAATGATGCTTAGGCTTTCAAAAGGCTTATCAGTTAGGGATGCACACTCAAGTACTGGACAGCAACAAGATGTTTGGGACATGCTTTATCCCGCAAGAAATAAAAACTATGTGTGTGTTTATGAGAAGGAAGAGATAGAATAAGATCAGTAACCTATTAAGAATGACTGATTTTGGCGCTTATTTCTTCTGCTGGAATGAAAATTTCTATTTTTATAGGTTAAGAAAGAAAACAGCAGCAGCCCATGTGGTAATCCTGTCCACAGCAGGACACCAAAGCCCATCCCAATGCCATGTCACTGATATCCTCCCGAATCTGGACCCCAGGACAGCAGCTGCTCATAGACACCCAGCCTCTGAAGCTGCAGACAGGAGGGGACCCTCTCCGAACCCAAGACCCTTTCAACAATACAGTTTATGCATCTCCTTTGTAGGGATTTTCAAATAATGAAAAGCTTTGGGGATCATTAGCTAGTTTGTAAAAGAAAGTATCTGGTGCCGACTGTGTGCAGCAACCTGATCTCGAGGTTTCCACATAACAGTTCCCCTTTGCTCTCACAACAACTCCACAGAGAAGGTATGATTAGCTCCATTTTATGGTATGAACGACAACACTGGCACTTATGCAAGGCTTCCCACACATGCCATGTTATATTCTTGCCTTGTTATTTGCTTTTACTCTGTACAACAACCTGGTGAGATTGGGATTATTTTCACATAGGCTTCCTTGGGTGGGGGTGGGAAACAAACCTACAGCCTGACAAAAACGAAGGCCAGCAAAGCTAAATATGTACACTAAGTCCATGTGAGCAAAATTACAGAAGGCTTCAGATCCATGACCTGGCTCCTATTATGATTAAGCCATACAATCCTGTTACACACTCAAGTTATTAATGCTTCCTCAAAGCCCGTTGCATCCGGGGAGACAAGTGTGGTCACAGCTGCCACCTGGGTCCCAAACAGTATGCAGCACAGCCATGTCCTCAGACTCTTCTGAAACTGGCCGGCTAGTTGAATAAGCTGCAGTGAACTTATAGGACACAGGAGAGTCCTGTCTCTGTTAATGATGATGATGATATGGTTTATGATTAAAATTGGGCAGGGGCTTTAGAGGCAGCTAAGTGTAATGACTAATTCTCAGTCACCACACAGTTGCACAATTCAATATTCTCCAACATTTAAACAGAGCTGTAACTATGGAGCTATTGCTCTGGGGGTAGGGAAGGAAAGGAACTTTACCCAGCTTGCAGAGTCATGGTGAGGACGTACTCAGCATTAGTCACTCCAGGGCAACAGACATACCACACGAAAGCTCCCTATGCCCGACACCCTGCATAATACACAGTTTCTCTGCATATTTGCTCTGCCCAAAGAAGGCTGTGAATGACCAGATCTGGGGCAGGGACAGAAGGGTTGCCTCTTTGAGTGCAGGTGCTTCTAGCACACAGGTATCCCTGGCTCCTCACCCTGTCCATTCCTAGTTGGTTAAGAACTTGGTGTGGAAGGGCCTCAACAGTAATACATTATCATTTCCACCAAGAAAAAGTGCCAGGTACTTCACAGGTGTCATCCCACTAAACCAAGCACACCAAAGCCTCAGCACATCATGTGACATGCCCGAGACAACACATCCAGAAGGAGGCAGAGCAGGGGACCTGGACTCCACATGGGTCTCCCTGCCTCCAGCATCTGGCTACACATTCTTTTGTCTTCAGGAATAACCCAGACAGACTGCCAATCATAATTTCCCTAAAAAAACACACAGAGCTACATTTGGTCTCCAATACATGGCATCCAGAACCCTGAAGTTTCTGTTAAGTACTTAGCAGACTAACAACTCCTTTTAAAGAAAAATAATTACCTTCCTCATTGGCACACTTGGGAGGGTTAGGGGGAGGCCCTCTAGCAGGGAAGAATGCAAATCAGCCTCTGTAGCCTGAGGAGCCAAGCTGGGCTCTGCTTCCTCCGGCTCCTGCATCTGTAACCCGTGGAACCTTCTCCAATTAACACCACAGAAGTCTGATACTTTGGGCAGGGAGCTCAACCATGAACTGATTAGTATCCAACTCTTGCCAAAGGCTCATTTAAGACATCTGATAGCAAGGAGAGATGGCTTAATGTGCAGATTAACTACTCATTCCACTAGACTCTCCTAAAGTTTTCGCCGCCTACTCCACATGGCTTCGACACAAAGCAACGCTTGTCCCCCAAAGTAATTCAGCTTCTTACAGAAACTCCTTCACACATTTAAGATTTATGCCCTCAGCATTTATAGAGTGGATATAAGAAACAACCATTTAAACAATCATGTAGGGGCTTTTGTGCAAGAACAGTTGAAAGCACTGTCCATGATGTCATCCAGTGCCCCTGGAATGAAAAAGCACATGCTAAATTCAGTGCCAAGAAAAAGTTTATGTCTCTGCAGTTTGTTTTCCCTCCTCAGTGGAGAACTATATAATCACATCTCTATTTGTCTCAACTCTTAAAAACCTCAGAGGCAAATTTAGTGCTCAACTGCAGTAACTAATTCATCACAACCATCTTGAATATCTATCGCTAGATTTTTTAAACCCTTTTTGATTTTATTTTTCTGCTGCTTGCTTTAAATTGTGCTTCATTTTGCAAGCCAACTTTAATCTCTTTGTTTCTCCGTCCTTCAAAGTGGGACATAAATCCTATGTAGAAGGGGCTTTTTCTCACCCTCTCAACCTTCATCATGATCCTCCTGATGGCTGCAAGCACTCTTGATTTGGTCAACCCCATTCACACTGAAGCCATGGTGTTTCTGCAGTCAGACCCCAATCAGCTTCAACCCACTCACCTTCCTCCAGGTATCAACCCAAGCAAACCAGGGCAAGAAGTGCCTGGCTTCTGCTACTCTGCTCTGGAGTCTCAAAAGTGAAGCTAATTCCCCAAGGCCAAAAACACGTCTACGAAGATAACACTGGGACAGACCTAACCTGGAGGTACAATTCTCTCCAAGCTGTCCCAAACATCTCCTCTGAAATAAAGGAATCTACAGTCCATGTCCCTTATGTGATGTGTGCTTGCTGGGAGGGTCCTTGGCTTCCCATCCTAAGGAAGGGATATCTTTCTCTCCCTCTTTTGACCTTGAGTGGTCTCTGGATGTATAGAGAACAGCAGAAGGGATTGGCAAGCTCCCACTGCTTGCCTTTTGAGAGTGGGTCAGCCTGAAGAAAATGATGCTGGGAGAAGCCCAAGCCACAGAGAGAAGGCCTGGAGGATGAGTGGCATGTGGGGAAGCAAGGCTCCAAGTGCCTGAGAAAGCACACGAGGACCTGCAGTCCTGACTGTCCCAGCTGTCATCATCTATCTCAGAGAAAAACCCCTTTGAGTCCTTTCCTAATGCCTGATTTTCAACATCATAAGCAAAATTAAAAACACTTGGGCTAGATGGTTCCTGGTTCACAGGGTTATTATGGGAGTTAACTGTTCATTGCATCCAGAATCCTTAGCCTAGCACCTGGCACAAAGTAAGTGCTCAGGAAATAAACTGTCAAGTAGCAAATTCAAGTGGGTTCATCCCACCTGCTTTCTCAAGAGTTCTTCCATGACAATATTCCATGTCGCACAACCTACAATGGCATATGACTTATGAAGGAGAGTTCCTGACAGGTCACCACTCTGGATCACGGGGACATGCATATATCTCACACATTTAGAGACCTGGAGACCATAATCCAGTGTCAGACCAGACCCATTGGTTTCTGGGAGATCTGCAGCAACATCTGCTGTGGTGCTCAGGCCCCAGTGGCCTGCTGACAAGTGTTTAAACAGCCATAAGGGTGTGAGGCACAAGCAAGTAGATTTAAGAGGAATTAAGGAGAAGAAAGCAGGTTTTCCTATGGCACACCCACTCCTGGTGGGTTTACTTATGGATCTATCTGCTGAACAGCGTAACAGTTGAACAGTTCTGCCTTCTTCAACATTCTAGTTTGCCTACACACGTATCTTACAACATACTCCAGGCTGATTTATCCATTCAGTTACTATCCTTGAGTGTCTATTCCGTGCAAAACACTGGGGATCCAGGGCTCTGTACTGAGTCAGGGCAAAGTAAGCAGCTGACTTACACTCCAGTGCATTGGGGGCAATGAGCAGCAGGATCCTCAGAATGGGGATGAAGCCCTTGCCACAATCTAGTCTCTTCTTGCCGCTCTCTGGGGAACACAGCCCCCAACAAATCCCTTCCAGTTACAAGAGCCCTCTTGCTCCCAGAGCTCCCCCTTGTAATCTGACAGTCCCTGCATCTCCCCCAGGGTATGCCCGGATCAATGCACAAGTACTTCAAAGAAGCCCTCAAATTGGAGTGCAGGCAGCATTTAAAAAAAAAAAAATCCTGGAGCTTGGATTCAGAGTCGGGAGGGGGAGGGGTAAGAGCCAGCAGTGGACTTTGACAGCGCCACACAATGCACTGGAGATCAGAGCTGTGAGACAGCTTCAGCTCCAGAGATGAAAAATCCTTTTTCGGTGCTGACAACATCTGTTTTATTTTGAAGGTTGCTAAGGAGAGTTCTAGCTGGGCCAGCATTGTTCCAGTTCAGTACTTCACGGTGAGTCTTTCTTGCGGGATTCAGACGGCAGGAATGAAAATGCACCAGATAAATCCTGCTCCTTCCCCTTCTGCCTATCAAAGGCTCACTTTGCTAACAGGGCTCACAAACGCCCTGCCCGGGCTCGACCGTAAAGGGTGGGCCCTCTGCTTGCTTATTTTTTTTTTAATCTGCTTTTATTTATTTACCAGGCACAGACTGACAGAGCTTTTGCACATTGGTTCGCTCCCTAAATGCCTGCAACAGCTGTGGCTGGTCCAGGCCAGCGCCAGGTTTCCAGGACTCCCATGTGGTGTTTGCACCACCACCTGCTGCCTCCCAGAGTGTGTACTAGCAGGAAGCTGGGATTTCAACCCATGCACCCTGATATGGAATGCAAGCGTCCCAATGGACAGGTGGCTTAACCTGCTTGCCTTCTTCCTGCTCTCCTGCTCCCCATCCCCTCTACTCCCACATGCAAACTCTCCGTCCTTGCTAACCCAAGGCTCATTAGTTCATACACTCCCACCCCAAGTACAGACAGACCCCGCTGCAGGGGTGAGGCAGGGTTTCAGACTAGCAAGAGCTCACAGTGGCAGGGCATGCAGCATCAGGCAAGGCAGGGGAGCTCTCCCAGACCTTCAGAGATCTGCTTTGCCTCCCAGTATTCATGCCAAATGCCGCCTTCAGGGCACAAAGCACTTGCAGTACAGTGGAGAGACAAGAAGGCCCAGACAGCAGAACCTGACAGGTCTCTGCAACAATGTTGGTGGAAAGTGAAGCTCTCCACACCCTGCTTGAGCCTAGCCTTTCTAAATCTACTTGCAATGACAATAAAAACAATTAGGAAATGTTAGACTAGCTTGCCCAGTGGGCAAACAAGTGGGACTCAAAGAGATGGAAATACCGGCATGGCAGAGAACAGAGAAGCCAGTGATCTTCAGAGACATGACCCCAGTTGTGGGGTGGCTGGTCCTGTGCGCTCCTGCGCTCCTTCCCCTGGGGGACTGTGCCTGGGCTTGGGGCACCCAAAACAGGAGCCTGGAGAAGTAGGGAGACCCCTCCCTAAAATGAGGATCTGCAGATACAATTATCCAGGCATTCCAGGGTATTCAGTGGAAAAATCCCAATTATGGAAGGAATCCTCTTTCTGCACCAGCTTTGGAAAAGCACCAGTGCTGTCCGCACAGCAGCCAGGAGTCCCGGAAAAGGAATGAAGCACAGCAGGTTCTCCCTCCAACAGCGATCCGTTTCAAAGCACCATTCCCCAGTGCTCAGGCCTCGCAAATTTCAACAACAAAAGGATGCTCCATCCTCCCAGATGAAGGTGCTGGGGTCAGATTATCTGAACATCTCCCATGCCTGCCAGACTCTGTTTCGAGCCAGTTTGATCTGGGATCTATTTGAGCTAAAGAATGCCTATTCTGATAGAAAGAATGACAAAATTGTGCACAATGCTGATTGCTCAGACACCTCTGGATAGCTCAGAGGACAGACTCAGCTGGGAGGCCAGTGACAACTCTGCAGACACTCACCTATCCAGGTCACACCCACACCGGCTGCAGAAGACATGACCTCTGCCACTTTGTGCCAGCTCCTGTTGTGTCCTGGTACCCAGAGTGCCACATGGCAGAAATAGTAGCCGGAGTTTTCTTTGCTGACATCTCGAACCAGCAAAAGGAAGGAGCGGGCATCCACGTGACTTAGAGCCACATGAGGTGAGCTGTGCAGCAGGGAATCTCGGTCCAGTCGGGCCAGCACACGGGGGCCAGGCAAGGTGCTGTCAGGTGTCCTGCTGTAGTACCATGTGACCTCAGGCCGCATGTCATCCGCCCTGTCTGTGGTGATGTTGCAGGTCAGCTCCAGGTCCTTCCCTTCAGCCACAGACACATTCCTGGCCACGGACACCCGGAGAACTTGGAAATGAAAAACAAATATATCTCAGTAATTGTCAGGGCTATGTCTTCCTTGCCCAACCTTCCCCCAGTTCATCTTCTTCCTGGTTATTGTTTATGGCATCAAAATTAGAAGGCATTGTACAGTTGTGTTTGCTAAATATTTGTAATGAAAGCATTCATAAAGCATATATTTGTTTATTCCATAAGAATGCTGGCAGCAGCAAACACTTGCGTATACTTACTATATGTCAAACAGTATTCTGAGTGCTTTATGCTAATCTACCCTCAAAATAATTCTTGGAGGTAGGAATTAGTATCGTCTTACAGGAAACTAAAGTTAAGTAACTTCTTGAAGACCACCTAGCGAATATGTAGCAGAGTTGGAATTTAAATCTAGCCTGTCTGCCTCTAGCAAATCTGCTCTTAACTGCCCTTCCCCCCAATCCGATTTATTTATTTATTTGAAAAATAGAGTGACAGATGTAGACAAAGAAACAGAGAGCTCTTCCACTTGCTAGTTCACTCCCCAAACAGCTGATAACAGTCAGGTCTGGGCCAGGCTGAATCCAGAACTCCATCTGGATCTCTGACATGGGTAGCAGAGACCCAAGTATTTGGACAATCACCTGCTACTTTTCCAGGTGTATTGGCAGGGAGATAGACTGGAAGTAGAGCAACAAAGACTTGAACCAGCACTGTGATATGGAACTTAAATGCTTATATCACAAGCTTAGCTTACTGTGTTACAACAGCGGCCCTTTCTCTAGCATCAATAAGAAGTATGTTGAATATCACAGAACTAAAATTAACCTTCACTATTTATAATAAAGTGGGTGATTTTGCAGAAAAAGGGCAAGTTAGCTCTTTTCAAAATGTTTTTGGTTGTTTATTTTCATTTTGAGAGACAAATACAGAAACACAGAGAGACCTTCCATCCACTGGCTCACTCCCCAAATGCCTGCAACAGCTGCAGCTGAGTCACACCAGGGCTGGGATCCTACAATTCCATCTGGGTTTTCCACGTGGGTGGCAGAGACCCAACTACTTACATCTGTTGCTCTCCAGGTGCACATGAGCAAAAGGCTGGAATGAGAGGGAGAGCCAAACCCAGGCTTCCTGGTATGGGATGGGAGCATCCCAAGCAGTAGTTTAACTGCTGTACCCAATACCTGCCCTGACTGCTGAGTTTTGACCGGTGCCCACACACAATGTCAGCTGCAAGCTGGAGAAGAGAGCGAAGGAGATAAAAGTAGAGCACATTGTGCACCAAAGGGAAAAGTTTCCTAAGAGAAGAACCACTTTTCCTTAGGAATCAAGTCTTCAAAATGTAATGTATTTGGAATATCGCTTGTTTCATTAGGCATATCACCTAAGAGTCAAGTATAAAACATACATTCTAAAACCAAAACACAACGTTTTTTTGGATTATCCATGCTACTGTTCCCTGTCATTAGTGGGGATAATTAAAAGCCAGCTATATTTAGCTGAAGCAGTCAAGTATTTGGTGCCAGAGACTCAAGGCAGATCTAGTTTCAGCATTCCCCTGTTGAAGCTTTTTACATGGAAACATTTTCCTCTATTCAGAGGGTTTTGAAAACGAAGTTGAACATCTGTAATCAGAGAAGAAAAACATTCAGCCCGTGATAATGGTGCAGGAACAATTACTTAGATGATGAACAGCCAACACCTCCCAAAGGATTCACGTGGAGGCACAGCCCCAGACTCTTAGCAAAGTGGCTCAGCATGAGGCACTGCCCAAGCCCAGGGATAGGGGCTGGGCCCAACTCCGAACAGACCCAACCCCTTTCATGTGAATATTTCCAAATCTTGACAGCATTTAAAGCAAATTTTTCAAGCTCAAGCATGACCTTGAGAGATACAGGAAATAAGTTCAACCAAGTATTAGATAAGGGAATTTAAAAGTTCAATCTCTCTTTTACCCACCCTCCAAGCACCTCCTCTTCATTCACCATTTTCAAGGGGCTAAAAGTAAACTGAGGGTAGCTTTGGAAGGTATTCAGAATGGAAGCTGCTGCCCTGAGCTGGGTTCTATAGTTTGAATCACTCGATACACAATGCCTGTGGTCATATGGTGGGGTGGGTGATTCCTGGTCGTTGTCTTTGACGCAAGAAGGAATTCAAGCTGAGCTACAAGTAAAGGCCAACAGATAAGCAGGACTTATTCATGCACAAAGAGAAACTGCACAGGAAGGAACACTGGTCAAGAGAGAGTTACATGTAACACAGCTTCAGGCCATTCCTTGATATGATCTGGAGGCACCAGGGGTGGTATCTCAGAAAGGGCTTGATTGAATATTTAAAAGAGCAGAGTTTGGGGTAGGGCTTGAGTACTGCCCATTTCTTTGCACTTTTTGGGGTGGGGTGGTTGGGTGGGAATCTCAGAAGTGTCTCCGCATCAGGTGCATCATAGGAGCAGGGGTATCAGTCAGGGTCACTGTAACAACTTTATAATGAACTAAATGCCAACACAGGGTAGCAGCTGGCAGTCACAATGGGTATTTTTACCCAGTAAAATTGCAAAATTTGGGATTTCCCACTGCTAACAAGGTGGGTTTGGGCAGTGCTGGCAGGGTTGTAGGGGTGTGCTGGCCACTTGAGCTCCTTGCAAGTTACCTTCCTGCCTACACCAGTTAGAAGCCCTGGAATCCTCCTGGAGTCAGCAACTGGGCTGACAACTCCTGGAATCAGAGGGAATGTGGTCAGTGAGGAAGCAGGAAGTAGACAGCAGGCAGTGTGGACTGTGAGTTTGGAAACCATCGTTTTTAGGTTGTAGAAGTATTGGCAGGAATGTCTCTTCAACTGCATAGTCCACCTTGTAATTTTCTTTGTATAAGTGGCTAAACACCTGTTGCCTCCCTAACCATAGGTCCTGTACATACTGGATTCAAGGGTTTACTGCTAGAGCTGAAAGGACAAAAAGAAACACACTTAAGGGGTCTGTATAGCAACAGGGGACTGAGGTAAAGGCTGCAGGAATGCAGACTCTCTCCCCCAACGTAACGGAATTCACAAATTAGGTAGCAAGATGCCACCATTCAGACCATGCCAATGATGGAGGGTGGTGATGCCCCCCACACAGGCAACATGGATTTGTTGTCCTGGGGGCTCTGTGCCTTGATCTTAACAATGTGAGGAGAACATAGGAACAGTTGGGTACAGACCGTGTCAAGGCTGATAGGAAGAGAAACACCATACCCTGCGGTCCACAAAGAGAACGGAGGGAGTCTGTGAACCAGAGAGGAAAACATACAAAATCTCATCTTCCCTTCCGTTGCCTTTACCTGAAATACAGCCTCTGTTCTCAGTGTGAAAGCATGAACAAACCAGTGTGGCATTCCCTGTCTCTGGGATTTTGTTCCCCCATAGAAATCACAGATATTTTCTTGTCACATCATAGCCATTGCAGATACTCTGAAAACCAGTCACATTTCACTGCTACTTAGAAATCACTCTGGTTGTTAGGTCTGCCACTGAATCTTATTATTAATGCATTTATAAAGTAGCATAAAATGACTGGAAAGCAAATTTGTCTTAAAATATTTTGATAACTTATTCAATATAATTGCTTTCCTTTGTCAGCTGGAATACTATATTCTACAAATTAAAACATTTTTTTTTTTCCTGAGAAAGGGTCTGTCAATGTCAGAAGACCATCAAAGAAATCCATGGCACAAAAAAATTACAAGCTCCCAGTCTAATAGTTTCAGAGTACTGTAGTCTTATAACTGGATATTATGGGCTTTGAGGTATATTCTAAATAAGAAATACCTTTCCAACAAAGTCCTGCATAGAAAGAGTGTGTGCTGCATAGTTCAAACCCAGAAGCTGTCTGTCTCATTGAAAGTGTTTATTGTGGGCCCAAGGTGATAGCCCAGTGGCTAAAGTCCTCGCCTTGCATATGGATGCTGGTAGCTTTGCTGGCTGCTGTACTTCCCATCCAGCTCCCTGCTTGTGGCCTAGGAAAGCAGTAGAGGACAGTCCAAAGCTTTGGGACCCTGCTTCCACATGGGAGACCCAGAAGAAGATCCTGGCTCCTCGCTTAGGGCCAGCTTGGCTCCAGTCATTGCAGCTACTTGGGGAGTGAATCAGCAGATGGAAGATCCTTTTCTCTGTAAAATCTGACTTTCTAATAAAAATAAAATAGATCTTTTTTTGGAAAAAAAAAAGTGTTTATTGCAAGCTGAAAATCTGAAGATTTCTCAGGCAGCTTGAAGACAGATCACACGCTAAGGTGGTTTGAGGTGATCTGCAAAAGCCATTTCTGCAGCTAGGGGAGCCACCCTGTGATGACCAATCACATGAGCTGCTTTTTAGCATCCACTTTTACCAGCCCAAAACAGAGCCACCAGCACCTATTGCACAGCCAGTCAGCCATGGCTTTCCCTTACTATTTGTCTAAGTGTATTTTCTAAAATGCATTTTGTATTTTATTGATTACTTCTGCAGCTAGAATGGGGAAAGTTTTAAAAAACAAAAATCGAATTACAGATAACAAGACAAATTAATTTTTGTAGCGACCTCAAGCATGGATGCTCTTGAGGTATGCATGACATAGGAAAGTATGAAGAAATTCAACCCGATAGCACCTTACCCCACAGACATAGGGCAACCGAGGTGGCCTGAAAGCAAGCCTGGAGGATCACAGTCAGACAGGAAGCCCCACAAGGAGCACCCATCACCAATGGCTGAGGAAAAGGCAGATGGAAAGACTGAGATGAGCTCAAGGGACAGTGTGTGAACAGATGCAACCCAAATGCAGGTGGGACCTAACACTGATGAAAGGGCTGGTAGGCATGGCCTCTGAATGAAAGAACTGTCCCAACATTACCAGGGAACTTCAAAATGTCTGTGGAAAATAGAATGAAAGGAGTAGGTATTTGGTGCATTAGTTATGACGCTGTCTGGGGTGCCCCTGCCCCCATCCAAGTGCCTGTGTTTGGGTTCTGGCTTCTCCGTTTCCTATCCAGCGTCTCGCTAGTGTGCAATCCGGGAGGCAGCAGGTGACAGTTCAAGTACTTGGGGTCTTATTCTCTCCATAGGAGATCTGGATAGAGTTCTGGGCTACTGGCTTTGGTTGTATTCCAGCTGTTGTGGGCATTTGGGGAGTGCATCAGCAGATGGAAGATCTCTGCCTGCCTCTCTCTCTCTCTCTCTCTCTCTCTCTGTCTGTCTTTCAAATAAATACAAATAGGTAAGTTTTTTTTTTCTGAAGGCAAGTTTGTTTTGGTGGTATAAGACATTTCAAATCTATTCATTCAAGGAATTTCCAAAAAGTTCATGGAGAATACACATCATGAAATACACACTCTCAAATGTGTGCTGCAGTTCTCCGCGGCCACAAATTCAGACAAAAACAGTTGCAAAGCAAAATCGTGCACACAGCACAAAACAAACACACTCCTCTCCAAATTATCAGTACCACCTTACTTCCTGCACCATCAACCAGAAGTAGAAATAATTATAAAACCAGAAAAAGATGGGGCTCCTGGTTCTTGGTTCCTCACGTCACCTACCACCATCACAAAGTGAGATCCCATACAGCATGCACCCTTCCCAGATGCCTACCTGTGGGCTGCATCACCACAGTGGCGACCTCCACAGCCTTTTCTTGGATTTCTTGCCAGTTGCCTTGCTCTGTGATCCATTCGCTGACCACACACTTGTAGGATCCCTGGTCAGCAGACAGGGCGCGGGACACGGAGAGGCGGTAGGTGTCGCTGCCGGCAGTGTCCAGGCGCACATCCCCGCTGTGGTAGCGCTGCTCATAGCCAGGACCCGGGCGGAACCTACCCTCGTGTGTCAGGGCCAGCACACTACGCTGGGCGGGCCCACGGTGCAGCTCCCACAACACTGCCAGGTGCGTGTGTAATGGCGATGTGGTAGAGGCCGTGCAGCGCAGTTCAAAGGGCTCCCCTTCCCGCAGGCTCAGGCTGGGTGCAGGCCTTGCGCTGGGACCCAAGTGTAGGGCATCTGGTAGCACTGCAGGAAGAGAACAGTGTGAGCCAGCTGAGCACAGCATCCCTGCAGCAAGGGCTACAACTGCCTGACCCCAGCCCTCAGTCATGGTGGGGGCTGTCAACCTGGAACAGTTTCCCTGCCCCCTTCACTCAAATGCCCATGTGTGGGCATGTTCTCACCATTCTTACTCCTCTATAATCTCAACTGACCTGAAGCAGGACAAAAAGAGTTAGATGCAATAAAACACCTCTGCCAGCAATGAGTGCTGAAGACTTCTTTTGGGAACTATATCTGGGGTATGTACTTCTACCACGTAAGAAAAGCTACTCTACTCTCTGCTTCCACTTCCTAAAAGGGAGATGACAACTAGAAAGGCTCCAGGGAGCCAACACAGAGTGGAGGGAGTTAAGGAGAGCACTTTTGCTGGACAGGCACTGTACCTATCAGTCATGATAAAATTACAAGTATGGCAGCTAGACACTCCTTGGGTGAGGACACAGGGCTGCAAGAGGGAGCCTGAGGGGTTGGAGGTAAGGTGATCCTCCACTAGTTAAAGCAGGAAAGCATGGCACGAGCTGCCTGTGGCTGGAGCCTACAGGATAGGGGCCAGGCAGGGAGAGCAGCAGCCTCCTGGCTACTGCTTCCACTTCTATAGATCCCAGGGAAAGGAAACTTAGGAGGGCACGGACACATTGGTCACCAGAGGGGGCCGCTACCAAGGGCTGGGGTTATCGCCACGGCTTTAAGGTTTGACTGTTTGAATGCCTACTTAGCAGACATGAATTAATATCATCATGTGTGATTTCTGCTTTCCTAATAATTACCAACATTGCTACACAGAAAGAGATTTCAAGGGGAATAAGGCCGGGCACAAATAATTGCATAATTGAGTAATAATAATAATCTTCTATTTTGTCAGCCTCAAATTAAATTTTTTTGTTCTTGCCCATTTACTAATTGGCTGTGTGATTTTAGGCAAGTAACTACCCTATGCTCTTTCATTTCCTTCTGTGTACGTCATGGAATGTCCTGCCCTACATTCTTTATCAAGCTCTAAAAATTGACTGCAGGAGTGAATCTTAAAGAGGATTTGGAAAAACGGCAAAATCAAAACCAAACCCCAAACAAGTGATTATTTGCATGGTCGAATCCATCAGTAAGCAGTGGCTACATCCTCGTTTCTCTCGGTAGAACACTTACAACATCTGCTAGAAACAAGCACTTCAATCAGAAAGGTCACATCAACTTGAACTTTGTAGTGTATGTTGTTCCCATGAACCGGGACAGCCTCCTGACCACGCCCCTTCCTCATCAGTAACCTCTGAACACTTACTATGGTTCTGCTCCAGAGTGTTTGCTTGTTCACCTCCACCACCTCCTCACAACCTTGAAGATGGACACTGTAGTATGGAGGACGTAGCTGAGGCTGTGATGGGCCCACTGCCATGCAGCTGACAAGTGGCAGAGTGGGTAACTGGTCATATAAGCCCAAGCAGTCAGAGCTGGGCTCTACCCTAGGCAATCTTCACTCCCCTTTCATGGGAGGCTTCATGACAACACTGGCCCTCTGAGGTCACCTGCCTTCCATCAGGCAAGTCACTAGGATCCCACTGTCCATGGAGGGACTAAACACCCAAAGGAGCTAGGCCAGCCACAGCCAGGGGAGTAGGCAGAGGAAGATCTAGCCATTGGCAGATAAATCCCACTTGAGGACCATACCTTTAACCTGCACTGTGTCCTCATAGTTGCCCTGGACGGTGGCATCCGTGCTGGGCGTTGAGCATTTGTAGTAGCCTTGGTCAGAGGGCTGGACATTCCGTATGTGCAGCTCCACGGCGTCATTGGCAGTTCGCCTCAGCAGGATCTCACCCCTCTGCAGCCGCTCCTGGTATGGCTGCGCTGGGAAGCCCACCTCCCAGGTGCTTGCCAGTTCCACAAAGCTGCTCCCGGAAGGTGAGAAGCTCCAGTCGAAATTCTGCTCACTGGGGCCGTCATAGTCACTGACGTTGCAGGGGATCACCAGCTCTGTGCCTGCCACCCGGACCAGGGTCCCTGCGGGGACTCTCACCACACGCCCTCGACACAGGGCTGCAATGACAAGAGAACAAAGGCAGGTCTTTCATCACAGAACATCTTCCCAGGCCAGGTGCAGCAGCCCGCTGAGGCTCCTGCTAACAGCAGAGATGTGGCACCTGACGCAGAAGGAGGATAAGTGAATCCCTGGAACCATGAGCCAGGAATAGTCCCGGATATGAGCACCTCTCACTTGACCAACTCCTAGGGATGGGCAGTGAGTTCGGTAAGTACTAAAGCAGGCAAACCAAACACCTGGCTAGCTTCCCCTCCAGTTGCTGCTGAACGTAGCATGTCACTTGGGGTGATGGAGAACGATTGGTATGAAAGGAAGGATATGGCTTATCAAGTGTTTACATTTCTGCCCACAGGGTATCAACCCTCATCCTACATACCATCCATTGGGGGCTTGCAGGAACTGATTTACAACGATAGATGCCAATTTCTAAATCCCAGAGTGGCTTGCTGATAAAATGACTTAATTCCTGCTATCTGACATGGCCTATAAATTAATTTCAAAATATGACGACTCTACCGAGTATTAATTTTCTATTTTCTGGCTCATTTCCTTCTCTCTGATCTAAATTCAGAAGGAAGATGGGGAAGCACAGAGGGAGAGAACCTGGTAGGTCGCTGGGCATTGTAGAAAATACCACACAGGGACGAGCCCAGTGGGCATGGCTAAGGGCTCAGGGGTGTTCCCTGGCCCACAAGCATGACATGCAGGGGGACAGATTGGAGGCTATGATTGCTTTAAGATGCAAACATCAGCACGGTGTGGAGGAATACCTACGGCCTGTGCTCGGACCTCAGTTAGACCAGAGTGAGCATCAGCAGCTCCTTTTTGATGCTCCGGGAACAGCCAGAGTGGTAAAGTGTACCGAAGAAAGTGTGGTTCAGCCAAGCCCTCTCTGAGCTTCCTCACTTCTACAATGGGGCAAGAAGGGTTCATTTTATGAAAGAAATAAAACCCTTAACTCAGAGTCGGCCAGGTATCAAGGGCTCAATTAAAACAGAAACTTTGTTTTCACTTGCATGCTTCATTTGTTACAAATGGGTCAGCTGTCCCTTGCTCAAAATTTAGACACTGACCCCCACGCCCAAGAACTTGAGAACAGGACCTTGTTTAGGGAATGGGACTTGTAGTGGATATGGTTAGCAGCTACAATGCAAAGTGGCTGGGATCCTTAAGAAGAGAAACTAACAGGGACACAGTCACACACCCAAGGAGAATGTACATGAAGGTGAAGACAAAGACACAGCCAAGGAACTTAACAACTGCCTGAAGCTACCAAGCTCCTGGATGTGGCAAATTGCCAACACCTCTGTCTTCAACTTACAGCCTCCAAAACCGGCAAGCAACAGAATTCTGTCTTTCATGCCCCCCACATTGTGGAACTTGAATGAGGCAGCCCCAGCATGTATCTCAATGCCACTTGCTTTCCACAGGTTAAACTTGTATTTTTCACACTCTGGAGCTGGCACCCTTCAATGGGCTATGAAGTGACTGTGTAATGGTTGTGGCCAACATGTGTGAGTTCCCTAACAAAACTATATAAATGGAACGGAAAGTATTAAGATGCCCTGCACTTCATAAGAGGTAAATGCTAAAAAAAAAAAAAAAAAAAAAAAAAAAAAAAAAAAAAAAGAAAAAAAAAAGAGGTAAATGCTGTTTCATGAAACTTTCTTTTTTTCCCTCCCTCATTATACTTTCTTTTTTTTTTTTTTTAAGATTTTATTTATTTTATTACAAAGTCAGATATACAGAGAGGAGGAGAGACAGAGAGGAAGATCTTCAGTCCGATGATTCACTCCCCAAGTGAGCCACAACAGGCCGGTGCGCGTCGATCCGATGCCGGGAACCAGGAACCTCTTCCAGGTCTCCCACGCGGGTGCAGGGTCCCAAAGCATTGGGCCGTCCTCGACTGCTTTCCCAGGCCACAAGCAGGGGGCTGGATGGGAAGTGGAGCCACCGGGATTAGAATCGGCGCCCATATGGGATCCCGGGGTGTTCAAGGCGAGGACTTTAGCCGCTAGGCCACGCCGCCGGGCCCATATACTTTCTTAAGCAGACAAAATTATAGGTGTACCCAATTACTGTGCAAGAGAACCATGTATCTTGTTTGGGTTAGGGTTAAAAAAAAGTTGAGGTGCACTTTCTTAAAATGATGTCTAACCTTCTTCACCCACTATCGTTTTATCTTGAGAAGGGAAAGAATGTAGCCTTGTAAGAGGAAGAGTGACCAAGGATCATGTGTGTTCTGAGCATGGCGTCCAGCTTGGGGCAGGACCAGTCTAACTCCAGTTCTAAGAGAAGCTACAGAAGTCTGCACCACGTTGCCCTCTTTACAAATAGCTGCTGCACGTAGTAGCAACACAAAGGTGTGTGAGTGTGTGTGTGTCTCCCAACTCCCTGCAGAGAATGGACTCACAGCTCAGTACTGTGGGGGAGCAGCGTTGGAACATGCTGTTTCCCTCACTCCCTAAGCAGCACCTACGGTCTCACACCTCCCACTCCGAGCAAACACGCAGCACAGCCCTGACAGCTGTCAGAACTCCCCATCTGTTAGGTGGGGCTGACCCCATACTTTCTGCCCAGAGAGGAGCCAGAGCTAACACTATGGGAGGATCAGACTTCCCTCTGCAGCTTTGTTATGCTACAGCCAATTGTAAAGACACCTCTACTTTCACTGGCATCAAGATGCCGTATGTACAGGCAGACTTACTCTTAGTCTGGGAGCCAGCCACATGTCAGACTAGGACAAGTGACAGGGGCAGAGAGGTAAGCAGACTGCAGCTGACTGACCTGGATCCAGCATTGTCTTCTAGATCATCCCATACACACTCAGATGTGTGTGCATGCACAAATGCACACACCTTATCACAGAGACTTCATATTCTTAGGCTCTTACCCATGATCACACCCACGTACTTTTATATTTTTAAAGCTCATCTTTGTCATTGGTAATCCAAATATCAATGAAATAATATGAGACTACCTTAAAAAGTTTGTGAAAACTGGTATTCAAAAAGGATAAAGGACAAGTCATGTGGGTCAGCAGGCTAAGACATTCCATGGGACACTGGTAGCCCATTCAGGAGTGTCTGTTGAGTCCCAGCTACTTGTTTCCAAACTAGTTTCCTGATAACCTACCTCGGAAAGTAGCAAAAACAGCCCAAGTGCTTGGGCCTGTACCCTACCCACCGGGAAAACCAGGATGAAAGGATGGAGCTTCTGTCTCCTTACCTCAGCCTTGCCAGACCTGGCTATTGTCACCGTTAGGGAGTGAACCAGCAGATGAAAGCTCCCCCTCTCTCCCTCTGACACTCTGCCTTTCGACTAAATCTTAAAACACGCACACATACATACACACACAAAAGACACACTAGGGATGGACATTGCAGTGTGCAGCAAATTAAGATGCCATTTGGGATGCTTGCATTTCATATCAGAGCACTGGTTATAATCCCAGCTTCCAACCCAGCTTCCTGCTAATGTGTCTGGGGAACAGCTGATGATGGCCACATACTTGAGTTCCTCCCATCTACATGGGAGATCCACACAGAGCTTCAGGCTCCTGGCTTCAGCTTGGTCTCATCCCAGCTATTGGCTGCCATTTAGGAAGTGAATCGGCAAATACGAGATCTCTCTCCATGTCTATCACTCTTTCAAATAAATACATCTTTCTTTCTTTAAAAAATTATTTTGGGGCCTGGCATGAGAGCCTAGTGGCTAAATCCTCACCTTGCATGTGCGAGGATCCCATACAGATGCCAGTTCATGTCCCAGCTGCTCCACTTCCCTTCCAGCTCCCTGCTCGTGGCCTGGGAAAGTAGTCGAGGATGATACAAAGTCTTGAAACCCTTAACTTACATAGGAGACCCAGAAAAAGCTCCTGGCTTGGATTGGCTCAGCTCTGGCCCTGCGGTCACTTGGGGAGTGAACCAGCAGACAGAAGGTCTTACTCTCTGTCTCTCCTTCTTTCTGAAAATCTGACTTTCCAATAAAAATAAATATATCTTTAAGAGAGAGAGGAAGAAAAGCAGAAAGAGAAAGAGAAAGAGAAAGAGAAAGAGAGAGAACACTCCCTTCTGCTAATTCACCCCCAAATGCCTGCAGCAGCAGGCCAAAGCTGGAAGCCAAAAACTCAATCCGGGTCTCTTATGTGGATGTGGATGGCAAGGACAGTTACTTGAGCTATAGCCTGCTGCTTCCCGGGTCTACATTTACAGGAAGCTGGAGTCAGGATCTAGAGCCAGACCCAGGTTCAAAACTAGGTATCTCAGTATAGGACAGGGCCTGTCTTAACCAACAGGTCAAACACCTGCTCCTACATTCACTTTTAGAGGGGACCAGGCAATTCCAAGTATCCCAATGTGACAAAAGAAAGCATTACAGGTGAGACCCTTTAGAGGCAACACCGTCCAGCGTTTAATCTCCTTGTGCCCCAGTCTTGCCATCTGAGATGCAGACCCACTGAGGGTCGCAGTGATGATGAACACAGATACTGCAGTTACAGCACTCACAACTGTGCCTGTCACTTAGTAAGCAGTAAGGAGTGGGAGAATGCGGAATGATGAGCCTGGCCACAGGCCGGGTCCTAGATGACCTGATAACATTTTTTAGTTATTGATTTTGGAAGTATCCACTCTTCGTCCTGCAGCACTTCCTCCCCCTTTCCCTGCGATCACTTAGGTGCTCCTTCCTGCACCTTCCAGCTCAACCTGCAAAAGAAGTCCCTCTGACAAGGATTGTGTGATGGTGCCACAAGGGAAAGTATAGCAGCTACAAACAGATGTTGAAAGAACAAATTTTAATCGGAGGAGACGTAACCCTGAGCAGTGTCTTGCATGCAGAACTGGAATGTCCCCTCACCCATGCAAATCAAGAATTTAGATTTTGGTAACAGAATTCCGGCTTGCCACAGGCAATCTGGTATTTAGCACAGACTTCCGTTAATATGGTTAAATAAGAGCTAATGATATTTAAAAATAAATATTGCCTTTTAAAAAATAAAGCATATGGCTCTTTTCAAATCAAAAAGCATATCTGCAGTCATACATTGCCAGTTTTTTTTTGTCAAAACCTTTTGTAGCAGTTGATAATTGAGGGAATAAAGGAAAGAAAAATGTTTCTCTAGTTTCCCCAGCACTCTGAGTTTCCAACTGAGAATCCCACAATTTCCTGAACTGTATTAGTTTGCACCCCATAAACATGTCTCTAAGTAACAATTTAAAGCAATGGTTTCATTTGTTTTCAGGGGTCAATACAAGAAATCTTCATATGAAAACCACTTCTTGGCCAGCCTTAAGAACACTATGTTGTTCACTGACACAAGAATCTATGTGATAAAATGCCATTTAAATTTATTACCAGAAAAAAATATATTTGTTAACGGATCATTGTATACTCTTTCCCTAGGAAATAAGAAACACATGAGGGACTGAAATTGCATGACAGTGGGTTAAGCTGCCACCTAGGGTGCTTGTATCCCATATCAGAGTGCTTGGGAAGGAGTTCCACATTTACTTTTGATCCAATTTCCTGCTAATGCACACCCTGAAATGGAGAAGATGATGCCTCAACTACTTGAGTTTCTGCCACCCATGTAGGAGACCCAGATGGAATTCCTGGCCCCTGGTTCCACCTGGCCCAACACTGGCTGTTGCAGGCATTTGGGGAATAAGCCAACAGATGCAAGATACATCTTCCTCTCTCTCTCTGCTCTGCCTTTCAAATAAAAAAAAAATTTTTAAAGATTTATTTATTTTTCTTAGAAACACAGACATACAGAGAGAAGGAGAGAAAGAGAGAAAGATCTTCTGTTTGCTGCTTCACTCCCCAAGTGACTACAACAGCTAGAGCTGAGCCAATCTGAAGCCAGGTGCCAGGAGCTTCTTCTGGGTCACCCATGTGGAAGCAGGGTTCCCATCCTCTACTGCTTTCCCGGGCCACAAGCAGGGAGCTGGGTGGGAAGTGGAGCAGAAAGGACACAAGCCAACGCCTGTATGGGATCATGGTGCACGCAAGGTGAGATTCAGCCACTAGGCTATTGTGCCAGGCCCTCAAATAAATTTTTAAAATTTCAAAAGCAAACAAAAATTCTTATTTTGGAAAAAAAAAAAGGACTACATAGGCAAGTCTCATGTCAGGCCAATTCAGACACCCCCTTCCACACCTTTAATGCTGAGGCCTATATAAGGGCCCTTCAGGATCAGCTTCTCACAGTGGTGTTAAGGCTCCTGGGCCACATCATTAGTAATCCCAATGACCAAGTAGCCCAGCATCAGGTTTACACTCTGTGCAGACCAGATACCCTTAGACAAGTCTGCAAACATACCACACTCTACTTCCATTGCCACCTGGATCAAATTTTTTAAAATAAAATTATCCAAATCTACAAAAAGAAAAAATCATTTAATGTAATGACACTGCTGACTTCATTTCCTTTTAATCTCTCTATAATTCCAAGTTCTCTTTTCACCAACAAACATAAAATTCTTATTTCCTTTTATAACTTGGCTTCAAGGAGAGTAAGTGCTAAATACCACAGTCTGTTATGGAAACCACTCACGGTTTAAATTTCCAGTAACCCTCTCCTCCCTCTACCTCTATATGTTCCTGTGCCATCCTGTGCCTTTGTACTTTTGATGTCTTACCCTATCTTAACGTTCTCATTGCACATACAGGTGTATTTCATTGTAATAACTTGCTCAAATATTGTGGGGGGATCTGGGAGAGATAAGCAGACTATAAATTATTTCAAAAGACCAATAACTGAGAGTTGCACTTTCAGATCTTGGCTTCTTGCTTTCTAGAGTAGCTTGTATTAGAACAACTGCTGATCTGAGAACAACCAAAGTGGACAAAAAGAGGCTGACGCATTGGAGAGCCACCCAGGCCACCTGCCACCAAGGGACAAAGATTACAAAACGCACGGAAGTGCTGCCAACCACATCCACTGCTCTTCTTGGGAAATTTGCCAATGCTTACATGGTTTTGGTCAGAGACTAAGTAGAAGTTTCTAACTCAGAGCCTCCAGCCACATGAAGAGGGTAGCAACTTAAATTCAGGGACACTTAGAATATCGAGACTTTGAGGAATCAAGACCCTAGAACAAAAGGGCAACAGGAGAGAACGGAGCCTGATATACTGTGTGGCTTTTCCTGTTAAGTCACATGAAATGCACTGTAGGGCTGGCGCTATGGTGCAGCAAGTTAAGCTACTGCCTGCGACACAGTGTCCCTAATCAGCGCTGCTTCAGGTCCCACTGCTCCATTTTTAGTCCTGGCTCCTTGCTGAAGTGTCTGGGAAAGCAACAAAAGATGGCTCAAGGGCTTGGCCCTCTGCTCCCCATGTGGGCGCTCTAAATGGAGATCTGGGCTCCTGCTTTGGCCTGAACTAGCCCTAGCTATTGCAGCTATTTGGGGAGTAAAACCAATTGATGAAAAATCTCTCTCTCTCTCTCCTTTTCTGTTGCTCTTTCAAAATAAACATTTTTTTTTTTTTTAAAAGAAAAGAAACATATTGAGTGGTTAGGAGTGAGTGACTAAGGGCCTAAGCAGAGAACAAATACTAAAAGGATAAAAATTTAAACAAAGCTTTCAACCATTCTCAGAGAATGGAAGCAAACATTGAAATTGTGAGTCCACAGTGAAAGGTGGACTGTGGGCAGTGTATATCCAGACTTCTAATTACAACTCTGGAAGAGCTATGCTCTTGAGTTAAAAGCAAAGTTGAAAAAGCCAACTAGCTCTCTTTAAGATTAAGATCCAGTCTTAAAGTATCTCAATACTTCATTGGATCAAATTAGCTTTCCTTAATTTAATGCTCTTCCAAGAAAAAAAAGTAAGTTCTCTTGGGAAGAAGATAATATGTAGAGCCTCTATAATTTTTCCAATATTCAATAGTAAGTTACCAGACATTCCAAATAACTGAAAACAAAGCAAACAGAAAACAGACAATAAGAACAGATCTATAGGATCTAGATACTGATGCCATTAGACACGGACTTCAGAGTAATTATCATTAATATGCTAAAGAAACAGAAAACAGGATTTTCTTTCCCAAGCTGCAGCCTACTAAACTAATCAAATTTAAATTAAAATGCTTTAAAAACACTAAAATTAAGAGCTCAATAATTAGGTTTGAGAATATATTTGATGCTGTATGAAATAAGTCAGTATAATCCAATCACTAACTTCTGTCTGAAGTCCAGGTGTAAGAAAGAATGAAAAAAGGATACAGAAAAGAGCCTATGACACACAAAAGACATCACAGAACGGCTAAAGATACGTGTAACAGGAGCCAAAGAAAAGAAAAAGAGAATGAAATAGAAATAGCATAAACTTTTGAAAGAATAATGGCTAAATTTTTTCCAAAACCATAAAGACATCATGCCCCAGATTCAAGATAGTCTATGAATGAAAACCACACATAGGTCCATCCGGGTAAAACTACTCAGGACAGAGAATGGAGCACAGCACAACTATATGCTGACGCTCAGAAGGAACAAAGCCCCCAGGTTCATGGAGTGACATTTCTAAGTGATAAAATCACTGCTGACCTAGGATTCTATACACAGAAAAATATCCGTAAAAACATAAGCCACGGAATCTGAACCAGTTTTCAACAACGCAAAGAGAATTAACTGCATTCAAAAGCAATAATAGCATTCAAATAGAAGGAAAATAATTTCCAATTTAAGGCAGGGGCAGGCGTTGCGGCAGGCGTTGCGGCAGGGTAGGTAAAACCACCACCTGTGACACTAGCATTCCATGTGGACATCAATTCCTGTTAAGGCTACCCTTTCCAGCTTCCCTTTCAGTGACCTGGGAAAAGCAGTGGAGAATAGCCCAGGTGCTAGAGCTCCTCCCCCATCCACATGGGAATCCCGGATGAGACTCCCAGTTCCTGGCTCAGCCCTGGACCCTGTCTGTGGCTTGTGGCCACCTGAGGAGTGAATCAAGAGGTACAGGACTTTGTCCCTTTTTCTGTCTCTTGCTAACTCTTGCTAATAACTCAAAGAGTTGTTAATAATAAATTTAAAAAAAAATAATAAATTTTTAAAAAGAGAGAATAAATCAATTTAAAAAAAGATTAAAAAAATAGAAAGTCACTGTGTAGGTAAGTCTACTGAATATTGACTGTATAATACAATACAAACAATGTATTTAAGAGTGCAACAGATAGACATAATTAAAACACATGTCATCAACAGGAAAGAGGGAGAAACTGAATAAAGTGGAGCTTGGATATCAAAGGTCTTTAATTATCCTAGAAATGGTAAAAGGACCTCTGGTAGATACTAATAGGTGGGCATGCTCTAATGTTTAGAGTGACCACAAGGGATGGACAGAAAAACTAAATGGAAGAGGATGGAATAAGAAATATTTCATTAACCAAAAGCTTAAAGGGGACAGCATGGCTGCACCATAGGTTAAGCTGCATACTACGACACCAGAATCCCACACAAGCACCAGTTCAAGACACAGCTGCTCCACTTCAGATCCAGCTCCAGCTAATGCTACTGGGAAAGCAGAAGATGGAAGAGCAGCTGGGTTTCTGCCAACAGCGTTCCTGCAGATTTTTGGCTTGGCCACAGTCCTTGCACATTTGGGGAATAAACCAGCAGACAGAAGATCTCTGACTCTCCCCCTCTCTTAACCCTGCCTTTCAAATAAATAAATATACATTTTTAAATCTGCAATTCTAGCTAAAATCATACAAGCATTTCTCAAGTAATTATTGTATAATATATTCAGTTCTGTTTACTGTCAAATTCAGGTCTCTTCTCAAAACAAAGAATGGGATAGAGTTAAGAGGACGAATAATAATATGCTATGGATCTCTAACATGCCTTGCACTGAGCCAAGCACTGCTAATCAGTTACCTTAATTAACACAGAGAACATGATCATTGGGTAGATACTATCACCCCTCACCTATAAGGAAAACTGAGAAGCAGGGCCATAGAGTTATCTAGAGAGGGATTCCAGCTCAGATTTGTATGGCCTGTGCACTGCCCTGTCAGGCCCAAAAAGGGCTGGAGGGGCCTGCCTTTGAGCACTACATCACCTACAGTTGATCTTCGCTCAGAGTAGGAGGAAAAAACATTTTGGAATCATCCATCAAATGTTCCAAATTCTGCAAGGTTCCTGTGAGCCCAATAGGAAGCAAAGAAACAGGAATAAGTCACTAAGAAAGATTCCTCGTTGGAGTCCCAGCTTCGCTCAAGATTCCAGCTTCTTGCACATGCACGCCCTGGGAGGCAGCAGGTGATGGCTCCAGTAGGTGGTTTCTTGCTAACCACTTGGGAGACGCAGACTGGGTTCCCAGCTCCTGGCTTTGGTTTAGCTCAGCCTCAGCTGTGGCCGTCCCCTGGGGAGTCAACCAGCAAAACAGAGCTCTCTGTCAATCTCCCTATCTCTCAAATAAACATACTAGAAGTTTAGCAAATACAAAATTTAAAAAATAAAAACAATTTCCCATGTCTTTAAATGTCAGCTTTATCCCAAAGATAAAGAGAACTTTATCCCCAAATCCTCTAGACAGGATTTTGAAGCCCTGTGCTCTGACTTCTCAGCAGTAGTTAGGTAAAAACCAAAGTTAACCATGCACACCTTACCATTCCCTTACCTTTGGAATACTCAGAGTAATTAAATGTCTTGACCTTTCTTCTACCATGGGGGAATGGGTGTGGACAGGCAGGAAAAGTCAGGCCAGGTAAACACCTACACCTGCAATGCTGATTACCGTAACTGCTACTGGCAGCTGCGAGGAAATCAGACAAACCAGTATGACCAAACTTATCTTTGGTCTTACCCTTTCTATCTCCTCTCAATATCCAAGGGAAATAGCTTTATTTCTCAGATGATCAAACATTATTCTAAATCTAGGCCTGTGCAGCATGGCATCTCTGCAAAGGAATCTTGTAGATGTTCCTATTATCGCTCAAGTTTCTCATCTCACCATCCACCAAGCACAACACAATCTGACTCTCCAATCTGAACCATCTGTAAGATAAGAATCAGTGGCTATTGAATCCAGTGGTACAGTCAGTGCTGAAAGATGGAAACTAAAGGGCTTATGGATCTCAGTCTGCCTTGTAAAACGACAGCACAATCTTCCTTCTGGAGGTCTTATAAGGCCTTTAAGACATTCAGGGCCCATCAAGCACCCGAACCACCTAGGCCAATTTGTCTACCCTTTGCCACGGTGCCTGACCCAACAGAAGGAAAAACCTTTCTTGAGCACCTCATTTTTGCCATGGAGAGGCCTGGCAGGAAGGGACTGGGCCAGCGTCCCTCTAGGCAGTCCCTAAGTGATGAAAATGCAGCAATGTACACATTAAACAAGTTACAGCCAGCAGAGAATGTGTAATGAAGTCACATATGGTAGTGCTTTAAAACCCCATCCGAAAGCAAATACACTACAGCAGCCCTTATCACCACTAAAAATAAGGCCTCCCTTAGACAAGTCTAGGACAATATGTATATTACTCACTAAACAGACAGCTACTGAGCAAGAAGCCATCATGAGCAGTGATGGCAGAGTAGGAAGGTCAATGAGGACCTTCTAAGTTACCTGTATGGGTATGGGAACAACAGTAACATGTGCAGAAACACTGTCATTCATGGAAGTGTGTGAGCAACCATGGGGTACAACAATCAAAAAAAGTTGGGGCATTCTCATGGCAGGCCTTCCAAAGGGTCAATGTTTAAGCCAGACCTTTGAGAAGTGGTTGAGCGAGGGGGAGGTTGAACAGAACTACTGAGGAGGAAAGAGACTAGAGATGAGGGGAGAAGCAAAAGCAAAGCCCCAAGAGGGGACATGGGGGGCCAAGCAGGATGACAAGAACAGGATCTCAAGAGCAAACTGGAGTGTGGACTTGGAAGCCCAGAGACCATTCGGGAGCCCTCTACCAACTGAGCGGGGAGCGGCAGCAAGGATCAAACAAGGGCAGTGCCAGGACGGAAATATTGTGGGACGGGAAGGATCAGCAGGTGGCAAGACAGAGGTTAGAGGAAGATGAACAGCTGGTGAGAACTGTTTTCTGAAAGGACAGAGAAAAGGTGACCGTGAAATATGAAACGGCCAGCGGGCAAGTGGAACAAGTGTCTAACCTGAAGGTAGAATCACACATGTGCAGGGAGGTAGGTGAAAAGAAGCTGGCCTGCAGGTGACAGTGTGGCAGTTCACGAGGTCAACAAGAGGTTAAGTATGCAGAAGACATGACTAAGGGGGATGAAACCATAGTCAACACCAATAGGACACAAGCAGGAAACACAGCAAGCAGAGAAAAAGGGAACAATCAGCTGGGAAGAAAGCTGGATAAAATACCCTAGTAGCCGAGGGATGCAAGAATTTCAAGGAGAAAGAACTGGGAGTAATACCTACTTTCCATCCATGGATGTACCTGCTCCTGACAGACTCAAGCTGCTTCCTGCACTGCATAGTATCTGCATACTTCTGGGCCTCAGGCTTGGTAAAGAAAATGACTGGTAATGTCAGGCATTCAGCAAAGTCAAAGAGGATGCATGAGCAAACAGAAGGAGCCTACAGTGGTGGAGGTGGGGTTTGAGAAGTAAGAGCCAGTGGAGTGGGAACAACCAGAGAAGCAAGGATTGGAGGGCACATTGTGGAAAGGACACAAGAACAAGAGGAGACAGAGGGCTCGGCCAGGAGGTTCATCCTGGGAAGACAGACACATAACATGTGAACCCTTTTGGTTACTGAGGACATGAGGCCTAGAGTCCTGCTTGTGGGAGCAGCATTGGAGTGCAACAGCTTAACTTGACACCTGCGACATGGATATCCATATTAGCTGCTCCATTTCCTATTCAGATCCCTACTAACCCTGGGAAAGCAGTAGAAGATGGCCAAAGTGCTTGGGTGCCTGATATCCATGTGGGAGACTCAGATGGAGTTCCAGGCTTCTGGTTTCAGCCTGCCCTATCCCTGTCCATTACAGTCACTTGGGGAGTAAACCAGCAGATGGAAGATTGATCTCGCTGTGTCTCATCCTCTCTCTGTCACTCTGCCTTTCAAATAAACAAAGGAATCTTTTAAAAAGAGAAAGACAAGAAGTGTCCAGCTTGCAAGCAGCTTATGTTCTACTAACAAGAAAGTGAGGAAGCAAACATACTAACAAGTCCCATCAAGTTACAATACAGAAACAGTAGTGAAAAGGGGCAGGAACAGTCAAGCAAGGCCTTTCTGAGAGGGTCATGTTTGAATTCAGCCCAGAATGGGGAAGACAGCAACTAACGCTCTAAGGCAAGAATTTTTCCAACAGTAAGAACAGTAAACACAAACATTCCATGACGGCCAAGTTTGGCAAGTTTAAGGGACAGATAAAAGGTCAGTGTGACTGCATCATAACGAATGGAGGGGCAGAGACCATGCTTGTGACTTCCCTCAACCAGGGAAGGACAGAGCCTGGCTCCTCCAAGGAAAGTTCACTCTGGCTGCTGTGTGGGAGATTAGAGGAGCCACTTAGCAAGCAAAGACACCAATCTGAGGACGTGACAAGAGACCACGCAAAGCATGAAAGACAACAGGCCTCGGGCTGGAGTGGTAACAATCCTCAAGGGTAGACAGGTTCAGGCGACAGCTGACATACAAAGGAAAAAAGGTGCTGGCATTTGGAACAAAGACAAGTCAAGGATAAACTAGACTTGTGGCCCAAGCACCTGTGTTTGGAATGACGTCACTTTCAGAGATTCCAGAGCAACCAGAGAAGCACATTTGTACCAGGCAAGGTCGGATTGTTGTTTGGGATTTAAAAAAAAATGAACTTTATTTTATAATGCCTTATTTTTATTTGAAAGATGGAGAGAGATCTTCCATCCATGGGTTCATTCCATGAACACCTACAATAACCAAGGCTAATCTAGGTTAAAGTTGGGAGTTGAGAACTCAATCTGCATCTTCCTTGCCTCTGTGCCCACACTGGCCCTGCTTCTGACCACTGTCACCGCCCAGCAGAGACACTAAAATGACGAGGCGTACTCTGGAGGGTCTAGGAAAAGCCGGAACCGCAACCGGACCCCTAACTGCCAAAAGCGGCTGCGTTTAAAACCTTCTCTCTGCTGCTCCAGTCCCCATTGGTCTAAGCTTTCCTCCCCGCTTCTCCAGCCCTCTTTCTGCCACCCTTCTTCCCATATTTCTTCCCGTACCGCCACCCTTCCTCCCGCCCTTCCTTCTCCCTCGTCACGTCTTTTTCCGTCGGCCATCCGTCCATCCGTCTGTTGTCCGTAGTCCTCGCCTAGCTTTTACCGGCTACTTTTATATCATTCTTCACCAATCACTCCTCTCCGTGGGTCCACTTGGTGCTACGTGATAGGCTAGTAATCACAGCGAGGGCATTAGCCTATCCCTGTGACTTCCTGTTTACCTGCTGGTGAGACCAATGGCACCTCCTGGCCCTGGGCCAGCCACCATCTTGCCACGGCCCCTCTCAATACCGGAGCAGCTTCAGCACCCCGCTCCCCACAGGCCACTTTATATTTGAGCTCCCTATCAGACACCACAGGGAGGGGCAGTGGAGAAGGCAATTGCATTTCTAAATGTGGAGCTCAGGGGAAGCCCACGCAAGAGTTACTCATTAAAGAGTCAACAACAGATGGGTAGTATTCGAAGCCTCAGGTTGCATGGCATCACACAGGGACAGAAGTGAGTCAGCTGGAGCCTTCTGAGTCAGCTGGAGCCTTCGCTTTTTCCAGGTTAGGAGAAAAGGCAGCAGGTGTTGCAGCCCAGTTAAGTTTCAGCTTGGGAATCCTGCATCCCACATCGGAGTGCCAGCTGGAGGCCTGGTACCTCCACTCCTGATCCAGCACCCTGGGCCTGCATTCTTCAATGCCCAGGATGATGGCTTAAGTGTTTGGGCCTCTGGCACCCACGTGAGACACCCAGTTGGAGTTCTAGACTCCTGGCTTCAGCTTGGTCCAGCTCTGGCTACTGCAGTCATTAGAGAGTGAACCAGGGGGTAGAAGATCTTGTCTCTTCCACACTTACTCTGCTTTTCAAGTAAATAAAAGAGAGAGAAGAAAAGAATAAGTAAAAACACAGAAATTTTGGGCCCAGTGTGATAGAGTAGTGGTTAAAATCCTCACTTTACATGCACTGGGATCCCATGTGGGGCCGGTTCTAATCCCGGTGGCCTTGCTTCCCATCCAGCTCCCTGCTTGTGGCCTGGGAAAACAGTCGAGGATTGCCCCAAAGCCTTGAGACTCTGCACCCGCATGGGAGACCTGGAAGAGCTCCTGGCTCCTGGCTTCGAACTGGCTCAGCACCAGCTGTTGCGGCCGCTTGGGGAGTGAACCATTGGATGAAAGATCTTCCTCACTGTCTCTCCTCCTCTCTGTATATCCGCCTTTCCAATAAAAATAAATAAATCTTTAAAAAATAAATAAATAAAACAAAAATTTAAAAACACAGAAATTTTGAGTTTAAAAGCTTAAGGAGCCCTTGGTTGACCTCTGTTGGTTCAGTAGAGTAGTGGGTAGGGGTTTAGATGCTGAAGATCATGGGAAAGGTTTAGAATAAGCACAAGAGGGAATAGAAAAAGATGCCGTAACTTGTTAGAAACTCAGCTGGGTAAGTTTTGAGACTCCTCAGTACAACTATAACCATGAGGGCTGGTGTGTTACTTGAACACAATATGAGCACAGAAATATGGCAGAGGGTCAGGGAAGGTTCATAGGTCACTGCTGAAATGTTGATGCCTGGAGACCCCCTGGGATGAGGAGCCAACTGCAGTGAGAATGGCTGAATAAAAAAGGAATGCAGAGGATCAGAGGATGAGGAGAAGGTTCAAAAGACACAGGGAATATGAAAGGTAGAAGGCAAAGAGTTTGTGGCCACAGAAGGAAATATCAGAGTTGACAATCAAAGAGGTAAAAGGATTCTGAGTGATGATAAGGTCCAGGTATGGCCTTCAGAGCTCACACAGTCTTTTATTTTTTCCAAAGGTTCAGATTATCATCAAAGACACTCCCTGAGTTTTTGCTAGCCCGTGCCTGGCTACAAAAAAACACCAGGGGAGGCAGCCCACCAGTGTGGAAGGGTGCAGAGTGGTCCAGAGAGGGAAGGCTTGTTCTCACTTCACATACATCTGACAGTGCCTGGCTCTGTAGTTATTTACATCCAGAAATCACCTCGGCGCACGTGGAGGAAGTTCTGAAGGTGATTTCTGGATGTAAATAACAGACAGGAGGTGACAGGAAGGCGACTTCACACCCTATCAGGATTGATAGGCTCTGGACAATCAATGCAACTTTACTTTGCTTCTGCTATTCAGATTATCATCACCTCCTGAATTATAGACAAGAACGGGCAGGAGGACAGAAAGAGAAGCAAGCAGCGGCACCAGTAACAGAAATAAAACAGTGCATTGCTTCTGAAACTTGAAGCATTCGGCCCAGCTGTTAAAATGCAGCTTGGGATGCCAACATTCCACACCAGAATGCCCTTGTCTGAGCCCCAGTTCCACTTCCTAATCCTGTTTCCTGCTTACATGCTCCCTAGCAAACAGCTAGGGTACTTAAGTTCCTGTCGCCTTCATGGAAGACTCAGATTGAGTTCCTGGCTCCCAGGTTGGGGAAAGGCCTCGAGTGTTGTGGGCATCTGGGAGTGAATCAGTGCATGGGAGAGTTCTGTCTCTTTCCAAAAATAAAATCAAATTCAAGAGCAAGCTCCACGGGGGTAGGCATTTGGCATTGTGGGTGAGACACTTCTCAGAATGCCCACATGCCATAGCGGAGTTTTGGGGTTGGAGTCCTGGCTCCCCTGCTGACCCACCTTCCTGCTAATACAGTCCTGAAAGGCAGCAAGTGATGCTTCAAGAGAGGTCCATGCCTTCTACTTGGGAGATCTACATTGAGTACTGGGCTGCTGATTTTGGCCTGGTCCAGACTCAGATGTTTGAAGGGCGTTTGGGGATTGAACCAACAGATGAGAGATCTACCTATCTGTCTGTCTGCCTTTCAAATAAAATGAAAGTAAACATGCAATACTTTAAAAAACAAGCAGTAAAGAAACAGACCGGGTATTAACAAACCGAATTCCCACTTAGTAGAACCATAGCGCTAAACCATATAACCATAACATTGCCTGAGAAGACTTTTCTGTAACCATCATTATTTTCTCACCTGAGAGACAGAGTTTCCATCTACTGAACTATGCCCTATGTTATGCTGGCACTGTGCCAGGGGCTGCAGATGGGAACTCAGTTCCAGTCTCCCCTGCTCCTGACGCCACCCCTTTCTGCCTCTCCTTCATGGTGGAATAACAAGAAGCTGCCATCAAGAGCCAGAGTTGGGAATCCAACTCAGACATTCTAGAGTGAGATGTGGGTATCTTAACCACTCAGGCAAAATTCTTGCTTTCAATTTTTCTTTACCAAACATGGAGGCTTTGTGCAGTGGCAATATGGAAAAGCTGGAACTACATTTCCCAGAACCCTCTTCTCTATGCAGTTCCAGGTTACAGGTGGACAAAGTAGAATTTCAAGCAAGATGTGAGAGGTAAAAGAAGAGCAACAGCCATCAGACTCCAGGGGCCTTCATGGCGAAGGGAAAGGAGGAACAGACGCAGAGGTGACAACGAGCATCACTTAGTCCTTGTCCTTTTTTTAATTTAAGTTTTATTTATTTTTATTGAAAGGGCAGATTTGCAGAGTGAAGGGCAGAAAGAGTAAGATCTTCCGTCCACTGGTTTACTCCACAAATGGTCACAACAGCCAAAGAGGAGCTGATCCAAAACCAGAAGCCAGGAGCATTTTTTGGGTCTCCCATGTGGGTGCAAGGTCCCAAGGCTTTGTACCATCTTCCTCTGCTTTCCCAGGTCACAGGCAGGCAGCTTAACAGGAAGTAGAGCAGCTGGGACAGGAACCAATGCCCATATGGAATCCTGGTGCTTACAAGGGGAGGACTAGCCAACTGAACCATTGCACCGGGCCCGGTCCTGGTTCTTGATGTTTCTGTCGTCTTCCCAAACATTATCCTTTCAGGCCAATGTGATCCCAACGCCACCAGATGTGCGGATGCAAAAGCAGAGGGGGTCAAGAGATGACTCCCTCTCTCAGACTTCATGGTCTCACTCTCCCTGGCTTCCAGATTCCTCTTCAAGTTTCAATTTGTCCAGCAACTCAGGGCTTTAGGAAAATTGCCTGGTGACTCCCCTGACCCTCCAACTCCCCCAGTGCCTCCCATAATTGTGTAATGTCAAATTCCTCTAATAAGTGGCTTATTCTGTAATATTTATATACCCCTGCTTCCCTGATGGAGCCCTAACTAATATAGTAAACCAAGTATTGAGCAGACGTTTTGTACTTAAGGACTCAATAATTGACACAAACCACCTTACATTTACAGCATTGCTTTACAGTTTGCAAATCCTGCTCACATGATTTAATACTCAACCTTTAGAGGATTAAATAAGGAAACTGAGGTTCCCAGAAGTTATATGACCAAACAATATGAAAAAAAAGATATAAAACCACTTTGAGACAATCTGCACTGATGAGTAACCAAAACAACTCAATAAACATGAAATGATTTACACAATTTTCTGCCCAAAGAACTAAGACAAAAAAAAAAAAAAGACAATCTATCCAAGAGGATTATTTGAGAGCATTCTATGAAATTAACAGCTGCTAGTGGACCAAGCACTGCCCAGCATCCCTGACTACTCAGCCATTTTCAATCCTCTTCATGTACACACTGGCCAACTTCATCTGCCAAATTCCGAGCGAACACCTGGTTCTCATCTGAGCCTTTGGATGAAAAAGACTGGGGGATTCGCATGAGCTTGAGAAGAACACTCCTGCTTCCTACCTTGGATAGCTTTGTCTTTTTTCTCCATCTTGCTGGTCACCACTGCCATTTGCAGCTCTTCTTTTGCCTCATCTATTCGTCCTCCCAAACAAGGCCTGCCCCTGACAATCACGGATGCCACAGATGGAGGTAGGGGTCTATGCCCAGTTTCCCCAATAAGGCTCATTATGGATTGGAGTGTGATAGTTTGGCTTGCAAGGAACTGAACTCCAATCAGATTCTGCATTCAGCGGTCCTTTGCTGCCCACTGAGCGCAGGACCACATTGTAACATGAAAAGCCTGATGAGCAAACAGCAAGTGTCAGAAGCAGTAGCAACATCTTAAAGAGCTGAGTTTCTAACACCCATGTGGGTAACCTGAACTGTATTCCTGGCTGCCAGCTTCAGACCACCTTAGCCCCAGCCACTTGGGGGGCATTTGGGGAGTGAACCAGAGGGTGGGAGTGCTCTCTCTAAATAAATAAATAAATACATAAATAGGTTTTTTGAAAGCATAAATCTGTTCTTATAAATAGGAGGATTTCTTTCCCTATGTTCTTCAGAACAAATTACCCATTCCCCACCAAACAAATAAATAAAATAAAAAACCTTCCTAATCAGGATTTAATGAGCTCCACTGAACCCACCTTCTGAAGCCTTTCCAAATTCTTCTCTAGCCTCAACTCCCAGTCCTGATAGAGTTCAGAAGGTACCTGTGGCAGGAACACACACCATCATGCTCACTCTGAGCTTGCTTGCTTGTCTGATACAGAAAGTGAACAGCACAGGGTTGAAAAAAACCATGACACACATCCTTCAAGAGAATGGCTCTTGACACATGAAAAAGTACCACAATCTCCATATTACCAAGCCCCAATTCCAGCGTACTGGTTTATCGGCTCTTCTTTAGCCGGCCTTTAGGAACACAGGCCCAGGTGGAAAGCAGACACAGGCTGTGATGCATCCAAGCACAGAGGATCCTGTCCATCGTGCTACTCTTTCTGCAAAAGCACCTGAGCTGAAAGCCAAATGTGCTCCCTTTTCCCTAAACCTTGAGCTTCTTTCTTTGTCTCTATTGATCCTCAAATACTTGATTGTACCTCTCTCCCTCCATATAAACAATGCTTCCACATTTGGACTGGAGGCTATAGGCATCAGGGGACCATGCCCGAAACTGTATGTGCCCTGAGCTATACAATCACGCTGGCATGGGAGAAATAACAGCTGTTATGAACCAAGCAGACAGTGAGCTGAAGCACATGCTGCAGCCTCCTAGCCTGACGTGGCTCAGCATCGGCTGCTTGGCTGGCTGCTCACTAGACCAGTGATGACAAGCGGCCAGTCTGTGGTCTGGACTCACCCAGCCACAGACACTGGCATGATACGCTAGGCACTAAGTCTGCTCTGCACTGTGAACACCAGGGTGAAGCCCCAGAAGGGAGAGATAAATGCCTTTTGGGGATGGGAGAAGCTGTATCCATCCCACAAAGGCAGGAAGCGGTGGAGGGAGCGGAGAGACAACAATGAGACCCCAGGAGCTGTTGGCCTTCCACGCAAGCTGCCAAGGGAAAATGTGAGCAAAGCCACAGAGGAAGAAATGGAGATCCTCCTCATCCCTCCCTTCTCATGTGCGGATGCCAATTTTCCCTACTCTACTGCAAAAATCTTAGCAATGAAGTCATAGCCATTCTTTCCTAGACACTATGGTAGTAACAAAAACAGGCTAGAAACACACACACACACACACACACACACACACGCACACACACGAGGTAAGGCTCTCCTGACACCCTCTCTGACTGAAAGGCCACACTGTGATCCAAGCTTCTGCAGACATGTATTTTTTTTTTAAGATTTATTTTGTTTTTATTGAAAAGGTAGCTATACAGAGAGAAGGAGAGACAGAAAGATCTTCTACCTGCTAGTTCACTCCCCAAGTGGCCACAATGGCAGGAACTGAGCCAATCCAAAGCTAGGAGCCAGAAGCAGGGTCCCAAGGTTTTGAGCCATCCTCGACTGTTTTCCCAGGCCACAAGCAGGGAGTTGGATGGGAAGTGGAACAGCTGGGACACAAACTGGTACCCATATGGGATCCCATTACATGTAAGGTAAGGATTTAGCTACTAGGCTATCATGTCAGGAACTTCAAACATGTATTTTAACACATTCATATAAAAGAATACTTCCAAAAACTCACAGAAGATTTGACTCAAAAGATAAATTTAGGAGTCGTCAAGAGTTGTGGTGTAGCACATTAAGCCACCTGTGGCACTGGCATTTCTTATTGGAGTGCTAGTTCAAATGCTGGCTGCTGCACTTCCAATCCAGCTCCCTGCTAATGCACCTGGGAAAGCAGCAGAAGATGGCCCAAATACTTGGGACTCTGCCATATATATGGAATTCCCAAATGGAGCTCCAGGCTCCTAGTTTCAGCTCGGCCCAGCCTCTGCCCTCACAGCCACTTGGGGAGTGAACCAACAGATAGAAGATTTCTTTCCTGTCTGTCTCTACCCCTCTCTCTTCTACTCTGGTTTCCAAATAAGTTAAATCTTTTTTTTAGTAGTTCATTTTTTTCCCACACACACACAAAAAACTTTTTTAAAGATTTATTGCTTTTTTTTATCTGAAAGTCAGATGTAAAGGGAAAGAGAGAGAGAGAGGTTGTCAGTCCACTGGTTCACTCCTCAAATGGCCACCACAGCCATAGCTGAATCAGTCAGAACCTGGGAGCCATGAGCTTCTTCCGGGTCTCCCACGTGGGTGCAGGTGCCCAAAGCCTTGGGCCATCTTCTGCTGCTTTCCCACACTGTTAGCAGGGAGCTGGACCAGAAGTGAAGCAGCTGAGATTTGAACCAGTGTCTATAGGGAAGGCTGGCACTGTAGGCAGAGGATTAGCTTGCAAAAGCAACGCTTCAGCCCCTGTAAAAAATTTTAAAGTACATACATGAAGGGTCTTCAAAAAGTTGATGAAAAAGGCTATCTTTCACTATGTGAGTAAAAAAAAACTCCCATGGTTCACGAGTGTGTGTCTATCAATGTCATAAGTGTTTTCTAAGAACAGATTAAATCAACCACTCAAAGATTCTCGTTTCCACACATTGCAGCAAGTGAATTCATGGTCCTGCTTTTGTGTTGCTGATGGTTCAGGGTGAGACAGAAAACACTAACCATACTAAACAGATTCCAAAACCTAATGACTGTGTTCTGGGGGAATGTGGCTCCACAAGAGCCCATGGCCGAGGCTGGACACACGGCGATCCATGACAGCAGAAACATCTGGCTGCACATGTGTCCTCATCTCTGTGGAAAACTGAGGCTTTCCTTGCCATGCCAAGAGGCCAGCACCTGGAAATCACTCTAAGGCCGGGCCAGCAAGGTATGCATTTATTTTACAGTCACTTCTCAGAGCCTGGAGTGAGGGATTCCTAGGAAATCCTCCAGAGGAGTTTTGAGTCTTAGGTGCTCAATTCTGACACCTGTTGGTTGTGAGCCCCCAAAACCTTAAACGAACACATGGCAGAACTCACCTTCTCTTTTGCCACTGAGTCTGTGTGCTAGCAGGTGGCATAGGTGAGCTCAGCATTGGCACCAGGATCCCCAAGGGTGCACTGGGCCTCCTCGACAACCTAGAACTAGGTTGGCAGCAGAGGCGCCTTTGCTAGTTACTCATGAGCCAAGTATGACACTCGGCTTCCTGGAACTCACACCGATGTCTGCGGGACACATCGTTAGGAAAACCTTATTTTGGTACAAAACCAACCGAAATCCCCCATTCCTCCTTTAAAACTGGCCTGGGTTGCTTATCAGGTGATAGCCTGTCAAGCAAATGCTCCGCAAAACTACCCGAGGGGAATATCAGTAATTGTTCAGTGAGTTGTTTTCCTTGTAAGAAACAACCAAAAAATAGGATTATGCCCTGACTTATCACCTTCATTTAGCAGGCAAGCTTCCTGTAAGCCCGGAGAGACCTCCCCAGCCCCACGCCCTGCCGGCTCCTAGCTGCTCCGGAGGCACTGACGATGCTGCCAACCTCTTGAGGTGGTTTGGCTCACATTCTTGTTCTCTGCTAGCTTTCTCCCTCACCCACCCTGCCCCCGCTGCCAACATTTAATTTCCACATCCCCTGAGGTCTCTCCCTTAGTTTCCCAGAGAAGCTAGTTAATCCGCAAGCAGGACAACCACGCGAACACTGATCTATTCCCACCTGGGAGAAACCAGTCCGTTTCTGCACTGGGGCTTGCTCTGCCCCAGCCCTACTTGCTCCGTAGAGCTTTTCCATCATGACAGCCGCTGGCCTCAGCTTCCTCCCTGTGACTCTCCCAGTCCCACATGCAGGCACAGCATCCTAAGAACTCATTCACTCAGCCCCTTCAAAAGCTCTTCCAACCCATTCAGCTATTCAGCTATAACCGGTTCCATTGCCATTGTGGGCTTCATTTCCTAATTCCTTTGTAATCTCCCAAGGTGTCAGAAACCCAGTAAATATTCCCTAAATGCTGCTCAAGTACTAAAACATAAGACTACAAGGCGAAGTAGCAATGTCTCACACTGCCGTGCAGAATAATAATCGAGCACAAACGATGCCTGCAGGGGTCACAATGACGCTCCCTTTGACGCACACAACTAAAAGCCCCCCATGTGCCAGACTCTGGCACAGGCACTGGGTCTTCACTCGGCACTTACTATGTGTACTTCTCAACCAACGATGATGAATTACAATATTTCTAAATAAATAAGAAAACATTTGGATGTGCCAGCTTTCAGGAAATGAATAGCTGTACCAAAAGATGGTGCTTCTTTTTTCTTCTTGCTGCCACATAAACAAAATGGCAGCACGCTGGACAGAATTAAATCAGCTGATCCTCAGCTGTCTGTTCACTGGTGAGGACTCATGCATTTACGAAGCCCTGTCTACCCTCCGACCTCTGGAAGAGCAGGCGAGAGCAAGTGACTTCAAACACGACCCAGATACTCTCCTGGAGGATTCTTGATAAACCTCAAAAAGACCTACATCAAAGCCAAGGGAGAGACCATCCTGGGGCTGAGCAGAGCAAGGAGAGCAGCACCTCCCGGAGCCAGAGAGGGCTGTGAAGCTGGAAGTCACCAACACAGGCTCCCAGTAACGACGCAGGCATCTTCTGGAATGGTTGCTCTGCCTCGGTGCCATAGGCAGCACCACTCTCACTCCTTCCCTTTCATGCCAAGAAATGATGAGGAATAAGTCCCCAAACACTAGAACTACACTTCTCGGCCAGTTAAGACTATTGATTGGAGATGTCCAAATTAAACTCTCCTGTCTTTCAGACAGGCTATAAAATCCAACTGCAGTGTCAATATTTGGGCCCATCTGAACAAGTTGCCTGCATCTCTTCTTGCTGTAAATCATGTGTATCAGGGAAAGGGAAGTCTGGGAAATGAAATGTCTCCCAGGTTCCTCCCTAACCTTGATGGCTAAATGTGGAAGAAAACACAAGTCACATTTCTGAAGGCGAGGACTCAGTTATTCAACACAGCTTACACAGGGCTGAGCTTCTCCATGAAAACTTGCAAAAAAAAGAAGTGTAACTATTGTGGCATAATGAGTTAAGCTGCTGCTTGGGACGCCTACATCCCATCATGGATGCAAGTTTGCTAACAGCTACTCCTCTTCAGATCCAGCTTCCTGCTAAGGGTCCTGGGAAAGCAGCAGATGACTTGGCCCCAGTACTTGGATCTCTGCCACTCATGTGGAAGACCCAGATGGAGTTCTGGGTTCCTGGCTTCAGCCTAGTCCAGCTCCTGGCTGTTGGCAGGCATCTGGGGAGGGAACCAACAGATGGAAGATCTCTCTCTCTCTCTCCCTCTCTGTAAATAAACCTTTAAAAAATGAAAATAATAAGAAACAGCCTATTACCTAGAAATACCTTTTTTGGTTTTGTTGCTTCTGTGTCCTTCCCTGGAAAACTATGTGAAAGTCCGGTTAGGTTAGCAGTGAGGATATATCCCCACCTTAAGGACAGATCTCCAGTTTCACAGCACAGAAAACAGGCTAGAGTGAGGAAGCCACGGCTGACACGAGGACAGAACAACAAACAATGCCTGGAGCCCTGGAGGCCAGGCCAGCCCCGGGTGGAGAAATGCCAGGCAGGTGAGAGGCAACAAGCACTGGCTGAAGGCCTGGGGATGGCACAGAAGACAGGCATGGAGCCAGGGAAGCCAGGCCATGCAAGAGGCCCATATGGCCACGGCAGGGGTCAGTGCAAACTCGAAAAATTCTGAAGACAGAAAGGGAGACCTTGGGGACCAGCTATCCTAATCCTTAGTTTACAGCAGCTGAGAGCTATTCATAAGTTTGTTCAAGGTCACAGAATTAGTGTGTGAAAGCACGGGGCCAGAATCTTCCAAGACAAGGAAACAAACATCACATTTTAATGAACTGAGTCCATTTCTTGGGCTATGTTTTCCAAGACACATTTGAGTCTGAGTGAACTGGACTACAGAAAGGGCAATGGGTTGTGAGGAGCCCCAGCTGCAAGCAGATAGTCTGGGCTTATATTCTGGAAGCTCTGCTACTCAGGATGTGACCTCGAGCAAGTTAAGTGATTGGGCTGTGTCCTGATAAATGGGAGCACATAATGGCACCTGTCATGTGAGGTCGTGAAGTCTCATAAAGGGGTTCACACTGTGGGAAAGCATGGTGCATGGCACATAATAAACACTATGTAAAAGAACAAGTTTATTAGGGAAGAGATAATGCCTGTAGTGGTTTCTTCCCAGCATTCCTGCTCTCTCACCTCCAAGTTGTCTCAGTCACAAGCTGTCATCTTTTCCTATAACATCTAGCACTAAAGTTCCTAAAATGGCACCTGCTGCCCCATCCTGCCTAACCTACTCCATTCAGGCCTAATCCCATTAAGAGATAATAGTAAAATTGGCCAAAACAGCAGAAGAGTTAAAAACTCTGAAAACCTGCTTATTTGACCCCTTACTGCCCATCCCCTCACTACTCACACCTCTACTTCCAAGAGCATGATCTCCCAAGTAGCTGGTAGAGCACAAGGTCATTTCACAGATCCACATGGAAGAAGCTGCCCAGAGAATGCTCAAATGTGCATTGAGAAGGACGGGAGCCTGCAGACATCTGGCCTGCCCAGGATTCTGGAGCAATCCTTGGGACTACAGTGCACTCCACACCACCTGCTCCTTCCCTGGCTCCTCCCCTTCCCTCCTGCCATACACTCCAAGGTCAAGGCCAACCTCATCAAGTGTCTGTTGTGGAGTCCAGACCCTGCATCCAGGCTTGCACAGGCCCTTTAAACCCCGCTCCATACCACAGGCATCCCCCAGCTGGCCTGTTGGACATCTTAAATCTGCAGGATGCTTCTCTGCTGGGCCCGGCCAGCTGAGCACTGGACTGCTTGCTGCCCTTACTGTGGCCTTCCACTTGGCAACACTTGAAAAGGTCAGTGTTAGTCCCCAACTCCTCCAAGTTCCTTTCCACCTTACTTCTCCCACTGCTGGTGTCACTTCTTCCACACCAGTTTCCAAATCCCAAGGCTTCTCTTGGCCTTTGTCCCTTTGGGCATGGCCATAGCATATGACCAGGCCTCTTGAACAATTCCTGTCACACCAGTCTACAACATGGTAGGTGTGTTCCTGCCCACTCCTTTTAGAAGCTCTGCCCCCATTTCCTGTCACCTAACTTCATCATCTCAGGCATCCACTAACCACAGTTCTGGTGCATGCTGTCACTCTCTGGGCTTGCCTGGGTCAGGACGGAGCAGCATGCTGGGCAGGAGGCAGTATACACTTGCTCAGTGTTTGCTACCCTGATCTTTGGGCTCCTTGCCTTGCCACTGAGCAACTCAGCCCATCTTCCAGCAGCTCATCTACCTCTAAAGAGCAGCAGTTCACAAGCGAAAGAGAGAAATGCCATTTGCTAGATCACAGCACGGCTAGATAAGCAGCCCCTAGTGATTTGAAGTGGCCTCTGACCTCTGAACTCTAGTTAGGCGGGGTAAAACAAGAACAAGATATCATGACATATCTCCAATCCAATCAGGACTCACATGAGTTCCTTCCCCTGGCCCATAAGCTAGGAATTTCTGGCCTATTTCAGTGGGATTCATGATCAGGACAGTCTTGGCTTGCAGTCACTCCAAGGGAAGTGAGAGGGACTCACCTGTCTGCATACTGCCACTACTTCATTAGGATTCCAGGGTAGTGTGCATCCTGATCCTCGAGACACAATTCTGTTCTCCACCGTTCAAAGGCAGATTCATCCTGGACAGAGTGGGACTAGCCACAAGGTACTTCCCAATTCCCTGCAGTATCTCAAGTGATGTGAAGGCTTTCATGTGCCAGCTGCTCAGAAAGGTGTGAAACAGGATGCCGTAGAGGTCCCAGACATCATCCTCAAACTAGAATCATGCTGCTTAGTGACTCCATAATCTAGCACAAACACTCAGGGAGTACTGTGGGGAAATTGTATTTGAGGTGCGCACACACACACACACACACACACACAGTCATTATCTCTCATCTCCTGGGAATCACATTGCTGGTACAAGACAGTCTCAACCACGGAGTCTCATTCTGCCGTTTTCCAAGGACTACAGTTGGTGTGGGGAAAAAGATTCCAACGTCCAAGAAACCACTGACTGTGCCAAGCGCAGCACTCTGCCTTTTCCAGAAGATAAATGATGAAGAATTTTTGCCAGTTCAAGTTATTTTCCCAAAGCAGAGAGTCAAACGGCCTCGCAACCTTGCCTTTAAGAAAGCAATGCAATTAAAGGGAACAGCTCTGGACCGCCCTGACAGCTTCCCCCTCAGCCCCAGCTTCACTTGATGAAGTGAGACACAGACACGCACCGACAGACAAGCCCGCACCTTGCATAACTGCCAAACACAGCGTTGGTATGAAAATGTACTTTCAGACTGGGGAGTGGGGGGTGTATATGGGCTCCATAGCTCCTCACTAAAACAAAATAGCCATATAAACACGGACTAGCCCCATTGCCTTGTAAGGAATGATCACTGACAACCAGGGTTCCTATTCAGCAGGCTAATAAGAATAATTATAGCCAGGGCAGGCATTAATCAGCTTGGCAGATACAGGAATTCTGTTAACAAGGCTAAAATGAGTGCCAAGGAATCTCTGAAGGCCACAGCACTTCAAAGACTGTTAAAGCTGGATGCATTCACCAGGCTTCCTCCTGCCCTGCTCCTCCTTCAATGCTCTCTGCAAGAGGCTGCATTTCAGAGGCCCTGTCCTCCTGGGTGACCTGCCAGGGACCTGTCAGGGCCTTAATGCCACGGCCTCTGGGAGCTGTATGCTTGCCCCACCCTCCCCCCTTCAGGAGTCATGCCTGCACTGTGCACACGCCACATATTCCCATTCTTAGCTACACTTCCCACTTCCTACCACTGTCATCCTTTTTCACTCTCCAACAACCTACAGCCCATCATGATGGTGACCATTAGTCCATTCTGCTTAGGAGAGGGAGAAAGGAGTCAACATCGAATCCTGGCTCTGCCATGCATGGAGGTAACAAGGTCTGTTACTGAACTTTTCCAGAACTTGGCTTACTGAGTTGCCACGAGGAGAAGATAACGGTGCCTTTCTGAGAGTGCTGTTATGAGGAAGAAACCACTGAATACAAGGAATAGCCTGGTGTTTGACATTCACACTATAAATAGTAGCACTTGCCACTTTGGCCCGTGAGGTATGCAACCTTTACAGAAGCCATGAGACAAGAAGACAGAAGAGTGAGCAGACAGACACAGGCATTACCCAGGAATGGTCATGCACATCTTCCTTTTTACCCTCTGTCTGTCAGGCACCAGAGACCATTAGCTGCACCCCCTCCCCCCCCAAATGCCTTCTTCCCTTCTTCCATGGCAGTTGACACATGGCTGTCAGGCTGCTCTGTGCTTTCCAGCTTCCCTTGCAGCTACTGCAGCATGGGACATGGAGCATGCGCAGAACTAAGTGCATCACTTCCAAGCACTCACCCTGAAGCCACAACCCAGCCTCACACACACTTCCCCCCAGCCTAACCCAGTCTTGCGCACACTTTCCCCCAGCATTCCTCCTTCATGGGGCTGGAAGGGTGTCAGTAACTCCCAACATGATCCCAACAGCCTGAGATGGTACCACTGTCAGCAGCCTGGGTCATAGGCAGCAGGAGTCTCACCCAGCCTTCTGCAGAAGCAAGCATCCAGCTGGTCACACTGAAAGACTCTTGTATTATTTGAAGCACTCTGTCTTGAGACTATTTGTTAGGGTACTTTAGCTTTCCTAAGTAATGACAGCCTTCTGAACTTTTTAAAATTTAAAAAAATTAAAATGTAATGCTTTTGTCATTGATGAACTATATCGAAAGGATTTGCTAAAAGAAAAAAAAAAAACAAGACATAAAGAGAATATGTTAATCCCACTCCACAATCCTCTACTCTCCAGTTCAGGATTGAATTCACAATTCCTCTACTGTACCCCAGCTGTGGATTTGTCCTCTTCACACATACCTCCGTGGTGCGTTAATCTCACTGCTCATATTTTTAGTGGTTACCCATTTCCCACAGACAAAAGAATGCCTTTGTATGTATTCAATCAGCTGGTATTTATCAAACACCCAATACATATCATAGTGTACTAATAGCAGGGCTACTAGAGGGAAGGGGCCAACCAGATTTCCACCCCCAGGGGCTGTAATTGAGCGAGGGACTGGGATCTGGGACCAGGGTACAGATGGTTATATACAGTGAAGTTAAGAAAGTGCTACACTGGGAAGCACAGGCACCCCACAGTACCCTGTGGCCCCACGGTACTCAGTCCTCAGCGCAGACTTCTTGACCTACCCTAGACATACCTTCAAATCTGCTCCCCCAGGGACCCCCTCCTCACACCTACCTCCAGTTGCAAGAAATTTAAAGGCTGCTTCTGAATGAGTGATGTGCATTTCCTCACGCACACGTCATGCTTCTCCCCAGTGGTTAGAACGCTCTTCTAGCCTTTCTTTCAAAATTCCAATTATCCCCAAGGTTCAGCTCAAATGTCACCCCTTCAGCAAAAGCAACTCCAACCTCCAAGTCAGAATGAGTCAACCTCTTCCTTGCACCCTCGCTTCACCTGGTTTCTGTGACAGACGTTCCGTTCTGTCTGCAGAGCTCATGTTTTTTTACTACGTGTCCATTCATCCCTGCCGACCTGTCCAGGAGACACGATGCTGTGGCCATTTGTCTGGGACTCCCAGGAATGGTCACATTGTTGTAGACAGTGATTCAAGGAAAAGAAGAGCAGACAAATCACTCAGCATCACCTGTCTGAACTAGAGAGGACCCCAAGGTAGAGGGATAGGGGAAGGGGGGTCACATCTCCTTGGAGGGATAGCTTAAGAAACCTGGGGGTAAAGGATCAGCATCCACAAGAGCCCTCTAGGAAAATGATGACCTTGGAAGGGAGAGACTGTAGAGAAGAATTCAACCAGGAAAATGTGAGCCACTGTCCAGGTGAGGATCCCCACAGGGCCCTGGGCTGAGACAGTTCACTGAAGAAACAGGGAGGCCAGGACAGAGCTCCATATGTGCTCCAGGAAGGGCCCCAGAACAGAGATGTGGTGACTGTGATCAGGGAACACTGATACCCAGCTCACACCCAGCTCGCACTCCAGGAGGAGGTGGAGGAGCTTACTTATCAACAGATCAGGTTTCGGGTATCAGGACAGTGCCAGGGTGGTGCATGCATGACAGGGAAGCCTTGCCAGGGGCCAGGCTGAAGTTCAGCAAGGGGACTGAGGGGCAGAGTTACAGGGTGAAATAGGGGCAGGTCAGAGACCCCTTCCAGGAGAAGCCACTGGCTGGTGACACCACAGAGAGCCCTGGGTAGTTCACAGGAGACATCCAGCCAGGGCAGGACATACTGGAGTATGACCAAGACTGCCCCACTTCTGCTTGCTTGCACCAGTGTCTCCGACCTGCTCTCTTTTCCTCCTACACCTCCATTTCTCCTTGTTTTCCAACTCCTACCTTATCCACCTTCTTTTTTTATTTTTCATATTTATTTTCACATACTGGAAAGGCACAGTGAGAGAAAGAAGGGGGAAGAGAGAGCGAGCTTCCCTCCACTGGTTCACTCCCCAGATGCCCAAAACAGATGGGGCTGATTCAAGACAAAGCCAGGAGGCCAGACCTCCACCAGGATCTCACACTGGCAGGATCCCAAGCACTTGGACCATTTGTTACATCCAGGGTGCACTGGCAGGAAGCAGGATTTGAAGCAGAGTAGACGGGACTCAAACTCACACTCTGCGAAGGGGATGTAGGTGCCCCACGCAGCAGCTTCAGTCACTGCAACACAACACCCAGCCCCTATCCCATGCCCTTAACCGAATGCACACTGTGAACTGCAGCACCTGCTGCAGGAGACCTTCACACAGACTGTGAAACCTGAGAATTGTGCAGTACACAACCTGTGCAATCATGGAAGCCATACACAAAAGCTGAGGAGTGGGTGCAGGCAATCACCAGCAACATGCAGCCAGCATGAAATATACAGGCTCCCAACGTCAGACCCAAAGACAAGACACTCTAGGACCAGAGTCAACAGAGAAGGGGCTAGGAAACGAAAGGAAGATCTTGCAAGTGCTCAGTAAACAAGTTGCTGGATAAATTCTCTCAGGGAGTACATTCCAGAAAAGAGCCTCTGGACAGGCAGGTGGCAGGCAGCAGGAGACAAGGAATTGAGGCAGGCTGGGCCCCAGAGCCAGCAGGAGTGCAGGGGCTGTGGAAGGCTCCCAGGGGCCCCTTGCATCCTCTGTATGGCTGGGAAGACACCACACACCATGTTCTGTGTCACAGATGTCAGATCTGCCTTCCCTCGGGCTTGGAGTTGAACCTATGACCAGGTTCCCAGGATATACCTGGCCTTGGCTGCTACTGACCAGCAGGGAAACCAGAATCTCAAAGAATGCCAGAGTCAGCCCTCAGATCGGCACTTCCCAGCCGGATTTCCGTGGCTGGGAATGAAAACCATGTTGCCCACGTGAAGATGGTGTCTGCGCAGGGAGGGAACGGAAAATGGAGAGGGGGAAAAAGCCCAAGAAGGATTCCTTGGGTAAGGGGAGGGCGCCTGGCCAAGGCATCCAGAGGCCCCAGGGGTTTCTGGAGTAGGTAGGCAAAGGACAGTGAGGGAGGAAAAGTAACAGGTAGAAAAAAGTTGGAGAAGCCGGGCCCTCGGGTCTTTGTGTACAAACACCCCATGAGGCAGCTCCAAGAAACGCTAAAAGAAAAGGCTGAGACAGAAGATCCAGGCGCGCCCGGAATGACGGAAGGGCTGGCACAGCCTCCGTCCCCACACGGCTCCAACTGCCACGACCTTCGTGGAGCAAGTTGGGGACTCTCTGGCTTGCTCGGAACGGCCCCCTCGGCGAGGGTCTGCAACCGTCCGGGGCGCAGCGCCCGTCGCGCCCATGGCGGGCACATTAAGGACTCGGGTTTCCGTTCTTGAGCCCGGGAAGCGCGCTGGGACCGCCAGCACCTTCCGGGCCGCGAGTTCAAGGTGAGCCGGGCTCCCGGCCGCCAACAGGTAGGGTCGGCTAGGGGCCTGCCGGCCACGCGCCGCTCCCCCGGCGAGGTGAGGTGAGGCCCGGCCGACGGCTGCTGCTCCCCGCGCGGGGCCGACAGCCGCCCACTGGGCTCCGGGCCGCCCCGCCGCCGCTCCCCGCCGGGCCGGGTCTCCAGGGAGCCGCCCCGGGCACCCTGGGCGCCCCAGGCCGCACGCCGCAGCCGCGCCCCGCCAGCCCCTGTGCCCCGCCGCCCCGCCAAACCCGCGCGCACTCACCCAGCCACAGGAGCACCAGCAGCAGCGGCCTCGGCGCCAGGCGCCCCATGCTCGCGCGGCGGAGCAGCTCGTCCCCCTCCTCCTCCTTCCCCGCCGCCTCTCCTCCTCCTCCTCCTCCAGCTCCGGCTGCTCCAGAGTCGGCGCTCCTCTGCCTGGGCCGCGCGCCTGCTCCGCTCTCCTCGCGAACCGATCAATCCCAGGCGCCGGGGCGTACGTGCGCCCGGGGCTCCGCTCGCACCCTCCCGCCTCTCGCCCGCCCGCCCTCCTCCTCCTCCAGCCGGCCGGGCCCGGCAGCCGGCACGCCGATCCCAGTGTGCAGCCCCGACCGCCTCCAGAAAGCAAAAGGGAAGAACCGCAGCGCCCGCCCGCGCCTCCCATCCGGCGCTCTGCCAGCAACAAACACAAACTTTCCCAAGCCCCTCCCAGCTCCAGGTAACGGAGGAGGTGCCGGAGCCACCCGCTTAAAGGCGAGGAGGCGTCACAGCCCCCCAGCGCCCTCCTTCTCGGAATACCCCATCCTCCCACGAGAAACTTTCCTCCGACCTTTATGGAAGTTGGCCTGGAAAGCGTCATCTGGAAACCCCATCGCCCTGGCCCCATCCCAAGACACTCCGCATCTCCCCTACTCTGAGGTCACCCACGCGCATCTGAGCCCCCAAGCAGCCTCCACGCAAGTCCACCCTTGCGCTCTGAGCATTCCATCACCCCCGCCAGCCGGCTGGTGGGCCGTCGCTAAAAATCTCACAATTAGAGCTGAGAGAGCGGGAAGGCCCTGAGAGCCATGGATCCCGATCTCTTGTGCCTACAGAGGCCAAGGGTATTTAGGACCCTTGCCCAAGGACTCATGTCAAGGGGCAGGGGAAGACCAGAAGGAGCTGCCCCTGCTTCTGCCCCAGCCCTGTGACTTCGACGGGATGCCGGTGACACTGACTGGAACAGCTTCCCACAGACAGCAACCGCAGGCACCAAACCCACGGGTAGGAGTAGCTGCAGCATTACTCTGGGCTGTGTTGCCTGCAGTGGACACCATCAGTTGCCAGTAAAGACTCTCTCCCCTACAAGGGAGTGTTGTACATTGATTGGAATACAAAAGACCCCACAAGATTGAGATGGAGGTCTTATACTCCTTCTTTGAAACATCACAAGGAGGATTCAGTAACTCGAGGAGCAGCGCTGGTACTCATGCCCGGTGTCATCACAGCCGTTCAAAGGCTTTCCTTAACACCAACAACAAGGAGCTGCTGTGTTGCCCTGCAAGCTAATCCTCCACCTGCAGCACTGGCTTCCATGGGCTCAGCGCTGGCCATTGTGGCCATTTGGGGAGTGAACCAGCTGATGGAAGACTTCTCTATCTCACCTTCTCTCTGTAAAATCTGCCTTTTGAATTAAAAAAAAAAAAAGAAATAAATCTTTTAAACTATATATGCATACAAAACAACACATGAGAGATGTTCTGGGGGGCAATGACCCAAACTGGGGGAGAACACAGCTTTTACTCTGATTCATCCTTTCCCACCAACAAGTGTTTCTTTTTTTTTTTTTAAAGACTTATTTATTTTTATTGGAAAGTCAGATATAGAGAGAGGAGGAGAGACAGAGAGGAAGATCTTCTATCCGCTGATTCACTCCCCAAGTGTCCCTGACGACTGGAGCTACACCTATCCGAAGCCTTGAGCCTGGAGCCTCTTCTGGGTCTCCCACACGGGCACAGGGTCTCAAGGCATTGGGCCGTCCTAAACTGCTTTGCCAGGCCACAAGCAGGGAGCTGGGTGAGAAGCAGGGATTAGAACCGGCATCCATATGGATCCCAGCACATCCCAGAGGAGGAGTTCAGCCGCTAGGCTATCCCACCAGCCTCCCCCACCTTTTTAAGATTTATTTTATTTTTATTAGAAAGGCAGATCTACAGAGAGAAGCAAAGACAGAGAGAAAGATCTTCCATCCACTGGTTTACTCCCCAAGTGGCTGCAACAGTTTAGGAGCCTGAAGCTTCCAGATCTCCCACACGAGTGCAGGGTCCCAAGACTTTGGACCATCCTCTACTGCTGCTTTCCCAGGCCACAAGCAGGGAGCTGGATGGGAAGTGGAGCAGCCAAGACATGTACTGGCACTCATATGGGATCCTAGTGCCTGCAAGGCAAGGATTTAGTCACTGAGCTATGATGTCGGGCCTAAGTGTTTCTTATTTCTACCAGTGAACGTGTGATTAGCCAGGAGGAATTCTTCAGACAGAGACTGTCAAAACTAAGTCTCTGACAGTGCCACAGAGTTGATGTACTTAATGCCACTAAGTGGTACACTTAAAAATGGTTCCAAGGGTAAAGAGAATAAGGTAAAGCCAAAATGATTTTGTTTTTGTTTTGTCTTTTTTTTTTTTTTTTTAATTTGTTCCCTCCACCAATCCTTTCCTAGGGCTGTTCACTTGTGTGGCTATAATTCCTTTCTCCTTCCCATCCTAGTCCTTTCCTAGAATTTCACAGGGAAGTTTTTATTATTTCATTCAATCATCCTTGAATGCAAGCCTTATGTCAGGCCTCGCAACATGCTGGAGTTGCAGAGAAGTTTAAGGCCTGGTCCTTCCAGAAGCTCAGATTTCGGCTCATCAATCTTTCTCTTTCTTAACCACCCAGGGTGCTTAACGTCTGGACCGCACATTTTGGCACTTGATCATGTTCAGTTTAGCATAGCTCATCTGCTTCTCCCATCCCTGTAATGGTGCAAGGCCCTAGGACTAGTATAGTCTCATCTTGTATCCCTGGTGCCAGTGGCAAAGTAAATCTAAGAAACAAAACAAAGGTGAGTCTGGGAGCATGCCTGACACGTAGTAGGTCCTTCATCTATATTTACAGAGTAAATTCAGGCTAGGCAGTGGACTGTATCCAGGGACTACAACCACAAGTCCGACAATTCTTGTTCCTCAGGTGCTTGTGAATCATGACTTAATAGGATGACATCATGTTCCAGGTGCAGACATGACACAGGGAGTTGCAAGAAAAGAAAAAGAAAGCTTTACAGAGAAAATGACTTTGCAATGAATCAAGAGATCAGTGGGTCACAATAGACATCATGATGTGTTAAGTTCTTCAGCTGTGATGTGACTGTAAGGATGAACTCACAGTAGGGATTCTTTCTCTACTCCTGTCCCTAGGTGTCATTAAACTAATGGTGCATCTCATAGCCATGAAAGTAACAGTGGTTAACAGTGAACATGGTAAGAATAAAGAGAACTATCCAGGCAAGGCAAATAGAGAGCTGAAGTGGACACCTGTTGGTGGCAGGTAGTCGAGTATGTCATAAGAGTTAACCACTTTTGTAGCAGAGCCCAAGTGAATATTCCCAGACAGTAGGCCATAACCACCATACCCTTTACATAGTCTTGACTGCTGGAGGATAGAACATGCTTCTCAGTAAAGAAACGTGGCACTTGCAGTAGTCTACTGGCTTACATTGGTAACCCATGACTCTGGAATTTGATGATGCTTTTATTAAGAGAACTATTTATTTGCCAGAGTGAGTAACCCCTCCTCCTAAGGGGAAATGTTTGCCCAAGCAACAGTTCTTAGTCTGGTTAGTCTAGAGGCTCACCACAGACAGGAGGACAACTCACGCCCCTGTCATTCTTACCACACTCACTCCCCAGGAGGGTGAATCCAAACATGGATTTTCTTTGGGAGTGCTGGTCAGCCAGCCATTATTGTCTCTTGACTACACGCATCAGTCTGCAGGGGTTGCCTTGAAAACCCAATGAGGGTCCTGGCACTCCCACTCTGAACAGACTTTCCTGCTGAGAGCAGACAAAAACATCACATTATTTAGCTTTGAGAATGGGAATGTTAAAAGGTTCCCAATGAATGATTGTTCTAAGATTACTGTGGACTTAGTATATTGGAACTGACACTTCCACCAACTCAAATACACAGTCTTCAAATGACCCTGGCCCCTGCTTGAGCAGGTCTGGGAGACAGGAGTGTGTTCTCTGGCAACACTTCATCTCACCAATCACTTTTATGCAAAATATCCCTTGTTCTGTGTGTAGGCATACATGAAGATAATTCAAAAGGTTCATGGAATTATACAAAATAATTTTATGATGGTGTAAAAATATCAATCCGCATGTGCTTTTCATGAAATGCATTTTCTGCGACCTTTTTGAGGGCTCGTTATGTACATGGGTTTTAAAGATTTTGTGCATCAAATAAATATCTTTTAATTCCGTTGGCAACAAACTCATTGAAGCACCTTCACATTTCCTCTGTTAACGTTAAATAAAAGTTGGCTGATTCCCAAAGAAATTTGATACTTCATTTTAGAATTAGAGAATGAAAGTAAGAGTTGTGATGGGATGAGTAAGAGAGGAAGCTCAATTTCCCGGTGCGTGAGTATCAGACTGGTGAGGCCATGGAGGAAGTGCTGGAATGCTGGGGTCGGTCAGCCTAGTTGCAAAACAGCAAGGGGTCTCCTTTGTTTGGAATCAGTTAGGCAGGCTTCTGCTGAGTGTTGATCCTGCTCTTTGACCTCTCAACTACCATGAAGGAAACCATTATCCTTCCAAATAGCCCCCATTCCTTCCTAGCTCAACCAGAAGTGTCTCCAGAACATTCACCCACTTCATACAGTATGGCTCCTGCAGGGACAGTGGGCAGAAGAGTGTGAGGGGGAAAATCGGGCACTAGGATGGCAAGAAGTGTTTGCAATCAAAGCATTCTACCAGAACAAGGCCATGTTATTTTGTAGAAAATCTCCTTGGGCTTTCCTTGGAGGAGCTTGTCACTGAATGGAGTGTGTCCCATGGTCCACGACGCAGCACCAGCCTTGGAAAAGACTGACACCAAAAGACTGAAGGAAACCAAAGGAAGGTAAAACTGAGGCACAGACCACCGTGTGAGTAGTCTGCAAACAGACTCTCTCTGGGCTGAAAGAGTCTTCCACAATGAGTAGAGACAGCCAAGTTTATGCGAGAAAGAAGCGCTGCCCCACTGCCAAAGTGAACACCAGCTGCCAGGGCTGTGAAAGTTCCAGCTGTTTCTCCTCCCACCCTGGCACCCAGATGGTTTGCGAGGTAGGCGCTCCATCCTGGTTTTCACAGGTGATCTGGAAAGCAAGGGGAAATGAAGAAGAGGACTGAGAGAGTGGGAGTGTCCTCTTATCTTCTGTTACCATTTTCCCAGAAGTCTTTCTCACTGCACTTGAGCTGTCCTTGAGAGTTCAACTGGAATCTTAAGTTCTAGGCACTATTTTAAAAAGACAGTATTTCTAACTCAAATGTATCCACCATAGCGTTGCTAGGTAAAATCCAACGCATCCAGTACAATTTGATTTTCAGATAAAAAAAGGAACACATCTTCAGTGTGAATATGTCCCAGAAATGACATGGAATACACTTACTTAATGTCTTGTTTATCTGAAACTCAAATTCAAATGTATCTTAATTTATTAAATTTGGCAACCCGTGCCCAGAGAGGTGTTCCCTTCTATGGGTGCTTTCATAAGACTCGAAGAAGAAAACTCTGCGAAAGCTACTTTCAGAATGGTTTGAAGTCTTGCATTTTAAAGGAGTGGGTAGGAGTGGGTATTTGGTACAGTGATTAATAAGCTACTTGGGATTGGATGTCTATATCGCATATCAGAGGAACTGGCTCGAAATCTACTGTGCTTCCAAACCAGCCTCTTGCTAATGTACCCCCTGTGAGAGAACACATGACGGCAAAAGCACTTGCATCTCTGACTTCCATGTAGGCGATCTGGATGGAAGTCTGCGCTCTGACATGGACCTGGCCCAGCACTAGTTGTTGGGGGAAATCTGGGAAGTAAACCAGTGGCTGGAAGATATCTCTCGCTCTTGCTCTATCTCTGTCTATCTTTATGTCTGGATATATTTCCATCTATCTCTCCCTGTCTAGCTTTGAAATAGAGATGAAGAAAAAAATAAGTTTTAAAACGTATAGACTTGCTGTGGGGTTCTACCTTCAGTCACTAGGGAAAAATTGCCAGGAAATGGAATCAGCCTTGATTATAACAATCAGAGACAACAGTATTCAAACAGCCTTCAAAAAATTTATGAAAAGTGCGTATTATGAAAAAAAGTGCATGATGTCAGACTTTGTTTTTGCACCAAGGTGAATATCATTTGGTTCCATTTTTCCCATGACTTTTTTGAAACACTCTTTAACTGTGACATCATGGCATCTTCTCCCGAAAATAGTTATCCAGAGGTTAAATACCTATCTTTAAGGAAGACCATCAAGGCATGAATGTGGTGAGGGTGGGGTGAGCACAGATAAGCTGACCCCAGAGAAAGTCCTTTCCCACCTCAAGATTGCATGATCCCTGTTTCAAAGTTCACCTTTGTGCTCACTGTGTTTCCCTGCCCTCTAGTTTAGGGTTAGAATTGAGGTATACTGCGTATCACAGACAACATGTTATCAGAGAACAGAGAAGTTCATGTGTAGATACACAGATAATGTGGTTTACAGTGAAAAACTGGAATACCCACTGCTGCTGCCTACTGACCACTGGAGAGGGCCCAGCTCAGACAGTCCCTGACTTAGAATGAATGGCTTTAAGATTGTATGATTTTGTGCCCAGCATGATAGCCCAGTGGCTAAATCCTTACCTTGCACATGCTGGAACCCCAGATGGGTGCCGGTTCGTGTCCTGGCTACTCCACTTTCCATCCAGCTACCTGCTTGTGGCCTGGAAAAGCAGTAGAGCGTGGTTCAAAGCCTTAAGATCCTAGTCATTTGCGAAGACCCGGAAGAAGCTCCAGACTCCTGGCTTCAGATCAGCTTGGCTCTGGCTATTGCAGCCACTTGGGGAGTGAACTAGCAGATGGAAGATCTTTCTCTCTGTTTCCGGTTCTCTCTGTACATCTGATTTTCCAATAAAAATAAGTCTTTAAAAAAAAGACTGTCTGATTTCACTATGTTGTGAAGCAGGTACTCGTTCAGTAGAAACCACACAGTACTTTAGATTTTTAAGTTTTGGTTTTCTCCCCCAGGCTGGTGATAATACAAAACACACCCACAGGTCTCAGTCCGTGGCATATTCAACACTTGACGATAAAATAAGCTTTGTAGTAGATGATTTTAACCTACTAAAGGCTAATGTGAATGTCCTAAGGATGTCTGAGATCGCTAGGTCAAGCTATTGCATCTTTTATTTAAGATAATGTCAGCATATGGTAAGTCTATCTTGGCTCCTTTTATATCGAGGAACACCCACATTCTGAAACCAAGGGATCAGTTTTAGGAGCTGTATTTCCGTTTTTATCCACTTTGTAGCTCCATCTCCTGGAGCAAGTCACTCAGCTGCAGGGTGCCTTTTGCAGAGTTATCTATCTTGGAGGATGTACAAAGAGGAGAGCATTTTGCAGTCATTTCATGAGTGTTTCTCTAAATGTTTTTTACATCTGGTTCAACAGAAGCAGGATTGATACACTTGCTTTAATTTTCTTTTCTAGCCCCAAAGTACTGCATGCAGACTTTATGGCAAAGCTTGTGAGGTCTCCATGACCCAGAGACCTCTACACTGGAGAGCAAAATTATCTTCTGATCAGAATCTTTAGCACACTGAAAACATTGGCTATCCACTTCTGAGCCCCAGCTACCCCTCCTGACACAGCCCCAGCCTATTCACAAAGAGGGTGTCAGATCTGCCCCAGTTGGGGTGATTGATGGGTAGAACAGGTGATTTTTGTGCTTAACCAACCACCCGGAACAGCTACCATAAATGATGATTTCCAACTAACTGCCCCTCCATATTTTTTAAAAGCTCAGCAGAGAAAAACAATGTTTATGGGAGATTAACTGAGATAAATGCAGTCCGTACATTCTACTAGGTACCCTCAGATCTACCTCTGCATTACGAATTAAGCAGACCATCAGTGAGCTTGATGCCTGAATATATCCTATCAGCACCCCCATAAAGTTGCTTTCACGGAATTGCATTTTGTCACGAAGCCATCAAGCTGCCTTGACGGGTGTCCTCAGAAGCAGCCCGACACACTTTGTCATTGTGTTTCTTAGAAGGACAGGTTTACAGGCGCTCTTCATTACAGCAGGCGACAGCCTCTCTGCTTCAGACCCAGGCACATATTTTCTTGTGGGCTCAGTAACAGAAATGTTGTGCTTTTCCTTAGCAGCTGCTTTCCTTTTGTTGTCTGAACTCAGTAAATACTGTAACGGGTGATATTTTCCTTTTCATAGTGCAGCAGTAGTTGGAAAGCTATGGTCAAACCTGCGGCTTCCCTCTAGCAATGAATAGGACTTACGGCATAAATTTTGTATAACCCCCTTCTAGCTTCTTTTCACCTTGCAACCATTATTTTCCCTTTCCCTCATTTCCCCTTTCTTCATTTTCATTTCTTTTATTGTATTCACAGGGTTTCAACGTAAGAAACATGCCACCCCCCATCCTCCCTATTATAAAAATTCTAGTCCACACCTCCTGCCCTTCAAGAGGCGTTTTAAATTCTAACTCCTCATTTGCAGATTAAATACAATGAGGTAATAATCACAATGAGCTCTGCTTCCAGGGAAAGGCTGGAATGTGATTAGGCTGCATCAGCCTGGAGAACTTGAGCACCAGTGGGAGGGAGGAGGGCGCTGGATGCCCCTGGGGCACAGGAGCCCCTGGAAAAGGGCATGGTTTCCAAGAGCAGCAGACATTTCACTGTCCCCTTCTAACCCTGCAAAAGTGCACTATGTATCTGTCTGCAGGGGCTGGCAAATAGCAGAAGCAGTTTGCTTTCTCCAAGCACACAAGGTTGAGGGATGGGAGAGGCCTGAGTATGCCGGGGCTGATGGGCGGTGATTGACCTTCAACTGTGTGCAGTCAAGAACTCGAAGGGGCTGGGCCAGCCAAGGACTGAGATCTCGCTGCCTCCACATCTTCTCTGCTGTCTCCAGCATCCCAGGACCAAAGGATGCCATCCACACTTGTTCACATGGCCACTCCTTTAGGTAAGGTTCACTGGGAAGCACAACTGGAACTGTGGATTTGACTTTAACTAGGACATGTTGGCAGAAAGCAGCCAGGAGGAAGAAGGAGAGTTGGGTCTGGGCCAAGAGGTCATTCAAGTATGTGTGGTTGAAGCGAGTCCAGCTGTGGATAGCCATTCAGAATGTGCCTTGGATCATCCCCCAGGACACAGGAGTCTCACATTTGCTCCCTGACCCTACCCTTCCTCAACAGCTGAGGTTGACCTCCAGGAACATCAACTTCTTCATGCCTCTGACTTGCACCTGTTTCTGTCTGGGGTTCTGAGGGAGACAGATGAGAAAATACACAGGTGCTAGAGGTGAGTCCCTGCAATTTGGTCAGAGCAGTCTGCCCTGGTTGTGTGGAAACCTTCGAGAATGGCCAATGGACACAAGTAGGGGAATGGGCTGTAGAGACTCAAGGTCCTTTTGGGAGCTCCTCGCATCTCCTCGGGTTATAGGCCTTATTGTCCCCATCATGCTTTTTGTCTGCCCCTAGCTCTGCTTCTAACTCATGTGCTTGATGGTTTTGCAATTCCACTAAGCTCCATTTCCCTGGCAGCCCACATGCTGCCTAACACACAGTAGGCCCACTCAAGAAAGACTGACTACCATTAGAGTAGTTGGTTCTGCTTTGATCTCTTTTGTCCATTGGACTCTCCATACAATTTGATTTGGGGGAAAAATAATCCAAAGCTACCCACTTACCCCAACCTCTTTATTTCACAGATGAGGCACCTGAGGCTCAGAGAACCTAACTAACTTGTCCAAGATTATACAGTATATTAAAGTGATTATGGAATATTAAAATGAGTCTATCAAGTACGGCAAATACAGACTTGGGAGCAAACTAGAGTTACAATGTGAATTATTAGCACTTCAAATGGAGGGTATGGCCACTGTGCTGAGTTTCTAGCAGGAAATTGCTTAAAATAAATTAACTTGTAAAGTTCCTGAGCTCTGATGAAAGAAGCGAATGGCTCGAGAGAGGCTCTCTCTTCCAAAGGAAGAAATTCAGCCTCAGCGATACAGCTCAGGTAATGCACCCAGGACTCTGCATCAGAATGAGCTCATCTGACTTTCCTTCCACCACCCTGCTCCTCTGGCCCTGGTAGCTGTAAGGAGCACAGTGTTTTTGTTTTTAATAAAAAGTGAAGCCTGGAATGTACTACAGTCCCAAGAAATTGTAGATACCTTCCGCCAGCCTTCCTTTCTGTCTTGCCTCTGTACCAGTCTTCTGTTCCAGAGTGGGATAACAAGCACAGAGGACCAAGACAGAGAACAATTAAGACAAAAGCCCACAAATTAGGATTTCATTTAAAAAATTAAACACATGCACACACACACACACACACACACACACACCATTGAAACATACTTGATATTGGTGAGGCAAGAGGTACTGCGAATCTTGGGAAATAGTGATTCCTGCCAAATGAGAGAGTAGCATTTATTTGAATAGACGTACTCCTACCCAAGTTTTCTTATTTGTCCAGACATGGGTCAACATGACCATAGAAAAGAGAGGCTGGTGTAGTGTTTCCATGGTCCATGACACCATGGTGAAAGCAGACATCTGCTTCTCATCTGTGTGGCCCATTCACCAAAGTTTTCCTTCTGACATTCACCTGAGCCAAATGAGGAAAGAGAAAGTAGTGAAGTTTTCTATCAAACAACATAGTAAAAGCAGCTAAGAGGACCAGATGTGGAGTCAGCCGCACCAGGGGAAACAGCTTGGCTCTGTCAGTTACAAAAGCTCCCTGGTCTCAGGGTAAGTCATTACCTTTCTGGGTCTCAGCTTCCTCAACGGCAAAATGGAGACAATAATAATAACTAGCAAAGATGTGACTGGGGAGAGTTGAGACAGAGTAGATGCTTATGTAATAGAAGCTAATGGTTGGTCTCTTGACAGCAAGTGTGTCCAGCCCACTGTGGCAGACAACCAGATATCTGCCAGAACACGTGTCTGGGTCCACGGGAAGGAGACATCCGTGGGGATCCACTGTCCTGCTGGGGGCTGTATTTCCAGATCCCTTTCCCTCTTCATGAGGCTGTGGGACTTGTTCTTGATGCAAAGTGTGAGCCGAAACTGCAGGCATCAATTTGCATTTTTTTTTAATTTATTTTGTTGGAAAGGCAAATGTATAGAGAGGAAGAGAGACAGAGAAGATCTTCTGTCCGATGATTCACTCCCCAAGTGGCCGCAATGGCTGGTGTTGCGTCAATCTGAAGCCAAGAGCCAGGAACTTCTTTCCAGGTCTCCCACACAGGTGCAGGGTCCCAAGGCCATCCTAGACTGCCTTCCCAGGCCACAAGCGGGGAGCTGGATGGGAAGTGGAGCTGCTAGGATTAGAACCGGCGCCCATATGGGATCCCAGCGCATTGAAGGCAAGGACCTTAACCATTATGCTATCGTGCCGGGCCTGCAAGAGTTAATTTGATAGGGACCAAAGTAATAATAGCTATACGGCTTCTTCATACTCTCTTCCCCAGCCTGTGATGACAGAGTTATCAAATGGACCAGTAAGAGTCCTGAATCTCCACTGGGAAGAAAGCTGCCGCTCCACACCAACGCCAGCATTATGCTGTTGTGTAAGGGAGAAGTGAGCCTCGGTGTGCTGAGTCACTGAGGTGTGGCGGCCCACTGGCTTACTCTAAGTCATACCCCTCGTGTCATCTTATTTAACATAACCTCATTAGTACTGAGGTGTGCTCCCAGCACTGCTGAGTCAGGGGCCGCATCAGTCCCACGTGGATGAATCCTAATGGCTCCACACTTGAGCACTCATAAGTTCTTCTACTGCATCCACAGGCACATTAGCAAGGAACAGGGGCAGAAGTGGAGCAGTTAGGGCTTGGGCATCTCATATGGGATTTTGGTGCTGTAGGTGGTAGCTTAACACACATGCTACTATGCCAACCCCATCTAGCTTTTTTCCCAAGATTTTTTTTTTATTGGAAAGTCAGATATAGAGAGAGGAGGAGAAACAGAGAGGAAGATCTTTCAACTGCTAATTCACTCCCCATGTGGCTGCAATAGCTGCGCTGTGCTGATCTGAAGGCAGGAGCCAGGAGCTTCCTTTGGGTCTCCCACATGGATGCAGGGTCCTAAGGCTCTGGGCCCTTCTTGGCTGCTTTCCCAGGTCACAGGCAGGAAGCTGGATGAAAAGTGGGGCCTCCAGGACATGTACCAGTGCCCATATGGAATCCCGGCGCATACAAGGCGAAGACTTTAGACACTAGGCTACCACGCTGACCCCCCAATCATCTTTCTTAATATTACTTATATTAGGATTGTTTCAGTTTGCTATTCTCGATTTTTTTTTGTTTTATTGGGGTATACTTTACATATAATAAAATCCATTAGTTTAAGTGTGCACTTTGATGAATTACAACACGTGTGGACAGTCATGAAACTACTACCACAATTATGATAAAGAATACTTACATATCTTCCAAGAATGGTCTGTCTGTAGACAGCTCTTCCCAAGTATACTCAGTCCCTTCCAACCACCAACCTGCTTTCACACTGTAGTTCTGCCTCTTTTAAAATTTTATAAAAATTGAAACATCCATATAAGAGACTGCAGCCACACAGTACAAAGCCACCTGAGAGTCATGCCAAATAGTGTCCCAGTGTGGGGCTACAACTCAACATGTTTATCTGTTCACCAGTTGACATGTGTTTGAGTTCTGTCCAGTTTTCACCTTTTGCCAATAAAAGGGCTATCAACACTTGAGCAAGTTCTTCTCTGGACATGCATACTTGTTTCTCTTGGGTAATATCTGGGAATAGCGTTGTTGTTAGATCATGTGGTAGGTTTATGTTTAAATGTATCAGAAACTGCTCAATTATTTTCAAAAGGATAATTATATGGTATTTCTAACAGAAATAGAAGAGAATTTCAATTTCTCCACACCCTTGTAATCCTTGGCTTTGTCAGGCATTTTTAGTTGAGGCTGTTCTAACAATGAATCATGGCATGTCATTGGGATTTTGATTTGAGAATTCCTTGCGAATAATTATGAAGAGTATGTTCCTGTATTCTTATTTGCCATCTGTGAAGAGTCTTCAGAAAGTTCACAGAGGAATAAGCATTTGCATGGTTCATGATTCCCGTGTTCTTGGGCTGACCTTAGGACACCATGGTTGAAGCTGTCACCTGTAGCACTAGCAGTTCCTATCACAGATCCGACTAGAGTCCCAGCTGCTCTGTGTTGGATTGGGCTCTCTGTTAATGTGCTTGGGAGGGCAGTAGAAGATGGCCTAAGTTCATATGGTACTGATGCGGCCCCTGACCCAGCAGTGCTGAAACACCACAACACCACTGAGGTTCTGTTAAACCAGAGGATGTGAGGTGTGTGACTTAGAATAAGTCAGTAGGCTGCCACATGGGAGACTCAGATGAAGTCCTAGGCGCCTGGCTTCTGTCTAACCCAGTCACAGCTGTTGTGGCTGTTTAGAGAGTGAGCCAACAAATGGAAGATTCTCTCTCTCTCTCTCTCTCTCTCACACACACACACACACACTCATTACCATCATTCCTTCTCTCTTTTAAATAAAATAAATAAATCTTTTTAAAATTAAAAAAAAAATACCTGCTTTCCATTGAAACGTCTAGGCTTGATTTCCAGCCTCAGCTTTGACTTTAGCATCCTGCCAATGCAGATCCTGGGAAAGGAGTAATGATGACTCAAGGAACTGGGTTTTCTACCAATGTAGAAAACCAGAACTGCATTCCCAGCTCCTGGTTGCAGCCTTGCCCACCTCAGGTCCTTCTGAGTATCTAAGGAATGAGCCAGTGGATGGGAGCTCTATCTGTCTGCCTGTCTCTTTCTGTTTCAAATAAATTAATTTTTATAGAATCATTTAGAGTTCATGGAAAACATATATTGTGAAAAGCTGTAGGTACGTGTGAATTTCAGTTAGTTTTACAAATGAAAATAAACTCTTGCTTTAGCCCATTTTCCATGAAATTTTTAAAGTACCCTCTGTGTATTTTTTGAATTCAGCAAAATATTTTTGCTCACTTTAAAATTGAGTTGCAAGGCCATTGTTTTATTTTTATTTTATTTTGTTTCATCTCATTTCACTTGTTTTATTTTATTTTTGGTGATGCTTACATAGTTGAAAGGATGCATGCCCACGTGGACCACCACTTAGAATGGCAAGGATCGAGGATTAGGAGAAAGTGGATGAGATCATTGTTTCCAAATTTTCTCTTTCTTCTTCCTCTATCTTAGGGAAGTGGGAAGGTAATGGGAGAAGCTGCACTCAGTATCCAAACTACATCATTATCTGGGGATGGGGAATAGCTCCCAAATGTCACCCCAGGGTTCCTAATATGGAGCATGCACTGCGGGTTTTTCTCAATTGGTTTAGATTGTTCTGAAATGCTGTCAATCTTCCAATCCAAGGATGAATAAATCCGTTCAAGGTCCATTGGCTGACGTAGTCCACCCCAGAGTCTCCAATCACCGAGATATTTGTTGACAACACTTGGCAGCAGTGGTTATCCAATTTGTTCTGCTCTCCATTCTCTGCCATGGTACCAGATGTCCTCTGCAGGCCCCAATGGACTGCCACATCCTCCATGTGCATTTGGACATGCTGTTCACTGCTCCATCTAAGCCACTGAGCAGACCCAGTTCTGATACATGCACCCCCTGGTCAGACCACAGATGCCATGATTCTCCCTCTGGTTGGAGTACTTCTGAGCCCAGCAGTTCAGTTAGTGGATCTGCAAAGTAACTTCATCTGAGGTGATCTCAGACCTGACTTTTATGTGTGTTTGCCAGTATGGGGTCCATCACAGTCTGTCACCCATGTCACCTGCAGGGACTGTGTCCTGACACAGAAGTTTCCCAAATTCTTCTATCAGTTCTCTTCCCAGTGGCAGATACTGCACACAACAGTGGGTCTTGGCCCAGACTGACTTATTCTACCTCCCGTCCTGGCAGGAACAAGTAGGGCCACTGTTGTGACACAATGGTAAAACTACTGCAATGCTGTTATCTCATAGGGGTGATGATTCATGTTCCGGTTGCATCATTTCTGATCCACGTCCCTATTAGTACCTGAAAACGTAGTGGAAGATGGCCCAAGTATTTGGGCTCCTACCATCCATGGAGGAAACCCTGATGAAGCTCCTGGCTCCTGTCATTGACCTGGCCCAATGCTGGCCTTTGCAGCCAGCTTGGAAGCGAACCTGCAGACAGAAACACTCTCTTTAACTTAAATTTCCATAGTTGATAAATATTTAAAAGTTCTTATAAAGAAATTATGAGTTCATTATGTATTTAAATACATATCCCTTTATCAGAGACATGTTTTGCAGACATTTTTCCCAGATTCATATTTTTATGGTTGATGTTTTTTTCTTCATTCACCTTTACCTGCCTTGACCTTATATATATATATATATATTTTTTTTAAGATTTATTTTATTTTTATTACAAAGTCAGATATACTGAGAGGAGGAGAGACAGAGAGGAAGTGGAGCTGGCCATATGGGATCAAGGCGAGGACCTTAGCCACTAGGCCACGCTGCCGAGCCCGACCTTATATTTTAAATGTAGTTTTGGTAGACAATATTTAATTGAGTTTTGTTTTGTTACTCATCATGACAATCTCTGCCTTATAACTAGGCTGTTTGAACATTTATATTTAATATAATCTCAGTGTGATTGAGTGTTGAAGTCTACTACCCAATTGATTTTCCACTTTTTCCTTTTTCTGCTTTCATTTGGATTTTTTAAAATATTCCATTTTCTCTTCCTTTTGGCTTTTAACTATAACTCTTCGCTGCTCTTTCTTAAAGTAAGAGTTTATTTATTTGAAAGGTAATGTGTCAGGATAAAAAGAGAGAAAAAGAGAAAGCTGTTCCACTCAAAGGTGCACATCCTAAATAGTCACAATAAACAGGGCTGGGCCAGGCCTCATTTCAGACACCAGGAACTCTGTGTGAGTCAACCACATGGATGGCAGGGACCTCAAGAGCCTAGGCTATGTTCCTCTGTCTCTCTGAATATCTTAGCAAGAAGTTGGATTAGAAGCAGAATAAACCTGCACATGAAATGGTACCCTGATTCGTGATCCTAAAATCACAATCAGCACCGTTTAACTTATCTGCCACAGTGCCAGTTCCTCTATACTATTCTTTTAGAAGGTGATTTCCCTGTTAATAATCTATGTCTTTAAGTTGTCATGGTCTACCTCCCCATAAATCATACCAGGTCATATTTAATATTAGAGCCTTAAAACACCCTACTTTCATTTATTTTATTTTTTTTTGTGCTATTTTCATTCATTTTCTTTTACTTACATTTTAATTCTCAGACTGTAGTGTTACTCTTTTCATTTTAAACACTTAGTTGTCTTTTTTATTTTTTATTCATTGGTTACATTGTAATATGTGATACAGTTTCGTTGGAACTGGGAATCACCCTACCCCTCCCCCGCCCTCCCCCCACGTGGAATACACTTAGTTGTCTTTTAAGCAAACTTTAAAAATAAGAAGAAACTGTTTTATTGGTCCCTATGCTTACTTTCTGGAGATCTTTACTTCCATATGGAATGAATTTCCCTCCTCCTCAAAAATTTCCAAAACATTCCAAATAGTATGCTTGCTGATGAATAATAAATTCTCTCATTTTCAGTTTGTCTGAGAATGTCTTCACTTTGCCTCCATTTCTAAGGGAAGTTGTTTTCTGTGGATATGGAATTCTCTGTTGTTGAATGGCTTGTCTTCCTTTCAGCTTTTAAGATGCTATGTAATTGTCTTCTGGCCCACGTGGTATTTGTCCAGAAGTCAGTCATCATGCTTATCTTTATTCTGTATACAACCTGTTTCTATTTCTGGCTACTTTAAAGATTTTTCTCTTTAACACTGTTTTTCAGCAATTTTAGTATGACACAGTTTGCAGGGATTTGTTTTGTGTTTATCATGTCTGGGTTTATTAAAATTTCAACACCTATAGTTTGTAGTCTTCATTGAATTTTGAACACTTCTTCATTTTTTTGTCCATCTTATCCCCTTATTTCTTCCTAATACTTTAGTTCTATGTATTATAGTCATTTGATATTAGACCATTGGTCATTGTAGTTCTGCTCATTAGTTTGCAAATTTTTTTCCTGTTTTTTCTTTGTTATTTCAGATTCAGTTGCTTCTTCTTGGGCAACGTTCATTGAGCAGCTAAGTTCATCCAGTGAATTTCTTATTCCAGATAATAAATTTTCACAGCTAGAAGTTACAATTTTTTCCTATTCTTATAGTTTTTATCTGTCTTTATTAGCTTCATGTTTTACCTTGGATTGATGACCATGTCTATAATGTTTCCTTACATTCCTTTTAGGAAAATTTCACAGGACTATCACTTTTAAGTCAATTTCTATTGGCTGATTTCTTTCCTAGTCTGTGTCACATTTTTCACTTCTCTACTTAGTTGGCAATTATAAACTGGGCATTGTGATTGCTGCATTGTTGAGTATTTGTTGTCTCCCTTTAAAGAGGGACAAAAATAGCAGGAAACGAAGATGGAAATTATCTGGGCTCTTAATGTGATTCACTGAACTAATCAACTCCAGAACTGTCCATCCCTTGGAAAATTGTTTCTATATGAGGAAGAAAAAACTCCTTTGCCTAACTTTTAAGTCCATTGGATTGGCTATGATCTATGATCGGGTAGCTAGTGAATTGGCCTACAGATTAGCGACATTCTTTTGAAGATCTTTTGCTTTGTTAAGGCAGATAGCTATGATCCTAGGGTTAATTGAATCTCACAACTGAGGTTGGCACTTCTGGGGCTCCACTCAATGTCTAGGTATAAAGACTTGCCAGTCCTACTGGCTGATGCAAGCATTTCTCACTCCTGCCATCCACCCTCAGATCTCCTAGAGCTGTTTATTGCATGCCCTCCTGCAGCAGTTTTGAGTCTGCATCCTCCAAAGACTTCACGTTTCCCTTTCTGCATATTTCTGGGGGTCTTTCTTTACATTATTTTCCCTTCTCCTGCATCCTGTCAAACACTTCCAAACTCCACCACTTCAACTCAGATCTTGGCTCCCAAATTGGATGGGGCTTGCCAAGTTCTGCTTGAGGTTCTCTACTGCTTGGTCGGCCCCCCACCCAAAGAGCTTCCAGCAAGACAGCCAGGCTATTGTGGGGCTCATCTAATTTGTTTCCCTACCTCTCCTTCCCTAGGCTGCCTGTGTACAATGTTGGAAAGCAGCTGTTCTATATATTTTGAGTTTTCTAGTAGTGGCAAGACAGCATATTTGATAACAGCTACTCTTTGAGGGCCAGAGTAGAAATTCTCTGAGTTTTTTTTGTAAGTTTATTTATTTGTATTAGAAAGTCAGATATACAGAGAGGAGGAGAGACAGAGAGGAAGATCTTCCTCTTCGTTGATTCATTCCCCAAGTAGCCTCAATGGCCAGAGCTGAGATGATCTGAAACCAGGAGCCAGGAATTTCTTCTAGGTTTCCCACATGGGTACAGGGTCCCAAGGCTTTGGGTCATCCTCAACTGCTTTCCCAGGCCACAAGGAGGGAGCTGGATGGGAAGTGGGGCTGCCGGGATTAGAGCCGGTGCCCATATGGGATCCCAGGTGTGTGCAAGGCAAGGACTTTAGCCACTGGCTATTGCACTGGGCCCAGATTGTTTTTAGTCTTAAAAACACATTCACACACATAGCCTTGTCATTCTTGCATGCCACTAGGTCTGGTTGTGATGCTAGTTGTGTGTAAGCCAAGGAACAGATATGAAAGGAGCTGACCTGCAGACCAAGTCACTAGGACAGAAAGAATGGGAAACAAAGTTGGAAATTAACTGGGTCCGTAGTGGTTGATGATACACTGAACTAAACAATGGTGGAGTTGTTTGGACCTTGGGAAGTTGTTGCTATGTGAGGAAAACAAAAACAAAAACAAAAAACCTTTGCTTAATGTTTAAATCAACTGGGTTGGGATTTGTACAAAAAACATCATTATCCCAATCCACACAAATAACTGGACCTTTAATACAAAAATAATGTTCAGTAATGGATACTAAGTAATTTAAAAATATAATTATAGAGCATTTGTGCTACAGAGGCAATGAGCTAAGAGTTTTATACATTTGCTAATAAAATGTCATCACAAATGTAAGAGTTAGGCAGCAGTAACAGCCCCATTTCGCAGATGTCAAACTTGAGACAAAGAAAACAGCACATTTTTCAAGTTAGTAAAGTTTAATCTCTGGCACAGCCAGGATCAATGCCAACCCTCCATGACTTCAAAGTTACACTGGGGTTTAGTTCACCCAATATTGGTTTTTCAAGTCTCCAAGCTTAATCTAACTGTGCTACTTCTCACTTACAAGAGAAAACAGATCAATGAAAAAAGTACCTTACAAGATGGGGATCAAGGGCATGGTGTTAGCTCTCTCGGACCTAGTGGGTGAGAGGAAGTTCAGATCTGAGTCCTGCATCCCACTCCCCTCGCCTGCCTAATTCTGAGGAAGAGGCATGTGCACTTTCTATGACGGAAACACACACCCAGAGTGGCAGCAGGGCCACCTGAGCTGCAGAGAAATCCAAGTCAGAGTCAGTGACACAGGAGACGGGACACAGACGTTGCAGGACAGAAAGCCCCAACACCAGTGTCATGGACTGGCCATGGGCAAGGTACTTACAGGGCTAACTCAGAAGTGCAAGGAAGAGCCTGTGGTCCTCCATCTGACCTCATCTCTGCTCACGGAATGTGTTCTGGAGGTGTACAAACACTGTAATTGGCTGGTAAACACTTGCCTCTGGCACTTCATACACATGAAGTTTCTGAGAGTTGTTATCAGTGGAAAGCAAAGCATAAAGAGAACTTGGGAGCAGGGCAAGTACAGGGCCATGCTAAGGTACGGCAAAACGCCCAGCCCGGAGCTCTATGAGGGAAAGCATCACCCATGCACACTTCGGCAACGATCAGCTCTAATCAACTGAAGGCCAGGACAGGCATATGGCTGAAAAGGCACATTTCTGTTCCAAACAGGTGCCTGTCCCACAGTCATTGGACAATAAACTGTAGAAACGAAAGAAAACAGTTTGTCAGCCACGAGAACACCTGGAGGGAGCATGTGAGAGTGTGTGTGTGTGTGTGTGTGTGTGTGTGTGTGTGTGATAGAGAGAGAGAGAGGAGAGAGAGAGCGCTCGCACATAGTGAGCCAAGGGACATACAGGAGAGAGACTCAATCTTTTCCTATCCAGCCCCAGAAACCAGAAAATGACTGACAATCGTCTGATGTGGAAAGGGGACGAGAAAAATCTAGGCATGGCTGCTGGAGCAAAAAGAGCAATAAAAGCTTCATCATCTATGGACAAGAACATGGAAAAATGAAAACATTGACTATGCCATGGTTGGGATGGGCAATGGTGTGTGAATGATCTTTGAAAAAACAAAAAAGTCTGCGATTTCAATGAGTCCTTTTAAAAAAATGGCATCCTGTGCTTGAAAGTCAGGATTCTGTCTGGGTACTCCCGAGTTTCCCATTACAGGAATCTAACTCCCTGCCCTACAGGCTGGCTGGTCGTCCTTTAAACCGAGCTGAGAACAAAGACGGAGTCTTTGCCACCTTCTAATGGCCTTCAGCTGTGGGCCAGCCCGTCCCGGCTGAGCCTAGGCCCCACCCTCAGAACTCCCTGCTTTTTGGGCTCCCTGAGGCTTGGCTGGGAAAATGTCATCGCCAGTGTCACCATTTACAGAAACCATTTCGCCTCTGGCAGGAGGAGCCAGCCAGCTTTGCTCTGGCGGTGCTCCCTCAAGGGGAGAAGCCCACACAGCCCACGCCACAGAGCATGCCATCTTGCTTCTCTGCAGCTGCAGAGTGGACAGGAGCCTTCTCGAGAGGCCTGGCCCTGCTCAATCCAGAAGTTCCAAGACCATCCAGTAGCCCCCCAGGCTCAGAGATGATGGGACCCAGGCCACCCTGCAGCTCCCCTGTCACTGCATAGGGAAGGTACAGTAAGGATAACCCCTTTCCGACACTCCCCAACTCCCCAGCAAGAAGAATCCCTGTCTTGAAATGTTTCCTTTCTGCACCACTCAATTACCTAACATTTAAAACTACGAGGAATACTAAGGCAAGTTTCTCAAAAATTTTGATAGAGTTACCATATGATGCAGTAATTCCACTTCTGGGATTATACCCAAAGATTTGAAAACAGAGACTGTATTCAGCAATTCATTCACTCGTATTCATCACAGTGGTACTTACTAGGTGAAATCTAAAACGTAGAAGCAGGGGGCCAGCTGTGTGATGTAGCTTGTGCTACCGGCATCCCATGTATTGGAGAGCCTATTCAAGTCGTGGCTTCTCCACTTTCAATCCACCTCTCTACTAAACCACTGAAAGATGCCCCAAGTACTTGTGCTACCACCACTCCCATGGGAGACATGATTGAAGTTCCAGGTTCCTGGCTTCAGGCCTGTTTCAGCCCCACTGCTGTGATCATTTAGAAAGTAGACCAGCAGATGGAAGAGCTGGCTCATGCTCTCTCTCTATCAAATAAATAAAATAAATCTCTTAAATGCAGGACAGAGGCAACCCAAGTGCTCATTAATGTAGGAATAGATAAATAAAATATGACAAATGAACAGTATTCAAGAGGCTCATGGAAAATGTGTATTGAGACAACAGTGCATAAATTAAAAAAAAAATTTGTACCAAAGCTAACTTTCTTTGACTACACTTTTCACAAACTTTTTGTGGTAGCCTCATCGACATACAGTGGAATATTATTTAGCTGTCAAAGGGGAGGAAAGTGGCACTTGCTATCATATGGATGAATCTTGAAGACATGTTAAATGAAATGCACCAAATACATGAGAACAAATGTTGTCTGATTCGGTTCACTTGACATACCTGGAATAGTCTTCTGGAAGGTGATCTAGGCTTGCTGGGTGCCTGGGCAGCAGAGAAAGGGGAGTTACTATTTGTTGACAAGATAGTGGTGATTTTCGGTGAGGAGACAACCCCAACACTGGGTATGGTATGTGCACAGCAGGGTGAATGTGCTTACTGCCACTGAATTACCCCCTTAGAAATGGTTACGATAGTAAATTTATGTTACATATTTTAGCACGATAATATAAAATGCCTGATTGATTAATTTATTCTGTCCATAGGCATTTGTAGAGCAGTTGCTTGGCATGCTTCTAGGCAAGATAGCAGAGAGTAGATGATGTTACTTTTCCAGGGCAGCTACCATGCTTGCTGCCAAACACATCATGCTGGACTGCCCTTTTCCCTCACTAGATGCAGAGGATCCACAGACAACAATCCAGCCATCTCTGCCAATCCAGTCTTGTCCTGGGCCTTGGTCTTCTCTGCTCAGTCCCTTCCCCTCCTTCCTTGCTTATACACACTTGCCTGTGCCTTTAAGCATGCTACAGCATTGTTCTATCAAGGGCCCCTGTGTTTAGCTCCTCTTCCACGATGTGGGATGCCGGGATGCTGGGAGGATCCAGCAAGCACCTTTTGACTTGTAAAGGCCTGGGTTAACAGTGCAGATGGAGGGTGAGCCTGTGTGCAGGATCTGTGTTCGTGATTCTGCTTGTGGACCACCCCTAAGAAGAGGCCCTGACTGACAGGTCCAGGGAACATTCACTCTGATAGCTCTGTTGGGTTCCAGTCTGGCCTGGCACTTTCCTCCAAAGCAGTGGCTAAACAGTGCTTATGGGAGAGGTAGAGGAGAGTGAGCTGGCCTTGAGGACTCCAGCCTGACTGGGTGGGGTGGTGAACAGTTGCTGCTTCCTTAGATCAGCAACACTGTCAGAGCAAAATTCCCTTACATTGCTGGTTTGTGCACTCTAGCCAACTTCTTCCAAGGAAAAACATGAGCAATTCATATGGTTTTAAAGGTGCATGCTTCACAAACATGTGTTAACATTCCACTTTCATTTCTTCTTTTCACGGATGGCAGACCAAAGGCTGCATGAGGTGGGAGACACCTGCTCTTCTTGCTGTCTAGGAACAAGCTCCACCAAAATCATGAGCATCCCAGGAGGCTACAAAGTTGGCGTCCCTTCACACTGATGTATACATGTGCGTATTTTAAGAGTTGTTTATTTCAAATAAGTTTGAAAGGCAGAGCAACACAGAGAGAGGATCTTCTATCCACTGGTTCACTCCCCAGATGATTGCAACAGCCCAGGGCTTGCCAGGCCAAAGCCAGGAGCCTGGAACTCCATCAGGTTCTACTTCATGGTTAGCAAGGCACAACCACTTGGTCCATCCTCTGCTGCTTTCCCAGCCTTGTTAGCATTGAGCTAGTAAAGAGACTGAGCAGCTGAGACCAGAATGGACATTCATATGGGATGCCAGCATGGCAAGTAGGGTCTTAATGCACAGCACCAGAAAACTGTCCCTTATATTAATATATTTGAAATATTTGTTTGATATAAATTTAGTGATTCTAAGAATAAACTGAAGTTTCTATTAATAAAAATTCTAAATAGAAACAGATTCTCATTAATATACTGCCGCTTCAAAACCAACTGTGTACTGATAAAATTTGGCAAAATATTTTCCTCTTTTCTGATGTTCTTGCTTCAGCTTTCTTTCACAGTTTTCTAAGCAAAACCACTCCCTAACATGACTATGAGAGGGTTTAGACTGCAAATGCAGGAGCCCACATCTGCCTGGGATCCAGTCTGGTTTCTATTTCTGATTTAGTTTCTTTCTAATAGATCTTTGGGAAGGCAACAGATGATAGATCAAATAATTGGATCCCTGTCACCTGTGTCAGAGATACAATTAATTTCTGGCATCAGCTTGGCCTGCTCTTGGCTTTTAGGGTCATCTCTCCCTCTTTCAAAGAAACTAGTATTTTTCGAAATTAAACTTGCATGAGAAGAATTAAATCACTTGATCTCTATGATGAGTCTATAAGTCCCTATTCAGATTCTGAATGTCATGGAATTGTGATTCTAGTTTCAGGTACAGTTACAGCATGCCTCTTGCACATTACAAAGTTAGGTCAAGTCTGGAAATGTGAGGTTTTTTGTTGGTTTTAAAATTTACTATTCAAGGGTGGTGAGTGCTTCTGGGAGAGAAACCAATATTCACATGACTGGACAGAGCCTGGATGACGTGGCAGCCATTCTGGTTGACATCAATACTGTTCTGCTTCCTTGGGTAGGGGCTTGACTGGATATGCTTAATCCAGCTCTGACTGCAGTTCAGATGGTGTAGGCTTATCTGGAGGATTAGCAGGAGAGCTGCAGCTGACTGTTTACAGGAAGGCTCATGAAAAGTTGTGAAAGGAGAACCTACTGAGAAGGAGGCGTTCTGAAGAGATACATAACATCTCTCAACACCTTCTATTCATTATTGGCACCTCTAACTACACTAGGACTACCATAGGGACTACTGGAACAATGCTTGGCTGCTTACCTTCCATTTTCCCCTAAGGGAGTGGTTTACGTGACCCTGAATTTCAGCTCCGGCATTGCAGATACTGGGGACAGAGTCATATCACAGGTCTGATGGGACGGAATCAGAAATGAGGAAGAGGAAAATAGAATATGTCTCATCAGCTGGAGGGGCTTGTTAACAAAGCCCAAAGGTCTTCTTAAGGACTTAAAACTACATTGGTGATGTGGCAGGTACGGCTGGGTTAGGGCACAGTACCTAATAGTGTGAGAGATAGGGCTGGCCACCAGTGTGTGTGTTGGCTGTTGCAGGTGATGGACTGAACCCGACCCTGCACTAATTGGTACACACAAGAATCACATCTGAGGTCACTCCACTTAAAGATTCTTGGTGAATCCTCAGCTAAATCACTGCACTCAAACCCTTGCCATAGAGATAATCATAATATGTGTGGTCTGACCTTGAAGTACATGTACAGGGACTAGGCCTCCTCAGTTGCTAATGTCTGTGCAATAGACAACATGCCCAGATGCAGGCAGGGGACATGACAGTCAGCTCATATAGGCTAGTAGAAGACTTGGAGTGCCTTGTTAGAAGATGTGAAGCACAACGGGTTGAACAACTTTCCTCACCAAGCTTTGCAGCAAGTGACTGGGTCTGTGGACACAAAAGTAGATTGAGTCAGGCAACAGACCTTGGAAAGATTTTTTTTTCAACCCTGGTGTAATGAAGCCGACAATGCCTCAGAGAACTATCAAAACTACTTCAGTAACACACTCAGAACATTCTTCCCACATTGGGGTGGGAGTAGGACGGGCTGGGCTAGGTATCTAGGATACCCAGGCCCACTCTTAGATACAGATACTTGCTGTATCTGGTCATGGATCAGGTGTTGCTGCACTGTAGCACCCAGGAGTAAGCCAGAATGGATGCAGCCAATGGACAAGGTTACTGTTCCTGCCAGGACAGAAGGTAGAATCAGTCAGTTTGCGCCAAGGACCTAACGGTGTGTGTAAGATCTACCACTGGGAAGAGACGTGATAGAGGAGCTTGGAGAACTCCTCTGTCAGGACATAGTCCCTGCAGATGAGCACAAGAACCAAGGCTGAGAACACCCCAGCTCAGGCCAATGTATAGTACCCTCTGGCATACGTGTGGGTTACATCTAGGGGCAGACCAGGCTGAGCAAGTTCACAATACCCACTAGCCGATTTGAGAACTAGGACGGGTTGTGGGGCAGGCTGGGTCAGGCTGGGTCAGGCTGGAGCAGGCTGCAACACCAGCCAGTTCTCAGTAGGGTTAGAACTGGGGGTTGGTTGAACAGGGTGAAGCTGCAATACCCACCAGCATCAGCTGGAGCTGTGAGCAGACTGGGCTAGGCCAGGATACAGCACCCATTGGCCAATGCCAAGGTGAGGTGGGCCATGCTAGACTGAGTCACAGATTCTTCCACCAGCACACTTGAGACACAGTCGGGGGAAGTGTGAGCCTTGTAGGGGGGTCAGTGTGGACTCTCCTACTGGGCCACTGCTCCCACTGTTGAGCATGAGGACTGGGACTGGGACTGACCAGGCTAGGTAGGGATACAAAACCTGTTGGCCTGTTAGTCTGCATGTGAACTGTGTTAGAGGGAGAGCCAGGTTAGGCTAAACGACTATATCCATTGGTGCATGCATGAACCAGAGTAAGTACATGCTGGTTGGGTTTTGCTGCAGCAACAGCTGACAAGCGCTGGGAATGAGGGCAAGCCGTCAAGCTAGATTGCACAATCACCTGGAGAATGCAAGATCCAGGACTGGGAGTGGGCCCAGTAGGGAAACTGTGGACACCTCTCTGTTGGACTGCAACTCCCACTGATGAGCATGAGACTGCAGGGCTGGGAGTAGGACTGGCACCTGCTGTTATAAGTATGTGCTGGATAATGGGGTCAGGAGGTTTGAGCTAGGTTCCAACATCTATTGACATATATGAGAGCTGATTGGGACATGGGACAGCCTGGACTAGCCTGCTACACATTCTGGCAAGCACAGAAACCAAAGCTGGAGGTGGTCTTACTGGAGTTATTGGGGGTCATTCTGAAAAGGCTGCAGTTCCCACTGGTGTACATGAGGGCACAGTGTATGGTGGGCAGGGTTAGGCTGGACCACAGCATCCACTGGTTTACATAAGAGATGGGGCTGGAACAGAATTAACCCAGCAATTGCAATTACCCATGTGTGTGTAGGCTGACATGGGTGACAGACTGTGATGGACCCCATACTGGCAAACACACATAAAAGTCAGGTCTGAGATCACCTCAGATGAAGTTACTTTGCAGATCCACTAACTGAACTGCTGGGCTCAGAAGTACTCCAACCAGAGGGAGAATCATGGCATCTGTGGTCTGATCATGGGGTGCATGTATCAGAACTGGGTCTGCTCAGTGGCTTAGATGGAGCAGTGAACAGCATGTCCAAATGCACATGGAGGATGTGGCAGTCCATTGGGGCCTGCAGAGGACATCTGGTATCATGGCAGAGAAAAGAGGGTAGAAAATATTGGTCAACTACCCCAGCCAAACTTTTACAGCAAATATCTCGGTGATTGGAGACTCTGGGATGAACTATGTCAGCCAATGGTCCTTGGAACGAATTCCTCATTCTTGGATTGGCAAGATTGACAGCATTTCAGAACAATCTAAACCAACTGAGAAAAACCCTCAGTGCATGCTCCATATTGGGAAGCCTGGGGTGACATTGTGTGGCTGCTTCTCATCCTTTGATGCTGAGGCGGTTGGGAGGCTGGGTGAAGCTTCTCCCATTATCTTCTGATAGAGGAAGAAGAAAGAGAAAATTTGGAAACAATGGTCTCACCTACTTTCCCCTAATGCTTGATCCTTGCCATCCTAATTAACTATGTAAACATAATAAAAAAAAGTCAAAATAATAATGATAACCATCCTCCAATCCTGGGTTCTGATGTAGTTTGACAGCAAAGAGCGGCATCCTCCCATTGTCTTAGACACAGGACAGAAAAAAAAATTGAAACGTTTGTCCCAACCATCTTCCTCCATACCTTGACTCTCCCCACCTTAATTGGAGGTCCACAGTGACATGTATGCCTCTCGACTATGCAAACAATATTAAAAATAAAATTAAAAATTATATTAAAAAATACATGGGTGGGGTCCCGCATGATAGCCTAATGACTAAAGTCTTCACCTTGAATGCGCCAGGATCCCACATGGGCAGCGCTTCTAATCCAGGCAGCCCTGCTTCCCATCCAGCTCCCTGCTTGTGGCCTAGGAGAGCAGTTGAGGATGGCCCAAAGCCTTGGGACCCTGCACCCACGTGGGAGACCTGGAAGAAGTTCCTGGCTCCTGGCTTCAGATTGGCTCAGCTCCAGCCATTGCAGCTGCTTGGGGAGTGAATCATCAGACGGAAGATATTCCTCTCTGTCTCTCCTCTTCTCTGTATATCTGCCTTTCCAATAAAAATAAATAAATCTATAAAAAAAAAAACAAACCACATGGTTGAGGCTGACAGGAGAGCTTGCAGCAGTACTACCAGGTGATTCTGTTTATATCCTGAAGGCCATCTGTTCTGGTGGAGTAAGCAGCCAACCAGGAGGCAAAGACCTCTCCCCTTTGCTTCTCAGAGACCATTGGCAAGCCTTTTCTGTGGACCTTGGCTGCTGCATGTAGACAACAAGGTAAGGATTACTGCCTCATTCTTGTCACTAGAGTACTGTGTTGCTTCTGACATAAAGTGCTTAAAAATGTTTTGTTCAGTGTATTATTGTTTTTAATTAGGAAAAAAGTCAAGTCAAAGTCTAGGGAAAAGGAGCTGCAGATTGAGATGAGACAGGCCATTAGGGACACCAATGTTAGAGATTTTTGTGTTTGTGCCAAGGGAACCAAGAAACAAGGCCAAATCTAGTTTATTTGCATGGCTGGTTAACAGCCATGTGTGAATGAGGCTCCCTGGAGTTGTGAAACACAGCAGCTGGGGCTCTTTGGACTCCTGTGCCTCTTCATCGGATGGGGCAAAAGCCTGATGTGAGTATCTGAGTCTCTTGTACTGGAGGATCTGTCATAGCAAAAGGACCAAGGGAGGAAGGAGTAGGAATGTTGGGTTCAGAATGTGAGGGGACACACTTGTCTCCAAATTACCCTGAGTGGTACAAAGAACAAGAAATTAACCTCATATTGCCCAGTCCCAGCATGTCATATCCTGTCTAGAATAGGGCTTTCCCTGCACAGGGAAGAAGCCCACTCAGCATTCTGAAAGTCACTGCCATTATGTCATAGTTTCAGCCTTTTTCACTGACAACCAACCAACCAACACACCAGGAAGCACAGGTTGAGGCATGTGACTCTCCATCGAAGTTCTGCTCACAGACTAAGGGGGGAGTTTGGATGCCAGAAATCTTTCTGTATGGAACTGCTGGCAGTCACCCTGGCAGACCCCAAACCAATAGACATTGGAGGTGCTTTCCCAGCCTAGGCATGATCAACTTTCCTCCAAAAGGACTTATACAGAATGCTGTGGTAATCCTTTTTGGACAAAAAGCACTGCAGATATTTCCTTGTTCCATACACAGAAAGCTTTCATAGTCAAAACCTTGGCAGGAATTGCCAGGGTTCCTGGAAAACTATTCAGTGCAAACACCTCAGGCCAGAGCCTGGAGGGGAACAGCAAGGTGTCCTGCCCTCTGCCCATTCCCCAAGGACCTAAAGGATCCCATTTTCAAACAATCTTCATTCATTCCTGCAGGTTTCTTTCAGCTCTAAGTTTCTAAAGCTGTCATCACAAAGCCATTAAGTTAGGAAGTATTTGAGGCACAGTCCTTGGCCCTCTGAGAGTAATGTGTTTTCTTATTCCTAGCCCCTTTCCTTCTAGAGTTTATCTATTTGCAAGGCCAGTAGAAAACCTAAAGAACCACATCCTCACTTAGTTTGCACTTTCTGTTAAAGCATTACTAGCAGATTATTTTCCCAGATAATGGAGGCTTATTTCATGAAATAACCAGGTTATGTTTGTATCTGTTCTCATGGAAATCTTTTCAAAATGTTTTACACAGTCCTGCACCTTCTAAAAGTGATGATAGTTATGATTCCATATCATTCATTCATACCATTTTTAACTAGTGTGCGTGGAGTGAACATTATTGGTTGGATACTCCTGCCGAGTAGGAATTCCATGGTGAAGGTTATCTAAATCCTGCACTCTGGGAACCTTCAGGTGAGGGAGAGAAGGAGAGATAGCAAGCGACGTTGGTGAGTCACCACTGTGTTACGGTGAACAGTAAGCAACTTTTTGTCTCACTATAAGGTCAACAAAGGCTTCTAAAAGGTACTCTGCAAGACTAAAGTGCTGGTGAAAGTTAGCTGGAAAAGTATGAAGACTTGGAGGGAATCTTCCAGAAAGAGGAAACTGCAAAAAACAAATGCCAAGAGGCCATGTGGAGTTTGAGAAAAAATGGGAGAGGGGTTGAGGAAGGGGGAAAAAGCATGTGTGTCCTCTGGTGCTTCAGAGAGGGACAGTGGTACCCACAAAGCTGGAAACATCACTAGATCTTGGAAATGGAGAACCTTCTATGCTGTTGGATCCAAATTGTATCTTTATTTCCATTTCAATCTGTCTACGGCACAATTTCGCTGATCAATGGACAGACAATAATTTGCCATCTACCAAATGCAAGTGCTTGCTATGTGCCAGGCATTACTTAAGCCTGGTAAAATCAGAATTAATATTATCCTCCCTCTATAAAAAAAGAAAGTGAGGATCCAAGAATTGAGGCAGCTTATTCACACAGCTCTCGCTCTTCATCATGGAAGCCACAAAAGGTCAGTTCTGGTATACTCACGCAGTTAAAGAAATCACAAAGGCGGATGACATTGCATCACAGATGCTGAAGTTGCCACTTACAACATCAATATCTATTATCAGAGTACCAGTGTGGGTCCCAGATGCTGTGCTTCCCATTCAGCTTCCTGCAAATGCACTTGGGAAGGTGACAGAAGATGGCTCCTTTGTATGTATATATACATATAAATGAAGTGCATATTTCACAAAGGAACAAACCCAAATGGCAAATAAAAATATGAAAAAATGCTGAAGTTCCCTGGCAATAAGGGAAATCCAAATTAAAACATCAATGAGGTACCACTTAATGCCAGTAAGACTGGCCCACATGAATAAAAGCACCAACAACACTTGTTGGCGAGGTTGCAGGGAAAAGGGAACCCTACTCCACTGCTGGTGGGGCTGCAGGCTGGTACAACCTCTATGGAAATCAGTATGGAGAACATTCAAACAACTCAAAATCAACATACCGTATGATCCAGCAATAGCACTCCTTGGAATATATCCAGAACACTTGTTTTATGAGAAACCAACATGCACTCCTATGTTCATAGCAGCACAATCAGTAATTGCAAAAACATGGAAGCAGCCAAAATGACCATCAACAGAGAATTGGATAAGAAAGCTATGGTTCATCTACTCCATGGAATACTACTAAGCTATTAAAAAAAACAAAATGCAGTTCTTTGTGGCCAAATGGGCCAAACTGGAAACCATAATGCTAAGGGAAATGAGCCAATCCCAAAAGGTTAAATATCATGTTTGCCTTAATTTAAGATGATATGATGTTATGTATAACATGTTATGTTTTGAATGTTATATGTTGTGTATAAACTAAAATTGAAATGTCAATGAGGTGGTCACAGAAGTTGGTTAAGAACTCGCATTTACTTTTATCATATTGGTTACTCATTACTATGTCAATTAATTCCATAATGATGTAAATTTTTGCTGATGGTAAGTTGGAGCTTTTAATTGATCAGGATGATACTCTACTGGCTCTGTCTTCAGACCAGAGAGGGTATACCTAAGAAGCCGTTGAACTTGACTGGACAATAAGATGCTGGACTCTATGTTTGGTATATGCTTGCAATGGGGGAATCTCAACTGAACTTGAACTGTGGTTATGCAACAAGGCAGAGGAATCCACCATGGGTGGGAGGGTTTGGGGAGGGGTGGGGAGAATCCAAGTACCTATGAAACTGTGTCACATAATACAATGTAATTAATGAATTAAAAATAATAAATAAAAAAGGAAAAAAATGAAGTGCATAGTATATATATATAATGAAGATCCACCCCACCTTAAAGGTGTTTGACCTCATCACTCCAGTGGAGAAAAACCAATGTCAAAACAGACTCAAAGCGGCACTAAACAACAATAAAACTACTATACCAATGCATGAGGGGGGAATCGGGTGCGATCCTGACAACCTCTTAACAGGAGGTCATGTGCGTGGAGCAGGGGGGCACTCCAGAGTGGAGCAGGTGGTAAGGAGGAAGCTTGGATCCCAACCACGAAGACTCCCAGACCTTCACCACAAACTACTAATACGAGCAACAAGGACTATACCCCAACTGCCAAGGAGGCCACAGGGAATTGGATGCCCTCGGAGGATGAGTACTCTGAGGTCACCCACCCCCAACCGGAGCTTCCGCAGGGGATGGAAGAAGTCCAAACACTACCGTGCAGAAACCAACGTCATCGGAAAGACAACCAGAAGCTCTGAGCGGTCAGCAGACACAGAAGAACAGTAAATGTCCTTCGGGACCAGCGAGGAGAGCTTTCTCTGGTCCGAGCCTGGCTCCACCTCTGGACCCCCGCCCTCCCTCGCAGTGACCATCAGAATCGCTTCGAAAACCCCTCACAGCAAACAAACAATCATACAAACTAAAAAAAAAAAAAACAAAAAACACCCTAAAATAAATAGACAAACAACAGAAAGTAGAGCTTGAAATCTGACAGGAAAGAGCTGGCATGGATTGGCTCATGCCTTGCTGGGTGGGACACAAAGATTAGTCACTCCTCACCATGGTGTTGAGGATTTTCCTGCACACCCCCCCCCCCAAAATGTTCTGAACCTTAAATGTTGACAAATATCTTGTTAGAGTTACAAGCCAGTCTAGATTATCCCAAAATCTGCCAAGATCAACAAAATTATACTTCAACACAACAGATGGCTAAATACTAAAATGAAATAGACATGCGACAGCTGAATGGTACCCTATAGCCTTTTCAAGGTATATAGCAGCCGGTCCGGTCCTGTATATAAACTAAAATTGAGATGTCAATGAGCTAATCATAGGTTGTGGTTAGGACTTGTTTTTTGTTTTTTTGTTTTTTGTTTTTTGTTTTTTTTTTTTAACATACTGGTTACTCAAAACTATGTCAATTCCATAATATTGCAAATTGCTGTTGATGTTATATTGGGACTCTTAATTGACTGTGATGATAGTGGGAGACAGCCACCAGTGTGGGAGACAGCCACCAGTGGGGGAGACAGCCATCAGTGGGGGAGACAGCTGTCACTGGAGGAGACAGCCACCAGTGGGGGAGACAGCCATCATAAGGTCCATGGGAATTGACTACAGCTTGAGTTACTACTGTTCTCCCTCAGACATATTTGAGCTGTGTTCTCAGAGAATTGTGAATCTAGGAGTGACCCCAAGAGAGTACATACAGGAAGGGGTGTCCTCAGAAGAACTGGAGTTTCTGCTGGAAAAGGGGTTGCAATGTCATTGTCTCCTGGCACATGGGACCTCCTTTGCTCTCCTTTGTAGCATGTGTTCCACCAAACCAGACATACAGTTAGAAAATTATTTTGTTTTGTGTTTAAAGAGAGAGAAAGAGAGGGAGAGAGGGAGAGAGGGAGAGAGGGAGAGAGGGAGAGAGGGAGAGAGGGAGAGAGGGAGAGAGGGGAGAGAGAGAGAGAGAGAGAGAGAGAGAGAGAGAGAGAGAGAGGAAGAGAGAGAACTGGGATCATCAGGGCAGCTCAGTGGCTAAACCCTCACCTTGCAAGCATCAGGATTTCATATGGGCACCAGTTTATGTTTTGGCTGCTCCACTTCCCATCAAGATCCATGCTTGTGGCCTGGGAAAGCAATAGAGGATGGCCCAAAACCTTTTGAACTTGCACCCACATGGGAGACCCTGGAAAAGTTCCTGACCAAATCTCAGCTCTAGCCATTGTGGTCACTTGGGGAGTGAACCAGTGGATGGAGGATGTTTCTATCTCCTTCTCTCTGCAAATCCTTCAAATGAAAATAAATAAATCTTCTTAAAAAAAGTAGAGAGATTGCTGAATGACCAGATTCCTTTAATTGCAGTAGACAGTTATAAGAAGCAAAATGTAGGAAAAAGGTTGAATAGTTAAGACCTTGATCATCAGGTTGAAGAACTTCATTTTCTCACTTTCATCAGGCAAGACTATTAGTACCAAATTTTTGAGTATTCCCTGTCAAAACTAATATCCATCACTACTGTACTTACATAAAAAAACTACCCAAGAGTAGAAATGGAGGCAGATGAGGACAAATAATATTTAAACCCCCCGATGGACTCGTGCACAAATTCCATGTTGGTTGGAGGCCGCTGGTTCAGATAACAGGCAAGCTTAGGAGGGTCTTGCCCTTGGAACTGGCAGGCTGAAAGTGGCTGATGGGGAAATCTAAGCAGGAGGGGATCAGGCCTGGGTAGGCTCAAGGACTGTCTGTGGTTTTATTACCCGAGAATCTATAATTAAAAATGGACTCACCTAACTCCCCCCTCATTTCTCACATCTCCTTTCCCAGCTGCTCAGCACTGGAATATTCGTTGCATTGTTCCCACACAGCAAATTGCACCAAGATCTGTGGACCTGCAAGCCTTCAAATAAAGGAAAATCATGTCTCATTCTGTCAAAGCTTTCTCTTGATCCAGCCTAAAAAGATATCCGGTCTGTCTTCCTCTATTACCAAGTGCTACAATTTCCCTCATCACCCAAGTCTTGATAGCTTCTCTTTCTTTGGCGGCTTGTGTTGGAGCTGCGTGAATCACCCGATGGGCCAACATGGCTGCTCTATGTAGGAGACAGTCTGATAATATTGTGTAATCCACCCTCATCAGTATGCATACCAGGAGCTTCCTCAGGGGTTCCCATGCAGGTGCAGGATCCCAAGGCTTTGGGCCATTCTCAACTCCTCTCCCAGGCCACAAGCAGGGAGCTGAATGGGAAGTGTGACAGCTAGGACATGAACTGGTGCCCATATGGAATCCTGGTGCTTTCAAAGTGAGGATGTTGGGCCCGGCGGCGTGGCCTAGCGGCTAAAGTCCTCGCCTTGAAAGCCCCGGGATCCCATATGGACGCCAGTTCTAATCCCGGCAGCTCCACTTCCCATCCAGCTCCCTGCTTGTGGCCTGGGAAAGCAGTTGAGGACGGCCCAGTGCATTGGGACCCTGCACCCGCGTGGGAGACCCGGAAGAGGTTCCAGGTTCCCGGCTTCGGATAGGCGCGCATCGGCCCGTTGCGGCTCACTTGGGGAGTGAATCATCAGACGGAAGATCTTCCTCTCTGTCTCTCCTCCTCTGTGTATATCTGGCTGTAATAAAATGAATAAATCTTTTTAAAAAATAAAGTGAGGATGTAGATACTGAGCCATCACACTGGGCGCTTTTACTTGGATTTTAGATGGGTCATTTTTACATCAGTCCAAGCCTAACCCCAGAGTCTTAGGTGCCTAGAGAGGTTGGGCCCTGATGCAAGTGGGAATGCAACCAGTAGCGAGTCACATTTCTAAGCCTCTGTTTGGGCTGGAGAAGATGATATGGCAGAGGTTAGAGGAGAAATAATTCATATCTCTTGCATATTCACACATGTCACAGCAGCCCTTGGCAGGTGGATTTGTGTTACACAGGGCACTTGGATCGTATACCTGTGTCCTGTTTGGTTTGAGGAGCCTTAGCCTTTTGAGCTCTGACTACTGGGCAGTTAAGTTCAAAATATTTTCTGGGCAAGTCCGCCACTCCACCTCCTTGGCCTGTGTCTGGTACGTGTGTTGTTTCTGGCACATTGGCAGCAATATTTTGACTGTAATTCTATTCACCTTTCCATTCTTTCCAAGTCGTTCAGCAAGTCGTAGCACCTAATGAAATCCTCCCAGCTCACATACTTCTAACCTTTGAGTAAACCTTCAACATGGACCAAAGGTTATCAAAATAGCTTCAATTATATGAGTTAAATGGATCTGGTCTGTCTGGACAGAATCAAGACAATCAATCAAAGGGGAAAATGGGGGCAAGGCTTTTTGCTTTCCTTTTTTTTCCTTTTAACTTTTAAAACAACAAGCTAGAAATAATGTAATGTCCAAAATAGGGGACTGCCTGAGTCAATTATGGCACATCTACTTGAAGGCATGCTATGCAGCAACTAAAATAATAAACTTAAGGAAAGCATGCCTACAATATAATGTTGTAGAACCAGGGGAAGTACAAAATTGTACTCCACTATGTGAAACATGTGAGTGCATGGATTGAAAAACATGCATATATAAAATCAGTTGCTGTGGGTTGGCGAGTTTAGCAGGCACTTTGCTTTCTCATTTAAATATGTTTTTAATGATATGCTTCATATAATGGCTATATAATGAATTTTTTGATGTTCTGACAAAGTCTGAGGTTGGCTTTTGTCCACTACATGGGCAGATCCCATTCTGAGGCTGGCCTGTGGGTTCTCCATTCAAACTGGGTTGAGACCATGGCCCTGCCACTATCTAGCTCTGTGACCTCACCTGTCCAGTGGAGACAGCAAAGTGATCGATTTCATAGATTCTTGTCTCTCTAGGTGTTAGTCTAGATGTGGTGCTGAGAAGGCTCCCAGGCCCCGGGGGAATGCTCAGTAGATCTCAGTTCTCTCGATGGTGATGTGGATTAGCTGTGTGCTCCAAGCCACATTAGCCTGGGTAAAAAAGAGTCATAGGACTCTATCTGGCACCTGTCAGTGACCCATTCTTGCAGTTCTTTTCTGGCCTTTTCCCAGGGATATCTGGCAAGCCAAGGATTCTTTTTTTTTTTTTTAAGATTTATTTATTTTTATTACTAAGTCAAATATACAGAGAGAGGAGGAGAGACAGAGAGGAAGATCTTCTGTCGGTTGATTCACTCCCCAAGTGACTGCAACAGCTGATGCTGTGCCGATCCAGAGCCAGGAGCCAGGAACTTCCTCCACAGGTGCAGGGTCCCAAGGCTTTGGGCCGTCCTCAACTGCTCTCCCAGGCCACAAGCAGGGAGCTGGATGGGAAGTGGAACTGCTGGGATTAGAACCGGTGACCATATGGGATTCCAGCACGTTGAAGGTGAGGACTTTAGCAGCTAGGCCACGGCGCTGGGCCCCAAACCAAGGATTCTTATTGCCTTAACTGTAGCAGGAGGACAGCCTGCTGGCCCGCTGGAGGTCTGCTGCTTGTGGGAGATAGCTGGTTATCCCTCCCAAGGACACTGAGCTGCCCGCTGCTGAGGCTACAGGGCTGGCAGTAGAGGTGGTGGCTACTTTGGATGCACAGCTGGCACGGTCTCCTGCAGATGCCCTAGGTCACATGATGCCCTATGGCAATCTCCTCTGGGCTCTGCCACCCTCGCCTGGGTCAACACATGTCTTGGACTTCTCTATGTGCGTGCAGTCTATCATGCTCTGATCCCCAGGATGGAAGGTGAGAGTGAGTGAGTGAGTGAGTGAGTGACAGATCCAAAGTTCCTTCCATCCTGTCCTTCTGACTCTGCAGTGTATGACTAACTCCCCCATTGTTCCCAGGAGGCTCCTGGCCACCGCCTGTTTCTGTCTTCCACCTGCCAGAGGGTCAATCCCAGACCAAACATTGCTCAATGGAGGGCAAGTCTGCTGCAGCTGGTACCCTATGCAGCACAAGCCAGACTGACAGCCAACCTGAGGAAAACACTGGGATGTGGGAATGTGAGCAGGTGCCCAGATAGCCAAGGGCAGAGAGCTGGTGGGAGGGCCTGCTGCCGACTGGACTCTGAAGGTGGGGGTAGCAGGAAACAGCAGAGGCAGCTGCTGCAGAGGAAAAAGGGAGGTCCCAGCAGGTGCTAAAAACAACCCTGACGCTCATTTGTCCAAATCATCTGCAACCTCCCCAGAGTATCTTCCTCACCACTCTTTGCCCCCGTTCTTCCCAGTTTCTGATCCATCAAAAAAAAAAAAGTTATCTAAGGTTCGGAGGTGCGTTTCTCACAAATGCGATCAATTCTCTCACACCTTCCCTAGAGATGATTCTATTCTCTCAAACAGCGCTTTCTCTCCCTCTTGCCAGAGCAGGCAGAGAAATGGGGACAACCTTCATGAATAAAGGGAGTGTGCTTGTGTATGTAGACGGGGTTAGGGAGGAGTGGGAAGCGGTAGGTCCTGAGGAAAACTGGATGCTGTGTACAGGGAAAGAGATGCCAAGTTGAAAGCCCTGGTGCAAATAAAGCGCTCAAGCAGGCCTGTGTCCATTAAAGTAATAACATCATTGCATGGCAGGTTTATCGCTCCCTTGCAGCTCCTCAGCGTGAGAGCTGTGGCTCTCTCTCAAAATGAGAGGGGTTGCCGCTGCTCTCTCTCAAAATGAGAGGGGGTGTGCAGGGTCAGGTCTGCCTCCCTGCCCTTCCCCTGCTTCCCCCAATATCCTTGGACTTTTCCCAGCCTCCAGAACCATCACTAAAAGTCATTTCACTCTTTAATTAGATTTTATGGAGTAAGGGATTGGGAGGGGTGCTGGGAAAGGCGTTCCTATGCCCTCTTTCCGCCAAGTGGGAGAATGCTGTGGATAGGGGAGGTGGGACAATGGTTGCCATGGAGACATATTCCCAGACATACAGACACACACTCATTTTAATGCCATTTTTTTCCCCTTCCAGCAGGGGAAGGATCCAGTGCCCTATTTTTAGTGTCAGATTTCAGCAAAACAATTCACTTTCATTTCATCACACACATACTGCTGAGTTTTAAAGTAGGTCACATTTTCTAACGGTATCAAGAGCTCTGATCTGTCTTATTGGAGTGGTGCAAGCTTCCATGGAAGATTTTACTGATTGGGAGGAAGATCTCAGACTTGCTCTGTTACAGCTTTCTTTCATCTGCATTTGACAGGCATTTGAATAGGAAGAAGGACTAGCTGTAAGTAAATTCACATCTGAAAGACAAATGCAACAGTGATCCTGTTAAGGTGAGGTTGAGAAATTAAAAATGACAAAGTCGTCTGTTATTGGGTTATTTGATTATCATTCATCATTACAAAAATGTTCCCTGCATGCCAATACTGAGCAAGCCCACCCTGGGGGAAGAACTCAAGTCCTGACTGATAGCTGTCCAACTTAAAATTTTTGACATTTGCCCCCAAATGGACTGTGAATGTCGAAAAACGTGAATCTAGAGTTTGAAGTTTTCTCTCTACCCTATTCCAAGTTGCTGTTGTTCAGTGTTTGTGTCTGAATTTCTTGTTTTGTGATCTTTGCCAGACCTCAGCAATCCTGCTGTGATTAGAATACCCCATTGACTGCAACAAGCAGAACTTGCCCAGGGCAAGACTAAATGGGCCAGGCGGCTCCCTGCAGGGAGCCTTGACCCATCCCCTGGATCTTTCCAGGGTCTTCTGTGCCCACCAGGGTCAGTATCTCTTTCCCAGACGTTCCTCGGGGAAAGGCTGCTCCTCTGCTCATGCAGCCCAGTGGGTATCCACTGGAGCCTTTTGGGTATAATCAGAGAGCTCCATCTACACCAGCAGAGACTTCTAGCTTTCCTTTCATAAGAAAATGGGAAACTCCCTGTGTACAGAACCCAAAGTTCCACAGCCTTGACCAAAGCAGCCAAAAAGGAAATGAAAGACTGCCATGAAATAAAAAAGATGTAATACTGTATTATTCAGGTAGTGGATGTTCAGTAGAGTTTATTTTCTACTTCATAATTTTTAATATTTTCAAGCTTACATGAACATACACTGAGTTCTTAGAAAAGAAGTAGTGAAATATGAAAACCTCATCCTGAATGATGGTCGCATGCTAAGTGTTATGCTGGGTGTCTATGTACAATCCTCTCAACAATACTGTGTGCAGGCCTTGTCATCTCCAGTCAACAAAAGGAGAAACTGACAAGGAGAGAGTTTTCCCACGCAAGGGGAAGAGTCAAATCACACATCTGTTCACATTCAAATCCAAGTCTTAACCTCCTAACCAGGTACTCAGCAAATACTTACCAAATCTTCACAAAATGAGTAGGTTTGTTTTTTAATTCAATGAAAAATATTGAGATGCAGAAAGGTCAAGTAATTTGTTTCCAGTCACACAGGTATTGAGGATATTTGTGGATATATATATTGTGGATATTTGAATACAGGTTTGTATAAATCCCATAGTAGAGCCATAGTCATGGATTTAGACTGGGGCAGGGGCTGGAGAGGTGGGAGGATATGTTGAGAGAAGCCCTAACTGAGCACTCTGCAATACAGACGTCCTTTATCACATAAATACAACATGGCCAACATCCACACTGAAGCATTCGTTCAAGTCGTAGCTGCTCTACTTTAGATTCAGCTGCTTGCTAAAGCACTAAGCAAGCAGTGAATGACAGACCAAATATTTGGACTCTGTCATCTACATGAGAGACCTGGATGGAATTTAGGCTCCTGGCTTTGGCTTGGAGCTGCCCAGCTATTCTGGCCATTTTGGGGAATGAACAAGTGCATGAAGATCTCACTCATTCTCTCACTCTTTCAAATAAATAACTAAAACATCTCTAATAAGTAAATGGATAAATAAACTCTTGGATCTGTTGGTAGTAGCAATTAAGCCTACCCAAAATCTAACATACCAGGAGTAGGGTGAAAGGGTATCATTAGGAAATCCTAAAGTTCATGAGCAACAGGACAGTAGGAAATGAAATTGAAATTAACCAATTACAAGATAGTAGGTAAGTGGTACCTGCCATTTTTTCTACTTTGTATCTGTCATTTAAACTGATCAATAGCTAAGTAATTTGGGAACTTAAAAGTTAAACAAACAAACAAACAAAAAACTCAGGACCTGGCGCAGTGGCCTAGCGCCTAATGTCCTCGCCTTGAAAGCCCCGGGATCCCATATGGGTGCCGGCTCTAATCCCGGCAACTCCACTTCCCATCCAGCTCCCTGCTTGTGGCCTGGAAAAACAGTTGAGGATGACCCAAAGCCTTGGGACCCTGCACCCGCGTGGGAGACCTGGAGGAGGTTCCTGGATGCTGGCTTCGGATTGGCACAGCACCGGCTGTTGCGCTCACTTGGGGAGTGAATCATCGGACGGAAGATTTTCCTCTCTGTCTCTCCTTCTCTCTGTATATCTGACTTTGTAATAAAAATAAATAAATCTTAAACAAAACAAAACAAAAACCTCACAAATGTGCTGAGCCCCAAGGATATATCAGTCGGCAGTGGCTCCAAAGTTCCAATCAGGTGCCACTGAAATGCTCTGCTAGCAATAGGCAATGGATGAGTGGTTATTATCAACTAAAGTTGCTTCTTCCCCTCACACATATTTCAAGTGGCCTTAGCTAGCTGCAACAAAAGTGGACTGAGGCAGAAGTCTGTAATTAAGAGATCAGTGTCTTCAAGTTTTTAAACTATTTTTAGACAAAGCTCTTTGGCTATTGTTAATGCTGCATGCAACTGATAGAAAGCAAATGGAAAAAATATCTGTTGAATTTTTGAAGGAATTTCACTGCCAAAGAGCCATAAACCTTGCCTGCCAAAGCTTGGGACCACTTCATGCTTAAGACAACTCTTGTGTCTCCAAGTCTGCATCAGCAAAAAATGAACTAAGAAAACTGGAAGCCTCCAACCTGGCATGGAGACTTCAATTCCTCCTGCTTCAGACACCAATATGGAGGACAAGTGGACTCCGAGGTATCCCACACCCAGGACAGTCAGAAGACCCCTTCTCTTGGAAAAGAGCCTCCTCCACTGTTCTTCAAAAACTTGACCATAGTTATAGCCATCACCTGCTGCCTCCTCGGATGAATGAACAGGAAACCAGATTGGAAGCAGAGATGTTAGAACACAAATGGGCAGTCTGCTACAGCATGAAGTGTCCTAATCCGCTGTCACTACAAGCACCCTTACCAAATGTTCTTAAGGGGAGAAAGAGTTCCCTTCTTTTTTATTTTCCCTTCTTTCCCTTGGATGGAATGAAGTTGTGAAGGCTGGAGCTGAAGTGGCCATTTGGGACTAGGAGATGATTGGATTAAGGATATGGGAATTGCACAGATAAAGAAGAATAACAGGGGAGAGGGAGAGTTGAGAACCTGCTGCTGCAAAACCACTTCACACTCCGCAAACACCTATCCAGACTTGCACGAAAGAGGAACACACGGCACGTTGAGGGGTGCAGAAAGCTCGATGGCCTGCTTCCAGACCTAATACTGCCTAATTCAGGAGAAGTTGCTTGTTTGATTTCTTCCAATCTCCTTAAATTGAGCAGCTTTGAGAGACCCAAAGGGAATCAGAGACGCCACCCATTGCAGTAGCATGATGCTCTTATCCTGGGTTGCATCATTTATCTCATGCTCAGGAAATGTGCACTTGTCATGCCTACATCTATATCCTTATCAATCTTCCTGGAGAAAACGAATTTCTGTCCCTTTTGGAATTGAGACACTGCAGCTTCAGAAATCTGTGTTTTTGCCAAGGCGTTTGTCTGCAAAACCCCTTGTCTGCTGGGTTTTGGAAGAGGTACCCAATTGGTATGGCACATTGGGAGTTCTGGGTCTGAGAAGCTGATCGCATGCCCTCTCAGAGTGAAGCCAACTTTAACACCCTGGCAAATATTTACATTTTGCTCCACCTCATTGGGTACAAAACTGTTTTTACTCTCTAGCTCCTTACATCCCTCACTGACTTCAATTTTTAATGTGGAGATTTTTGTACTTAATTTCTTCCAAATGACGTTTTTTCAAATTAATTGAATGCAGTCATAGCCTTGTATGATTCTACCTAATTACTTAACCACTTCAGTCTAACATTGATTCAAAGATTTTGTTATTGGTTGTCTAAATAGGACTGCTTCCCTTCCGCTTCCTCTCTTGTACAAGGATAACACTTGCTTATAAATGAGCAAAAGGAAAGAGCAACATCAAGATAAAGTGCTGTGTTGTTCTTCCCTTGGAAACATGCCTGGGTTCCAATTTGAACTTGGGATAGAAACTATAAAAGATTCTGCCAAGAGTACTCCAGTTCTGATAGGCAGCGTTAGAGGAGTTTTTGTTGCCAAGCCAGGTCATTTTGCAACTTAGAGATGGGAGAGGAGGAGCAGGCAGGAAAAGGACAGCGCTTACTCACAATGCCATTGTACAGAAATTTTTGTCCCCCTTTCGTCCTCTTTTCCACTTTACCTTCTTCATTTCCTTCTTTCTAAATGTTCCGGTACCTTCTTTCCTACCATTTCTCTTCCCTTCTCGTCTTCTTTCCTCCCACATGCATGGACTATAGTGGTACCCAATCCTTAGTGACAGTATGTCTGGTGAACTTGGAGGGGTCATATGTGGCACTCTTCACAACAGTGTCGGTTGAATTCTTAGTCAAGAGTCAGTGTCTTGTGCCAACCAACCTGATCCCAGTCAATCTGTGGGACTCTAGGAGTAGAAGCAACTATTGCTTAAAGTTACTGTTTTGGATGGTATGTGACAAACTAAAAGACAATTTAAATAAGCATTTACCATAAGTTATATACTGTTCTAGAATCTGGGCAGTGAACCAAACAAATGCAAATGAACACCTTCATGAGTCCACTTGCTAGGAAGAAACACAATCAATCAAAATGATCAATTTGCACATGGTAATTAGAAGCCAAGGAGAGAACACAGGTGGAAAAACAGAGACCTTGTGACTGGGGGAGTGGGAATCGGGAACTCCTATGTGACAGGGAAGGGCTCACTAAGTGATGATTTTTGAACCAAGAGCTACGAGAAGTGGGAAATCAGCCACATGGGCATCTGGAACAAGCATTGTCCAGAAGCAAACTGCAAAGGCAGTGAGGCAGGACTGTAGAAAGTGTTTTGGCCTTCCAGGGGAGTCAAGTGGAAACTCTGAGCTAAGGAACAATATAATTTGGGTTCTGGTTTAACAAAAGTAGACAAAGGAAAACCAGAGCCCATTCGAAGGTTGTGTGCTGATATAGGAGAGAGAGAGAGAAAGCCCATGTGGCTTAGGTGGCAAGAGTAAGTGGCTTTGTTTCAAAAGTCTAGTTGGGGGACTGGTATTGTGGTACAGTGGGTTAAATTTTAGCTTGCCATGATGGCATCCAACAGGGAGCCAGTTCAAGTCCCAGCTGTTCTGTTTCTCATCCAACTCCCTGCTGGTGTGCCTGGGAAAGCAGCAGAAAATGGTCCAAATGTTTGGGTCCCAACTACTCACATGGGAGACATGGATGGAGTTCCTGGCTTAGAGCAGCATTTGGCCTAGAGTAACCTTGGCTGTTGCAGTCTTTTGGGGAATAAATAAATGGAAGCTCTTTATTTCCATTCCCTTCCCTCTTCTCTGTCACTCTGCCTTTGAAACAAATGAAGTAAATCTGGGGACCAGAGCAATGGCTCAGTGGCTAAATCCTTGCTTTGCATGCACCAGGATCCCTTATGGGCACCGGTTCATGTTCCGGCTGCTCCACTTTCCATCTAGCTCCCTGATGGTGGCCTGGAAAAGCACTAGAGGATGGCCAAAGGCCTTGGGACCCTGTACTCATGTGGGAGACCCAGAGAAAGCTCCTGGCTCCTGGCTTCAGATTGGCTTGGCTCTAACTATTGTGACCACTTAGGGACTGAACCGGCAGACAGATCATCTGTCTGTAAATTTGCCTTTCCAATAAAAATAAATAAAATCTTTAAAAAACACACAAAGGAAATATTTTTTTCTTTTTTAACAAAGACAGTAGAATTGCCAATGGACTGAATTTGGGTTGGGAGAGAGAGAAAGACGTCGAGGATGACAAGACCCAAGCAAGTAAAGGTGATGGCAGATATATGGTAGGAAGAGCAGTCTGCAGGAAACCCATCACCCCCAACCCTAGGCTCAGCCACACCACAGCCTCATGGGAGCTTTGTTTCTTGGCCCTAAGTCATGCTACTTTGCCCCACCTCCCTAGCTCTGTACCTCAGGGAACAAGGACTTGAACTTTGATGCCTTCCCTCCATGGAGACGTCAGACTCTCAGGCAAATAGGCTCCCCATTTCCAGAAGGCCCAGTTCTGGCTTTGCAAGTCTGGGGAAGGTTTAGGGAATGGAGTGAGAGAGAGGGAAGGGAGATAACATCCTGTCACAGTCTCTACAGCAATGGGACTGAAAGTGACCGCACATCTTTGTCACTGAACAAGGACATCTACTCCAGGATGATTTTACCCTGCTTTGGGACAATGGGCCCAACACTGCGACATTGATATAAGCAACCACAGGAAGCCACTTGAAAGAATCTTCACACAACAGAAAAAACACACTTGAATGTAATTTTTTTTTATCCTTGACTGGAGAGGGAAGCCACTCCAACTGCAGAAAAGAAAAACATGTTTATTCTACTGAGTATCTCTTTGGGGAAGCCTCTGACCCTTCTCTTGGTCTTGTCTTACCCATTTTGTGTCTCTTTCTTCCTTTCCTGAACATTGACACGGTACCTTCCTGAAGCATGATATCCACAAGCCAGGGATGCTGAGATTAGCAGGAGGATAATCCATTCATACTTCCTTCTCCTCCTCTTCCCTCCTTTCTTGCCCATCCTTGCCTATTTCTATCCTTAAATATATATATATGTATGTATATATATATATATATATATATATATATATATATAATCTTCCTTGCTTGCTTTCCTAATCAAATACCCCAGGAGAGGTAGGTAATTAGCCCAGAGGATACAAGCCGACTCAAGGAGGGACAAAGTAAGGGGTATGATCCAGCAGTGTTTGGAGAATGGCCACAGTCAGGCCAATTCAGATAAAAAGAGCTGGGGTAGGCATGATGGTACCTGCAGCTCATACAAAAGCTCCAGCTCCAGTTCCAGCCACTCCATTTCCAACCCAGCTTAATATGTCCTAGAAACACAACTCAAGTACTTGGGCCCCTTGCCACCCATGTAGGAGAACAGGATAAAGTTATGGAATCTTGGCTTTGGATGTTGGCTGTTTGGGTAATGAGCCAGTGGATGGAAAAATGGTTCTCTCCCTCTCTTTTCTCTCTCTCAAGTACATGCAAATAAATAAATAAGTGAACTTCTGAACAAAGGTAATAGAAGCTAGACTTGCTACTGTTGGAGAAGTAAAGCACAAATATGGAAAGCGGAACTCATACAAACTTCATGGTGTTGGTTTGAAGTTGAAATTATTAGTGTATTAGTGTAAACAATCACTTGGATATTCAGGTGGATAAATGGAGACATATGTACATATATATTTACATGTATATACACACTCACACAACGAATCTAGAGGAACTGACCCCAAGCAGCAGTTAAGTACTGAAGACTGGGTACATTTAGTGCTCAGATCCGGTCCCCAGTACCCCTCTCTACTCCAAGGCACCACACCTTTCCTTGGACAAACAGCTGCTTCCAGAGTGAATCAGGGAAAGGATAACATGAGCCTGGAGAATCTTGTTGTGCTGGAAAATAAGGAATTTTTTCAAGAATGATAATGATGTGTCAAAAGAACAATAAGAGGGCTCGGCAGCGTGGCCTAGTGGCTAAGGTCCTCGCCTTGATCCCATATGGCTGCTGGTTCTAATCCCGGCAGCTCCACTTCCTCTCTCTATCTCTCCTCCTCTCAGTATATCTGACTTTGTAATAAAAATAAAATAAATCTTTAAAAAACAACAACAACAAAAAAAAGAACAATAAGATCATCCTGGAGGAGTTTCTACTGACTCATCCTAGAATAACTAGAGGATCGGAATAAATAATGATACACCCAGCACAACAGCTCAATGGCTAAATCCTCACCTTGCAAGCACTGGGGATCCTATGTGGGAACCGGTTTGTGTCCTGCCTGTTCTGCTTCCCATCCAGCTCCCTGCTGATGGCCTGAGAAAGCAGGAGAGGCTGATTCAAAGCCTTGGGACCCTGAACCCACATGGTAGGTCCTGAGGAAGCTCCTGGCTCCTGGCATCAGATCAGCTCAGCTCAGCGCCAACCATTGTGTCCTTTGGGGTGTAAACCAGCGGATGGAAGATCTTTCTCTCTGTCTCTCCTTTTCCTTGTAAATGTAATATACCTTTCTAGTAAAAAAATAGATACATCTTTTTTAAAAAGAAAGAAAGAAGGAATGATTACCCATGAAATAAAAGAGAAGCTCAGGTGTTCACACAGGCATACTGTTATACAAATGAGGAAATGAATGTGAAGAAAACTGTTTCTTGCTATAGAAACTCAGCTAACAAATGCAGAATAAGTCATGCATGAGAAGATACCACCAGTGAGATGATTAGTTTATTCCAGAATCATCATAGGCTGATGGTGAAGATTGTGGCTGGAGATAGAACCCGGGACACACCCACCTTGTCATGGGCATCTCCAAATGCAGTTGGGTGGCTGTACTCTGACTGACAACCTTTCAGAGCTGCTCACCCAGCTGCACATACCTGTCTGACTCCCAGGCTCTGTCTCTCGATGCTTCATGACCAAATTCATGGGCAGAATTTTATGAAGAACTTTTAAAAACTATCCAGTTACTTTTTAGTTTATTTGAAAGACAGACTGTGAGATCTTCCACTCACTGATTCTCTCTTCAAATGCCTGTAACAGACTGGGCATGGGCCAAGCCAAAGCCTGGAGCCAGGAACTCCATCCAGGCTTCCCATGTGGGTGGCAGGGCCCCAAGCGCTCAAGTCATCACTCACTGCCTCCCAGGGTTTGCATTAGCAGAAAGTTGGAACTGGAAGCAGAAGCAGGACTCAAACTCAGGCATTCCAATATGGGATGCAGATGTCTTAACTACTGTGCCCAACACCCAACCCACAGGCAAAGCTTTTTAAACTCTTCTTGGACTTAGACATGGTATCAAACATCTTCTAATACAGTGATGACTTAATAGCAGCAAGCACTCAGGTTGAGTACTTGCCATGAGACAAGTGGTTTTCTTTTTTTTTTTTTTTGGTGTGTATCTCTTGGTTTAATCCTTACAACAATCCTTCTAGAAAAGACTTTTCTTACACACACTTCACTCATAAGGGCACTTAGGTTCAAAGAGATCAACTAACAGTTTTGTGAGGAAAGGGAAATGGCTGGTAAATGTGAATAATGCAACTTGAGGACCCAAGTGTCTCCAGGTCCATGTGTTGCCTCTGAATATAAATCCACTCTTAACAGGAGTGCCTGGGGATGGCATCAGGGTTTCAAACAGGCCCCAGGAGACCCAGTCTCAGCCCCTAGACTGGCACTCATCAGCCAGCAGAATGCGTGTCCACTTCACCATGGGAACTTGTCTTCTAGAGACATATTTGCAAATGCAATTTTTCTCCTCTATCTTTTATTCCAAGTACCTGTGATGGCATAGGCTTGGAAGAGTCGTTTGATTGGGGGGATAGAAGTGTGATCAGGGAGCCAATGGGAGAAGACAGCCCAGGCCCAGGCAGTAAGGGATATATTACTCTGCAGGGAGGTTCAAAACCAACAAATATCCATCTGCTTTGCATAATCACCATGTTCTGTGGCAATGCTGAGCCATCAGTGACACTTGCTTCCCCCACCAAAGGGCTGACTCACCTCTACCCACTTGGAAGAGTTCTAGTCAGCTTTGTCCAGTTTCAAATTTGCAGAATATGGTTCGAACATAATAGTTGCTCAGTAAACATCACTTTTTTTTTTTTATATTGATGTCACATTGAACTCAGAAATGTACACAGGCCTTTAAAATTCAGGTGGGGGCTTTTGTGGGTAGATCCTACTACAAAGAAAATTTGTAGCAACACAGGTGCCCTCAGCTAGGAAAGCTAGGTGCGAGGAAAGCAAGGTAATTGTCCAAGGCAAGGTACAACTAGGCTGCCTTGAATTCCCACCATCCTTCAGGAGTTGGACCTGCCACTAGATGAGTTCATTTATATAATTTATTTCCTTTTTTGGGAAAACCAGCAAAAACCACCTCATAATTCAGAATATTAAAGGATTCATTAGTTGGACTTGAGTTTGGGATCACAGGGGAAGTCAAATACTTTGAAAATAACTTCTACTGCACAGACACCCTCCACTCTCAAATTACCCAAACCAGCTCATAATTGGGAGCAGCTGGCAGGACCAGAACAGGGGAGAATGAGGCCCTGCCCTGAGCCAAGCTCAGGTTACAAATTCCATCCCTAGACAGATGCTGATCCGGATCCCTGAAGAGTTAAGAAGTGGGAGGTCAAGGGAACAGAGCTTAGGAGCTGGAATGTAAATTGGCTAAGGAGAACCTGAAAATGAATAGTGCGTACAAAAGCAACACTGGCTCATGGCTGTGTCTAGAACAGAATGTATATGAAATAACAGAGTGTGGGGCTTCAGCCTCAGCTGAATTGCACTTTTATGAACTGGCATCCTTTATCTCGTACTTCACCTCTTCCCACCCTGTATCTGTGCTTACCCTGAATGTTAGGTTGACTCAGCTTGAAAATACAGAGCTCTCTCTCTCTGTAACTAGGAAAGAGCAGGTTTAAAATAAATAGCATTGGGAGTGCCTGGGGTTCCCTAGCTGCCTCTATGTCCTAAGTCTGACTTCCGGCTACTGCAGACCCTACCAGGAAGCTGTGACCTGACTCCTGGCTTCAGGCCTACATGGAGCCTGGGAGAGCAGCCCAGGGAATGGGAGCTCTCCGTGTCTCTCTCTCACCCTCTGTCTCTCAAGGAAATAAGGAAATAGACACAGCTTTCTAAAACAAGCAGTCTCCATGCTTCCTAAGCTCCGGGATTCCTTGAGATCTGCTTCTTCATGCATTCTTGCTAGGCCTTCCTGGCACCTTGGCCATGTGCCTATATTCGGCTTTGGCCCAAGCCAGAACAGCGGCTCTGCTCAGGAGGCCCACCCTCCCAGCATTAAAACCAAGCTCTCTGGCCTGGGACGGGGAAGATGCAGAAATGAAGCAAGCCCACCAGAACATGCACAGTTATTCCACAGAGTCAAGTAGGATGGATGGCCATTAGCAGCTGGTGGCTGTGGGGCTGCTGACTCTCCCCGACTGAGGGGTTTCTGTGGTGTGACCTTGACTGTTTACTCTAGTGCCAACTCCTTTGATTCTCACCAGTTTACTGAGCCAGATTTCCCAGGCTCCCTGTTTAGTTCTGTAAACTATCTGAATGCTGGCCTTTTTTTTTTTTTTTGTAAGCTTAAATGAGTCAATTTCTGGTGTCAGAAAGCAAGAACCCTGACAGATACAACATCTGTCCCTGCTAGACTTAGGAAACCAAGACCAGTACTTAGGCCGGAAAAGAGGTGCAGGGGTGAAAGCAAACTGTAGAAGTGGAATAAAGAGAAGGAATTGGGAGGCAGTCGGACTAAAGCATTGCACAAGCATGGGCAGAAAGCAAAGGAATTGGCAGGTGAGGCAGAACAGCCTGGAAGGGGTCATGTACCTTGTTAATGCTTGTAATAGGAGATTCGAAAGAAGTGGCTGGCTTCCCTGAGGTATTCCTGCACTTCTATTTCTGGCAGACAATGTGGCTTAAATGATTTTTTTTTTTGTGACTGTTTTAGAAACAACAGTTCTTTGTTTCAGATTTGCTTCTGGAAGTAAATGAAGGTGTTAGCTTTTACTTTCTACATTTGTCAAGCATCCTGCATGCTTGGAAGCACACAGATGAATGAAGCATGCTTATGCATAGAGTTATATGATAAATATAAGCATGAGAAAAATGGCTCTTGGGCTAGTTGTGTAGGTGGGGAAGTTTTATGTAACAAGCCTGCTTAATGTCTCAGAGGGAAAACATGACTTACGATGCCATATTAACATATCACTCGTCATACTGGGAAGACAGAATGAAGAATATTTGACAATTAATAGCAATCATAGCAAAAATTATGATTAAGTGCCATCTGCTGGCTTCTGTAGATTTTATTTTTATGTTGCTTCAAGCCCATCCTCATAATTACTGAGCATCTCTCTCTTGCTGAGTTTGCACTTCCTCACTCCATATTTGGTCTAATGAAAGCTGCATGTTGTGGTTTTCATGTGTGTGGGGGGCATGTGTACATGTGTGTGAATGAGGTTAATCTAGGAGCACAAGTTCACCTTGTTACAAATCCACCTTCTTCTCAATTTTGGTGTGAAAGAGTAGACCAGGGTGTATTTTAAAATTCTGTTTTCGTAGCAGATGGCAAAAGCTCTGTGTGCTTAGCATGTGTATGGGAGAGGGGAAGGCAGGGGGCTGGTTCTTTGAAAGTGACTTCTGTCTTTGGTTTCCTTCCTCTCCTCTGAGACTGTATATGGTTTGCATCTCAAAAGCTCCGTCTAGCTTGTGACAGGTAAGGAATCTCCCCGTCTCTTTGTGGTGACTTGGCAACCAGTGTGCCTCTTGTAGGAAGGGAACACAGGTTCCCCAGCCCATGCACGTGTCTCACCTCTTCCTGTGTGTCTGCAGCTGCAACCTGGCCTGGGTGTGCTCAACAGGAAGCAGGTCTTGTTCTCAGTCAATTGTCATGACTTGTGTTTACATAGGGAGGCAACAGGGATGGGTCAGCTTCACTTCCCACCAAGTAGATCTTTGGTCTGCTTGTTTACCTGCTTAATTTGAATTCCAAACACTTAACAAAAAAAAGATTTATTTATTTGGGGGCCAATGCGTTGGCTCTACTGGCTAATCCTCCACCTCCAAGCGCTGTTATCTTCTATGAACCTGGGAAAGCAGCCGAGAATGTCTTAGGTCCTTGGGACCTGCATGGGAGACCCCTAAAAAACTTCTGGCTTCTACTTTCAAATTGGCTTAGCTCTGGCTGTTGTGGCCAGTTAGAGGGAGTGAACCAGCAAATGGAAGATCTTTCTTTCTGTCTCTCTTTCTCTCTGTACATCTGCCTCTCCAATGAAAAGGGCAGAATTATGAAAAGAGAGGGAGACAGCAATTGAGATCGATCTTCCATCTGCTGGTTCATTCCCCAAACAGCCACAAAGGCCAGGGCTGGACCAGGCTGAAGCCAGGATCCAGGAGCTTTTTCTGGGACTCCCACCTGGAGGATGGCCCAAGTGCTTGTGCTTTCCCTGGTGCAATAACAGGGTGCTAGATTGAAAGCAGAACAGCCAGATCTCAAACTGGTGCCCATACAGGATGCTGGTGTCACAGGCGACAAGTCTTCCTCTCTACACCACACCAGCCTCTCAAATGCATTTTTGGCCACTAATGCTCATTAGTTCCTGAGTTACAGCAATGGTTCACATTTACTGCATGTCTAGTAAGTTTAAGGAGCTGTGAAAAACTAGAAATCTCTTTCTAGCACTAATTTATGTGTTTGAAATCAGTCTTCTGAAAGCTTCAACATCTAATATCAAATGAATGACGTGTATTTATGATCTGAGGGCTACATGATACACAATAGAACATAGGTGATATATTTGTGCTGTAAAGTACAAGGAGACAATGAATGAAATGAATTGTGACAGCTCTGTTTTTTTAATTTGACTAAAAATGGGAATCTAAACATCACCAGTTTTGTTTCATTATGGAAGATTTTTAAAATTTTTATTGTCAAACAGTGTTTGTTTTCCTAAGAGCATGGTGGTTCAGAGAGGAGAGTAAACAGTGCTGGGCGCAGAAAGGGCATAACAGAGCAAGGGGATGTGGAACGGGACCCTGGGGTGAATGGTACAATTCCCTTTAAACAAAAAAGATGTATTTATTTGCATTGGAAAAACAGATTGAGAGAGAGAAGGAGAGACACAGAGAAAGATCTTTCATCCACTGGTTTCCCAAATGGCTGCAGTGGCTGGAGCTGAGCCAAACCAAAGTCAGGAGCCAGGAGCTTCTTCCAGGTCTCCCATGTGGGTGCAGGGTCCCAAGGCTTTGGGTCATCTTTCACTGCTTTCCCAGGCCACAAACAGGGAGCTAGATGGGAAGTAGAGCAGTTCAAGCCCAAACATGAACTGGTGCCCATATGGGATCCTAGTGCCAGTCAAACACTTGTGCTTGCCCTCAGTTCTTTCATATCTTTTTTTCTTAGTTAAAAAATATTTGTATATTTGAAAGGTACAGTGATGAAGTTCTATCAGATGGTTTACTCTTACAAATGGCTATAACCACCAGGGCTGAGCTAGACCAACACTAGGAGGCAGGAATTCCATCTAGGTTTTCCGTGTGGGTGGCAGGCACCCAAGTATTTGGGCCATCTTCTGCCTTCCCAGGTGCATTAGCTGGGAGCTGGATTGAAATGGTGCAGCCAGGACTTGAGCTGGTACTTCAATATGGGATGCTGGGTTGCAAGTAGAGGCTTAACGTGTTATGCCACAACACTGGCCCCTATGGCAGATTCTTAAGATGCACTAGATACATTTCTTGCACTTTACAGCTTAGTCAGCTGAGGTTTATAAAGATAAAGCAATTTCCAAATCCTACAGCTATTAGAGGTGAGAAGTGGTGTGGGGGGTTATAAGTTATGGGAACTCTGTGACATATATTTTTTTCCTCTCCCCTTACACTTAGATTTGCCAGCCCTGTGCAACCAGCTCTCCCTATGGCTCCCCTTCTGGGAGCGAGACTGTGCAAGCTCGCCATGGCCCGTGCTTACTGTCCCTGTAATCTTCCTCATCTCCCTTGTGTGCTTCACTCAAGCAGGCAACACAGGTTGGAGCTCTCCAGGCGTGGCCTCGGGTACTGACATGCAGGATGGGTGGGTAAGGACTGCCCTCATTTTGCTCCTTGCGTGGGACCACTCCAGCCATGCTTACTTCTGTCTGAGTTCCCCCTGCCACGACCTTTTGATTAGAGCACTTGACAGTGACTTTTCCTTCCCCAGCCCACTCCAACATTTCTAAAGAAGCCACTTCTATCCATGTCTCCATCTCAGGGTTGGCTCCATATGACAAGGTGCCTCCACATGGGACTATGTGCCCCTTTCAACGACAGCTATGTGGTCCCAAGGACTGGGAGCGCTGTCTGCCAACAGCCTCCAGCTGTCAATCTTGGAGTTTGCTTTTCACACCGGCCCTCCTCCCCCCACCTGCCACACTCCATCAGCCAGCTCCCTAGTATTGGTCAGGGAGGGGGCTGCACAGCCGTGGTGGATGTGTCCTGGGAACCGTACTAACCACTGTGTGTTGTGATCACAGGGATCCCGGGTCACAACAGAATAACACTGTGAATTGAGGTTTGCCTGGCTCCAAAGCCTGCTTTGTTTCCAGGTATCACTCTGTTTCCTGAAAGTGAGCCTTCTCCCTCTGGCTTTGGCTGTGTTGGGGCTCTGAAAACGGTGCTCCAAAAGTGTGGCACTTCAGCACACCAAGCCGTTTGAAGTAAAGGACATCAGAAGCCCTCAGAGGCTGCCTCAAAAGCAGTCTCTCTGACCTCCTGCCCGGCTTTCTTCCCTGAAGCTATTCATAGATACCAGAATTCCTCCTCCCTGAGGCAGATCATAGAAACTAGCCCTTCTCCAACAGCAAGCTGATCCTGCAAAGGTCACTTTCCCCCTTCTGTCTTGAGGATCCTTACTGAGCCCCATACCTGGAAGGAAGAATGCTACCCAGAGGCCAAGAAGACCTTTAATGGGCAGGCCTTGCTGGGGTGCCCCGCTCAGTCTGCTAGATCACATCATGTCCTTTTGTCTAATCTCATTTCTGTGTAGCTGCCTATTCTTCATCAATCCTACACATCTAAGTGGTTTTTCCCAGGGTTTTGGATCCTCCCTTTTTTCTTCAATTGTTTATGTTATCTAATCTATTGAAAACACACACACACACACACACACACACACACACACACACACACACACTCTCCTATCCATCCAATGGGGCACTCTCCAAATGCCTGTGATAGTCACAGCTGGGTCAGGCAAAAACTAGGAATCAAAAACTCCATGTGCGACCCCCCATGTGGCTGGCAGAAACCTGATTACTTGAGCCATCACCTGCTGCCTCTTGGGGTGTGCAGGATGGAACGGAAAGCAGAGCGGGAGCCCTAACCCAAGAACTCCTATATAGGACAAGGGACGCATAAGGGTCATCTTAACCACTGTGCTCAATGCCCACTCTGGGTCTTCGTTTCTGGTTTCCCATGCACATAAATCTTGTGAAAATACTTTTTTGTTGTTGTTATGAAGCCACCTTTGGCATAGACGTTGCCTGTAACCGAATATGATGGATGAGAAAGCATAACACTTTTCTCCCCACATCTCCCTGCTACCTCTCTACATTAGGGCTTCTCATAAATGTCACGCCCTTTGACCAGCTTAACGGTCCTGGTTGTGGCTAACTGGGCAGGGTAAAAGGCAAGGCTTTAGAGTGTGTGAGTGAGTGGGCTAAGGTCAGGGTGCAGAAGTGGGGAGCACGAACTATGACCTGCAGGGCACTTCATACTGCCACAGTACTTTTTATTCCTTTTCTTCTTAGCTGCCATTCAGAAAGAGGGGAGGGCACAATGGGCAGTACCAGGCAAGAAGTGATGAGGTTCTGAGCCAATGGAGAGCAGAAGAGAAGCAGAAGAGTCCAATATGCCTGGACTGTTTCTATATGACTTGGTGCCTGACGGAGGCTAGGGGACCTCCTTAGGCAGGTAGGGTTCACTGGGAAGGCAGGTGCATAGGGAGCATGCTGCCTTTGAGGTTCCTACAGTTGTCCACGTAGAGAGTTGTTATTAGGGATAGGAGCCCAGGGGAGAGGAGGCCTCAACTGGCAATACAAATTTGGGATTATCTCCCTGTAAACAGTGAGTGAGGCCATGGCAAAGCGGACGATGGAAAGAGCTTAGTCGCTGGCGAGGAACTAGCCTGTCATCCGATCCTGGCACCACCGTTTCCTTTTGGCACTGTGATCTCAGTTTCCTCATTTGTAGAACTGAGGATAATGATGCTGACCCTGTAACATTACAATGATGAGCATTTGCACACTTTGTAAGCTACCTAGACAGTAAGAAGAGATCAATAAAGGCTGGCTGTGATGGGGCAAGTGGAAGAGATCACAGGGAAAGCGTGTGCAGTGGGAAGAGTCCCGGGGCGGGGGAGGATAGCAGTGTTCCAGAGATGGAGAAACACCAAGGAGCCAGCAAAAGGACAAGAAAGATATGCCAAGGAATCAGAAGATGGGTGGGGGCCCGGTGCTATGGCCTAGCGGCTAATGTCCTCGCCTTGAACGTGCCCCAGGATCCCATATGGGCACTGGTTCTAATCCCGGCAGCTCCACTTTCCATCCAGCTCCCTGCTTGTGGCCTGGGAAATCAGTTGAGGATGGCCCAAAAGCTTTGGGACCCTGCACCCGCGTGGGAGACCGAAAGAGGTTCCTGGCTCCTGGCATCAGATCGGCGCAGTACCAGCCGTTGCGGCCGCTTGGGGAGTAAACCATCAGACAGAAGATCTTCCTCTCTGTCTCTCCTCCTGTCTGTATATCTGACTTTGTAATAAAAAAAGTAAATAAATCCTTTTTTAAAAAAGATGGGTGGATGCTTCTTGGCAGCAAAGGAAAAAGAGCTTTTCAAAAAGGAGAGGGGATTACTGGGATTAACCCCTGTAGGAAGAGCTGATAGCCACAGAAAAAGAAATATGAAGAACAGGGGCTGATGTTGTAGCATAGCGAGATAAGCTGCCATCTATGATTCTTACATTCTACGTGGGAGCACTAAATCTAGTCCCAGTTATTTCACTTCCAATCTAACTCATTATTATTGTAGCTTGGAGAGTAAGGCGAGGTAGTTCAAGACCCCTGGCAGGACCTGGACCCCTGCCACCCACATGGGAGACCCAGATGGAGTTTCAGGCTTCTAGATTTGATCTGAACCAGCCCAGACTGTTCCAAACATTTGGGAAATGAACCAGAAGATGGAAGATCTCCTTTTCTCTGTTTCTCTCCCTATCTCCGTCATTTAAATCATGTAAATAAATAGATATTTGAAACTGACAACTACGAATGGCAAATAAGTGGTTGCCAAATAAGACACATTTCTATCATTACATAATTAGAAAAAAAGTGTATTTTCTGTATTTCTTTATATGTATTCACAGTGTAGATAGTGAGTGCCTAAGTCTACTCAACATTAAAGAAGTGCTGATTAAAAGAATAATGAGGTGCCACCTGTCACCATGAAATTGGTCAAGATGAAAAAGTTTAATAATTATCCAGTGAGGGGAAACACTGCCTGTGTTCCCATGTTCTATGAGAATGAACACTTGTGTCATTTTTTTATGGATCAAATTTTCAAAGTAAACGCAGAGTGTGAATACACGTGTCTTTGAGCTGGACATTGCACTTCCCGTAATTTACCCAACAACAGCCTCACCAAGTCACAAGAAGATCTTCAAAGATACTCATGATAGCATTGTTTTAACACAGTTTTTAAAAAATAGCCAAATTGGAAGCCACCAAAATATCTACTCCCCCAAAAAAAAACCGATGGAAGAGAATATAGTGTCATCTTGCAGCTCGGGTGGCTTGGAGGGGGTGGGGTCAGAAGAGTAATGCAGGATTCTCAGTACAAGTGTGTCAGGGGTAGCTGAGGCTATGAGCATGAGAACCCACCGAACAGCAGCATGGGCCGCAGGACCACAGGGAGGCGGGATCAGCCCAGTTCTGCTTGGTCTGGTTTGAGAGAGGGATGCTGAGGCTGTGCAACGTGACCCTTCTCTCCAGGCCCATCAATCTTTAATTGTGTTTTTAAAATCAGGATATATTTAGTGTGATTGGATTTCTTGTAAGTGCTGGTCAGAGAGCTAGGTTTTGCATCAAGCCTGGGATGAAACCAAAAGAGAGACAGCCAAACAGATGAGGACAGCCAACATCTAGGTCACACATGTTTGTATAGGGGTTAACAAATATTCTTAAAGTGTGTGTAAAAATCTGTTACCAAGGTGACCGTGATGAGAGATGGGAATGTTATGGGGAGGTGGGCTTTAACTTCTAGTTCACATCCCTCCAAACCATTGGCATTTTTATTTTTAGAGCTATTTTTATAGACTGACATCACTCACAGGATGCAATTGGAGAATGATAATGACTTCTAACCAGTGGAGTGTATAGCATTTCAAGTTTCCCCCAACTTAACACTTGCATGACTATGAAAATGCTGCTGAGTTTTGAAAGAATGTACAGAGGAGGAAGTTGTTCTTGCAAAATGTGAATGGTTCTGGAATTTTATAACTCACATATCACAGAGAACATTGCTGTTGGCTGTATATAGTTTTTATGTTTGCATGCTGCAGATGGTGAGGGCTCGAGGGAGGCTTATTGTCTTCAGTAAGATTTAAGACATTAAACCTTTGTCCAGGGTGCAGGTATATACAAGTACCCTGTTGTTTGACAAACTTTAAGGGAACCGTAACTGTGACCTGCTACTGTTCATAGCAATCCCTATTCTGTCTGATGTAAACATTGCACTATGGCCTAACCCTTGTTCTGTATGATCCATTAAGCCAAAACAAGAAATTGAGTTCTGGCTAATTACCTGAACAGCACTGAGTCATCACACACTCGCTGTTTTCAAGACCTCTAAGACTCATTTTTACCGTAACTCTGAAATTTTACCGTTTGATTCTGCTCCTTAGGAGAGAGATGCCTTTCCTGAGTTCCCAAAGTTCCTGTTGAAATCCTAAGGCTACATTTTTCATTTGGAGGGTAGAATGGTTGTTTACAGTGTTGCTCTCCAGACAGGCTGCAAGCAGAACTGGAAGCCATCACTGCTTCTCTGGCGGAGGATGGTGGGGGGACGTCCTGCTCCCGTTCCTTCTAAATGATGCAAACTTTCCTGGCAGCATACTCAAGTCCCAGGGCTGGGGTTCCAGCACCCCATCCTCTATCAGCAAAGAACTGCTCCCTCTGCTTTCCTGCAGAGCACCCCCTCTTCTTCCCAGTACCCTTTGTACACAACAACCATATCATGGCCCAGCTGGGTCCACACAATCCTCCCCCAGACTTCAGTCCACTCAGATCTCATTCTTTCCTAAATGTCTGCAGCAATTACAGATTGAAATGCACAATTGAGTGAATAAAGCTGCCCTTCAGTGTCCGTGGGCTCTGTATCCATGAGCAGGTGGAAAACACTGCAACAAAGGGGAGGCAGCTGATACAACAGTTAAAGTGTTGCTTGGGATGACCACATTCCATTTCTGGTGCAGATTCCAGGCCCAGCTCTGCTCCTATTCCATCTTCCTGATAATGCACACCATAGGAGGTGGCAGGTGATAATTCAAATATTTGGAGTCCTGATGCCTACAGATGTGGCTTGGATTGAGTTCTTGGCTCCTGGCTTTGGCAAGCTGCTGTAGGCATTTAAGGAGTAAACCAGCAAATGGGATTCTCTCTCTCTCTGAAATTAAAAAAAATTAAAGAGAAAATATTTGAACAAAAATAATTGTGTCTCTACCTAAACATATTCAGACTTTTTTTTTTTTGGTCATTAGTATCTAAACAATTCTAACAGTTACTTCCATAGCATTCATTTTAGGCATTATGGGTAATCTAGAGAGGATTTAATGTATATGATGGCAAGTTCATAGAATGTATGCAAATGCTATCCTATTTTGGGATGGATATAGTAATGTAGAGGGTAAAGCTGCCATCTCCGTCACTGGCATCCAGTTTATGTGTGACAGTTTATGACCTGGCTGTTCTACTCCGAATCAGCTCCCTGCTAATGCCTGGGGTAAGCAGCAGAAGATGGCCCAGGTGCTTGCACCCTTATACCCATAGGAGAGACCCTAATAGAGCTCCTGGCTCCTGGCTTTGTCCTGGCCCAGCTCTGCATTGTAGTCATCTGGGGAGTGAACCAACAGATGGAGGATCTCTGTCTCATCTGTCTATCTAACTCTGCCTTTTAAATAGATAAATCTTAAAAAATGACTATGCTATTTTTTAAAAGAAACTTGAGCCTCTGTTGATTGTGGAATCCAAGGTGGGAGCAGTCCTAGAAGCTACACCATCAGCTCCCAAAAGACAAGTGCCCTTGTGTACACGGAGACACTAGCATTTAGCACTTGCTTTGATTCAACCCCTGAGCATGGAAGGCATGGCAAATTTTTGCAATCTTTGGTCTTATTACATCTCTAACTTATGAGAAAGATATGAGAAGTATGATGGTTTCTCACTACGGCTAAGAATATTGAGGCAGAGAGAGGTAAAAGGACTTCCTACCTCATCCAACTCCTGTGGTAAAAGAAATAGTAATAAATGAGATATCTTCATAACTGATTATTGGAAACAAAATACGTGATGATATTCAAGTGCTCCCACTAGTATTGGAATATTCACTGGCAGAGTCACCTTGCCATCGCTGAATGTGTGTTTTCAGAGCCAGACGCTTTGAAACGATTGTCTGGATGCTGTGCTGGATGAGATGTCTAGACCTGGTCCTGAGGGAGGGCTTTTCCTTTTTGTAATCATTGCTGTTTAATGTCAATCATTTCAGCTACGTTGCTCCTTATTTTCACCCTGGAGATCTAGAGTATTTCATTAGTTTTACAGGTATTCTTTGATGAAAAAGCATGGGTACCAATACCTTCATGTAAGTGACGCAGTAGAGATTTCTGGACAAGAGCAGAGGAACCCACGCAATCTCACACTTACTATTCCAACTCCCAAACAAGCCACAGAACTTCCTGTTATGGAAAGCTGTTGTGCAGCCTCTGCTCTCACAGGCCACATGGCAAGGCAGCAAATCAGGAACTCTGGCAAGCATTCAGATTCCCTGCAGAAAAGCCTCTTTAGCATTATGGGCTCACATTGATGGGAGGGTTGGGAGGAGGCTTGCAGAAAGGGAACATGAAGGTGGCCAAGAGAAAACCTTGCGTTGCTTACAACCCATCCCCAGAGTGCCTTACCAAGTCCATTTCGGAGACAGTTCTTGCTGGAAAATCAGTCTATATCAGCCAACCTAAATGTGCACTTGATAACCGACAAAGCACTTCTCCAGAAATGATCTGACTCTAGTTTCCTAGGCACTAAGAAGAAGGCGAGCTAAGTAGGACTGCTCTCGTGTTTCAAAAGCCTGGAAGTTCAGTGATTAGCCAGTGTCATCTTACCTTTCTTCTACCTCACCAGGTACAGCATAGAACTCAGAAACCAAAGGTTTGGATCTAAGTCCCGTTTTTGCTTTGTACCAGCTTCTGGCATTTGAGCCATTGCCTTACTGCTCTGAAATTATTCTCTGTGAAATGAATATAATGAAATGGATCTTATAAGCCTTAGGTCAGGATTATATTAAATTATGATGCCAGGTGCTCTGTAAACTGTAACATATTACATGAATTTGGTTATTATTAACCGTCAGATGATATGCCATATATGATAACATGTATTTTATCCCATTGAACTTAAAATTTTTTTTGTTTTAATATTAATTCTTAGAAAGGCAGATTTTACAGAGTGGAGAGACAGAGAGAAATCTCCACCCACTGGCTCACTCCCTAAGTGATTGCAACAGCCAAAGCTGAGCTGATCTAAAGCCAGGAGCAAGCCAGGAGCTTCTTCTGGGTCTCCCTCACAGGTACAGTGTCCCAATGATTTGGGCCATTCTCCACTGCTTTCCCTGGCCACAAGCAGAAAGCTGGATGGGAAATGGAGCAGCCAGAACATGAACAGGCACCCATAAGGGACCCCGGGCAAGGCAAGGATTTAGCTATTGAGTCTCCCGGCCCTCATTAAACTTTTTACTATGACCTTTTCCAAACATACACCAAAGTGTGTTTGAACAAGATGAATGCATTTAAAATAACACAGTTTCCATGTATACAATGCTCAACTCTTCAATTTATCAACATAAAGCATTTCATTTAATCTGTAACCATTATTACCCTAACCTTTGCTAGACTATTTAAAAAATAACTATAGTCTTTATATCATTTAATTTAAAAATGCTGATACATCTTGAAGAGATATGGACTCTAAAAAAATCTATCCACAATGCCATTAAATCTAAAAGAAATCCACACTAATTCCTTAATGCCATCCAATATCCAACATCATAAAGATCCAAGTTATCTCAGGCCTGGTGGCGTGGCCTAGCGGCTAAGATCCTCGCCTTGAACGCCCCGGGATCCCATATGGGTGCCGGTTCTAATCCCGGCAGCTCCACTTCCCATCCAACTCCCTGCTTGTGGCCTGGGAAAGCAGTTGAGGACGGCCCAGAACCTTGGGACCCTGCACCCGCGTGGGAGACCTGGAAGAGGTTCCAGGTTCCCGGCTTCGGATCGGCGCACACCGGCCGTTGCGGCTCACTTGGGGAGTGAATCATCGGACGGAGTATCTTCCTCTCTGTCTTTCCTCCTCTGTATATCTGACTTTGTAATAAAAATAAATCTTAAAAAAAAAAAATCCAAGTTATCTCATGAGTGGTTATCTGCCTGCATTAGGATCCAGAGAAGGCACACATAGTGCTTTTGGCAAAAGCTACCCTTGCTGCCCTATTGTTTTAAACTTTCCATTTGTCTTTTGACAGTATTGAGCCATTTGTCCTACAAAATCGTCCATCTTTTGTATTGGCCTATTGCCTTCTCATGTTTTTAACATGTGCTTCTATTCCATATGTTTACATAAATCAGTGACTATATCTAGAGGCTTGAGCAGTGCCAGATTTCTATCTCTGGGACAAAGTCGTTCTTCGTTGGTTCTATTTGCTATTGCATCATATTAGCAGGTCAATCTGCTTATCTTTCTTCTTGTGCTCCTAAGATTGATCGGATAGTTTACACCATGGTTGGACCAGACTTCATGGAGACTGACTTTTGTGTAATTTCAGGGGCTTTTTTTGAAGAGAAGGAAATCAAAATTACAAATGTAAGATTAGGTTCTAGGTCTTGGGATGGACTCCTGCAAGTGAGAATTGTTGAAGCTTACACAGAAAGTTCATGATAAATCCACTTCAGGTTTCTGGGGATAGCAATCAAATGTATCCATAAAGTTTCCCATCCATCTAGTGACTAATGGCTTTAACTCCCATTGCTGTGGTTACATTGATCTGTTTTAAACAATTTCTATTTATCTGAAATTCAAAGGGAAAGGAATAGACAAAGAACAAGAGATTTTGCATCTACTGGTTCACTGCACAAATGGCTACAATGGTCAGGACTGGGCCCGGCCAGAGCCAAGAACTGGAAGCCTCATCCTACTCTCCCACATGGATAGCAGGGGCCCAAGGACTTACGCCAACATCCTGTGCCTTCCCAGCTTCTTTGCGGCTAGGAGATGGAGCAATGAAACAACCAGGATGCAAACTGGTAATCTAAAATGAGATGTTGGCACTGCAAGTAGTAGATTAACTTATACTCCATAAGGTTGGCCCCATAGATGTATTTTCTCCACTGTAAAATATACTAATTACCTCAAAACTTACACTTTTATTAGGTGGTCTTTTTTAATTATAGAAGACTTTTCCTTCATCCACTATTTGACTACCTTGTGACTATCATGGGTGCAGAAAGGAGATTTAAACCACATAGTAATTGAAACAGGAAATTTTTAATATAGGAAAATATTAACTAGGGATTAGGAAATGCTGAAGAACATCGGTGTAGCAGATACAGGGAACAGCTGCTACTTCTTGAGCTGAGACAGAGCCTGCATGGAAGTGACAAGCTAGAAGTGGGTCTCCCTAACCCCACAGGTGGAGACAGTGGCTGGACCGCTCAGGTTAGGGGAGAAGTTCACTGAAGGCTGGGGTTAGCATGCAAGAAACTTCCCATCAGGGAACAATCAAGATTTGATAGAAATCTACCTGTAGGGTTGCTGTTAAGTCTGCCTACTGTTGGCCTTGGTGCTTTGCAGAAAAAAGAACTGAAAGAGGAACTATTCTTCCTGCTTCGTCTTCCAGCACCCTCTACTGTCAGCAGATTTACAATATGCCAGCTGGGGACAGGAGAAATGTTTCCAGGGTCCAGCACCAGAATCACAAAACAGCAAAAGAGGATGGATTTGGAGCTGAGAGGCAGTACACTGCTGATTGGCACATCATGAAATCTGGTTTGGATCAGAAAGGTAACATAAATGCTTGATCCTCCCCAGTTTTCAGAACAAGGTGGTTCCCCAAGAAATTTTCAGATGGCTGAAATGATTCTATTGTTGTCATGGTTAATGAAATCATTAGGAACTCATGAATTTTAACATATTCAAATTGATCAATCAACTGCAGTTACTCCTCTTTTTGATTGGTAGCATATATTTTAGACTGGCCCACTGCATGAAGAATGCATTTTCTCCCCCTTCAAAGTTTAGGAGACATCAGATGCAAAGCCATCTTGACTCTTTGGTGCACAAAATCCTTAGAGCAAAGATACCTTTGGCATAGAGGGATCTGAGACTGGGGATTACCTCTCTGTTGGTTCAAGCATTAGTGTGAAATATGTGGAACTCTTGTCCTTGGATGCACACTAGATATTAAAGAAAGGGAAGAAAGCTTCTTTAATAAGACAGGCATCCTATCAGGTCCTGCCAATTGGTTTGTCAAGAGCCAAACACAAATTAATGCTTCCCTCACTGCTATGAGGAGAAAGAGATAGGGAAGCATTGGATTAAACGACTGAGGCAGACCTTATCTCCCAGAGGTGGGTGAGACACTATTTCTCACTTCACATGCTCTTCTACAATGTGATCTTGCCAGCCCTCCATCAGGAGCTGGAATATAACTCCCTTCCCCTTGAATCTTGTCTGTCTGATGGGCCATTTATGATCAATAGAATGCAGTGTGACTTCTGAAGTTAGAGCAGACTGAGTCTGGTAGCTTCTGCTTCATTTCTTTCAGATGCTTGCCTTGAGGGAAGCTAGACATTGGGTCTTAAGACCAACTGGCCTAAGTTGGCTATTCCAGATGGGCTGTGGGCTCTCTGGTGGACAATCCATTCAGCTGCATTGTCCATCCCAGCTGAGCCTTTAGATATAACCTCGGGTCCTGCTCACATATGTCTTTAACTGCAAGGCACACCTTAAGTGAACCATGCTTGTCTCAAATTCTTGGTCCACAATTTCATGAGCAAGATCACACGGTTGTTACAGGGTCTTAAATTTGGCTTACTTTGTAAGTCAACAAGTGCAACTAGAATAGGGAGCCTGAAGGTTTTCCTCCTTGCTGAGACAGCTGAAAACTCAAGATTGTATGCACACCTGTGTATTATAGATATTCAACAGAGATTTTAAATACAAGGGTTTCTTTTTAAGATCTGATCTGAGGATTCTTGGAGCCCAAAGGCAAATTCTGAGCATCATGTCCCTTATTTCCTAGTCTGACATGGCCCAGGTCCCACTCTTGGTCACTCATGGGACTTTGCAGCTCTGTCACTGATTCTGGTTGAAAGCAGGAAGTGGTCAGTGGCTTTCTGTATAATGCCTTGATCTTGGGAAAGAAGTAGAAGAAAAAGCAGGAACTCCATAAAAGATCTGAGTTGAAGTACAGAGTCCTTCGCTTCCTAGCTTGGTGATCTTGAGGAATTTATTTAACAGCTTTTGCTAGTTTCTAGTTTCCCCATCTGAAAATGAGAAAAATGATTTTATAATTAAACTATACTTAAGAAACTCTAAGAGTTTCAACCCGTTTGTTTGAGCCAGTTATTTAGATGCTGTTACATATTATCTTTTAAAAGTTTAAAAATACAGAAAATATAGAAAACAAGCATTTACATTCTTATAAGTGGGAATTACCACCATCAACATCTTGGCTTACTTAGTATTATTTTTCTCTTTGTAAGCCACTGTGCTCACTGCTTCTGAAGAATTGAGAAGTATGTGTTTATTATAAATCATGTAACCATACAGAGAAGTACCCCCTAATATGGAATACTTTTGAAAGGTGCAAACTGTGCATTATTCCAATACTTTAATACTTTTGCTGCCTTAGCTAGTATACCACCACATTTTTAAATACTGGAATTTTTACTAGTAAACACAAAGAGATAATTCAGTTGCTTCTACTACCATTCTCCTGGTTTTTCTGATGTTCTCTACCTAGGGTTATTGTTTGAGTACAGCTATTCCCGGTCTTGGTGAGACACTCACATCCTCAGGGGACAACACCCACCATTGTTTGACTCAAAGGGGGAAGTGCCTTTGCCCCCACCTTGCCCTCCACCCTTCCTTTTAACCAATCGCACTCATCTCTGCTCAGCTCAACATGTTCTCTGATGTGTGATTACTGCTATGGAATACTCATTCACAGACTAAGAACCAAATTTTATATCAACTGGCCTTTGGTGGCACCACTGGGAGGGGTATGGCACCCAGAACCTGTGATGCATTGTAGAGATTTCTGTTTAGACTTTGCTTCTGTGTAAGCCACACAGCAATGCTATTTGTGTTTGAGTCTGTCAATCATCCCTCCAAATTTTGTGACTGCCCAGCCTCTCCAAAGCAGATCTAAGGGCTGGTTAGGTCTTGTCAGTGCCCTCCCTTTTGAACAAGATTAGGATTTCTTTAGGTGCAAGGAAATCAATCCAGCACTCAGGGTGCCTCATGAGCCTGTTCCTGTACTGAATTTGAGCGTATCCACACACTTCCATGCAGTCTTATCTTGCACCAAGAGACAATACTTAGTACTGACATACATAAATAAGTTCCATTCAAAAGATGAGAAAGCAAGCAATCATCATCCACATACATAAGCATGGGTTGATCCACACAGAGAACCACCCATTCTGAGCGGGCAAAAGGCCCAGAAAGAGAAAGGCCGAGAGGTGGGAAACAGAGGGAGCACTCTAGTATCACTTCTAGTTGTTCTCTACAGAAGAAGAGAAAGCTATCCCCAGTTGCTGACCATTTTTATGAGGTTGGAGGAACAGGAGGCACCTCTATACGTGTTAAGACCATATGGAAGTCTTATGATACTGCCATAAAATTTCACCTAGATCTTAAATTACATGTTTTCATGGCATCTTCCCTGCTCAGTGGAGGAAAGAGATACATCCTGGGAAAGGAGTGGTTGTTTTGGTTGACAGGTTGGAAGCAGAATTACACATGGTGCAGGCGGGGTTGTGTCTTGCACACACCTCCAGCTCAACAGATTGTATCTAGTTGCCTGCCTATCCCATATCAGGGAGAGAGAGAAAGAGAGAAACAGAGGCTGTCAAAAAAAACCTGTCAAAGGCTACAACAGCCTGAGGCGCAGCCAGAAATCTGAACCTTAATCCAGGTCTCCCACAGGGTGGCAAGTACCTGAGTGTTAGAGAGACAGGAGGCCGATTCTTTTTTTTTTTTTTTTAATTTTAATTTTATTTTATTGTATTGTTGTTGACGATCTTTACATAGTTAATAATGGTTAAAAAAAAAAGGTTCAGGGGGTATAAGGAAGTGGGTAATATTATTATGTCCATATTGTTTCCGTCATGTATCTGAGGTAAAGGGGGATATTGAGGGAGAAGCCCCACCCGGTTTCCCGCCCACCCCAAGTCCCGGATGTGGGGCATGCTCTGAGATATTTGCTCAAGTGGTTTTAATAGTTGTCCAGTTATGAATCGCTGCCAGTTTTGCTTGATGAGGTTGTCCACTGATTGATATGGTCCATCATAAAGTCTCCGTTTGCCCCATATTTCATTGCCAACATATAGTTGAGATGAATGATTGACCTGTGCTGTCTTCTGTCCTTTCCTGGTTAGAGTTCTCAGTCCAGCAGTTCAATTGGGGAGATCTCCAAAGAAACCTTGAGGTATTCCCAGACCAGATTCTTGTATGTTCTAGCAAGCACAGGGCCCGGCACAGTCCATCACCCCGATTAGCTGGTGGTTGCAATTGCTGGGTTGGTTCTGTTTTCAGTCCCGACTTCCACTGGAACCAATGGGTGTTGTAGTCCACTCTGGTTCTGCCCAGCACATACTTGGCCCTTACATCAACCAATGGGAGCTGCAGCCTAGTCGGGGCGACCCACAATAACCCCCACCAGGCCCGCCCCCTACCCTAGTTTGTCAGTATGTGTAGCAGTAGACCAGTCTGTCCCCCATCCCATTTGGCTCTTGTACTTCTCAATGGGTATTAAAGCTTAGTTCCATCTAACCAACTCAACCATCCAGCCCTCACGGATGTTGTTGAGTGCCTCTCTGTCTAGCCACCCCAGCCCCCGTCCTAGTTTTCATGCCCTCCAGCGGGAATAGTGACCCAGGAAGGGGGAACCCACTTTTTCCCTCCCAGGTCTCTCTCAGTCCCGGTTTATGCACTCTTTAGGTAGTTCTGTGATTTGACTTGACAGAATTAGTCCCCAGTGCCAGCTTTTGCCAGCTGATGCTGCGAGGAGGCCGATTCTTAACACAGACAGGCAGAAAGGAGCAGAGTCTCTGAGGAGGAGTAATGCAATCACCAGTCACTGGACGCGGCTATACCAGCCAAAGGCCCCCACCACCAGGAATCTGTTTGAACACCTTGATAATTTCCCTATATACAATGAGTTACTGGACTCTGATCTCTAAGAGTCTTAGGACAAGTACTTCAGTTTCATCATATCAGCATGTCTATGCAAAAAAAAAAAAAAAAAGGTTATTCTGGCTGGCGGCTGCTACCTGAGTGGTTCATAGATGTCCACCTTACTAGCATACATAGTAACCAATCAAGGAAAGCTCCCCATTTAAACACACATAAAAACCCCAAATCACCATATGGGCACCAGTTCATATTCTGGCTGCTCCTTCTAGTTCCCTGCTTGTGCCCTGGGAAAGCAGGAGAGGATGGCCCAAAGCCTTGGGACTCTGAACCTGTGTGGGAGACCTGGCTGGCTTTGAACCAGGTGAGTTCCGCCCATTGGGGCCACTTGGGGGGTGAACCAGTGGATGAAATCTCTTTCTCTCTGTCTTGCCTTCTCTCTGTACATCTGCCTTTCCAATAATAAAATAAAATGAAATAAAATTTTAAAGCAAAAACCGAAAAAACCACAAAACATGACCTCTTCTTCAGCCACCCTTTCTGGGGACTCCTGGTACTGTGGGGGGCGGGGTGGGAGAGCTCTCTCTCTCTCTCTTTTGTTTAATAAGCTTCCTTTGCATTGCTCCCACTTTCTTGTCCTGTGCCCTAAATCCTCATGGGCATGAGACAAGGAACTGGGTGTGGAAGGAGAGAAAGCTGTTACATAAAGAGCTGTATCTACAACACCCGAATATTAGCCAACAGCTGCTGCCTCCCAAGGTGCACATCAGCAGAACTGGGTGTGTCAGGTAGCAGGATAGACATCAGCCAATGTGTGTGAGAGGGGGAGGAAGAGAAAAGAAACGGGAATTGGTGGAGGTCCATGACAAAGAAGCCCAGAAGCGAGCCTTGGGAACAGCACACATATACTCCTCTGAAGTCCTGCCCTTGTCTGGAAGGCCTTGTGGGTGGATCCCAGGGCCCATTCTAGGTTAATCTTCCAGCCCAGCCCCAATAAAGTCTGCCCTAATAAAGCCCCAGGAGAAATTCCAGAAATTCCACGTCTAGCAAGTCCCACACTACCCAGAAGAGGCAGGGAACCACTAAGGGTGCAATGCTAGCCCCTGAAATTCTTCTCTTATGAGAAGAGCAGAACCTCTGTTCTGGACACCTCGGGAAATGGAAGCAGAACCGGGACTGGAACCCAGGCGCTCTGAAATGGGATGTGTGCATCCCAAGCAGTGTCTTAACCACTGTGCCAAACACCTGTCTCTATTGTCTGCACTTAGCCCATTCACTCCTCCCACAAATCCTTTCATAATCCTCAAAGTTGCCTATACCCACCCATATCCTTCTCTCCTATGAAAATGTATGTTTTTGAACAACCCCCAAAACTGACTGAAGGTGATAATAGGATAACTAGGCAGGGAGTTGCTGGATCCAGGTAAGCTAGAAGTCTTGCTGGCCCTGCCATGTAACCTTATCCTTTCATTTGTCATCTTGATACGCCCACATTCCCCGGATTCACCTGTGTCTCATCCAGGACCAGAAAGATGGTGTCACCATGATGATCACATGGAAATTAAACTGTGTGAAGGTGTTATAAAAATCCCAGAAACTGCCACACATGCTAAGGACATCACCTCATTTGTTTATTCATTTAAGGTACCACCTGCTACCTCATAAAAGAGGATATGACAGGTTAGAGGTCTCTCTTTCCTTTCAACCACATTTGGAAGTCCTACTCAGGATTTTTCTCCATCCCCCTCCTCATAGGTCACACTCCGGCCCATTCATAGTGGGCATTTCTCTATCTGGGGTCCCCTCCTCCACTACACATGAACATGTGTTCACTAACTCCCTTTTAATTAAATACTTGAAAGCTATGCTATGTCTCCACTTAGAATTCCTATCTCTGTGAGAGGCAAGAACCTAGAATAAAGATTAACATGCTAGACTACAGGAGTGACTGTAGAACCCCCTCAACATGGGTCTGCTCAACTGATGCACAGAAAGCCAATCACTGGCCCTGGGATGCTGGAAGATAGGAGGTATCTACTACAAAACACCGAACTAGAATCTGGGTGACAGGATTCCTGAGCACTGTGAGGGGTCAGGAGTGTAGCCTCTTCTAGATTGATGTTGGGGTGAGGGTTTGGTTCCTGCCCAGGTTCCTGTTGGGCTGCAGTACTGGTAGGTCTCCTCTGCTTGGTAAGTGACCAAGTGTCCTTTAGGATACTTTCATGATAGCGAAGTGGGCTTCAGTTAGTCTGGAGGCTCCATGTAAGAGAGTAACTTTTTGCTCTAGAACTAGAGTTCCTGGAAAAGAAACTCCTTTAAACAAGACCAAAGCTCAAGAGGTCATCTAGTTGGAAAATGAACAACCTCAAGAGTCCTGCAATTAGAACCATGTGGGGCAGCTTTCCCACTCTCTCAATGGAGTCGATTTTAGCAGCTGGCTGGCTTACTATCATAGAGGCAGAGTGTAAAATGACAGAGTGAGATAAGGAGATGGGGACCTGCCAGATTCTGACATCTGCATTCTTGGCGGCACTGTATGGGGGCCCAGTTTCGAGAGATTCATGCTCTACAATGCACATGACTAAGATAATACACACTTTCTCCTGTTTGCCTGTCTGTGGTCAGTTTACTTCAGCCAGCCCTCAGATACTCGTGGGGAAATCACCGCTCCCCCTGCCTGGCCATTCCTGCTGGCACAGGAAATACAACAAGGCTCCCAGGAAAACATCAACAAAGAGGGATATTGAAAAAAAAAAGCAAAAATTGTTCGTTTTGTTTGTTTCAAATGCCACTTTAGAAAGCAGTTAGCTCAAAGAAAGCTTGCCTGCTGGCATGAGATAGCAGCCAGTCCAGGCAAGCAAAGACCAAACCCAAACAGCCAAATCCAGGGAAGGAACAATTAGATCTAATCTTACGAAGCCATATGTTGACAATGGGATACTGCATGAGCCCAAAAGAGGGGATCATGATGGCAATCTTCCTGGTAACACCTATGGGAGAAGCCCAGCAGCACCCCTTTATCCAGGATTCATGGTCAGAGTGCCCAGCTGCAGCTCTCAGACCAGGATGCCTGCACACCTCAAGCAGGACACCCAGCAAAAATCTCACTGGCCATGACTCCCTCTTGCCTCACTAAAGATCTGCCTGTGAATTCCAGCCAGAGCCACCAAAGGGGACCTGGAGGAAAAAAAAATTCTGAAGCTGAGTTTTTCCCCTGAGGCCCACTCCTGCCTGACCGAGGAGAGTCCTTTGCTAAAGGTAATACATCTCTGCTGTCTGCGTGGGAGTCCTGCCCTGATGATTGGCTGAGGTTCACAGTCCACACCTGTGCCCTCCACACCTGCAACTCTGCTGCCTGGGTTTCTCTTTCTCACCAGTCTTTGTCCAGAGTGAAAGAAGACCCGAAGCAGAACACGGCGCAGTGGCCTGAGTCTCAGCAAAACAGGGAGCTGAGCATGCGGGCTGGGGAAAAAAGAATGTCTTGGATAAAATCGACCTGGAAGGCACAGAGCTCCTCTCACTACCTTCACAAAGCATTTTCTTTTTTTCTTTTTAAAGATTTATTTATTTTTATTGGAAAGTCAGATATACAGAGAAGAGGAGAGACAGAAAGGAAGATCTTCCGTCCGATGATTCATTCCCTAAGTGACTGCAACAGCCAGAGCTGCGCTGATCCAAAACCAGGAACCACGAACTTCTTCCAGGTCTCCCATGTGTGTGCAGGATCCCAAGGCTTTGGGCCATTTTTGACTGCTTTCTCAGGCCACAAGCAAGGCTGGTGGGATTAGAACCGGTGCCCATATGGGATCCTGGCACATTCAAGGCCACCGCTAGGCCACTGCATCAGGCCCCCATAGAACATTTTCAGTTTAAAGTTTCTGCTTACTTCTCCCCAAGTCACCTCCAAGTAACCCCACCAAGCAGGAAACTCCAAAGGGTTTACACTTGAAAGTCAAGCCTTCAAAGTAACTCCCTTCTCTGCTCTCTCAGAAATGTCCTGAAATATGCTTGTTGCCCAGGAGCCTCTGCACTCATTAGCAGTCATAATTTTGTAATTTTGTTAGAGGTTTGAAAACAGTCACAGGTGAGAGACAGAGCCAGAAGAAATATGTCCATACACCTTTTTCCAGGGCTGCCTCTACAACTCCTCCCATGGCCAGAAACCCCAAAGAGATCTTATAGCCCAGAACTGGTACCAACCCCAAATATCCAGATGGCTGCTGTCTGTGTCCCTGGAAAAAATCTACACCCTATGATGATACCCTTACGACAAAATGACTAACACTCCCACCTGATGCCAGGGCACTTCTAAGACTTCCTGAAACTGGGAGAAGTTCAGAAGCCATCAAATTCTTGGAAATTCTTGCCCTTTCCTGGAAAAATCAACCCAAAGAACCACCGCCTATCCCTCCAGATCACCTAAAGGAATGACCAGAAATCGTACAGGTTGTAGCTCACTCTGGAGCTTGTTCATACTGCGTCTTGAGTATGTACTTTCTGTTTGCTAATAAATCCTGCTCCTCTGGATTCCTTCATGCGTTGGCAACAAGAATATGGACTCACTCCAGCAGAACAATCTGATACATTAACCAGATGTTTTGTTTTTCTCTTTGACATTTGAGCATTGAGCCATGCATGAGGTTGCTGGCCAAGAACTAGGCCTGAAGGAAAGTGTGGCTTCTGGGTTCAAAAGGCAACACCTATAGTCAGACTGAAGTGACTTGAAAGGAAGTACAAACAGGCAGAACAGGTTTCTGTCCCAAGGTCCCTTCTCCACCCCAGACACACACCCAGAGAAATGAATTCTGCAAGTTCCAACAGCAACGCATGAGCCAGAAAGTCTACCCTTGTCTTTATTCTCCCCTCAGAAGAAGTTGGAGGGACAGAGTTGAAAGAGACTGGCCTTGGGCCTGGCGGCGTGGCCTAGCGGCTGAAGTCCTCACCTTGAAAGCCCCGGGATCCCATATGGGTGCCTGTTCTAATCCCGGCAGCTCCACTTCCCATCCAGCTCCCTGCCTGTGGCCTGGGAAAGCAGTTGAAGATGGCCCAGTGCATTGGGACCCTGCACCCGCATGGGAGACCCGGAAGAGGTTCCAGGTTCGCGGCTTCGGATCGGTGCGTACCGGCCCGTTGCGGCTCACTTGGGGAGTGAAACATCGGATGGAAGATCTTCCTCTCTGTCTCTCCTCCTCTCTGTATATCTGGCTGTAATAAAATGAATAAATCTTAAAAAGAAAGAAAGAAAGAAAGAAAGAAAGAAAGAAAGAAAGAAAGAAAGAAAGAAAGAAAGAAAGAAAGAAAGAGACTGGCCTTGACTGCTGGGAAGATTCTTGGTGGAGTGTGAGAAGCTGTGCAGGTGTGCTTGGGTCATAGGTCCACGGGGAAGGGTAGTGAGAGGTGATGTGAGCCATGGAAACATGAGATACCACAGGCCATTGAGCAGTGAGAGAAGGACCAGCCTATGACGTTTGGGCTGAACAGGAGGGCAGTGTCTATCAGGACAACTCAGAAGAAGGAATGCTGGCTGCCCCTAAGGAACTTGGGTGGACTTCCTTCCAGGGGTCAGAAGAGTACAAGCTACTTCTCTGTTAGCTGTCATTGCCAAGGAGAGGTGAGAACTGAAACTGAGCCAGCAGGGATAGGTTGAAAGCTCTGCTCCCAGGGAGGGCCAGACTTTGTATAGGCTGAAGTAAACAGCTGGGAAAGGGTCAGATCGCCACAGACAGGAGCACAACTCCAGGGTAGATCTAGTGTGGAGCAGCAGACCTGCCTGTTGTCACTTTGGTTGTGTGAGTCAGCTGGGTAAAGTGGCCCACAGATACCTGCAGGTCACCAGACCTACCTAGCTGCCTGCCCAGCCCCTGTTAGGTCCACTCACCTGACTCAGAAAGCCAGTCATCAACCAGGAGTGGTGGAACAAAGGAAGAGTCTACTGTAAAGCTCAGAGCAAGCAACCGGGCAGCTCTCACTTAATTCCTGAGCCCCCCTAGGGGTTAGGCGTAAAGGTACTTACGGTTTGAAGTTGGGGCTGCGAGATGAATGTTCAGTTCCCAACTAAATTTCTTGTGGGTCTTTGATGCTTGAGGGCTTCCTTCCATTGGTCAATAATGTTGTGTCCTTTAGGGAGATATGATGGCAAAGTGGATGTTGGTCATCTGGTGGCTGCATGCAGCTGACAGCTACTTTCCTTTCCAGGCATTGGCTTCTAAGTAAAAAAAAATGAGGAACAAATGACCTCACGAGTCCAGGAATTCGAACCTTATGGAGCCAGCTGCCCCCACGCTTTCAATTCAGTGAATTAATTTTAGTAAGAGGTTGATTTGTTATCACAATGCTGGGCAAAGACATCTCAGGCTAATGGACAGGGAGCTGGGAGGCCTTGGGAACCGAGAGCCTGATGTGTCCAGCACCTGCAATCTAGGCGCTGTGAAGCGGCTTGGTCTCAGCGTCACGAATCAAGCTCACCTAAGATCATCATGTGATGTTCTAGGGCAGTGTCTTCAAAGCATGGTCCAGAAGCCCCTGAAGGTCTCTCAGGCCCTTCAATCATGAGGTCAAATCTGTTTTCATCACAATAATTTGAAGTTATTTGCCATTTGCCCAAGAGCTCCCACATTAGATTATTTTAAAAATACATTTTAAAAAAAATGCATTTACTTCTTTGAAAGGCAATACTGATAGGCTTTTCCATCTGTTGGATCATTCCCAAAATAGCCACAATAGCTGGGATTGGGATATGTAAAAGCCAGGAGTCCCAGAAGTCCATCCAGGTTTCCCATGTGAGTACCAGGGATACAAACATGAGGGCCACCTTCTGCTGCCTTCCCAGGTACCTTAGCAGGGAGCTGGATCAGAAGCACAATAGCCAGTGCTTCTGTGTGGGATGGCAGCCTTAACTCAGACAGATACACAGAGTGTATAGGAGCCAAGGAAATTTCCCTTCTTTCTCTGAAGGTTCCAGTGTCACTGAATACACAGCTGGTAAACAAACTTCACAGGGCAAAGGGCATACAAATGTGTTAATGTGCATATGTGCAAGGGAGCCGGCTTGATTATGGAATGATAAGAAGCAGATACAATTGAGAAGGCCAGATGGCTAAAGTGTAAATGCCCTCTCTATGCAGGAGAGGGATATGGGGTGGGGAGGCACACAGGCAATTTTGAAGAGGTTGTAAAGAATTTTTAGGAGAAATGAACGGGCTCAAGAACGGACACTAGCCAGGGACAAAGTTCCTCTGATCTCTCAGGACAGAGGTTACGAAAGGAAGGCCAGGACAGGCTGCACTAGGGACAAAGGCTGTTTCAGTAGGCAGATCAGGTCTCTCAGATGGCAGTCCTGGGGAGACTAGATGCTGCATTTGATGTAAATACATGGAAATCTTTACTCTTCTGTGGTTAACCTTCCCTGGTTAGTGAGCTGGTAGGCAAGGTGACGAAGACAATTGCCTTTCTTTTGGAAGAACTTCAGGAAGAGGTCTCCCCATGCTTTGGAGTGGGGAGAGGGAGGAACAGGGAAGGTTAGAGAGACCTTTACTGAAGGGTGCTTCCAATTCCCTTTAATTCAACATGCTTTAGGACAGGCATCTGTACAGCAGGTTAAGACACTTAGGATACTGCTTGGGACTTCTTCAGCTCATGTTGGAGTGCCTGGGTGGCGGTGTTGGTATAACAGGCTGGTAGGCAGTTAGGTCAGGTACTCGTCAGTATGAGAAAAGGGGCAGAATCCCTTGGAGAGTGGACAAAAAATTTGCTTCTTCCCAGATGCTGCTTTTAGCAACACTAAATTTTGTCATGAGAATAGATCAGATAGGTTTACCAACCCCAGCCCTCCTGGTGAGTTTTTCTCTGACTCCTGATTGGTTGTTATTCTAGCCCTGTGGTTGGCTGTTAGCTGTTACCTTAGGTTTAATTTAGGGCCAACAGAGAGAGCCGCTTTGAGCATAAAAGAGTCAATACCAGCAAACTTCTCAGGCAACTTCTCCTTTGGAACCCCACTCCTGACTTCTGTGGCCTGAGGTTTCTCACTGAAATAACCTTGTTTTTCTCACTGTCCCTTTGTAAGCAGAAATTCTTCTTCAATGTGAGACAGGAGCAATGATCATCTCCATCGCCCCATAACACTTGCTCCTTTGCTTCTGATCCAACTTCCTGATAATGTATGCACTTGGAGGCCGTAAGTAGTGACTCAAATACCTTAGTCCCTGCCACTCAGGTAGGAGACCTGGATTAACTTCCAGGCTCCCACTTTCATCCTGGCTCAGCTCCAGCCCTTGTTATTATAAGAAACAGCTGATCAGAGGTTCTTGTCTTCTCCAAATAAAATAAACTAATTTCACATGTAAAACAGAGTAGTAGTAAACATACTTGTAAAGCTTAATGAGAAGAATGTACCTGACAGACTTGGGAACTAACCCAATAAAGAACGGAGGCTCCAGTCTGCATCCAGACAAGAATATCTATAGATACAGGTATGGTCTACCTGTTCTTCTGCCCTCTCCTTCTTTTGGGATATTCATGGGTGGGTGGGTGGGACACTTTCTGGATGTGAAAATCATGAAATTCCTCCCAGGATTTTGTTGGACTTCAGAGACCCTCTAATTCAGGATGGGGAAGGATCTCCAAGGTTGCCCCTGGAAGAGGGCTGGGACCCATCTAACAATGTCATTTAACAAGAGCAAGACTTGTGAAGTGCAAATGCTGGTTTGCTTCCCAAACTTACTTCTTTTTTTAAAATTTTTTTTAAGATTTATTTATTTATTTTATTACAAAGTCAGATATACAGAGGAGGAGAGACAGAGAGGAAGATCTTCCGTCCAATGATTCACTCCCCAAGTGAGCCGCAACAGGCCGGTGCACGCCGATCCGAAGCCGGGAACCTGGAACCTCCTCCGGGTCTCCCACATGGGTGCAGTGTCCCAATGCACTGGGCCGTCCTCAACTGCTTTCCCAGGCCACAGGCAGGGAGCTGGATGGGAAGTGGAGCTGCCGGGATTAGAACAGGCACCCATATGGGATCCCGGGGCGTTCAAGGCGAGGATTTTAGCCGCTAGGCCACTGTGCCGGGCCCCCAAACTTACTTCTGATCGTGACAGGAGACAGATCTTAACACAAGCAGAAAGAATGACACAATCACTGGGAGTGTTAGTAGAGATGAGTAGAATAAGCTGTTTGTGCAAGAAACAATTCAGATGTGAGACAGAAAAGTAAGCATGCAGTAAGCAAGACAAGAAAGTTTAGTGGCGTAGGGCATCTGTCAGAACCGATGGATTCTGAGAGAGGATGCCTAGCCATTGCAATTGGGGAAAGCAAGGTTAACTAGTTTAGTGAGACAATACATGTGCTAGGCCAGGCAGGCATCTCAGGAAAGAGTTGAGAGCTGAGAGTTGAACATGCAGTCTGCACTCACACTTTCCCATAAGGGCATGGGGTCCAGTTCTTCCCACTGTTTCTCCTTCCCCTTGCTTTATCTTCTCCTGGGAAAAGGATATGTAAGGAGTATGAAATGTGTAAAATTCCTCCCCAGGCTTTTAGTCAGTGTTTCAGACTGGATAGCTCCCCTTGTGGGAAGGCTGTGAGAGATTTCAAACTGAATCTCTGTAACGTAAAAGCAGCACCCAGTTGCCTGGGTCTACCCTAGCCCAATATGTCCTTACCTAGTTCTCTATCAAAAGGAATTCACTGACCTTACATGTTTCTAGGAGTCAAGGAGTCATTTGCTTCTCCAACTGATGATGATCGTCATGGCCGGTATTGTCTGGAGGACTTTGTGTACAGGAATTCCAGGTGCCAGCAGAATGTAACTGTCACTTTCACATAGCCTATGGGGCAATTGAAGCCCACCTGGCCATCATCAGTTCCCTAAAGAGCAAAACATCACTGACCAATCCAAGGAAGGTCATGAGCACCACTGACCAGTCGGGAATTTGCATGCAAGTTCATTCTGTACCTCTCAGCCTCCATTTCAATCGATAAGAACTTTCACCCCTAACTCCTCAGGGAGCCAGGGAATTAAGCAACCTGCCTAGCTCCTTGCACTTCACCTTGCAATAAATACCTGCTTTCTTTCTCCATCCAGAAGTCAGTGATTGCCTTTCTGTGCATCCGGTGAGTAGGGCCCAGTTTAGGGGTTCTACAGCAATGACTCCTACTAATTTGGAGTGTTGTTCAGTAACAGTTGTATTTCCCGTTGTTTCCAGGCTGGCTAATCCATCTGGTGCTGAACGGGAGGATTCTCCTGTGATGTCTTCTGTGGGGGAAAGGATGGGATCCCTTGGCAAATTGTCAGGGAGTGGGCAGGGCTCTGCACTGTGACATCCTAGGTTGCTTGCAGGGTGTGCCTCTGCGCTCCTGCAGGTGCTTTGCTTTCCTTAGACCCCTCTCACACATCCAGGCTAGTTTCTCACTTCCTACCTGAGAGAGTTATCGCATAGGTCTCATCAGCTAAAGGCCCCGAATACACTGAGCATTCTGTCAGCTTCCCTGTGCAATACGAATCACTCCTGCTCTGATGTCTGAGTGTCACCTTGTTAGTATATGCAGCAACCAATCAGGGAACATTTCTTATTGAAACACATAAATTCCTAGGCTTGACATCCTCTCCCAGCTACTCAGTTAGGGATTCTCTTGGTGCTGCCGGGAGCTTTCTCTCTCGCTTAATAAGTTTTCTTTGTATTGCTCACTAATCCTTCATGGTCATGAGACCAAGAATGCAGTGGAGAAAAAGAGCTATAGAATAAAGGAGCCATAAAACTTAGAAAATCTGGCAGAAGAAAAAATATTCAGCTCTTCTACATTTCTTCCCTTTTTCAGGCATAAAAAAAATCCCATTTTTCCTTCTTTGGCTCCTGCCATGCACTTAGGCTAATGTCTACCTTACTACTTAAAGGGTGAACATTTGAAAGGTGAACCAGCAGATTAAAGACCTCTTTGTGTGTCTGTTTTCAGGTAAAAAAAAAAACAGTTATAATAATGATGATGATAATAATCATAATAACAATAAGCAACCAGACATAAAATCATTCTTTGAAAACAAAGGAATAAAATCCAAATGCCCAAAAGCATATTCATGTACTACTCCAAGTATTGTTTTCTGGGTCCCAATGACTTTGTGTGCCAGCATCGCTATGGCTGGATTTATGCGGTTACTGAATTTCTGCCAAGACACCATTCGTTCCCACACACAACACTAAAGTCCCCCCATGGATGGCCACCCATGCACTTTCCCACTCTGCCTGGTGTAAGTGGAATAAACAGCTACTCCTCCCCTCAAATCTAACACCCTGGACAAACCTTGGGAACTGCCTGATGACCATGGCAGAGAAGGGGGCTGGATCCTTGAATCACTTAGGAGACAGGACCCACCCACCCCCCCACATACACCCTTTGGATAGCAAGGAGACGAGGAATTAACTTGTATTGTGTTAAATGAATGAGCCTTTGGAGTTTATCTGTTACTAACACAACCAGCCCACACACTATGAGGACTGTGAGCAGTTACGTGGAGTTCCAGGCTGTTGTCAGTCCAATGCATGGCAAATCTAATCTGACAAATCCCTCATTTGCTTGGCAGCCCTTCAGGTTTTGACATCAGCTGTTATTGTGCTGCATGACAACTAGGCATCAATAATAAACATTTCACAAAAATGGTTGTGATAGCTCTCATTTTTTAAAAGACAACTAATTTCCTCCTCTTTTCTCCCTCCAATATCTACACTTGGCATCAGTCAATAATTGCTTTTGAAACCATGCACATTATTATCTTTAAAAGCATGGCATTAAGTGTACGGGGGCTGATAGTCCTGCTGCAGATTAGACTGGTCACAGCACATGCCACCCCCAAATGTATCATTCTGATGTAAGAATTATTTTCAGCTGAAGGCCAGAGAGAAGAAGTACACACAAGATTTTCCCTCCTGATATGGACAAACAAGGCAGGAAGATCAGGTAGGAACAGGTGAACTATTTCTGCCAGCCCTGATTTCTGTCAGCTCCACCCCTCCTTCTCCATGAATGCAGTCATTTCCCAGGATGCACCTGTGTCTCACCTTGTACCAAGGAACAGGAGACACCATGGCAGCCACATGGAAAATCCCTGAAAGCCTTAATTACAATAGATCCCACTCTGTTTGCATAATCAATTTAGGCACCTCCCTCTATTTCATAAAAGAGAATGATAACACGGGAGGGGTCTTCTGTTGCTCTTGTCTTTGCTTGAGATTCTTTCTTGGCCTTCTCTCTCTCTCTCTCTCTCTCTCTCTCTCTCTCTCTCTCTCTCTCATTCTCTTTCTCTCTCCCTCCATTTGCCTTTCAAAGAAGTAAATGCATTTTTAATGTATTTTTTTTTAACAATCTAATGTGAAAGCTCCTGAGCAAGTAGCAAATAACTTCAAATTATTGTGATGAAAACAGATTTGACCTCATGATCGAAGGGCCTGAGGGACCTTTAGGGGATTCTGGACCATGCTTTGGAGACACTGCCCTAGAACATCACATGATGTCTCCCTGTCCCTCTCCCTCTCTCTCTCTTCCTTGTAGGTAGCTCCCTGGCCCACTCATGACAAGCATCTCTCCATGTGATGTGACCCATGGCCAAGCATGAATGCGTGTGCACTCTCTTTTCAACAAATCCTGTTTCCTCATCTATACACTGTGTTTATGCCTCTGCTTTGAATTTTGATCTTGGGGGTGGGGAGGGGAGTAACACAACTACTGGAGTGTAATTGCCTTCCTACAATTTGTCATGCTTAGAAGCTCCAAATTCTTTTCTTTTGTCTTATTATTTTATGGTAAGATGCTGTCATGGTTTGACATTTTAGAAAATATGTAGTTACTTGAAAGGCAGAGTTACAGAAAGAGAGAGATAGGAAGATATGGGGAATCTTTCCCCTGCTGGTTAATTCCACAAATGGCTGTAATGACCAGGGGTGGCTGGCCAGCAAAAAGCCAGGAGCCTGAAATTCCATTCTCCTCCCCCATGTGGGTTGCAGGGGCTCCAACACTTAGGCCATCTTCAGCTCTTTGCCAGGCACATGAGCAGGGAGCTGATCTGGAAGCAGAGCAACAGAGAGCTGCACTGGAAGTAGAGCAACAAAGATGTGTGCCATCACCCTTAGGGAATGCTCAGGTTGCAGGAGGTGGATGAACCCCCTGTGCCACAGCTCCCATCCCACTGCTAAAGTTTGGATATGGCTGGAGAGTGTTCCCCAAGGATCCTTGTGCTGGAAGCTTGGTCCCCAACACAGGGATTTTTTTTTTATAATCTTTACATAGTTAATTGGGGTGCAAAGGGTCAAGGGCTACAGGAAAGTGGGTAAGACCATTGTTTCCACATTAATATTATTATTATTTTTTCCCTGTATCTGGGGTAAGGAGAGAGATAAAGGAAGAAGTCCCACCCAGCCTCCCAACCCATCCCAAGTCCTCAGTGTTAGGCATCCTCTGAGGGTCCTGCTCAAGCAGTTTTGATAGTTCAACAGTTCTGAATTGCTGCCAATCTTGCCATTCCATGCACGATGAAATCTTTTCAGAATCCACTGGCTGGCATAGTCTGTCTCTTCATGGTCGGGATTCTGAGATCGGCAGTTCAGTTGGAGGGATCTCCAAAGAAACTTCATCCTGGGTGATCCCCAGACCTGATTCTTGTATGTGTTTGCCAGCACAGGGTCCGGCACAGTCCATTGCGCCAATCAGCTTACCCACATGCTGGTCGTTGCGATTGCTGGATTCGTTCTGTTTCCAGCCCTGTCTTCCACACGAACCAATCGGTGTTGCAGTCAAGCCTGATTCTGTCCACTTTACACTTACCCTTCACGCAAACCAGGGGGAGCTGCAGCCTAGTCGGGATGACTCCCCACCAGGCCTGCCCCCTACCCTGGTTCCCATGTTTGCCAGTTATGTTCCGCAGACTTGTTCAGTCTGTCCCACATCCCATTTAGCTCTTATACATGTCACTGGGCATTGAAGCCTAGTTCAACCTAACCAGCCCTACTATCCAGCCCACACACATGCTGTTGGGTGCCATTCTGTCCAGCCATGCCTGCCCCAGTCCTGGTTCTCATGCTCTCCAGTCAGAGTGGTAACCCAAGAGGGAGATGCCCACTATTTCCCTCCTGGCCCACTTCCATATCATGCACTTTCCAGGTGATTCTGCAGTTAAGCTTGACAGAATTAGCCCCCAGTGCCAGCTTCTCAGTGCAGAGATATTTAGAGGTGGCATGGAGACTAACATTAGGTGGTTAGGCCGTTGAGGGAGCTGCCCTTGAATGGAATTGGCAAAATTCTCATGGGACCTGGCTAGCTTTCACAAGAATATAGCTATAAAAAGGATGGCTCAGCCCTTTCCCACTCTCTGGCTTCCTATCTTGTCTTGTGATCTTTTTCTCTTTTATACATGTTTCCACCACAATGTCGTCATCTGATGCCAGGTCAAGGGTTCTGCCTCTTGTTGGATTTTCAACCTCTGAAACCATGTGCTAAGCTGTCTGCTTTTCCTGATACAGGACAAAGCCTCTGGTAATGGAAAACTGACTAAGACAGCTGCTATACAAGCCAGGTTAACTCATCACTGGGTGCTCCTGAGTGTGCATGTTACAGATGCTATTAAACTTCTGTTTGTTTTTATCTTGCTCATCTGCCTTTTGTCAGTATAATTTGTCAATTTACCTGAAGGAGGTAGAAGGAAAACAGCTTTCCCTCTTCCACAACTGGAACTTGCCTGCAGGTCTGGATTTCACTTTTACGTTGGAGAGGGATAAAATGGAGCCTGAAAACACGCTCCCCAACATTGCCGAGGACTCCCTGTTGCCCATGGGAGATGACTGAGGGACCGAGAGAAAAACATGCTAGCTGTCTTATTTGAAAGACTGTCACGTTGAAGTGGGATTAGGCTTTGACTCATCCCAAGGGACAGAAAGTAACTGGCTAAGACAACTGGTCGAAAGCTGCCCTGGAGAAAGAACTTCAATGAAGAAAATAACCACCAGGGCAAGAGTAGCCACAAATGTCATCACTGCTTGAAAAAAGCCAGTGCTGGGACAAGCATTTGCTACAGGGGTCAAGCCACTGTTTGGGATTGGAATACTTGGCTCAAGTCCTGCCTCTGGTTCTAATCCATTTTCCTGCTGTGTGTACCCTGGATGATGTTTCAAGTACTTGGATCCTGGCTATATGTAGGAGACTCCACTCCCAGGAGCTCAGAACACCTATTGTTCATTTTATTTATTTGAAAGGCAGAGTTGCAGACAGAAAAAAAGAGATAGAGACCTTCCACCTACTGGTTTAGTCCCCCAAATGACTACAAAGGCTGGGACTGGTCTGGGCTGAAGGCAGAAGCCAGGAGCTTTGTCCAGGTCTCCCAAGTGGGTGGCAAAGGTTCAAGGACTTGAGCTATCCTCTGCTGCTTGCCCAGAAGCTGGATCAGAAGTGGAGCAGCTGAGACTTGAACCGGTGCCCCTATGGGATGCCAGTGTCACAAGACGCAGCTTAACTTGCTATACTACAGTGTTGGCCCTGAATCAAGGCCTATATGGGTGATAGTAGCACAACTACTAGAGACATCACTACTGCATTATCAGGGAGCTGGTCAGATCCAGAGTTGGAAATCAAACCCAGGCACTCCAGTGTGAAAGACAAGCATCTTAACCATCAGGCCAAATGCTCATCTCCAGTAATCTTAGCATGTATGAATTCCTAAAAGCTATTTTCTTAGTTTTACCTCATGATTCAATTTTGTTGTTTCTTTCCTCTTTTTTCTCTATTGTTAGTCCTTTGTTGTATTGATTAGTGTTTCCTACATCATAATTTATTTATCTACTTTATAGTTGGTAGATATTTAAGCTTGTTCTAATTTCTTAATTTATACTTAAGAGAATGGGACTATGAGCTTTCTCCTGATGCATATGTGGAAGAAAATTTTTTTTTTTAAAGATTTTATTATTATTGGAAAGCCGGATATACAAAGAGGAGGAGAGACAGAGAGGAAGATCTTCCATCCGATGTTTCACTCCCCAAGTGAGCCGCAACGGGCCGGTGCGCGCCGATCCGAAGCCGGGAACCAGGAACCTCTTCCAGGTCTCCCATGCGGGTGCAGTGTCCCAATGCGTTGGGCCGTCCTCAACTGCTTTCCCAGGCCACAAGCAGGGAGCTGGATGGGAAGTGGAGCTGCCGGGATTAGAACCAGCGCCCATATGGGGTCCCGGGGCATTGAAGGCGAGGACTTTAGCCACTAGGCCACGCCGCCGGGCCCGTGGAAGAAATTTTCTAAGGCCAAGTTTCTCCAGATGTAGTCCCAGTATCCAATCGCCTGGAACTTAAAGAAATGCAAAATTTCCTGCCCCTTTTCTGACCCAAAAACAGACACTTGCAGAGGGCCCAACAACCCCAGTTTTAGCAAACTCTCTAGGTGTGCCAAGGACAGGCTAAAGTTGGAGTCCTGCCCTAGGATGTGTTGTAGAAGTAAGATGGATTCACATCCAAGTTTGGTTAATAAAGCCAGTGTGTTTCCCAAAGTGGTTATCCCCATTTATCAACAGTATATGGGAGTTCCAGTTTTCATACCCTACTACCACTGAGCTTTTTTAACTTGAGTTATTCTGATAAGTATGAAGTGGTAATTTCTTGTGGCCTTAATCAACATTCCACCCTCCCATGATGAGATTGAGCTGTGTGTCCCTAAGCGCCAACAAGAAGAAGACAGTATGCACAACTTTGGAAAAAATGTATATCTTGGCGGAGAAGGGTGAAATGTGTGTGTGAAAGGTGGATTGAAACAGGGATGGAAGGAAATACTGAAGACAATGCAGAGATGCAAGAAAAGCAGCAGGGACTCTGTCACTATCCTTGGGCTACAAAGACAGAGAGCATCCAACAGGAGAGGGCACTCCCAGGAGTGCTGACCTTCTGTAACAATGCAGCTGCTTTCAGGCAGGGGACCAGAGGCCACCCCACACCTTCTTCCTTGCCCTGGGTTCTGGAGGGACCGCCACCCCCTGCATGGCAGGAAATGTTCAATTAATCTGGGGAGCAGCAAAGACTACTCATTTGATACCTGCATCTCTCTCATGTGTTTTAGCCATTTGAGTTCCCTTTTTCAGAGCTGCTTATTGAAGTCTTCTTAAATTTTTTTAATCGCATAGTAATTGCATATATTTAGGGTATACAGTGGCTTTTCAATATATGAATGCAATGTGTAGGGAGCAGATCAGGCACAGCTATCCTCTCAGATGTACACAATTCCTGTGCATTGGGAACATTCCAGATCCTTCCTGCTAGTTATTTTTAAAAACACAATCAACTGTTGTCAACCACAGTTATCCTACTGTGCTATAAACATTAGATGTTATCCTCCTGTGCAACCACACCCCAGTACATTAACCATCCTGTCTGCATTCTTCTTCCTCCACACCCTTCTTGGGCTCTGAGAAACACTGTTCTTTCAAATAAATAATTTTAAAGCTCTTCTATTTAAATAGAGAGAAAGGACAGTTTCTTTTTTCATTCTTCCATCAGTGAGCACCTAGATTAATTGTCTGTATCTTGGCTCTTGTGAACAATGCTGCAGGTGTCTCTTTGATATACCAATTCAATTGCTTTGGCTACATACCTGGTGTTGGAATCATTGGGTCAAATGGTGGATCTACTTGTAAGTAGGCTTTTTTTTTTTTTTTTTCAAATTCCATACTGCTCTCCATAATGGCTATACTAATTAACGTTCTCACCAACGGAATATGTGAGCTCCCCCTTTCTCCATTTCCTTGCCAGGATCTGTCATTTGTTGTCTTTTTGAGAACAGCCATTGTGACAACTAAGGTGATTCCTCACTGTGTTTTCCATTTGCATCCCCCTGATGAATAGTGACACTGGACAGCTTTTCACATGTACCATTTGTACATATTCTTTTCTGAGAAAAGCATTCAGCAAATTTGCTTACATTTCAGTTGGAATATTTGGTTTTTTTCCTGTTGAATTGTTTAGTCTTCTCATATATTCTGGAAATTAATCATTTGTCACATGAATAGTTCGCAATTATTTTATGCTATCATGTATGTTGTCTCTTGAATCTGATTTCCTTTGTTTCACAAAGCCTTTAAAAAAAGAAAAGGGTTATTTAATAATTTGAACAGCCAAGTGACAGAGAGAGATGGTCTATTTGCTGTGTCACTTCTCAAATACTCAAAACAACTGGGGCTGGGTCTGTTCAAGGCCAAGGCCATGAATTCCATCTCAGCTCTGCTTTTGGCAAAGATTCATCCACTGAATCTTTGCCAAAATATGCCTGTCAGGAATATTAGCAGGAAGCCGTAATAGAAGCAGAGTCAGAGGGGGTTCTCATCCTAGATACCCCAATATGGGATGTGAACTCTGCAAACAACTGCTTTACCCACTGTGTTAAAATGACTGGCCCTACAAAAGATCTTCACTTGTCAACTTTATTTTCCTGATAAGATTTACTTATTTTTGTTGGAAAGGCAAATTTACAGAGCAAGAGAGACAGAAAGATCTTCTATTTGTTGACTCACTCTCTAAATTGCTGCAATAGCTGAAACTGAGCAAATCTGGAGCCAGGAGCTTCTTTCAGGTCTCCCACATGGGTGCAGGGTCCCAAGGCTTTGGGCCATCCTCCACTGCCTTTGAGGCCACAAGCAGGGAGCTGGATGGGAAAAAGAGCAGCTGGGACATGAACTGGAACCCACATGGGATGTTAACCCCATGTTAACCCCTCTTTCTTGTAAACTTCTGCTTTTGTTGTATGTTGGGTCATGTTCACAAAATCTTTGTTCAGACCCATCTTTGGAACATTTCCCTCTGTTTGTTCTATCATTCAAAGTTTCTACTAGTCTTTTCATTTCAGTTTGTAGGCGTTTAATTGTCCTGAATTTGTAATTTTGTCAATTACTTGTGTTATAAGGCATCTTTTGCCACAAGTGACATTTCTTTTGTACTCCCTTAATATTCTCTTTTGATAAATTAAAAGTGTTTATTTTAGCATAATTTATCAGTCTTTCCTTTTGTGGTTAGTGCTTTTGATATCTTATTTTAAAAATATTTTACTGTCTTGAGGTCATGAAGATATCCTCCCTTATTAATTTCTAGAAGTTTTATAATTTAGATTTCACATTTAGCTGTACAGTTGATTTAAGTGCCATTTTCATGTTTTGCATAGCAAATGTCCAGGTGTTAGTTGTTTCTTTATTACAGCAGTATACCTAAGCTAAGCTACTTGCAAAAGAAGGAGGCTTATTTTGGCTCACAGCTTGGAGCTTCACAGTTTCAGAGTGGGGCAGGTCCCATGGATTCGGCCATCTAGTGCAGCTGGAGATTGGCTGTGGTGGAACAGAAAGAAAGAACCAAGAAGCAGAAACAGTGGCTCGGCCCAGCACTGCTTTTATACCCAGCCCTCTTGACAAACCACCCTCTAAGAGCATTTCTGTTGGCAACGCCCGCGTCGCCACATAATCCGAGCTGAGCGGAGGGACTAGGGTTACAACACAGACAGCGCACAGAGGACAACACAACACAAGACGCAGTACACCGAATGCCGATCGATGACAGATTGATTTTTATTGCAACTCCAGGCTTTCTTTTATACTCTCCCTAGCTCCTCCCAGTGTTTATCCAGTCCTCAAGTGACCACCCTAAATCCTCTAGTTCCTCCCAGTAGTGGCCACCCTAAATCCCTTGAGTTCCTCCCAGTAGTGGCCGACCTAAATCCCTTGAGTTCCTCCCAGTGTTTATCCAATCCTCTAGTGGCCACCTTAAATCCCTTGAGTTCCTCTCAGGGTTTATCCAATCCCTTGGCAGATAACTTGACAAATAGGAAGCAGGAACTTGCGGTTAAGCCAGTGGCTAGATGTATCAGGCCAAAATTGCTCATCCTGTTTCCCTCTGAGAAACAAGCTAAGCTGTGGAGTTAATCCTTGGGAGACCGGGGCCTGCATGTCCCCCTTTTTTGTTTTTTTTAATGGACGCCTGTCTTAGGTTGTCCAGCAGTCAGTTGACGCCTTACCCGTCATGGGGAGCCCTACCTGGGGAATCCCTGTCTTAGGTTGGTCATCAGTGCTGCCAGATCTTACCCGTCTCTGGCTGCCCATCACACCATGTTCAACCAAACTTGAGCACTAGGGTTTTCCACAGCTAAATCCATCATGGTTTGTCAAATAATGACCTGCTCCCAGGCTTGTTGCCTGCATAGGCGGCAAAGAAGAGTGAACAGTACTGCAATCATGGCTACGACCATCAGCCTCATGGCCAAGATTCCGCTTTGTTCCTAAAGCATCCATGCTGCCAGTTAAATGTCATTTCACAGGGGTAACACATATATGATGGTAAATCGGGGAGCAGCTGGAGATCTGTGTTTCCCATGGGCAGGATACCAGGAAGTTGCACCACTGCTGTCAGGGTCTCCTATCCTGCAAGAACATCATTAGGAGTGGGATCATGCTGAGTTGGAGCCAAGGAGATTTGCCGTGTAAGTCTCTCGGGAACCCATCTAGGTGTTTCTTCATCCTGGGGAAAAACACAAACGGAGCCTCGCCCCCACGTTAGTACTGGATCTGGTCCTCGCCATTTATTTGTGGCCAGATCTTTCCATTTTACTTGGCCTTTATTCTCATTAGCAGGGCGAAGCCAATGGCACTCTGCAGGAGCTACATCATTAGTGACAGTTAAAAAATTTAACACATGGATGGCAGATGCCAGTAAGGAATGGGGTGAGCTGCAATGCTCAGCCACATTTCCCCAGTGACTCAACCACTTCCCAAGATCTTCCTCCTAAATGACATAATAAGTTCCCACCATCCCAATACTAGGCTTTGAAAGTCTTTTAAAAATATTTATTTCAATTATTTGAAAGAATTACAAAGAGAAACAGAGAGAGGAGAAATCTTCCATTTGCTGGTTTATCCCACAGATGCCCACAATGGTTATAATTCAGCCAGGTTTAAGTTGGAAGCTTAAAACTGTGTGCTAGTCTCTCATGTGAATGGCAAGATCCAAGTGTGGGGGACGAGAAGAGTTCATAGGCAGTAAGGAAGGGTCCCTGTGGGAATAAGAAACCAAGTGTTTATTTGAAACCTAACATCAGCTGAATAGCTAAAGATATTACCCCAAGAAGATGTAAAGATTAACAGGGACTAGAATGGGTACCATCTAGGTAATATTTGAGAAATTAGGCTCTGGCATCATACCGGAACATATCACAAAGTGTATGTCTCTGCTTATCAACTGATGAGATAGGTATAACCTGCTTCATTTAGTCAAGTCAGTAGTATTTCTTAAATGTCACATGCACAAGTGGTCGACATGTTAATGTTTGTTAATTTATCATGAACCGTGACTGCTTTGCAAGAGACAAAAAAAAAATGACACCAGATGCATTGAAACTTTGTAGGAGAATTGAAAAATTGATATGTAGTCTCTGTAAAAGCACCCAATACTCAGACCTGGAGGGACTGTGCCTTAGCAACCAAGTGGTAAGCAGAAGGCTCTTTTTCAATAAATTCTGCTTGGACTTACCTGGTTCGCATCCCTTTAATGTCTGGGTCATAATTTTTCATCATGAGACAAAGAGCTTACTCAAGACTCATACAACACAAGTTCTTGGGCCATCTTCCCCTGCCTTCCCAAGCTCATCTCTCAGGAGCTGGATCAGAAGCAAAGCATCCAGAACATCTAGCACTCAGTTAGGATGCTGGCATTGCAGGCAATGACTTACACTGCCTCACAGTGCTGGACCTGACTTTGGAGTTTAAATATCAGTATAATTTTTGGAGGTGAGTCTTGGAGTAGGCAAGTTAGCTTTGTGGCTAAGACTCCCATATTGCACATCACAGTACATGGATTCAATTGCTAACTCTTACTACCAACTCTGGTTTCATAATACTGCATACCCTGGGAGGCAGTATTGATGGCTTAAGTAACGGGATTCCTGCCAACTATGTGGGAGATCTGAATTGCTATTGGTTCCTTGCATTGGTTCCAATACCACCCTATCCATTGCTAGAATTTCAGTAGTGAACCAATGGATGGAAAGTTCTTCTAATTACTCTGCTTCTCAAATAAATAAATAAAATTTAAAAATTCATAGTAGTCTATGAATGGAGGAGCCTGTTTCTAGATTCTTTTCTCTTGCACCAGTATTGCAATGATTTTCTGTTATAGCGTCCTAATAATAAGTATTGATTTCAAAGGGAACCACATTCTTATACTTTGTTCTTTGTAAGATTCCATTACCCTTGGATCTTTGAATTTTTGTACATTTTAGAATGAGCTTGTCAGATTCAATTGAAAAGTTGCAGTACATATTTGAAATCATTACTGGAACTAAACTAAATGTACAGATAAGTTTGGGGGAAAACATTTTTACACTATTGGGTTTTCTGATCCATGAACATTGAATAATTTCATACTTATTATTTAACCATTTAATTTCTCTTGAAAATTCTTTTTTTAAGATTATTTATTTATTGAAGGAAAGAGTGGTGGAGGAATAGAGAGAGAGAGAGAGAATGGATTTTCCATCCCCTGGTCATTCCCCCAAAAAGTCACAAAAATTGGGACTGGTCCTAGAGAAAGTTATCTGGACTCCTGTATGCGTGGCAGGAGCCCAACCTCTTGGGCTGTCCCCTGCTGCTCTCTAAGTGTGTTAACAGGAAGCTGGAGCGGAAGTAGAGTGAATTTGAACTGTTGCTCATACGAGATGCTGTGCAGTAGGCAGAAGCTTAGCTTGCTGCACCAAAGCACCAGTCACTTTTGGAAAATCTTTCATTATTTTCTTTTTATAAGTATTAAACATCACTTTTGTATTTTAGCTATATAATCCACATATTTTATTTAAGTAATTTAAAATTTGCATTCTAACTTTTTTTTAAAGATTCATTTATTTTTATTGGAAAATCAGATATACAGAGAGGAGAGACAGAGAGGAAGATTTTCTGTCCATTGATTCATTTCCCAAGCGGCCGCAACGGCTGGAGCTGAGCCAATCCGGAGCCAGGAGCCAGGAGCTCTTCCAGGTCTCCCATGTGGGTGCAGAGTCCAAAGGCTTTGGGTTGTCCTCGACTGCTTTCCCAGGCCACAAGCAGGGAGTTGGATGGGAAGTGAAGCTGCTGGGATTAGAACCGGCGCCCATATGGGATACCAGTGTGTGCAAAACGAGGACTTTAGCTGCTAGTCTACCGCACTGGGCCCTCATTTCTAACTTTGTCATTAAAATATATAAAAGCAAACAATCTTTACAAGATTTATTTCTTTCTCTGATAGTTACAGAGAGAGAAATCTTCCATCCTAGGTTCACTCCTCAAATAACCACAAAGGCCAGAAATGGGCTGATTCAAAGCCAGCAGGGGCCCAAGCCATCTTCATTGCTTTCACAGGTCGTTAACAGGGGAGCTAGGTCAAAAGTGGAAGAGCCAGGATTCAAACTAGCAGCTGATGTATAATTGTGGGGAGGTGGGATGGGAGGACGGAGCACGCTTCCATTTCCCATTGCACTCTTCAAATCCCCACAGAGGCCAGAACTGGGCCGGGGCTGAGGCCAGCAGCCAAAAATCTAATCCAGGTTGCTGGTGCAGATGGCAGGAAGCCAAGATCCACGTGGGCGGGTAGCAGGAGTCAGGAGTCTGGGCGAGAAATAAAACCCAGGCACTCCAGCGTGGGTCATGGGCAGCTGATCCCCTAGGTTCAATGACTACTCTACATTCTGGACTTTTGAATGCTGCCACATCTTGTACTCATGAAATACCAACTTGATCATGATGTGACATCTTTCTTTGTGTGTTGCTGGATTTTTTAATATATCTATTTTATTTGTTATTCATACCTTGTGCTCATAAGTAAGTTTGGCCTGATATTTCTCTTTCTTGTTATGAATTAATCAAACATCCCTGGAGTCAAGGTTACCTTGACCTTGCAGAACAAGTGGATCAGTGTTTCCTGATTTTCTATTCCGTGAAGAGTGGTATCATGTTGACATTCCCCCCGCCCCCTTAAGTTTGCTAGTGTGGTAACTATTTCTGTGACGGAAGATTTTCAATTACGTATTTGACATTTTTATTGGTTAGTAATTTTTTTTTTCTTTTAGAGAGTTTTTAGGAATTTATTTTATCATAATTTTCCAATTTTTTTGGCATAAAGTTGCCCATACCTCTTTATTACATATTCATTGTTAGATCTATAGTGGCATAATTTTAAAAGAAAGATTTATTTATCTATTCATTAATTTATTTATGTAATAGGCAGAGTGACAGGGAAGAGGGGGAGAGAGATGAGAGATGCTCCAGCCTTTAGTTCACTGTATGAACGGCTCCAAGAGTGGAGCCAGACTTCATCCAAGTTGTCTGCATTGGTGTCAGGGGTACAAGGGATGTTTATTTTTATTGGAAAGCCAATAAAAATAAGCATATCTTTAAAATATTATTTTTATTGGAAAGGAGAGAAAGAGAGAAAGATCCTTCATCCACTGGTTGGAAGATCTCCCCAATGACTTTGCAGTCCTCAAACAACTGCAGTGGCTGGAGCTGAGCTGATCTGAGCCAGGAACCAGGAGCTTCTTCTGGGTCTCCCAGGTGGATGTGGAATCTCAAGGGTGGGCCATCCTCTGCTATTTGCCTAGAGCATAAGCAGGGAGCTGGAAGGCAAGTGGAATAGCTGAGACATGAACTGGTACACATATGGGTTGCTGGTGCTTGATGGTCAAGGATTAGCCAGTTGAGCCACTGTACCAGTAACTGGGCTGTCTTTGGCTGTTTTCCCAGGTGCATTAGCAGGAAGCTGGATCAGTAGTGCAACAACAGAGACCCAAGGTAGCACTATGATACAGAATACCAACATGGTAGGTAGCAGCTTAGTCTACTGTGCCACAATACCAGCTCCTGTCCCCTTGTCATTCCTAAAATTATTTTTTTGTTAAAATTTATTTACTTTTATTTGAAAGGTCTTACAGAGAGAAAGAGAGACAGAGAGACAGCAAGAGCTTTTCCATCAGTTGATTCACTCACCAAATGACCAAAATGGCCAGATCTGAGCCAATGCAAAGCCAGGAGCTTCTTCTAAGTCTTCCATGTGGGTACAGTGGCTATCTTCCACTGCTTTCCCATGCCATAAACAAGAGCTGGATCAGAAGTGAAGGAGCCGGGACTTGTATTAGCACCATGTGGGGTACTGGTGCCACTGGTGGAGGTTTAGCCTACTATGTCACAGTGCCAGCCCTACTGACATTGCCTTTTGTTTCATTTGTCTTGATAGACTTTTACAATATTATTAATCTTATCAAAGAATTAATCTTTCGATAACATGATCATCACTGTTTATTTACATTTCATAAATTCCTTTTCCTATCTTTATGTTTGGTGTATTTTTGTAAGGTTTAATTTGTTGATCTTTTTCTGCTTTTTTTTCTTCTTTTCTAATATGTGCAATAAAAATAGTAAATTTTCTTCTAAAAACACAGTTATACTCCAAATATTTTTTTGAGCTATGGTGCTATTTATTATTTATAAGTATAAATATTTTACATTTTTCATCATGACTTAATCTATACTCCCTAGGTTGTTAAGAAAATTGCTTAATTTACAAGCATTTGGGACTCTTTGTTCCTACATTTTATTGACTTTTAGCTAAATTGCATTATGGCTTCAGAATATATTCTTCAAGATTTCAATTTGTGGAACTTGGTGAGACTTCTCTTAGGGCTAAACATATGGTCCATTTTTCTAAATATTTCATGGGCAATTACAAAGAATGCGTATTCTATAGATGTCGCATGCAATGCTCTACATATGTTAATTTGTTCAATTTTGCTGACACTTTTTTTCATGTATTCTAAACTCTTGCTTTTTTTTTTTTTTACTGTTCTTGTTTTATCAATTACTGAGATGAGCTATATTAGAAAATATCATTGTATGTTGGCCTATTTTTTCCTCCTACTTGTCCATTTTGCTTTATGCACTTTGAAGCTACTCCTGGTGCATTGAATCTTTTATTGTTATAAAATATACTACTTTATAATCAAGAATTTTTTTTTTGCCTTAGTAGCTACTTTGCATGATTTTAATCTAGCAATACCAATTTTGTTTTAATATTTTTTATGTAGTATTTTTTTCCTTCCAAATTTCCTGTAGCCTTATGTTTATTTGCTTTGCTTAAAAGAGCTAGTATTTTTGAGAGCAAGATAGAGAGATAGAGATTCTATTTGCTGTTTCACTCTCCAAATGCCTATAAAACCCAAGTCTGAGGCTAAGAACTGGAGATATTCAGGTCTTCCATGTAAATGACAAGACCCCCAATTACTTGGGCCATCTCATTGCTTCCCAGGGTCTACAATGGCAACAAGCTGTAGCTAGGGGCTGGAGGTGGGGATTGAACTCAGGCACACGGGCCTCTTAAACATGGTCTGAACTGCTAGCTCAGCATTCACTCTTGTAGCCTTATATTTTGCAGGGTGTAGTCCAAATAATTCATTAAACCTATCTGACAATCTTTGTTCTTCTGTTTGTTTGTTGTTGTTTTCTGTTTTTATTTATTTATTTGAGGAGAGGTAGAGTGCCTGTGTGCTCACATCTATTGGTTTAGTTCCCCAAATGCTCACAATGACCCAGGGAGCCAACAATGGGAACAAAGAACTCAGTGCAGGAACTATGTGTGCGCAGAAACTCAAGTACTTGAATTGTAACTGCTGCCTCCTGGGGTTTACACTAGCAAGAAGATGGAGTCAGGAGCTGGAGACGAGTGTCCAACCCAGGCTGTGGGATACAGATATCTTAGTTCCTAAGCCAAATGCTTGCTCCATTAAATAACAGTATTTGCAAGGCAAAATAACAAAAGGAAAGACAGAGAGAGAGAGAGCAAGAAAGAGTTCTTTCATCTGCTGGTTCCTTCCCCAAATGGCCACAACAGTCACATGTGGGCATGTTGAAATCAAGACCTTGAAACTCCATCAAGGTCTCCCACATAGGTAGCAGGGGCCATCATCTGCCTTACCAGGCACATTAACAGAAAGCTGAAACAGTGGAATCACTGTGATTGAAACTGGTGCTCCCTGATACGATGCTGGTGTTGCAAGTGCCGGCTTCATCTGCTGAGCCCCGGTGTTGGCGTTTAGTCTTTTGGTCTCCAATCAGAGCATTGATTCCTTTTAATTTTTTTTTTTTTAAGATTTGTTTGTTTGTTTTAAGATTTCTTTATTTTTATTGCAAAAGGCAGGTATACTGACAGGCGGAGAGGCAGAGAGGAAGATCTGTCTGATGATTCACTCCAAAAGCAGCCGCAAAAGCAGTGCTGTGGCTATCCGAAGAGGAGCCAGGAGCTTCTTCCAGGTCGCCACACGGGTTCAGGGTCCCAAGGCTTTGGGCTGTCCTCGACTGCTTTCCCAGGCCACAAGCAGGAAGCTAGATGGGAAACAGGGCTGCCGGGATTAGAACCGGCACCCATATGGGCTCCTGGTGTGTTCAAGGTGAAGACTTTAGTCACTATGCTATCACGCCAGGCCCAAGATTTACTTATTTTTTATTGGCAAGATAGATATACAGACAGGAGGAGAGACAAAGAGAAAGATTCTCCATCTGATGATTCACTCCCCAAGTGGCCACAATGGCCAGAGCTGAGCCAATCCAAAGCCAGGAGCCAGAAGCTTCTTCCAGGTTTCCCACGTAGGTGCAGGATCCCAAGGTTTTGGGCTGTTCTCAACTGCTTTCCCAGGCCATAAGCAGAGAGCTGGTTGGGAAGCGGGGCTGCTGGGATTAAAACCAGAGCCCATATGGGATCCTGGCTTGCTCAAGTGAGGACTTTAGCCACTAGCCCACCATGCAGACCCATTTATTCCCTTTACTTTGCTGTTTTATTTTCTGATTAATTTGCCTTGCTGCTTCTATGCTGCTTGGCATTAGATCGTTTGCATTTTTAATTCTACTGAAGTGATGCTGTCTACTGGATTATTTATTCTAGGTTCCAACACTTGCATTCCCCAGAAACCTCACATAGGAACTTGCACAGGTGCGTGAGGGCCAGGCTTGAGAATGTCTGTCCCAGCCCTGGGAGGCACTGTGGAAGCAAGGCTGCTTCTTGGTCCTCACGCTGTTAAGCATGCACATACCATATCCCATTGTTTCAGCTCAGGGCACTCTGCATGCTGAGAAAAACAGCAATAGCAACAGCTACAACATACGACAGGGTGACCTGTCTAGTTCTGCAACACCCTCCAAATAAATAAAAGCCTAAAGTGTACCCCATATGTTACTGACTAACAGAAACAGTCTGCCCTTGCTGTTTGCTGGCATCAAGGCTTGCAGTGACCTTCATCAACAGGATAACAAGGGGAACACAGATGCTCTCCTCCATGAACAGAGGAAAGGAAGCTTAGTAACCTTGGTCATTTCAAATACCTTTCGTGATTTTATCCGAAATATGAATTCTTCCAAAGGCTGGCTTCTTTGCATGTAACTTCTACCTATATTTTTTATTTTATTTTATCTTTTTATTTTATCTTTTTATTTTATTTTATCTTATGTATTTGAGAGGCAGAGAGACTCAGAAAGACACACACACACACACACACACACACACACCCCCCACATGCAGAAAGGGAAGCAGATCTTCTGGTTCACTCCTTGAACGCCTGCAGCAACCGGCGCAGTGCTAGGCTCAGGCCATGACCTCAAAATTCAATCTGTATTTCCCATGTGGATGTGGAAGGGAGCCAGTCTCTTAAGCCATCATCTACTGTCTCCCATCATGCACAGTAGCAGGGGAAACTGGAGTAGGAAGCTGAGTTGCGACTTGAACCAGACACTGACGTGGAATGCAGGGCCCTAGGCAGTGTCTCTACCGTTGCTCCAAACTCCAGCCCTTTGCGTATGTTTTCTAAGTTCCATTGGCTCTTAGTTGTTTCACATAACATCGGTTTCTACCCCTAGAAACATAAACATTTACGACATGGAGGAAGCAAGCATAGATAGAAGCTTTGTGAGTTAGAGTAGCTTGAATCCCTGCTACCTGGAACAATGCCTAGCACAAACATGACTAATTGTGCGTATTTCTTGAATAGATTCACATTTCACAAACATGTAACATAAACAACAAGCATTAGGTAGCTTATTTAAAGTCACCTGATTATGTGGCAGAGCTGGGATTTTAGACTACACTCTGACCATGGCATTCATCGTCTAATGCTGATCTGGCACTGGACCAGCTGCACATGTTAGAAACACAGAAGCACTGACCATTGGGACTGGGGTTGAAGCGTAGCGGGTGAAGCTGATGTCTTGGGATGATGAATTTCTGAGCAAAAGGTCATTTCTTGTCATATTCATAGCATTTTAATTCAGTCCAGGCTGAACTCATCCTGGGAAGGAGTGAAGAACAAGCAAGAGTATGATTGTGCATAAAAGTAGGGACCTGAACAGGACATACAATGGATCACAAATGATCAGTCTATGTGTAGGATTCAATGGCCTAATTAAGCAAAAATCTTAACTAGTAAAGTAGCATAATGTTTTATATAAGTAAATGAACTCACTAAAGGTTGCAATAAAATACCAGCCTTTGGTTACAAATCATAGATACTATATTTTAGAATAATATTTTCAGAGCTGGTGCTGTGATGCACTGGGTAAAGTCACCACCTGCAGTGCCAGCATCCCATCTGAGCACCAGTGCAAGTCCCAGCTGCTCCGCTTGCCATCCAGCTTCCTGCTAATGTGCCTGGAAAAGCAGCAGAAGATGACCCAAGACTGTGAGCCCTGCAAACAAGTAGGAGATCAGAAGCCCCAGGCTTCAGACGGGTACAACTCCAGCTTTTGTAGCTATTTGGGAAGTAAACCAGTAGATGAAGATCTCTCTCTCTCCTTCTTCCCATGTGTGTAACTCTGCCTTCCAAATAAATCTTTAAAAACAACCGAACTACCATTTTGTTACATAAGTGATATTAGTGCATCTTGTCACTTTGATGGGTTTTCCCTGGTTGAGTATCTGGAAGCTTATGCTAAAGAAAAATGAAATGGAGAAGCACATTTGTAACTGTATACTTAACGTTTAATTTTTGTCTGCTGCTGGGATTTGGAAAGAGATACTTCATCACGTATGTGGCAATAAAATAGAGTAGAGCTCACAAAGTAGAGTGAAATTTGTTTCACTTTGGGAGGAATTTGTGGGGGAGAATCTTCACTAAGTCAAAGCTGCATTTGAAAAATTGTGCTTCTTTCGGGTCGGAAGTGTCTTTGCTTTCAATTGCACATTGACATTTATTTTTGCCTCAAAGATACTAAAACTCAACTACTTCTTTTTAGGAGTTTACTGTTAGGTTGGGCAGGGTGGAAGTGACTCCACCACCCCGTCGAAGTGAAGCTGACACTCCAATCCAGGAATGAGAACGCTGAATCACCTGGACTTTGTCTCTGCAGATCAACACCTGCTCTGATGAGTACCCCATGCTACACGTCACATTCATGTGTAACCCAAGGGGCTGCTACTTTCTTCCATACTCTGCGCCTAAGACACATAAAGGCCCAGTACTGTATATGTGGGGCAGCCATTTCTCTCACACAGTCACCCTGCCAAGTGAAAGTGGTCCTGGGCCATCTCCCATCAGGGAGCAATCAGACTCTCCCATGTCTAATAAAATCCTTTGCCTGAACTAAAAGTCTCTCTCACTCTCAATTGTCCTCTAAACCTGCATTTAGTATTGCCTTCATTTGTTGGTAAACCTTGGGTGCTTGTTGTCTACAAAGATGAATAAATATTTTGCTGATTTAAAAAAAAATAGCTGACATCTGCAATGCCAGCATTCCATGTTGGGACTGACTCATGCAGTTCCCTGCTAACGTGCCTGGAAAAAGCAGTGGAGGATATCCCAAGACATGGGAAACCCAGATGAAGCTCGTGGCTCCTGGTTTTGACCTGGCCCAACCCTGGCCATTGCAGCCATTTGGTGAGTGCTGCATATGGAAGATCTCTCTTTCTCTCCATTTCCTCTCTAATATTGTCTTCCAAAAAAACAGACAAGGACTCGGCACAATAGCATAGTGGTTAAAGTCCTTGCCTTGCACACGCTGGGATCCCATATGGGCGCTGGTTCTAATCCCGGTGGCCCCGCTTCTCATCCTGCGCCCTGTTTGCAGTCTGGGAAAGCAGTAGAGGATGGCTGAAGACTTTGGAACCCTGCACCCGCGTGGGAGACCTGGAAGCGCTCCTGGCTCCTGGCTTCGGATCGGCGAGTACCAGCTATTGCAGTCACTTGGGGAGTGAATCAATGGACAGAAGATCTTGCTCTCTGTCTCTCCTCCTCTTTGTACATCTGCCTTTCCAATAAAAATAAATAAATCTTAAAAAAACAGACAAATCTGAAAAAACAACAACAAAAACAAACCCACAAAAACATTGTACGAAACCACAGCTTTTCAAAAACAGTACACATTCAAGGGCTTTGGCAAAACATATTTGAATATGTGTCTATGGGGTGGGAAGGGAACGGAGAGGTGGGATTTAAAAAAAGCGGGGGTAGAAAAAATGCAACAAGTTTTGCTTACATTGAAGAGGATTGCCTTGTTGGAGCATTAAATAGCTTACCTTTGTATGTCTCTGGCTCCAAAATAAATAATAATTGCATAACAATACTAGCAATGATGACGATAGTGATAAATGATGGCTGGAGGTAATACCGTACAGACAGTGTTTGTCACAGAAATTTGATGCAGCAGTTAAGATGTCAGTGGTCATCAAAGCCTGGTACTGGTGCAGAAACAGACAGGAAGGTCAAAGGAACAGAATAGAAACGCCAGAAGAGAGGCCACATAGATACAGCCAGCTAGTCTTTGGGACGTAGACAACTCATATTGGAGTGCTTGTGTTCGAGTCCTAGCTCCAATTCCAAGCCCAGCTTCTTAGTAATGCAAACCTAGCGAGGCAATAATGATGGATCAAATAGTTGGCTTTTTGCCACCCTCTTGGGAGATGGACATGGAATTTCTGGCACTTGGCTTAGGCTGACTCAACCCCCATCACAGAGGGCATCTGGGGAGTCAATCAGAAGATGGACGACCTCTCTCTGCCACGCTGCCTCTCTTTGCTTTTAAACAAATAGGAAGAAAACATTTATAACAGGGGAAAAAACAGGCAGTATATATAAACTGCTCTTCCACAAAGTTCTGCTATAGAGGAGAACAAATTAATGAGACAGTAGATGGAAGAGAATGAAGACTCAAAGATTTTCTTTTTCTTTCTTTTTTTTTTTTAAGTAACTGGGCTATCATTCATCTGCCATAAACTTCACCCAATTAAAGTGTGAAATTCTGAGGTTTTCAGTGCATTCAGAGAGTCACACAACCAACCATATTGCACATTCTCTTTAACCCCCAGACACTCCATCCCCAGTAGTGTTTGTCATCCATCTCCCCAAACTTGCTCATCCCACAGCCACCTATGATAGACTTTTCTTTCTATGGATTCATCTCTTCTGAATGTGCCACATACACAGAACGATGTCCTATGCGGTAGGTAAGTTTCAGCATGTTTGTAGCACATAGCAGCCCCATTTCTCTCATTGCCAAGTAACATTCCTTGTGTGGGCTCACTCCAGCTCATCAAACACCCAAGCGCAGTTTGTGGCATGGACATTTTTCTTCTTTCCCTTGAGTAGATAACTAGGAGTGGAATCATGGGGGCACATGGCAGATCCTCTGAAGAAAAGCCAAGGTATTTTCCCACCAGTCATATAAGCAGACCCCCATTTCCCTGCAGCCTTGCTAAGACCTGTTATCATGTCTTTCTGATTATAGCCATGTTGGGAAATATGAAGTGGTACGTCTCTGTGGTTTCAATGAGCATTTCTCTCATGACTAATGATGTCAAATGCCTTTTCATGTCTCTTTTTAAAAAAATAAATATGTTGGGCCTGGTGCTGTGGGCTAGCGGCTAAAGTCCTTGCCTTGCACGCACCAGGGTCCCATATGGGCCGGTTCTAATCCTGGCAGCTCCACTTCCCATCCAGCTCCCTGCTTGTGGCCTGCGAAAGCAATCCAGGATGGCCCAAAACCTTGGGACCCTGCACCCGCGTGGGAGACCTGGAACAGCTCCTGGCTCCTGGCTTCGGATAGGCTCAGCTCTGGCCGTTGCGGCCACTTTGGGAGTGAATCAATGGACAGAAGATCTTCCTCTCTGTCTCGTCTCTCTGTATATCTGACTTTGCAATAAAAATTAAAAAAAAATAAATCTTTTAAAAATAAATGAATAAAAAATATGTTTATAGAGGAATATGAATAATCTGCTAAAGAGAGAGCTTGAGGATATGGGAGATACTGGCATCTGTGCAGGAGCCAAGTCCACAAGAAAGAGGAAGCTGGAGGTCTCGACCTCCAGCCACCTGACCTACAAAAGAGGAGGTGGTGGGTATGCAGGGAGGACTCTAACTGGTATTGGGAAAAATGAGAGCTTCTTAGCAGAAAGCCCACATTTGTCTCCATAAAATATGAGGTGCTGTGTTAGCAGGTAAAAGCATGGAAAGTCTGAGATGAGAACAAGCAGATAGAAGCTAGACAAATGTATAGGGCATCTCTCGACACCTTGGTGAGACATGTGGTCATGAATTCAAAGTGTAAGCTATCATTTTCTCCAGAGACATTGGGCATAGGAGGAGCGAGCGAGAAAAAGCTTTTCCAATGGAGAGTTTGCATCGAGAGTAAGCAGCAGGGGTGGAGGGTGTTGGTGAAGGAGTGCAGAAGGAACAGCTAAAGAATGAGACCAAGACTCCAGCCCAGAGAATGAACTGGAATGACAGAAAGCTAATTGGAATTTTGTTTTATAGAAAAAGTAAATCTTACTTTTGTTTGTTGTTGTTTCAGAGCAGTTTTAAGCGCACAGCAAAACTGAGTGAAGGCAGAGAGATTTTCATACCAACACCTGCCTGACGCAAGCCCAGCCTCTCCCACTACCAACCTCCCACATCACAGAGGCTAGAATTATTGAAATAACACTAACATCATTATCATGCTGGGTTTGCTGTTTACCTTAGGGTTTGTTCTTGGTGGGGTAGATCCTAAGGGTTTAAACAGATAGATAATGACGCACATCCACCACTACAGTGTCACAGAGCAGTGATGCCCTGAAGATCCTCTGTGTTTCTTCCCCACCCACAACCATCCCCCTCGCCCCCAACCCCCCAACAGCCCCTGATGCCTTCACTGTCTCCATGCCTTTTCTTTCCCCAGAATGTCATGCAGTTAGAAATATGCCTCCCGCCATCCTTGCTGAGACCATCCCAGTGCACTGAAATCTTCGCCACACCTTTAAGTAGATGCCACAAGAATTGCCCAGCTACTTCCTAACCAGTTAAGAGACCATCAGTGGGGAACATCTTCCCGGCAGGTTTCCATCCAACAGGGAGGGGTAAGGGAAGGCTTAAAATCCCAAGATGCTTCCTCAAACTGTAGGTTCCTCTCCCCCTCTCCTTTCAAGAGGAACCCCATCTCCCAGCTCTCTCCTGGGAGGTGCTTTCTCCTTTCCTCTTTCCACAGCCACCTGGTCACTTTGCAAATAAGACTTCTCTGTCTGCAACCAATTCCCAGCTTTTTATTTCTATATTAAGTTGAGGAAATAACCTACAGAGCTTTTCTGGTAACACTGGTTGGCTCCTTTCTTCCTTCCTTCCTTCCTTCCTTCCTTCCTTCCTTCCTTCCTTCCTTCCTTCCTTCTTTCCTTCCTTCCTCTTTCTTTTTCTTTTTTAAAGCTTATATTTATTTTCACTGGACACATAAATTTACAGAGAGGAGATACACAGAGGAAGATTTTCCACCCATTAGCTCACTCCCCAAATGGCCACAATGGCTGAAGCTGAGCTGATCTAAAGCCAGGAGCCAGGAGGAGCTTCTTGAGTCTCCCATGTGGGTGCAGGGTCACGAGGCTTTGGGCCGTCCTCCACTACTTTCCCAGGCCACAAGCAGGAAGTTGGATAGGAAGCAGAGCAGCCCAATATGAACTGATGTGAACTGGTGCCCATATGGAATGCCATGTTTGGAGGTGGAGGATTACCTAATTGAGCCTTTGTGTTGGGCCTTACTTTCACTTGAGGCTCCTTCATGTCTTTTCTGGCCTAGGTGGAACTGTTTCAACACTGATGCTGCTCCTGGAGGTGGCAGGGTCCTTCCAAGACGATGCCTGGAACTGCTGGCTGAAATGGGCAGAGGGCAAGGTTGTTGAAAGTGAACAGCCAGAGCAGCCCAGGGGTGTTGGATGAGCCACCTTCACACCCCCAAAGGAGTGGATCGGCCATAATGTCAATCTTCCTGGGTCTGTCTCTCTCTCTCTCTCTCTCACTCACACACACACACACACACACACACACACACACAAACTGGCCATTCTCCCTCCCCACATGCCCTTCAAGTGGCTGATCTTTTTTTGGTGTTTTCCCCACTCAACTGCTCTTGAAGCTCATGTGCATACCTTTAGCCAGCAGACAAACTGGGGAGTCAGGGAGAAGGTCCCACCCTTCCTGATGATCTCCTTGTGATGGAAATAGAAGTTTCTATCCTGCAACTCTCTCTCATCTCTGTTTGTCCCCAACAGCTCCACATACAAGGATAGGGAGGTGCAAGGACATGGCTCTGTGAGGACGTGGGTATGTGGAAACCTAGGGGTTTGGGACATGTGTGAGTAAGAGACAGGTATGCAAAGACCTGGTTGTGTGAGGCAGTACAGAACGGAAGGGTGGGGGTGTGAGTGGGGACCTGGGCAGGTTAGAGCCCCAAGACACCAGAAGCAAATCTGCCTATCACAGTGGCTTGGCACCACATTCCCACCAGAGAATGTTCTGAGAAGGGCAGCAGACAGGGCTGTTGCACAAAGAAGGGGCAGGCACAGGGCCAGGAAATCGCCTCTGCCCTGCCCCATAAACTATCAAGCATTACTTTGAGGAAACTTTATGGCCTTGGATGAGCTCCAACCTTCAGAGGTCCCAGGACTGTAAACTATTGCAAAGCTGTCCTCCTGCAAGCTGGGGCTGGCCTTGCCCCACTACCCTCCTCACCCCCAAGGTGCGCGAAGAGGGCAGACAGTGGTAGAGGGTGGGCTGCCTGATTCCCACTCCCCCCTCCCAGCCTCTTTGAGACTGTTAGAATCCAATTCAGACACGCACCCTGTGCTGGGGACTGAAATCACCCAAGGGACTGGTGATTTTGCCTTTGGCAGTGGGAGAGATGGGGGCAGGAATGAAAAGGAAGGACACGCTAATCTCTGGGACATTCGGAGGAGGCTGCACTGTTTTTAGCCTAGACTAAGGGAGCTATCTGTTTCTTTTCCTCCTACTCTTGGCCGAATGGGTCAGCAGGTGGGGCCCAGGCCGGGGGTGCCTTCCGGTCCCTTCTTCCCACCCCATGTGTCCACGGGAGGGTCCTTGGTTGCCACACCCAGCGGCCCTAGCGGGAGCGACGAACAAACCAGCTATAAGTAGAGTGGAAAGCAAGGGATGTAATGAATATTAACATAGCAAGGTGACAGAGGACTGAGGGAAAGCTCGCATAAATCTGCATGGCTAATACAGGCAGGAGAGAAACGGCTGAAAGCCCTCCTCCCCTGCCGCCCCCCACCGCCCCCCAGGAGGTCAAGGACGACAGGGAGCTGTGAGCCGGAGGGCCCGGGCTGGCGGGCAGGGGAAAGGCTTGTCATTTCAGAGTCACAGAAGTCAGGAAAGGAGGAGAGGGGGTGGGGAGGGGAGATGCGATTTCCTAAGTGAGGAGACAATGAGGTCACTGTTGGCCAATCGGAGCGAGGGATGGAATTTGAACCGAGGGACGGGATCAGAAAAGACCACTGGGGAACGCAGAGTGCCACATTCTTGTGCTCCGCTTCCTCGCTTCCTCCTGCCCCCAGCCCGCCCCATTGAAAGGGCTGGGGAGAACAGGGAGGCGGCTAGGAGGCTCTTGCTGCTCAGGGGTAATATTCGTGTTCCGCGCTTCTCTTGGTGCTGTTTTCAGGGAGGGGGCCTAGCGCACAACAATGTCCCGGTGGGCAGGTGAACAGACCTCCCTGGTGTTAAACCGCGGGGGTTTAACATGTATGGGCCCCAGGAGTCGCCGCCCGAAAGCTCCCAATAACCAGGTCAGAGGCTGCAAAAACAAGAGGGATTTTATTGACGTTCGCGAACGGGCTCCCACTCCGCAAGGAGAAGCAGCCCCGATGTCCAGGGGTACAGGCATTTTATACTGCGAGCTCAGCACACCTGCTGGGTTTGGTACAAATTTTATGACCTTATTCTGGCGCCAGCTCAGGGCCCTCCAGCCTCATTTCCTCGGAGTAAGGAATTTACTTATCAGGAGATAGAAACTTAGGCCTTCTTCCCATTGTCAGGCCCAGCATGGCCATTCCCCTACCCCTTATCTGATCTCGCCAAGCAGGATACAGAAGCAGAAAAAGCATTAACCCTACTTTTCTCTTTCACTGGGAAGTGGGCTCTCTTTTCTTTGCAGGCCTTTGCCTCCCTGACGCTGAACCCACCAGGGCAAGGCTCTGGGCCAATCCTCTTTCTTCAATAGGTGTCTTCTTCCATCATCCCAGCTACCATCTCACAGACTGCCGGCTCGCGGGAAGATAGGACTTCCATCCTATACCTCTGAACGCAGCCAAACAACGCAGCCATTCTAATCGGGGAGGGGGGCGGGTCATCTCGCTTTTAGCAAGCTTTCTTTTTTTATTCTTTTTAAACATATTTAAAGACTTCCTCATTTTTATTGGAAAGACAGATTTACAGAGAGGAGAGACACAGAGAAAGATCTTCCATCCACTGGTTCACTCCCCAAGCGTCCACAATGGCCAAAGCTCAGTCGATCTGAAGCCAAGTGCTAGGAGCTTCTCTGAGTCTCCCACGTGGGTGCATCCTCCACTGTTTTCCTATGCCATAAACAGGGAGATAGATGGGAACTGGAGCAACCGGGACATGAACCAGTGACCCTATGGAATCCTGGCGTTTGCAGCTAGAGAATTAGCCAATTGAGCCACCATACTCTGCCCAGCAAGTGTTTCTTTTGTATCAATAGGGAAGAATCCTCATGCTACCTCTACCGCCCTTACTCTCTTTTCCCAGACAGGCTAGCTTGTAAACGTTTGTGGGACTGTTTTCATTTCCCTGGGTAGTCTTCTGCCATCCACATAGCTTCTAGTTCCTTCTGCTAGATCTTTTGGGAGCAATCTCCTCATCACTCATCTTCCCAGCTGCTTTCTTCTGCATCCATTCCTCACTTGGTTATTTTGCTGAATCTCCATTCCCATCCCCAGTGCACTCCGAAAGAGGCTTGAAGGGGTTGCAAAAGCATAAATGATACAGCAAGATCATAAAAGCAATGGAAGAAAGAGCAGAGAAGGGAAGATAAGTGCAGGAACTAGTGACACAGGTAAGAGAAGTCCACCAACATAGGCCACGCAGGTCAAGACTCGGTTCAGTGTGCCTTTTGAATTCACAAGCAGCCAAGGCAAAAAAAAAAAAGAAGAAGAAGAAGAAGAAGCATGGCAATTGTACAAATAGGACCTGGATGAGCATACAGGAAATACAGCTACCCCTGTGCCTGGAAATGAAAGAAAATATCCCCCAGGTTCTCCCAAAGAAAAATGCATCCAACAATTTTCTTACAATAAATCCAATAGCACATTCACTCAAGCTGTCTTTTACAGACTCATCTCTCATTGTGGATCCGGACTTAACTCAAAAGCATATGTTCCAGTCTGTTAATGTGCACATTAAAACATGGTAGGAAAATATTTCAGGAATGGGCATTTGGTCCAGCTGTTAGGATGCTGGATAAGATATCCACATCCCACATTGATTTCATGCCCAGCTCCACTGCCTTACTCTGGCTTCCTACTACCGCACCTCTATAAGACAGTCATTATGGCTCAAGTGATTGAGTGTCTGCCACAATCACAGAGTAAGAGAACTGGACTGTGTTTCTGACTCCTGGCCTTGACCCAGCCAGGCCTGCTTGTTGTCGGGGCATTTAGAGAATAAACCAAAAGGATGGGAGCGCTCTCTCTGTCTGCCTTCTCTTTCTTTGTCTCACTTCCTCTCAAATAATAACATCGATAATAACATTTTGAACTTCTTCTGACCAAAGAAAATGACAGTGAGACATTTCTGCCTGCGTAGGGATTCTACGTTTCTATTACTACAACCTACAAATTGAGTTAGCTTGGGGGCAGTGACATTGCTATTGGTTCTGCCATCAGTCTGCTCAAACATCCCTGCCATTATGATAGGAACTGAATTAAATCTAGTTTGTCTTCATCTCTTACTCGAGCAATTGATTTTTTGAACTTAAGTGCAGGACTGCTGTTTATCACCACAGAATTCCATCTTGTTAAAGTCACTCCCATTTGTTCTGTTTCATTGATAGTCTATAATTTGGATTACATGAACCAATGTACCATATTCCATCAAATAAAAGCTCCTTTTAAGGTAAGACAAACCATTTTTATAAACGATTTCCCACATAGAAGGCAGAAAATTGCCTATGAGTGATATTAAGCTATGACATGCACCTAATTATAGAGTGTATTTGATTTAAGATGCTAAAATATGCATCTTGGAGTTAGTGAAATATAGTACTAATAACCTCACATTGTGTCATTTGCAATTTGATAATTATGACCTCCATAGCACCATTTATTGGACTTCATGAAAGTATCAGAAGGGTAGGACCGTGGAGATGCCAGGGAGCTTCTGTGAGTAATATTCTCATGTTTTTTCATTTTTTGTTTTTTAGGGGGTTTTTTGTTCATTTTTTTTTGCACAAGCACTCATCAAATAAATATTTATTTATACAGTGAAAACATAGAGACTTCACATTAAAAGGAAAAAAAATGACCCAGTTCCTTCCAAGGCAATTTGCAATTCACACATTAATTCATACTTTCTGGCACTGATTATTTGAGTCCCTGAGAATCTCTTTGACTCCAGTCAGGGAGGGTGACGAAAACAGGATGGGACAAAGCGTGGGCAAGGCAGGGACCTGGCACCAGGAGGGGGAAATGGTCTGCCCACTGTTCAGGATGACTAAAGGGAGGGGCAAGCCCAGGCATCAGCTATGATCTGGATATTATTGGGGCCAAAATTTCCATCAAGCAAATGAGTGATGAGACTGCCTCAGGTATCAACTCCCAGGTCAGACAGATGGACAGATGGCACCCTGAGGTCTGAGCAGATATGGGCAGTAGGAAAGTCCAGGCCCAGAAGGTAACAGTAGGATAAGGTATCAAGGACCTCAGCCTATGCTTTAGCAGGACTTGTAACCAGTCATATTTAACAATCAGGTCCCACGACAATAGATGAATGCTATTTGAGTCTGTTTTCTGCCACTTGCTTAAAGTATCTGAAACAAGGTCGCTTACGAACACAAATTGATCTGGAGTTTTGAAGCTGGGAAGCCAAGGTCCAGGATTATGCATGGTAAGGGTCTTCCGTGGCTCCATAACACACAGAAGGCATCACATGGTGAGGTGCACAGGCATGGGCAAATTCATTTTGTAACAGGCCTCTCTTGCCAAAACTGGCCTACTTCAATGATTATGACAATCCATTCAAGAAAGCTCATGACCCCGTCACCTCTCTTCAGTCTCCTCCTCCTCCCAACACTTGCACTGGGATTAAATTTCTAGCATGGGAACATCCAAACCATAGCAGGCCTGATTCCCTGAGCCTCTGCTGGATGGTGAGGCAGGCAGATGGGTAGCTATCGGGAAAGCAGTGAGATTCGGGACTGGCCGCCATGTGGAGTGAGAGAAGCTGGTCTCCTGGGCTGCTCACATCCAGCCGAGAAGACCTGGAAGAGAACACAGAGCGAAGGCAGAGAATGATCCGGAGCCTGTGCTGCCTGAGAAGCTGAAAGTGCTGCGTTCTGTAGCACACAGGTGTCTCAATCATGAATGGGGAACTGGGGCACAACAGCTAGCATGTGGTACACACGGCTGGCATAGCTGGAGGAGCAGAGGCAGAGAGAATGAGGCAGTGAATTTTCCTTTCCCTTTCCCATCCACCCTTTAAGATAATCAATAAACACTGCTCATTAAAGCACCCACTCCCACACAAGAAGCTTACCAACAACCTCTGGTTTAAGACATTCAGTGTCCAACGAGAAAGACAAGATATGAACTTGGGATTCTTATCGTCTAAATGTGTGTCCCCTAGTCCCTTAAATCATTTGCTAAATCCTGACTAGCAGTGTGGCAAACTAAGAAGTGTACAGATTTGGGGAGGTAACTAGGTCATGAGAATTCTTCCCTCAGGCATGGGGTTCATGCCTTTATTAAAGAGGCCAGAGGGAGGGTTTGTTTGCTGTTTTGCTCATCTGTCAGGTAGCAGGTGCCCTCACCAGCACAGGATCCACCAGCACCTTGTCTTGGACTTGCCAGTGTCCAGAACCATAAATAAAAAGTATTTGTTGTTTATAAGGTTTTGGGTTTTGGTATTTTGCTATTGTAGTCAATCTAGAGCCATGCAAGCTGCTATAACAACATATCTTAGTCTGGGTCATTCATAAACAATGGAATGTATTGTCTACAATTCTGGAGGGTGGGAATTCCAAGGTGAAGGCATCATCCTTGCTGCCTCAGTGGCTTCAGGCTTTGCTGAAATTGTGCATGGAGGCTGGACTTGGTGAGCACTTAGATGGGGGTCCTGGAGGTCAGCCCTGAAGATTGTTCACATGAATCTACAGAAACAAAACCCCAATGGCAGTCGTAAAACAAGCCATCAGACAATTAAATTCAGTCATATTAAATTCTGCAGTGGATGGTCCAGGGGTTCTGACTTGCCTGTATGGAGCAGAAAGGGGAAATTATCTGAAAATGGACAATTGAGTAAGTGTGGTGGTGCACTTGGACACACTTGAACGAGAAAGAGTTTCCTGGTGCAGACAAAGGTTTTTTTTTTGTTTGTTTGTTTGTTTTTTTGCCGAGAGAGAGAGTCCAGTGAACCATTCCCTCATGGGAGATGGTTCAGGGACACTTCCAAAAGAGGTGGTGGGGGTGACCGAATGACGCAAACAGCCTCTGAAGGTATACCGCCCTGGGATTTTGAGCATGCTACACATGGGGGATGGAAGACAACAAGATATGGCAGCAACTGCTCGCTTGCTTGGGAGGAGTTTGCAGGGTGTGCATCATGGCAAGTGTTGGCCTTTGCACACTGAAGTCCACTCAGGGAGGTCCCAGCAGGATTCTCCTGACATTCCTGGGTGGGAGTGTCAGCCTGAGATAAGGCAGCAGCTGCCAGAGTGGGCACCATGGGGTCACTTCTGCTCAGCCCATAGTTTATTCCTACATTCAAAATAAAGAAAAATCGAAATTTAATTAAGTGGTGAATTCAAACACAAAGCTTTAAAAGGGCAGCAGTTCTCACAATTATAGTAAGGCTTTTCTGTTATTAGATAAAGCTGAAATTTATGCAGGCTTTTCTGTACTGAGTCAAAACTTAAACAATAGGACTGGCTTTGGATTGCAGTAGGTTAAACTGTTGCTTGAGACACTGGGGTCCCCTAAAACTCCCTACAAATATACTCGGGAAGACAGTGTAAGATGGCCCAAGGGTCTGGGTTCCTGCTACTCACATTGGAGACCCACATGGAGCTGCTGGCTCCTGGTTTTTGGCCTGACCCAGCCCTGGCTGTTGCAGGCATTTGAGGGGGCAGAGGTGTGAACCAATGAACAAAAATATTTTCTCTCGGGGCCTGGCGTGGTAGCCTAGTGGCTAAAATCCTCTCCTTGCACATGCCGGGATCACATATGGGCACCGGTTCTAATCCCGGCAGCCCCGCTTCCCATCTAACTCTCTGCTTGTGGCCTGGGAAAGCAGTTGAGGACGGCCCAAAGCCTTGGGACCCACATGGTCACCCATGTGGGAGACCTGGAAGAGGCTCCTGGCTTCAGATTGATGCAGCTCCGGCGTTGTGGTCACTTGGGGTGTGAATCAATGGACAGAAGATCTTCCTCTCTGTCTCTCCTCCTGTCTGTATACTTGACTTTCCAATAAAAATAAATAAGTCTTAAAAGAAAAGATTCTCTTTCTTTCAGTCTTTATGTATCATGCATCTCTGCCTTTCAAATAAATAACTTTTAGGTTGATTTATTTTTTTATTAGAAAGTCAGATATACAGAGAAGATACAGAGAGAAAGATCTTCCATCCATTGATTCACTTCTCAAGTAGCTGCAAGGGCTGGAGCTCAGCTGACCCAAAGCCTGGAGCTTCTTCCGAGTCTCCCTTGCAGGTGCAGGGTCCCAAGGCTTTGGGGCATTCTCAGTGCTTTCCCAGGCCATAAACAGAGCACTGGATGGGAAGTGGGGCCACCAGGACACGAACCAGCACCCATATGGGATCGAGTGCTTGCAAGGCAGGGACTTTAGCTGCTAGGCTACTGCACTGGGAGCCAAATAAATGAATTTTTGGAAAATTAGAGTGAATTGTAAAAACTAGTCTCTATACCATTTGGACAGACATAGACTTCGTCTTTGGGTGTTCTTCACAGAGGGACCTTAAAAACACAGACTCCATCAGGAGAGTTAACGGCAGCATCAGTGACCTTAATGAGTTTCCCACCTGCACCAGATGCTGGGTGTACAAGAATAAATACCAGCAGCTGAGGTCCAATTGCCAGGTACTGTCTAAGTGCTCCATTCACACTGCTGAATAACCTGATTAATATCTCCTCTGTGATACGGAGTTAAATAACTTACTCAATCCCAAGATCTAATTAGAAAACAGAACCAAATACAAAATGGCTTCAGTTTCCACATTCAACCAGTGACATCAAAGCCCTTGAACTCCCTTTTCTGTTGCCTAAGTTTCCCCTTCCCATCCTGGGGTTTCCCTTGCAGGGTTAGGAAAGTGAAACGAGGGCCTGGCTGCACAGCCATGGTGTAGCAGTGCTCCAAGTCCCCAGGAAGGTGGTTTCCCTAACTCATTCTGCTGAAGTGTAACAGTGTAGAAGTCGAAACAGGAGAAGTGAGGGGGTTCCAGTCAGAAAGGGGAGGGATGCCGGAGTCCTGTGGAAGAGCAGGAACAGATGTGACTTCCTGAGAAAAAGCTCTTGACTTCTTTGGATCTGTTTTCTGATTTGGACATGGAATTTATGGCAGGTCGGCCACATTCCAGATGTTAGGACAACAAACTCAGAGCAACACCAGTGGAACTTGCCCATTCTCTACCCCTTCCTCACAAGTAACAAAACTTGGAAATCATTTCTCTAACAAACAGAGAATTAAGAGTTTTAGAATGCAACACCCAGGGCACAACATGATCATGGCCTGTGTAGCAGGACATGATGGGCTTATGAAGAGTCCCTGCCATCCTCACCCATCATGTCCAAGAGCTCTGGGGCTCCCTCACATCTGGCATGGCCTTTCTCAATGCTTTTCAGTAGGGAACCTAAAGTGGGAGATTAGATTCTTGAGTGCTGTCTCTACCCCACCCCTCTTTGGCATTCAGAGCTGTAAGTGTGGTACTGATGGACTTGTGTGGCTCGGATAAGGTCAGCCAATGTGAACAACAGGACAGAATGTGATCATGGTGGCCCTCTCCTCTGTGCCAGGTAGGCCTTGAAGACTGACCAATGGTTCTGATGGTGGTCTGTGGCTCTGTCTTTTGGCAACTTTCCACCTCTGTCTAAACTTCACACAATAATATGAATGTAACTCCTAAGCTTTTGTGCAGTACACATATGAACTAGTCCACGTGTCTGGCACATAGGAAAGCCTCAGTACACGTCTTATCTAAGACTGTGGAGCACTAGAAGAAAATGCCAGCAGGCCTCCTTCTCTACAATCCTATAGGCCTTGGGGATGTTCTCCAGTGACCTCATGGTAGGGAGAGAGGGGTGGTGGCATGAGAGGTACACAAGAATAGCTGGTTGGGCCCCAAGAGAACAAGTGCAGGGGACCCCAGAGAGCCACAGGGCTGTCTTTCTGGTGCACAATGATGCACGTCCCTGCTCTCCCAGTAGAGGGCAGCAAGCGCAGAGGACAGGCATTTAAATAATAGGGGTGGGGTGGGATGGGGGTGGAGTCACAATGACGCTCGAATTTCTCATTAATTTGGGATGTGGTATTTCAGAACAATCACTTCAGTACTAAAGTAACTGCGACTTTTCATTTTGCAGCCACATGCTGATGGAGTCAGAGCGCATAAGTTATAATAAACATAGTATGCCAATATTTTCAAACTAAGAGCTTAGACAAATCACAGCAGAATGCAAATTGCAAAATAAGCATGAAACTATTTCAACTTCACCAGTACAAAAAAAAAAAACACATCTAAACTAGATCATATTGTTTGATCTGTTAAACTAGCAGAAATGTTCTTAAAATGTTCACTTCTGACTAGTTGTGAAGAATTTCTGTGCTTTGGACTCGGCTCGTATATCATCTGTTAGTCCTAGTAGTGGATAAGCTTAAGTGCGGAATACGTTTCATGAGTGAAGAAACAATCTCGAAGAGACTGAGTGATGAGGAGACGTCAACACAAATGCACACGATCTCTATCGTGAGACACTACTAAGAAGGGAAGTATCTTTGTTGTGGGGAGCCACCCTGTGCACCCTAGGACACTTGGTGTCATCCCCAAAAGATACTCTCTGGATGCTGGTAGCAACCTTCCCTCTGGGCTGGGGCAATGGAGAACTGTCCTCTCATGTTGCCACACATTCCTTAGTGGGCTAATTACTGCTCACTGAGAGCCACTGGCACATGGACCATGTCAGGGTATGGAGCCACAGGAGAAGTCTTAACAGAGTGATGCTGGCTGGAGCACGTTAGAAGTCACAGCTGAACAGGCCCACAGAGCTCCCCTAGGATGTGGGCTAGAGAGGAGCAGGCTGGCCCTGCAACATCTCTGGCTGGGCTCAGAAACTCCAGGCACCAAAGCTCAAAAGTCAGAGATTGATTTGGTTCCCGGCACAGCTCGAAGTAGACGAACTTTGATAGGGAGATTTTCAGATCAAGGGGGAACTCAGCAGAACATTGATAACGATAATGCATTTGTCTAAAATGCAAACTATGACGAAAGCAGAAAAGGACAGTTGGAAATGTCATCCTGGGACAAGCGCAGCTGTTTAAGGTTGCAAGGCTGGCATTGTGCGCGAGTGCTGGTTCGAGTCTTGGCTTCTCCACTTCTGTTCCAGCTTCTTGCTAATGTGTCTGAGAAAGCAGCAGAAGATGCTGTCAGCCACATGGGAGAAGAGACAAAATTCCAGGCTCCTGGCTTCCACCTGGCCATTTTGGTTATTTGGGATTGAACCAGCTAAGGGAACACTCTTGCTTTTTCTCTTCTCTCTCTCTCGTTCTTGTTCCAGTGACTTTCCCTTGCGAACAAATAACTCTTTAAAAAACAAAATTCCAACCTAATACTAAAAAAAGAGAGGAAAGTGAATGGGTAGTCAATATACAACCTGGGTGTGTGTTAAATTACTATTTATACAATTAAAATAATTATTATTCTAATTGCAACAACTGCCAATAAATACATGAGCAGTAATTATTTGAAAGTATTTGTCATACTGCTCAGTCATTGGTTGTTGATTTATGCCTGGATTACTGAGCATGGCGAGAGAAGTTTGTTGGGAAGATGTAGGAATGAAAAGTGAGGAAAAAGGGAACTGATGTAAAAATCAATCTTTTGCAGTTAGGAGCCAAAATTGCCTAAAATTTTGGAATTGTAAAATAAGCATTGCTGCAGGCCAGTGTCTGAAATAATCAGTAAACAAGTGACAAGGGATGGCCCCCAAAGCATACCTTAGCATGCTTCTTACATCTTTTGAAAATATTTACTTTAAAAATAATATAATCGCATTGTTTTGACAAAAAACAGGCATTTGTAACATCCAGGGGTACTGAACCTGCAAGGAGTGGAACACCCTTATTCCTGTTGGCAGAAAAGGGCGTACAAAGAAAATAGTGACAGCTGGAGCAAGAGCTTTGCAAATACATCTAGCCTCCAGGGATGTCTCCTTAAGGAAAAGCCAGAAATGCAGGGCAGAATCTATAGGAAAAAAAACACATTTTATGTTATTATTAACAGCAAACCATTGGGAACAACCTATATATCTAGCAGTTGGGGAGCAATCAAATGAATGGACATGTGGACACTTTTTCAATATGTGGAAGAGTGGACACCTAGCTTAAAGGCCTTCACAGGTAAGTACAGAAGAGCAGAAAAAAGATGAGGAGGAAATAGAGTCACACGTCATAAAGTAACATTATAGCCAGCAATGGACAAGCGTATGAAAACTGGTCCCATAAATTTACGTCACCTAGGGACATGAAACATTTTAGTTTGTGTGAGCACCATCTGTGGTGTCCACACAGTGACCAAATCCCCTAACTCTGCGTTTCTCAGAACACATTTGTGTTCTTAAGGAACATATGACTACATACTAACCTGTTAGCACTGGTCATCTCTAGCATGAGGGTAAACACCATTTTCTCCTCTGTATTTCTCAGGTTTTTATCCTTGTGTAGTTAGTATGTATTATTTTTGTGGACAGAAACAACATTAATGTTATTGTTTAAAAAGAAAAGGAAATAATCCTGAATACAAAATACCAACACCTGCCCTGTGTGACCAAGCCATAAAAGGCGGAGGGTGGAGGGTGGCGGGTGGAGGGTGGAGGGTGTTCTTATCTCAGGCCTTCCTGGAACCCATAAGGCTGATTTCCCAGTTGACAGTCAGCTAGAGATTACGAACGGAACAAAAGACTAATGTAGGGTTTCCCTTTGTCTAATTGCTTCAGCTCATCAAGGTCTTGGAACATGCACTCATTTTTATGCAGGTTCTAATGGAGACAGTGACATTTCTTGTCACTTTCATGTGTCTCAGTCTGCAGAGCTGCCCTAGAACCATCTCTGGGTGCTTAGAACCTTTCCTTCAATTCCAGGTAATGAGCAGCAGATGAGGGTTGTCACTCACCTAGCTGTTATTTTCTTAAACTTTATTTCTATTTGAAAAGCAGATTTATAAAGAGAACCAGAAAGAGAAAGATCAATTTTCCATTCACTGGTTCAGTCCCCAAATAGCCACCTCAATTGGAGCTGAACTCATCTGAGGCCAAGGGGCCAGGGCCTTTTTTCTAAATCTCCACCATGATTGCAGGGGCTAAGGACTTGAGCTATCCTTTGCTGCTTTTCCACTCCATAAGTAGGGAGCTGATTGGAAAATGGGGCAGCTGGGACATGAATCAGCACCCATATGGGTTGAAGGTGCTGCAAGCAAAGGATTAGCCTGTTGAGCCAACATGCCAGCCCCTCACCCAGTTATTAGTAGGGAACCAAACGAACAAGGTAATTCGGATGCAGGAATCAAGAATCATTTCGGGTGGAAGGTCTTTTCCCAAAATAGCTTTTTGTCAAATCAGAATATTCATATTAATGAATTCAGTATTGAGTGGTGGATCTCTACGTTTGCAGTTCAGTCATGAGAATTGCATTTAGAATGCAGAGCTCTTAACCCACGCTCTCCAGGAGTCTACCGCGTACAGCTGAGAGTGGACTAGAGAAGCTGCATTCAGAATCAATGCTGAAGGTCGATTCTGATGCTGAGTTTCTAGGACCAAACTACAACAGTCTCAGAGTCAAGTTCAAAGAGGTGAATAGTCATGGATGTAAATTAAATGCCTTTCAAACTAAAATGTGCTATTATTTCCTGCTTAATAGAGGTCATTTTCCTTCTAAATAAATATTTACACTTGTAGTAAAAAATTGGTGGATTAAACATGTGGAATTGAACAAGGAGTCATCTTCTTCCTGTTTGGAATTCCAACAAAGTGACAGTAATTGAAGTTTTGTAAAAGTCATAAATCCTTAAGAAGCAAGGAAGCAGGAGACTAAATGGAAGCCATGAAGTGGACAGACAAGGTCACACTGTGGCAGCGTGGAGAGCCTCCACGGGCAACAGAGGAAGCTCAGAGAAGTCACTTTGCTCCCGTGAGCCTCACTGAGGCTCCGCTGTCACAGGGACCTGTTGTTTAGGGGTCAAGAAGAAGGATAAAAGCAGGACAAATTTATCTATCAAGACATTGACTAACAGCTCCAGTGGAAAGGGATGGAGGTGTGTCAGATGTCAGCTGACCCATTCTTCTTTGGGACACTACAGCTGTATTTTGAGCAATTCTTTTTGCTAATTCACTTGATGCTAGGCCTTGTCAACAGAAGACGTCTTGATACAGGTCAAGGGTTTGAAAATGGAGATTAAGTGAAACTTTCCTTATTTGAAGAGAAGTTTCGTAGTTTCTTTCCCTCCACAGCTCCCATTGTTAGCACCCAGGGTGGTATTTCCCAGGCAAGCACGTACCTACACAGAGAAACTGATCCAAGAAGAAGAATCTTGCAATCTGACTCACCTAGGTTCCCCCCAAAAATGACAGGTTCCCTCCCATTGGAACAGCAAACCCCTCTAGGAACACAGTGAACTCTTACGGTGAAATAAGAGTGGGTAATCAAGAATCACCACAGACATAGTAACAGCATTTTACTGACCAGAAGTAGGAGTCTAAAAAGGAAAAACTCTGGACTTAATATCGTCTGAGGCATGAGAAGACACTACATCTATAGGACAAAACCAGAAGACTATGAAGAGAACATTCAGAAAATAGAAGCAGGGTCATTAGAAATTTTCCAATATCATAATCAAAATAAAAACCCAAAGAAAGATGAGAAGGCAAAGGTGAAGAAGTCAGCAAAAGTTAACCAAAACACAGATACATGGGGGGGAAAAACCCAAAATTCAAATAGTAGAGGAATTGTCTAAAAAGTATAGTGTGATACTAATGGGCATTTTAGAAACAAAAGGCAGGGAAGAAATAAATAATGCATTTTCGAAGAAGTTTGGGATTAAAAGGCATGAATTTCCCAATTGCAAATGGCCTTCTGAGCTCCCAGCCCAATGACAGTAAGACATATCACTATGAAATTTTAGATAATTAGGTAAAAGCAAAGATCCTAAAATCGAAAAGTCTGTCAACTTCTACTCAGCAGTACTAGATGCTGGAAGATGGTGGAGGATTGTCTTCATAGTTCTGAGATCGTCAACTTGGAATCCCAAACCCTGCCGGACTATCAGTCAAGTGTGATAGGAAGGATAAACATTGTGCAGACACACCAGCCAGTCCCTAATGCTGCATTCCGTTATGCCATTTCTAGGAGGCTCCCAGAGGATGTGCTTTGTCAAGTGAAGACAGGGCCGAGTGTGGGAGCTGTGGAAAATCCAGTGCAGGAGGACAACAAAGAAAAATTTCAGAATGACACATTCACAATGGGGAGGCAGGTATAGATCCTGCAGGGACCTTACAAAGAGAGAAGGAAGGAAGGAAGGAAGGAAGGAAGGAAGGAAGGAAGGAAGGAAGGAAGGAAGGAAAAAGGGAAAAAGAAAAAGAAAAAAAGAAGAGAAAGAGAGGAATAAAGAAAACAAGTGATAGATTAATTCCATGTTTGTGTTGTTGAGATTTCTTGTAAACTTTTTTTCTACTTGTCACTTTTGAAATCTTTTCAGTTGTTATTTCTGTTTTTTATTCTTGATTGATAGAATTATACATATTTACTGGGTACAGTGTTTTGATACATTGTGTAAAGGTCTAATTAGAGTAATTAGCATATCCATCACATCAAACATTTATCGCTTTTTTATTAATGAGAATGTTAAAAATCTGGGGCTAGCACAGTAGCTCAACTAGCTAATCCTCTGCCTGCAAGTGCCAGCATCCCATATGGGAACAGGTTCATGTCCTGGCTGCTCCACATCCCATCCAGCTCCCTGCTTATGGCCTGAGACAGCAGTGGCAGATGACCCAAAGCCTTCAGACCCTGCACCCACATAGGAGACCCAGAAGGGGTTCCTGGCTCCTGGCTTAGATCAGCTCAGCTCTGGCCATTGCAGCCATTTGGGGAGTGACTCAGTGGATAGCAGACATTATTTTCTCTGTCTCTCTGTAAATTTGCTTTCCCAGCAAAAATAAACGAATCTTTTTTAAAAAAATCCTTTTCCTGGCTGTATTGAAATATTCAAGATACTGTTACTAACCCTCTGTGTAATATAAAACATCAGAACCTAATCCTCCTAACTGCTAGTTGAACCTGTTGAATAATCTTCTCATCCCTTCCTTACCCCCTGGCAATGATTCCATTCTCAACTCTGTAAGATCCGCTTTTAGATTCCACATACATGGTGTGTGTCCTGGGCTTGGCTTATTTCACCTCACACAATGTCCTCTGGGTTCATCCAGATTGTCACAAATGATAGGCTTTCAACCTCATTTATGTAAGCTTTATTTACTTTTATTTTTTAAAGGCAGAGAGACACAGAGAAAGAGAATAAGAAATAAATAAACTTTCAAAAAATACTAAGTGAAGACTTCAGAAAACTACCACTGGTGTGCAAATAGCAACAAGACTTGACAGTGAAGGAATGACTATAAACTCATGTGCGAGTAAACCTACACGCCACACAGAGAGACGCTCTTCTGGAGGGGATCAAAGGGCCGCCGTGAGGGAGAGAGAAAACAAAACAGTACCTCCAAGTAAAACGAAAGAGGTACTTACAAGAGGAGTGTGCGATGACAAGAGAGCTTGTCCCAACGATGGGCTACACCAACAGGGTAGAGCCTTAGCAGGCACCCTGGTCCCCGCTGCAATCGGTGCATCCTAGAAATGTGGCTACACCAAACCAACAGTAAAAGAGACATGTTTCCTCTGCAGAGATACAAGAATTCCAGTGCCTGGTTACACCATATCACAGACACTCCAATATGGGCTACCAGCAGCCTAAGGAGCAGCTTAACCTACCCACCACTGTACCCACCCCAGGATTTCAACTTCTTTTTAGGGGTTGTATTATTTCATTATGTATATTAGCTGTGTGTTAGTGTGTGCTCATCTGTTGGAAAACAGAATGATTCCCAACTTGGCTACTGTGAACAATGCTGCAGCAGACGTGGGCATACCTATGGCACTACCATAGGCTGATTCCACCTGCCTTGGTATACACTCAGCAGTGGGATTGCTAAGTCATAGCCTAGCTCCAGTCTTATTTAATTTTGTAAAAGGACACTCAACAATTTCATGCCAACAACTTTGGTAACCTCCCTGGAATGCATATACTTCTATAACACAAATTCAGAAAATCAAAATGGAAAGAAAAAAATATTTTAAATATGTATGTAAATATGTTTAGATGTATCTAAAAAGCAAAATTCACTTTAAAAAGATCTTTCATTAGTGATAACTAAAGGCCTAAATAGTTTCACTGGTGAATTGTTTTAAACAATCAAAAAAATTAGCAAAGCAGTAATAATGTTCTTTCAGAAAACAGAGAAGGAACAAATGGTTTCCCACTCCCTGAGAGTTCTATGTAATCCTGATTTCAAAACCTGTCAGCAAAATAAATAGAACTGTAGCCCTAATTAAGACAGGTGGAACATCCTTAACTAACCACAAATGGTAAATCAACTCCAGAAAAAAAAATTAAAATACAATGTGAATCATTCCATCTTCCTTCTCTTTCTCTTGTGTGTGTCTGCACTGGTGTTGAGGTTTGTTCTTTGGCTGATTTTCAGGATGGTCGTTAGCATCCTTCTGCTTATATTGCCAAGCTCCCCGAAGCATTTCTTGCAGAGCCTGTATGGTGGTGATGAATTCCTTCATTGTTTGCCTGTCATGGAAAGTCTTTATTACTCCTTCATTTCTGAAAGGCAGTTTAGCTGAGTACAACATTCTTGGCTGGAAATTATTTTTTTTTCCCAGGACTTTCAATATTTCATCCCATTCTCTCCTAGTCTGTAACATTTCAACTGGGAAGTCTGCCATTAGCCTAATGGGGATTTTTTTTACATATATATACATATATATACATACATATATATATATGTGTGACTTGATGTTTTTCTCTAGCTATTTTTAGAATCTCTTTGTCTTGGATTTTAGGATTTTTGACAATTTGACTTTAATATGCCTCAGAGATTATCTTTTCAGTCAAATCTCATGAAGAATCATTGGTTTCTGGACTTAAATGTGCATATTTTCTCTCCAGATTTAGAAGCTCTTCAGTAACTAGTTCATTGATTGGTTTTCTGTTTTATCCCCTCCTCTTCTTCTTCTGGAACATCTTTAATAAAATTTTTGTTTAATGATATCACACAAATCTTCAAGGTTTTCTTCATCCCATGTAATTTCTCTCTCTCTCTCTCTCTCTCTCTCTCTCTCTCTCATTCTGAGTTATTTGGAAAGATCCCTCTTCAAGATCAGGAATTCTTGCTTCTGCTTGCTTCTTCTGTATTAAGCTGTCAGTTATATTTTAAATTTCATATTATTTCACTTTGATTTATGATTTATTCTCTATACACTATATTCACCATTCATATAATGGTGACCCAGCCTTTGAGAACAGGCTTTTCAGTTGCTTGGGGATGGAGATTAGGGAGCAGAGGAAGACAATCATGCCACCCAGATGTTTTCTTGGGTCTTTGGAGATGAAGCCATTCAGAAAAGGCTAATCCCCAAAACTACATTATGAAGATGAATTACGTGTGGTTTTGTCAATGATGGTGTTTTGTTGTTGTTGTCATTTGTTTTATTTTGGATTGTTTTATTTTGTTTTTTGTTGCAAAGTCAGATACACAGAGAGGAGAGACAGAGAGCAACATCTTCGGTCTGATGATTCACTCCCCAAGTGACCCTAACGGCCGGTGCTGCGCCGATCTGAAGCCAGGAGCCAGGAACTTCCTTCAGCTCTCCCACACAGGTGCAGGGTCCCAAGGCTTTGGGCCATCCTTGACTGCTTTCCCAGGCCACAAGCAGGGAGTTGGAATGGAAGTGGAGCAGCCGGAATTAGAACTGGCGCCCATATGGGATCCTGGCGCATTCAAGGCGACGACTTCAGCTGCTAGGCCACCGCGGCAGGCCCAAGGATGGTGTTTGTAAAACATTGAAATCCTCATTTCTATAGTAGTACTGTCACGAATGATATCTGAATGATGAAATAAAAAAAAAAACAAGAAATGCTAAGTATAAGTATTATTTATCAATATGGATATAAATATCAGAAAACTGCCTGAAAGAGTTGACAAATAAATTAGGAGTAAACATGGAGGAATACCAAAGAAGTAGGCAGGAAACTGCCTTTTTTTCTGTTGACCTTTGAGAACTCATTGAATTTCATACTCAGTGCAAGTAGTACACGAATCAACTATTTAAAATGGAAAAAATGATACATCAGTGGCTCAAAATCCACCCCCATTGTGCCTGTCACTTTTGAAGCATTGAATTGGGGATGACCACAATCACCTCCAAGTTCAGTGATTTGCTAGAAGGACTTGGGGCTCATCGCATGCAGTTTTATCCTTGGCAAACAGATGCACAAATCAACACAGAAGACAAAGTCCAGAGAAAACCAGCCACCATCTTCCTCAAGTCCTCTCCCAGCGAATCACACAATGCACTCTCATTCCTCCAGCCACTATTTACAATAACTCGTGGGATTTGTTGTCTGCCAGGGAAGCTATTAACGACTAGCCCATAGTCAAGGTTTTGATTGGAAGCTGGTCATGTAGACAGCCTCTGACCAGCACATAGCAAAATTCCAGACTCCCAGCAGGAAAGCAGATGTCCAGTCTGGTCCACATTGTAACACAGCTTAGGCATAGTAAGCCATTCTTCTCATGCAGGGAGCTGTTTACCAATCAAGTTCCCAGAGGCCAGCCCATGACCAGCCTTGCAAAACAGGGTTAGCAATTGGCTATGTTAATCCTTTTCTGTGCAGTCATTAAAAGTTCTCACAAGAATTGTCCCAGTGTATCAGAAAAGTGTCCAGTAAACTGGAAAGACCACAGCCTAAACTTTCAGTAAGCCATAATGTCCAAGACCAAATGTTGCAGGAAGCTCTTCCATGGTGGTCATACTTTGGGTAGGAAACTTGATTCTCATTGACTGATTTTTTTCCTTAAAGTGTATATGAAAAGTTTAAAGTATAATGTATCAAGCTAGTGTCCAAGAAACATTGACCTTTAAATATACTATAGGAGCAGGGCGGGGAGCCGGGCCTGGCGGCGGGCAGGATGGGTCGCGATGCTGGAGCTGGCTGTGCAGAAGGTGGTGGTCCACCCCCTGGTGCTGCTCAGCGAGGTGGACCACTTCAACCAAATCGGCAAGGTTGGAAACCAGAAGTGGGTGGTCGGTATGCTTTTGGGGTCGTGGCAGAAGAAAGTGCTTGATGTATCCTATAGTTTTGCAGTCTCCTTTGATGAAGAAGACAAAGATGATTCTGTCTGGTTTTTAGACCATGATTATTTGGAAAATATGTATGGAATGTTTAGCAAGGCACAGGAAATGGGCAGACATTTCACAAAGGAACAAACCCAAATGGCAAATAAACATATGAAAAAAATGCTCAAGTTCCCTGGCAATAAGGGAAATCCAAATTAAGACATCAATGAGGTACCACCTAATGCCAGTAAGATTGGCCCACATAAAAAAAACACCAACAACACTTGTTGGTGAGGTTGCAGGGAAAAGGGAACCCTACTCCACTGCTGGTGGGGCTGCAGGCTGGTACAGCTGCTATGGATATCAGTTTGGAGAACACTCAAACAACTCAAAATCTGCATACCGCATGATCCAGCAATAGCACTCCTAGGAATATATCCAGAACACCTGTTTCACAAGAAACCAACATGCATTCCTATGTTCATAGCAGCACAATCAGTAATTGCAAAAACAGGGAAGCAACTGAAATGCCCATCAACAGAAGACTGGATAAGAAAGCTATGGCTCATCTACTCCATGGAATACTACTCAGCTATTAAGAAAAACAAAATGCAGTTCTTTGTAGCCAAATGGGTCCAACTGGAAACCATAATGCTAAGGAAAATGAGCCAATTCCAAAAGGTTAGATACCACATGTTTGCCTTAATTTAAGATGAAATGATGTCAATATGAAAAATAGTACCTGTAAAATGTAATATTATCTCAACCTCATGTGGTTAAGAACTTTTTTTTTAACATATTGGTTACCCAATACTCTGTCCACTAATTCCATAACATTAGAAATTGTTGCTGATGTTATGTTGTGGCTTTTAATTGATTGGGATGACACTCTACCGGCTCTACCTTCAGACCAGAGATGGTCTCCCCAAGAAGCCGTTGAACTTACCTGGACAATAAGATGCTGGACTCTATGTTTGGTATATGCTTGCAATGAAAGAATCTCAACTGAACTTGAACTGTGGCAATGCAGCAGTGTGGAGGAATCCACCATGGGGGAGGGTTTGGGGAGGGGTGGGGGGAATCCCAGTACTTATAAAACTGTGTCACATAATTCAATGTAATAAAAAATAAATAGATAGGGCCCGGCGGCGTGGCCTAGTGCCTAAAGTCCTCGCCTTGAAACCCCCGGGATCCCATATGGGCGCTGGTTCTAATCCCGGCAGCTCCACTTCCCATCCAGCTCCCTGCTTGTGGCCTGGGAAAGCAGTTGAGGACGGCCCAATGCATTGGGACCCTGCACCCACGTGGGAGACCCAGAAGAGGTTCCAGGTTCCCGGCTTCGGATCGGCGCGCACCGGCCCGTTGCGGCTCACTTGGGGAGTGAATCATCGGACGGAAGATCTTCCTCTCTGTCTCTCCTCCTCTGTGTATATCTGGCTATAATAAAATGAATAAATCTTTAAAAATAAATAAATAAATAAATAGATAGATAGATAGATAGATAGATAGATAAATAAATAGATAAAAAAAAGAAGGTCAATGCCAGAGAAAGAATTGTGGGGTGGTACCACACAGGCCCCAAACTGCACATGAATGACATCGCCATCAAAGAGCTCATGAAGAGATACTGTCCGAACTCAGTGCTGGTCATCATTGATGTGAAGCCCAAGGACCTGGGGATGTCCATAGAGGCCTACATTTCAGTGGAAGAAGCTCACGATGATGGAACCCCAACCTCAAAGACATTTGAGCACGTGACCAGTGAAATTAGAGCAGAGGAAGCTGAGGAAGTGGGAGTGGAACACTTACTGAGAGACATCAAAGACACTACAGTGGGCACTCTTTCCCAGTGGAACACAAACCAGGTCCACGGGTTGAAGGGACTAAATTCCAAGCTCCTGGACATCAGGGGCTACCTGGAGAAAGTAGCCACAGGCAAGCTTCCCATCAACCATCAGATAATCTACCAGCTGCAGGATGTGTTCAACCTGCTGCCCGATGTCAGCCTGCAGGGGTTCGTCAAGGCATTTTACCTGAAGACCAATGACCAGATGGTGGTGGTGTACTTGGCTTCCCTCATCCGATCCGTAGTCGCCCTGCACAACCTCATCAACAACAAGATTGCCAACCGGGATGCAGAGAAGAAAGAAGGGCAGGAAAAAGAAGAGAGCAAAAAGGATAGAAAAGATGACAAAGAAAAAGATAAGGTAAAGAGTGATGTAAAGAAAGAAGGGAAAAAGGAGAAAAAGTAAAACATGTAGCTTTTTAAATTTGTAAATTAAAAGCTTGTCAACTAAAATCAATGTGCCAATTGTGAGTGTTCTTTTTCACTTGAAGTGCTTGTTTAAAAGTCGTCCTGACAAGGGCTCTCTGCCTGCAATCCTTGCTGTGGCATTTCATGAAGGGGAATGGCTAGAGGCACAAGCTGCAGCTGCTGCAGGTCGGGGTGTGGTAGCTCAGGCGTTGGAGGGTGAGAGAAGAGGCCCACATACAGCATGTTTGGTACTCTTCATCTTTTTACCACTAAGGCCAGGAGTTGGTTTTCCCATCTTGAATGATTCGTGGGGTCTGTGATTACTGACAGAGTGGCTGCTCGGAGCACAGATTCCAATCGTTGTCCGCTTTGTAGCACCTTCAGTGCTGACCCTTCCGAACCCGGTTGAGAACCCTACACACCACACTTGGCCCTGGCACTCTGTCACTCTCAGGGCTCGGGACCTGTATGCTGTTTACCTTCAATTAAATGGTTTGGTTTAAAAAAAAAAAATACTACAGGAGCAGATGTTTACTGAAGATGCCCACATCTCGCAGCAGATTATCTGTGTTCAAATCCCAACTCTGGATCCTACTTTCTGCTTCCTGCTGAGGCAGGCTTAGGAGACAGGAGTGACAGCCAAGGTAACTAGGTTCCTAATGAGACTGGCTTATATTCAGAAATCTACTAACAATACCTGCTGGTGTGGATGTGGGGTAAAAGTACCTTACTCCACTGTTGGAAACAAGGTAGTGTAACAACTATGGAATTCAGTAGAGTGCTAAGACAACTGAAAATTAATCTACCATATGACCCAGCTATCCCACAATCACCTCCAAGTTCAGTGATTTGCATATGAGAAAGTGACCTACAACCCTGTATTAATAGCAGAACAATCTACAATAGTGATGACATGGAAACAACCCAAATACTCATTGAAAGAGGAAAGGATAATGAGACTGTGGTACACCTACTCCATGGAGTACTATTCAGTCAATAAAAAGAATGAAATTCTACCATTTACACCAAATTGGTCCCAACTGGAGGCCATAATGTTCAGTGAAATAAACCAATCCCAAAAGGACAAATATTATGCATTCTCTCTGATATAAGGCAGCCTTCATACAAAATATAAAACAGTTATATAGGTAAACATATATTATTATATTATTATATTCATATATCATATACATATAATATATAGTATGTACTGTAGTATAGTATATAGTATATATAGTATGTACTGTAGTATAGTATAGTATAGTATATAGTATATAGTATATAGTATATAGTATATAGTATATATATTATATATATACTGTAGTATAGTATATATAGTATATAGTATATACTGTAGTATAGTATATAGTATATATAGTATAGTATATAGTATAGTATATATTGCATATGTATGTATTATATGTGTATATGATTATGTGTTATATATGTATATTACATGCTATATGTTATATATGTATATATCATATACATTATATTATATATGTATGTATACACACATATTTTATATATATATTCTCCTAGATGAAGTATATAATGTAAAGTAGTATACTGGGAATTAAAGATGCATTGCAGAATGCATCTCTACTCCTAAATAAAAGAAGAACTCCCAATGAAACTGTTAAATATACCTTGACAATATGATATTAGACTGTCTACCATTGCCTATACCTACAATGCCATGATACACCTAAATAGCAGCATGTTGGGCTTGTCACTATCGCTGAAGGACTATGCTATCGTAATAATAGGAGGGAAAATGGTTTAGGGAGGAATGGGAAGGGAAAAAGCGGAGGTGGAGGGGGATTCTGTACCTACAAAGCTGATCATGGCAATTAACAGTAACAATTTAGAATTTTTAAAAAGAACTGCACTTGCAGTAAAAAAAAAGGGGGGGCGGGAAACTGGGTTTCTGACATTCTGACATCATGTGGGAGACCTGGCTTCTGGATTGAGATCCTGGCTTCAACCCCGGCTGCAGCCATTGTGTATCTCTGCGGAGTGAGGCAGCAGACAGGAACTCTATGTCTGTGTGTGTATGCATGTGTGATCCTCCACTGTAATTTGGCCTTCTCAGTTTGCTCCCTTTTAGACTTCAGCCTTCACGTCTTACTCAAACTCTTCTGCACTATACAGTGTTAGATAAACTCTGGTCTTCTCCAGTTTTTAACCAGTCCCTCACACAGTCAGTCCAAGCTACCTAGGCACTCCACTACTCTTCATGTGTGCCTATCAGCAAGAGGCCTTGCAGCTTCCCTGACACTGATGGATTCTTTGCCGAGAGAGAAACTCCATCAGGATAAGCCGCTTTGAGTGGTCCCTAGGGGCCCACTTCTGTCCACCTCTGCACAGCTGTCCTTCCCAGTGACTCCCTCTGGGGCTGAGTGACCAACAATAATGCCCAGATTCCACAGTGCTCAGTCTGTCTCCATTGCAGCTCCAGGCACAGATTCTGTGCAGGAGCCTAGGAGCCTCTTGATTGATCCCTTGCCCACTGTCCCTTTGTCCCTGGTCTCCCACCCCTTCTTCCTGCCATCTGCTCTGAAGTAACTCAGCATGAATCCTCAGTCACATAATAAAATGGCTTTTCAACATAATAAAATAGACACGTGTAAAATAAAGACAGAATACCTCTTCCCATTCTAGAACACTCTCTGCATACACTTTGAGCAATCTTGTACTCAGTTCTTTTCTACATTGTATCACCCAAGGAATCTCTTCTGGCTGTTTGTTGGGAGAAGTCAATTAGAACAGGAGTAGCTGCATAAGCAGTACTTCCAGATTCTATAAATACCATGTGACAATGCCAGGCAAGCAAACGCTGAAGTTACAGGATTGTCTCTGGTTTGGTAGACTCTGTCAGTGTTTTAAGGAAGCAATGTCAGAGTCAATTTCGTCACCAGTCTCTGAAATAATGCCTCTGATTTGAGCATACTTTTTAGTAAATTCTTTTTTTAAAAGATTTATTTATTTTCATTGGAAAGGCAGATACACAGAGAGGAGGAGAGACAGAGAGGAAGATCTTCCGTCCAATGATTCACTCCCCAGGTGGCCGTAATGGCTAGAGCTAAGCCAATCTGAAGCCAGGAGCCAGGAGCTCTTCTTGGTCTCCCATGCGGGTGCAGGGTCCCAAGGCTTTGGGCTGTCCTTCACTGCTTTCCCAGGCCACAAGCAGGGAGCTGGATGGGAAGTGGGGCTGCTGGGATTAGAACTGGTGCTCATGTGAGATCCCAGTGCATGCAAGGTGAGGACCTTAACCACTATGCTATCGTGCCAGGCCCTACTTTTTAGTAAATTCTGTGGTTGCTTCTCTAAGTTGCCTGACTTGATCTGTCAACATGTCTGTTACTCTGTTGCTTTCTAGGTTCATGTCCAGCTTTGCCACCTGCTCTGATTTGAGGGGTTTTGTGTACTAGTTTGTTGCTGAACCTGGTCTAATTTACTTTTCATTTTCTTTTTCTTGGCACTCAGATTTGAAAATTTGTTTTTCTCATCTTTCCTGATGGGATCCAAACGAGCCATTGGCTGTTGTGCTATTCTTTCCCATTGAGCCCAAGGGACCATCTCCTTGAGGATAGCAGCCCTGCTGGCATTTGAGAAAGTGGCTAATGCTGACACAATTGTTTCTGCTTGTACTTTATTAAATCTGTACATTTCCAAGTTCTGGGGCAGTATTGCGGTACTGCAAGTTCATTTCCTTTGTTCTAAATGGATGTTGTCTCTGGCCTTCCAAACGATGCCTGGATTATGGTGGTCAAGAAATATCTATGCAGGACTAGCTCGAAATACATGTGGGAGCTGAAGACAGCCATACCTGCTGCCTTCCAACAGAAAATGACAACCCCTACCTCTTACCAAATTTAAGATTGTTGTCAAATGCCCAATGTTTTACTTTTAGGTATTAACTTCAAATGTATGACATTGATTTTTTTTATGAATCTATTGTGAAAAGAAGGGTGTTCTGATGGAAAAATTAACTTTGAAACAGGGGACTGTGTAACATTTGAATCTTTGGTTAGCCAAAGGCTGTATCTAATTTTAAAGGCATAATATTAAAAAAAATAAAAAGTTAAAAGAAAAAAGAGTCTAAGTTTTTATGAAATAGCTTGCCTTAAAATTTTTTTGGGGAAAGTTTATTTACTTCTTTGAAAGGCAGAGTGTTCCCCAGCTGTAGACAACTTCCTAAGATGCATTGCACCCAGGCAAGTGTTGCACTGTTGAGAGAAAAGCAGCTAATAGCTGGTGGGCATTCTGGGCATGGTTAATGCTAAATTTGTTTTAACTATACCAGTGTGCCAACATAACTGCCTATTTTTTTTTTAACAAATGGTGTCTGACAACAGCATGTCACCAGGCAGGAGTTGGCATCCTGTGCCCAAGCGTGCTTGTGCCTTGGGGCAGGCCAGTAGCACCCCAGGGCCGCACAATACATCACTGGAGAACTGGACTTGGACATCTATAACTCGCAGGCATGGGGGACTATGGATTGCTCAGGAAAGGAGGTCTAGGAATATATTGGAGGGAGGACTACTGAAGGAGAACATGACAAGTGAGGCGTGACTTCTGGGGAACTTGCACCTACCAGGCTAATGCACTTACAGGTAAGTGAGAAGGCTGAGACTGGGTGGTTTGGTGGAGAGAAACTGGAGGACCTTTCAGGGCCAAAGCAATATACCTGCCCATGTGGGAGATGTGAGCTGGGATTGTTGTCTCAACCACCATCTACTGTACACACAAAAGCTATGGCTGGAGGTCCTGACTGGCAGGACTGGACCACAACATGTGCCAGTGAGTGTCAGGGCAGGGAGTGGTCCATGTCAGGCTGGGCCATGACACTGTCCAATACATGAGAGAACTGGTCTGGGAGCAGATTCTATGGGAGATTTGTGGGCTCAACCCTGTGGGACTGCCGTAGCAGCTGGTTTGCTCAAGGGCTGGGAGTGGTGATGGACAGAGCTAGGGATGACCATGAAACTCTCTAACACTTATGGTTACTGGGGTTGGGGACAGGCCAGGCTGGTCCAGGTTGTAGCACCTTCAGGCACACCCAAGGATTGGGTATGGAACAGGCTGGGCTGCAACATCAACCAGCACACACAAATGTCAAGACTAAGGGGCAGACTATAATAGGTAATGGCCTAGCACCTGATAGCACGTGTGATAACTGGGTTTGGGAGTAGGCCTGATGGAGGAACTTGGGAAACTCACTTGATGGCCTAGAGTTCCCACTGGTAAACATGTGAGTTATCTGTGTGTTGGTCAAGGCTGCTTCACTTGTTAGCAGGTGTGTGGGTTGACTTTGAGTGGAGGGTGGCTGGGCAGGGAGCTGACTAGGTGGGACTAGGCCAGATCATAGCTCACTGGCACATGGAGGAGACAAGATGGAGTGCAGGCCATGCTGGGCTAGGCTAGGCTATCATACCTATTGGTTTGTATGAAAGTCAGGGATGGGAGTAGGCTGGGCAGGGCTAGGCTGCAGCACCCACAAGTGAGAGTTGAGATTGGGGGTGGGCCAAGCCAAACCAGGCTGCAACATCCAAAGAAAAAAGGCCAAGCTGGATGATGAGTTATGCTGGGCTAGGTTGGTGTGACCACTAGCATGTACAAGCTCTGTGGCTGGGAGCAGGCCTGATCAGGAAGCTAAGGGGATGCCCCAGCTGGGCTGCATTTTTCACTAGTGAGCATGGGAGCTGGAATGGGAATGACAAACTAGGCTGGGCATGGTTGCAGCATCCCTCGGCATGGGTGTGACTGGGTCTAGGGTGTGCCAGACTGAGTTAGTCTCCAACACTCATTAATGTTTACGAGAGCCAGAATGGTTGTAAGATAGACTGGGTAGGCCTCAGCACCCACTAAACCATGTGAGAGCTGGGTCTTGGGGTGGACCAGGCAGGGCTGGGCTGTAGCACCCAATGATAAGGGCCTGAAAGGTTGTGGACTGGTCAGGCAAGATTGCTATACCAGCCAGGACAGGAGGTGGGTCAAGTCAGGCTAGATCAAGAACCCACCAATGTGTTCCAAATCTGCCGCTGGAAGGTGACCTGATATGGGAGCTTGGGGAACGCCTCTGTTAGGACACAGTCCTTGCAGGTGAAACCAAGAATTAAGGCTGCATGTGAGCTGGGTTAGAGGGAGGACCAGCCTGGGCTTAGCTACCATAACTACTGGTGCATTCATAAGCCAGAGTAAGTGTGGGCTGGTAGGGCTTTGCCGTAGCATCAGTTATCAGATGTTGAGACTGGGGGCAAGTCCTGTCAGGCTAGGTTGCAGAACCACCTGGAAAGTACAAGATACGGGGCTGGGAGTGGGTCTTGTAGAGAAATTGTTGGCTGTCCTCCGATGGGCTGCAGCTCCCACAGTGAGCATGGGAATCAGGGCTAGGGATGGGCCTGGCCAGACAGGTAATGGAATGGCAGCCCCTGGCAAGACTGTGGGCTGGATAGTGGATTTGGTTGGGCTGAGCTAGGCTGCAGCACCCGTTGATGTGTACAAAAGCCAAATGGGATCAGGATTGGCAGGACCATCAGGACCAGTCTGTCACACATACAGCATTCACAGGAACTAGGACTGGGGGTGGACTTGGTGGAGGTTATCTGGGGTCACTCCAACTAGGTTGCTGGTTTATATAAAGGCTGAGTGTGTGCAGATGGGGTTGGGGACAGAAGTGATGGGGCAGCAGCAACCACCAGTGGGTGATGGACTAAGCCAGACTCCACACTGGCACACACAGGAATCAGGTCTAGGATCTTCGGAGCACCCCCAACTGGACCACCAGACTCAGAAGTCCAACCATGGGGAAAATCACAGGACCTGTGCTCTGACCGTGGAGTGCATGTGTCAGAACTGGGCCTCTTTGGTTGCTCAAGCCTGTGCAGTGGAGAGCATTCCCAGACACACATGGGGGGCACAAAAACCAGTTCATTGAGGCCTGCAAAGAACATAGAGTACCATAGAGGAATGAATAAATTGAACAGTTCTCCTGTCCAAGTTTTGATAGTGAGATTCTGGGTGAGTGGAGACTCTAAGGTGGACTGTGTCAGCCAATGGACCATGGAAGGATTTTTCTCAACCTTGGAGCAACAAAATCAATAGCATATCAAAACTATCAAAAACACTTAAGCAGTACCCTTGGAGCATGTGCCACACTGGGAACCTGGAGATGAGATGGGGTGGCTATCCCCCATCCCCAGGTACTGATGCAGTTGGGCTGCTGGGGGCGGCCCCACCCCTTCTTTCTCATCTCTGACCGGTACTTTCCCCTAATACAGGAAGAAAAAAGAGAATTGGAAACAATTATCTCATCCACGTTCCCCTATTCCTCCACCCTCCCTAACCTAAACAGTGGTCCACACAGACATGCATCCTTCTTAACTATGTAAATATCATCAAAAATAAACAAATTATTAAAAGGAAAAACAAAGGAAAGGCAAAGTATTGGAAGAAGAGAAAGCAAGGTAATGTTTATGGAAATTGACCACCAGAGAATCAATGGCCACTTGTGGAAAGGAAGTAGGCATTTATGTACACTGGAGGGCACCAGCCTGTATCACTCCATAGTTGCTGGGCCCCAACTTTGCCTCCACATTTTATAGAGCAGTTACATGACTTTTTTTTTTTTTTTGGCATGGAGGTTGGGGTGGTGAGCAAGCCTGTATATAGAAGTAAATACATATGGTTAGCTTTTGCGCTAATACAGTCCTTGGAACTTCCTGAATTGTTAGCATTAACTTCTGCATTCCGGCTTTAACCTGACTTTGCTGTTTCTGAGAAACCTGGTTTGGTGCTACGTGACCACTGTGTCCTGTGTGGGAGCGTGGTTTTTGGTTTTTGCCCACAAGCAGGCTGGTTTCCACTTCAGGAAGAATTTTCTAGCTCCTAGGTCACTCCCTCCAGAATGCCCACTCTGTCTTGGCTGCCCATACCAGTGGCAATGGCACAACACCCCATCTGATACCTGAGCCTTCCCAGATGAATCAGCAACAGTCTGGATGGGAAGCATGGCTAGCTGGGACCTGGATCACTATTCCAATGTGGGACTTTGACAATGCTCTTTCATGAAATCCTCTTGTAGTTTAGCAGAATGTCCTGTTTCCAAGTAGGACAAAATCCTGCTTTTGATCTAATAACTGCTATCATTCTTTGTTTAGTATTGCATGTGGACTGCATGAGTATGTGGGTTTCTCAGATAACATAAATCTTTACCATTTGTTTTTTTAATTATTTTTTAATAATCTTACTTAGTTGATTAGTGTACAAAGGGTCAAGGGCTACAGGCTGAAACTGGGTAATACCATTGTTTCCACACTAATATTATCATTTTTTTCCCTGTATCTGGGGTCAGGGGAGAAACAAAGGGAAAAGCCCCACCCAGCCTCCCACCCATCCCAGATCTCCAATGTGAGGTGCACTCTGAGGGTCCTGCTCAAGCTGTTTTGATAGTTCAACAGTTCTGGATTGCTGCCAATCTCGCCATTCCAATTGCAATGAAACCTATTCAGAGTCCACTGGCTGGCATAGTCTCTTCATGGTTGGGGTTCTAAGATCAGCAGCTCAGTTGAAGGGATCTCCAAAGAAACTTCATCTGAGATGTTCCGAGATCTGATTCTTGCGTGAGTTTGCTAGTACAGACTCCAACACCGTCCGTTGCGCCAATCAGCTTACGCACATGCTGGTCGTTGAGATTGCTGGATTCGTTCTGTTTCCAGCCCTGTCTTCCTCGTGAACCAATGGGTGTTGTAGTCCAGCTCAATCCTACCCATTTCATATTCGGTCCTCACGCGACTCCCCATAACCCCCACCAAGCCTGTACCCTACCCTGGTTCCCATGCTTGCCAGCATGTACTGCAGGCTTGTCCAGTCTGTCCCACATCCCATTTAGCTCTCGCACATGTCAATGGGCATTGAAGCCTAGTTCAACCCAACCAACCTACTATTCAGCCCACACACTTACTGGCAGGTGCCTTTCTGTCTAGCCATGCCTGCCCCTGTCCTGGTTTTTGTGCTGTCCAGTGAGAGTGGTAACCCCGAGGGAGTTGCCCACTGTCTCCCTACTACGCCACTCCCACCCCCAGATTATGTACTCTCCAGGTGGTTCTGGCATTTGACTTGACAGAATTAGCTCGTAGTGTCAGCCTCTGCCAGCTGATGCTGCAGCTAAGCCCAACCAACCTTCACCCACTCTAATTTTTGCTTGCACCACCAGTCGGAACAGTCAGCCCACCGTGGCCCTTCGCTTATCTAGCTCACATGAGGCCCACAGGTGTTATAGCCCTGCCTAGTCTGGTCTGTTCCCATCCCAACTCACGCTTTCCAATGGAAGTAGTTGTCCAGCAGGGGAGCCCACACTCCCCTGCTGGCTTTGCCTCCTCCCCCTGGTTATCACATATGCTGTTTGGGCGCTGCAACCACTTCTAGTACGGCTCATCTCACCTTGGCATTCCTTATTGTGTACTGGTATGTGTTGCAACCGAACCTGGCTCAACCCACACTCTGTTCTGGTGCTTGGATTCACCAGCAGTTGATGTGAATGGGTTCAGCCTGGTCTACCCCCGACCCATGCCATGTGTATGCCAGTGGGATAATTTCCACTGCCTGTTCTGGGCTGTTTCCTATTGTGCTTCTTGTTCTTACCTGCCGGGTCTGTGTCCTGCCAGAGAAGTTGTCCAGGCTCCTCCATCAGAACCCCTCCCAGTGCCAGATTTCGGACATACCAGAGGGTCCATGAGCCAGCGCTACTCAGTTCACCTCCTGTCCTAGCAGGAACAGTGGCTTTTCCTGACTGGCCTTCAATCCAATCTGGTTCTTACTGTAGGATGTTTCAACCCAGCCACAGCTCGTCCATACCCACATACAGCTCACACATGGTAAAGTAAGGGCTGAGACCTAGCCTAGTCTGTCACATATCTCCCCTGGTCCTCCAGAGCACCAGATGGTGTTGGAGTCTGGCCTGGCTTGGTGCTTCCAGTCCCAGTCCACACTTGTGCCAGGGGAGACTACAACCGTATCCTGATTAGAGCACAGCCCCCATTCCAGCCTATGTGCTCCTTTGTGGGAAACTCCACCCAGCTAGGGTGTCCCCTTAGCTCCCCAACTGGGCCTATTCCCAGCCTTAGGTCACACACAGGTCAGTGGTTGCTCTGACTCAGCTTAGCAGAGCCCCTCACCTGTAATGGCCCCTGCCTTGGATGCTGTGGCTTAGCGTCCCTGACTCACACAGATCAGTAGATGCATGGGCCTACTTGGACCTGTGCTCCAGCCTGATTTCTGTTGTTTCTTGTGAGTTAAGGTTTGCTCGGCCCTGCCCATTCTGCCCCATTCCAGTGGCAGCCCGGCCCACCCCACATCCTGTTTTAGGATGCACATTCGGGTGCTGCTGCCTTGACCTGCCCTGACTGTTGTGGGTTCCTTTACCCGTGAGTGATGGCAGGTGCCATGGTCACACCTAGCTTAGTCCATCGCAATCCCAGCTTGCAAGTTAGCCAGGGGGACTTGTATTTCCACAGGGTTGGGCCCAAACAACCCCACAGAGTCTACCCCAGACCAAGTTCTCTCACGTGCTGGATAGTGTTTTGACCATGCCAAATGTGACCACTCCACCACTCCACCACCCAGTCGGGTAATGGTACCTAACCCTGCCAAACAGGCCCCCATCCATAGCTTTGGTGTGGACTGGTGTGTGGAGATCAGTGATGTTCTATGCTAACAGCCCTTCTCTGGATTCTTAATTAGGCTGGTGAATCAGTCTAACCCAAATTATTTTATGGATTCTTCCCTCCAAGCCATCTGGTCTCAGTCCCCACGCATGCCTGAAACTTTCATGACCCTGTCATTGTGAATCATCCAAATTCACCTCTCACCTACACTCAAACTGACCTTATTCATGGGTGTCCCCAGGCAGCAACTACATATCTTAAAAACCCCAGAGTTTGCCGCCAGGCAGCCAGCAGGCAAAGCCTGGCACCACTTGGTGCACTGGCCGCCCAAGGCCGAGGACTCGTTCACTGCCTTCCGGCAGTGTCTTTGGCTTGAGTCCCCAGCATTGGGTCTGACCCAGCAGGGGCACCCCCCACAGCTGTCACACTGCAGGGAGTGGCAGTTGCACCTAACCCCAAGGCCCGAACCCCTCCCACACTTGCCCAGCTGCAAGATTTTAGTGGCAGGGCAGAGCTAGGATTTTAATCCAGTTCCCAAGTTCCCTCATGGTGGGCGTACTTGCCCTGAGGGAAGAGCTCTCTTGGGTCCTGGGGGAAGCCGAGGACTCATTCACTGCCTTCCGGCTCTGTCTTTGGCTTGAGACCCCAACATTGGGTCCGACCTGGCAGGGGCATCCCCCACAGCTGCCACACTGCAGGCAGCTGCAGTTGCCCCCAATCCCAAGGCCTGAACCCCTCCCAAACTCGCCCAGATGCAAGATTTAAATCTTTACCATTTGGAAGAAAATATTTAGTGTGAGAACATTTTAGTCTACAACTTTACAAAATTGTATAGAACTTGTTGTTTTCTCTGATAGAAGTGCCTTCAGTTTCAAAAGAGCAAATTTAGTTTTGGTTTTCATCTTGAGGTTATATTTTTTCTTCAGTCTCATCTCTGATGGGTACTAGTCCAATAATATTGTAATTGACATTTCCACAATGATTTCATTGAATTTATTAAAAATACCAATAAAATGGGGGAGTTGTTAGGCACAAGGACTTCTGATCCCATATGGTAAAGTCTGGTTCAAGTCCCAACACCTCCAGTGTGGCTCAGATTCCTACTAATGCATACCCTCAGAGGCAGTAGATGATGACTCAAGGACTCGGATCCCTGTCACTCACATGAGGGACCTGGGTGGAGTTCTAGGCTCTTGGCCTTGGTCTGACCCAACTCTGGTTATAATAGGCTTTTGGCAAATATATATGCCTATTATATATTATATATATTACTATCTGCATCTATCTCTTTGAATTTCAAATAAATTGAATATAAATAAAAATTTTTAAATTATATATCAATATGTAGGACAATTGATTGGATATCTGTATGAGGACAAGGGATTGAATATACAGATAGTTCCAGGCAAGGGTGTGGAAACAACTGATGGGTTCAATAGACAGGCTTACAGGAACTCCCATAGTCTCAAGTCAACTCCCACTCACTGTTGAGATGTAAATGCCTCAAACTCTCCTCCCTTTTGCCTACATGACCCTCAATCTTGAAAAAGTCTGATGTTAGCAAGCATTGGCTATTGACTATCAGTCGGTAGGCCACATGTACGATCATCGGCTCTGTACACCAAGTCCATCGCTGACAGACAGTGAACACCAATAAGATACACAAGCTTGTGCAGAAACATCTGACTAATGGGATTCCCTTTATCACCTTCCTCCATAGTGATTCCTCATCTCCCTTGAATTATTCTTAGAAATGTCCTGTTCTCAAATTCAACTTTTGGAAAACTATGATTAGGAACTCACAAACAATCCATGGAATTCAAAATAGTTCTGAAAAGCCCCACAGTTGAAAGAAAACATCCTAATCAGGTCAAGCAATTTGTGTGAAATTACTCAACAGTGGGGAGAATCTGGCATCTTCTTAGGAGTTCCTTTTACCTTTTATCCCTGCAGCTCACAGTGACTCATTGAACACATTTCAGTGGCCGCATTTGTGCACACTATGACTTGTCTAGCTTTTCCTATGACTTTTTGTGCTCTTAATACATCTGGCATTGCTGTTTTGCCAATTTACTTGATGGGGTATTAAAACTGATGTTAACTGCAAGAAGCATCTTTTCCTATCTAGTAAGAGATTGTTCTTGCTTGCACCTGTATTCCAGATTACACAAGAACAAGCAAAAAGGCAAACCCTGTGGTAAGACTCTGTCCACTCACTCTCTGCATGGAGGACCAGGAGTGAACTGTGACAATATTTAAATATCACACTCCAGAATGTTCTCAACAGTCTCTGGCTTACAATGGGGACATTGTCACGCCTGCAAACATCCAAACACAGTGCTTAGCAGAGAAATGGTGAAGAGTGTTCTCGGAAATCTTGGGGTCTATTTCCTCCAAGAAGTCAGAAACAGGATGCAGTGGATTCTCAATGAGTCATTAATTTCACATTCATTGGCCTTTTTGTTGAATGGTCCCAGAAAAAAAAAAGTGGGTTTATTTTCATGGCTACCACTAATTCTAGGACTAATTCTAGGGATGGCATAAAATGCAGGGCAGCTGCTTAGAAATCCCGGGAGGCACCATCCTGTGCCCTCTATTTACCAGCGTTGAAAAGGGAAGGTGGTATGCAACTGTAACTCCAAAAGACCCTCAAGAGATTTGAATTGACCCTCAGTCCTGGTGTCTGGAAATCCATCATTCTACGTAGACATGGGGGCTTGAGCTGAATGAATAATGAGTATGGTTTAGAGAATTCAATTCAACGAGTATTTATTGAGTGCACTGTGAACACACAGTGTTCAGGACCAGGTGCTGGGGGAGGGAGGAAACAAGGGTGGGAGGAAATATGCAGCAGTCTATGAAATGTTTCTCAGCCCCAGAAGCTCTGCACTTGGGAGGTAATGACAAAATAGTGGAGATAGTGTCTGATATTTAACACCGTACACTGAATGTAGATCAGACTTGTGGCCCTAGGATGGTGACTGGGGAAGGCAAAGAGGCCGTATGGAAGACATTTACGGGGCAAGTGAACAAGGATGAGGGCCTGTGTTAGGGCGAAAACAATGGAAACGGGGCAGAAGGAGAATTCTGCTGGCCATGCCAGAGCAGGGAGAGACAGGCATGTTAAAATCATATTTTTACCTTAATAGTGCCAATTATTGCCATTCTTCCAAAAAGTGTGTGTGTGTGTGTGTGTGTGTATGTGTGTGTGTGTGTGTGTGTGTTGTGAGAGGGAGAGAGAGAGAGAGAGAAAAATTTGAAGGTCATTTTCAGTTCTAAAGCAATTTTTAGCTTTTTGATTTTGTCAAAAGTTTAAGAGAAATCAAATATAGGACTTCTCATTGGGATATTTTCAAAAATAAATTTCAATCTTTCTGAAATGTGTACTTAGAGTGAATACAGGTATGTGCACAGAACAGAACATGAGAAAGAATGAGCAGAGTGGGGGGGGTGATTTTTGGATGATTAAATCTATCTTCCTGACATAGGCTCTACTGTTAAAAAAAAAAATTCTCTGGGGTAGAGAGAACTTGTTTTTTCCAGCAGATCTCCTCCCCTTCCAGACATAAGGAAGATGATGCCTTCCCACACGTTTGAGTCAGGTTGAGCTATGTGACCACCAGTGCTGCAAGACAAAGTGCTGAAGAGTAGGTGCCCGATTTTTTGTGTTTTTCTGGCATACTCACCAGAGAGTGCTCAAGCTCAGAGGCAGCCTCCAGGAGCCTGAATTGTGAAGGCAGCTCAGAAGGGGCATTTTTGAGAGTCACCAGTCAGGACCTCAAGGGGGTTCCATTTAAGTAAGTACCAATTCTTTACTGTGCTAAGTCATGAGATTTGCTCCAGCATTGCTCATCGTTCCTGATTGGTACAATGGTTGGTTTTTCATTTCATTGTCAATTAAGCATTTTAAAACCTGGCATACTTAGCTCAATGACTGGAGGACAGTTCCAACAAGGTCAAAACACACATTTATCTCTATTGGCAGGTGTATTAACCTGAGAAGGTGTGGACCTTCCCAGACTTGCTTGATTGCCTTCTTATTCCCAAAGGCACCCCTCACCTCCCAGTTTGAAGCATCGTTGTCCCCAAACTACTGGCACCTGCAAAGGTTTTTGAGCTGTCTGGGGAGTGACCAGAGGCATCTATCCACATTTCCGCTGCTGGAACTTGAATGAAATTATACACCCAGAAGCACCACATGGTATTTTCTGAGCAGCCCTGAGCACCCAGAGATGCCAGACACAGAACAGAGGAGTGCTCTGCATGGCGTAAACCCGGCAGGAATGTGAAGCAGGGGATGGTAAGAGTCAAGCGATCCAGCTTTGCTTCCTTTTCCCCTTCCATACAGTGCACAGAGGCCTGAATCTCTCCTGAAACATTTCCAGAAGTCTTTCCTAAGTGGTCTCTGCTTGTTGTCAAGATCTAGGCCCCTTGGTCATGCACAGTTCTGTATGGTTTTAGATTTCACTTCTTGTCTTAATTTCCTTCCTTGTCACCACGGACTTACATCCTTTGAAAAGGTAGCAGCATCTTCATCTTCCTGTGATATCTGTGGAGAATCTAGACCACGATGATGAATCACCAACTCCCCATAAGACCGAGCAACAAGCCTACACCAGGGGCCTGAGTCAGAGGAGACAGGCCATTGAAGAAGCATGCTACACCACACTCCAGCTTGCATCTTTGATTTCCCCTCTGGCATGTTTTCTGCTTTTTCTGGAAATGAATTCATTACAGAAGTTTCTATAACATGAAACTTCTAGAATTTTTAATTTTTGGTTTGGGGATTTTATTATTTTCTTCAAAAGTCCAAGAGAAAGAAAGAAAATCTTCCATCTGCCATTTCACTCCCCAGATAACCACACTAGCTTCAGCTAGACTCAGATAAGGTCAGGAATCAAGAATTACATCTTAGTCTTCCACAAAGTCTGAGTACCCAAAATTTGTTTTTTATATTTAACTTTTATTTAATTGTACTTAATTATTTGCAAGGCATAATAACAGAGGGAGAGGGATAGAGAGAGGAAGAGAGAAAGAGGAAATCCTGCATCTACTGGCTCATTCAGCAAATGACTGACTTAGCCAGCTATGGGCTAAACCGAAGCCAGGAGTCAGAACTTCAGCTGAGTCATCTCTGTTGTTTTCCCAGGCACATTAGCAGGGACCTGGATAGGAAGTGGAACAACTGTTACTTACACTAGTGCTCACATGGGATGCCAACATAGTAAGTGGCTACTTAACCCACCATTCCACAACACTGGCCCATCCATAGACTTTTCTTGGGTGGGGGGCGGGGATAGAGGAGGCAGATTTGCAGAGAGGAGAGACAGAGAGAAAGGCTGCCCATTTGCTGGTTCACTCCCCAAATGACTGCAATGGCCAGAGCAGAGCCGATCCTAAGCCAGGAGCCTGGAGCCTCTTCCAGGTCTCCCACATGAGTGCAGGGTCATCTTCTTCTGCTTCCCCAGACCATAAGCGGGGAATTGGAACGGTCGGGACACAAACCGGAACCCATAAGGGATGTCAGTGTTTGCATGCAGAAGATTAGCCAACTAAGTCATCATTGTGGCCTCACCCAAAGACTTCTTTGGATAGCTTTCTCTCCATGAAGGTAATGGACCTACCCAGCAAATATGTATGTCTTGCCCTTGTTTGAACTATCCTCTGACTAATGAACTGTGGGGAGATGCCCAGGCACTTGGACCTTCTTGCTGTCTTCTCAGGCACATTTGGATCGGAAACAGAGCAGCCAGGACTTAAACTGACACTGTGATATGGGATGCCGGCTTCCCAAGCAGTGTCTTAACTTGCTGTGTCACGATATCCATCCCATCAAAGTTATGTCAGGATTTTTTTGGTGGTGGGTGGTGGGGCTCTGACAAATGTCTTTATTTTGCCATTTTTCTTATGTTATTTTTATGATACAGTGCCAAGCTATTGACTTATTCCATTCATAATTTGTTTTTGTTTTTCGTATCAATTTTGTATTTTCTTTTCAATATTGTTTATGTAGTTGAGAGGGATGCACACCCATGTGGGCTTCTGATTAGGGTAGGGAAGGTCAGGTATGGAGAAAGGTGAGTGGGACAAAAGTTTCAGGGTGTTTTTTTTCCTCCTCTGTCCACAAGGGAGGATGAGGATGCTGCTGCTTGCTGTTGAACTGTATCAACCCTCAGCGATGGGGGACAGTCATTTGATGACACTTTAGAGACCCCGACGTTGGGAAGAATGCTCTGAGGGTGTTATTTGAGTGGTTTTGAGAGTTCTGAGAAGTTGCTTTTTTTTTTTTTTTTCTCTAGGGTTCAGAAAATCTTTCCAAGGTTTGTTGATTGACAAAGTCCACATTAGTGTATCCACAGACCCAGGAACATGCTGTAAAGCTGAGCAGGAGTACTGTCCAACTTGTTTTGATTTTTATTTGCTGGTGAGGCAGTCAGCATCCCCTGCTGGCCCAGAGGAACTGGCCATCATGTCCCCTGGGTGCATTTTGGCATGCCATCCCCTGTACGGGGATCAGCAATTGAGGAGGCCCAGTACCAATACATGCACCCCAAGATCAGATCACACTTCGTTTGATGTTCCCTGTGGCTGGGGTCTTAGTACAGCAGTCTAGTCAGGAAGTCCCTCAAGAACCTCTCTTCATGTGACCTCAGACTTGACTCTTGTGTGCTCCAGCCAGTACAAAGTCAGATTTGGTCTGTTACTTGCACCAGCCAATACACATACCAGTGGAGGCAGATGCCTGGTCAGTTCTGCCACAGCCCAATACCTTATGTGAACTGATGGGTGCTGTGACTCAGCCCAGACAACCCACCACAGACCTGGGTCTCATGCATAGCATAGGGTGCTACAACCTAGTAGGAGTGACCCTCAATAACCCTGACCAGGCCTACCCAAGACACAGTTATTGCACTTGCCAGCTTCTGCTGCAGCATACTCTGGACCAGCTTGCACCCATCCTGGCTCTCTTTCATGCCAGTGGGTACAGCAGCATAGCCCATCTGGGCCCACCCCTAGACCAAGCACAAGTACTGGCTGCTGAATGCTACAGCCCTGTGTGGACTGGCCCACCCCCAGTCCCAGCTCTCATGGAAGCAGCAACCCAACAGGGAAGTCCCAGAGGTTCCCCTGCTAGGCCCACTCCCAGCGCCAGGTCTTGCACGTGCCAGTGGATACTGTGACCTAGTCTGAGATGGTTTGACCCCAGACATGGCATTCAGCAGCAGGTGCCACAGCCTGTCTCAGCCCAGCCCACTCCTAGTCCAGTTCTCACCAGTGGGTGCAGCAGCCTAGCTCAGCCTGGCCCACTCCTAGTCCCAGCCCTAATGTGAACTGGCAGGTGTCGTGATCCAACCTGGTCTGGCCTGCACCCCATCCTAGTTCTCACTCATGCCAATGTGTGCTGTCTGGCCCACAGGCTTGTGGCCAGTCTAGCCTGCCTTCAAACCCGGCTTATATGTATGCCAATGGGTTCTGCAGCCCAGCCTGGTCTGTCCTTCTATCTCTGACTCTCACACTTACCCATGAGCTGCAGCCTAGCGGGGGAGTTCCCCAAGTTACTCCCAGCAAAGGATCTCACATGTGCCAGCAGGTGCTGCTCCCCAGCCTGACATGGCCAGCCCTCCTCAGTCCTGATTTAGCCACTGAACCATCGTGCCAGGCCCCAATGGAGACTATTTGTATATATGTTTTCCAGCAATTATTTTGCTTCTTTCCTCTAAGGATTCTGGAAAATCCCTATGTGCACTTAAAATACTGCCTCTCCAATGATGGGAAGAGATTCTTCGAAAGTGACACTTGAAAGTGGCTTCTCTCTCCCTCAACAGGCTGCCTCCTCCCTGGAGAGGGAAGATGACTGCTTCTGCCAGTATAAAGTATTTGAGCACTCAGCTAAACCTGTGGTTCAGGTGCTGGGGAAGCCAGGGAATGGCACTGTCTGTTATAGGACAGGAAAAATTGCTTCCTGCTGAGATGCAGTAGGAGGAGGCTACTATGAGGGCATGCCAATGAACCTGGTAGTTTCATCTCCACCTGTCTGAACCAGCATACTCAGTTGGTTCTGAACACAACAGAGAAGGCAGTTTCAATTACTGGTCTTCCTCCTAGACCGCTGAGTCTCTCCACGCTGCTATTATGGAATTCTAACTCATTTATGTTAGATCTCATTCTGGCTTTTATGTCTCTTAACTTCCATTTTTATATTTTCAATAGTTTTGGCTCATTCTTTTTTTTTTTCCTTCCTGGATGATTTCTGTCTGTTCATGCTTTCTCTCTCCAGCTGTGTATAAGTGATCATGTAATCCATTGTTTTTGTAAACTACCCTCTCCCCTTCTCATGCTTTCAATTAGTTTTCCTCTTCCATTCAACACTTAGAGCATTCCTGAATGGTAACATCTGATCGGATGATCTGACTCAACTGCTTGTTCATCTTGCTCGTGGCAGCTTCTTCCCTTACATTGCTTTAGATTTCATGATGTAATCTTGTGTTTGAATTTTATCTGTGGGACTCCTGAGAGACCTGCATTAAAATGATGCATTTGACAAGCAATTATTGTTTGTTTTCACCTGTCACCATGGCGGCCTAACAGTGAATTTCCTAGGTAACACACCCTTGGCCTACACTGATAATGCAGAATATAGCCAAACTCTGAGTTTTAAGAGACTTTTTTTTCTAGTCAGCTTTCAGGCCAACATGGGAAAAATAAAAATTCTCCTCCTCCAAACCTCTCCTTGCTTTGGGCAGTTTTTCAGTTTTCTTGAATGCTGATGATGTCGACATTAAATGGGGATTTTTGCTTTAACTCTCATTCTTTAAAAAAAAGATTCATTTATTGTTATTGGAAAGTCAGATATACAGAGAGGAAGAGAGACAGCGAGGAAGATCTTCCGTCTGTTGATTCACTCCCCAAGTGACAGCAACAGCCAGAGCTGAATCCACCCAAAGCCAGGAGCCAGGAACTTTCTTCTGGTTTCCCACGCAGGTGCAGGATTCCAAGGCTTTGGGTTGTCCTTGACTGCTTTCCCAGGCCACAAGCAGGCAGCTGGATGGGAAGCGGGACTGCTGGGATTAGAACCAGTGCCCATATGGGATAATGGCACGTTCAAGGCGAGGACTTTAGCTGCTAGGCCACTGCGCTGGGCCCTTAACTCTCATTCTGGAGAGAGTTCAAGTCTTGAACTCCAATCCTTACACTACCATTAAACCCCAAGGTCTGAATACCAGACGACAGCAAATCTCCAAAGTGGAGCTCTGCCCTCCGAGTCAGCTCAGCATTTGATTGTCCAACTTCAATTTTTATCTGAGCAGATATTTTAAGACCTTTCTTTGCCAAGCTCAGTTAAACCTTTCAGAAAAGATTTGATAGATCTTTCCTGACATTTTTGGATATCTCACAATGGAACATTTTCTCAGACTATTTTTTTTTTTCAGAAATCATTAGAAACAGAAACCTTCTGTGTGTTTCTTGAGATTGACTATGGGTAATAAAACTGATTGACATGGCTCCATGGCACACAATCCCACCAACATGCATACCGAATTGCGGTGGCCTTTGTGGTACCCCTGTGCAACTTGAATGCTTTGCTGTGTTGAAGGAACTTCTCGCATTGTGGATGTGCACGCCTCAAGGTGGAAAGCGGAAGCCATGGCTCCAGGTTCCAGTGAAGGGCTAGAGGGAAGACATGCTGCTGGACCCTGCACATCAGATTTACCAATGTCAGACTTGTCTTTGGAAAGGAACATGGGAGGAACAGGAACACACGGGGCCCAGCTTCCTGCACAAGTGTGCCTCTCCTGTGGCCAGGGGCCAAGATCCTGAAGCACAGTGCCCTGCATCACCAATACATCTCCTGCTGCTGCCCTCTGAGATTTTTGAACACATAGTCCTGTACCAAGCAATACACTCGATCACCTAGCTGCCACTCCTGACCGGCTGTCTTTCCCAGGGAATGTATGCGATACCTAACAGCCTGTAATAAGTTTTCTTTCTGCTTAAACTGACTAAGTAGGTGATTGCGTTTTCAATTATGGACCTTGACAGATTCCCTGTGGATATAGTAATGCGCCGAGGCTTAATTATGAAGACTAATTCTGCAAGCTACGTGCAGAAATCAATATCATTAGGAAGAGTCCCACTTCATTGAATTTTGCGTGCTAACAAAGAGAAGGTTTATCAATGCAGACTATCAGAATGAGTTTAATGTTTTATTTAGAAGAGAAAAATAACTCAGAATTTAAAAAAGATACACTCTTTTAACAGCCATTTTGTTTCCATAGTCTGTTAATGTATGTAGGATCCTATTGTTTGATTCAAACATAGAGATATATGGGTGGGTGTGTATGTGTGTGTGTCCGTGTCTGTGTTTCAAGTTTTCTTTTATCTGTGATCTACTTAAGAATAAGAAATGAATATTTGGTTCCAGTCAGGATTTTATGTAAGTTCTTGCCAAGGTTATTATTTCAAAGACATGAAGAGGTCAGCATCGTGGAGATAAACAATCACACTGATTTTCCACATGATGTCCCACGACACCACTGATAAATAAAGACTACACGTCTCATTTCCATTCCCATTTCACCTCTGCTCCCTCTGCTTACAATTTTCCTCCCCATCTGTCTCCACAGCCCCAGATGATGGCTGTCCTTTGAAGCTCCCTTTTAATGTCACTTCCTTCATCAAACCTTTCTTTTATCAAAATGGGAGGCATTAAGATCTCCCTCCTGTGGGCTTTGTGAAGACTGCTGCGTATTTTCCCTGCCCGGCTACAACCTGGGCACCCATCTTTCCTCCAGGAGGTGATTGAACCAAGCAGGAGCCACTTTGCCACTGTTGCTCAATCAATCCTGGGACAGGCCCTCTTTCCTTCCCCCTCTCTGTTATCCAGGCGTGCAAGGGAGAGAAGGACAGAAGGTGGGGTGGGAATGGATTCCGCTGGGCCAGACACACTCATGGGATCCCAAAGAATGTGAAACCACTCTTCCTTCCAGGCTGACCGCTCCAGCTCATTCTGCACACATCCATGGTCCCAGGGTTGACTTTCCTTTATCTCTAAATGGATTCCTGCTTCAATCCCAGCCACAGGCCTTGCTGCTGAGCCGAGGGGTCCACCAAAGAGAACAGATTGGGGAGGCAGAGTCCACTGCCTGGATGGTCCCAATCTCCTCTCCCGGGCAGTAGCTTTGACTCTTTCCCTCCACGTCACCCGCTGCCAAGCCCCACATCTGTGTCTGAGCTGCCCAGTACTTTGTCAGTCACTTCCTGCTCTCTCAACATAATATAATTAATATAAGAGCTCTCAGAAAGATTTCCTGTATCTTTTGTGAAAAGACTGGTGCTTGGCAACATTGCAGTGTAGTAAGCTAATTGTCTGGCTGCAGTGCCAGCATCCCATATGGCCACCAGTTGCAATCTTGGCTGTTCCATTCCTGATCCAGCTTCCTGTTTATAGCTTGGGAAAGCAGCAGAAGATAACCCCAAGTTCTTGGGCCCCTGCACCCACATAGGAGACCTGGAAGAAACTTGCGGCTCCCAGCTTCAAACCAGTCCAGCTTCAGCTATGGAGACCATCTAGAAAGTGAACCAATGGATGGGAGATTTCTCTGTCATTCCTTCTCTCTCTTTGAGTCTGCCTTTTCAATGAAAATAAATAAATCTTTTATAAAACAAGAAAGAAACAACTGGCCCTTTCCAAGACCCAAGTGTTGGCAGCAAAGCCATCCTTGGCTTCTATTGTAGCTCTGGGAGGTTTGCTTTCCCAGCACTACAACAGCAACAAACAGCAGCAAACAGCAGCAAAAAAAAAAAAAAAAAAAAAAAAAAACAACTTGCGTGTCACCTTTCTGGACAGAAGCTGAGTGCAGGAATGAGCTTTTTCTTAGACATTTTCTAGTCCTTTGTCAGACTAGATGAGTATATAGCTGTTTGATGTCTAGATGGACTACGGAGCTAACCTAGCAGAGGAAATTTCCTGACCTGGTGCTTCAAGGGATCCTTATGCCTTAGAATGGAGCTTTTTCAAAGACCAGGCGAGTCAGGCATGATGTGAATCACCCAGAAGGAGTTTGAGACCCAGCTAAGGCACCCTGTGTCACTCAATGGGATGTGCAAAGTGCACAGTCCTTATTTGTCTGCTGCATCCCAGCAAGGCTACCCTGGGTCAGGGCACGAGATGAGAACGTCTGATCTTGTCTCTTCTGTGTTGCTTTCTGGACCATGTTCCACTGCTTCCAGGTACATCAACAGAGTTGCATTTGAAGAGGAACAACTAGGTCTGAAACCAGTTGTCATAAGGGATGACAGCAATACAGATGGTGGCACAAAACACTGCACCACAATACCACCCCATGATATCATATGTATATTGACTGACATTGCTTCAGGTACAATAACCAGATGATTCCATGAATGTGACTGCCTTTTGTGTGTGTGTGTGACTGTGAAAGTATGGCAGCCCAGATGAAAGAAGATTCTAGAGCAAAAAGGCATCATCTGAGAATGTGGAAATCCCAGCTGATGTGGTGGCAGCTTCATGAGTGTCCCCAGAGCTCCCAGTGTGGAGATCAACCTTTCCCCATCCCCACCCCAGGCGCCATCCTCTGGCTCAGGCAGCAGCAGCAGCAGCAGGAGGTGGGAACGGTGTGGACACGGAGGTAATGATGCAGGAGAAATGGTTGCAATAATCGCGGCCCCAGGGAGTGCTTGCCTTTGGAACTCAGACAAGACCTTGGAGTTTAACAATGGCTTGTGGGTGCCTGGAGTCAAAAGCCATCATCCCCGTCACTCGTGCTCTTGTTTATCCCCAAGGCTCACGAGACTTGGGAAATTGATGTCGTGTGTGCATCTCAACTGGAGGGTGAGTTTTCTGGCCCAGCTATACGATTTTTCATGCATCTAATTGCAGTGCTTAATACAGTTCCTGGAGTGATAAATATTCACCTTAAAACATTATTGAAGAAATCAGTGCCTGAGTGAATGAGTAAATGAGTATCACATCTTAGCATTTTCCTGGTCTTTCCAATAGAAAAACAAATAGGAATTGAAATCGCAGGAGGCAAATTAGTTTCTGAAGAGGCCCAAGCATTTCCTTGAGCTTTCTAAGTGATTTTAGGGGATTCATTAAATGCCAACAACAATTCCAAATTGTCTCATTGCTGCCTTCTTTCCCCACATTTCAAATTCTTATCAGATTCATGAAATCATAGACTCTCTCTCTGTCACACTATGTACTCCCCGGGGAAACTCCATCCAGAGCAAAGAGGTTGGGAGCAGATCAATCCCTATGGATACTTCCAGGGGTATTAGTTTGGTTCTAATGCAGTGATCCTCATATTAAAATTTCGATTCCTCAAAGTCTTATGTTATTGATACTAAGGATGGAAACTTAACCCCTGATGGGGTTAGAAGGTGAGGTCTGTAGGTGACTGTGGTGGGGTAAAGGCTGTACTAGTTGTTTTGCTATTAGCTCTTATCATACACAAAGACAAGCATAGTACATGCTGATGCACATTGAGGTAGATAAAGTAACACGACTTATTCAAAAAGGCAAGAAAGTAAATACACACGCATGTGAGCCTGTGTGGCCCCATATGGAGAAATCTCATGAGTGGGCAGTTACCCAGAAGGTTACCCAAAAGTAGGGGAGATGGGGGTGGGAGAAGAACAAGATGGTTCTGGTCATTACATCTTCAGCCATGGACTGTGGCAGAGGAGAGAGTGAGAGACAGAGTGAGTATGCACCCACAAACTCCTCCAGCTGTGGTCTATTGTAGAAGAAAGAGAGCTAGCCCTTCTCCAATGTCGGCCTCTTTCATGAGGTAAGGGCTGATGCATACCAGGAAAGAGGACATTTTGATTGACAAGTAGTAGGATGGAATTACATGGCGTCAGGAGGGTGTTATGACTTCCAACTCAGCAGACGTAGCTAGCTGCCTGCCCTTCCCTTATCAATTAGAGGAGAAGGTGGAAAAAATGCTATCACTAAATGTCCAACTAATGCAGCCTTCTGATCCTGGATTGTAAACCACTTGATTCACAAGCAAAAATAAACCTCTTTTCATTATAAACTTGGTTTTCTGAAGTAGTGTAATGAAAAAAGATTACCACAAATACATATGCTCCCCAATGCCATTGCAGTGCTTTCCTCATCATACATTTCATTGGTAAACTTCTACAGAACAGAAAGAGAGTGCATCTCATTTGTGGCAGGCCCAGAGCAGGCTTCAGGATTCATCAAGATAAGTCTGGTTCCTAGGAAGCATCTCTAAAGTAGGAAAGTATGAGAACATCAGCGTTGCAGGGTCTCTCCTCCATGATGTAATCAATAACGGTGCCGATTCTAAGAAACATACGCACCCCATGTGACGATGAATGAGCCGGATATTCTCAGCTGGACTCTAGCCTGCAGTCCATCTTCCACTTTATCCTGCTCTGCTTTCTGCCTATCAGGAAATTGACTTCCATGGGCTCTATCATTTAGCTGTTGGTGGGATCAGCCCCTACTTGGTAAGAGCGAGCAGAGAAGCTATTTCTGTGCCCGACTCCTACCCTACTTTGGCTTTGTATTGGGGACTATAGTTGTGCCTTCCCGTGCCTTCCATGACTGCTGCACCTCAGAGGACCCCCTTCTCCACAGCTCCAGCTTTCACTGGACCCCTTTTCTTTTTCAGTTAGAGCCATAATGCCTTCCTGCCATTCCTAGTCTCTTGAGTACTTCAGCATCCCTTTTGGCTCTCTTAACCTTGCCAAGTCGTCCTAAGTGGTTCTTCATTGCAGTTATCTGAATGGAACACTCTGAGTGCAAGTCTGCTTCCTGCCAGGGTCCTGATTGGTACAGAGGAGAACACTGATAAGTCACAAGAAATTATTTCCACTAAAAACAAGTTCTTATGTGGTACTTAGCCTTTTTTGTTGTTGTTGTTGTTATATTCAACAAGGTATTTCTGACTTCTCAGCACCTTCCTGTTCAACTTATTTCCATGAACGTTTTTCACAGTGTCACCAGTGCTGACAGCACCTGCACAGGCCCAGAACACAGCGGATACTCTGGAGAGTTCCTGTCAGCTCAGTAGGCTCAGATCCCTGGGCTAAAGGGACAATGATTCAAAGGTTCCAAGCCAGATGCTCTCACACCCCAGGACAGCACACCAAATCTGTCTGCACCTCCTCCAGGAGCCTTGGTACAGGAGAGGGATCCTCAGAGAGACTTGGTTATGTTGCTTACACATTGCTGGAATTCCTAGAGGATGCCAAGCTTTCCCATAAACTACTCTTATCCTGGCAAAGAAAAACATCAGTGTTGATGAAGTTCAGGAGCAAAATATTTTAAGCCAAATGAGTCTGAGAAAATCACATGTGCAGGAAGATCTTCTATAAAGACGTCACAGATCTAAAGCAGGTGGAGCCTTTCCCATTGCTGCATGGTGATCGCCAAAGAACGATGAACTAGGAAAGGAATTCAAACAAGCCTTATGAAGTTTTTTGAGGGGTTATTGCCATTAGCTCCTACCTCTTTCATCCTACTATCATATTTCTCTACTACTGTCCACTTTTCATCACCCCTACCATAAAAAATATTCAAGTTTATCTATTTTTTTGGTCTTCAGTTCCTGGTAAAGGTTCCCATGCTGCTTTCAATTCCTTTCTGCTGGCTCTGTCTTCAGACCAGAAAGGGTATACCTAAGAAGCCGATGAACTTGACTGGACAATAAGATGCTGGACTCTATGTTTGGTATACGCTTGCAATGGGGAATCTCAAATAAACTTGAGCTGTGGTTATGCAACAAGGTGGAGGAATCCACCATGGTTGGAGGGTTTGGGGAGGGGTGGGGAGAACCCAAGTACCTATGAAACTGTGTCACATAATACAATGTAATTAATGAATTAAAAATAATAAATAATTTAAAAAGAAAAAAAATAAATATGTATGATTTTGTCATTAGTCTCTCCTGGCCTCATTCATAAACCAAGGCTGTGTAGGTTAGAAGACACCTTTCCTCCTACACACAGTGTCACTGTGTGAGTATATTTTCAGTGAGGAAATAAACGATGATGTCATTGGGTGGGGGAGAGGGAGCCAGGCTTTTGTCATCAATACAGGAAAGACTCTGAGGATGGGACTCGAACAAAAGTGAGTAGGAAGACAAGACTGAGTACCAGAACAAGAGTATACACTGAAAGGGGGGAGTGTGGTCAATCTTGAGAGTGAATGAGCAGTGTGTGTATAGATCATTTCTTTTACCAGGTTTTCCCAGCTCAGTGTGGCATCCTTTACCAATAAGAGGGTCCTTTACCGAGTTCAGGGTGAGTCCTTGTCACTTGGGCACAGTCGGGAGAGCACGCTCCAGCATAGCTTGCATGTTGAAGCCTCCTCCCAGGGTTGTGTTTTGATCACTATAATGAAGCAAAAGTAAATCAGCAGGGAAATATTGATTTTTGCTTATCTACCCACAGCAAGAAGGTGGTTGGGGTCTGTCTGCTGGACCACTGTTGGTCAGCTCCTGTTTCTTTTCAAGAGATCAATGTGACATCGGTAATGTTTGTCACATAATAGGCCACTCATCTTAGGCCAGTTTCTTGCCCACCCTGCCTCTAAAACAGGGATGTTAAAAAACAGGGACACCTCTGGCTCTGAGAACCTTCTAAAAGTTGTACTGGGGGATGCATGGGGTAGAGGAAAATCTTGCCCAAGAAGTGCTCCCCCTAAGAGCTTCCCCTACAAAAGCGCTCCTCTGAGAAGTATTCCCCTAGAAAGTTCCCCCTGAGGGGAAATCCCTGAGGGTGCGCCTCCTGAAGAGTGTCCCCCTGAAAAGTGTGCCCTCTGAAGAGTGTTCCCCCAAGGACAGTTCCCTTTGAAAAAGACTGCACTCAGCCTTGTTCATAATTGCCCAGACTCAGAAATAACCAAGATGTCCTTCTGTACAAGAATGGATAAGCTATGGTATATCCAGAAAATGGAATATTATTCAGCAACAATATATTGTTATAAATGAAATGAACTTTCAAGCCATGAAAAGGCATGAAGGAACTTTAAACACATTTATTACTAAGTAAGAGAAGCCACTCTGAGCCAGCTGTAAACTGTGTAACATTAAAGAAGCAGCAAAACAATGGAGGCAGTGAGTAGATGCTGGGGTCAGGGGAGGACAGACAGCACTGTGCAGAGGCCATTCTGGGCAGTAGAACTACTCCTCAGGAAGTGATAGCGTTACTTGCCTGTCACTAGGTGTGAGCCCTAAGGTCCATCTGGATGGTCATACGATGGCTGTGCAGGTCCATCAGTGTGGCAATGATAGCGCCCTAGGGAAGGCCATTGATGGTGAGGGAGACTGTGGCTGCGGAGGCATCTCTTTCTCAATATTGCTGTGAACCTCAAATACAGGGTTTATTACTAAGTGCGCATACACACACACACACACACACACACACACACACACGGGCCATTCTGGAGGGATGCGCGTTCTAATCAGGTTCAAGCCCCTAAGCCAGAGGTGAGCAACCTTGCTTGTGTCCTATTAACTTTCCTTCGAAAGGAAAATGCAGCTGAGCATCCTATTTGGAAAAGTCTGATGGATAAAGTCAAAAACTCCGTGAGAAGGTGGGTGTGGCCTTCTCCCGCCTCATCAGCCCTGCGCACTCACCCTGCAGGCAGCTCCCAGCTTACTCCATACTACTTCCCACTGGAAACCCCCAAGTTTTACTAGTGGAGGTTCTGCTATCAGCTGAGGATCTGTTCCAGGTGCATGGGTTGGGAGGTTCAGGGAGAAACATCCTTGCACCCCCACACTCAGAAATCGTGCAATGGGCTGTCTTTGGGATCTCTGCGAAGACTTCCTTCCTAACCAAAGCTTCCCAGGAGGTCCCTGTTCCTGATCAGCCAGGTGTGCCACAGAGACTGAAGATTCCCTTACTAAGTAGGAGAAATGTCTGCCCATCTGTTTCCTCTTGCAAATCTTTATCAGCCGGACAAAGTCCGGTATTAGCACAGTGAGCAGTCGAGATCACAGCCACCTTGTAGCTTCCTTCCGGGCTTGCCTCACCTGATGGGCATGTTGATACGGGACCTTTTCATTCATGCAAACACTCAGTGACTCACATCCTTGTTCTGGGTAATTCTGGTGTCATTAGGCCACCAGCGATGCTAGCAGTCTTTTTAAAAAAGAGTTTAGTTATTTATTTGTACCTGAAAAACAGAGTGACACATAGACATATTGAGATCTTCCATCTGTTGGTTGACTCTCCAAATGGCCTCAATGACCCACGCTAGGCCACACTGAAGCCAGGAGCCTGGAATTCCATCTGGGTCTCCTGCATGGGTGGCAGGACTTGGATTATTATCTGCTGCCTTCCCAGGTGAATTGGCAGGGAGCTGGATTGGAATTAGAGCTGCCAGGAATTGAACTGGAGCTCTCTTGGAGGAATGCAGCCATCATAAGTGGTGAGTAACTTCATTTGCTGTGCCACAATGCCCATCTCATATTAGTACTCACCAAGTGAGGGTTGCCAGCATCTCCCCAAGGCATTGCAGAAACTCAGCCCAGATGCCCCAGTTTGAGACGGAGCACAGTGGAGCAGTGGGAGTCTCAGGGACTGCTCCCTGGTGGGAAACTCCCTTCCCAAAGCCCTCTGTAGGCTGCGATGCAACCTGCTGATTGCAACAGTCGGGGAAAAAAAGATGAAAACACCCCAACTGATGCCTTTGTTTTCTGAGAACTGTTCTCTATTCTCTCTAGGTCACTTCATGTATGGATCATCCAGGGTGACAGCCAACCTGTCTCTGGTCCCTGCGCTATTCCCTGGCTGCCACCCTTCTGGTTTCTTACCCCTGGTCCCAGTTGTCAATGCAGCCACACGTACAATACTGTGCCAGACCACAGACAGATCCCAACCAGGTCCCAGAGGTGGTTCCTGGGGCAGACTCTCTATTTTCTCCCAGACCAGACATGCTCAAGCAAATAGACTGTTATGCATACCAATCCATTTGTTTAAAAAATATGTTCTGGGCCCTTACCATGTTCCAGGCAGCAGAGCAAGTCTGGGATAAACAAAGCAGAACCAGGGGATAGTCTGGTGCAGGAGGCGAGCCCCACAAAGGTGATGGCTTTAGGCCTTAAGAAGGTTATAGAAGGGGCTGCTGAGGGTGCTGTGGGCAGTGCAGCAGGGAGGAGTCCAGAGTGCCGAAAGGTGTTTGGGTTCTTGGGAAAAATAACAATGCTTTAGCTAGAAATCGAAGGTCTAGCTGTAGGCTAAGTAGGGCAGCAGGGACGGCAAGTGCAAAGGCCCAGAATATGAGCAAATGGCATCTTTAGCAGAATAGGGGCTGACATTGTGGAGGAGCAGAGAGAGCCAACACCTGCAACTCCAGCATCTAATATGGGCAGCACTTTATGTCCCAGCTGCTCCATTTCTGATTCAGCTCCCTGCTAAAGCACCCAGGAAAGCAGCAGAAGATGGTCCAAGGGTTTTAGCTCTTATATCCGATGTGGGAGAACCAGAAGAAGCTACTGGCTTTAGCTTGACCCAGAATTGGCCATTACAGCTATCTGGAGAGTAAATCAGTGGATGCAAGATCTGTTTCTTTGTCTCTCCTGCTTTCTGTCTGTGACTCTGACTTTCAAGTTTACAAATAAATGAATCTTTTTGTTGTTTTTTAAGAACCGAATAAAGTGGCTTTGCCTGGAACTTAGAGATGGGTGGGAGAGGGAAGAATCGCCACCTAAGAGGCAGGTAGGACTGGGTGGGGAATTACTTTGAAACACAGCAGTGATAAATTGAATTTTTTTCTTAGAGGAAGTGGACATGAAATGGATTTTAAGCAGGCTGGCGTTTCATCACAGTTGAACTAACGTGGCTAGAAAGCATACATTGTTGTGACATTACGGGAATTTCTGAGCACCCAGCTCAGCACAGCCCATGCCTATCAGCCAAAGAGCTTCATGCCATGATCAAATCTGCCATAACCTTCTTGTTATGAAATTAAATGAAACTGTAAGAATAAAGATCCAAGGACGAGTCGGTTTTAATGACATCCCTGACAGTTTTCTCCCTAGTGCTACCGTTGTCTCCCTACTGGTTTCAATATTTTCATAAACAGTTTTTGTTGATGTTGTTTTGCTATTCCTACTTTTGATTGCTTCTTTGTATTGTCTGATAAAGTGCCTCATTCTTCTGGAATAGTCTACCCAGTTACCAACTCTAATCCAAGCATGTTGGGAAGAACAGCCCTAGAGGCCAAAGAAACTTCATCCCACTTTCCCCCCGTGGTGGCATTTTACACAACAGCATCACAGTACCAAAACCAGGACACAGATACTGATACGAAACTGTTAGCGAAGTGACACATTGCAGTTTGGTTTTCATGCGAACCCAGCAAGTGCATGTCCTATGCAAACTGAGCCCATTCATGGTTTCTGGTAACCACCACAGTCAAAAGACGGAACTCCTCACTTATAAAGGATCACCCTCAAGCCGCCTCTTTCTCACTACTTGTCACTGAAAACTGCTATTTAAGATGCCCACTTACTATGTGTATTTACTTAATTGTTGTTTCTATTTCCCACTTATGATTTCGAGTAAATGCTACACTTGACTTATCTGTCCTCCTGGTCTCCTCCTAGACTACCTATCTATAAGAGATCTATAGGAATTGGAAAGTCATATTGTGTACAAATTGTTGAGTTGACTCAACACTGCTAAACACCTCAAAAACATAGTCCTTCAGCAAGGGTTTCTGTGCAGTCACGTGTAATAGGTGAGTGGGACATGTAGTATATGTTTATTTGCTTCCACAAAGGGGGCATGTATGCTTTTTTTCTTCCTATACAAGTCTTATCCAGTTTTGGAATCGAGATGCTATCAGCCTCTAAACTTAGTAAGCAATATTTTATTAGTGCTGTATTTGCTGAAGTAACGTATGTATGGTAGAAATGAACTGTTTTAGATGTAGTAGATCTAATCATTTTTTTAAATTAGGAAAATTTGATATATTCGTATATGCAAAATTGGCACAAAAAGAAATACAAAACTGAAATGATTTTCAGATTCCATGCAAAAAAAAGAATCTCTGGGATCATTTTTTTAGGTAACCTCTGTGAAATGTCCATGGGGCAGTTTCATATCTTGCTAAGTACATTCAAAGTTGTACACATTTTGGGGTTCATGTTGTGGCATTGCTGAAGACACTGCTTGTGACGTCTGGCTGCTCTGATGCCTACCCAGCTCTTTATGTATTATCCAATGCAGTATCTTTAAATACTGTTATATTACATTATTTATATTACATAGATTATTTTTAATCAGTTTAAGGCAAAAGTATACCAAGAGTAAAGATGCCTTATACACATTCATTTTCTAAAAAATATTTTAGGCGTGTTTGGTGTGATGGTTAATGTCGCTTGGGATGCCTATAACTCATTTCAGTGTCTGGGTTTCAGACTTGGCCCTTCTGGTTCCAGTTCACCTCTAATACACACCCTGGGAGGCAACAAATAGTAGCCCAAATTGTTAAGTTTCTGTCCTGTCACCTGCATGGGAGATGGGGTCTGGCTTCCGACTCCTACTTTCAGCCTAGCCTAACCCTGATTGTGGCAGACACCTGGGGAGTGACCCATCCAAGCCAAGACCTTAGTCTGTTCAGATTTTCTGTGTCTTTGTGATTCAATCTTGGGGGAATTTATTCATTTCCTCTAGGTTTCCCAATACGTTGGTGTATAGTGGTTTAAAATAATACCCAGTGTTCTGTTGTGTTTGTGTAGTATCAATTATAATATCTTTTTCATCTTTACTTTTTTTTTAGTCATGTTATTTCTCAGAATTATTTTGTTAATCTTGTAAAACGGCTCTTCATTTTCTTGAACTGTACATATCTTTAAGTTTCTATTTCTTTTATTTCTGCTCTTTGTTGTTTCTTTCCTTCTATTAGCTTTGGAGTTGTTTTACTTTCCTTTTTCTAAGTCCTTGATATGCATAGTTTAATTTCCTCTTTCATTTCTTTATTTTCTTTACTTTTTCTTATGTAGATCCTTTCTTTTTACTACTGCTTTTGTTCTATATACTAAGATTCGGTACACAATGTTTCCATTTTTATTTCTTTGAAGGAACTTTAATTTCCTTTTCTTCTGTGACCCCGCTGTTCATTCAAGTGCATGTTGTTCATTTCCATATATTTGTGTAAGTTTTAGGTTCTTTGTTTATTTCTAGTTTTACTACATAATCTGAGGAAATGCATCATACAATTTTGGTTTTTTTAGTTTTTTTTTTTTGAGAGTTGTAATGTCACACATACAATGAAAAAGTATTCATTTAGCCACTGTTGACTTGAATGGCTCATACATGTAAAATCTGGTTCACAGTGAGTTCAACCCTGGAGTTTCTTTGTTGATTTTTTGTCCTGAAGATCTGTCCTTTGATGAAAGCAGGCTGTTGAAATCTCTCCATTATCATATTGTATCAGAACTTACATGTCCCTTTTGCAAAATCCAGTGCTCCAATATTAGGTACAAATACATTTAAAATCATGGTGTCTTGTTAAATTTATACTTAGATTTATTTTGCTCAGTTTTTAAATAATGAATGTGATTTTCTTTGTCTCTTCTTACAGCTCGTATCTTACATCCAGTTTGTGATAAGTATAGAAGTATAGCTACTCCTTCTCACTTTTGGTTTCCATTTTCATGCACTATCTTCTCCTATTCTTTTAGTTTAGTCTGCTTATGTCTTTTCTGGTGAAGTGCATTTTTGATAGGCACGTTATCATTGGGTCTAGTTTTTTTTTTAAAGTCATTCAGCCAATCTGTATTTTTTAAATGAAGAATTGATACCACTTTCATTTAAAGTTATTATTGATGGATAATGACTCAGTCCTATCACTTGAAATATTTTTTCTATTTCTTTTTAATATCCCTTCTCCTTTTTCTAGTGGATATTGTGTCTTTACACACTTTCATGATTAAAGTTATTTTTCTTTGTTTCTGTGTGTAGGAGTCTCTTAGGCCGTGTATGTGAAGCTGATCTGTGGTGATGAATTCTTTCCATTTTTACTTGCCTTTATTTCACCTTCATTTACTAAAGATAGCTTCACTGAATAAAGCATTCTTAGTTTGCTGTTATTTTCTTCCAGAACACACAATATATCATTCTATTGTTTCCTGGCTATAAGATTTCTGTTGAAAAATCTGTTATTCTGGTGGGGGATTTCCTGAAAAGTGACTTGAGTTTTTGTACTGTATTTTCTGAGTTTTGGCTTAACATGTGCTGATGAGAATCCCTTCTGACTGTCCTTGAGGTTCCAAGGGGTCTCCTGTATTGGATGTCGAAGTCTCTCTCCAGTTCAGTGAATGTTTCAACTATTACACCATTGACCACGTTTTCTATGCCTTTTTTTCTCTTCTACCTCAAAAATTCTCATAATTCAAATATTACTTCATTCACTCATGTCCCCAAAATCTCAGGGTCAATTTTTTTACTTTTCTGTTTTTGTCTGACAGATGTTTCAAAAGACCTGTTTTCGAGTTTGAATGTTTTTTCCTCTCCTTGATCTATTCTGTTGTTGAAGCTCTTAACTGTATTTTTTGTTTATGTAGTTCTTCATTTCTAAAATTGCAGTTTGTTTCTTTTTTAAGAGTTCTATCTCTACTGAATTTCTCATTCTGATCATGCGTTGGTTACTTAATTTCAGGTGCTTATCTATCTGCAATCGCTTGTATTTCTTTGGGTATCCTTCTCATTTGCCTTTTGAATTCTTTGCCAGCCATCTCATCTGTAATCTTTCTTGTGGTATTTAATAACAAAGCATTATTGGGTTTCTTCTGGGCATCACACTGCTTTTTTTTTTTAACTTCTGTGTCCCTACATTAATGTTTGGGCATCTGGTGGACTTCTATACCATTTTCAGAGTGGTTGTCATGAATTGTAGCCTTCTTGCTGAAAATATGTCATCAGTGTCAGTGTGGAAGGTTGTGTTGTCGTTAGTTACAGTTGGATGCTGAAATGTAATTTTTCTATTTCCTCTTTCAGTATTTACGATGGCAATAGCAGCTAGCACAAAGGATCTTATTTCAGTTCCAATAAGGACGAGGAGAACTCAGCGTATAGCAAGCAGCACCAGGCTCAAGTTCAGGGTATGCATGTATGGCCACCTGTGCACACCAAAGCTGGAGCAAAGTCTTTGGTCACAGCAAGGCTACAGTCTCAGGTACTCACCACAATGAAGGTGGGCTAGATCAAGGAGCTACACAGCCCAAGCACATGTCTGCCACCACCAGAGCCACCAGCACAAGTAGGCTGGGGTTATAATGCAGTGGACTTGGGCTGCGATGGGGCTAGAAGCCAGGGCACTCACCAAAGCTAAGGTCTACTGGAAAACGGGCTGTGAATCCTGGGTGGGTGTGCATGATCAACTGCATCCAGCAAAGCTAAAGTAGGCCAAGCTGCTGTGGCACTGCAGGTGTTACTTAAAGTTAGGGGAAGCTGGAGGAAGGAACCATGTAGCTGAGACAGGTGTTTGCAAACAGCCACAACCTGCAAGGTGAAGGAAGACCTAGGCTATAGCAGGGCTGGAGAGCAGGGGCTCTCCAGAGCTGAGGATCTTTTATCAGGTGTTGAAACTTTTGCCTTTAGAGCCTGGCCCTGTAGTCTAGTGGCTAAAGTTCTCACCTTGAACTCACCAGGATCCTATATAGCCACCAGTTTTAATCCCGGCAGCCCCATTTCCCATCCAGCTCCCTGCTTGTGGCCTGGGAAAGCAGTAGAGGACAGCCCAAAGCCTTGGAACCCTGCACCCACGTGGGAGACACAGAAGAAGCTCCAGGCTCCTGGCTTCAGATTGACTCAGTTCCAGCCGCTGTGGCTGCTTGGGGGGTGATTCATCGGACAGAAAATCTTCCTCACTGTCTCTGCGCCTCTCTGTATATCTGACTTTCCAATAAAATAAATTAAAAAAAAAGAGTTTTGCCTTTAGGTTCCTTTTGGATCAAATTTGTTTGAGATCCTTTTATTTTCAACTGTTCTAAATTTTTTATTAGAAAGGTATCATCTGCAAATTATGTATATTAAATCTTTAAAATGTTCAGTTGGAGATTCTCTGTCTTTTGATTGCTGCTTTAATTCATTCACATTTTATAATCACTATATTAGGAGTTATTTTTTCCATCTCTTTTAATATTCTTTTTTTTCCTTTTCTTCATTACTGATATATCTTCATGATCTTTATACTTTTCACTGAATTAACTTTTTTCCTTTTTTAAATTTCATTTATCTGTGTTGGAAAACGCAGATCCTCAGAGAGAAGGAGATACAAGGAGAAAGATTTTCTGTCTGCTGGTTCACTGCCCAAATGGCCGTGAAGGTCAGAGCTGAACTGATCCAAAGCCAGGAGCCAGGAGTCTCTTCTGGGTCTTCCACATAGGCACAGGCTCCCAAGGCTTTGGGCCATGTTCAATTGCTTTCCCAGGTCTCCAGCAGGGAACCATATGGGAAGTGGAGCAGCCAGGACGGCACTCATATGGGATCCCAGGGCTTGTAAGCTGAGGATTTAGTCATTGAGTCATTACTCATGTTTGGGTATTTTTCTTTCACTGATTTCAAAGAACATGCTTCATTTTCGTAATGCTCTAATACTACACGTATATGTGTATAAGATTCAGATATATGTATGTATCTACATATATATGTTGCACTTAGTGTATTAAAGCTTAATTTTTTCTAATCTCTCATCAATACCTTATGTGGTCTAGAGTATTTCAAATTAAAAATATATGAATAAAAAGAACTTATGAAATAAAAGTTTACATATTAGTTTTCTGTGTACTTCATGACATTGAACTGTTAGCTTGTTTTAAATACAAAGCAATACTAAAATCAAGATGCAAGATATAAATTCATTTGTCTCCTAGCAGCAATTCAGAATTACTTCTAATGCATATATTATGTATTGCCATAAAAAATACATTAACTAAAAATTAAATTTTGAAGGTATGTTTGCAATTTTGTGAATAGAAACATATAATCTAAAACTGAAGTTTGTTATGAACAACACATACATAGAGTCACACTAATGATAACTAGGACTACGTTTAACAGGGAATTAACATTTACTTTAATGTTAAAGTATAAACATGAAACATGTTAAGTATCAAATTTCTATTTTTCTTCCTGTTGTTGATTTGTATTGTGGCGTTTTACTTAAGGGAATGTATAGTAACTGTGTAATGAAAACTATCATATCCAGATGTGAGGCTACAATGCAGTATGCATCTCTACTTCCAGATCAAAGGTGAACTCCCAATGAAACTGTTAACTATATCTTGGCAATAGGATGCTGGACTCTTTGCCATTGTCCATGCCAGCAATGATGGACATATGACTGTGTTTGAAGAACTATACTATAGTAATGATACAGGGGAACTCAGTGAGCAGGGAGGGAACTGGGGAGGAATAAGGGAAATCCCAGGGCCTATGGAACTGTATCATAAAATGATAATTTTAAAAAGTTAAAAAAAAAACCTGAATGAGATATTTCCAAATCTAGTGAGAAGAAAAAAACTATTCAGTGTATATTGTCAAGTGAAAAAAGGAAATTCTAGAGCAAAAGCCATGCAAGTGACACATGTATAAAATACACAGAAAAATATCTTAGATGGCAATGGCAAAAATATATCGTATCTTCCCTAGAAACTCTGAACTAAGGTTCACTGACTTTCACATATCTGTTAAGTACTAGCAGCAAACAGAAGTGAGGCTGAGCATGGTGCAAGAGACTCCACTCTTGCCCTAACACTTCTGTACTGTTTCAATTTTTTATATTTATAACACATTCAACTGTTATTTGTATTATCTTCAAACCAGTCAGTATATCGGGCACAGATTGCAGCACTCACTACTCACAACAGCCAAGATGTGGAGTCAATCTCAGTATCTATAGTGGGTGAATAAAGAAAAGGTGGCTTATGCACAGTAAGTATCATTCTACCAGAAAAAGAAATTCCGACCTTAGTATCAAAATGAATGAGTGAAATAAGCCAGATCATCACATGTATTCTCAAATGTAAAAGGCAAAATAATATAATATGATCCAATATTTAATATATGTTTAATCCGAATTTAAAACAATAATTACTAGAGGCTAGGAAGGGAAAATAGAGGAGGTAAGATAATGGGAACCAAATCAAGGTAGTGTAGACACATAGATTTTGGTGTTTTGTAGCACAGTAGTATGATCTTGACTCCTAATAATGTATAATAAATATACTATGTAAAAGACTGGGAAGAGGAGCTGGCAAGCTCCCAACACAACAACAAAAATGAGTTAACGAAAGTTTATTGCCCAGTATGGTCAATGTGTGCTGTGTATAAATGCTGAAATATTGCACTGTATATTTTGAAGACACAATATTAAGTTAATTCAAATTGTACTTAAAAAAATTTTTAAAGCCCTCTGTTGATTAAGATTAGTTGCAGTGGAATGAACAGAAATCCAAACATACAAGTTAATTTCCCACTCCTACAGTTCTACTTCAAAAAGTCTGATTACACAAGCTGCTTCCAAATACTGCTGTACTTCCTCCAGGATGCAAAACGGTCATCCTGTGACCCAGATGTTCCCCAGCCATAGTTACTGCATCCAAGGTATGATGACCAAAGAAGAAATGAAGACAGAGGTTAGGTTCCATGAAGCAGCCACTCAGCCCTTCTGCCAGAACTGTATGACTTGGTCATAGCCAGCTGCAGAGTTGATTGGGATTTCTTTATCTTTAGAGCTATGCGCTTGGAAAGAGTTGCTCAGGAAGGAGGGAATAAACAAACAAAAAAAGAAAGGGAGGGAAGAAGGAAAGAGGGAAGAAAGGAAGGAAGGAAGGAAGGAAGGAAGGAAGGAAGGAAGGAAGGAAGGAAGGAAGGAAGGAAGGAAGGAAGGAGTGAGTTAGTTCTGGCTCCTGAATTTGGAGATTCACAGTCCAAGGTCAGGTAGCCCCATTGGTCTGGTGTCTGAAGAAGGTGACAGGGCATGTGCAGAGCAGGCATCACATGATGAGCCGGGAAGCAGAGCGGTGGTTGCACTTAAGGCACGTATTTGCTTGTGCACCACCCAACAATGCAAATTAGCACATTCCTTCTCTCACCTTTAGTGCACAATAACAATATCCCCCCTCACACACATACATACACACACACTCAGAAACAGTACTGACACACAATCTGGTTAGAATGCTAATTCTGGGTTCTTATGAACATAGCTTTTCCTTTAAATTTTGCTTTTTAACACAAAAAATGTGCTGAGTTATTTGAACTTTCTAACATTGCTTTTCTCTGCAACTTTGCTTTAGATTTATTTTCCTCTCACATGAATAGCTCTTCCAAAAGTGTTTTAAAAGAGAGTCTCTGTAGTCACAGGCTCTGAGACTTTGCATGCCAGAAGATACGGTTGTTACATTCAAGATATTTTCATTGTACCTTCACACCTCAGTAGCAATTTGACTGCCTACAAATTCAATGTACCAAACCTAAGAAATACTATTTCTCTGTCTTCTTGCCTCCAGCATTGCTCCTGAGAAGTAAAAAGGAAGCTTGATGCTTGTTCTTTTGCATGTGAACTGCTGTTACCATGGAAAATATTTGAAATTTTCTCTTAGTTTTCAGTGATTCTCATCTAGAGAAACCAATCTAATTTAGATGTTTTCTATTCCACTGTTTCCATACCATAGGCTCCATTTTCTTATCTAGTTTTCTTTCTTGTTTTTCTTCTGCAGAATTCTTCATATCTGAGTGCTGGCCCTTTTGCTTATCTTCATTCTTCTTATCACATTCATTTCTTTTATTTTAGGAAAAAAAAAAAAACCTCTGAGCTCAGGCAGATAGCCTAGCGTTGTGGTGAGGGTGCTGGTGTCCTGTACCTGGCTCCAGCTCCCAACTCTAGCACCCTGCTACACGGGACATGGGAGGCAGCTGAGGATGACGCAAAGACGGGCTCCTACATTCAAATGCAGGGGCTGCTGGCTTTGACCCTTGCCCAGTCCTAGCCAGTATGGGCATCCACTGAGTGAACCAGTAGGAGGGAGCTTTCTCTGCCTCACAAAAATGATTCCACTTGAACCAGTGTCTGTTCTGTTGCAAAATTCAATTTCCCCACCATGAAGACCTTTCAGACTCCTGAGTGTATATTCTATTATTTTTCAGACTTAAAAAAAGTCTCCCTTAATATGTCTTTCTTATTTTCATTGGTAGATTTCATTTTTATTTTTTATCAAGATTTACTTTGTGTATAAAGAATTGAGTGACTGGGCTGGTACTATGGCTTATTTGGCTAATTCTTCACTGCAAGCTCTGACGTTCCATAAGGTGCCGGTTTGTGTCCCGGTTGCTGCACTTTCCATCCAACTCTCTGCTTGTGGCCTGGGAAAGCGGCAGAGGATGCCTCAAACGCTGGGCCCCTCTATCCACTTGAGAGACCCGGAAGAAACTCCTGGATCTTGGCTTCAGGTCAGCTTATCTCCGGCTTCTGCAATCATTTGGAGTGAGCCAGCAGATGAAAGATGTCTCTCGCTTTCTCTCTCCTTCTCTTTGCAAATCTGCCTTTCCAATAAAAATAAGTAGATATTTTTAAAAATAACCATAATCATTTTTATAAATAGTTGAATGTTATATCAAAGAACATATGATAGCTATCTTTTTGGGACTGTCTTAATTCACTAAGCATAAAGGTCTCCAGTTGGGACCATTTTGTTGCAAATGATGGGATTTAAATTTTTTTTATGACTGAGTAGTATTCCAGAAAGGAGATGTACCAGTTTCTTCATCCATTCATCTGTTGACAGGCATCTGAATTATTTCAATGTCTTCACTGAGAATTTTGCTGCTACAAGTATGGAGTTGCAGGTGGCTTTCTCATAAGCACACCACATCTCACTTGGATATAGTTGAGGGTAAGATAGCACATTTAAACAGCAGAAAGTTAACCTTGTAACTCACACAGATTCCCCATTCATGAAGAAAACCACTTTCAACTTATTTATTTATTTATTTATTTTTATTAGAAAGTCAGATTTACAAACAGAAGGAGATATAGAAAGAAAGATCTTCAGTTTGCTGGTTCACTCCCTGAGTGGCCACAGTGGCCGGGGCTGAGTGGATCTGAAGCCAGGAGCCAGGAGCTACCTTTGGGTCTCCCACGCATGCACAGGGTGCCAAGGTTTTGGGCTATCTTCTGCTGCTATCCCAAGCCACAAGCAGGATGGGAAGTGGGGCAGCCAGGACTTGAACTGGTGCCCATTTGGGATCCTGGCACAGGCAAGGCAAGTATTTAGCCACTGAGCCATCATACTGGGCCCCATTTCCAACTTTTTAATCTCGTTCTTTCAGTATTCACATCTTTTTCTCTATACAACAAGATTATATCCTTGCTTCTTAGTTTTTAAATTTTTGGCATTGTGCATTTTTTTGTCATTAATTTTCCCAAAAAAGAAATCTGGTAGTTTGGGATAACTTAATATTCAGTGTTTAGGGCCTGGCGGGATAGCATAGTGGTTAAAGTCCTCACCTTGCACGCCCAGTATCCCATATTTGCACCAGTTCTAATCCTGGCAGCCCCGCTTCCCATCCAGCTCCCTGTTTGTGGCCTGGGAAAGCAGTCGAGGACGGCCCAAAGCCTTGGGACCCTGCACCCGCGTGGGAGACACAGAAGAAGCTCCAGGCTCCTGGCTTCAGATTGGCTCAGCTCTGGCCGTTGTGGCCGCTTAGGGAGTAAATCAACAGATGAAAGATCTTCCTTTCTGTCGCTCTTCCTCTCTGTATATCTGATTTTCCAATAAAAAAGAAATCAATCTTTAAAAAATATTCAGTGTCTATGTTAGTAGCAATCACATAAATGAGACGCACTGCTCATTGATCAGGTATACAACGGTGTGCTTTCCCAAGCAAGTTGCCTTCCTTTCTTCTCCCTTGCGGTTAATTATTGTCTTTGGCTTGTTGAAAATATGTTCTGTGTCATGAGTTTGTTCCCAAACTCCCCCTCAGACATGTAAAGTCTTTTCTCAGTGTGCTTAAACATACTAATGTTCTTTTCGTGATGTTGAGCACTTCTCCTGCAGTCCCTCCTCTGTGGTGCTCCAGTCACCACTAGATGACCTACAAGCTCACCCTGCAGTGTCTAGCCCCTCTTTTGGTGCAAATCCTCCTTTTCGCCAAGCATCTTCCTCTCATGGCTTCCTCTTTAAGGGCGTACATCGAGGATGTCTTTCTAGAGCTGTGCATGTCTCAAAGAACTTTTGTTCGACACCCACACTTAGTGGTTGGTTTCTCCAGGCTACAAAAGCCGGAAATTCCCAACATTGTTGGCTTTATGCATCTGGTTAACGTAGCTGTGAAGAAGTCCAGAGCCAATCTAACTGTATCTATCCATATTTTCTTTCTCTTTCTCTCTTGCTTTCTCTCCTGCCCCTACTCTGCCTCCCACCTCTTTTCCTTCGTTTGTCTTTGTCCTAGAGCTCTGAAGTTTTACAATAAAAGATCTTGGTATAGATTCATTTTTTCTTGTGGGGAACTCTACCACACACACACACACACACACACACACACACACACACTTCAAACAGAGTTCAGCATAGTTTCACATTAACAGCAAAATTCAAGGCCTGGTTTAGTGATTCTCACATCCCTCTAGTCTCAACACTTGCATATCCTCCCCCATTACGTCCCTCATCTGAGTGGTTCCTTCGTTTCAATGAATGAATCAACACTGACGCATCGTCATTACCTGGAGCCCACTGCTTTCCTCAGGCCTCACCACTGGTGTGTGAATTCCGTGGTTTGTCTAGTATCATACTTAGCATAATCAATGCCCCAAAAATCCCCTGAGTTGCTCGATTCATGCCCGCCCCTGACAATACTGATCTTTTTGCTGCTCTGTAGTTTTGTCATTTGAATGATTTACATTCTTCCCCACCCCAGCTTTGGCATGAGGACACCTAGTTGTCCCAACATCATTTGTCAGCTAACTATTGTTTTCTCATTGCATTGCCTTCATTTCTTTGTCTATTTCTGAATTCTCCTTTCTGCTCCATTGATTTGCTTGTTTATACTTCTCCAATACCATGCTGTCTTGATTACAGTAGCTTGATAATATGTCTTGCAGTTGGATAATGCTAATCCTACAATTTTGTTACCATTCAATATTGTGTTGGCTATTCTGGTTCTTTCTGCCTCTCTATATAAACTTTAGAAAAAATATCCGATGGCCACAACATAACTTAAGTAGATTTCAATTGAGATTGGATTGAAACTGTAGATCAGTTTGGGAAGAACTTGCATCTTTGCAATATTAAGTTTGCTTATCCATGACCATTAAAAACTCTCCATTTATGTTGTTCTTTGATTTATTTCATGATTTATTTCATGAGTTTAGTAGCTTTCTTCATATAGATCCATGGCATATTTTGTATGATTTGTAATAAGAATTTAATTTTTCTAGTGTCAATTTAGATAGTGTTTTTTAGTGTCAGATTGAGTTCTTTCATTGCTGTTGTACAGTACTGATCTTTTCTGTATCAACCTTGAATCCTGCACTATAATCACTCATTAGCTCCAAGAATTTTTTTCTTTGATTGTTTCAGATTTTCAGATCCTGCCATTTGTGAACAAAGTCTGTTACATTTTTTTTCCTTCCTAAATCTGCAAATCTCTTATTTTCTTTTCTTGTCTGACTGTTTAAGCCAGGATCTCCAGGGTAATATTGAAAATTGTGATACAAGCAGTCATTCTTACCTCACTGTTTCTTAACTGCAAAGCTTTGAGTGTCTTAGTAAGTATGATGTGTGGGGGGCCTTGTACATCATCTTTACCAAGGTTGAGAATGTTCTTCTCTATTCCTAGATACTGCCTTTTTTAAAAATTATTAAAAATGGGTTTTGGAGTTTGTCAGATTTGTTTTTTACATCTAATTATGGGAGCATGTGGTTTTTCTTTAGTGCATCAAACTCATGCATATGAACCAGCCTTTCATATCTGGGATAGACCCTGACTTGGTAGTTGTTGAATTTGCTGTCCTAGCATTTTGTAAAAAAAAAAAAAAAAAAAAAAAAAGAAAAAAAAATTGTAGTTGTATTCTGGGAGATATTGGCCTTTTTTTTGCAGTAATGTTTTTGGTTTCGATATTAGGGTAACAGCTCTTTAGAATGATTTTAGGAGTACTCTACTCGTGACTTCTGAAAGAGATTTAGAGAACTGATATAATTTGTTAATATTTAGTGCAATTCTCAATGAACTAACCTCAGTCTGATGCTTCATGATTTGGAAGGTTGTTGGTTTTTGCTTCAGCTTCTTTCATAGAGATAGGCCCAAGAGTGTCTTGTTTTCCTTTTTGAGTTTTGTTTTGTCAGTTTGTATATTTTAAGGTGTTTGTCTATTTTCTCTAGGTTATCAAATTTGTGTGTCCAGTGTTCTTAGCATTTCTTGATTCGCTTTTTATGTCCTTAGTATCCGTAGTTATTTCTCCTTTTTCATTTGTTATGCTTTTTGTTTTGACACCTTTCTTTCTCAGTCCTGGCGGCACTGGGGACTTCCCACAGTGTTCCCCGCGGTTCTGCTGCTCTCAGGCTCACTTCAGTCTGCTCCCCTCCCTAATTTTCAGGACCCTCGGTCACATGGGTCTCACTTCGTCACCATCTTGACTCCTCAGTGACACCTTTCTTTCAAACTTAGTTAGCCAGGCTTTTCTTTTTGTTGATTTTCCCTATTGAGAAATTTAAGTTAATTGAAGTTTGCTTTATTTCTTTTCTCCTGTTGACACGCATTCGGTTTGCTCCCACTTGTCTGGATTTCTGAAGTGGCTTAGGTGGTTAGTGTTAGATCTTCCTTCGATCCTAACGTTCACTCGGTGCTGTTTTCCTCTCAGAATCGTTTTCTCTGCAGTCCACAACTTGTGACAGATTGTGCTTCATTTTCACTTTTCTCAAAGTGTTTTTTCAATTACCTTTTGGAGTTCTTGTACACATGTTAGTTAGAAGTGTATTAATTTCTAGGTATTTTGTGACTTCTGCTTTATGTTTCTTTTTTTAATTATAAAATTATATAATATTTATTTATATAATTATATATTTATTGCTTTATGTTTCTTTCTTTACGATTTATTTATCTGAAAGGCAGAATGACGGAAAAAAAAGAGACAAAAAGAGGTTTTTCTGGTTTTTTGGCTTTTTTTTTTCCCCAATGTACTCTCCAGATGCCTGCAACAATGCAATCATATGCCTGCCCAGAAATCATATGTGTGGTACGCGAACAAGTATCCGGGCCATGATTCATTACTTTTTAAGAAGAAAGTTGGATTAGAAACAGAGTAACTGCAACTCAAACCAGCACTCCGATATGGGATGCAGGTATCTCATGCAGTGGCTTACCTTACTGTGCCACATGGAAAGTCAGACATACAGAGAGAAGAAGAGACAGGGAGGAAGATCTTCTGTCTGTTGATTCACTCCCCAAGTGGCTACAATGGCTAGCCAGAGCTGCGCCGATCCAAAGCCAGGAGCCCAGAGCCTCTTCTGGGTCTCCCACATAGGTCCTGGGTCTCAAGGCTTTTGGTCCATCCTTGACTGTTTTCCCAGGCCACAAGCAGGAAGCTGGATGGGAAGCGGGGCTGCCGGGATTAGAACCAGTGCCCATATAGGATCCCAGCGCATTTAAGGTGAGGACTTTAACTGTTAGGCTATCCCGCTGGGCACTCTAGGTATCTTTCTGGTTTTGATTCTTTTAGTCCATTATGGACTGAAAACAAATATTTCATTATTTTTGTCCTTTTAAATGTGTTAATATGTGTTTTACAGCCAAGAATCTGGTCTGTCTCATTTATTGTACCATGTGAGGTTGGGAAAAATGTGTATTCTGCTACTGTTTGACGAAGTGGTCTACAGAGGACTGTTACTCAGTTCATTAGCAATTCTAAGTTCCATGAAGCTATCACTGATTTTCTCTCTGCTGAATCTATCCATTTCTGTTGGAGGGATGTTGAAATACTTAGCCACTATAGTGGATTCTTCTGTTTTTCCTTGTACTTCTACCAGTTTTTGGCTCATGTATTTTGATATTGTTGTTAGCTGCATGCATCTTAAGAATTGTTGTCTCCTCAGAAAATTGATCCTTTTATTAGCATGAAATGATACCTTTTTAAAGATGTATTTCATTATTTAAAAGGCAAAGTAACATAGAGGAAGAGGCAGAGAGAAAGGAAAAGAGAGATTAAGCGAGCGAGAGAGAGCAAGCTTTCATTCACTGGCTCACACTCCAAATGGACACAACAGCCTGGGTTGGGCCAGGCTCGAACTGGGGACCAGGAGCTTCATCCAAGTCTCCAATGTGGTAGAGAGACCAAATCACCTGAGTGGTGGAACCAGTGGCTGTATAGAAATCATCACTGCAAGTGATGGCTTAACTCACTGGGCCACACAGTCCTAATAAAATCATGTCTTTATCCATAATGACTGTCTTTGGTGTTAAGTGCTTGAAATTAATACAGATATTCCTTCTTTCTTTTGATCAGTGTATATACTTTCAGTATAGTGTGCATTTCTCCATTTATTCATTTTTAATTTTTTTTTTTCATTTGAAAGGTAGAGTTATAGAAAGAAGGAGAGACAGAGAGAAATCTTCCATCGGCTGGTTCACTCTTTAGTGGTCACAACAGCCAAAGCTTAACCAATCCAAGTGACAAATTACAGTTATTTGGATGAGTTATAAGCCAGAAGCCAGGAACTTGCTCTGGGTCTCCCATGTGTTTGCAATGACCCAAGGACTTGAGCCATCGTTTGCTGCTTTCCCAGGCCATTGGCAGAGAACTGGATCAGAAGTGGAGCAGCCTAGACTTGAACTGATGCCCACATGGAATGCAGGCAACACAGGCAGAGGCTTAGCCTACTAAAGAGCCAAAGAGACCATCTCCATCCTTTTATTCCTAATTTATATGTGTTTTATAATAGGCTTCTTATGGACAGTGTGTATTTAAGAATTCTTGATAATTCTGACAATTCCTTCTTCCATTCGTTCATTTAGATCAATGTAATAGTTGGTAAAATTGAATTCATTTCTGCAGTACTGGTTACTGTTGTATATTTATTTATTTTAGTTTCACTTTTTGTCTCCTCCTTTTCTTCCCTTTGTGGTTTCAGTTGAACATTTCACATGTTTCCACTTTCTCTCATTTCTCAGTGTATTAATTCAATAATTCTTTTTTAACTTCCTTTAATGGTTGTCTTAAAGCTTGCAATGTACAGTTACAACTAATCCAAGCCCACATTCAAATAACAATGTACCAATTATTCCACAAAGTAACTGGGATTCCTCCAGCCTACACCTTGTATCATTACCATTATACATGTTGCTTATACATAAGCATACTTGAAGAAAAGCTTAACTGCTCATGAAAAAATGAAATTAAAAGAAAATGTATTTCCATAAAAAAATTTTTTAGGATTTTTTTTATTGGAAAGGAAGATTTACAGAGAGAAAGAGAGACACAGAGAAAGATCCTCTGTCCACGGGCTCACTCCCCAAGTGACCACAATGGCCAGAGCTGAGCCAATCCAATCTTAAGCCAGGAGCCAGCAGCTTCTTGTGAGTCTCCCATGTGGGTTCAGGGTCCCAAGCCTTTGAACCATCCTTTACTACTTCCCCAGGCCACAAGCAGGAAGCTGGATGGGAAGTGGAGCAGTTGGGACGCAAACTGGCCCCAACATGGAATCTGAGCACATGCAAAGCAAGGATCCAGCCACCAAGCCATCACACCAAGCCCTCTCAAGCATGTGTGTATATAGTTCATGTTCACAAGTATATAACTTACACAATTCCATACAATGTTGTTATCACTATTTTGGGTAAATGTGGTAACTAAGAACAAAAAAGCACAAGTTTTCATTTTACTTTCCTTATTCATTTTCTGCACGTAGATGCAGGTTTCTGAACTTCATCATTTTTCTTCTAAGGAACATCATTTAACATTTTCTTCATGGCACATCTGTGTTTGCCTGAGAAAGCCTATCTTTCTCTTCCACTTTTTCCCAAGGAATTCCAAAGCTACCTTTAATCCTTTGGGATGTGCGCCATAGGGGGAAAGCACCTACAGATGCAGCTCTGTGGGTGGAGTGCTTTCTCTGCTGGCTTCTGTCAGGATATTTTTTGCCTTTCTTTTGGCCATCTATAGTTTCCAAATGCCTCAATTTGGTGTCTGACATGAAACTGGGGAAACAGTCATTACTGTTTTAAATATTTCCTTTTCCTCTCTTTCTGATTTTCACTCGAAGTGTATATCACAACCATAGTTGTCCCGGTATTTTACTTATTCATTTGAAAAGTAAAGGAGTTAGGGCCCGGCGGCCTGGCCTAGCGGCTAAAAGTCCTCGCCTTGAAAGCCCCGGGATCCCATATGGGCCCCGGTTCTAATCCCGGCAGCCCCACTTCCCATCCAGCTCCCTGCTTGTGGCCTGGGAAAGCAGTCGAGGCCGGCCCAAAGCTTTGGGACCCTGCACCCGTGTGGGAGACCGGGAAGAGGTTCCAGGTTCCCGGCTTCGGATTGGCGCGCACGCATCGGCCCGTTGCGGCTGACTTGGGGAGTGAATCATCGGACGGAAGATCTTCCTCTCTGTCTCTCCTCCTCTCTGTATATCTGACTTTGTAATAAAATCAATAAATCTTTAAAAAAAAAAAAAAAAGTAAAGGAGAGTTTTTTTTTTCATTTGCTGATTCCCTCCCCTAACTGCTTGCAACATCCAAAGCTGGGCAGAGCAGAAGTGGAAACTCAAGTTGGATCCTCCTGCCTTAGTGGCAAGCACCCAGCACTGAAACCATCACCTGCGGCCTCCCCGAGTGTGCCTTAGCAGGAAGGTGATTGGAAGTGGAGCTAGGATTCAAGTCCAGGGACTTCAAGTTGAGCCTTAACCCTGGCGCTGAGTGCCGACCCCTACACAGCAACGACTTTATCTTTCGAAACTTTTGTCTTCTGAATCATAGTTGTTTTGAATTTCCAATCTGGTAATTCCAGCATCCCTGTTGGATCTGAGTCTGACTCTAATGTTTGCTCTGTTTCTTTACCCTGTGTTTATTACAAGTATTGACTAATTGCATTTTGGTATACTACCCAATTTTTTTTTTCTTGGTAGCAGGACACAACACCGTGGGGAGCAGGAGCTGCTTGCTGTAAACCTGCCTTCAGTCTTGAGATGCTAAGTCGGGGGGGAGGGGAAGCACACAAGGACTCCTGTGCCTCTGCTCTGTGATCTCCGCTTGTGTTTCTCGGTGTTTTCTTTTGGTGGGGCTGGCTGGCCAGGGGACTCTGGAGTTAAGTATTTCTCTTCCCTCAGTACAGCTAGCATCTGATCCAAATGACAGCAGGCCAGACTCTGGGCCTGCAGCTTCTCCCGAGGGGAGAGTTTGTAAAACACAGAGTATTCTGAGTCCTTTGTCAACAGTTTGTTTTTTCCTCCCCTACAGCAGCTTACATGGACAGGGCTGGAATAGAGGCTCTTCATCTTCCCTAAGAAAGAGCTCTGATTTGAGACAGAGGTAGCCATGTGAATGTAAAGCACTGTCAGGATAGGATAGGCACCTGTCTGCACAGTATCTGAGAGCACCCAGTCTACATTCAGATTGAGGCTAATGAGGGCAGGGGTCCACTTATTCCAACCCTTTGTCTCTCCCTTCCCTCCTTCTTCTTCTGGACAAAGAACTTCCTGGATATGAAGCAGGTGAGTTCCTCCCAAGCTTTTCTTACTCAGTATTATCAGACTGAATAATACGCTGCCCCTGGGTGAAGAGAATTCTCATGGGATGCTTTTCTTGGGGAGAGTGTGGGACTAGCGCTAAAGTTATGGAGGTTAGAGGGGAGACAGTATGGGAGGTGTTTGTGGTGTAAAATGCTGGGCTGCTTTGTACACATTTCCAGGTAAACAGCTCCAATCCTATCTCCCAAGGCCCCATACTCACACAGAGGCCAGCTTCTGTCTTTCCACTTAACTCAAGCATGAGGATGTACTTCTTCCTTGTCACCATGAGAACCTGCTCAAGCCCCTGACATAAAAATCACAAAACCATCAGGGGCAGGTGGGAGGCCTCCCTGGAGTCTTTGTTTTTCAGCCTTGCCCATGCTGAACCTCTAGGAATTCTTACAAAGAAAGAACTTCCATCTGCTGCTTCACTCCCCAAGCAGCCACAATGGCCAGAGCTGGGCCAATCTGAAGCCAGAAACTTCCTCAGGGTCTCCCACGTGGGTGCAGGGTCCCAAGACTTTGGACCATCCTCTATTGCTTTCCCAAGTCACAAGCAAAGAGCTGGAGGGGAAGTGGAGCAGCCAGGACATAAACCAGTGCCCAAATGGGATCCCCACTGAGGCATGCAGTGTGAGGACTTTAGCTACTAGGTTATTGCACCAGGCCCTCATCCCTCTGATGGTTTTTTTTTTTTTTTTCATTTTAAGATTTATCTTATTTTTAGTGGAAAGTTAGATATACAGAAAGGAGGAGAGACAGAGAGGAAGATCCTCTGTCCATTGATTCACTCCCCAAGTGACCACAATAGCCAGAGCTGGAACTGTGCTGATCTGACACCAGGAGTCCAGAGCCTCCCCTGGGTCTCCCATGCAGGTGGGATTAGAACCAGTGCCCATATGGGATCCTGGGATCCTGGCCCGCGTGCAAGGCGAGGACTTTAGCCCCTAAGCTATTGAACCAGGCCCCATCCCTCTGCTTTTAAAGTAGACCCAGACAGCTTCTGGTTTGCTCTCCGCTGAGAGTAACCTGCAGCCTTGTGCTGGGCAGTAACTGATGTGCAAGGGGATAGAATCTTCCACCTACTCATTTTTTGCACAGAGCTTTCACCAGTCTTTCCACGCTAGCTACATTAGCCTTCCTACATCTCAGGGTATCTGGTGCTACCAATTCCTGAATGTTTTTTTTTTTTAAAGATTTATTTATTTTATTACAAAGTCAGATATACAGAGAGAGGAGGAGAGACAGAGAGGAAGATCTTCTGTCTGATGATTCACTCCCCAAGTGAGCCGCAACAGCTGGTGCACGCCGATCCGAAGCCGGGAACCTGGAACCTCCTCCGGGTCTCCCAAGCGGGTGCAGGGTCCCAATGCATTGGGCCGGCCTCGACTGCTTTCCCAGGCCACAAGCAGGGAGCTGGATGGGAAGTGGAGCTGGCGGGATTAGAACTGGCACCCATATGGGATCCCGGGGCATTCAAGGCGAGGACTTTTAGCCGCTAGGCCATGCCGCCGGGCCCTAATTCCTGAATGTTTTTAAGGATTTAATGAAGTACCTCATTTCAGATCACAGTTTTCCTCATTGCTACCTTAGAATTGAGACCATCCCAGCCCGCTGAATCTTAGCCACACCTTCAAGTGGGTGGCACAAGAATTGCCTAGCCATTTCCTAACTGGTTGAGAGACCAGCAATGGTGAACATCTTCTTTGCAGGTCCCTGCCCAGACAAGGAGGGGTCAGAGAATGCCTAGAATCCCAAGACCATCCCATTGGCCTTGCATGATAGCCTAATGGCTAAATCCTTGCATCTGTCAAGATCCCATATGAGTGCTGGTTCATATCCCAGCTGCTCCACTTCCCATCCAGCTGCCTGCTTGTTAGCTGGGAAAGCAACGGAGAATGGCCCAAAGTCTTGGGACCCTATACCCGAGTAGGGGACCTGGAGGAAGCTCCTGGTTCCCGGCTTCAGGGATCAGCTCAGCTCTGGCCATTGGGCCACTTGGGGAGTGAGCCAGCAGATGGAAGGTCTTTCTCTATGTCTTTCCTTCTCTCTGTAAACCTGACTTTCCAAATAAAAAAATCTTAAAAAAAAAAAAAAAAAAAGAGGCATCCCACTTCCCAGCTCCCACCTGGGAGGTGCTTTCCCCTTCCCTCTTCTTTTCATGTTCACCTGGTCACTTTGCAAGTAAGACTTCTTCATCTGTAATCGACTCCTGGTTTCTATTTCTATACCAAGCTTAGGGAAGAACCTACGGAAATTTTCTGGTAACATGGATTAACTGAATTTCCTTTAAACTCCTTAGCCATTTTTCTAACTACTCTGTCAAACTCCTCGATTGTAGTGTTGGTACTTCTCCTTTGCATTTGTGCTTACTACTTCTTATGCCTTTTACTTTACTAAGTTCAATGTAACTTTCGCAGAAACAAAACAGATGCATGAGTCAAGCTTCTAAAAAATTAGCTGGAAATTCCCCTTACCTACTGTTGCCCCAGCACCATCCTTCCCGGAAAACAGCTTTCCCAGTCTGGTAGCTGGGGCTGTGCTGGTTCACTTTAGAGCTCAAAGTGAACTGTTTGCTTGAATTCATCAAAGCTACTACCCACCCCCCAATGTTTGCTGTGTCTCCCCTCTGTGAATTCTGATCACCTGATAAATCTAGAGCTGCTATTTGGTGTGGAAGGAAGTAGATTTTCAAAGATCAAAATTATACTAATACCCTTCACTCAGTGCTGTGAATAAGCCACTGGGATGTCTCATATAACAATGTCCAGAGATGTTATCCAATCAGCCCTGCCTATGGGCCAGGAAATAAGCTGCTCGCTCAACCCAGGCTCTGTGAGGTACTCTCATGGGTCTGACCTCTAATGTTTAATGCACCTGCTAGAAGATTTTATCCATTTGTCCCATGAGTCCCAGCTGTTAGGAGATCAATGCTGCTGAATCAAACTGGAACAGACTCAGTCCCCATGGAGAGGGCTTATTTATTAGTTTGTGGTGGGCTGTGCCTCTTTCCCATCAGTGCAGCATGGTATCTGCTCTCCACAATATTCCCTCTTGTCTGTCATGCAAGAACACTCACTGTTGTCTGTGCAAGGATACCAGTTGCACCTACATACCTTATTTCCATTTAATCCTCACTCTGATCCTGGGAGCTGCTATTCCCACTTTACAGATAGAAGGACCTAACGTCCACCGAGGCTGAAGAAATGACTCAAAGTTACAAAGCCCTTGGGAGGGACAAACTCTGAGCTTTCTCGCTCCTGTAGTCAGTGAGTCCTGCTTTGGTGGGCTTGGAGGATCCCAGAATTGAGCACAAAGAAGGCCCCAGTCCTGGAAGCTTCATGTTAGAATCTGAAAGCCAGGAAGTCTCCCAAGAGATGAAAGAAGCATGTGGCAGGGAGGAGTAGGGGGAGCAGGGACAGCGGGTGAGGGACCTGAGGGCGTGGGTAGTGGGCATATTGGCAAGCCAGGGGACTGCGCGGCCCAGGGAGCACAGAACCTAGAACCAAGGAGCCTGACATGAGATATCAAGAGAGGAAGAAGGGGGTTTGCAAGTCTTTGCCAATTCACACTGCAGCCTCCATGGAGCTGAGATGGCCCACTGGGAGAGCAGCTAAGCTATCAAGAAAACTGAACATCCTTTCTCCATAGGACCTCCTGGAACATTCCAGTCACTTCAACCACTTATCCCAGCCTGCTTGGCTTCCTTGCATTGGAGAGTTTCCTGCTAAGGAATAGTTAATTGGCTAATGACTGTTTTATTTTCTTATAATGTTGCAGGATCTACAAAGCCTCCCATTCTGGCAAATCATGGATGATTAATAATTTTTGAACCCATAGACCCACAGCTCTCCAATTCAGACTCCCATCGGAATCACCTAGCCTAATCACTCAAAACACAGCTGTTCAGGCCCCAACCCAAACCACTGAATCATCCATGCATTTGCTTGTTTTTTAAATAGGCTCTACAAGTTCTTGTCTTGCAGCTGGCCTGTCCACTCAGGGTCAGCGGGAGGTCACCCAGTGTCTGACGGAGGATGACAGCAGCCCGTCTCCTGCTGCACCGTGGGAGGACATGTCCTGTCAGCAAGGTTGGCACTGTGTCTTACACACAAACGGGCTGTGTGTTTCTTGCCCTTCCTTTTCCGGGACTGCACTCACAGACGCTCGATTGGCTGCCGATATCTGCAGTGAAGCGCCATGGGTAATATCGAGAAAATGTCATCGTCCTCAATAAGCTTATGAACTGTGCATTTCATCAAGTCTGCTGCGCACATTTGCTTTCACATTTGAACACCTGAGAAATGGAATTATAACATCGACTGTTGCAATTGGCATACTCTTTAGCAGTGGGAACCAGCGAGACCTGATTGATGGCATCGGTTCTGTTCCTTCTGTAATTGGACTGCCCCTGCCCAACTAGGTTATGAGTGCCTAGCAAGGAGCGATGTCTCTGGTACCTGGCTTCTGTGGAGCAGAAGTGCAACACCTGTTGAATGCATGATGAAAGACTGAATGGTTACAGATGGTAGGCATCCTGTCCCGTGGGACTTCAGAGGAAGAGAATGGAGAATGGGGCCTGGGAAGCTTGGAAAGGCTTCCCAAAGGGAATGGGATGGGGGCCGATCTGGCCTAGTGGCCAGTGAAGTCGCTCAGGAATGCAGTGAAGAGTGAGACAGGGGGCAGTTTTTAGGAGCCTTCCCTGTTCCCCAGGGGTGACTCCAAGCCGGCTGCCGTGAGGCTCAATATCCTTCATCACCATCCTTATAGACTGCCTCTGGATGCTAACACAACAAACTCTCAGATTCAAAGGAAAAAACCAGTGCCGCCCTTCGCAGGCTTTCACAGGAAGTCCTGAATATACTGAGTCCTTTGTGGTTTCGCCCCCAGAGCTTCCTGCCAGAGCTAAGCAAGGTTTAGTGAGTCTGAGTAGCCCAGGAGAAGGCAGGTGGATGGGGCCACAAGCATGATGCCAGCATTTCAAAGCAGATGCCTGCTCACTGCGCCGTAGTTTCAGAACTTCAATGAAAAACTGTTTTCTCCACTTCCCCCAAGAGATGGGATCTGACCTGTTTTCAGCCCTGCTCGTTTATAACTTGCAAGGGTTTGAGTCAACACAGTTGTCTCTTAGCAGTCCTTGCCACATGTCATCTGTCGGGCTTATAGCGCCTCCAGTATTCACCTCCCCTTTCTCCCCTTTCCAGGGACAACTCTACAGATCATTATGAACAGTCAAGGAAGTGAGGCCCAAAGGATAATGACGTTGTCTGGGGCCCCTTGAGGTTTCTACGCAGCACTTTCAATTCATTGCACAAACCTGTAAACAGGTTTTTGAGCCCTGTTTTGCAGCTGAGCGCCAGGGAGGGGGAGGCACATACTGTAATCATTCTGATGGGGATTCAGGGGGCTCAAGTGAGCCAGGCTGACCAGATCTGCCACTGCTGTCACCAAGGGACCACCTCCACAGTCAGCAGCTTTCTCTCCAGGGCGCTGGGCTCCTTTCTACAGTGAGCAGACAATGGGATGAGATGGATGCGTTTATTTTACTTCTGCTCGTGGAAAAGTGGGCAAGTGTCCACCAGGGCACACAAGAGAAGATCTCAAGCTCACAGGTTCCCTGTCAGGAGGCCCAGCAGCCCCTTGTCCTGTCATGCCTTGCACTCAGGCTGCAGGGAGCCCAGGAGTGCCCCCCAACTCCTCAGTCAGTCCTCTCCCTCACAATCCCTTCCTTGTGTAGCTGGGTCTGCCCAGGAGACCAACAACCCCAGATGTCAGAACGTACAGCAGAGCTAGGAGGGGCCAACACTGAGGCTCGTGGCCTGCACACCTCAGAAGGCAAGAACATCTATGTGTAGAAAGTATTCAGTGCTGGTATGGACATGCACGCTGGGTTGGAGAAATCCGTGGAGCCTTTTTCTGCCAAGGATGAGTCCAGCTCTTCTAATTAGAGTTATCGACAGCCCCATGAGGAGGAGGCTTAGGTTGAACTCGAGGTCTGGGGAGGGGAGGACCTCTCTGCTGGTAAACTTGTGTGCCTGCTGGAGGCGGCCTCTTCTGCTTCTGCTGCTGGGCCCGGTGGACAGGAGGTAAGGGGCGATGGCCAGGTGCCTGGGAGCCATGAGCAGGAGGCGGAGGAGGTGGGGAAGCCGCTGCGCTGGCAGGAGCGGAGGTGGGAAGTGGAGGGAGTTTCCGGGCCCTCTCCTCAGTTGCTGGTCTCGGAGCTCTAATCTCCAACTCCTCATCTGCAACAAGCAAACATCAGAGTAAACAGCGGCTGCCTCCAGTCAAGGTGTCCTGGAAGCCGTCCTGGGGGATGCTGCAAGGAAGCAGAAGCTGGCCCTCCCATCCGAGCCGCCAGGCCTTGGAGGAGAGATGCAAATGCCCTCCACAAGATACACTGAGAGCCCAGGGCTTTGCAGAGCTCAGGGAACACACATGCGCAAGTGCATGTGCACGCATGCACCCCCCCACACACACACACAGAGGCACACCAGGAGGCTTGATGCTTGGGGCTCCAGGAGCAGACCCAGGGCCTTGCCTTAGTTGCCACCCCAGGTTATGCCCTCACAGTTAGGGCATGCAGGGACAATGGCTCCGGCTGGTCTCAGGGCACATGACTAATGGTATCCCTTCCATTTTCCGTCAGCTCTACTTTCCACCCAAGCCTGCTGCCAGGTTGAACCCCATCCTCATAAGAGGTTGGGGTACAATGCCAGGCTTTTTAACCCTTGAAAAACTATCCGATTCCTCAGAAAGTCACTACCCATCCTCCTAGGCTTGGGAGAGAAAGAATGCCTCCTCCTCCTCCTCACCCACCAGGGTGCTCTGCTCAGCCCTTGAAGACGGACCCACAAACAAGTAGAAACACAGTTTTCACAGTGCTGTTTCAAAATCTCACAGGAACTCTTAGGGTGCCAGGTGGCCAGACGCCTGCCCTCCCCACCCCACCCTCTCACTGGCTGCTCTCACCTCCTGTGGGTCCCGAGTGAGATTTTCCTGTGCCCATGCCCAAGGCCATCCCTGCAAAGGCTGCAGAGGGAAACGGGAAGAGAAGGTACCCATGGGGCGAATCATTGACACCTTTCAGGTACGTGCGTCTTGGACAATGTAGCCCCTGTAACTGCGGGCTGCTGGGATCCACCCTACTGCTTCTTCTGACCCCTGCAGGTGCACATCTCAGGCGCCATGACTGTGATGACTGAAACCAGGCCCTGTGGCTCTGACAGCCAAGTGTACTCTGTGCTCTTTGCACAAACGGAAAGGCATAGGAGAAACAGAGCACATTTTGGGTGCTATCCCAGTGCCCTGGGGTGGCTGGGGTGGGGCCCGGGAAGCCTGAGAGATGATCACACAGAGCTGGGTCCCAGGTCCCAGCTGTGAGGCAGTGCCAGTCTTTTTCCATCCTGATCCCCACCTGCCATGTCTGTCCATTTTGCTCTTCAAGAATTTGTGCCTTGGGCTCGGCAGCGTGGCCTAGTGGTTAAGGTCCTCTCCTTGATCCCATATGGCCGCTGGTTCTAATCCCGGCAGCTCCACTTCCTCTCTATCTCTCCTCCTCTCAGTATATCTGACTTTGTAATAAAAAATAAAATAAATCTTTAACAAAAAAAAAAAAAGAATTTGTGCCTCATCTTCCAGGTCAGAGCTGTTGCTAGGGGGAACGAACGATAACTAGGGGGTCAGGACCAGGCTGAGGCTTGAGGCATCAGACTCAAGAAAGTTCTCAGGATCATGCAAGGGCAGGGTGGGGTTGAAGGTAAGGGCTTCCTTAAATTCTGCTTGCTCGTCTCCTTGACTCCTCCTGGCTCCAACTCTGCCTTTCCGGCTGTATGATTTAGCCTCACTGGGTTCAAGTTACTTCACCTGTATTAATGTCAGCCTGCAGAAATCCCTCTGAAAGTGGAATGAGACCATGAATGGGACACTAAAGCATAGAGGTAATTCAAGTGAGGCACAAGCAAGGGTCCAGCTAAGCATTGTGTCAGTGTGATTATGGCAGGTGTTGTCTTTTTTTTTTTTTTTAAGATTTATCCATTTCTATTACAAAGTCAGATATACAGATAGAAGGAGAGACAGAGAGGAAATCCTCCATCCGATGACTCACTCCCCAAGTGAGCGCAATGCCCGGTTCTGTGCCGATCCGAAACTAGGAACCAGGAACCTCTGGGTCTCCCACATAGGTGCAGGATCCCAAAGCATTGGGCCGTCCTCGACTGCCCTCCCAGGCCACAAGCAAGGAGCTGGATGGGAAGTGGAGGTGCCGGGATTAGAACCAGCGCCCATATGGGATCCTGGGGTGCTCAAGACGAGGACCCTAAGCTGCTAGGCCACGCCGCCGGGCCCTGGTGTTGTCTTTTCTTAGGGCGACATGGGAGATCTACCTTGGAAAGACACATGATGGGTCTTAGAGCATTAGGTGATGAGCAGGAGTCTTGGTGGAAGATGAGGATGGAGAACAGCTTGAGCTTAGCATAGCCATGAGGGAGCTGGGAGACCCTGGGACCCCGCCAGCAAGGCTGCCCCTTTAGGGTGGAGGATATGGAGGCAATGATGGTGCAAAAGTTTGGTGCTAAGCTTAGAAAGGTGTCCTACGGCTTAGGTTGTGGATGGTGAGGGTTAGAGGCAGACGGATGAGGGGTAGAGCCCAAGGAGGCAATTGAGGCAAGAAGCATGAAATAAGGAAACTAAATTGAATAGGCACAGAGCCCAAGGCCACCATGCTGAGGCTAGATCAGACCAGGCTGTTGGGCAGTGCCAGTGGTAGCTGGTGAGCATGCCCAGAGCCTACTCTCTGGAGAGACCTGGAACAAGCAAGCTCAGCCCTGCTGTTGCCTGTGAGAATGCACGGAAGCCCAGGCACCTGCTGGCACACTCCCAGCAGACACTCACTTCCCAGCACCCACGCCCACACCTGATGTGTCCTTCTTGGATGTATTTTGCCTCAGGTGTCCCAGATGCTCCCTGAGCCAGCACCCTCCATTTGGGAGCCTAACCTTTTCCTTTTGGTTTCGGTGGGTTGCTGGGCAGGCCCAACTGGTGGAAAGCCCATGCCCCACCCTTTCACATCCCTCCCACACAATGGGGGTAGAAAAGGGGCACAGTCATGCTGCTTTAGAACAACCGTTTCCTGGGAACTTCTGACATGGTTGTACCTGTGTTGCCAGGAACTTGATACTGAACACACCCAGAGTCACCTAAAGACAGGACATTTGTCCATAGCCACCATGCACATAGACCATCATTAAAGTCTCCACACCTGGGGCCAGTACTGTGTCATAATTAGCTAAGCTTCTGCCTGAGGTGCCAATGTTCCCTTAAGAACATTGGTTCAAATCCTAGCTGCACCACTTCCCATCCAGTTACCTGTTAATGGCCAGGAAAAGCAGCAGAGTGGTGGTCGAAGGCTTTGGGCTCCTGCACCCATGTGGGAGACCCAGAAGGAGTTCCTGGCTCCCAGCTTCAGACCAACCCAGCTCCAGCTATTGCAGCCAGTTGAAGAGAGAACCAGCAGATGGAAGATCTCTCTTTCTCTGTAACTCTGCCTCTCAAAAAAAAAAAAAAAAAAACTAATCATTTTTTAAAAGCTTCCACACCTGCCTTTCACCACCAGCCTCAAGTGGTGGCTTCTGAAGTAGCCAGACTGGATTACACTTCTCAAAACACCCACATTGTCACCAATGTGTTTTTTCACAGATCAAGCTAACCACAAAATGGAACAAGCTGCAACCACTGGTCCCAGTGCCGGCTTTCCGAAACTACCCATCTCCATCACCGTCCCTACACACACAAGGCACCGTCCTTAGGAGATGTTTCCACGGGGATTCCACAAGGGCCCACAGGGGGACCAAAGTTGTGGGAGAGGCTCACCACTTCTCCTGCTGTTCCGTTTTTTCCTCTTGCTGACGTAGCAAATGAGCAGCACCACAAAGACTATCAAGACGAAGCCTCCCACGCAGATGCCCACGATCAGGAAGATGCCCAGCCCCTTTCCTGCAAGAAGAGAAGACAGGGGCTGGAGGCAGGGGTCCAGGCACAGGCCAAGGACCCCTGCCTCCCCAGCAAGCAGGTGGAAGAGCTTGATGAGACTTTGCAATCTCAAGTTCACGCCTATAGGGGGCAGTGAAGGAGTGGCATCCATCTCCAGAAAGGTCTAGGAGCCAGGGAAAGTCCCCTCTTAAGACTTCCTGGGAAAATACCTTCTTAGAAGGAAATGCTTGTCTGTGCCTTCACTGAAGCCTGACCACCACCACTAGCAGGGAAGCAGCTTGGGATTCAAGATCTGAGAAGGAGTTTGGAGACAATCTAGAGAAAAGCTCGAGTGGAAGATGAGCTGCCTGGGGCCAGGCAGGCCACAGCCTACAGCAACCCCCTTCCAGATTTTCTAGGGACCCGCTAGGGAAGCCCAAACATACAGTGAATTAGCAAGAGCAATGGCCAGAGCCATCTGTACCCAGAACTTCAGTTGCTGCCAATGCAACAAGGAAAACAATAAGTTCAGTGTCAATGGAAAGTGGGTTTGGGTCCAGGCTCCGCCAGACAACAGCTGTGTAACCTTTGGCAAGTTACTCCACCTCTCTGAGCCTATTTCCTTCCTCGTGCAATGGAGATAACGGAACCTACATCACAAGGCGGCTGTAGGAAGACAATCAGATAATGGATAGTGAGCAGTGCTTTGTGAACTGTAAAGCTGCACACACACACACATGAGGTCTCGCTCTTGCTGGTGCACTGGACACCCATGCTGTTGGAAGCGGCTTCCCACGAGGGCTCCCGGGCCATCTGCTCTTTGTGAGTCAATAGCAGTTAGAGAGGCAGCAGCTGTGGCTGGCCGAGGGTCAGGGGATGGGTACATCCGGTGAACAAAGCTGGAGCTCTGCCCAGCATCACTGCAGCCAAGCCAGCTGTCCTAGAGAGAGACTGCAGTGCTCCAAGCCCAGCCAGGACTTGAAGAGGCTCAACAGCCTACCTGAACAGACTGCCTGCCCATGAGGGTCTGCTCCTGCAGCGTCTCACTGACCCACCCTCTGCCTGCCTGCCTGTAGGTTACACAAGTCCTCCATGGTAGGCAGAGGAAGGGCTGGGGCCCTTAGAGAAGCTGGCTTAACCACAATCTGCTGAAACTGGCTTGAAACGGGTCAGGGCTTCTCAGGTCCATTTCCTGCTGAGCTGTGGACTTGCCAGATATGAGTCCAGGCAGGGCAGGGCAGGGCAGGTCTGCCAAGGGTGGAAAGCAGGTGCCTGGGGTGGGCCTCCTGTGGCTTGTCTATTGCCTAAGTCTTGGGACTGGGCAGCTACATCCTTGCCATTGGGCACACTTAAGAATGTGGGCATAGAGGGGTTTGTCTAGTGTAGCTCCTGATGGTATACATGGTGGGGGATGTTCCAGTTTCTCTCGCACATCTTTTACAAATGTGTCCCCAGTGTGCCTCCATCCAGCCACACTTCTTCCCACACCTGCTCTGGGACACGTGGTCAACGTGCACTCCCCATATCTGCACCAAGAGGCCAGAATCTGACCATTGCTCCTCCCTGTCTTGACCTTTTAGAATGAACCCTCCAAAGCTCTTGAGGGCCTTTAAGAGCACTTTATCCTTCTCAACCTCCTCCGTGGCTGGTGGCTGGACCAACTCACAGACTGAGGGACATGTCTCATGTCAGCCTCCAGAGACTTGGCCTTATCCTGTGGTCCTCCTTCGCTCCCAAACACAAACACATCTGTAAGCTAGTGCGATGGATCTAAGCAAGGTAGGGTTGCCAGAGAAGCTACAAGAATTTGAATTAAACAATGCTCGCTCTCGAGCATTAAGCATACAGTCAATCCTTGCCATGACCTCAGACTGCATTTGTGTCTGCTAAAGCTGAACACTCTAGTCAAGGAACCCCTGAAAAGGAAAGAGGGAAGGCAGAGGCTGAGGGGGAGGGGCAGCCTCCCTCGTGATGCCTTAGCAGCTAGAGGCCATGGGAGGGTGGCAGGCAAGCCTAGCAGGTGCGGTAAAGCTGGTGGTAGGTTGTGGTTGGCAGACGCAGAGGCGGCCCCCACTTATCCTCACCTCCTGGCGCCCCTGCCTGGGTGTCATTCGCTCTGAGAAGGGGGCTGGGCTTTCTGACTTGCTGCTAACAAACAGAAGAACAGTAGAAGCCATAGGCCATGGCATTTAAGATTGAGCTATAAAAAGACCACCACTTCCGGCTCGGACACATATGTTCTGTGCCTCTCTAGAAAGCTCAGTGCTACACATGAGTCAGCCCAACAGCCCACATGAGGGAGGCTGGCAGTGGATGCCAGGGCCTCCTCCTCCTCTGAGCTCCTGCACTCATGTAGTTTACTTTCTCAATGACCCAGGCAGATGAAGCCCAAAGAAGGGAAAGCCCCTCAGTCCAGGTCATTGTGTGGACACACCCAAACTTCAGGTCCAGGCCTCCAGCTTCCAGGACAGACCCCGGGCAGGAAAGGGGTTCCCGTCAATGACTACTTCTGGGGCTCATGTCCAGCTAGGCCATGGAGGGTAAAGGAGATGTATGGCTGCTGGGCTGTGGAGCAGGGCGTGTTGCCTTGCTGTGTCCATGGGCCTTTCAGGTCTCGAAGTCTTTCATTTTCCTATGCCCCTGCCTCGTAAAGTTCCTTCAACCTTCCCACCCCTCATCCTCAAAGAAGATACTGGCCCCTGAGCAGCTCCCTTCTAAAAAAGGAATCTTTCAGGATAGAACTGAATCAGGGGCACTCCCCAGCTCAGACCCCTTGGACAAAGTCAGCCTCCTTCTCTGGGAACTAGTAACCCGGATGTGATCATCTTTATGTCTTGCCTTCTTGGCATTTCAATTCATGCTAAGGGCAGTGTGGGGAGCCACGAGCACCACCTCGTCCACTGAAGGTTTCCAGGAGGAAGGGGTCACCATCACCTTTCACACCGAGCCACGGCCTCCTCCCAGCCCAGGCACCTGTGCCAGGAGTAGGTGTGCCACCTGCCACTGTTCCCGCGAGTCTGGCAGGTCGTGTTTGAGGAGTGAACTAGAGACATCCTGTCATGTACCTGCACAGTTGACAACAGCCTCAATGTATTTCTCGCTGACATGGTTCGTTGCTGTGCACTTGAACGTCATACTCGAGTCAGTGGTCCACTTGTGTGTGATGATCTTCTCATGTTTTGTGACATATTTTCCGTTTAGATACAGCGTTAACTGAGGGTCAGTTCCTCTCACCACCTCGCAGGTCAATGTTGTGTTGCTACAGTCCCAGAAGAGATTTGGTTTGGAGACCATCTCTAAAAAGAACACAAAAATCCGATTCACATGGGGCAGCTTTCCGGTTTTAATAGACACAGAAGGCAAAATAGAGTTAGCCTAGGATGTAGGAACAATTTCAAAGACCCTAGGCAGCCAATTTTGAAGACGACTTTTATTTTACTTTGGTTGTACAGAACAAATGTGTTTCTGTTATTTTCAGAGTTATACCAGTCGAAAGCATGTCCTACCCAATGTTACATTTTGCATCTGAAAATGTTTTCATGTTGTCAGCTTAAATACCAATCAGAGTCTCCAGGAACAAGCACTTGTGCTTTGGAAAAGCAAAGCACTGGAATGGGAAAATGTGTGCCGTAGGAAGCATCAGGCAGCTGCAAGAAGGTAGAGGGAAGTTTGAAAGGCAAAAAGGGAGAAATTTACAGGAGCCACTGGAATACAAAGTCCGTGGGTCTGAAGACAGTAGGCAGAAACTGGTCTCAGTTCGAGGGGCAGGTGTCTATGCTGAACAAATGTTCATCTTCCAGGAGCATCTTACATAGGTTGTTGCCATCTTACTAAAAAGTGTTTTTTAAAAAAAAGGCAGCAGGTGTGAGTCCCAGCCACTCCTGTTTTGATCTAATTCCAAGCTGATGCACCCAGGAAGGCAGCAAAGGATGCCCAAGTGCTTGGCTCCTGCCACCCACATGGGAGACTGAGACAGAGTTCCAGGTTCCTGACTTCAGCCTGGCAGAGCCCCCGGGAGTTGCAGCCATTTGGGGGAGTGAATCAGCAGATAAAAGAGGTCCCTATCTGTAATGTGGTCTTTCAGATAGATGAATCTGAGAGATGTTGAAGGCAAACTTTGATATAGAAACCTGTGCATAGTGCAGGTGTGCAAAAACACGCAGTGCATGCATACAGCCGGCAAGTCTCTTAGGGCCGTTAACAGGTTCTTGAAACTATTTCTCAAGCAAACCTGGACCCTCCCTCTTCATTATTTCCTGGCTTGAATTTTATCTGAGTCTGAAAAGAACAACTTCTTCTTAGTTTCTACTCTCATAGCAGACAACCCATCATTTGATCCTCACAAACAAGCTGTTGTTTTTCTTTGCATTTAAGATGAAATGCTAAGGCTCTGGGAGGTTTGCTGTGTGGTCTTACAACACCCACTACAAAATGACAGATTAGAACAGGAGCTCACTCTTCTGGATCCAGGTTCAAGAGATGGGATGAGAAACTTAAGAAAGTTATCACGCCCTGATGTCCACTTGCCTCAGAAATGAGAGGGGCAGCACTTCAAGGGCAGAGAGCAAGCCTTCCCTGGAAGAATCATTGGGACTGAGACCTTGGCCACCCCCAGTCCTGCTGGGGTCCTTGGAGCTGAGGGTCAGCAGGTGCATTTGGTGGGTGGCTCTTCAGGAGTTTAAGATTCAGGACAGCAGTCTGGAAACCACAGGTCTGGTTCTGCCCTTCCCTGGCCCAGAGCTGTTTGGCGACTCACTGTGCCTCCCTGATCCTCATCTGTACTGAGGAGATAAAGATAATGTCCCCACCTGACACAAAAGGAATAACACCTGACAATACCCCAGGAAAACATCGGGTCTGGTATTGCTTGTTCTGTTCATGGTAGTGCACTTCTGCCTGCCCTTTTCTGACATGATGACATTTCAAGGCCCCTTCATGGAAGAAAACAGCCTGGCCTTGGTGGGGAGACTCCTAGTCTCATCCCCACCCTGTGCGCCTATCTCCCTTTTCTTTTGTTTCTCATCCTTGCTGCTGGTCACCCACCCTTTACTTCGATGTCCATGAGATGGAAAGTTCACCTTTCCCAGACTGCCCCTCTCTCTGACTTTCTCATGGACCCGCTTAGCCAACTTCATGCCTGTCTCAACATACAGAAGGGATTCCATTTTCCTCCCATCCTGAGATTCTGTGTGACCCACAATTAAGAACACACAGAACCATTAACAATTCACAGCAGTGGCTGTCTGTAGTCCAACAGTTGGTTCGTAGTGTCCACATATCTCCACAGTATAGAAATGTTCTTTTATCTCTTTACAGCAGTAATATCCAATTATGAGAAAATTGATGGAATGTTAAAAAATGGTTTAAAATAGATAACAATGCCCTGGACTTCCATTACTCAGTCATTCATCTGCATTTTGATGTGTGTCTTTAACCAGGCTTTTTCAGTGCATGAATATACCTATCAACATATGATATTTTAAAAATACAAGCCTGCCTATTCCCCCTCACTGTAAAATTATCTTATGGAATTCTCTGATGGACATCAGTAAATGCCTATCTCCACCATCTTTTGAATGATGTATTCTAAATGCTAGTACGTTTCTAACTGCAGAAGACTTTTAAATCCATTCCAGACTCTCACGTAAATAAATAGCCACAAACAACCTCATGGAGTGGTGTGTGTACCTTTCTCCCAGGAAGATGCCTTCCTAAAAGTAGGAGGTCCTGATCAATAGGGTCACATTGTTATGGTCACCTTATAGAGGAGAGAGGTCCTGGGCTCTGGGGGCCTGGGATTAGTCCCTCCACTAACACCTGCGCTTCAGTGGCTCTCTCATGGGAGTCCCAGGACCCAAGCTGCAACACAGATGTGTGGAAAACGACACAGAAAGGGCATGCGTGTTGAGCGAGCAGGTGTTGTATCCCAGGTACTGCCAGGCTCCTGTACGTATGTTGTCTCACTGGATAACCCTTGAGGTTATTATGAAGTGTATCATACTCAGAACAGGCAAGACATTGTCCCAGGGTCATGTGATAAGCGATACTGAGTGAAGATGCTGTGTGATGATGACATGTTCTCACAACAGGGAGGCTATGATCTTTGGCTAAGAGGTGTAGAGTTACTTTTGGAAGAAATTAAGATGTTGATTACAATAGTGTTTCATAACTGTGGATTTTGCAACCTTAAACTGGTGGTGATAATGGTCGTACAACTCTGAACATACTGAAAACGATTGAATTCTACACTTTAGAGCACTTTAAAGAGGGGGAAGATTTGAATTTTATCTTGTTTATTTCTTCCAGGCCCAAGCTAGGAAGCTGGGATTCAAGTCTTCAATTCAGGTGGCAAGGACCCAAGTATGAGAGCCATCATCTGTTGCCTCCTGGAGTCTGCATTAGCAAGATGTTAGAATCTGCACTGGAGCTTAAACTCAAACCCAGGTGCTGTGGCATTGAATGCTGGCATCCAAAGCAGTACCATAACCACCGTGACAAATACTCATCCAGAACCATACACTTAGAGAGAGCAAACTGTATGGTATATGAATTGTTTCTCCAAGAAACTGGGGAGGTAACTCCCTGGGTTTGAACTTTGCTCCTGACAAATAATGAAACCTTCTGGCTGGGTCTCTGTTGCCTAACGCACAATTGGAAAATAGCAACAACTTCCTCTCAAGACTGCTGAGGGCTTTAAATGAGATCACTGCACAAGTATCTGACACATAGCCAGCAGCCATTATCACCACCATGGGGCCAAATGTCACAGGACCCGGGAAATCCAGCATGGGCCCCAGGTCCTAAGAAAGTACATAAGCCTAGCTGGCTGGACTCATGGTTTCCACTGTTCCCGGAGTCTATGATGAGCAGCCCCTTCAGGAACCATTCCCGGCCCCATCCTACTTCTGGAAGGTGTTCTGCACCCAGTGTCACAGTACTGGGATGGGGAAAGGGGTCGCCAGCAGGGGAGTTGGCAACATGTGGGAGTGTGGAGCTGCTGCTGGATCTGGGGGCTGAGAATGGGTTTGAAACAGGCCCTAAGAGGGAGGAGGGGCTCTACCCCAGTGACATATCCTGTGTGAAGCACGGAAATATTTGTGTGTACATGAACTTGCTGCCTAGGCTCAGTCAGGGCTTGCTGCCTTCCTGTGTGTAAGCCAGGTGCCATTTCTGCCTCTGACTTCTGCCCAGTGTCCCCTGACCTTTCAACTTCATTGTCATTTCAGGTCCACTGTCTGATCCCTATTTCTCTGCCCAAACCCACCCTATCTGCGCTTTCTCCATGAGCAGCTCACACTTATTCGTGAGTACCCATCAGTCTAGGCTGGTGGATGCCAACTTGGCCTGCTCCCTTGAATCATCAGAGTAGCATCAAACCCTACCAAGGCCCAAGCCCCGTGTACTAAATTCTAACCTGAATGAATCTAAAATGCGAGTTATCCCTGTTGGTTCCAACATGCAACTGTCCCACTCCAGAACTAAGCGTTTCCCAGAAGCCCCTTGCCTGTCATTGGAGGAGCGCAGCAGCCTCTGGTTGCTCTCCCTGACTCCACCTTCAACATCCACTCCTCTCCTCTAGGCCATGGGTGCCATCAAACCCTGCCTCATGTATTCTTTCCCACTGTACCCTCTGAGGTAGAGAAGATGTGACACAAATAGTGTTCATCCTGAGCTTCAGGGTGCCCAAGTCTTTCCAGCCATGCCTCTCTTAGGACACCCTGGCTCCAGTCACGCACACCCACTCCCATCTGACACAGTCACTTTTCTTCTCTGCCCACCTGTCCCCCATCCTGAGTAGCACTTCCACGTTCAGGTTGGTCACCTAGTTCCATATCACCATAGTCAGCCAGAGAGAGAACTGTAGGCAGATGCACTTGTGGGTCTACCAGCTGTTCATTTCTACATGCATGTATTTTATCCCTACCTGCTAATCTAAACACACACACACACACACACACACACACACATGCACGTGCGCGACCTCTCTGCTTGTGGAAGACAGATGCAGACGCATTGACGTCCCTGAGAGCACCTTAGGCTGGCTGTCACAGATGGGGACATTTCATAGACATTCTTTTCCAACATTCTCAATAACATTCAGACTGAAATGAAGAAATTTAAGGGATGAAGACTTACCTAGAACCTCCAAATAAAAATATTTTTCCAACTCAAGTGCTCCAGCTGTATTGTAGACAGTCACCTTGTAGGTATTGCTGAAATTTCTCATTAGTCGTTTGATTTTCAGAGTTCCATTTTCAAAGATCTCATAAGATCCATTCAACTGGAAGTACTCCTGCTTATTATTCCGGAGTCGTGCAATGCTGCTTTCTTTTGTGGCCCACCGTATTTCCTCAATAGCCTTACTTCCTGTGAACTCCGAAATGTTCAGGTAGATGTCTTGACCCAGGGTACCCCAGATGATATCCTTAGGGATGGTACCTACAAAAAAGCAAGACCGTGTCTGAGACCTTGAGATCCCCTGCCATGCAAAGCTGGGCTGTGACTCTCCAGATCACTTCAGGGTTTCCAGAGAAGCCTACTTGACAGTGAAACCCCACATACCAGCTTACCTTCAGTAGCAAAGCTGAACATCAGAAGAAAGCAAGCAAGTGTTTCACATGGGAGTCTCATCTTGGAAGTCAATTACCTAGTGATTCTCGGCTCTTCTCGCAGAAGGAACTGAAGTCAGACTGGCAGACTCCACCCTGCCCGCTTAACCACGTGCCTCTTTGTCTTCTCCTGTACCGTAGCCTGAAACAGGCACGCACACACACTCACACACTCACCAAACCAACCCTTCTGAGGCTTTCCCTTGCCAATGCAGGTGCCTTTATGACTGTGAGTTTTCTAATTACAATTTAATCTTAACCAAAAAAGAGAATATAAAGGTTGATTTTATTTCCAGCAAAAAGAGAGGCTAACTAAATCACTGAGGCCCATCCGTCTGCAAACGAGAGGCCAGTTCAAGCACACAGCCCATATTTCATCTACTCAACTACGTTGCCTCTAAGGATAGATAGATGTTCAAACACAGTAACAGAATACAAATGTCTGTCCGTTATTGTATTACAAATATCAGAAAATGCACATGTAGGAAATATCAGGAAATGGATTTTGTCCAAAAGATTTTTTTTAAAGATTTATTGATTTTATTACAAAGTCAGATATACAGAGAGGAGGAGAGACAGAGAGGAAGATCTTCCATCCGATGATTCACTCCCCAAGTCAGCCGCAATGGGCCGGTGCGCGCTGATCCGAAGCCGGGAACCAGGAACCCCTTCCATGTCTCCCACGTGGGTGCAGGGTCCCAAAGCTTTGGACCGTCCTCGTCTGCTTTCCCAGGCCACAAACAGGGAGCTGGATGGGAAGTGGAGCTGCCGGGATTAGAACCGGGGCCCATATGGGATCCCGGGGCATTAAAGGCGAGAACTTTAGCCTCTAGGCCATGCCGCCGGGCCCCCAAAAGATGTTTTTAAAGCTCTAAACTAAAGACATACACATTACATCTCAGCTGTAGATACCAAAATCTTCCAAACTTACGATTCACTTATATTTCATAACTCTATGGGAAATCATAGGTTTAAAAAACCTATTTAAAAACACAGGTGCACAGAGACAATGAAACACTATGCAACAATTAGAAAATATTCAGGAACATTGAAGATGTTGAACATTACAGACAGTTCAGGAAGAAGAGTGATAACACAGAAAAGAACTGAGAGAAGAAAAGAAAAAAAAACTGGTGATTCCTCAAGAAGTGTGCAGAGCTGGGGACACCCCAAAAACAGCAGCACGGCAACGTCCAGAGAAACAGAAACGACCAGTGATAGCTTCCAGAGTGAACTTCCAATGTTGTGACTCCTTAGGACATAGAAAGAAAAATCATAAATGTTATGTATGTTGCTTTTTTTTCAGTTTTAGATACAACTATGGCTAGATCTCTCAGAAAGCTGCCCAGGAAGTGCAGTTATATCAAACCAATGGATAGTGATCATTAGATAAAAGGAAGCCTACACACAATACTTACTTCAGAGTTGTGTGCTAAGTCCCTAACTCACATCTTTCACAGAAAACATCAAAATTTGAATTAAAACTTTGAATGTTAAGAACTGTAATAATGTGAGGGTTCAGCATGATGGCCCAGTGGCTAAAATCCTCACCTTGCACGTGCTAGGACCCCATATAGGTGTCAGTTCATGTCCCAGCTGCTCCACTTCCCATCCAGCTCCCTGCCCATGGACTGGGAAAGCACTAGAAGATAGTCCTGTACCCGCTGGGAGACCCAAAAGAAGCTCCTGGCTCCTAGGTTTGAATTGGCTCAGTTCTGGCCATTGTGGCCACTTGGGGAGTGAACTACCACACAGAAGATCTTTCTGTCTCTCCTTCTCTCTATATATTTGCTTTTCCAATAAAAATAAATATTTTTTAAAACTATAACAATGTGAAGGAGACTACATAGAAGATACATATCTTTCTATATGAAACATCTGGTTATATATACCACACAACCCAGAATATGTAATACAGAAAATGTGGACATGACTAAGTAAAAAATGTAAAATTTATACATAGTTCAAAAGATCATGAATAATATGTAAACACTTAAAGTAAAATGGAAAATTTGGGGCCCAGTGGCATGGCCTAGTGGCTAAAGTCCTCTCCTTGAACGCCCCGGGATCCCATATGAACGCCGGTTCTAATCCCAGTAGCTCCACTTCCCATCCAGCTCCTGCTTGTGGCCTGGGAAAGCAGACGAGGACAGCCCAAAGCTTTGAGACCCTGCACCCGTGTGGGAGACATGGAAGAAGTTCCAGGTTCCCGACTTCGGATGGGCACAGCACCGGCCCATTGCGGCTCACTTCTGGAGTGAATCATCAGACAGAAGATCTTCCTCTCTGTCTCTCCTCCTCTCTGTATATCTGACTTTGTAATAAAAATAAATAAATCTTTAAAAAAAAAGTAATATGGAAAATTTGGACACAACTAAGTAAAAATGTAAACTTTATAGGCAAAGAGATAATGAGTAACAAACACTAAGTAAACACTTAAATATAGACATTACATATCTATAATATATGCAAATTATCAATACCCAGGACATATCACTAACTTCAATTTTAAAATGTTTTTAGAATTTATAAAGGACATAAATTTTCAGTTTATTGAAGAAATATTTTATGGAAGAAATACCAAATGTGTAAGTCATATAGATATGTAGATAAAGATATATCCCAGCCAGAAAACAGTTACATGACATTCATATTAACAAATATTGTATAATGATTAAAATACAATAATGTCAGTCTAGCCGTAGGACATGAAAAGTTACTTTTGACAAATCATATCGAAAAGGGCAGGTGATTAAACCACTGCCCGCAACACCTGCATCCCATATAAGCTGGCTTGAATTTCTGCTGCTCCGCTTCTGATCCAGCTTCCTGCTAATGCACCTGAGAAGCCAGCAGGCAATGGGCCAAGTGCTGAGGTCTCTGTCACTCACATAGGAGACCCAGACAGAGTGTCAAGCTCCTTGTTCCAGCCTGGCCCAGCTCACCTGCAGGCTACCTCCAGCCATGACCAAGGCCAGATTTAAACTTGCATCAGCCTTGGCAGAGGCTACACCCTCACTGTCTTATTTTCTTTCTCTGAGCTCGTAGGGCAGTTCATAGGTTTCTTTTTGGAAGTATTAACTCTGCTCTTCGCACCTGTAGAGCCATGATTCCACAGCAGCAAACGTGAACAAGCAGGGGACCCATAATCTAACCCTATGAACTTTAAAATTTTGAGCCTGGGGTCTGGCGCGGCGTGGCCTAGAAGCTGAAGTCCTAGCCTTGAATGCGCCAGGATCCCATATGGCCACCAGTTCTAATTCCAGCGCCCCCGCTTCCCATCCAGCTCCCTGCCTGTGGCCTGGGAAAGCAGTTGAGGACGGCCCAAAGCTTTGGGACCCTGCACCTGCATGGGAGACCTGGAGTTCCTGGCTCCTGGCTTCAGATCAACGCAGCACTGGCCGTAGCAGTCACTTGGGGAGTGAATCAGCGAACAGAAGACCTTCCTCACTGTCTCCCCTCCTCCTCTGTGTATATTTGCCTTTTGCAATAAAAATAAAACAAATCTTTTAAAAATTTTGAACCTTAAAAATATAGAAAAAACAAATACTCAAAGAGATGAATTGCTCCCATGATGTATGACAAAGATGAATATCCTTAAAATTAAATTGTTTCTTGTAAGCAAAAAAGAAAGACACTTTAACATCAACATGGTCCAGGATCCTAAAAGGCACAATTCACAAAGAAGAAACACCTCTGAGGGCCATCTGTGGGCACATACCTGACTGTTCCATCAAGAAATGTTCGTTTCAGTACAGATACATTTTCCCTGTTTCATTTTTTTAGATGAAAGCATACAGGATTGGTGGTACCATCATTCATGGCCCATAGAAATGAAGCTAAGTACGATTTTCTGGTGGGCAATTTGCCAGTGTGAATTGAAAGCATCAAAATATTTTTATTTTGATCTACTCGACCAACAAAGATGAGTTTTTCTTGGGGAAATGAATGAAGATTCTGCACTAAGTCTTGGTTCTAATTGGATACACCGCTGTATTAAATCAAAAGTAGAAACAATTTAAATGTGTAAGAGAAGGAAATAGGCTAGCTAAATCATGACACAGACAAGCTGTGAAATAAGAAAAAGTCACAATTGTCGGAGAGCAGAGTGGGTGTGGGGGAGGGTCTTTCTCTTGGACCTGTGTTAGGTTGGTGTGGGAGGCCCCAAAGCTGGGGCCAACCAAGAAAATCAGCAAACGCAGACTAATTGCTTCTCATATGTGCCCTTGCTCATATGTGTGCGCGCACACACACACACACATACACACACACACACACCCCACTCTCTGGTGAGCAACCCCAAGGGGTGGTTAAGATTTGAGCTTAGATCGCGCCTTGAACTAGGCAGAAAAAAAGGAGGCTTGTAGACAAGGGAGGCCAGTTACGGGATGACCAAGTGTGGTAGGGTTTGCCCAGTGAGGTTTGTTCCACAGCTCGAAGAGCTGCTAGGAGCCCTCGCACCTGTTCCAGGAAAGGGAGACACCCTTTCCCTGATAGACCCGGACTTCCCTTACTCAAAGAAATTCACGGCTTTGTTTTGAAGAGTTTTTCCTGCGGCCTTTAGCTCAGAACAAAGTGGCATATTTAGGGGTGGCCTAAGCAGATAACCTTCTCGGTAACAGTGCGTGTCGCCACGAGGATGTCCTCCAGGGTCTTGCCACCATGTGATGGGCCATGGCTCTCGTGCTGCCGCCTTAGCTGCTGTCGCCAGCCTAGCAGCTCCAGGGTGCATCCTACCACCTTTCAGTGGGTTTCTCTTACATTCCAAGGGGCCTCCCACTTTGTAAGCCCTCCAAAACCTGACAGGGGTGCAGTTGCTGCCTTTGAGCTGTAGGTTTCAGGGGTACTCAGGGGGCGGGGGAAGACTCAATGTGGGCTGTTCCTGGCTTCACGGTCATTGAGCACTTTCCTTTTTTTTAAGAGTTCATATTTTAAGGCCATATTTCATAGCTTGTAGTTCATGTTTCTTTTTTTTTTAAGATACATTTATTTTTATTTGAAAGGCACATTTGCATTGATGAGAGACAAGGGGAGAAATCTTCCAATAGCTAGTTCACTTTTCAAATGGTCATAAGGCCAGAGCTGAGCCAATCCAAAGCCAGGAGCCAGAAGCCTCTTCCGGGTCTCCCACGTGGGTACAGGATCCCAAGGCTTTGGGCCATCCTCCACTGCTTCCCCAGGCCACAAGCAAGGAGCTGGATCAGAAGTAGAGCAGCCAGGACATGACGAGGCACTCATATGGGATGCTGGCATCACAGGACAGAGGATTAACCAGTTACAGCATCGCGCCAACCCCATTGGTCTCTTTTCTTACCCAGACTGATGTTCCTGGGCACAGACACAAGAGAGCAGATGGCAAGGAGCGAAGAACAGAAGACAGAAACTTTCTCCCAAGTCTGGCTGTGCAGTGAGTTGTCGGACTCGCCCAAAGCCCACATCCAGACCCCTGCTTTCCTCTCCAATGTCCAAGGCAAGCAGTGACAAAGCTCAGATCCCATGAACACTGTGGTCAGAGCGACCGTGTGTACAGTCCACCCCAAACCAAACTGCTTGGGCTGTGGCATTTTAACAGAGAACTTGGACAGGGATCAAGTCTTCTCCCCACCTTTGCGGGCGGCTCTGGAGTGCACCTGCCCCGCCTGGTCACATTATATCACAGCCTCCAGCCTCTCGCACCAGGACATTGTCTGCTTCCTCCTGAGACCCCAGTGCCATCTTTGCCACCTGCCACATACACAGAGGCCATCAACGTCCCCCTCACCTGCCTACCAAGCACCCAGCTCTCCCTCCACTGCCTTTGCTAGCAGCCTTGCCCCATCTCCTCTACCCACAAACTCAAGAGGGAAGTACAGAAAAGGAAGCCAGGGGGCAGCCTTTTCCACTACAAACAAGAACATATCTTCGGTGACACAAGACGACAAGAGTGTGGTTACAGCGTCTCTCAGAAAGGCCGTGGTACCTGGGTGGTCACCCCCAGGCCATGTGTTGTGTGTCCTCCCCAAACCAGCTTCCTGCAGGGACCTACAGTAAAGGAACCCCAGGGGAAGACCTGCACCAGCCAGGGCTGACGGTCAGATGTTCCCCCTTCCTTTCCCCCAACTCCTCCCTCTCTCCTAACTCCTACCCCACAGTCCTCCTCTCCCTCCCCTCCTCCTTCCCATTCTTTCTCCTCCTCTCTTCCTTCTCCTCCTCCCCCTCCCTTTCCTACCCCCTCCTCTCCTTCCCTCTCCCTCCCGTGTCCAGGCCCCAGTACTGGGCCACGGAGCAGACGTCAGCTTTCCTCGGGTGAAAGCCCACAACCGATCCACCCTGAAACCTTGGAATACTCTACCCCCACCCCACCCCCATAGACTGCACAGCCCTAGGGTCAAGTTCCATTTGCAAATTAGTCAAGACAAGTCATCAGTTACCATCACCAATCAAAGTATAGCCATTCCCACAGTGCTGCTATAAAAGCTTGGGGATTGTTTACTTCTGGAATTCTTCCTGACATATTTTTGGACTTTGGTTGAGGCGGGAATGGAAGCCATGGACGCATGGATGACTGGGCTAGAGGGGAAGGGGTGAGACCCTGACACTCACAGGTAGAGAAGGCCCCATGGGCTTTTGTCCCGCAAGGGGCCTCACCCCTTCCCTCCTTTTGAAGCCTTGTGCGGCCCTGCTTCTTGCTGATTTTCTTAGCTGTAAGCCAGCAGGGCCTGCGAGGCAGAGCAGGGATGCAGGGCGAGGGCGGGCTCAGCCGCCAGGCTTGGGCACACCAGTAGGAAGGCGGGCGGCTGAGGCCTGGGCAGCGCTGGCGTCCCACAGCAACAGCTGGGAGAGCCTCTCCCGGGCTGCAACAGGTGCAGGAAGTGACGGCGCCGGGACTGTGCTGGAAGGCGACTTTCAGCGTGGCCGTGGGGGCTGCACTTTCACACACACACACACACACACCTATAGTGATGAGGTGGGTGAGATCAGCCAGGGAGAGCCTACCCTGTGCACTGCTAAGTGAGGGCAGCACAGCCGAGTGCGCTTTCCTCCTCCCCAGGAGAAAGGGCAGCGAGTCCGGCAGAGAGCAGCGGTGAGGGCAGCCAGGGCAGGGCAGGGCAGGGCAGGGCAGGGCAGGGCAGACAGGGCAGGCAGGGCCACCCACCCCCAGGGCCAGGCCCTCGCGGCAGCATCGGGGCCGCAGACCTTCGAAGGACCAGGGCCAACTCCCTGCCTGCGACTGCCACCCTCTGGCGACATCCCGAACTGCACCCTTGCTCATTTCCCTGCCCGTGGTTAGAACGCTGGAGCTTTGCGGGTTGGCATTTACATAGCGGATTTCAGTTTAGACGGCCCCACCCCATCCTCCAGATAAGAATCTTTCATCCACACAATTTCTTTGTGGCACAAATATTTCCGCAGATGAAGACGTTAAGGCCTGTCAGAGCCCATCTCCCCCTTCACCTCCACCCCCATGACCCTCCTCACACTCGGTCCGTGCCCTCAAGGCTAGGAAGGCAAGCGTTATTAACAGGAATGAACTGCTCACTCAGTAATTGTCAGGGCTATGAGGGACAGACCAAAATGGAATGACCAGACACCAGACATCAAAGGGATGCCAGCTGCGGGGAGGTGGGACATGCGCTGAGCCTCAGCCAGACGGGGCAGCCCCAGCAGCTTGACAGATCTTGGCAGGATGGGACCCAAATCCCAGCTGCTCCACATCCAATCCAGCTTCCTTGCAATGCCCCCAGGGGAGGCAAGCAGGTGATGGCCCAGATTGGAGTTCCTGGCTCTGGACTGGACCAACCCCAGCTGTTGCAGTCATTTGAAGAAGTGACCCAGCAGATGCAAGATCTTTCTCTCTCTTTTTCCCTCTCTCTCTCTGTCTTTCTCCATTCAAAAAACTTATTTATTTTTATTGGAAAGGCAGATCCAGAGAGAGAAAGATCTTTCATCTGCTGGCTCACTCCCCAGATGGCCACAATGGCCAGAGCTGAACCAAGCCAAGCCAAAGATGGGAGCCAGGAGCTTCTTCCAGGTCTCCCACATGAGTGCAGGATCCCAAGGCTTTGGACTGTCTTCATCTGCTTTCCCAGGCCACAAGCAGGGTGCCGGATGGGAAGCAGAGCAGACAGGACATGAACTGGTGCCCATATAAGATCTTGGTGCTTAAACAGGAGAATTAGCCAAGTGAGTCATTGCGCTACACCCAAGACACCTCTCTCTCTCTCTCTCTCTCTCTCCATCTGTGGGCTGGTAGGTCACGTAGGAGGCTGTGTTCACGGGGGGCTGGGAGGGCGCCTCCACTGACATCACATCTGGCATTTTCTGAAGCAGGGGACAGCATCCTCCATGGGGTTGGAACCGGGGATCTGATGGGGGCAGCGGAGTGTACCTGTTTGGGTTGGAGGGGGGAGCTGAGCAGGTACCCAGGTCCCTTTTCCTGCTCCACATTCACCTCAGCAATGTGGCTTAGGTGCTGGCTTCTATCACTGTCCTAACAGCCACACTGTGGGCGGCATGACACGGCCACCATTGTGTTCCAATTACAGCATCTGTGGCCATGACTCCACCGCCCCCACCCACTGTCAGGGCTGGAGACCTGCCAGGAAAGCTTCAGTGGCCAGGATACTGTGAGTATCTGGGTACTGGCCAACTGGAGCTGGCTTCTTGGGTATGCCTGGCACCAGCACCTGAAAGATGGAGGATCCATTGACCCAGACATGCCTCATGGGCACTATGGATAGACCTGGGGCTCCTCTAAGTGTGGGAGCTTCTCCTGGGAAGGAGCGTAAGAGGGACCACCGGGAATAGGTGTTCTGAGAGAGCAGGTGAAGCTGCCAAGCCTTTTATGAGCTGCACTCTGGAGTCTGACTAGTGGGTGGCATCACACAGCCCAGACTGAAGGGGAGGGAAAGGCAAGTTGCTTCTTGACGTGTGGCCAAGAGCTGTCATCCTTTGAGAAGCACCACAACCACGTGTGTGGGGCAGCCATGTGTCTCAGGCAGCGACTGTAGCTGGAGTGTCCACGTTAGGAGGAAGTCTGGCCCGACAACCTTTAAAACCATGCCAGCACTTCAGCACCTCTCACCTGCATGTCCCTGGAAAGGAGGCTGTGTCCTACGCCTCCTCTCACCTTGCATGGCCTATGTTTGCAGGGCATGCAGCCCGGGCCTCATCCCTCCCCAGGGTGGCAAGGCAGTGCTGTGCACCCAACATGTACCAAGCAGACCTGAACAGACTCAGAGCCATAGCAGCAGCTTGGTGGTTTCTTGCAGTCTTGCAGCCCGGAAGACATCCTCTGCTCAGACATGTTCCCCTGCTGTTTTATCTATTACATGTGAGACCAAGTCAGCCTCCATGTGCCAGCTGGGGTTTCTGAGTGCCGTCAGTGTGTGGATTCAGCAAGGGGAAAGGAATTTAAAAAGAAGCTAATGCTGTCCGTGGGGAACAGCCGGGGAAGGAGCAACCCAGGCTGCGGGAGCAGGCCGCAGCAGGAGACTGCACTGTGTTCTGGCTGCTCGCGGGCTGCTTGGCCATGGTCCTGACACACAAAAGGCAGCTGGAGATGACATGCTACCATGGACCTGCAGGGGCGGTACAGGGGTGGTGGGGAAGAGGGAGATTTTTATCTCACAGGGAAGCTTGGATCTCCCAAGAGCCATCTGCTTCCCCCCATCCTTTTTTTTTTTTTTTTTTTTTGAATTCCCCAAAGAGCCCACCATCTCATGCGGGAAAATTTCAGAATTTCATCAGCTCTTAGAGAAGAGGAAATTGGAAGTGTTGGATGCATAGAGACCACATGGAACACACCCCCCTCACACGGCCACAGGGCTGTGGGCAAGGCCAGGCTAGAAAGCGGCACAATTGTGGGCAGAAATGCAGAACTGAGAAGTGGAAGGAGCGGCGGGCCAGGACCAAGGCTCCTGGCCTGTCGGAGCCACGTGCACTTCCCCTGACCTCCGGGGGAGGGCAGTGTCGACCCTGGTAGTCGTTAGCCACTGGGGAGGGCTCAGCAGACCCTGAGTGTGACAGTATTCTGGAATTCCACAGGGACCGTCACCAGGCAGGTATTGCCATTCTATTGGGATGGAAGTGGTAACCAAATATAACTAAGTGCTCATCTGTCTGCGGACATTGACTAGAGGTGGTATCAGAGGGCTTGGTCTGCAAGCGGACTCAGCTGAACAGTCCCTCCCTCACATGAGGCATGAGCTCCCACGGGAGCCTGTTCCATCGGTGAACGGGCAGTGCCAGGGGGGCCCGCTGTGTGCCACTCGCTGTTGTGGCAGTTGAGTCTTTAGCAGCAATCAAAGCAGCTCATGTTTCCTGGCAGGCTGTGAGTTCTAAACAGAAGGTCCAGATGGTCACAACCACGTTCGTGTAGAACCCATCAGTGGTGATAAAAACCACCAAGAAAAAGAACGCAAGACAAGAGGCAGTGGAGTGATGAGGAAGTGCTCTTTTAGGCAGAGTCAAGAATGGCCGAAGTGAACAGACGACGATTCAGCAGAGCCTGGAAGGAAGAGAGTGCGACCGAGCAGCTGTCTGGTGGGAGAGCATTCCAGAGAGCATAGCAAATGCAGAGGCGGGTGCAATGGTGCAGCATGCTATCCTCCACCCTGTGGCGCCAGCATCCCATATGGGCGATGGTTCATATCCCGGCTGCTCCACTTTCAATTGAGCTTGCTGCTTATGGCCTAGGAAAGTAAAGAAGGATGATTCAAGGCCTTGGGCCCCTACAGCCACAAGGGAGACCTGGAAGAAGCTCCTGGCTCCTGGCTTCAGTTCAGCTCAGCTCCAGCCATCACAGCCACTTGGGGAGTGAACCAGCAGATGGAAGATCTTTCTCTCTGTATCTCCTTCTCTTTTATTTTTCAAATACAAATAAATAATGCCTTTCCAATAAAAAAAATAAATGAATGTTTTTAAAAAGAGAAAGGGAGAGGTACAGAGTCTGAGGTGGGAGTTAAAAGGCCGGTGAGGGAGTGGGCATTCGGCTCAGTGTTGAAGCCGTTTCTTGGGACACACACATTCCATGTTGGGGTGCTTGAGTGCTCTGAGCTCTGCTCTCTTTCCTGCTTCCTGCGCATGCACGCTGTGGGGGGCAGCCGGCAGCGGCTGGAGCACTCGGCTCTCTCCTGGCTCAGATTACTTCCGCACTAACGTCACTTCTGCTGGACTCTTCTCAGTGCAACTTGTGACCCATTTCTGGAAGCTCTTGCAGAAGGCCGGGAAGGAAGCCTTTTGTTCCAAACGTCTTCACTCAAAGTCCTCTCCAGTCTCGTTGGCTTGAACTGGCTCATGTGCTTACCCATGAGCCAATGAGAATAGCCAGGGGGTGGGGTTACAGTGACTGGTTAAGCCTATGCCACTTCTCCATTCCCTTAAGTACCTGGGGGTAATGGAAAGAAAAGCAAGGGGGCTGTCGAGAGAAGGGAGCCGAGTGTGGATTGGACCCCATAATGTCCACTGTGGCCAGGGGAGTTCCATCCAGTGTGAATGGAGAAGATGGTACACTTTAAAGATCCAAGCAGATCAATTGCTGTGGGGATTTTTTTTCTAAACAAATTTGTTCATTTGAAAGGCAGAACTGGAGCAAGAGAGAGTGAAAGAAAACAGAGAGAGACAGAGATTTTCCATGCACTTGTTCACGCCCCAGATGGCCACAAAAGCCAGAGCTGGACCAAGTCAGAACCAGGAGCCAGGGACTTCATTCGGGTCCTCCATGTGGGAAGCATGAGGAGTGACTCCAACATCATCCCCGAAGATTGATGGATGAGACGCCCCCCACACACCATTTTAGACCTGCTGCTTTAAATAGTTGTTTCCCTTTATGTTTCCATTCCCTTAAAGTTTGGTTTCAGTTTCATTTCTGTAAAGCCTTGCAGCTATTTAGTTAGGCCCAGTTTTGTATCTGACAGCCCTGTCTACCAATCCCTTGGGGTCCCATATCCCTAGCCCCGCCTACCACCATATCTACCAATCCCTGTTGCACTGTACCGCCAATAACACTCCTATGTTTTCTTTCCTCCTCTCCTCTTCTTTCCTCTCTTCTTCTCTCCTCTCCTCTCTTCCTTATCCCTTCCTCCATCCCTCCCTCCTTCCTGCACACTTGTGGCTTCCTCCCTCCCCTGCTGAGCTCCCTTGGAGCCCCCCTCCTGCCACAATGGCAGAAACCAACCCCCCATGCCTCTCCTCCCTCCCCATGGCCATCTCCCTCTGTCCTGCTTTCTCCCCATTCTCCTTTCCCTCTCCACACTGAATAAAGAGATCTCCATTGAGACTTGCTGACATCTGGCATCTTGGGTAAATGGCGAAACTTCCTAATAGACAGGGACTCAGGTACTTGAGCCATCACCTCCAAGGTGTGCCTTAGCAGGAACCTACATCAAAAGCAGAGTAGCCAGACCTGGAACTGGGCAATCTTACAAGGGATGTGAGGATCCCAACCAGCTGCTTAACCTGCAGCACCACTGCGGTTATGTATAGAGGCTAAAACAAAGAGGCCAGAGATGTTTCTAAAACAACTTTGGCAATGATATCAGAGAAATGGGGCCCACAGGACCCAAAATATCTTTAGGTTGCAAAAGAGTGAGGGGGAATTTTTGGTCACATAAAGGAGATGGACCTGCAAATGGCCAATTTCAATTCAAGGCATAATGTGGCAAGGGTTAAATGAGAAGCAAAAGGCCAAACACCCAGGGAGAGCTGTAATCATGATGCCTGCAGGTGGCCAAGGGGGAGAATGACAGGTGCACCCCTGGGTCTCTGCAAAGCAAACTCAGAAGTACCCTGTGACTGGTGATGGGCACTGACCTCACTAAGTTATGGCCGGCATTATTGCTGGCCAGGGTACCAGAGCTGCCTGGAAGAGACCTGACAGCTTCTCCCTTCCTGCTTCAGGCACAGTCATGGGCTCGAGCAGCAAAACAGCTGAGGAAGAACTCCTGCCTGATCACCTGCAGAAGGAGCCAGCAGGGGTCCCCACCTAAGCCCCACCTAGGACTTCTTCTAAAGGGAAAGGGAAACACGGTCAATGCGTCCTCGGTACTCGATCAGTGTGTCCTCAGTACTCTGTGGGGAAAGAGTGGGGCAGAAAAGAGAATTCGGCAAGATGACGCTGCCTCACTTGGAGCTTCCTGGGAAAAGGTAAGGGTGGGGGCTGGGGGATCTGAATTAGATCTCACCAGTCAATGCACTCAAGAGTGAGATGTGCTTTCACAAATATCAAGGGAAAAGGAGATTATGGAGAGGAAATAAGACTTAATAAATGCAGAGGACCATGAAATTAATGATGGCCACAAATGGTTGCAGTACTCTCAATTCATTGTTAGTTAGCCTTTAACTTGGAAAACAAAGGAAAGAAATGGAGCAACTAAAAAGTAAGGACAACTCAAGAAGAGGGTGACGTGGATGCTGGCAGGGTGATGATGGTGTCTTGGATTTTGCAGGAGCCCTCCAGGACTGACAACGCACACCATGGGCTCCTGCAACAAGCCCAGCCCTACAATAGCACTGGGCTGGCACACGTGGGGCGCTCACGGTGGGCGCTGCAGGAGACAGGTGGAGACGGGAGAGCACTGCACCCAGCGGCATTGGAAGGAGAGTGCTCAGCCATGGTGAGCTTGGAACCACCGTGATGGCCTCAAGTTAAATAATGAAGAAGGCATCACTGGTCACCAGCTCTGCCCCTCTCTGCCTCTCTTCCCCCCAAGGACTTACTGCCCAGGGTGGCAATTGCTCGTCTCTTGGATTACCCCTATGGAAGGTGTACCAGAAAGATCCTGGTGTCTTTGAGAAATGAAAATGTGATGTGGCTGCTGCATGTGGATGAGCCAGAGGGGCTTATTTTCTGTGTGTGTGCTTGTGCGTGTGTGTGTGTGTGTGTGTGTGTGTGTGTGTGTAAGCAGAGCAAGCTAATTGCCACAAATGGCAGCCCAAAATCCGGTTCTGCGAAGAGCACTGGAATGCAAAAATGGCAAACTCAGGTGCTGCCCTCCAGAAACTCACAGCTTAGGAAGCAGAGCACACACAGCCCTGCTGAGCTGCGGACGCGGTGGCCTGATGCCTCCCAGGAAGTGGGCAGCCCCACCCCACAGGCCAGGGAGGCTTCTCAAGGTCTCTCATGTGCTTCCTTCTCATGACTCGTGTTTTGAGAAGCGGCGAAGGAGCCACCTCTCCACAGGAAGGTGCCTGCAAGGGGCAGGAGGATCCACAGGGTGAGGCACCCCGGTCATACTTCCTTTCCCCTTCTAAATCATTCCAGCCAAGCACTGCAGCTGCCTCATGTTCTCTGGAATTTAATGATGTCTTATTGGAGAAAGATTTTTATAAATAGATCAAACTCAACTTAATTGCTTAGAAAAGGAGACTAAATTACATGGATAGCTCTTAACCACAGCAGTGGGTAGACATTGGTAGGCTCTCTGACATTAGTAGTTATGGAGGTTTGGGGTGTGAGGAAGAGGATTGCAGTGGGGCTAGTGCATAGCATGTCAGCAACCACCTACTGTTTCCAGATGATTCTGTCCGGGCACTGAAGTCCGTTGGCATAACCAACCTCTTCCCATTGATCATTCAGAGGTGCCAAACCAGCATACTAGACATACTTCAGGCTCTACCTGAAACCAAGTCCAGCAGGAAGAGCAAGTCATCATGGGAATGAAGGTCCAATTGGCTGCTAGTGGGAGACACTGGGAAAGAGACGCAGAGATGTGTGACCGAGGAGCCAGGCGGGCAGAGTGAGCCAGAAGGCCAAGGGGAGGCCTCTCCAAGGAAGCTTCAGTGACAAGGAGCTGGAAGGTCAGGTGGTTTTGACCTGGTTAGGAGGGATAGAAAGCACATTGTCCCCAGGAAGAAGGACAGGGAGGGGCAAGAGTCCCATGATGGAGGGTGACGTGGGTGCAAGAAAGGACAGTACAGATGGGACGGGGGAGAGCAAGGAGAGGAAGGCATAGTTGGAAGAACATGGAGGTTCCAGGCCAAGAAAGGCTGAGGTCAAGGCCGTTTTTAATCCCAGCCATGATGGGAAGCCACTGAGAAATCCACACCTTCAGTGTTTGCCCCCTCAACTCAGGTATACAGGCCTAAATGTCTTTAGCGCCAGGAAGATGGGCATTTCATTCAATTAGGGTGTTTCGAGGAAAGGTCTTTAGGAAGGGATTAGGATTAGATTAAGTCGTTAGGGTGCGGTCCTGTGACTGAATCCCAGTGAGTTTATGAAAATGGACATAGATGAGCAGAAAGACAAGCACATTTCCTGTCCGTTGCCATGTAACCGTCTCGCACTGTGAAGCTCCAGAATCGTGGACTACAATCAACCTCCTTCTGAGGGCTGATAGCCAAAAACATACACAAGGTGGACAGTGATTTTGAAAAAGTTCATCTGGACTCTGGTTTCAGTGTGTAAACAAATCACAGTGGGGCCATGTAATTGCTTGCAGGTCTCTGTGACACACAAGGCTGAGAACTTGAATTTAGACATGGCCACTAAAGATGAGTAACAAGTGGCTGAGGGGATGGCACCATGGCATGATGAGCTAAACTTCCACCTGAAGCACTGGCATCCTATGTAGGCATGGGTTTTAGTCTCAGCTGCTTTATCCAGTGCCCTGTTTGTGGCACAGAACGGCAGTAGAAGATGGTCCAAAGCCTTAAGAGCCTTCACCGATGTGGGAGACCCAGAAGAAGCTCCTAGCTCCTGGTTTCAGAACAGCGCAACTTCAACCATTGTGGTCATTTGGAGAATGAACCAGCAGATGGAAAATCTCTTTTTCTCTCTCTCTCTGTAATTCTAACTTTCAGATAAAAATCTCAAATGAGGGAAGGAAGGAGGGAAATAAAGGAGGGAGAGAGGAATGGAGGGAGAGAGAGACAGAAAGAAAGAAAAAGAAAGGAAGAAAAGAGAAGGAGTAGGCGAGATAGTCATGGTGGTGTATGGTGGAGTATAGACAAGAACGCATTGAAACAAGCCTCTGGTGTTCTAGAAGGTGCGTTCCTGTCCCTTGCTCATCTTGCCGAAGGACTACTGGGAGGTGCCAGGGCTGTCACTGTTTGTTCAATGGATGGAAAGACACCAGCTGTGATAATCAAGCCACATCCGGGTCAGGTTCCCCAGTAGGAGGAGCATGACACAGTCAGACTGCATGATCTTGGGATTTTAACTGTAGGTTTTGAGCGATGCTGTTCTGTCAACTTTTTCCCCCCTGTGGAAAAAGGAGAGGATAGTAATTAAGATAGAAAATCCAAAACAGAGCTATCACTTGGCAAAACACAACACAGAGCTTGAAAACCAACCAATCAGACGGTGCCGGAATTGGATAGAAACTGAGTAAAACAAAATCTCTCCCAGAAAAACTTGGACAGCTGTGCAGACACCTCTGCTTCCTGGGAGTCGACTCTCTCCAGAGGCCACAGTGCACGCTGTTGGAGGGCTTTAATCGCAGCACATAGGGTTTTCCCATACCGAGTCAAAACCTACCTTGGAGCGGCTCCCACCCATTGGTCTGGGTTCTCTTCTTCAGGGGCAGAGCACACCAAAGTCCCTTCTACAGTGTGGTACCCAGAGAACAGCACACAACTCCAAATGTAGGCTGACTTAATTTAAACCCTGTGGGGAATTCAGAGTAGGGGGAAAGAAATAGGGCCATGGAGTTGACCAGCTTTTAAAAATGACAGTCATAGAGAGATCTCCTAAGTGAAATCTTGGAATCACCATGCAGGGAGCCTTTGACCAGCTCAGCTGGTCCCTCTCCCTGGAGAGGAAAAGCACACAGAAATCTATCCAGCCTGACCTATATTTTTTTTTTTTAAGATTTTTTTAAAGAGACAGTTCTGTAAATGTTGATCAGAGAAAGCTCTCTCACAAATCAACCCTAATAAATATTTTCACATCAGTGTTTTCCAGCAGACTAATTTGTTTTTACATTTTCCTCTTTCTCCTGTTATTATCTCTCCTACCACATAAATTGTCTTTGTAATGAAGCTGCTTATTGTATCATATTCTGGGATCAGCGTTTGCTCCACCGTGTTTCAATCCCTGCTGCATTAATTAACCACACTCCCTCTATTATTCTCTGTTTTTCTCCCCCTGCACAGGATCCCTGCTACTTCTCCTTAGATGAGTGCACAAGGTTCTGTGCAATGAACGTGTTCTCAACATCCTGCGCACATCTGACCTCTGTCAATGGCGTCTCTTCCACTAGAAGTGCCTTCCAGAAGCATCTCAGGTGCTCATGATCTGAAGTTCCTCTGTGGGAGGTGGCTTGGTAGAACGGGCTGCACGAGACCCCGAGATACACAGAAAATGACACCAAAATCTGCGGTGTACCTCTGACAAGCTGTGTGAGTTTGCTCGGCTGCCTAATCAGTGTGACCCGTGTTTCTAACCCTTACAGTGGAGGCTGCAACACCTCCTCAACCTGCTGAAGACACTAAATGAAACAAGGGAAGCCCCTGCCATGAGGAACCAATACATCTGCTTGCCTGTGAAGGGAATATGCTCCTGAAAAATCTGTGTTCAGCTGTCTCGTGTCACCCGGTAACAGAACAAACCACAAGCATGTGGTGGCTGCATTCTCACATCTTTTTTCTTTTAAACATTTATTTATTTTTATTGGAAAGGCAGATTTACAGAAAGAAGGAGACGCAGAGAGAAAGATCTTCCATCCACTGGTTCACTCCCCAAGTAGCTGCAACAGCCAGAGTTGAGCCAATCCGAAGCCAGGAGCCCACAGCTTCTTCGGGGTCTCCCACGTGGGTGCAGGGTCCCAAGGCTTTGGGCCATCCTCGACTGTGTTCCCAGGCCACAAGTAGGGAGCTGGATGGAAAGTGGAGCAGCCAGGATTAAAACCGATACCCATGTGGGATCCCAGCATGTGTAAGACGAGGACTTTAGCCACTAGGCTACCATGCCAGGGTCATTCTCTGCATCTTTAAAGAAAGATTTTTTTTATATGTGTTTTTCTTTGAAAGACAGGGTGACACAGAGAGAGCAAGAGAGAAAGAAAATAAACTTTTCATCCACTGGTTCATCCTCCCAATAGCCTCAACAGCTGAGACCGGGCCAGGTTAAAGCCAGGAGCCTAGAAGCCCATCCAGCTCCCCACCCGTAGCCTCCCAATCTGTTAGAACATCATCTGCTGCCTTCTCAGGTACATCAGCGGGAAGCGGGATTTGAAGCAGAGTAGCCAGGGCTCGAACCTGTGGAATGCAGGCATCATAAATGGTGGCTTAACTCACTGCACCACGATACTGGCCCCAGACTTCACTCTGATTTGGTGAACTTTCCACCAAGAACCTTGGGTTCCCCTTAGAGAGCTGCACTCATTCTGGGGAGAGCTTCTCATCTGGTCCGTGACAGAGGCTGACATTTGTCCTGTCAGCACTCAGGTCATTGGCTGTTGCTTTTGCACATTGTGCTTGAGCTCTTTCTAGAAGCTGAAGTCACATTGCCTCTGTCTCCACTGCCACTGAGATATTTTGTTCCAAACATTTTCACCCTTTTCCCTGGCGCTTGAGCCTTTTTGGTTTCCTCAGTGCTACCCTCACCAAACAGCAGACTGTGGCACACACAGACACGCACAGTTCTCCTACCTCCCGTTGAGTTCCGTGAGACCCCAGATTCTGGGGCCATGTGCAGTAAGAAGGAAAGACTAGCCATCCTCATTGGGAAGCTCTAAGTCGCTTGAATGTTCTTGATTGAGGATCTACAGTGGCATCAGTGGATTCCAGTTGGGAATTCCCAGTCCCCAGGGATCTGCAGGAGTAGAAATGAAGCAATAGGAAAGAAGCTATTCTGAACATTTGTGAAAGCTCAAAAAAACAAAAAAAAAGCATGCAGATGGCCAGCAAAGGCTGCACCAGCTAATATAGACCTGTCTCCTGATGTGGCCGGAATGACCTCAGCTCTGTAGCATTGTGGGTAAAATCATAAAGCTCATGGTAAGGATTTTTGGCTGCAAACAACACAAGCTAAGTCTAGTTGACTGAAGCAGAAAAGAAGTCCATGGAACACGGCAGTTGGTTCTAAAACAAGTGGCAAGGCAAGAGGACTGGACTCTGGAGAGGATCCTGAGCAAGGCAAGACTAAGCCTTGGGGGCTCTCTGCCAAGGTTACCGCCAGGAGCAGGCCGGCTGAGGGGTGGCATTGGACATCAGACACTGGCCTGCTGGGACCTCCACTTCAGGACACGGAATGCTGCTGCCTAGGAAGAAAGGGTTCTCTTTTTTTCTCTCTTTTTTCTTTTCTTTCTCTCTTTCTTTTGTTTCTTTTCTCTCTTTCTCTCTTCCTTTATTCTTTCTTCTCTATTTCTTTCTTCCTTTCTTTCTAGAAGATTTATTTATTTTGAAATTTAGAGTTGCAAGATAGAGGGAGAGACAGAAGTCTTTCATCTGCTAATTCCCAGAGGCCACAACAGCAGCCAGGGCTGGGCCAGGGCAATGCCAGCAGCCAGCTACTACTTCCTGGTCTCCTACATGGGTGCAGAAACCCAAACACTTGGGCCATCCTACACCGCTTAGGCCATAAGCAAGGAGCTGAATCCAGAGTGGAGCAGCTGGGACTCAAACCAACACTGGTATGGATGCCATCATTGTAGCTGGAACCTTTACCCTGCTTTGCTACAATGCCAGCCCCCAAGAAAATGCATTCTAAACTCTGACACCTTCTTTGTGTCCCTTGCCTCCAGAGGCAGCAATCCCAGGTGACACCACCCTATGGCCAGTTGTGAGCCTTGTGAGCTCACGTCCATCTGATGGGAACCAGGGACAGTGAGGGTCGGGGACCCGAGTATCTGTTTCATTAGGCAAATTCCCCAAATAAATGAAGACGATTTGCTGCTGGGCAGGCCCCAAAATGAAAAATACCCACTGTGGTTGTTAAATTTTTTTTCATGATAAGAAAGCCAGTAGAACTTAATCGTGGTGGGAAAATTTATTTTGACATATGACATCCATGGAAAAAAGAGTAATAACAAATAGGATGATTGAAAAAATGATTGAGCAGAATAGACACTCTCTAAGGTCACGCCCAGGCTTGGATGCCTTCACCAAAGCCACTGGAGAAAGAAATGATTCTCTCAAGCTGTTGCTTTCATCCAATACTTGGGTAATCACCTGGACCTGTAGAACTAATCACTGCTTGCGGGTGAGCTCACAGCTGCTAAATTCAAGGCCAAAGAAAAGGACTGATACCTTAAACACAGTATCAAGGTCCCAGGTCCCAATAACCTCCACCAGGCCTTCCCCCAGCCTCAGTTCCTGTGCATGCTAGTACGTGCAGCAGACTGGTCCAGTCTGTTCCGCATCCTGTTTGGCTTTTATACACACCAATGAGCACTGCAGCCTGACTTGACCCAACTGACCCCACTATTCAGTCCACAGTCATGCCAGCAGATGCCACCATCTGTCCAGCCAGACCCAACCCAGGGCTGGTTCTCATGTTCACCTGTAAGAACTGCAGCCCATCAGGGGGTGTCCCCGGTTTCCCTACTAGGCCCAACCTAGCTCCAGATCTTGCACTTTCCAGGTAGTTCTGCAGTCCAGCCTGACAGGACTTGCCACCATTGCCAGCACATTGGCAGCTGATGCTGCAGCAAAACCCTGACAGCCTGTGCTTACTCTGGCTCATGTATGCACCAGTGGATGCCACCACTTAGCCCAGCCTGGTTCTCCCCCTAACCCAGCTCACTTTCAAATCAACAGATATTGCAGATCTGCCAAACCTGATCTGTTCCCAGTCTCAGCTCTCACGCTCAAGAGAAGCGCACTGGCCCAGCAGAGTAACCCTTACAGCCCCCTACTGGGTTCACCCCTCCCCAGGGGCCTTACCAGTGTTGTTGGGTGCTGCAGCCCAGTCTGGCATGACTCACTTCCCTTCGGGATTCACTGGCGGGTGCTGTAGACTGGCTCAGCTCAACCTGCCCCTATCTCCAGCTTATACTGGCAGGTGCTACAGCCTAGCCCAGCCTGGACTGCCCCTAGTCCTGGCCCTAATATGAACTGACTGATATTGCGGCCAAAGCCAGCCTGTGTTTCGCCCTGTCCTGGTTCTTACATCTGCCAGTGGGTGCTATGAACTGGCCCAGCTCAACCTGCCCTCACAGACCTGATCTACACGTATGCCGGTGAGTACTATAACATAACTTGATCTGACCTGCTCCCAATCTTGGTTCTTGTGCTCACCTGCAGGGATTGCATCCTGACAAAGGAGTTCCCCAGGCTCCTCCATCAGGTCACCTCCTAGTCATAGATCTCGCACACACCAGTGGGTTCTAGGTCCAGCCTGACTTGGCCCTCTTACTGTCCCAGCAGATACAGCAATCTTGTTTGACTGGCCCACACCAATTCCAACTCACCATTGAGTGTTATAGCCCAGCCCTACCCAGTTCACCCATGGACCCAGCTCTCGTGTGGTTCAGCAGGTAAACAGACCTAGCCCAACCTGTCCTATACCCACTCTGGCTCTTGCAAGCTCCAGCAGGTGCTGCAACCTCGCCTAATCTGGCACACTCCAGACCCAGTCCACACCCATGCCGAGGGATGCTACAACCACATTCAGCCTAGTTTGCTACTCCCATTCCGGCTCTCATGTTCACCAGTGGGGACCTACACATTGATGTCATGATGCGTACTTCCAGCTCACTTGCCACTCTCAAGTGCAGCCCAGGAAATCTGTCATTTCAGCATGGCATGTCATCATCCAACCACTGAGCTACTGCAGTCTTTGCTCCTCCAAAGAGTTCTCCAAAGTAGTCAGAGGTTTGGTTTGGCGGCCTTTCACTGCCTTTCTGTTCCCAGTTTGTCCTGCTCCCAAGTCAACTTCATGCAATCTCCTTTAGGACCAAGGTTTCCATGGCAGACACAGTTCAGATGCCTGAGGGACCATCTGTCTGCAGTGGCCAGGCAGTGGGAGAGACTCCTTTCCGGCATGGCTGGAAAACAACAAAACCACGAGCATGTGTTGCATGTCCACCAGCTGTCAGACCCTGAACTTTAGCCCCTCTCTTGCTTCATTCTTACCAACACCGCTCCGTGCAGGCACAACAGAATCCACGCTGCACACGAGGAAGCCACGAATGTGAGATGGTGAACAAAGCGCATGGTCAGGGATCAAGCAGAATGCCTGGGTGGACGTCCAGGGCTACCCAACTCCTGTGCCCAGACCCAACACCAACCTAACTCAGCCACACTCTCCCTAACAGACTCATGGGCCACAGTAGCTGTGCATATCTAAATTAACTGAGAAGAAATTGGCACTGACATTGTAGTGCAATGGATTAAACCACCACAGATGACACCAGCATCCCACATGAGCCCCAGGTTCAAGTCCTAGCTGTTTTACTTCCAGTCTAGCTCCCAGGTAACGTAACTGAGAAAGCAACAGCAGATGGCCCAAGTCTTTGGGGAGTGAACCAACAGTGAAGGGTCTCTCTCTTTCTCTCTCTCTCTTCATTCCTCCCATGTCTCTCCTTTCCCTGTGACTCTGACTTTCAAATAAATCAGTCTTTAAAAAGGAAGAAGAGGTTCAATCACAATAGCCACCTCTCACATGTTGAGAAGACCCACATGGGAGGACTGCCATATTGACCCATGAAAACTGAGAACATTGTCAACACCACAGAAAGTTCCATTGGACAATGCTGTGCTGGAGCATTGAGTCATTTTTGGCTTCCACACATCATCATCCACATCGCGATGAGATGACCTCCTCCAGCCTTTTTTTCAACTTTGCATTGCCTTATCTATCTTGTTACACAATGAAACTAATCACGCAAAGGGGGGAAGGAACTCTGAAAGAGAAAACACCCGAGGAGTGAAGGCAGCAGCCTGCAGTATTTCTTTTCATATTGGGGCAGGGACCGCTGTGGAGCAGAGTGGCTTGGTGGCGAAGACGCCCCCTGGTGCTTGCAGTCAGCTGAGATCCCACGTGGAGCCCCAGACCCTCCCGGATTTCGGAGCTGGGAGCTGCAGCGCCCTACTGGCTCGCTTCTCTCCTGTAGCTTTTATTCCCTCCTATTTCACGTTTCGACACATGCCAAACGTGTTTCAGTTTCCACCTGTTCTCTCCAAAGGTCACAGAGCTGCCAGCTGCTGCAAAGTCAGATTTTTCCAGACCACATTTGCATCTCTTCGCAGTTGCTGTCTTAATTGCACATAATAAAGGTATTTCGGTATAGAATAGCTGATGAGGCTGTGCAATCATAGAAGGGCCTTGCAAAAAGCTGTTTCCTTTGTCAAGAAACAACTTGCTCCAAGACAGTGGGAAGCCGTGACTCATTCTGATGCCACAAGAGTTACTATGGGAAATTTGGTTCCCTGGGAGTGGCTGTCACACCCTTTCAAGCTGTGACAACATCCAGAGCTCAGAGATTTTCAGCAACTGCCACCAATGCCTGCATTAGCAATGCATGGCGCAAGAAGACTGTGGATGCTTGTGCTTGGCTTAACAGGTATCAGCCGACTTGGTCAGATCACCTGTTTTATAAATGAAGGTTTACTGGCACATGGCTGTGCTCATTCCCTCATACAGTGTCTGAGGCTGCTTTCACACCACAATGCAGGAGTTGAGTTGTTTTAGCAGACTCCTTATGGCCTGCAACGTCTGAGATACTTTGCCGAAGAGCAGGGATCAGGGCTGTTAGTCCCATTCTCTATGGGAGGGCTTGCATAGGCCTTCTGACCCACCTGACCCAGGCTACTATCTACTCTCTGTATGACAGCTCTCATCGGATCCCTGCCTTCCCGTGCCCCTGCTTTGCCTTCTGCCGCTTTGAAACACAGCCTTGCTCAAAGCTCTTGCAAGACTTCTCAAGGAGGAGGCAAAGTTCTGAAGGTGACCTGTAGGTGGCGCTGCATCACCTGCCCACTGCGCATAGCTCTCCCTGCTGTCCCTCCCCTCCTACCCCTGCCAGCTTCAAATTACCAGGCACTGTGCCCTTCACTCAAAGGCAAGGGTACCTAGCTGGCCACCAAAAAAGCCCACCACTATGTGGCCTTGAAGCCTGCATGCAGATGCCCTTGGTATCCAGGTGTGACCAAGTGAAGGTTCCAATGAAACAGACCAAGCAAGGAGATGGTGGCACTTGTTACTGCCCATCTGGCACAGGGTGGAGGTGGGAGCTGGCCAAGAACCTTTTGTGCTTTCTCCACTCCCCAGCTTGGTATCTTGGAAATGAGAGAGTCACAAAATGGAAGATGTTTGTGTTTATTTTTTTTTCATTGTCTTTTTTTTTTAAAGATGCATTTTTTTTTTTGAAAGGCAGAGTTATAGGGGTGGGAGGGAAGTGGAGAAAGAGAAATCTTCCATCTGCTAGTTCACTCCCCAAATGGCCGCAACAGACAGGGCCAGGCCAAGCTGAAACCAAGAGCTTGCAATGCCACCTGGATCTCCCAGGTGGGTGATAGGTCCCAGGCCTCAGTCTGTCTTCTGCTCCTCTTCCCAGGAGCATTAGCAGGGAGCTGGATGGGAAGTAGAACCCCCCGGAATGGAACTGGTACTCATGTGGGATAGCAGTCAGGTTTGTGTTCCCATGCCACCTGCTTAGGAGGCTTTCCTCAGCTACCCTAAATAAAGTGGCAACGCACGCCTATCTGTCTGGCACTGTTTTGTTTTCTTGCATTGCAAACATCCCCAATGAGAACTTTATTAATGAGCTTATTATTATTCAGTGCCTGGGGTGTTTGTTGTCTTCCTAACCTCGTTAGAATATATGTTCCACGAATGTTGTGACCTTGTCAAGCTTATTTCTCACATAGCAACACTGCTTTGTGTGGCTTAGTGGGGACAGTACAGAGGCTCATGTATCTTGGATGGATGGATGGATGGATGAGGAAATGAACAGAATAGAACAGCCATTCCTAAGGACCATCTCCCTAGTTATACATAAACATTATTGGGAAAAATAGCAACTTTGGGGGTAGCTGATTGGGGAAGAGAAAGAAAATAAACAGGATGACACCTGTCAGATGATTATTTCAGCAGCTTTTAATAATACATATCCCTGACGCCAAAATGGCCCACACCCAGGGCAATGGAGCACCTCTCTGCAGGTGCACCCAGCCTGGAGGGGGCGAGACTGGGAAGCAGGTGGCAGGGCTGTGAGAACTGTTGTGTCTGCAGGAAACCCAGGGAAGGGCATGGGATTGCCCAAAGGGTCAGGGGAGGTTTGCCAAGGGAGTAGCTGGGAGCAGAGCCCAGAAGAGGCAGGCGTTCCTGGCCTTAAGAGGAGCAGGCACGGGGCCATCACTTGTGGGTCGGCGGGACCAGAGCATGAACTCAGGGCAGCAGGCAGGGTGGGGCAAGCAGAAGGCTGCGCGGCTCTGACAGTGACTAGACATGCTTGCTGTACTAGGAAGTCTGAACTCTCTCCTGCATGCAATGGGGAATAGGCAAGCGTGGTCCCAGCAGGCCAACAGCAGAATCGGATGTGGGCTTTGGCACTGCCTGAAAACAAGCTTGGCATGAAGGCCAGACTAGAGGCCATGGTGATAAATCTGTCAAGATGACCCAGGGTGGCCCGGCATCCCTACCACTGACTCCTACATGGTCATGGGAAGCAGAAAATGGCCCAAGTTTTTGGGCCTCTGCCATCTACATGGGAGGATGAATGGAGTTCCAGGCTGCTGCCTTTGGCTTGGCATAGTCCTGACTATTGTGGCCATTTGGGGCGTGAGCCAGTAGATGGAAGACCTCTCACTCAATCTCTCTGCTCTCTGCTATAACCCTGCCTTTCCGATAAACAAAATAAATATTTAATATTATATATATATATTTATTGTGTATATATATATATATATATATTCATTTATTTTTGTTGGAAAGGCAGATTTATAGAGCGGAGAGCAGAGAATCTTCCATCAACTGGTTCACTCTCCAAATGGCTGTAACACCCAGATCTGATCTGATCCAAAGCTAAGAGCCAGGAGCCAGGAACTTCTGAGTCTCCCACGTGAATGCAGGGTCTCAAGGCTTTGGGCCATCCTCCGCTGCTTTTCCAGGCCACCAGCAGTGAGCTGGATAGAAAGTGGAGCATCTGTGGCACAAACGGGCACCCATGTAGAATGCCTGCATTTGCAGGCAGAGGATTAACCAGTGCCACACCCTAACAATTAAATCTTTTCTTTTCTTTTTTTTAATATTTCAGTAACTAACCATGTGGCCTCAGACTAGCAAGTGGGAGACTGGGAAGCTGCATCCCCTTTCTTCATCCCTGCACCAGCTGGGCTACAGGAGAGGCCGTGATTCCAAGCAAGGACTTTCAAGGCCCTAGCTAAGCACCGTATTCTGCCCCTCAACATCCAGAAGGGCCTCTGGGGGATGAGGGGGGTGGGAGCCACAAACCACAGCCACAAATCTGTGCCTGTTGAGTATGTCCAAGGCCTAAGAGTCCAGCTAAAGGCAGGTGCTTGGTAGTACCCTTTGTGCATCAGTCAGGATGGTTCCCCAAGTGTTTGAGGCCTTAGCATCTGAGTGGTGACAAGCTGGCGGACTATAGGGGTGTGTGGACAGTGCAGCTGTTTTTCAGGTGACTAAGGTTGCCTTGTCCAGTTAAGAGGGGCCAAGAAAGGCAGCAGATAATTCATCCCTGGGTAACTGTATCTGCCTAAATACCAACAGTGGATGTTTTAAATTCTGAGCTCGTTCGCCTTGGCTGGCCAGTGGCACTGTCCACATAGCAGCGGTGTTCTTTCTACTTTCCCTTCCATCATCCCCCTCAGAGCACTTGCTCAGGATTCCTGGCAAGGGAAGGAGAATAGAGTGAGGTCTCCATGAGAGGGAAAGAAAACTACTTTCTTCTTAGGGGCTGAGCCGTGGGCAAAGTCTAAAGGGTTCGGCTTCCAGCACGGAGTTGCGAAAGGGCGAGACACCTCTTTTTTATTGCATACAAAGCCATGCCATATGAGGAACATTCAGTACTTGCTGAACTCAGAGAAGTTCAGAGCTGCCAGAGGGAGAGGGACAAAGAGGTAGGGGTGTGAGCAAGGCTGTATCAGAGGCCAGATAGAATGGAGCCTTGAAGGCCATGCCAAGGAGTTACACAAAGTCCCCAGTTGCAGGGTGTGACTGTCCAGCGCTGGCTGCTCCAGGCTGTTGGTACACAGGATGGGACAAAGGTTGGAGTCAGAAGTGTAGACAGGTGGGCAGCCTGGCAGAGGAGTGGGGCAGGCAGGAGGAGGCTGGGCTCCACCCAAGGTGAGCTGCCCTCCACTTCCAGCTCATCCAAGGGCCCCGCAATGGACCTGCTGATTCTCAAAGAGGAATGGAGGAGCCAGGCTATCTTCTCCTATGGATCCATTTTGCCTGTGTATGTCATGGGTTATTGCTACAAAGACTAGCTTCTGCTCGTGTTTCAAATGGATAGCTTCTCCTTCCAAGACCCAGCCCAAAGGGACAGCCTTTACGGCATAAGCTGTCCCTCTCACAGCAGAGGAAGATGAGGCCCCAGACTCTTCAGACGCTTCTGTCCTCAAACTCCTGCAACCTGGTGGCCTGGTTCACTTCCACTCACATGCTATTAGCCAGAGCAGAAGTCCTGGCCAGTCCTGAGCCAGTACACTACAAGGGATGTCCCCCACCCATATGGAGGCGCTGCCCATCACCCGGCCATCAGCAAAAGGCTAGAGATAATCAGAGACAGCAACACAGCTGGCCACACTCTGTTCTTACATGTTGCCTTCTGACATTGAAGGTGTCACAGCCGCTGGGCAGAGCCAGAGGCCAGAGAACCAGGGATGATGGATCTATAACCTGTCATCCAAAGAGCCGTTCCCAGACACACCTGCCGCGTCTCAGAATGCCTGCACTGTGAGAGTGCTCTCACTCAAGGAAAAGTGGATGTTAGCCTGCACTGCCAGCTGAGTCCAGGCTGGCTCCCAGAAGTCAACACTTCACCGTGCAAACATTTACCAATTCCCTTTCAAACCACGCATTCCTAAAATGTGCCCCAGAATCTGAAACATCTGGTTTTTCTGGGATTTTTTGAAGTCTCCTCCTGCTGCTTTGTGCACTCGGGACATGTGCCTAACCTTGGGCTCCTGCTTCATGGAGGTCCCTCCGAGATTATGGACAGAACTCAGCAATCATGTCTGTAAAATGCCCTCCCACTGATGAAGAACTGGACACTATTCCGTTAGCAGAAAGCCTTTTTGGAGCCCTTAGAGGTTTCTCTGTATGAGACTGCACTACTTCCTTTGGGGACCACAGGATAGGGTAAGAAGAAACCAGCACTGAGGCCTGCTTCAGTCTCACTTTGGGATGAAGACGGTATTGTGAAGTCATTAGCATGGTCAAGCATTGAGTCCCCCTTCTTAACTCCTACAGTTACTGAAATACATGCTCATCAGACAGGTGCCCAAACCCCTTTTTTCTTTTTTTTTAATGTTTCATTCCACAAATGGCCACAACAGCTGGAGCTGAGCCAATCTGAAGCCAGAAGCCAGGAGCTTCTTCTGGATCTCCCACCTGGGTGCAGGGTTACAAGGACTTGGGCCATCCTCCGCTCCCTTGCTAGGCCACAGGCAGGAAGCCAGCTGGGAAGTGGAGCAGCCAGGGTGTGAACTTGTGCCCATATGGGAAGCTGGCACTGCAATGTATTGGCTGGTTGAGCCATGGCGCCAGCCCTGGTTCCTCTGCAGGGTGACTTCAGGTCCAGATGACAGAGGTTTTGTTAGTGTTTGCTTTTGGAAATCACAGAGCAACCAGCTAAGTTCTAGCATTCTCTTGCCTTCCAAGAAGGGGGAAAATAGTTCTTAACTCTATAGGAAGGTGGTGAGCTACAGTGTTTGTTTATTCTTGTCAAGCTGACTGTATTTATGCCAGGGCAGTTGTTGGTGAGAACTGGGATCCCAGGAGCCTCTGCAAGGACATTCAGGCAGCCAGGTCCCCTGTCCCTGTGGAAGAGGGGTTTTAAAACATCCAAGGCACTGGGAACAGCCACTGTGCTTCATGCAACATTGTTAACAAATGGTGATCCCAAAGTTGCTAGGACTGCCAAGATCTTCTATCATTATGTTGGGGCTAGCAGGATACTGTCATAGGCCTGAAAGAAGGCTAGGTTTCAGCAAGAGGTGGCGAGGAGGGGGTGGTGTGTATGTCCAGTTGGCACGCACAGGTGCAGGTGCTGGGACAGGAAATGAGTGTAAGAAGGCAGGCCTGGGAAGCTCTGACCCTTTCTGAGCCCGGATTAGGGCAGGGCTGGGATTCCAGTCTTCAAGCAGTGAATCTGTGAATGTGAGCAGCTGTTCTGGTTTGTGTCACAAGGTGGCAGGATGGAGCCCTGAGCAAGACACAGCAGTTTAGGAAACAAAGGGCCAAGTAGTATCACCAACTGGTGTCCAAGGACAAGGCACTTCAGTGTGGGCTTTTTTCACAGAGTGGTCCCCAAAGGTACCATCTACTGAAGCAGACATTCAGTCTAGTGGTTAAGATAGCCACATACCACACCAGAGCTCCCGGGTTGCATTCCAGGACCCCCTCTTGACTCCAGTTTCCTACCATGCAGACCTGAAAGGTTGTGGTGATGATCCAAGGAATTAGGCTGCTGCTAGCCACGTGGGAGCCCTAAATGGGCTCCTGGCTCCAGCCCTGGCCAGCTTCAGCCACTGCATGCTTGTGGGTAATGAAACAGCAGATGGGAGCTCTGTGGGTTCTTCTGCCTCTCAAAAAGCACCCCCACCCACCCACTAAGCAAACTCTCTGCCCACAGGGATATATCCATCCAGTGGAACCTCCTCCTTCTAATGCACCTGCCTGGCCACTCCTCTGTTTTGTCAGCCCTACGAGCCTTTTAGTGCCACACAATCACTCACTGTGCAGAGCAATGGGCCTGTTCCGTATTGGTTATTAGGGCATTCCTTAATCCAGGCCTGAGGATTCAGGAATTCACATGGGTCTTTTGATTGTCCTTCTCCATCTGGTTCTCTTCTTCCTTCATTTGTAAGTGAATCAGAGATTTATTCGGTTCCTACCATCTGCCAGGAACTGCTCATGATTGAGGGAGGCAGAGTAGGGATGGGGGAAGCCCTCCACAGCCCCAGCTCCTGGACAGCCTTTGTTCTGGGGTTGGGGAGAGGGCTGCAGAGGGGCCTGCTTCTTCTCTTGGGACTTGAGGGCGTGCTGTGCCCAGCACACGGATGTGGAGAGGCAGAGGGTCACCCAGTACTCCCCCACCAGGGAGGCACCAGGCAGGGGCCGCGGCAGAATCAGGAGCACGGGTTGCAGAGGGTCAGCCTCTTAGGATCCTTGGAAGCTGGGAAAGATGTGGGGTGGCAGATGAACACCACCCATGGCGCCCTTGGGAACCGCAGACCTCTGAGCTGCGGGGGCCTCTGGGCAACCGCAGGGTGTGCGGTCTGATCGGAGCCTTCTGTGTCATCCTCTTCCGCACTGTTGTTTCCAGCCTGGAGGGCCATCCTACTGACTGAGAGACTGGAAGGAAAGTTCTTCCTTCTTGCTAGGAGGGCTCAGCAAAACACGATGAGCCCTGAGAGCCTCCCTTTTCCCTTAGCTGCCTGCTCCTGGGGAGTCGCAGCTCATCGCGGCCTCTCTCTCTCTCTCTCTCTCTCTCTCTCTCTCCTTCGCAGCAGGTGGTTCAGGTCCCCCCCCCCCCGCCTGGTCACGCCCTGGATGTCACCTGCCTTGCCCCGGGCTGGTTCCAAAGCGGGTGGCACAGAGCCGGCTGGTGGCTGCCACCCTTCCCATTTCTTTCAGTGATGACTGATGAAGCTGTCAGCGAGAGCGGAACTCGGCAGACGCCCCGCGTCTAGGAGAATGGGATTCCCAGCCTTCCCCACTCTGTCTTGTCGCCTGGCCAGCAGCAGGGGTGGATGCGTCAGCCCAGGCCTCACCCTCCACTCCGCTCAGGTCCTTAAGCCCCGAGGGCAGAGCCACATCCTGTCCATGGAACAGCAGAAAAGAAAGAGACTGCAAGAGGAGGAGGCTGCCTGGAGAAATTTCCCTGCCAGCCCGAATGCTTGCTGGCGGCCAGCGTGCCTGGCCAGCAAGCTTGCCGGTTTCCAGTGTCTGTCCCGGATCCTCCCCTTACCTGTGTGTGTTGGCCTTCCATGAACCTTGAACCTACATTTGTGCCTTGCTGACTCAGTCCCTGTTGCATCTTGGCCCTGCTCCCAGTGGTGCCCGTACAGCTCCCTGCGGTCAGGCTCACAGGGCTGCCACACCACCTGGCTCTTGGCTTTGCAGGGTCCTGTCTCTGACCCCAGGCCCAGGGAGCCCCCCCCCCTCTCTCTCTCTCACACACACACACACACACACCTCCCTGCCCCGCCCCAGCCCAGCCCCCCACACTGCAGCACTACAGTGAGCATGTCCTACAATGGGCACACAAGCCCCAGTCTCCTTTTACTTTCCTCAGGTCTCTGGGACTCTCTGCACCCTCATGATGTGTAGATTTCCATGTGAATGCTTTGCATTTTCCATGGACTTTCCCAAGCATTTATTTTTAATTGCTTTAAAGACTTGTTTATTATTTGAAAAAGAGATTACAGAGAGACAAGGAAGAAACTTCCAACTGCTGATTCACTCCCCCAACTGCTGATTCACTCCCCTAAATGGTCACAGCAGCTGGAACTGGCCCAGTTCGAAGCCAGGAGCCCCTTCAGGGACTCCCATGTGGGTGGTGGGTGCAAGAGCCCATGAACTTGGGCTATCCTCCACTGCCTTCCCAGGCACGTTAGCAGGGAGCTGAATTGGAATAGCCAAGATGTGAACCGGTGCTCATATGGGATGCTGGCACCATAGACTGAGGCTTAACGCACTACACTCTAGTGCCATCCCCAATTTTAATTTTAATTTATTTTATATTCTTTTTTTTTTCTTGAATAGCAGAGAAGGTAGAGAAATATCTTCTATCCACTTGTTCACTCCCTAAATTCTTTCCATGACAGCCAGGCCTGGGTCAGGACAGAGCCAGGGGACAGAGCTTCCTGCGGATGCCAGGGACACAGGCAGCTGAGGCAACACCTGCTCACTCCCAGGATGCACACCAGCAGGAGACTACACCATCTGACCCAGCAACTCTGATAGGGGATTGGGGTGTCCCAACAGCGATTAAGCCACTGTGCCACACGCCTGCACAGGGGCTGTCATCATAGTACAGCCCTCCTGTTCTCCCCTTCCCTCCGGCTCTATCTTCTGACAAGGGGGCACTTGCCCACGACTGCCAGCCTGCCCACCATTGCTCGGTGCAACCAGCAGTCACGGGGGTCTCCCTGAGCTGTTTTCGGGACCCGTACTCTCTACCCTGGGGTACTGACATCCATGACTGTACGTGACCAGACATTTCCTTCATTTCTCTTTTGGTTTCCTCTTTTTTTTTTTTTTTTTTAACCTGGCTCTCTAATTTGCTATCTTAGTTGGTACAATGTTTAAAACTTCCTATTTTTGTTTCTGTTTTTTTAAAGATAACAATTCTACTGCAACAAACCAACAACACGGAAAATGTGGGAATTCCTGCAACCAAGACCAGGGCAGGAATAGGGTGGGCCTCAATGCTGGGAAGACCAGGTCCCCCAAACTCTGCAGGCGCTCTCCTCCCCTGTCTTCCCTGCAGGTTGCAGGCTGTAGATGGCTTTCCGGGCAGATTCTGTAATCTCCCAAGGCTACGCCACCATCATCAGCCAGCCAGTCCTGATCTGGGTGAACTGTGGCTGGAACCCACAGGGGCAGCACTGGTCTGAAGAGAGAAAGAATAGGATGAGAAGACATGGCAGTGGGCACACCCAGCTCAGCAGAGCTGGACCAAGTCTTCAACACCATTTTCGCCAGCCATAAACTAATGACATTATCACAATTAGTAGACACCAGCCCAGAGGGCAAGGTGGCTGACACTGGAGCTGCGACTTCCAGAGTTTTGAACACAACAGAAATCTGCATCATGATTGCCAGGAACGCAGCGTGCCCAACAGACGCGCCAGCGGAGACTAGAGATGCAGCGATCGAAGCTTCCCTTTTACCTCTCACTGTGGGAGCTGGTGTTCCAGAGGACTGGACGAGAACCAAGAACACAAGAGGCAGTCTCCATGAGAAAGCAAAAATGTAACAGGCAGTGATGCTACCATCTTCACTGGCTTTGAAATGTGCATTTCCTTGAGAATGGTTCAGCACCGAAGGTGTGATTTGTGTTTTACTTAGATTTAATCTGCTCCCGGGAGATAGATGGGAGATCTAATTGAGAAAGCACCCTAAGGGAGATTACAGAATCTACTCGGAAAGCCTGCTCAGGAGTCCTTTAGCTGTCAGCAGCTCCAGTCATCACCAGGGGCTTGTTAATTAGCATAATGAAGTGAAAGAGGCTTTTTGTTGGTGACAGGACTGATGGTCAAAATAAGGAGATTAATGGGAGTAATATTTAGAGATGCTCTGTGCCCTTGTAGGGATGAAATGCTAGAATCCTTCACCAGGACTTGGGGCCCATGTTGTGGTGGAGTGTAGTGCCACAGTGGACCAGTTACACAGAGGCACAGTGAGTTAAGCCCATACAATGCCAGCATCCCATATGGGCGTCTTGGGTGTCATGCACACCAGTTCCAGTCCCAGCTGCTCCACTTCTGATCCAGCTCCCTGCTAATGCACTTGGAAGAGCAGCAGAAAATGACTCAAGTGGTTGGGCCCCTATACCTACATGGAACGCTTCAGGCTTACTGGGCTTTTTACCGGCCCAGCTCTAGCTGCTATGGTCACTTAGGGAGTGGACCAGAGGAAGGATGATGTCTTTTTCTCTCCATCTTCCCTCCTCTCTCCAACTCTGCTCATCCAATCAGCACATAAACCTTAAAAAAAAGATCTGTCACTTGGGCTTGATTCCTGAGTGCTGCTGGGTGCAGTGAATGCAGGAAAGTCCCAGGAACCTGACTTCATTAAAAATGGTTAGCAGAACTCTGGACAGTGCTAGCTTCATCTAAGAAGTCCAGGCAATGTCTTATCCTCCACTGAAATCACCAAGCAAGACCCCTTAGTGTTTCTTGTTTCTCTGCCTGTTTAAAAGTCTGTTTGTACCAGGAACAAAATTTAGGCAGAGCTCCCTTTTGCCCTTGCCCCTGTTAGCCTGGTAGCAAGCCTGGAATTGGGAAGACACGTGTCCTTTCCTACCTGAAGTGAGCTCCAACTTTTGCAGGGGCTGAGATGTACCTTTGTACTTCGAGGGTCTTCTGTGAGAAAAACCATTAAAAATTACAAATACAAAGTGAGCTGCAGGAGCACCCATTTATCAAAATGAGAAAAGGAATCATAGCAAATCTCAACTTCTTAAAAGTTAATAAGTGTCACCAAAAAATCCAGAAGTCACATAATATTTGTGTTAAACGAATGGCTGATGTGACTCTGTAATATATATTCTGACACTTCTTGGCTGCAGACTCTTTGAAGGCCTCTTTATGTGACAACTGTTCTGTGTTACTTCCCACAGAGAGCATAAAATAATTCAGTGCTTCCTCTAACTTGGTTGATCAAAAACTTTTGCATAGTATTAATTTTTAAAATCCATAAAATATGCAACTTCCACCGACAAGTTCACTCTCTGTAGTTCTTCCACAGGCTATATCCCATACACACAGGAATTCTGATAAACTTAGTTTTGCATAATCTCCTTTAAAAAAAAAAGGAGTGTGTCTGAGTCCATTTGGTACAACAGAATGCTGGTGCCTGGGTGACTTATAAAGGCACTTATCTCTTACTGGTCTGGAACCCAGCAAGGCCAAGGTGAAGGGTCATAGCCTGTGAGAGTCTGTCTTCTGTGTTGTGGTGTGGAGGATGGCATCACAGCGTATGAGAGCAGTGTGAGCAAACCCACCTCTCCCTCCCCTTCTAAAATAGTTCTAAACCCCATCACAGAGCCCCAGCCTCAAGAGCTCACGGGAGCCTAATTACCTCCCAAAGAATTCATCCCCAGATGCTATCAGTGTATGAATTTCCAACATGTGAAATTTTGGAAGAACACTGTCAACCATAGCAGAGTGTTTATAATTGTGCAGCCTGCTTCTCCTCACAGAATTTTAAAATACGGATATTTATGCATATATATGATCATATACAGTAATATAGAATCATACACACACACACACACACACACACATTTGAAAGGCACATCATCAGAGAGAGAGAGAGACAGGTCTTCCATCTGTTTATTCACTTCCCCAAACAGACCCAACAGCCAGGCATTAGGCAGACCAAAGTCAGGTCCCAGGAACTTGATTCCCATCTCCCCACTGGGTGGTAGGGATCCTCACAATTAGAGCATCACCTGCTGCTTCCCAGGATGCATGAGAGAGCTCGATCAGGATCCAGGACTCAAACTGACACTTTGATATGTAATGCAGGTACCCCAACATGCTGCTAAGCCTCACTGGCAAAAAGAAAAGATTGGCCACAAGGAATTCATGGCTCATCCATGAAACCTGTGACTTCAATGACTATAGCTCAAGTATCTGTCCTTTGCCACAATGATAAAGACACCTACCATGTACGTAGGCTGCTGGAGAGCCTTTCAGGGACTTGGAAGGGGCCCATTCAAGGCGAGCTGTGACAGCTGGGGGTTGTGAAGGCTGGTTAAGCCACTTCCTACAGCATTTCATCTGGGCACTGGTTCAAGTCCTGGATGTTCCACTTCTGATCCAGCTCTCTGCTAATGTGTCCAGGAAAACAACAGAAGATGGTCTCGGTCTTAGGCTCTTGCACCCAGGTGTGAGCTCTAGGTAAAGCTCCTGACTCCTGGCCTTGGCCTGCCCTGGTCCATGTCATTACAGCCATGTGGGGAGTGAACCTGTGAATGTCAGAGTGCTATCTCTCTCTCCCACCCTCATTCTCTCTCTGTAACTTAGCCTTTCAAATAAAAACAAATAAATCTTTTTTTAAAATGGTTAAAATGAGCTCTGATTGTCAGCTTCACACACTTCACATTGGTGCGTGGCCTCAGTCCAAGCTGACTTCTGAGCCTGTTGGTTATTCCAGTTGCGAAAAACTTGATTGGCTTCTGTAAGCTTGCAACAAAGGGAATAAATGAAGATTGACTTTTAAAAAAAAGTTTTATTTGTTGTCACTGGAAAGTCAGATTTATAGAGAGAAGGAGAGAAAGAGAAAAAGATCTTTCCACACACTGGTTCACTCCCCAAGTGGCTGCAACAGCTAGAGCTGAACTGAGCTGAGCTGATCCAAAGTCAGGAGCCAGGAGCTTCTTCTGGGTCTCCCACACGGGTATAGGATCCCAAGGCTTTGGGCCGTCCTCGACTGCTTTCCCAGGCCACAAGCAGGGAGCTGGATGGGAAGTGGAGCTGCCGGGATTAGAACCGGTGCCCATATGGGATCCCGGGGCGTTCAAGGTGAGGACATTAGCTGCTAGGCCACGTCGCTGGGCCCTAAATCTTTAAATTTAAAGAAAATCTTGTTATCTGAAGCAGAATATGCGCCAGACATGAAAAAGATCAGAAGTAACATAAGAAAGAATTGACAACCTTGAAGAAAATGGAACAGAAATATTCAAATTAAAGCACATGAGGGAAAAGGTTGAAATGTGAACAAAACCTCAGTGACCTATGAGGCAGAATTCCTAAAAGGAGAGAAAATCAGCAGGAATACCAAAAATATATTAAGAAAGACCAAGAACTTCCAAATTTCATCAAACACACAGCCTTACAGATCCAAAAAGTTCAATAAACACTAGGAAGAATAAACTCCATGAAACAGGAAATGAGACAAGGAGCTGAGTAAGGCTTTTTCATTATCTATAAAGTGATACATAAACAGAAGCTTTGATTAATTAAAGACACATGAGCCCTAGAGCAAAGCTCTAACAAATTGTAGGTAATGAGACAATAGCAAGAGAAAGATAAAGTACTGAAATAATTCAGTACAAAAAAAGACAGAAAAATAAAACACACTATATAAGACAAGTAAACAAATGGTTATGGACAACACAGCCATGTTGGCAAGTATATAAATATTAATGGACAAAAAGGCACGCTGCGGAACAGGAAAATCCAATGATATGCTTTCTATAAGATCTATTTTAAAAGAAAGGTACTGTAACATTTTGCATTTGGTTTGTCCCACCAAAGCCAAGATTTGATTGATGTGATGGTGCTGAGGTGAGACGAGAGATCTGTAAGAGGTGGTTAGGTCCTGGGGCTCGGTCCTCATGGAGGAATTAATGCAGTTCCCATGAGAATGTGTTAGCTATCACAGAATGGGCAGAGGTGAAGACAGCACAGCTTGCCTTGCTGTGATCCTGCTGCACCACCTGCCACAAGGCCATCACCAGAAGCCCCGACTGGACACCAATGTCCTGATCTTGGGCTTCAGGAACTGTGAACAATGTAAACGGCAAAGACTAATGACAAGAAAGCCAGAGTGGCTACTCTGATATCAGGTGAAATAGTCTTAATGACAAGAAATGATTTCAGATATAAAGAGAATTATCTCATCATTTTAAAAGGACCAATTCATTAATAATATATACATTATTCAACATAGAACTTTTAAAAGAGAACTTTTTAAAAAGAGAAACACACAGGGCCCAGCGCCATAGCCTAGTGGTTAAATCCTCATCTTGCAGACACCAGGATTCCATATGGATGCCAGTTTATGTCCCAGCTGCTCCACTTCCCTTCCAGCTCCCTGCTTGTGGCCTGGGAAAGCATTGGAGGATGGCCCAAAACCTTGGGACTCTGCACCCACGTGAGAGACCCAGAAGAAGCTCCTGGCTCCTGGTTTTGGATCAGCTCAGCTCAGTTCAGCTCTAGCTGTTGCAGCCACTTGGGGAGTGAACCAGTGTGTGGAAAGATCTTTTTCTCTTTCTCTCCTTCTCTCTGTAAATCTGACTTTCTGATAAAAATTAATTAAAAGAGAGAGAGAGAGACAACAAACACAAAAGGATAGTTGGAGATGTTAACATTCCTGTCCCAATAACTGATAGAACAGAAATGAAAATCAGTAAGTCAGTAAGAATACAAAATACTTACATAACACTATCAATCAATTAAACCTAGTTCATATTTCTAGAACATTCCACATAACAATTGTAATATGCATACTTTCTTTTTTTAAGATTTGTTTTTATTGGAAAGGCAGAGTTATTAGAGAGAAGAAGAGACAGGGAGATAATTGCACACCTTTTTTTTTAAGTGTGTGCAGGACATTTCTCTTAGGTTACACAGAACACATAATTTTTTAAGAATATTCGAATCAGGATTCAGCACAATGACTCAAGGACTAAATCTTCACCTTACAAGGGCCAGGATCCCATTTGAGCACCAGTTAGTGTCCCAGCTGTTCCACTTTCCCATCCAGCTCCCTGCTTGTGGCATGGGAAAGCAGTAGAGGATGGCCCAAAGCCTGCACCCAGGTAAGAGACTCAGAAGAAGCTCCTGGCTCCTGGCTTCAGATCAGCTCAGCTTCAGCAGTTTCAACCATCTGGGGAATACACCAGTGGAATAAAGATCATTCTGACTGTCTCTCTCCATAAATCTGATCTACCTTTCCACTAAAAATAAATAAATACGGGAAAAAAAAAAAAAACCATTTGAATCACACATGCAATGTGCTCTCTAACCAAACAACACTGAAATCAAGTTAAAAAGAAATTAACAAACCTCCAAAAAACTCTAAAATACTCCAATATTTATAAATCTAATATCACACTTCATATAGCCTATGTGGGAAACAGTGAGATATACTTTGTGATTAAGGTACCAGTTAAAGTACTCCTGAATCCCATATCAGACTAGCTGGGTCTGAGTCCCAGCACTGCCCCTCATTCCAGCTTCCTGCTAATGTGGACCCTGGAGGATGGCAGGTGATGACTGAGGTGGTGCTGTCCCAGACACCCGTGGGGAGATCTGCGTTGGATTTCCTGCTCTCTGCTTTGGCCTACTCAATCCAAACTATCGCAGGCATTTGAGGAGTGAACCAGCGGGTGCAAGCCCTCTCACTGTGTCATTCTATTTGCCTGTCTTCTTCCTGTCTCGCTGCCTCCCAAATATTCAAATAAATTAACAATAAATAAAAGAAGTAGCGGCGGGCAGAGCAGTTCAAATGCTGCCTGGATTTCTCATAACCCTTACTGGAGTGCGTTCACTCAAGTCCCAGTTCTGCTTCTGACCCCAGCTTTCTGTTAATGGACACCACGGGAAGCAGCAGGTGGGGGCTCCAGCATCTGGGCCCCTACCATCGGTGCTGAAGAACTAGGTGGAGATCCTGAAGCCCGGCTTCTGCCTGGCCCAGCTGTGCTGCTGCAGCTGGACATTTCAGGAGTGAGCCAGGGAGTGGAAGATTTCTCGGTCTCCATCATTTCTAATTAAATGAAAATAAACTAAGGCACATTTTTAAAAATGCAAAGTAGTGCCTAAAGAGAACTTGAATACTTTAATGTCAACATTAGAACAGGAAGAAGGTTTGGAAATCAATGATTTGGGAGGCTGTCTGGTGCAGTGAGTGAAGTGGCACTTGGGACACTCGCATTATCTACGCCAGAGCACTTGATTCATTCTCACTCTACTTCCGATTCCATCTTCCTGCTGCTGTGCATTTTGGGAGGCAGCAGCTGATGGCTTACGCCCTCAGATCCCTGTCACCCACATGAGAAACCAGGTTGGCTTCCAGGCTCCTGGCTTCAGTCTAAGCCAGCCCTGGCTATGGTGAGCAATTGAGAGTGAAACAACAGATGGGAGATCTCATATCTGTCTGGTTCTGTCTGTTTCTTGACTTAGTCTCTATGTGTCTTCCATCAGTAATCAAAGCTTTGGCCCTAGGAATGTTAAACAAAGACAAATTACACCTCAAATAGAGAGAAGAAAGGAAATCCACAAAACAGAAAACAGGAAACAGTAAAGAAAATCCTAAACTATGAAAGTTCAGCCTTTGAACAAAACAGTAAGTAAACTTCTATTATGGTAAATGACTAAAAGGTAAGAACAGGGACCAGTGCTGTGGCGTAGTAGGCTAAGCCTCACCTTGGCCCTAGCATCTCTATGGGCACTAGTTTGTGTCCCGGCTGCTCTACTGCTGACCCAGCTCCCTGATGGGAAAGCAGCGGAGGATGTCTTAAGTCCTTAGGTCCTCGCAGTCACATGGGAGACCAGGAAGAAGATCCTGATTCCTGGCTTCACATTGGCTCAGCTCTGGCCGTTGGGGTGTGAACCAGCAGATCGAGGCTCTCCTTCTCTCTCTCCCTGTTTCCCCCTGTCTCTGTGTAATTCTGCTATTCAAATAACAATAAAAGAAATCTTTTTTTAAAGGCAAGAAATTAATATTAACAACAAAAAAGGAACTATCACCACAAAATTTACACACATTCATAAAAGAGAAGGAAATATTACAGATCACCCCATGATTTTGGGGGAAATGAGCGATTCCTTTCAAAATACAAATAGGCGAAGTAAACATGAAAAGAAGAAAAGAAATCTGAAAAACCCTGTATGTATTAAATAAATTGGACTCATAGTTAAAAATCTCCTGACAAAGCAAATATAAGGCATAGATAGGTTATTTGATGAATCGATTCAAACATTAAAGGAAGAAAACAAAATCTTACCAGAAATAGAAGGAAATAAAACAGTCCCAGCTCATTTTATGACATTATCATTACTCTGACATCAAAATCAGGCAAAAATATTCAAAGAAAAATCACAGAACACCATTTCTCATGAACACAGACCAAAATATTTTTAAATTTAAGCATTTGTTTGAAAGGGTGGGGAAAGAAATTGATTTTCCATTCACTTGTCCACTCCTCAGATGCCCACAGCAGCCAGGGAATGACAAGCCTGAAACTGCACCTGGGTCTCCCACACAGTGACAGGACCCAAGCACTTAAACCAACATCCGCTGCCTCCCCAAGCGCATTAGCAGGAAGCTGGTTCAGAAACAGATCTGCCACTTGATCCCTCACGCTTCCAAGTAGTGCCTTACCCAGCTACGCCACCATGCCCACAACTTAGGTCAAAAATCTTTGACAAAATATTTGCAAAAAAGAGACCTGGCATTGTAGTTTAGCAACTAAAGTCCTCGCCTTGAACACACTGGGATCCTATATGGGTGCTGGTTCTAATCCCAGCAGTCCCGCTTCCCAACCAGCTCCCTGCTTATGGCCTGGGAAAGCAGTCAAGGACAGCCCAAAGCCTTGGGACCCTGCACCTGCATGGGAAACCTGAAAGAGGCTCTAGGCTCCTGGGTTCGGATCGGCTCAGCTCCAGCCGTTGTGGCTACTTGGGGAGTGAATCATCGGATGGAAGATCTTCCTTTCTGTCTCTCCTCCTCTCTGTGTATCTGACTTTGCAATAAAAATAAACACGTATTTTAAAAATATGTTTTTGCAAAAAGAATCCAGAGATTGGATTAAAATAATAATACATAATGACTGAATGGATGCCTTACAGGAGTGATTAATTTAACATTTGAGAATTAATCAGTGTGATTCAATAATTAAGAGACTAAAAGCATTATTTGATGAAATTTGATACTGGTCATGATTTTTTTTACTTTATTATTATTTTTTAAAGATACATTTATTTATTTAACAATTGGTTACAGAGAGAGAGGGAGAGCCAAGAAAAGAGACCTTCGATCCACTGGATCATTGCTCCTGCCTCCTGACTTCAACCTGACCCAGCCCCAGCTGTTGTGATCAGGAAGCAGGAGCCACACCCAGGTTTCCCATTTTGGTGCAGAAGCCCAAGCACTTTGGCCAATTCTACTGCTTTCTCAAGGCCACTACTGGAACTATTTCCAGCCCAATCTTGTGTGTGCTGGCAGGTGCTTTGGTCCAGCTTGGCATGGCCCACCCCCAGTCTTAGCTCTCATTGGTGGGTATTATAGCCTGGCCCTGCTCAGTGTGGTCCACACCCCATCTTGGCTCTTGTGTGTGCCGACAGAGGCTGTAGTCAGGCCCAGCCTGGCTTGTCTCCAGACCTGGACCACACACATGCCAATGAGTCTTGTCTGGCCTAGCCTGCCACTAGCCCCAGATGTTGTGCTCTCCAACAGTAGCTGTGACCTGGCAAGGGAGTTCCCCAAGTTCCCCTACCAGGCCTGTTTCCAGCCCGGATCTTACCCATGCAGGAGGGTGCTGTGACCCTGTTTGGCACCATCTTCCGTTAGTCTCAGCCTTTGTATGTACAAGCAGTTCCTGCAGCCTTGCTTAGCCTGGCCTCCTCCTAGTCTGGGTTCCCATGAGTGTTGGTGAATTCTGTGGTCCAGTCTGGCTTGGCCTGTTACCACCTCCCACTCTTATGCAATCTGACAGGTGCTGCAGTCTTGCAGGGATGAACCCATAAATTCCCTGGTTCTCTCATGTACTGGTGGGTGTTGTGGACAATTGATGTGGCCCAAGTCCTACCCCAAAACTAGCTGATGGGTACTGTGGCCTAGTCCTACCAGGCCAGCCCCTCAGGCCCAGCTTTTGCATGGACCTCCAGGTGGCAGGCAATGTTATTTAGCCCAGCCCAGTTCTCCCGTATGGACAGCTGCAGGAACTTTGGGGACCCACCTCATAAGTTGCAGCTCCCACTGGTGAGTGCAGTAACTGGTACTGGGGGCAAGCCAGGATGGGCAAGGCTGAATCACCCATTGATAAGCATGTGGGCTGGTCTGGGGCCGTGTCAGACTGAGCTAGGCCATAGCACCCTCCAGTACACATGAGAACCAGGTCTGAGAGTGGGCCAGGCTGGACTAGATAGCTGCACCTACCAACATGAGCTGGGACTAGGGACACGCCGGGCTGAATTAGGCTGTAGTACCTGCTGGCAGATGCTGAGACTGGGGACAGGCTGTCTCAGTCTGGGCCGTAGCACCTGCCTGAAATGTACAAGACCCAGGGCTAGGAACAGCCCTGGTAGGGGAACTTCAGGCACACCCCAACTGGGCCACTGCTTCCACAGATAAGCACGAGAGTTGAGACTGGGTGCTGTCTAGTCCAGGCAGGGCTGCAGCACCCATCAGCTGGCATGTGGCTTGGTCTGGGGGCAGGTCATGCTCGACTAGGCTGCCATACCTGCTGGCACTCGTGAGAACCAGAATATGTGCAGGCTGGCTGGGCTAGACCACAGCACCAGTTGACAAGTGCTGGACTTGGGAGCATGTCATGTCAGGCTATACCACAATACCCCCTGGCAAGTGCAAGATCCTGGGCTGGGAATGGGCCTGGTAAGGGAATTGTGGGCACTTCCCTGCTAGGTTATAGCTTCTACTGAGCATGAGAGCAAGGGCGGGTCAGATTGGACTAGATGGCGGCACACGCTAGCATAGGTATAGACTGGTTCGGGGGACTGATTAGGCTGAGCCAAACCACAGCACCTATGGGTGTGTACAAGAGCTGGATAGGATATCGGTTGGACTGGGCTAGACAGCAGCACATGCTGGCAGGCACAAAAACTGGGAGTGGTTGGTTCACATGAGAGAGGACGCTGGGAGCAGACCTAACCAAGAAGCTATGTCTACTGGTAAATGTGATGGCTGGTGTGGCTCACGAACAAAAGCTGACCCTGCACTGACTGGTGCACCGAGAGTCAAGTCTGAGGTCACCCCAGGCAAGGTTTCTTGGAGAATTCCACATGCAATTGCTGAACTCAAAAAGTGGCCATTTAGATTGTCAACAACAACACAATAAAATAGATTATAAAAAAATAAAAATAATAAAAAAAAGTGGCCATTTAAAAAAAAAAAACTGGCTATGGGAAAAATCAGAATATATGTATCCAACCTTGGAGTGTGTGTATTGGAACTGGTTCTCCTTAGTTGCTGATGCCTGTACAATGAACACCATGCCCAGATGCACACAGGGGACATGATATCCAGCTCATTTAGGCCAGCAGAGGATGAAAAGTAGAAAATGTTGGACAACTCTCCTGACCAAGCTATGCAGCAAGTGCCTGGATCTGTGTATGTACTAAGGTGGGCTTGACAGTGCAATGAAGTAGATTATGTTTCAGAGCTATTAAAACCAACCAAGTAACGTTCTTGGAGCATTCTTCACCACATTTGGGATCTCTCAGGCATCATTGAATGACTGTCCCCCATAGCTGGGAGCTGATGTAGCCTGACAACAAGAGCAAAGAGCAGCCCCCTTCCCTTCCCTCTCTGAAGACACAGGAGAAAAAAAAAAAAGAAAAAAACCTGAAACTTCCCTCCCACCCACCTTCCTCAACACCTCGACCCTCCCCACCCTAATCGGAGGCACACAGGGACATACATCCCTCTCAACTATGCAAACAATATTAAAAATAAAATTAAAAATCAAAAGATTGATTCATTTGACAAGCAAAATGACAGAGAAAAATCCATCCTCCCTCCTCTGGTTTCATTCTCCAAATGGCTGCAGCCCACACGGCTGGCCAGACTGAAACCAGGAGACTAGAGCTCCGTGTGCTCTCCCACATAGATGACAGGAGTGCAAGTACATAGGTCACCACCTGCTGCTTTCCCAGGTGCATTAGCAGGAATCTGGATAAGAAGCACAACAGTGGGGACCAGAGCCAGCATTCATAGGGAATGTTGGTATTGCAAGTGGCAGCTTAACTCATTGTCGCATCAATCCCCATGATTTCTTACTGTAAATTACACCCATACTACACTGATTATTGTGTTTGAAGTATTGAAAATATTGTGGCAAAATTTGTAAAACTATGTGAACTTCAGACACTACAAAACCTGAATCTATGCCTAGGACTGAAACAAAACAAGGAGGAACTGGAGTAAAAATGAAGTTATTCGGGCAAATTTAATGAAATAATAAATAATATTCAATCCAACATCAAGAACATTTAAGTTTCTGATCATACAAAACAAATAAACCCTTCTAAACATCCATTTGATAGGAATATATTTTCTCTTTTTTTAAAGATTCATTTATTTTTATTGGAAAGGCAGATATACAGAGAGAAGCAAAGACAGAAAGAAAGATCTTCCATTGGCTGGTTCATGCCTCAAGGCTGCAATAGCCAGAGTTGAGCCAATCCAAAGCCAGGAGCCAAGAGCTTCTTGTGGGTCTTCTATGCGGGTCAGGTGCAGGATCCCAAGGTTTTGGGCTGTTCTCCACTGCTTTCCTAGGCCACAGCAGGGAGCTGGATGAGAAGTGGATCAGCTGGGACATGAATTAGCCCCGTTATGGAATCCTGACACATGGAAGCCAAGAATTTAACCACTGAGCCATCATGCTGAGCCCTATAACAAATTTCTCTAAAAAGCAAATCTCTGTAGTTCAAGTTTTATTATATCTGTACAGTTGAATCAAACACTTTGTGGAAATAATTTTCTGCTGACAGGGATTGTAAGGCAAAAAGAGTTTATTCTTTTACCAACACAATATTGATGTCTCCACCAATGAAGTAAGACATGAAAAAATAAACAAATATGAAATATTAAGGCATGAAAAGGTAGCTAACCAAAGGCTTCCCAATTGGGAAAACAAAAGCTAAACTTTTTTTTATTCACATAAGACATGATTATCTGTCTAGAAAATGCTAGCAAAGCTACAAATAAAGGCTACTCCATGAATGAGTGAAATTAATAATGTTGCAGAATATACAATAAATAAAAAATATTGTTTTCTTGTATTCTAGCAGCAAATTATTGGAAAATAACATTTAAAGAGCCATTTACCACAGAATCAAAAGCACAAAATAGGGGCCAGGACAGTGGCGCATCAAGCTAAACCTCTGCCTTGCAGCTCTGGCAAACCATGTGGGTGCCGGTTCTAGTCCCAGCTACTCCACTTCCCATTCAGTTCCATGCTTATAGCCTGGGAAAGCGGTAAAGATGACTCAAGTCCTTGGGCATCATGTGGAAACTCCTGGCTCCTGGTTTCACATTGGCTCAGCTCCTGCAAAATGAATCAGCATATGAAAGATTTCTGTCTCCTCTCTCTGCAAAGCTGCCTTTCAAGTAAATTTAAAATATATATGAAATTTTGAAAAATGAAACAACTAAACATGTACAGGTCTAGAAAAACCATAAAGAACCTGCTGCAAGAAACTAAAGAAGATCTAAAAAAATTGAACATTTTTGCTAATGGGGAAACTCAAGATTGTTACACTATCAGTTCTTCTCACATTGATCTATAGATCAATGCAATCCCAAAAGACACTTTTGGAAGCAATTAGTATGCTGAGCCTATAATTTACAGGAAATGCAGAGAACATATGCTAACGAAAACAATTTAGAAGAGAAGTTCAAAATTAGAGTACCTAAACTAACCAATTTCCAGACTTCATTCAAAGCAACAGTAATTAAGACGTGACTGTTTTCTCACTGCAATGACTGAGTTGAGTCTTTGCAACTGGGACCACGTAACCCACAGGCCTAAAATATTTACTATCCTTTCATACTGAGTTTGCTAACCTCTGTGATAGATGAGGCTTATATGTGAGTCACTTCTATGTGCAAATCCTGCCCCAGCAGATTTTACTCTCTTTCGTTGCTACTCCCTATAGCCAATTAAGATGCAGATGAGTGAAAATGATGTTAGGAACTGGCACAGTGGTTCAATAGGCTAGCCTTCCACCTGCAGCTCCAGAACCCATATGGGTGCCAGTGCCAGTCTCGTCTGTTCCTCTTCTGATCCGGCTCCTGTCTTATGGCCTGGGAAAGCAGCAGAAGATGGCTCAGGTCCGTGGGACCCTGCATCCACGTGGGAGACCCAGAGGAAGCTTCTGGCTCCTGGGTTTGGATCAGCTTAGTTCCAGTTGTTGTGACCATTTAGGGAGTGAACGAGCAGATAGGAAGTTCTCTCTCTGTTTCTCCTCTCTCTGTAATCTGCCTTTCAGTTAAAAATAAATAAATCTTTTTTTAAAAAAACAATTTTTAACTTCTTATTTAAGAATATATGAATTTCTGGGCCTGGCACCATAACCTAGTGACTAACTCCTCACCTTCGATGCACCAAGATCCCATACGGGGGCCAGTTCATGGCCTCGCTGCTCCACTTCCCATCCAGCTCCCTGCTTGTGGCCTGGGAAAGCAGTTGAGGATGACCCAAAGCCTTGGGACCCTGCACCAGCGTGGGAGACCCAGGAGAAGCTCCTGGTTCCTGGCTTCAAATCAGCTCAGCTCCGGCTGTTGCAGCAGCTGGGGAGTGAACCAGTGGACAGATGATCTTCCTCTCTGTATCGCCTTCTCTCTGCATATGTGCTTTTCCAATAAAGATAAAACATATATTTTTAAAAAAAGAATATTTGAGTAGCTCAAAAAGTATGGTGCTTTCTAATTAATATTTCACTTGCAATAGCCCTTGTAACTGCTCACAAAACCTTGGTTGCAAATCAGTCCTACTAAGGTGAGGATCATTTACATACTAAATTTGCATAATGTGTAAGTATGTAGATGAGGCATTTATAAGTTTATTTGACCCAGTTTGTAAATGAGGGGGTTGATTGGCAACCACATCTGATAGAATCTACTAAAGTTACGGATGGAAAGATTAGGAAAAACAGACTGCAGGCCTAGTGCGATGAATAGGTCCAGATTAGTGGTGGATTGGATATAGGGAATGAAGACAAGAATGCACTGAAAAAAATCCTGTGAGGCTTGTGAAATCTGGGTTCTTAGACGCGGTTGCCTTTGATCTGGTAGGAAAAATGTGAAGAAATACTAAGAAATACTAATTTGCTCAAAGCACTGCTTTTCAATTCAGTAAAGTACAAGTTGCTTATTCATTTTGATAGAATTCAGATTCTGACTCAGTGGATTAGGGGGTGACTCAATGGGTTGGACCATAAGACTCATGATTTCTGTATTCCCCCCAAATCCTTAGGTGATTCCAACATATGATTGGTTCAGAGACCACAGCTTAAATAGAAAGACATGCAAGTGACTAATGGAACCACAAACATAGATTTCTTCTGGAAGTCCTTGAGGAACCTCAGCATCAAAATCTCAACCATTTGTTCATGGCTCATTGTTACTAAAAACTGTGTGAGCTTGCAAGCCAAATGGCCTATGTGTCCTTTAGCACTGATGAGCTCCAATTCTCATGAATCAAGTCTGGTTATCTCACAGATGGTTCCAAGTAATTAAGTGGATGCTTACCTTAATTGCTGGACAGGAGAAGAGCCAGGCATGGGCTGTCCAGTTGGGATAGGTAGGGAATGTGCGGTATTTCCCCCTCACCTTGCATGCTATTGTGAATTGCCCCTTCTCAAGCTATTGTGGACTGCCCCTATAAAAACCCTGTGACTGTGCTGTTCCGGGCTGCGCTCCAGTAAGGGGTGTTGGTCCCAGCTGGAGGGTCGGCTGGCCGGCCAATTGGTCAGTCAGTTGCCTGCTCTCAACATGCTGAGCTTGAATAAAGCGCCTTTGTGTGCTTGCATTGACTTCAGATTCCTGGGTACAACATCCCAAGGGGTGGGGTGAGGGGTGCTTTTTTGTGTTGGAAGGAGGTAGTCTATTGGTCTCCTCCAGGACTGAGATGCAAGAGGCCTACAATCTCAAAGAAAGTCTCAATGCAAGGTAAGGAAGGATCCAGAACAGTCAACAAGGCAAGATAAGAGCTGTCAGGGAAACAGAATCAGAAGAATCTAGTGTCACCAAGGAATCCAATGGAAGACTGATTTTTATAGATAAGAGCAGTGGGCTCCAACATGTAATCCATTCATCACACCCTCTTCCTCAGCCCTGTTTCATTGCTTCATTTTCTCCTTTTTTTTCCAGCTCCCTCTAAGCTATTACTTTATTTTCTGTCCAAAGCTCCCAGCAACCCCAAACAATGAGCCTTTCTTTCTAGGAAGAAACTTACATTGATAACAAAACAACCACAAGAACTGTTCTGCTTTGTATCTCATCCCAGCTGAGTTGATCATGAATTTCTTCTCTAGGATTTGTTGTGCCGGATTTTGAAATCCCCAGATAATCATCAAGTCTGAAGTCGGTGCTAAGGCATAAAGGTGGCTTATTCAGACTAACCTAGGTCTCCCAGCCACCTCCCCCAGCCCAGCATGGCTGGGCGGGGGAGGGTCAGCCGCTGCAAGATCCTCAAGGAAGGCAAAAAGAGAGCACGCCAACCAGAGAGAGAGAGCGAGAGAGCTCAAGCCCCCCAATTTTTATACATTTTAGGCTATTAATTTATACAGTCATGATTTAGCAGGCTTCTATTGGTGGGTTTGAAACAAGCAACTTTCAAAAAGTACAACTCAATGAGCTATAGGGTGGTGGATCTTATCTAACACCAGGTACCTCCTTCCTGAGGAGTGGTCTGCCTACGTGACCTGCCAGGTGTCCTGCCAGGTGTCACGTAGACTATCAGGCCTGGAGTTCACACAGCCCTCAACACCAAGTACCTCCTTCCTGAGGAGTGGTCTGCCTAGTGACCTGCCAGGTGTCCTGCCGGGTGTCACGTAGACTATCAGGCCTAGAGTTCACACAGCCCCCAACACCAGGTACCTCCTTCCTGAGGAGTGGTCTGCCTAGTGACCTGCCAGGTGTCCTGCTGGGTGTCACGTAGACTATCAGGCCTGGAGTTCACACAGCCCCCAGCCAAGCCATTAAGGCAGAATCACAAAAGGCAGAAAACATCCAGGTTCTTCAGATTATTCAAAGTAAAACTCTATAGTGGCAAAAATCATCAGGCACAAAATCCACAAGCTGTTGGCAGCCATGTTAGAGATTCGCACTGAGAAAAAAAAAATAAAGACAGGTGATGGAACAGAGCCCTGGCAAGACTCCAGTCATTGTCCCAGCTGTTTCCAAGCCCAGCTCCATCCCTTTCATTCCCATGCTTTGGTTACTCAACACCTCCTTCTGTGACCCAGAAAACTTCCCTTATTGCCTAACTATGTCTGAGTCGCTTGCAACTGAATCCTCGCTAATACCTGGCAAACCTCTACCCAACACATTGTCCCTTAAACACAACCTCAAAGTTCTGCATCCTGTGGACTGCAGCCTCCTTGGATATTTCTGTAGAATGACACCAGGCCAAAAACAGCTGCCTGGCAAGCACCATAAACCTCAGTGCTGGTCCTAGTGGACGTTAATGTGTCACTGAACTCCCATGTACCAAATCAATGTGTTCCTGGCAAAAGCCAAAAAGAGCCCACCGAAGTCTCATCTTTGGCACACTGGGGCCTCCACTGGCAGATTGCTGAGACCCTGAGGGCAAGACTTGATTTGCATAACTATTTGCAATGCACAATTTCCTTTGTATTCAGTTAGACTAAATTGAATTCGTTTTGGAATTCTCATAGTTATTGACTGTTGACTCCTCCCTGCACCCCTTCACACCATAGGTACCTTCCCCCAAACTGAAAGTCATTTTCATTTTTAGGTCCCTGGGTGCCTCAGATCCCAGGTGAGGTTTTAATCTCTCTGTAGATCTGTAAGATCTGTAAATTAACTTCTTAACTGCTTGGAAATGTTAAAAAAAAATTTAAGTCTGATGTCTGTAGAAATGCCAACATTGTTAGAATTTCCCACTCCCTCCCCCAACCTCCAATGCACAGCAAGCGTGCACACACACACACATGCAAGCACACACATGCACAGGCCTACCTCTCACCACCCCTTCTGCAGACAGAAATGCTGGCATTCGTAAGCTGTCACTGTGAGGAAGACAGCAGCTGTGTTATTCTCTGATTTATAGAACAGATTTGCATTTCCTTGCCTTTGAAGCTTGCCTATAATCTGCCACATAAATATTTGAAAGACAGGATGGTAGTAACAGACCTAAGCAGCTTAATCGAACACTTGGCAGGTAGAGAACTTGGGCTGGTGTTCATTTCAAACTCCCCCATTGCCCCAGGCCTTTCGGGGTATATGTGTGTTTGTGTGTGTGTGTGTGTGTGTGTGTACAAAATTGAAACCCAGTCCAACAGTCAAAATCCCCCTTGAAGGAGAAGTCAGAAGAATGCCTGTCAATGTTCGGTCTCCTGGGCCAAAAGCCTGGCCCATCTGCTTAAGCTCTACTGCAGGGAGCACATTCTGGAAGCTCCCATAAGCTGATGACCTGAGCCCTGACCTCTCCCACAGCAGCCTATCCTGGAGATGAATCGGAACTCTAGCAGTCCCCAGAGAACCAGGTGGCCCTGCTAGGTGAGCAGTGAAACATTGAACTTTCTAAGCATCTACCCTTCACCCAGCACAGCTTTCCCCAAAATGCAGTGCTGAGAGTTCTTCTGGGGTTCCTAGTTGGTTCATAATAGTTGGCTGTTGTCACGATGCTCTGCAGTCCACAATAAGCTTGTAGTCCTATAGTCAAAGCAACAACCTAAGGCCATGTGGCCTAATTATTTCAGCAGAAAATAGGCGCTTTTATGGTAAGATACTATAAAATAAGCAAAAAATGGAGAAGTGTGCCCTTATCTGATTCAATCAATGTATGCTTAGGTGGAGGAAGATTAACTGTGATGGTCAACGTAATGGTGTCAACTTGAGCAAATTCAGAAATACATAGACACCCAGAAAAGTATTATTTGGGATGTGTTTGTGAGGGTGCTTGTTTAGAATGTGAGTCTGCTGGATGAGGTGGGAGGATCTGCCCTCAAGGTGCATAGCACCATCACTTGGCAGGGTCTGGAGAAACTAAATACAGGGGAAGAAGGAAATTGCTCTCCTGCTCTCAGAGATGGGAGTCGCTTGACACCTGCCTTGGACATCAGCTTCCAGCCTTTGGACTCCAGGACCTACCAACAGCCCTCTTGCTGACACTCTACCTTTTGCTCTCCAATCAGGGTGGCACCCTTAACTTCCGTGGTTCTGAGGCACTTGAACTAGAAGTAGGTCAATGCTTGTGGCACCCCGCAGTCTTCAGTGAACAGATGAGACTTTGTGGGCCTTCTCAGCTGCCATAATCCCTGCAATTAATTCCTCTAAACAATGCTCTTTTATATCACTCACTTTGTAGAATAGAACCCTGATTGAGCTACCAGCCAAGAATGCCAGTCATAACCTGTACCCCTTATCAGCTGCCACACCAGGTGGAGGGGGGATGGCAACAAGGAGAAACAGATCCATTATAAACCCCACAAGGTGACCAGACACCCTAGGCAGAAGTCAGGAAATGAGGTAAGTCCAGCCCTGCCATGCATGCTGAGGTCCTTGGCCTTGGGTCAATAACTTTACCTCTTTGGGCCTCCACTTTCTCATTTGCAAAATGACACAGTTGCACCAATAACCTCTAAACTCCATTTCATGCTAATATTCTATGGCAGACTGTGACAGAAAACCACAATTTAAATTTGACTGGCTAGGCTACTTTTCCCATCTCCTCCCAGACAGTTGGCTTTCTGGAATTACAGGGTAAGAACTCTGCTACGTCCAGCTCTGGGGTCCCCAAAGGCATGCACAACTTGGAATGGGGAGGCAGGAAGCAGCTGACAAAAGTCAGACAGGAAATCCAACCTTAAGGACAAAAAGGCAGCCATCAGAGAGAGCAGTGCAATCACACATCAGGAAACAAGGCCTTGCCATGGGATACGGTGGCCTCTCCTACAACCAGCTGCCCTGGAGGCACCCAGACCAACCACTCAGTCCTTCGGATACCAAATATCTCTGCTCTGTGGCCTTATCCTGCTGTTGTGCTTATTTGCCAGGGAACTGTTTGCCTGCTTAGCCTTCTGAGCAAACTGCCAAGAGCCAAAGGTCCCCAAATGTAAAAGCTCTCTGCAGACTGGATGCAGCCATCTCTAGACACTTCCATAAGAATCAGGGGTACAAGACACACTGAGCAGGGCTGGTGTCGCAGGGTGGCACGCCAGAGAGTGGATTTCTGTGTTGATGCTATTTCATGGAGCCACACAAAAGCCTCAGGGGAAGACAAGACTGAACATGAATCTGGAGTGTCCTTGTGGAGAGGGAGAAAAGAAGCCCAGTTTCCAGGGGATGCGCAGTGAAGGTGCCTGATGCCCCTGCTGGCAGAGGAGGAATGAGGAGCACCTCAGAGCTCTTGGACCTGGCCAGGCTGGGACAGGTTCGCTGCAGGTAAGGAAGCCAATACTCCCTAGAACAGAGTGAGGTCTGGGCACCCAGTGCATCACTCAGCACTTGGGCTCACCCTGAAGCCAAGCCACAGGAAGGTGACAGGAGTCACCACAGCTTAGCTAGAAATGCCAGTCCCTGTCTCCTCGGAGGACAAGGCGCCCCACTGGGCAGGGTGTTGCCAGCTTTATGATGCCACATGGGAGCAGCTGGGACGGCCCTGGCACAGCAGGGCAGCCTGGAGGCATGGGGCAGGACTGTTGGCACTGGTAAAAGAAGCTCCATCAGTACCTTAACTGATGTCTTTTTATGCCTCTGGGTAGACAGGACCCACAAATTAGCTGATACACCCACAATCCTTTGATCCCATTCAAAACCATGGGACCTTCTCTCCTCCCAGGGCTGTATGGTCTCCATGTCTGTGTGACCTGGATGGAGCAGCAAGTTCAGGCAGGAGAGGCTCCTGGGAGTGAGAGTTGTGGTTGGTGATGTGTTCACAGCAGCCTGGGGCCAAGAACAGCCCAGAGTCAGTCTGGGCTGACTTTGTCCCAGCCATACTGCCTCCTCAGACCGTTCCAGAGCCTTTGCACTTACCCATTCTCCAGAGAACCCCGGATCTTCATCAGGCTTGCCACCACCCACACAATGTGATGCAGTTTCTTCTCAGGTGCCTTCCCTGACCTACTCTGGGGTCACCTGCCCCTGAGAATGCTCTGCAGGGTTCCTTTCAGATGCTAGCAGAAGTCTGGAATCTTCTAGTGGGTTTGTTGACATGTTTACAATCTCTCTCCCCACGGGAATTCTGGCTCCTTACAAGGGAAGAGTGTTGAGTTTCCCTAGCACCAAGCTTGGGATGTGACAGATGCTTAATGTACGTCTGTGGCCTGAATGAACAAATGAATGAATGCTCATGGCAACTGCTTATCCAGGATTACTTTCTCCCTCCTGCTTCTCCCTTCCTATAAAACTCCAGCTTGCCCCAACAGTATGACCATGTACTTCCATAAGTTGTCCTGGAAGTACCCTTTTCTGGCAGCTGGCTTCAGACAGGACCTGTGACAGAACTCCAGCCAGAAACACGAGGAATTGCATACCAGATGGGGTTGTGCAAAGATTCCCTCCTTCACAGAAAAAAGCACCACCACTGTCATTTGAGCTGCACGTTCTGCCTGGGACACCTGAGTCTGCTGCCTGAACTGAGTCACTGAGAAGAAACTCAATCTGGTAAGAAACTGGGTCCTCCACCACCCTGTTGAGGAACTAAGTTGATCATCGTTGGGATGCCCACACCTGCAGTCTTTCTAGGACGGAGCCATTGTGAGCTGCATCTGAACCCTGGGTGTTGTGCCACATGCAGAACTCAGTTCTGGTGGCTCACACTAGCCTGCTGGCTGGAGCACTGGCTCTTAACCACTAGGTCTCATGTCAGGCAAATGTAAATGAATGAACTAATTCCTTCCTTCACGCACGCTTGCTGCAAGCTTCATTGAGGATATCTGCATATGTGGCACTGTGTTGGAAAGAGTGAGTGAGTCTGGGAGCTCAGAGGGAGGAGGACTGTGAACAGAGAAGAAAGACCCAGAGTGAGCACGCCATACAGAAGAGTGTTAAAGGGGTCCTGGTAACAGCTAAGAACAGAAGAAATGTGTGTTCAAACTGGCAGGCAACAGTGGAACTGAGCTGTTCACAGGGAAGGCTTCATCTGGGCAGGAAGCAGGAGTCACCTGGCTGGACAGGATGGCAGAAGGAATGACTACATCCTGTGTCACAGAGGAAAGGGGGACCGCTCGTACAGTGCTGAGCTATGTAATTTTATAACACATTTCCTCCATCAAATCCTTACAACTCACATGCAAGATAAATGCTGTCATCCCATTTTATGATATGGAGACTGAGACTCTGAAGTGGCTTTAACCAAGGTCAAAGAACCAGAAAATGGTAAGCCAGGTCTTGAACTCAGACTGTCTGATTGAGGAACCTATATTCTTCAACTGTTAAAATGTTCAGTTGAGGGCCCAGCATGATCGCTCAGAGGCTAAATTCTTGCTCTGCAACTGCCGGGATCCCATGTGGACAGTGATTCCTATCCTGGCTGCTCTGTTTCCCATTCAGATCCCAGCTTCTGTCTTGGGAAAGCAGTAGAGGACAGGCTGAAGCCTTGGGACCCTGCACCCGTATGGGAGACCCAGAAAGACCTCCTGACTCCTGGCTTCTGATAGGTTCAGTACCAGCTTTTGCAGCCAACTGGGGAGTGAACCAGCAGACAGAACATCTTTGTCTGCCCTTTTCTCTATACATCTGACTTTCCAATAAAAAAATAAACAAATAAAATATTTTTTAATGTTCATTTGAGAGGGAGAGAGAGAGAAAGAACTCCCATCTACTGGTTGCTCCCCAGACACCAGTGACTGGGCTGGGGCTGAAGTCATTTGGGAGCACAATCTGGGTCTTCAATGTGGGTGGTAGGGGCCCAACTTCTTGAGCCATCATCTGGCATCCTCCAGGGTCTGTATTACTGGGAAGCTAATACAAAGGCAGGGATTTATTAATTATTAATAATAAGAGGCAGGGGTTGGAACCAACTATAGGACCCAGGCATTCGGATGTATGACACAGATGTCTTAATCAGTGCCTTAACCACTGGGCCAAATGCCTGTCTATCCTGGGACCCATATACACTGTGTCTCTCCAGCACTTTTCCCTTTAAGGGAACTACTTGCCTGTGGATTGTCCCAAAAGTGGTCCCTTTATGGGAACTACTTGCCTGTGGATTGTCCCAAAAGTGATCCCTTTAAGGGAACTACCTGCCTGTGGATTATCCCAAAAGTGGTCCGTTTAAGGTTCGGACCTGTGGATTGGCACAGTGATTTTCGTAAGAGAGCATACCCTGTGAGCCAGAGAAAGAATGCAGGCAGGTAGGGAGCATGCTCTGGGAGGGGCAACAGCAAGGTGTGGGTGACGGTGGCATGTGCAGAGCAGGGAGCATGTGGAGGACCTGGAAGTCCCAGCTCCCTTCCAACATCGTGCGCTTGACATTGAATGCTACGTTTAGAGTTGCTATAGCCTCATCACCATTGCTTTTTAAACCACTCTTACAGTTAAATATTATCCTGAAAATTCACCAGCCCACAAATTTTCGTTAATCTACCTGCCACAGATATTGTCCAGATGGCAAAATAAATAAAATCCACCTGTAGTTGTAATGAGTTTCCCTGAAATTGTAACTGGCCCCTGAACCCCCTGGGGACCAGGCTTTGGCAGCCTGCCTTTGCGGGTAAGATGAATGGTCTCTACATCTAGAAGGGCAGAGGTTGCCCCCTGATGTGCTGCAGACACCCTGGGTCTGCACGCTGTTTTGCGTGAAGCAGGGGGGGAAAGGGGCATGGCAGATGCTTGTCATCATAATAAAATAACAGCACCAGCTAATTTCCCGAGGCTTCACTCTCAGCAGGGAAGGGTATAATATTGCAAGCCAGCAAAAGCCAAGCAAGTGGTGATACAGTAGTTCTGTTTAACATTACATTAAATGTTACTATTTCTGAAGGGAATATCTGTGGAGCACTGGTGTAACCCATGGCAACCAGCTAATAAATTGTAAGTTACACTGGCTCAGCTTATTGTAGGGGTGGAGAATAGCGAGGGGAAAAAAAAATCAAGATTTTTTTTAAAAGGCAAATGCTGGCAAAATTTTCCCTGCTCTATCTCCCCCACAAACTCACGCCAACACACACACACACACACACACACACACACACAATCAGCACCCACCAGCAGAATTATTTAAAGTGAAGTGGAACAATTAGCAGCTGAGGTTTTGGAATTCTTGACCTGTGTGTCTGTGTACACGATGCCTCTCCTACGCTCTTGGAAGACACAGTTTAAATGTTTCCCAGTGTGGGCCTTGCCCTCTCCAAGGGTGACCCTGGGCATCATTTCAACCTTCTCTTGAGGGTGACAGGACATCCAGCCCACACACGGAATGGAGCCACTCAGCACACCTTCTTGCTTTCTGTCCACGAATAGCTCCCGCCTAATTGCCCTCCATACTTCAAGTTCACAGCAGGCTGGCGAGCCTTGCTCTTTGCTACACTGAGCTGATTCTCTGGCCTCAACCCCAATAGATTCCTTCCATCCATTAACTCCTGTTCCGGGAGCCATTCAGTCTTTTACACATTCAATCAGTGCCTTGAAACATGGGCGTGGGGTCTGTATGTACAGGGAATTATTCATGGGGCACTTTGTGGCCTGTAGCCAGTGAGCTGATCTGCTTGCGTAAATTAACTTGCGCACACCCACTCTCTCCTGTTGATCTGAATGGCACTGAAGTTCGCCATCCCTGGGAAGCCCTGCCCATCCCTCTGCCCCCAGAGAGAAGTGACCTGTGCACACAGCATCCACATCTCTGCCTCTGATCTGCCCATCTCTTCTCTATGAGTAGGAAAGCAGAATCAAGGCAGGGTCCTCCGTGGGGCTCAAACAATAGAGCTGCTACCCTAAAGCCCAGCTTAGGACAAACACACACACACATACACACACCAGTTAGGACCTGGAATCAAGCTTCCAGAATCAACTCAGGCAGCTCTCAAGCTGGGTGTCATCTAGCAACCCCGTATTTCTTCTGGGGGAACTTAATTTCCTCATCTGGTGATACCAGTGAGAGTATCCATTACGATGCATTTGGCAGTAGCTGCTTTTAAACAGAGGAAGGAGCTGCTCTCACAAAGCGCTGGGTGGGGTCACCTTCCCTTGCACTCCTCCCTGGTTAGAGCCTTTCACTTCCAGCTCTCCTCATCAGAGCTGGTCTGTCCAGGGCGGTGCTGGCTAAGCTGTTTCGGAAGTGTTTGCAGACTGCTTTCCTCACCTGCTTCTGACTCCTCAACCTGCTCATCCGGTACCCCTCCAGGGGACAGGGCAGAGGGAGAGCGCTGAATGCACTGGCATGCATTCAAGATGAAAGGGTTGGTGAGTGAATGAGCGGTCTCACTTCTCAGACAATGAAAAGGAAAGTGAAGGGAAACCAAAAGCTGGTATATGCGTGAAAATGCTCCATAACCCATCCAAAAAAAAAAAGGAACTAGGAGATGTTATAATTTCTAATTATTGCAATCAAGAGTCCCCCATGCTATAGGAGCAGTTTCTGGGATGCTGGTGTGAGCACCACAGCATACCACATGAATGTATGGGAGCAGAAGGTAGACCATGGAACAATTTTTCCACGACAAGTAGTTAAACAATAAAATGTCTTGATGCCATAACTTACTTTGAAGTGTGGTTTTGCAAAAAAAAAAAAAAACAGTAAACATGTATGTATAAATATATATATATGCATACATGCATATAAACCAACACAAATACATAGCACCCAGACACATGCACACACACACAGTAAACATAAAGATTAACTAATGAATCTCAGGAAAAAGTACATTAAGCATTTTTATAATTTTTTAAGATTTATTTATTTTTATTAGAAAGGCAGATTTACAAAGAGAAGGAGAGACAGAAAGAAAGATCTTCATCTGCAGCTGGTTTATTCCTCAAGTGACCACAATGGCCAGAGCTGAGCGAATCTGAAGCCAGGAGCCAGGAGCCTTTTCCAGATCTCCCACATGGGTGCAGGACCCCAAGGCTTTGGGCCATTCTTCTACTGCTTGCCTAGGGCACATGCAGTGAGCTGGAGGGGAAGTGGAATAGTCGAGATATAAGTTGGCACCCAGGGGCCCGGCGGCGTGGCCTAGTGGCTAAAGTCCTCGCCTTGCACGCCCTGGATCCCATATGGGCGCTGATTCTAATCCCGGAAGCTCCACTTCCCATCCAGCTCCTGCTTGTGGCCTGGGAAAGCAGTCGAGGACGGCCCAAGGCTTTGGGACCCTGCACCCGCACGGGGGAGACCCGGAAGAGGTTCCTGGTTCCTGGCTTCGGATCGGCGCAGCACCGGCCCGTTGCGGCTCACTTGGGGAGCCAATCATCGGACGGAAGATCTTCCTCTCTGTCTCTCCTCCTCTCTGTATATCTGACTTTGTAACAAAAATAAACAAATCTTTAAAAAAAAATAAGTCGGCACCCATTTGGGATCCCGATGCATGCAAGGCAAGGACTTTAGCCACTAGGCTATTGCTCTGGATCCCATTAAATATTTTTATACTATGCCTTCAAATTCTCTATAGCTGTGAACTTTTTCACTATGAAAAGACTTTAACAGAGAACACCAAGCCCATCCCTGCCCATTTGGATACAGGCCTGGTTCGAGGTTTGCATTTGGGCCATTTTGAATCTTTCCTTTGTTTGTGAACTTCTGCCCAGCAGCCTAAGGCATTGTGTCAGAGCACACACCTGCTGCAGCCTTCTGGAGCACCTGCACTGCTGCTGGGGTTTTCTACAATGTCTCCTTCCTCCCCTTCCTTTCCTCTCCCTGCCTGCCTTGCTCCCCCTCTGTTCTCTTCCCACCACTGAGCTCCAAAGCCCCAGCACACATGACAGCCAGCTCATCTAGTCCAGTAGGGGACATCAGCTGCCTTGTCAGAGGATGGAAAGCGGAACAGGGTGGACAGTTCTCCTGTCCCTGCTTTGCAGCCTGTTCCTGGATCTGTGGATGCACTAAGGTGAACACTGTCAACCAAAAGACCTTGGAAAGATTTTCTCAACCCTGGAACAACGAAACCAACAACTTCTCAGAACTCTCAAACCAACTTGAGTAACACCCTAGGAACACTCTTTCCCACATTGGGGTCTCTAAGACCATCTCCCATCCCCGACTGATGATGTAGTTTGACATCAAGGAGTAGTCCCTTCCCCCTCCTCCCCTATGGACACAGGAAAATACACCTGAAATACGTGTCCCACCCACCTTCCTCTGTACCTGAACCTCCCCACTGTAATCAAAAGCCCATATGGATATACATCCTCCTCAACTATGTAAACTGTTAGAAAGAAAATTAAAATTGTTTAAAATATATATATGTATATTTTAAAGATTTATTCATTTTATTACAGCCAGATATACACAGAGGAGGAGAGACAGAGAGGAAGATCTTCCGTCCGATGATTCACTCCCCAAGTGAGCCGCAACGGGCCGTTGCGCGCCGATCCGATGCCAGGAACCTGGAAGCTTTTCCGGGTCTCCCACGCGGGTACAGTGTCCCAATGCATTGGGCCGTCCTCAACTGCTTTCCCAGGCCACAAGCAGGGAGCTGGATGGGAAGTGGAGCTGCAGGGATTAGAACCAGCGCCCATATGGGATCCGGGGCGTGCAAGGCAAGGACTTTAGCCACTAGGCTACGCCGCCGGGCCCAAAATATATATATTTTTAAAGACCCCAGGACTTAAATGATCATAGTCCCTGCCCTGCAGCCCTGCATATTCTGGAGAAGACATCTTCAAAACAGAAACAAGGAGAGGAGGCGCCAGCCCCCATCAGCTCCACACCCTGCACACACCTGGAGCCTGCACAGGAAGGAGCACCAGACCATCAAGTTCACATTGGAGAAGCAGCATTTGGGCAGGGTTCTGGTGGGAAGGGTCTATGATTCATGGAAGGCTTGGTCTGGTCCTGGCTGATAAAATACAGATCAAGCCAAGCCCAGGATGTTAGGCCATCTGGCGGTCTCTAGGTAGGGCAGGCCCTTGCTGCTGGGTCCGGAAATGGCCAGCACACTCGACCAGCTTTTGGCAAGTGGCCCACTGCCCCCCTTGCAGTGTCTGGCCCTGCCCGAGCTTGTCTCACAGTCCTCAAGAGTATTGGCTGTCTTGCAAATTCAGTCCTCCACTGGGTTTCCTGATCCCCACACAGACTCAGAATGCTTCAAAGCAGAATGAGGGCAGGGGTCTGCAAAAGACTTTAAATCCTTCTCATGTCAGAAGAAAAAGACCATTTGGCATAGGAAATTCTATTTCCTAAACCAACACAGTCAAAAAATACAAGTTTTTCCCCACGTGTGGATAACAGCCTAGGTTACATTGTGCTTAGGCAAGTATTATACTGCTAATAGCTGGCAGGCATTCTGGGCCTGGTTAATGCCAAATCTGTGTTAGTCATACCAGTGTGCCAGCATAGTCACCTAGCTTATTCTACTTTTTTTTTTTTCTCCTAAAGATATCAGATAAAGGGAGCAGGTCCATGAGCCCTGGGAGGTCCCAGGTCACCTGGTCTGGGTTCTTAGGCCCACCTACACAGTGGGTGCTGGGTCTGTGAGCTCCAGGGGCAGGGGGTCCAGTGGGGACCGGGTCACCTGGTCTGGTCCTCAGGCCCACCTGTGTGGTGGGTATCAGGTCCATGTGCCTTGGGGGTAAGAGGTTCAGCAGGGCCTAGGTCAGGCACCCCATGGCTCCCACTGCTCCTGGTGAAGCCCTCTGGCCGCCCAGTGGCGTAGAGGTGGCAGCTTGGTGGGTGAGGTTCCGGGGATCTGGGGGATGGTACAGGTTGGGGCATGCAGGGACATGAAGACTCATGACCAGGATTAATAGTCTGACCACGGAGTGCATATGTCAGAACATTTTCTCAGTGGAAAAGATGGAGCAGTGGATGGCAGGCCCAAATGCTCACAGAGGATATGGCAGCTCATTGGGGCCTGCAAAGGACATCTGGTACCATAGCAGAGGAAGGAGGGTGGAACAAATTAGACAACTACCCCTACCAAGGGATGACAGAAAATAGCTGGGTGAATAGAGACTCTAAGTTGGACTATGTCAGCCAATAGACCTTGGAAGGATTTCCTCATCCTTGGATTGGTGAGATTGAAGGCATTACAGAGCTATCAAAACCACTTAAGCAGAACCCTTGGAATTTGCTGCACATTGGGGACCCTGGGTTGATATCAGGTGGGAGGCTGCGTGTGACTTCTCCCCTTATCTCCTGCCTTCCCCCAGATACAGAAAGAAGAAAAAGAAAATTTGGAAACAATGGTCTCACCCACTTTTCCCTAACCCTTGATCCTTCCCACCCTGATCAACTATGTAAACATCATCAAAAATTAAAATTAAAATAAGAGGAAAAAAAATAACTTCACAATTTTTTTGGATAAAAACTTGCTTGCTCTCCCTATTCCCCAAGACAGTGTGCTTAGGGCCATGGAAGTCCATGAGAGTCAGTTCCCCAAACCCTTATCCCAGAAATAAGGAAATCCCAGCTGTACAGCCCCTCCCCATCCAGGTTCCTGGCCCTGCTCTTGGTACCCCCAGCTGGGCTCACCATGCAGGTTCCAGGGCTTACAGCCTCACGAGTCTGCTGCAGGAACAAGGCCAATGTGATGAATTCACACAGAGCTGGACTGCATTTATAATATTTGTTTTTATTTGAGAGGGACAGAGACAGACAGACAGACAAAAATCTTCCATCCTCTGGTTCATTCCCCTGAATTTCCTGGACTAGACTAGGAAAACCAAGAGACAGGAACTCAACCCGGGATACTCCAGCCTTCACCTGCTGCCTCCCAATGTGTGCATTAACAGCAAACTAGAGTTGGGAGTGGGTCCAGAACATGGATCCAGGCATTTGATAAAAGATATGGTCATCTCAGTTGGCATCCCCAAAGCAAGGTCAAACACCCTTTCCCACAAGGCTAAATTCATCCCGGTTAAAGGATGGTTCTTCTGAAATTATGTCCTTAATTTTTCTTCTCTCTCTCTCTCTCTTTTTTTTTTTTTTTTTTTTGGATGCTGCCGAGTAAAATGTATGGAAGGCTGCTGGTTTTTCACCAAGCTCCTGCACTGGGCCCCAAACACACAGGGCTAAAAATAAAGACGGAGTTACTCATGCTAAAGTTCCATGTCACCAAACTGCAGCTACATTGTCTGATCTTCCCAGGCAGAGCAGAGAGACAATCGACAAATTTTCCACACACGCCAGCTTCCCTTGGCACGGTGGAGAGGCTCCGTCCCGGCCTTGGGAGGAAGGAGCTCAAGCACGCCCACTCTGCGCTTGGTGTCTGTCTGCTTCCTCCCTTCTCTCTATCACAGCAACCTCTTCTCTTCAGCTCGGTGGAACCAGCACTTGCTCTGTTTTTTTTTAGAAGGAACTGTTGCTGGACTCTGGTATCAAAAATAAAACCAATTATGATCTTCAGACTAAATTTGGGGTAACTGGGTCTTGTGACAGAACTAAGATGTCCTTTCTTTGGTAAAATGGTGATAATGACAGATGATCATCTTTACACAAAATGTGAAAGCTGATAACTTTTTGTTGGTCAAATCGCCCCACCCAAGATTCCATGAACAGTTTACTGGGCTATGAAACCCCCACCCTATGATGAATTGAATTTATCTAAGCCAGAGTTTATCATTAAGACTCACTTCTTATGAATGTGGCCGCTCTGAAGCCTCTCTACCCACAGGCCCCAGGCCCCAGCAGTTCCCCAAGGCACTTCCACCACAGCACACACTTCCTGTGACGACTCCCCTGACACATCTCTTGGAAAACAGAACTGTGTCTTGCTTCTGTCTCCTCTCCTTGGCACGGTGCCTGGCACACGGTAACAAACTGCTCAATCCATCTCTGCTGAATGAATGAGGAAATACACTAATTCCCAGAAAAATCAAGTTAATAGAATTCTTTCAGATTTTTGAGCCTTTTTTTTCCCCTTGCTGCATTTTTACTAAATCTTTGGCACATGATATTGCTTGTCCACTGGCCAGTGCTAGCAAATGACAGAAAGAACTAGCAAACAACAAATGAATATTAATGGACCCAGGCATAGCCCACAATGCTTAGTTTGACAGATTGGTTTTTTCCTATGGACAGGTGTTGGGGCTTATGGTTGTGATTTTCTATTGTATGTCAGTGTCTGTAAATTTAATTAAGTTTAGCATTTTACAGCAACTTACGCAAAAAGGAGCTAAATATGCGATTTTGTGCTAATTCATAAGCTTTATTCCGGACTCAACACCTAACAATATTTCATGGTGGTCCGTGACTGATAACAGGAGCTTCACTGTATGAAAACAGTTGAGACTACGGGATAGCAAAACACTGTACAAGTGCAAATTTGGGCTGTAAGGACAGATTGTAACTAGCCATGGCACTCTCTGTACATGCAAGAAGCCTGGAGGAAGCAGGTGGGATGCAGAGCAAAGGGCAGGAGAGGTCTGTACAAGGACAAGGCAAATCCCTTGTCCTTGTGGCTCCCACGTTGTCAGGACTGACAATACAATTCTCTCGTGTTTGTGCTAGCTCTGAGATTTTAGGTGCATCTGTGAATAGTTAGAGTATGGTGAGTGACCAATCAGTTATTATGGGGTAAGAAATAAATGCCTTCAGGTCCTATGTGGTAGCCTAGTGCCTAAGTCCTCATCTTGCATACACCAGGATCCCATATGGGCACCGGTTCATTTCTCATCAGCCCTGCTTCCCATCCAGCTCCCTGCTTGTGGTCTGGGAAAGCAGTCCAGGACAGGCCAAAGCCTTGGGACCCTGCACCTGCGTGGGAGACCCAGAAGAAACTCCTGGCTCCTAGCTTTGAATCAACTCAGCTCTGGCCATGGCAGCCACATGGGGAGTGAATCAGCAAATGGAAGATCTTCCTCTTTGTCTCTCCTCCTCTCCGTATATCTGACTTTGCAATAAAAATAATTAAAAAAAAAAAAAGAGAAAAGAAATGTCTCCAATTTTTCTCCTTGCTTCAGATGAGTCTTTCTGTACCTAGTTCTAATTATATCGTTTTCCTGGGGTTGGGGGAAGCCTAGAGGCCACAACTTCCAGTGTAAGCAAACCTTGATTTCTTGGCTTAATATCTAAGTCCTTGGAACTCCTGAGCTTCTGTAATTCTAACATTTCCATTACTCCCTTGCACAAAGTGCATAGCCAGTCAAGTAGAATTTACCACCAAGTTCTCCAGCTCACTCTACCTTGTTGCCTCAGTGGTACTGCTGTTTACTAACTTCAGGACCCTACTTCCTTAACAGACTCCCTGGATTTCTCCAAAAGGATATTATTGCCTTCTTTTTGGCACTTAACATTTTTCTCTTTCTAGCCTAGTAATTTCCATATTTTATTATCATCACTCCACAATACATACACTTCTTTACAAGCATTTGTTGCAGGATATTCATAGTAATAGAGTCATATTTATCTGTGTCTAATACTGGTCTTAGCACGTGGTTGCCATTTTAATCTATGTTGTATTAAATTGGATTTGTGTCAATAATTCCAAGCTGAATTTTGCATCTATTTTGCTAATATTCTGTGTGTTGCAACCCTTCCAACTGCAAATCACAGATGAACCAACACAAAAGAACACAGTAAACAAGGAAAAGATACAACACTATGTCAAATATTAAGCAGTTTGGAGCAAGGGACACTCCAGGGTTGGAATTATCGGCTGAGTGAGCCTGTGGAAGGTTTTGCTTCTTCAGCCGGCGGCCACCCTTCATCCTGGCCCCACTGTGTCTGCTGCAAATCCGACTGCTGGCTACACATACACCAAGGGGGAGCCAAGAAAGGAAACAGTTCCCTCTAGGATTCTCTTGTAATCATGAAGGAACATCTTCTCTGAGAAAAGATCTCTTCTCTCACATACTACTTGATTCGAACTGCAATACATGTTGTGTCTAAAACAATCACTGGAGTATCTTGATTAGCTCATACTGATCGAGGTCAACAGCCTTGGTCAGAGAAAAAGACTGAGATTCCCTGAAGCACATAAGCATAACTGAACAAAACTGGGTTCTGTGTTGAAGAGGAAGTACAATGTGACTTTATTATTGCATGAGAGTGTCAGCCAAAACAAATCTACACTCCAGGCTTGCCGTCAAGCCACAGCCTATCCCAACAGAAGTCTCCAGCTCTAGGCCGATGCTCAGTACAGCGGGAATGCCTACCTTCTGCAGGCAGATGAGGACAACAATACTGTTCATTTGTAGATAGGAAATTCTTATCTTAACTTTTTTTAAAGATTTATTTTATTTTTATTGTAAAGTCAGATATACAGAGAGGAGAGAAAAAGAGACGAAGATCTTTCATCTGATGATTCACTCCCCATGTGGCCACAATGACCAGAGCTGTGCCAAGCTGATCCGAAGTCAGGAGCCCAGAGCCTCTTGCTAGCCTCCCACACAAGTACAGGGTCCCAAGGCTTTTGGCTGTCCTTGATTGCTTTCCCAGGTCACAAGCAGGGAGCTGGATGGGAAGTGGGGCTGCCAGACTTAGAACCAGCGCATGCAAAGCGAGGACTTTAACCACTAGGCTACTGTGCCGGGCCCACTCCTCAATGTTTTAAAACATACTTCCCGGGCCCGGCGGCGTGGCCTAGCGGCTAAAGTCCTTGCCTTGAAAGCTCTGGGATCCCATATGGGCGCTGGTTCTAATCTCGGCAGCTCCACTTCCCATCCAGCTCCCTGCTGCTGGCCTGGGAAAGCAGTCGAGGACGGCCCAATTCATTGGGACACTGCACCCGCATGGGAGACCTGGAAGAGGTTCCTGGTTCCCGGACTCGGATCGGCACGCACCGGCCCGTTGCAGTCACTTGGGGAGTGAATCATCGGACGGAAGATCTTCCTCTCTGTCTCTCCTCCTCTCTGTATATCTGGCTTTGTAATAAAAAATAAAATTAATCTTTTTTTCAAAAAAAAAAAAAACATACTTCCCTACCCCTCCCATCCCTGTCCTCAAGGACAGCCTGTGACTTTGCTAAGAACACCTATAATCTTTATATATATATATTTTTGGCAATCTTTGCATTGTTAATTAGAGAAAAAGTGGTACAAGGGCTATAGAAAAGAGGTAAAGGGGATGTTGAGGGAGAAGCCCCGCCCAGTCTCCCACCCACCCCAGGTCCCAGGGTGGGGCATGCTCTGAGATCCTTGCTCAAGTGGTCCTGATAGTTCACTAGTTATGAATCGCTGCCAATCTCGCCACTCCAAGCACGATGAGGTCGTTGAAGAATCCACTGATTGACATAGTCCATCATAGAGTCTCCATTTGCCCAGTATTTCGCTGCCAACATAAAGCTGAGGTGGTTGATTAACCTGTTCTATCTTCCATATTTTCTTGGTTAGGGTTCTGAGTCAGCCATTTCGATTAGGGGGATCCCCAAAGAAACTTTCAGGTGTTCCCAGACCAGATTCCTATATGTACTAGTAAGTACAGGGTCTGCCACAGTCCATCACCCCGATCAGCTGATGATTGCAACTGCTGGGTTGGTTCTGTTTTCAGCCCCAACTTTCACTGGAACCAATGGGTGTTGCAGTCCAGCCTGGCTCTGCCCATCACATACTCGGTCCTCACATAAACCAGTTGGAGTTGCAGCTTAGAGTGACCCACAATAACCCCCCCAGGCCCACCCCTACCCTGGTTTGCCAGTTTGTGTAGCAGACTAGTCCAGTCTGTCCCATTTGGCTCTCATAAATGTGGAGGGGTATTGAAGCTTCCATTTAACCAGCTCAACCATTCAGCCCTCACGGATGTTGTTGAGTGCCTCTCTGTTTAGCCACCCCAGCCCCTGTCCTAGTTATTTTGTGCCCTCCCATGCGAGTGGTAATCCAAGAGGGAGGAGCCCTCTATTTCCCTCCCAGGTCTCTCTCACTCCCGGATTATGCACTCTCCAGGTGGTTCTGTGGTTTGACTTGACAGTATTAGCCCCCAGTGCCAGCTTCTGCCAGCTGATGCTGCGGCTAAGCCCAAACAACCCTCACCCACTCTAATTTATGCTTGCACCAGTAGGAATAGTCTGCCCATCCTGACTCTTCCCTGGTCTAGTCCACATGAGGCGCACAGGTGTTATAGCCCTGCCTAGTCTGGTCTGTCCCCATCCCAGCTCACGCTCTCCAGTGGGAGTAGCTGTCCAGCAAGGGAACCACCCCTTATTCCCCTGCTGGCTCTGCCCCTCCCTTCCTGATTCTCACGTGTGCTGGTTGGGTGCTGCGGTCACATCTGGCATAGCCAACCTCACCTTGGCATTCTGCGTTGTGTACTGCTTTTGTCGCGACCGAACCTGGCTCGACCCACACTGTGCTCTGGCGTTCGGATTTGCCAGTGGATGACGCGAACTAGAACACCTATAATCTTAATCACACCTACCACCAACTTGCCCAGAGATTCTACTTTCCTCCTGTATGGCGTATGTTCTCTCCTTGCTCTCAGCCAACAGCTAAGCATCCATTTGAGCCAGAGTCTCCACTCTCACTCATCTACTCAAGTACTTTATCCAGTAAACTTCCTTTTGGGCTCCTGCATCACTTGATTTCCTTCTCTTAAGTAGATTATTCCCATCCATTTACAATGTGTTCTAACCCTTAAAGTTCTCGGTTGCATATTCTTCCATGATTGTCCCATTTTTTATTTGCCTTAGCATCACAATTTCTTAAAAGGGTTATCTATTATAACTATGGCTCCAATTATTCTCTTCTCATTCTCTTTGCTTCTTCATAAATAGCCTCTACATGTTCTAAAAAATTTTTTTTTGTTTATTTCAGGTGCAGAGAAACAGTGAGAGAGTGTGTGCTCCCATCATTGTTCCACTCCCCCAGTTGCCTGCAATGAGCTGGGCCAACGTTGGAGCCCAGGAGACGGAAATTCAATCCATGGCTCTCAGGGATCCAAGTGCTGAAGCTGTCACCAGTACCTCCCAGGATCTGTGCTAGCAAGAAGCTGGAGTCAGAAGCCAGAAATCAAAACCAAGTCCTCTGATATGAGATACAGGCAATGGAACTCCAGGTGATCTGCTTACACCTGCATTTCACATTTATCACTATGTTAAAATTGAACTAAATACATTCCCTGGCTAAACCCAGTGGTCAAGTCTCAGTCCACATTGACTAATTAGCAGCATTCAACACAATTGATTCCTCCTTTCTCCCAGAAACACATTCTGAACTTTGCTTCCAGGTCACCACACAGGTCTTATCTTCTGTTGCCCTGGGTGATCCTTCTTTATCATGTTTGTGAGTCATTCCTCTCTAAATGTTGTTGGCTCCACAGCTCATTCCTTGGACTCCTCTGCCTATGCTCACTTCCTGGGTGATTTTTCAGTGTCATGACTTTGGTAACACTGAATGTCTCCTAATATGTATTTTCAGCCTAGACATCTTCCTTGGATTCTAGACTCAGGCATCCAACCACGTACAGGGCATCTTCATTTGAATGCACACAAGGCATTTCCATGTTAATGTGATTGCAGCACAATTGTGTACTGCTATGTAAGCACCTCTAAAGCTCAGTGGCAATTTGGGCTGGGCTCAGTTGGGTGGTTCTTCTGGGTCACTTAGACAATTGAAGTCTTCTGGAATTTCACTGGTACTGGATGTTGAATGTGTCCTCATATATCTGACCTTAAACTGGGACTGTTGACCAAGACACTTGGGTTGTCTTCTGGATGGTTTTCAAGCAGGATGGCCTGGTTTCTTAGAAGTCCAAGTCAGCATTGTAAAGGGACAGGCCCCAACGCACTCACAAACCCAATGTATAATTTAAAACAGGACTTATAATAATAGCCACCACTCTTCCACCCAACTCCTCCAGACATTGCTCCACCTATTGTCTTGACATCTCAGAAAGAGATCATTCCATCCTTTCAGCTTGACATCAATCTAAAAATTGTATCTGTAAATTTTATCTTATCGTACTTCTTAGCTATCTGTACCACACATAATAAGAACTTGTGGTGTAACCTATTAATCATTTAAAAAATGAAGAACAAAAGCCTCAAAGAATTCTGGAATTCCTCTCCTGTTTTCACACTTCTCATTAGACCCATCTTCAAACTGTCAGCTCTTCCTGACCAAGCAAATCCTGAATCTAACAACTCTCACCACTGCCTTTCCTACCACTTGGTCAAGCCACCACCATCTTTTTCACCTGGACTATTGTATTGACATATAATTGGTTCCCTATTTTCATTTCTTGACCTTCACGGGCTATTCAACATAGTAGCCTAGGTAATCCTACTAAAACTGTCAGCAGCTGCTACCACTCCTCTCCTTAAAGTGCCCCCAAAGCTTTCAACAGCTAACAAGTTCCTGCAGCATTACACTCCTGCTACTACCCACCCCAATACACGTACATTGTTCCCTGTCCGACTTCACCACCTGCTGTTCTGCTCTGACTTGGCTCCAGCAGCACTCACTATCTGGATGCTTCTCAGCCACACCTGGCACTCCCAACTCAGGGCATTTGCACATGCAGTTCCTGATACCTAGATTGATCTTCCTTCAGAATCTACATGCTTCTTTGGTTTCACCTCCTTGAGGTCTTTATTTTTTATTATTATTTTATTTTGATAATTTTTTGAAGATTTATTTATTGTTCTTACAAAGTCAGATATACAGAGAGGAGGAGAGAAAGAAATAGATTTTTCCACACACTGGTTCACTCCCTGTAGCCAGCCTGCGGTGACACTAACAACGAGGCACACTCTTGAGGGTCTGGGAAAAGCCAGAACCACAACCAGACCCCTTATTGCCAAAAGCGGCTGCGTTTATACCCTTCTCTCCACTGCCTTTTTCCCCGTTGGTCTTAGCTTTTCTCCCTGCTTCTCCAGCCCTCTCTTCGCCACCCTTCTTCCCGTTCCTCTCCTGGTAGATTTGCATTGATTTTGTACCCCTCTCTGTGGCATTTCCCGTTCTTGTCCCCGTACTTTCCTCTCCGTAGGCCTTGCTGCTTTTGTACCCCTCTCTGCCACTTTTCCCAGTTCTTTTCCCCGTCCTTCTCCTCGTCTGGTACGCCTTAGCTTTTCCACCCCTCTCTGCTGCCCCATTCTTCTCCCCATCTTTCTCCGTTGTCCCGCTCCTCTCCCTCCGGCCTTCATTCCTCTCCCCACCCGTCCTCTCAGCGTTTAGCAGCAGCTTTTATACCGCTCTCCACCAATCACTTCACCCCGTGGATCCACTTGGCGCTACCTGTTAGGCCAGTAGCAATGACATAATCACAGCGACGGCAACAGCCTATCCCTGTGACTTCCTGTTTACGTGCTGGTGAGACCAACTCCACCTCCTCGCCCTGGGCCAGCCGCCATCTTGCAACGTCCCCTCCCAATCCCAGGAGCAGCTTCGGCATCCCGCTCCTCACAACTCCCCAAGTGACTGCAGCAGCTGGTGCTGCACCGATCTGAGGCCAGGAACCAGGAACCTCTTCCAGGTCTCCCACGCAGGTGCAGGGTCTCAAAGGTTTGGGCCTTGCTCAACTGCTTTCCCAGGCCACAAGCAGGGAGCTGGATGGGAAGTGGAGCTGCCAGGATTAGAACCGGTGCCCATATGGGATCCCGGCATATTTAAGGCGAGGACTTTAGCCACGAGGCCACGCCACCGGGCCCTATTTTGATAATCTTTATATAGTTTATTAGGGCGCAAACTATCAAGGACAGAATGTGGAAATAATAGTCTTACCCACTATCTTTGTTTTTTTTTTAAGATTTATTTTATTTTTATTGGAAAGTCAGATACATGGAGAGGAGGAGAGACAGAGTGGAAGATCTTTTGTCTACTGATTCACTCTCCAAGAAGTCGCAATGGTTGGAGCTGAGTTGATCCAAAGCCAGCAGCCTGGAGCCTCTCCTTGGTCTCCTGTGTGGGTGCAGGATCTCAAGGTTTTGGGCCATCCTTGACTGCTTTCCCATGCCACAAGCAGGGAGATGGATGGGAAGTAGGGCTGCTGGGATTAGAATCGGTGGCCATGTGGGGTACCAGCGCATGGAAGGTGAGGATTTTAGCCTATTCAAACATCACACTTGTGGGAGTCCATGGCTGTTCTATTTAAAGTTGCAATCTTACTTCCTTTGGCACATCTTTATCTCATTCTAGGCTTTATTTTTCTCACTGTATTTTTTATAATCTGCCGTGCTCTGTGATTACTCATTTGCTTGACTGCTATATGTCTGTTCTTCCTTGGATATTAACCTCATGGGGGTGGGATTTTTTTTCATTTTGTTTATTTTGTTTATTTTTCTCACTCAGTCCCTAGAACAGAGCATGGCATTTAGTAGCTGCTTAATCATATTTGTTAAGTGACTGAATTCACTGAGCGCTTAGTATGTGCTACATTTCAGTTAGTAAGCTATTCCTGGATACCCAGGCTAAACCCTGTTAGGACAAAGGGCACTATAGCATCTCTCCAGACAAAGCAGACATTCTTATCCTCACATTGCTGGTGAGATCAGCTGATTAAAACCAGTTGATCTGAGGCCATACAACCAGTGAAAGGGGAATCTCTTAGCTGTCCAGCTAAACGGTCTTCTACTTTATTGGGGTTCTCTCATGCCCTAGAGGTGAGTCTGGGAGCTCTGGTAGGTAAGACTTCTGATCACTGGGCTGTGGCTCCTTTGCTGATCTAAATCACCAGATGAGAGAAAGGAGGCAGAAAGGGATGGAGAAAGAAGGAGCAGGAAGACAGGGATGGAGGACTGGTGGAAGCCTCTAGAGTCAGGACCCATCTAACTGCCTCTGCTTGAAGGTGCGTGATTGGACCACCCAACTAACACGCAAGAAAGGGCCACCTGGGTGTGCTCCCTGCAGGCGCCCAGTTCCTGGAGTTCCTTTCAAAGCCTGGTGCTGTCTTTCCTCTCCTTTGTGTAAAGACGGTAGCTCCAGGCTACAAGCTTCACAGGGAGCTTCGGAAGGTTAACTCTAGCCCAGCTCCAGCCGGTGCCTTCGCTTTCTCCTCTCCTGCAGCTGACCACACTCAGATCTGGGGCGGGCTTGGAAACAGTTGTGAGTTCCCCTCCACATACCGCCCGCTCCCAGCCCCACCCCCACCACACAGGCTGAAATGGTCCTGTAGGGGTGAGGATGGAAGGGAGCCAAGGACTGCCTGACAGCTGCCGGCCAGGTGAGAGCTGGGAGAATCTCAGCCGAGGGCTCCAAGTTGGCTATGGCTTTGTTGGGGCCATGGGGTCCCTTGACTGATGCACTTATGTTTAAGGGGAAGGTGATTTTTAAACAGTCCAGGGCTAAGATTGATTGCAGTGGCTGATGGTAGGAAAAAATAGCAACTCGTGTGTTTGGGTTATCCTGTGATTGGTCACAAAGAGGGCTTTGTTCCAAAATTGGTTTCTCTGGGCAGTTCAGTATCTGGGGTCTGCTACGAGGTTTCTAATGTTTAAGTCGAAAAGCTTGAAGTTCACAGGCATGCATGTGGTTACTTCATTTTAGCTTTTCTTTTTATCCCTTTACTTATTCCCTGTACTCCCCTTTTCTCCTTTTTCTCTTCTTTGTTTCTCTCTCACCATCCCACCCCACTTTATTCTTTCTTTTCTGCTCCTCTCTAACCCCCTCTTCCTTAAATAGCAAATTGTAAGCAAGGGAAAAAGATGAGCGGGTCCAGGAGTGCCGTAAAAATTCTAAGTGACCTTGAGAGACACTTTCAAAATCTATCCATGGCTATCTATTGCTGTGAACTTCAGGCAAATGTGTGGGCTCCCAAATGCCACCAGCATCCTGAAAGACATGCAGGAGGCATTACCCTGATTACATGAATCTATACATCCTGAGACTCCGAGGTTAGCACTGGGTGTGGGACCTGGGCGTGCCAGGCCATAGCCTTGCCTGGGACCTGTAGAAAGAAATGAGAAAGGAGATCAACAATCAGGGCTCTTGGTTACAGGCAGAACGGCTCAGTGGCTAAATCCTTACTTTGCAAGAGCCAAAATCCCACATGGGCACTGATTCATGTCCCAGCGGCCCTGCTTCTTACCCAGCTCCCTGCTTGTGGCCTGGGAAAGCAATGGAGGATGGCCCAACACCTTGTGACTCTGCCCCCATATGGGAGACCCAGAAGAAGCTTCTGGCTCCTGGCTTCAGATCAGCTCAGCTCTGGCCATTGTGGCCATTTGAAAAGTAAATCAGCAGATAGAAGTCAATCTGTTTCTCCTTCCCTCTGTAACCCTGATCTGCCTTTCTAATAAAAATAAATAAATCTTTAAACTCTGATCTACTTTTAGATTTATTTATTTTTTTATTACAAAGTCAGATATACAGAGAGGAGGAGAGACAGAGAGGAAGATCTTCCATCCGATGATTCACTCCCCAAGTGAGCCACAACGGGCCGGTGCATGCCGATCCGATGCCAGGAACCAGGAACCTCTTCCGGGTCTCCCACACGGGTGCAGGGTCCCAAGGCTTTGGGCTGTCCTCGACTGCTTTCCCAGGCCACAGGCAGGGAGCTGGATGGGAAGTGGAGCTGCCGGGATTAGAACCGGCGCCCATATGGGATCCCGGGGCGGGTTCAAGGCGAGGACTTTAGCCACTAGGCCATGCCGCTGGGCCCAACTCTGATCTACTTTTAAACATATATTTATTTTCATTGGAAAGGCAGATTTTTACAGAGAGAGGGAGGTTTTCCATCTGCTTATTCACTCCCCAAACAATGGCAATGACCAGAGCTAAGCTGGTCTAAAACTGGGAGCCAGGAGCTTCTTCCTGGGTCTCCCATATGGGTGCAAGATCCCAAGAACTTTGGCCATCCTCTGCTGCTTTCCCAAGCCACAAAGAGAGAGCTGGATCAGAAGTAGAGCAGCCAGAGCTCGAACCAGTGCCTCATATGAGATGGTGAAGGATTAGCCTGCTGTGCCATTGCACAAACCTCAGATCTCCTACTTTTTTGGTTGGAATTATCCACCCAGAGCAGCTAAGAGAGGCAAATAGGGAGATACATTTATCCTGAAGGAAGTTGGTGCATGCCCACACCTACGGGCTGCTACAGTCTCCCAGAACTCACGGATGGGAGGTCTGTTGTGGGAGTTTGGGAGTGTAATCGAGACTGTTCATTTATAGCCTTTCCTGCATCCATTCCAGAAGGCTGTGGTTGACTGCCTGTTGTGTGACAGGCATAGTGTGGGGACTAAAACGTTATATAAGGTAGGCTTTGACCCCAGGAAACTCACTAGGTGTCTCTCTCTCTCTCTCTCCCTTTCTCTCTCTCTCTCTCTCTCTCTCTCTCACACACACACACACACACACAGAGCAATAATCCAAGCCACCAGTGGGAGCACTGTAGGAAGAGGTTCACCCTAAGCATAGAGCTTTCACAGGTGAGTCACTCAGTTCTGGGAGAAGGGGGTGACAGGATGCTTCATGGAGAAGGTTATGCTTGATCTGTTCCTGCCAGAAGGCTAGGGCTTTGCCAAGTCAATGAGAAGTAGTGAGAGCAAGTGCATCCAATAGAATACCTAACACACATGTGTAAAGGACATCCTGGAGACTGTAACTAGGCAAGACCAGTGGGAGGACAACAGAAGATTGGGGAATTGGAAAACAACTGGAGATCAGGAATGGAAATGTAGGTAGGCTATCCTTATAATCCATTCTACGGAATTGGCCTCTCCTGTAAGCCATTGGTAGCTCCAGTTTAGATTGAAGAACACTTTAGGAGGACAGATGGGCAGGGAGTGACGTCATCACCTGGGAGACCAGGTGGGAAATTATGATGAGGGTCTAGAGAGAAGTGACGAAAACCTGAGCTAAGGCAGAATCCATGAAAACAGAGTGCAGCACACAGCTCTGTGGGGGAAAGCTGAGGAGGCAGAACTGGTGGTTCCCAGCCACACTTCGGATGTGGAAAGTGAGAAGTCCCCTGTGAATCTGAAGACCCTGGCTCCCAGGATTGAATAAAAAGTGGCACCATTAACTAAGACAAGAAATTGAGAAAGAAAAAATAGCTTAGAGGGAAAAAGAGCAAGTTGAGTTTGCAGCATATGCAGTGTAAGGTTTGGTGACAGCCTGGTGGAACATTTCAGAAGGCAGTTGGCACTGTAGGCATGAAGTCCAGAAAAAGGTACTGAACTGGAAATGCCAAGTAAGAAGTTGTCAATGGAGAGAAGCAAAGACCATGTAGGGCTGGGGGAGATGGAGTTATACAGCAGAACATAGAGAGGTGGGGAGTTAATCAACCTGATTTCACATCCTGTGTCCAATCCAATTCACAGTTAAAACTGCAGTTCATTCCTGATCACCTGCTTAGCCTAAGCTTTCATCAGCTCTCACCTAGATGATGCACTAGTCTACTAACTGGTCTCCTTGCTTCCACTTTTGCTTGCCTACAGTCTCATGGCTTCAGAGAAGCCAGATGGGCCTTTTAAAAAAGGAAGTAATGTCACTTTACTGCCCCAAGGCAACAGTTGGTTTCTCTTGACATAATGGAATAAGACCCAAATTCCAATAAGAACCCCATGACCTGGCCTTGGGCTTTGTCTAAGCTCCCATTCTCCTCTCTCTCTCTCTCTCTCTCTCTCTCTCTCTCTCTCTCTCTCTCTCTCTCCATTCTGCTCTAACAAATCAACTTTACCTCTTGCTCCTCTCTTAGCCTAGGAAGCTCTTCCCCCAAATATCAATACTTTTCCAAGTTTCTACCACAATGTCTAAGTTTGCATTTTATTTATTTGGAGACAGGAAGCCTGGTTGTTCTATTGGCTGTGTCAGATAATGCTAGCATCTCAAAGTTTGGTGTGGGGTCTTTTGTGCCAGCATGCCCAGGTGGTAGGCTCATGGGGGCCTGTGGGTGCAGGCTTACAGGCGGCCTGGGAGATGGCACTGGCAGGGCATGCGGCCACCTGGGCTCATGTCCAGGCAGGCAGAGCAAGCCTGGGGATTCCTCACATGCTTGGTCCTGGATGGGATGGGAAGAACCCTAAGTTAGCATGCTGGTCTACTGTGCTGGTAGACCAGGCTTGGTGAACTTTGAAAGGGCTAGGATCTTGAGTGTGTGGAGGGGTAAGGTCCCAGGCCAACACATATGCCAGGTGCTTGGGACTTACTGGCGGGCAGAGCTCCAAGCCAGCACACCACCCCATCAGAAGACTGGGATTCTGAAGACAGGGCTGGGGAACCCATGCACTCCCTGCCACAGGAACTGTGGATTCGTCAGGGAAAGGGGCAAGGTGATATGTGGAAGGGAGGACTGTTAAAGGAGTATGTTGCAGGTGAGGAATGACTTCTGAGCAACTTTCAATGACAAGGCCACTGTACTTACAAGTAACTGACAGGGCTGAGACCAAGTGGTTTGCAGGGAAGAAGCTGGAGACCTTTATGGGTTAGACTGATGCACAGGCCCTGTAGGAGACCTGAGCTGGGCTAATTAGCATGGATCACTGCCAACCACCACTCACTGGTGCACACTAAAGCTAGGGCTGGGGGCCCTAGGCAGAACCACCCAGTGAGTGCAAGATCTAGGGCTGGGAGTGGGTCCACTGGGGAAACTGTGGGCACTTCTCTGATGGGCTGCAACCGCCACTGGTGAGTGTGAGAACCTAGACTGGGGCAGGCATGGCTAGAAAGACACCCGCTGGCGTGAGTGTGGATTGGATAGTGGGGTTGTTTGGGTTGAGCTTGGCTTCAATGCCCATTGATGTGTACAAGAAGTGAATGGGATATAGGACAGATTAAATTAGTCTGTTGCACATACTGGCAAGCACAAGGAGCCAGGGCTGGGGAGTGGGCCTAGTGGAGGTTATTAGGGGTTTGTCCAAGCAGGATGCAGTTCTCGCTGGTGTACACGAGAGGCAAGTATATGGTTTGCTGGGACATAGCATCTATTGATTTACATAAGAGATGGGACTGGAGACAGAAATGGCTTAGCAACTGCAACCACCAGTGTGTGAATAGGCTGATGTAGGTGACGGACTGAGCCAGACTCCGTACTGGCAAGCACATATAAAAGTCAGTTCTGGGATCACCTTGGATGAGGTTTCTTTGGGAACCCCTCAACTGAACCACTGGACTCAGAACTCCAACCATGGTGAGAATCACAGGATCTGTAGTCTGACCACGGAGTGCATATGTCAGAACTGGATCTCTTCAGTGGCTTAGACAGAGCAGTGGACAGCATGCCCAGATGCCCATGAAGGATGTGGCAGTCCATTGGGGCCTGCAGAGGACATCTGGTACTATAGCAGGGAAAGGAGAGCAGAACAAATTGATAGCAAATAGGTGGCCAAATGGAGATTCTAGGGTTGACTATGTCAGCCAATGGACTTTGGAAAGATTTCCTGATCCTTGGATCAGCAAGATAGACAGCATTTCAGAACTATTGAAACCACTTGAGCAGAACCCTTAGAATATAAGAGACCCTGGGATGACGTTGGGTGGACGTTCCCCTTTGCTGGTACTGAGGCTGGGTGAGGCTTCTCCCCTTAAGTCCTCCTTTCCCCCAGGTACAGGAAGAACAAAAAGAGAATTTATAAACAATGGTCTTACCCACTTTCCCCTAATCCTTGACCCTTCCCACCTTAATCAACTATGTAAACATCATCAAACAAAAATGTTTGGTGATGCTCTTTTTCTGTTGGTTCTCATTCCTAATGTCCTATTTTCCTGGTGAAATCTGTGTGCAGGACATCTTAGTTTAGAATCACTTGAGGCTCAGTATGAGAGGACTCTCACAGGCTCCTGCCAAGTGCATGGTGCTGCTCCTAGGCTGGAACATTGGGGACAGAAACTCTGGGCTCAAAATCTCCCTTGCTATCTATCTGTGCGTGCTGAAGTCTAGTTGCAGGCCTAAGTAGCAGCTGGCTCACTTCTGGCTCATGCTTACTCTGGGCATCCCAGCTTCAGATTCAGAGACCTTACCAAGCTTCTGGGACTTGGATGCTTGGCTCACTGCCTTATGAGGCCAGAAAGCTCAGCTATTTTGTAGCGATCTCTGCTGCATCCCTACAGATGACCTGGAGGGCAACGGTCGCTGTCAGTGATGATCCTAATCTTCTATCCCTCACCTCTTTTACAGCTATTCCTTACATGATTTAGGTTTTATCCAGGTATATATTGGTTGATGCCATAGGGAACATCGGTCCAAATTTCCTGGTCTGATAGTTCCCAAAGCAATCTTTCTTCACTCACATCTCCGTACAAATACCCTTCCTTCAGAGAAGGTTTTCCTGGACACCTCACCAAAAATATCCACCTCCATCCAAGCATGCTCTGCTTGATTTTTCTTTGGAGTTTTATCACCAGCTAACATTTTATTGCATGTCTGTTTTCTTTTCCAACTATAACTTATTTACTCATTCATTCCATGGATATCTGTTGAGCACATATCTTTGTGTTAGGCATCATTCTACACATTGGGCACCCTCTAGGGAACCAAACAGACCAGGGCGCAGTCTGTAGGGAGCTCACACGCTCCTGGGAAAGAAGATGACAGAGAAATGCAGAATGCAATCCCGGGAGGATAGGAAACCTGCCTGTTTTCTTTACTACCTCACAGCATACAATAGTGCTTTATATTACTGAATATTGGTTCATTTTATTTCTTATTTATTTTGAAAATCAGAGTTACAAAGAGAGTGGAAGGGAGAGATGGAGAGAGACAGACAGACAGACAGACAGAGGTCTTTGGCTGATTTACTGCCCAGATGGCTATGGTGGCCAGCGTTGGACCAGGCCAATGACAGGATCCAGGAGCTCCATCCAGGTCTCCCACATGGATGACAGGTGCCCAGACATTTGAGCCATCTTCTGCTGCTTTTCCAGGTGCATGACCAGGGAGCTTGGTCGGAAGTGGAACAGCCAGAACATGAACCATCACCCATAGGAGATGCTGGCATCACAGCTGATAGATTTACCTTCTATGCCACAATGCTGGTTCCATCTTTTTCTTTTTTTAAGGAGAAAATTCTTGCTTCTCTGTTATTTTTCCATATTACTAAATGGCTGGTTTTTCAACTATATGATCAATTTGCTTACTTTTAATATTTGAAATCTGTAGGATTTGAAGTATATAAAGGGTTAAACATGCTTGCACATGAGCCTGGAAATACAATCACCATTTATTATATTACAGTTCTGGGAAAATATGTTCTGAGTTCCAAATCATTAACTTCCAAGTGAACTTTTAGAAACTGTCAGCCAGACTCATATATATTCGAGTGAGATTTGCCAATGTTGTTGAACTCTTTTATAAGGGAGAGGCAGCAGGCCAACCAGATCAGTGTGACAGCCTTGGCCGTCGGTGGGGTAACAGATGTCTCAAAGAGAGCACCCTATCCAGAAGGATCCATTCTGCCATAAGCTCACAGTTGTCTGTGTTCTCAGAATCACAAGTGTATGGTAATGCCTTTTCTTTGTACAAGGACAGTCACTTTGTGACCAAACCTTTTTTTTTTTTTTTTCACCAAAGGGGCTGAGTCAAGTTTTTAAGAGTCCTCCACTTGGACGCCAGCATAGTTGAAAGTGGCAATGTGCCTGGGCAGACAGCCCAGCGGGCCTGAGAGAGAGAGAGAGAGAAAGAGAGAGAGAAATGTCAAGGGTCAGCCAATGTAACCCAGAGAAGTCACTCCAAGAGGACATGTGTTTGGCATTGAGCCCACCCACAAGCTCTAAGTTATTTCAATTCTTTAGCAAACAGAAGGAACTCATAGCGGGAAGGACAGAGGCCATAGCCAAAGCAAGTGTAAAAAGAATTAGATCTAGGCCTATTGGCTTTTGGGGAAAAAAATGAAGAACAACAATATTTACTGTCATTTTGGAAAAGGGGATTAAAGAGCCACACACACACACAAAATCAAGGATCAGTGCTGGGAAGGACCAAGGTTAGAACAAAATTTGGAATGAGCACTTCTGATTTTTTTTTTTTTTTTTTGGTCTAGGTAACCAGTTATTCACCTGCTTAGACTTCTCAGCATTAGAAGGAGACTTGGGCAGTAGTGATGGGAAAATGAATCTGGGAAGATCCTATTTTAGTCCTTAGTCTATTTTCTATTACCACCACAGAAAATACAAAGTTCCTTTAGCTCACAGTTCTGGACGAGTAGGAGCATGGTGTCAGCATCTGGTAAGGGCCTTATGCAGTGTCAGCTCACAGCAGACAGTGGAAGGAAAGAGGTATGTGAAAGAGCTTGTGTGCAAAAGAGAAAGCAGGAGAAGGGACCGGGAAATACCTTGTAGCAACACACTCTTGGGTGTGACATTAATTTTTACATGAGGCTAGAGCCTGCATGATCGAATTACTTCTTAAAGCCCCCATCACCTCTCCAACTATTATCAACAGCAACCCAATTTCAACATAGATTTGGGAGGGACAAACCGTATCTAAACCATAGCAAGTCCGTGATTAAAGTTTACCTAAAGAGCCTTTAAAATGTCACATAGATAAGCAGAATATTCAGAATGGAGTCTGAAAACCTGCATTGCTCAAAGCTGCTGGGACAGCTCATGCACAGCCAGGATGGAACTTTCTACTCATTTTATAGAAGAAACTGGGTGTGCAGAGGTCAAAACAGCCTGAACAGCAGAACCTGGCCGGATCCTGGTCCCCCTGCTCACCCACTATGAGAAGCACTTAATTAGTGAAGAGAGTAGCTGAAGAAACGGGGGCACCTTGCTACATTCTTCCTTGTATCCTTAGGACTGCCTTTTGAGGATGGATACTGCTGTTAGCTCCATTGACCAATGGGATTTGACCAGAGACAGGTGTCAGTGAGTGCAGGACTGGGACACAACCCTAGACATTCTTCTTCAGCCGAGATGAGAGAGTTTGTATAATCTCCCTCTGGTTATTCCTCTGGGATTAACCAGTAGACTAAGCTCAGTCAGGGAGAAAATCCAGAATTTTCTCTAACACTAGGTGGCGTATCATATGTTCTGAGAAAACATCCCCCTCCACCTCACCCCGTGGGTAATGACTTGAGGGACCACCCACTTGCCAGCCCATCCCAAGATATAATAGTCGCCTCTTTTTTTTTCCTCCCAAAGACAGATGGTATCCTGTGCAAGCTATTCCTGCTCTTCAGTTCTGGGGATCCTTGTCTGTGTAGGAGGGTAACCACCAAGAAGAAAGCCAGCTCTCTGGAGAATCGGTTAGTGGCACACTTTTAGCTCTGCCTTGGCTGTCATGTGAGGCATGGAGGCCTTGTTCTTTTCACTTGGCATTTGCAAGTGCATTAAGAGCAATTAACATTGGCTGCTTGTGAGCATATAATGTCAGCCTAGCTTTAGACAAAAAAGCTTTAGACAAAAAAGTTGAGGTCACACTTCAACTTCCTTCTAGCTGACAAAGAATTTGCCTGACACCCTCTTTTTCCCTCCTTAAAAATGTGACTTTATGCTAGTTGTGACTTTAATATTAGCCCTTTGACTATGACTATACCCAACATAGTATTGGCCCTGCCACAGAGCTTCATTTAGGTTTAAACAGTAGCTCCCAATGAATGAAATAAACAAGAAATTGAAGAAAATTCTGAATTACAAAGTTGTCTTGGAAAAGTGGGAGACAGGGCAAGGTCAGACGTTGGCTGCCAGTAGCAGCACCTTCGTGAGGGCATCAGGTGCTTGGCATGGCTGCATGTCAGCCTGACTTCTGGAGGCTTGCAGATGAGCTCCCTGGTGAGAAGACTAAGGAGTCTCAAATCATTCAGAGTGTGTACCTGACTTGAGGCCTACCTGGGGACAGGTGTGCTGTAGTGGAGCCAGCCGCTATGGTTCTGCAGAGGCCCCCTGGAAGCTGTATGCTGATGAGGACCTGGGTACCCTCCTCTGCTTTGGAACCTCTCTCTCCCTAGGACTCCAACTCAATTCTCTGCCTGCCATGTGCTCCCAGAGGAGCCCCTGCTGTGCCCCTGTGCAACACCTACTGCATGTGGTTTTGGTCTACTCTAGAGGGTACAGGTATTCCCAGAACTGCCATTTTCTCTCCCCATCCAAGACTTGGCACAGTTCTTCACTGTCATAAATGTTCTATATGCACAGAGAAGAGAAAGTACACTGCACTGGGAACCTGCTGAAACATAATGGGGAAGAAGGGATGGAAAGGCAGAGTTGGGAAGTTCTTCTTGAGGCTGCACAGGCACTGGCTGTAGGAGAAGGAGGAGGCTAAGAGTAGGCTTCAGGCTCAGAGGCCCCTGGCAGAGGACACAGGAAACCTGTGATCTTGTAGAGGAGGTTGGGCAGTGAGGCAGGGTCAAAGAGTCCCATGCTGGCCAAGGTCAATCTTTTGAAAGAATCCTTAAGTCTCCTCTTCCATATTCAGTTTGGAGAGTTTCACTGAGTATTTCCTTTAGATTTTTTTTTAAAGATGTATTTTTATTTGGAAGGCAGATTTACAGAGAGAAAGAGAAACAAAGAGAGAGGTCTTCTATCCACTGATTCACTCCCCAAATAGTTGCAAAGGCCAGAGCAGAGTCAATCTAAAGCTAGGAGCCAGGAGCTTCTTCTGGGTCTACCATGTGGCTTCAGGGGTTCGAGAATGTGCTGTTTTTCCAGGCTACAGGCAAGGAGGTGGACTGGAAGTGGAGCAGCCGGGATACAAACCTGTACCCATATGGGATGCTGGCACTGCAGGTAGAAGATTGGCTTGCTACGCCACTCTTCTGACCCCTAAATATTTTATAATTACTTTATTTGAGAGGCAGACATTCACACATACCTGGCAAGCTCCAATCCAACAGGTCACACCTTAAATCCTTGTGCCATTCAGGATTGGACCAGGACCAAATCCAGGAAATCCAGATCTCCAACTGGGCAAGAGACAACCTTTGCAGGATCTCTGATCTTTTTTTTTTTTCAGTGTCTATTTTTATTGGAAAGGAAGAACTATAGAGAGAAAGAGAGACTGAAAGGAAAAGATCTTCCATCCTCTGGTTCACTCTCTAAATGGCTGCAACAGCTGGAGCTGAGCCGATTTGAAGCTAGGAACCTGGTCTCTCATGCAAGTGCAGGGTCTCAAGGGTTTGGACCATCCTCTACTACTTTCCCAGGCCGCAAGCAGGGAGCTGGCTGGAAAGTAGAACAGCCAGGACACTAACTGGCACTTGAAGATGAAAGAATTAGCCTGCGAGCCACAGAGGCAGTCCCAAGCCCTCTGCATTCCTCCCCCTTTCTCTTCTGTAAGGTTTCAGACACATGACCTTGACTTTTATCTCGTGAACATGGTAAGGGGCATTATGCCTGCTGTGCTCGAAGTGTGGAATGTCTTCCTCCAGAACTCTCCAAGGCTCCCTCTCTCCCTCCGACTGGGTCTCTGCAGGGGTGGCACTCCCCCCATCTCCCACTGGGCAATCTGCCCTGGCCACGTTTCGTGGAACAGTCTCTCCCATACTGCCCCAGCCAGGCACTCTATGCCCCTCTTCAGGACACGTGGCATGTTGTTGTAGCTCAGCCATGTCTGTGCTCCCCAGGGGAATGGGAGTCCATGAGAACAGTGACTTTTCTCCACACACATCAAACAGCTGTTCAGCCTAGAAACGAAGGGGTCTGACACGACAGCAGCAGAGAGGTTCCAGAGTCACGTTTATCTTGGGGAGAGAGGGAGGAGTTCAGGACATGCACAAGAGATTTTCAACACACTGAGCCTGTGATACATATTCAGCTCAATTCAATTGAAGTATTTATAGTACAATTACTCTATGCAGATCAAATGCCAAGAATAGGTTGAGATAAATGATAATTAAAGGGCAGACCCTGCCTGAGAAATTTATAGCCCAGGGGAACAGGCAAATAAGCCCCTCCAGTTATCTTTGTAGCCTTTGTAGCATGATCTTCATAGCTCTGCACATGGTGACTGTTAAATACATCATATATATTCATATATCTATATCTATACATAAAATAAGTAACTTACAAGCACGTTCTTTCACTAAAGCCACTTGATAACCATGCAGCCCTATAGGAGTTTTGAGCTCCCTGAGCTCTCTGCGCAAAACTGTTTTGGGCTTTGCCACTTGTCATTGCTGCTACTTCTTTTTAAGATTTATTTATTTATTTGAAAGGCAGAGTTATAGAGAGAGTGGGGAGAGACAGCCCAAAATGGCTGCAATGGCCAGAGCTGGACCAAGGTGGACCCGGGAGTCAGGAGCTTCTTCTGGCTCTCCCACGTGGGTGGCAGGGCCCTAGCGCTTGGATCATTTTCCACTGCCTTCCCAGGTGCATTAGCAGGGAGCTGGATGGGAAGTGGAGCAGCAGGTGCTAGAACTGGTGCTGACACGAATGCGGATCCCCCTTGTGCATTCTGTATCCTGATAGCAGTTGTTGAGGCTGGGACATTCTGCCAGCTGGTCTCTTGACACGGAGAGGAGGCACTTATTCCTCTCTCTTCCTGAGGTCCTGGCCACCACGACACCACAGCTTGTCAGGATGTTCAGCAATCCTTGCCCTTGTCCCTCCCCTCCCCCCAGCCAACAGGAGACTTCCTTTGCATCCAGACTCCACCCTGAGGCCACAGTGGGCTTTCCACCAGCAGGCGCTAACAACCTGTACTCCTCTCGCTGGCCAGAAAGACCCCTCCAGGTCCTGGGAGTCCATATCTTACAGTTCATTTCTTATCACTTCTTTCTTACAGTTTGGGTCGTACAAAGACTTCTGATTGGCCACCCTCACCTCACTCTGTGAGCTTGCAGCCTCTACTTCTCTTCCCCGCTTCTTCCGGTCCCTCTCTTGGTCTGCCTTGAAGCCACCTCAGCAGAACCTGACCTGACCATGTGCGACCCTCCACCACAGCACCAGGCTGGGGCCTCTGCACTCTGCAAGGTGTCGCCCCTCGCCCCTCCCCCATCAGATGGTAAGCTCCTTGGGGGCAGGCCTGTCCCATCCTGCGCCGGTCAGCTGGTGGCTCAGTCTTTTCTGTGTGCGTTAGTAGTGAATGATTAAGAAAGCACTTGCCCACACAGGATTGCTAGTTATAAAATAACCGCAGCTTCTATGTACCAGAGTGCTTTCTCAGAATGGCATCAACCGTCTTGTGCAACCCTATTAAGGGACAACGACTTCTCCATGTAGTAAAAGGGGAAACCGAGGCATTAAGCGGTTTAAGGCGCTTTGCTCAGGGTCCATGGCCAGAATACGGAGTATCCGGGGTGTGCACCCAGGCGGTTTCTGGAGCCCAGACTCTATCCTAGAGCGACACACAGGCTGGGGCTGCACTCCTCGAGCAGACACAAGTCTCCAGCAGACAGCTTTGTTTTTGCTTCCAGGAGAGGGTACCCGCTCTCCAGCCGCCCGCCCTCTCCATGGCTCCTGTGCCGGACTATGGGAAGGGCCTGCGCACCGTGCCGGCGGTCCGGAGGCTGCGCGCGAAGCCTTGATTAACTTTGCACTCCGCCGGGCCCCTCGTCAGGTCCCAGCCGCCCCCAGACCCCCACTCTGCCCCTGGGAGCCGGGGCGCCAGGGCGGTGGGTGGGGGGCTCGAGGGGCGGGGCCTGGGGCGGGACTGTTCGCCTTGGCCGCCGCCCTCGGCCCGCGCTCCTTCTCCCGGTGCAGCGGGCCGGCCTGGAGCCAGAGGGGCGGGGACTCGGGAGGGGCCGGAGCGCGGCTGCTGGTGCCGCTGCGGGCGGAGAGGAGGAAGCGGTGCGTCTCCCGAGGCATGCGGCGCACCGGAGGACGGACGGGTGCGTGGACTGAGCCGGCTGGGGTGGGGGGCAGCGAGGTGAGGCTGCGGTGTGGGGGCGCGGGCGGCGCTGGGAGGGGACGGCTGCCGGCAGGGGCCTGGGGTCCCGGGAGGGAGGTATGGAGGGCGGGTTGCGGCCGGACGCCGGCCCTCCCTACTCCGGGTCGGGCTCTAGACCCTTCCCCCCGACCGGTGGGGCTGCGCCCCGGCTTCAGAAAGCGGAGCCCTTGTCTCCCTTCGCTGCTTCTTTTGCTTCCCAACAACGTAAAATAAACACTCGGGAAGGTAAAACAATAGCGGGCCACCTGGGACGCCGCGCACTCCGAGCTCCCACGCTCGGGGCGGGGACCGGGGATGGGCCTGGGGGCCCGGCCGCTCCTCAGAGCTCCATCCCCGCTCTGCCCCGGCCGAGGGTGGGGCTGTCCGCAGCGCCCAGGCGCTGTAGGAGGTGGCGGGTAATCCCAGGAGTGAAGCGTTTGGTCAAAGTATTTCAGGAACGGGATCCTCTCCACCATTGCTCTGCCCCGGGGAGGGAAACTGAGTCGAAAGGACAGAAGAGGGAGCGATTTGCCCAAGGTCAGAACGAGGAGAGGTAACCTGTGCAGGTGGAGGTCTGGGGCCGGCACCCAGGCGTGCCAAACAGCCTCGTGGTGTTTGCCTTTGACAAATCTTGTGGTGTGTTTGTTTCCAGGAATCTGCAGGCATTGTGGGACTATTTCAGATTGCCCAGCACCAGTCAGCCTCTTGTGTGTGTCTCCCCCATCCCCACTCCCCAGCTCCACCGGGCAGGTAGGACTGGGGCAGGTGTCAGCTCTGTGACCTACCGCCATGGATGGAGAGGGACTGTTTGATGAAGAAATTCTGGCCAGTCTGGGTGAATTGACTGTCAGTGGTTTTGACGAAGCCTGCCGTTCTCCTTTTGGGGAATCCGAATGAGGAAGATCGAAGACAGCGGTCGCCGGCAAGCCAAGGACGTTTCTGTATAATCAGTGGATGAAAGGATTTTTCTTAGAGTCTTTTATGGCCCCCTTTCCTTGAGGATTAATCCACCACAATCTACAATTCCACTAGGAACCGCAAGGCGCACGATGTGGCAAGAGCCTGGAGCACCTTCCGAATTCTGGACCCTTCCCTTGGCATAGGGGAGTTTTCACCCACCCACTACTCCCCTCTTCCCAGCCCCCCTACCCTCTTTCCGATCTCTTTCCTATAATCCGCTCTCTCTTGCGTTTCGAATTAAGTTCTGTTTCCAAAACCGCCCTCGGAGAGCTGTGAATGGATTGCCAGAGATGAGCGATTAGGAGCTGGGGGAAGCAGAAGCTCCTGAGGCTGGGTCTGCTGGCGGCTGCCGACATGAAGTGCTTCTTCCCAGTGCTGAGCTGTCTGGCCGTGCTGGGTAAGTGGCTCTGCTTATCAGTGCGATCGATGTGAAAGTTTAACCTGTAAACCCTGGTTCCTGTAATTCCTTGTGGTTCTTTCCCATCCACACGGGTCCTGGGGGACGCCAGGAGGCATCCTGTGCTTGTCACAGATTGCAAGACACTGCGGAGAGGCCCTTTGCTGACCCAGGAGGAAGTGGGCCACGCTGTTGGGGATGTTGACCATCCTTAGCAAGTGTTTAGGGGCTTCGTGTGGCTTGTGGGCAGCTTCTTGCCTTTTGCCGTATGAAAGACAGGACCCTCCCATGTTTCCACTTGTACACTGGCCTCTGTTCATTAAACGTTTGGAAGTGGCATGCTCATTCTCAGCTCTGCCCAGCGTTGGTCTGTGATGCTCATGGTGCTTTGATTTGGAGGGGAAGAGGGGGTGGGAGTGGTGTGGTTGGAGGGATGCTTTCCCCGACCTCTGTGGTCTCCAGGCTTGTAAAAGCGAGGATGCCAGCTAGTTTGAGGTCTCCTCACCAAGGAAGTACAGCTCATAGTATTGCGAGGAAGACACCCTGGAGGACCTGAGGCTGGGGATGTGTCAGGAGTGGCTTTGGTGAAGCTCCGAATGTTTACCGTGAAAGAAAGTAGCTATGGCCCCTTAAAGTGGCACTTGTCCTGGGAGTCTACTCATGCCGGGTAGCCTTAGGTGTGGTTCTTTGGGACCTCACACAGCAGTACACTCCCTGACCTCTGTATGACTCTGCCCTCCAGTTCAGGAGGGTTTTAGTACTGCCTCTGGTCTTTGCATTTCCAAGTGGAGGAGTCCCGTGCACTTTAGGGAGCTTATCTGTGTTCTGTTGGCAGTGGAGAGTGTATTGGTCCACACCCTTTAAGAGTTTAACAGGTGTGTACAAAGAGAATAATGGACTTTGGAATTAGTGGACCTGGATTCCGATCTTAGCCTCAACATGACTGACCACCACATCTCAGGAGAACGCCAAAGGGCTGTTGTATCATACAAGGATGTAAGGGGGTCCTATGCACCTTGACTGTCTTGAGTAGTGTCTGAAACTCATATGTGTTCATTCGTGGGTTCTCAAACTTGAGTGTCTCTGGGTATCATTAGGGGCTTGCAGAAATTCTGATGTTTGGACAACAGCCCCGTCACACCAGGCTTTCTGGGGAGGGCCCTGGGCAGCAGTCTTGTAGTCCTCCGAGGTAATTCCACGTGCAATTGAGTCAGAGAACCGGTGAGTGGGGCCTTGAGTACCTGTCCACACCAGCGTACACAGGGCTCCCTCCCCCAGTCTGATGTTTAGTGGAGTTAGTGTTCCTTCAGCCCAGCTCTGTGGGTAGGGCACAGGGGTTGCCTGCAAGTCTTCTAATACTGTATCTGTGTGTGTGTGTGTGGGACGGTGTTTGGCATTCGCTGGGTGTCTGGGTTTAAATCAGCAATCAGTGATTCATGTGGATTGAATGGGACACAAACAAGCAGAGCCCTCCAGGAGGTTTGGGTGTGGGGTGGGGTGTGTGGCAAAGAATGGGAAGAGTCTGAGTGCAAGGGTGGGGCCCTGAGCACCAGTGGGAAAGCAGGGCAGTGTGGCATGGGTGCCCTTTGTTTCCTGTGGCTGCTTTAGTAATGTGAGGCTGCCTGCCTGCTCGTGCCCCTGCAGGGTTGCTCAGTGCCAGAACTGGACCTGCAATCTTTCTTCCCCCTTCCCCCCACCCTCATCCTGCCTTTCCTTGATATGTGAACAGATGCCTGGAGGAAAATGAGCATCCAGGTGGTCTTACGGGGGAGCAGTAGTAAAAGGGCAGGCATCGGGGATGGGGGGGAGGTTGGAAACTGGCTGTGCATGCCAGTCCCTGCCTGCTTTGCAGCCCTCTGGTGGGGACCACGTGGTGGTTCTCAGCAGAACAGGAAAAGGGGCTTTACTGTTGCCTCCTTCTCCCCTGAGAAGCACAAGGTGTTCAGGGAAGGAACAAACCCCTGCGCTGGGGTCTTACTTCTTGCTTGCAACCTGGCGTGATTTGAATCATGCATCAGCACCCTCTGGGGTCATGAATTCATGTGTTGCACAAAAGAATCCCAAGCTTTGAAGTCCCACCCTTCTCCCCACTCCTCCTGCTCAGTTACACACCTGGGGGGAAAACTGTAAAAACTTGGCATGGACTAAGTGCTCTGCACAGTGAGTCTGATACCGGTACCAGCCTCTGGAAATGGTGATTTGAGTTAGGAAATCCTGTGACTGGATGTGAAGGGGTACATGAGATGAAGTTCTGGGACACTTGAGAATTCCTCAATGTTATCAGAGGTGTTTTTCTTCCTTTGCTAATGTCCAGGATGTGGGGCAGGTGCCATGCTCTCTGGCTGTTGGGACGCTGGTTCTTCCCTCTTGGCCCAGCTGAAGCTGTGAGGGAGGCTGTGTGCTTGTCCTCTTGACCACTGTCTTACTTCCTTCAGTTGTAACCCTGGGTGCCCCACCCACTCAGGAGTCATCAGCTGCCACACAGCCTGTTCCAGTGCCAAAGCCAGATTCACCTTGGTTCGAGCTGTGAGAATGATGATCTTTGCATTACTGAGAGTGGATGGAGCCAGAGGGGCAGAAGATGGGAGAGACAGTAGGGACTGATGTGAATGTGTATGGGTGTGCAGCAGGGGGAATGGGCTGGGGGATGGGCTGTGCCTGTCTGTGACTAGGTGCAGCCTGGGTGAGTGACAGTGACATGGAAAGAGCTCGCATGGGAGAGAGAAAGGGATTAGTGTCTGCAAGAATAGGAAGGGAATGATCGTGGAGGATGAAGGTAAGTTAGACACACAAGGCACATTTTGAGTTTGTATGGCCACAGTGAGTTATTGCCTCCGAGACCGGTGCTGACGTAACAAGTGAGATGGACTGGCTTTTGAAAGTGTTCAGCAGTGAAACATGCAGGGGATTGGGACATCTGGCTCAACCCTACAGAGTCTGTAGCTGGTCTCTGGTCACTCTCTCCTTTGAGTTCGCTTGTGGAGTTTTTTGCAGAAGGCCCTTGTTTGAACAAGATGGGCTGAGAAAGGGATCGCTTACTTCCCACTTAGTTAGCTTCTTAGGGGAGAGGCCAGAGGGTGCTTTTGAAAGAGATTGACAGAAACTTTGATGTAGTGATGGGCAGGAGCTCAGAGGCAGGACTGGGGTGATCAAAGGCAGCAGAGCAGGAGGAGGTGGAGGAGAGAGAGAGTGGTGTGTGTAGGCGGGGGCGAGGGTTTGGAAGGGAAGGAATGAGCAGGGTGATTTAGGGATGGGTCAACACCACTGTCCTGATGCTTGTGTCAGAGGTGCAAGCACCCTGTCCTTCGCTGGTGACTGTTGAAGAAGTGTTCTGGGGGAAGGACTAGGCTGGATAGGCTGCCAATGAGCTCTGAGAACCACTGGGCTCACTACCTGAGGGTATGCCAAGTGCTTTTACTTTTTCACTACAGCAAGTCTCTTGCTATGCCTCTCAATAGTTGGATTGCCGGCTCTCTTGGCTCTAGCCTTCTTTTAAACCTAACCAAGCTCTGATTCATCCAGTCCTCCCAGCAGCCCTGTAAAAGTGACATCACATATTACCATCTTTTTAGGGATGGCAATATAAAGGTCCAACAAGTTGTCTACGGTGAATTACTGACTAGGTTGGTATACTCTATAGGGTCTAGGACCTGGGTCTTGGACTCCATTCCTGAGATCATCTCATTGTCAGAGGTAGCTGCTGTCATCCCAGCCACCTGAAGGAGGAAGATCTGTGAAGGGCAGGCCTGCTACCCTTGAGGACACTTCCTGCAAGGGACAGTCGGACTTGCACCTACAACTCCATTGGCTAGAACTTGGTTCTGTGACCCCATGTAGCTGTCAGGGAGGCTGGGAAAGAGTGTTCTGATTCTGAGTGGCTATGTGTCTTGCTGCAAACTTAGGCTTCTGTTATTGTGAGGATAGAACAGAGCAGATTGTGGAGGTTGGGGTGGGAGGGATTGCAGCTGAGGGTCTGTCATGGTCACAGGGCTAGTATGTTGCAGAGCAGGGCTTCAAAGCCAGAGCCATTTGGTTCCAAATCCTATGTTCTTTCATCTAAAAGGCTGTCCACACCGTGAGGCGAGGTCCGGGCCCTGGCCTCTGAGAAGCCTTGCTGGGCAGGCCTGGGCTGCCTGAACCAACCTAGGAAGCAGTGTAGGTCAGCCAATCATTCCACTCTATGTGGCATGGCTTTCAAAGTGAGTACTATAATGTTTATAGAGTACTCATGAGCCTGTCACTCTTTTAAACCACTTTCCATTGCACAACCTTCTTTATAAAGTGCTAAAGGACATCTGTGTCACCTTCTGTGCTGTTAGCCCTGGAACTCAGCCTTGGGCCAGGCACAAAGCCATTGGCTGTTGGGTTAACTTCTGGATGAGTGAGTGGTTTCCCAAATAGGGGTTGCTGTATCCTGGCTCCCTTGATCAGCATGGGGAAATCTAAGGCTCTGTGAGGTGGAGTCATGTTGCTCAAGGGAAAGAGCTGGACATTGGTAGAGCCTGAATTTGAGTCTAGAACTTGTGGGATTGGGAAATTGGTGTCTCAATTTTACCAGACAGGGTTGCTTAGCCTTTACGTGTGTGTGTGCGCACGTGCACACGCGCATGCTCCTTTTGCGGTCTGGTGGTGTATGGCCTGGGCACAACAGTGTCAACATGCACAGGCAAAAATACATAGACTAACAAAATCAATTCTTTGGAAAGATAGCCATCATCAAAATATTAACACAGAGATTTGTGATCAAGCAATTTGCCTCTTTAATAACATGTTGAATTAAATAACAAGATCTAATAGCAGGCCTAGCAATTATCATAATTTTGGTGTCGTGATGAGTGTAAATGGTATTTTGAGGTCTCTGCATCATCAGCTGTCCGTCGTGACAGATCGCAGGTACTAGAGAGTTACTGTGTGGTCGCCTACACTGATAATCAAAGGAGTAGTTATGGTTCACTTAGAGGCCAGCGAAAATAAAGATGTAATTTTTTACTCCATTGGAATTCACATGTTCCTGAGTGCTGGGGACTCCTGCAGAGTTCAAAGTACTGTTCTATGCAGGTGGTGCTTGTTGGAAGAGGCACCAGGAGAAGACTTGGGCTCAGCTTTCAGAAATGGGCAGGATTTGGATAGGGCTGGCAGAGGAGGGCTGAGTTTAGACTAGAGTGATTTCAAGGGCCAATTTCAGGCCCAATGACATGGGTCATGGAGAACTAGCTTCTATTGTAATGGGTTTGGGATTTGGACGTGGTCGGGGGCACATGGGAAGTGGCTCCAGCTCCTGGCCTCCTAGGATCTTGCGCTTGAGTGCCTTGTATGTCATGGATGATGACTGCTTGGTTATCGTTTTGGGAGTTCCTCATTACCATGAGCAATGGACACCTGTTTCCATGCCACTTCAAAGTGAGCGCAGCTATTTCTTGAAAGGGTTGATTTTGAAGTTAAGGGAAATGTAAGACACCTGTGTGTGAATGCCCCCTGATTTTCAAAGAAATGAATGGTTACATTAAAATCAAGCTTGTATTTGTGGAAGATCACATGTTGACGAATTCCCTCTTCTGAAAAACCCCTTATTATGTGACTCATTTGTGGACCCCAGTGGCAGAGGGCCTCCCTTCACTGCAATCCTCAGCGAAGTAGGGTTTTGGTGCTATTTTGGAATGCCACCCTCGGAAGGGCAAGCATTGTAAGATAGAGTTGCAGAGATTTGTTCTAGAAATTGGCGTTCAAGCAGTCCTCAGACTAGCCTCCATGTCTTCCCTGCATCTATAATTATAGTAACAGAAGAGAATGATGAGCCTGGGGCACTGCACAATCCTAAATCAAAGATTAAATTATGTGAACTCTGCCCAGGCTGGAAAGTGGTCAGATGTATTTTAAAAAGCTTTCTAATGGGTTTCATGATAACGAGAGTTGAAGCAAAGTTGCAACCTAACCTTCTGTTAACCCGTTAATTACATTCATGTGCCTCATCACCCAGGTGACTGGGGCTTTGCATGAAGCCCTGTTGTATGTCCACCCTCCAGGCCAGCACTGAAACAAATGGCAAATCCATTTGCAACAGACAGGGAGACACTGACATAATGCACTCTCTGAGGATGTCTGTCTGGTGGGGCGTGGGAGCCAGACAAATTCTTTAAGCTTCACAGGCTGGGGGAGGGGAGTTTTCCGTGAGGTTGGGAGAGCTGGTAAGCAGTTAATCTGGAAAGGCTTCCTGGAAGAGTTGGAATGTTAGCCTTTTAAGTAGGACCAGAATGATGTTCAGCTGGAGCTCTGGGGGTGGTGGTCAGTACAGGTGTAGAGGACATCACAGAATGCAGGCTGGTGGGTCAGGAGTGCTGGAAGTGGGGGTGGGTAGGAAAGGGAATTTTTGGTTGGCTAGAGACCAGGAGGGGCAGGTGGAAGGGACTGGAAGCTGTGGGGTATCCACGAGGGTCAGTGGGAGAAGTGCTGGAGTTGGCCTGAGGGTTACTGGAGGTGGGGCTACCAAGCTCTTGGAGAAGAGCTTGGGGCAATCAGATGCACTGTACTGTGGCAGCCGAAGGCATTCTCATCATACTGTGACCTCAAGGAAATGAGCTTTTTCGCCTAGGGGCGTCATCCCATTAACTTTCAGGCCCCCAGGCTTCTCCTTAACAAGGGCCGGGAGGTGGTATCCTCTGCCTGCAAACACCAGCATCCCCTATGGGTGTAGGTTCCAATGCTGGATGTTCCACTTCTCATCCAGCTCCCTGTCGTGACCTAGGAAAGCAGTGGAGGCCCAATGTCTTGGGTCCCTGCACACACATTGGGAAACCAGGAAGAGCTGTATTAGTTTCGCTCTGGCCTTTGCAGCCATCTGGGGGAGTGAACCAGTGGTTGGAAGATCTTTCCTTCTTTTTAAATCTGCTTTTCCAGTAAATCTACAAAAACAAATCAAAGAATCCAGAAATAAAGGCCAGTATTGTGGTGCAGCGAGTCAAGCTCCCAGCTGCCATTCTGTCATATAGGAGGGCTGGTTCAGTCCTGGCTGCTTTGCTGCCCATCAGCTCCCTGTTAATACACTTGGGAAGGTAGCAGAAAATGACCCACGTGCCGGGGCCTCTGCTATCCCCTTTGGAGTTCCAGATGGGTTCCTGGCTCCTAGCCTAGCCTGGACCAGCCCTGCCTGTTGTAGCCATTTGTGGGGGAACCAGTACATGGAAGATCTTGCTTGGACATTGTTGCTGTCTGTCTGCCTATCACTTTGTCTTTTTTTTTTTTTTTTAATACACTTCAGAGCATTTAAAAAAAAATTTCTGAATTTTATGGTACAGTTTCATGGGGACTGGATTTCCCTACCCCCCTCCCAAATTCCCACTTTCCCATCTGATTTTCCCCATATTATCACAATAGGATAGCCCTTCTTAAGCAGTCATAAGTCTATGAGTCTGCTATTTAAGTGTGCTCAGAGATTGCTGGTACAGACAACGCCTGACAGTTCAGCACCCTATTGCCAAGATAGATCCAACAGTTTCATTGGGACTCCATCTTTGATTTAGAAGTAGAGATGCCTACTGCATTGTATCTTCACATCTGGATATGATAATCTCTGTTACGCCGTCACTATACATTCCCCTAAATGAGAAGCCATGAGACAAAGTCAACAATACGAATGAAGTTAAAACAAAAATTTGCAGCACCATGGAGTTAAAGTGAAACAACATGCTACTGAATAACTAATGTCGCTTTGTGTTTTAAATAGATAAATCTTAAAGAAAAATGATAATCCTTTTACTAAAGCAAAAACAAAAAAGGAAATAAGATGCTATTACTTGTGTGTTCTTTCCAGGGATGGTTCTTTGATGTAGTGGAGTTGGCTGAGGCTTGCTATGAATCAGTGTTCTTTTTGGGTATTCTGTCTTTGCTCATAGTGCCCAGTGTCCCCTATTCCAGAGTACAGTTCACTGCCTCCATTTTCCTGGTGATCCCATAGACCTTGCCTGCTCTGAGCAGGGCACCGGGCACCTGTGGCACCCTGGAAACTGTCCTGTGGCATGAGGCAGATTTCCACCTTACATGTTTCAAGGATCCACTTTATTAACTCCATGTCCCCCAGGAGCCTCCTATTTTGAAATCTGTTTCCTTGATAGACAGCGTTTATTAAGGAGTAATTAATCTGCTTTCCCTAGATGATAGCCAGTGTGCTTGCTCACACTTGATGTAGTCCAGCTGTAAAGCAGAAGTCTGGCGCTGGGAGTAGCTGATGACTAAAGCCTGTGTTTGCCTGTAGGCACGCTGCCCTGCGCCTGCAGTTCAGGGCAAGTGGTGTCACTGTTAGGTGTTTCTGAAGTCTCTCAGATGGCTAAGTTCCCAATCCAAGCTACTGCTTCAGGCCTTCAGGACCTTGGGTAACCCACATGGTGTTTGCCTGGTGATAGTTCCATTGGTGACCTTGATTGACTTTGCTTGAAAGCTTGTGGACTAGTGAGAGGAGAACACCTGGAGTTGTGCAACAACTTTTTCCTCCAGCTCCAACCACACCTGCCTTTTCCTGGCCATGCGCACGCGCGCGCGCGTGTGTGTGTGTGTGTGTGTGTTTTAAAGATTTTCAGAGAATGGAATTTTGCAACCTTTTACAGTTTGAGTTACATTCCTTTACACTATTTTCTATGCATATCTTCACCCAAATACAGATTTCTTTCCTTTGATGCAAATGGAATCAGATAGAACAATGTTATTCAACAACGTGATTTTAAAGAGTGATTTACTTCATTGTTTCTTCATCCTTAATTTTATGGCCCTATCAGCACTGATTTGGTTATTTTCTAGCTAGTGGAAGCTGTAGTCATGGGGAGAAGGGAGCCTCATTCCATAACAGAACACTTTTGTTCTGCAGTGTCAGGAGAGCAGGGGTTGTAACAAAAGCACAACTCATGTTTTACTGTATTTAATGAGATAACCTACTACTTACTGTGAATGTTTTCTTTTAAAAACTCATCCATTGTCCACATTAAGCACAGTCACATTTTGTTGATGGCTTATAATTTTGAAATTATGTTGAATGAAGACAACCTTAATTACTACGGGAAGGGAGTCATGTCTGATTCATGCCAGTGTTCTTGTTTGGTCACAGCTGAGACCAAAAGCAGGTGCTTTCCTATGCTTTCTTCTTTTTTATTTTTTTTAAGATTTATTTATTTTTTTTATTGCAAAGTCAGATATACAGAGAGGAGAAACGGAGAGGAAGATCTTCTATCTGATGGTTCACTCCACAAATGGCCGCCAATGACTAGAGCTGTGCCGATTTGAAGCCAGGAGCCTCTTCTGGGTCTCCCATGCAGGTGCAGGGTCTAGGCTTTGGGCAGTCATTGACTGCTTTCCCAGGCCACAAGCAGGGAACTGGATGGGAAGTGGAGCCACTGGGGCACAAACTGGCGCCCATGTGGGATCCTGGCACATGCAAAGCGAGGTCTTTAGCTTCTAGGCTACCACGCAGGGCCCAAAGACCTGTTTTTTTTTAAATAGCTGCCCCTTTGGCATGATGGCTGCTTGCTTCTGTCATCGTCTGTGTTGTGCAACTGCTGGTCTGCCCTGCAGTTCCCCTGCCTGAGCCCCAGGTCTCTTAGACTCCACTTTCAGGACTTTCCAAAAACAAGGCTTTTCCTCTGTTCCTTCAACAAATATTTGAGTGCCTGCCACAAGCACTCATTGTTCTGTTATCTCGAATGCCACAGAATTAAAAGCTGAAATCACACATTCTAAAGTAGTCACCTGATATGTATTTGGAATCTTTAATAAATACAATGGTTAATTAAAAACTCTGATATTAGGGAACTCCTTGATCCCTAAGGTGATTCCCTTTCCCCTCTCACTATTATTTAATACCCCTTTTTCCTGTTTTGTCCTCAGCAGCCAGACCAATGCCCTGGCAACCCTGTGATGGGAGCTTTTTAGGAGTAAGACATGGGAAGGCCATGAGAAGAGAGAGGGCTTTTTTTTTCTTTTTTTTTTTTATAATTCCTCCTGACAATAGGTAAGGATTTCAAGTCCTAGGTTGTGGAATGCTGAGTTTGTCATGTGTCTGTGGGAATTGGGGGATTTCATGCTTACCTCTGACTTTCTAGGAAGTTGGAACAAAAGAGAACTAGAGAAGCCTGGCTTCTCAGCAGTTAAGCAGGCTTTGTGCTGATGTCTCCACCTCTCCTGGGCCTCCCTTGTCTCCTTGCAGTGTGACTCCTGTCCTGGAGCATGCGCTGGAGGCTGGGGGCACGTGGCCCCGCTCTCTCCCATGTTGGGCTGGTTTTCCAGCAACTGAGGGTAGGCTCTGGGGTTTACCCGTGAGGCAGTCAGCTGTGCTTCTCTCTTCTGGCATGAGTGGCACCTGCTCCAGTCTGCAGGCCCCTGGGGGAACTTGCCATGGCCCAGAGCTGCTCCCAGGAGCCTCTGCAAGTGGAGCTTCTGGAGGGTCTTGCTGGTTTACCGTGTCTGTCTTGTTTGGCAGCAATTGTGCATTGGTCTGAGGATGGCTGGGCTGTTGTGAGTTGGGCCACACATTTGGATGCATTTGTTATGATATTGAGGAGTGATTGTGCAGATAGATTTGCTCCAGGCTCACCCGAAAAACCAGGAGACCCTTACATGCCACTGTGGAAAGATGATTTGCCCGGCAGATTCGTGATGTCTTCTGATGGCTCAGAACAAAAGAGAGTTTGCTGAGGAGCAGGTTTGCAATCTGTTTTCTGCTATTTCACTACCAAAGGAAAAAAAAGGGCAGCTGGCATCTTGCACAGCACCCTGCCCGGCTGGTTCTGCCTCTTGGCCTGGGGATCTGTGATGGCCTGCAGCCAGGAGTCCACTGAACTAGGGACCCTGCAGAGGGGAGAAAGCAGGTCTGGAAGTCATCCACCTCTGGATGTGAGTTTATTCCAGGAGGATCTTCACAGATCTGAGGCCCAATCCCATTATTTTAAAGGTGAATTATTGTGGTAGGAGGAAAAGACTGGTGGCCTGGACAGCAAGAGATTAGAGAGAAAAAGAAGGCAGGGGAGTTGGAAATTGCCCCTGATGAGAAAGAGACTCCAGGACACGTGGTTGTCTTTGTTTTAATTAAAACATTATGCAATGCAAACATTGACCTTCCCCTTCCTGCCCCCACCAAGCCTGTGGCGCTGTTATTTCCCATATTTGGAATTTGGGGAGAACCGGGCCTCCTCTGAGGATAAGGCCAGATCCAATATCTGCCTTAGTGGAAAGTAAGTAAATCTGAGCGCCTTGAGGGCTGCGGTGTGGTATTCATAGTGAGTATGTGCTTACTGCAGGAGGATGTGCCTCCTTGTCATCATTTATTCAGCAGCCCCTAGTGTCCCGGAGCTGGTGCTGCGCCCATCAGTAATCTGATTCCTGTTTTCTTCTGCATATTTTGCCTTTTGCAAATGTATAGGCCTTCAGCTCTCATCAAGGCAGCTTTTACTCTGTGATCTGTACCAGGGATGACTGAAGTCATGTGGAGGATTTTAAGTAACTAATCTCTTAAGACATTCAGAGCATAATCTCCCCCAGCCCCACAACCGAGCCTGCCTGCATCGGAGAGATTGGAGAGCTTCTGCAAAGGAGGCTGCACGGGCACCTTGGCACCCTTTTAGAGACCTGGTGTGCTGCTTGCCTGCCGCAGATGCTTGCAGCATGGGGACAGGGCCTGCTGTTCGCTGGTCGTGTCAAGAGAGTTCAAGATGCTTCGTGAATGTGACCACTGTGTTACTAAGTCTCCATGCTGCTGTACAGAACAATGAAAGGCCAGACTCACAGGAAGAGGCTGTCCACACTCATTGATGGGCCCGGCTGTGTGTGCCCCGGGCTGGCTGACAGGCAGACGCTGCGGAACACAAGGGTGTTTCAACACGTTTGTAGCAAAGGGAATGATAGGACAGTAGCTTATTTTGGTGCAAAAATAAATAAATAAATAAATAAATAAATAACAACAACAACAAAACACTGAAATCCACGCATTCAAGGGGTCTTTTCAAAGTTTGTGAAAATATTGAAAAGTATTATGAAAAAAAATTATACATGGATTTCAGGATTTTTTGGGGGGAGGTACCCAAATAAACCTATCCTATAATTCCATTTTTCCTTAAAGTTTTTGAAGCACTCTCATAGATAAGAGACTTGCTGCTCCCTGGTGTTTGATAATTTTTATTTAATCAGGTTCATCCAAAGGTCAGGGGTTTTCCTAGGCTTTGCTAAGACTTAGAATGCTACTCCATCCGTGTGTGGCCTGTTGGGTCTGGTTGCTCTTGAAATTGTCATTTGTTTTCTGTTTCTACCTGCTGCCTCCTCCAGTTGTTAGGCTCCTGCTCCCAAAAGAGTTTTGTGAAAGAATGTGGTGACTATTACTCTAAGTGCAGCAATTGGTACTTTTGTCCTAATAGAATGATAACATTTCCAACAATACAGACTAACGAGGAGGATTAGTTTAAATTAGTAAAATGCCCGGAATTACCAAATATTTTTCAAGGATGTGGCTGTTATTACTCCAAAGTAAATACTGTAACTCAAACTAGGCTAATAGAGTGCCTGATAAAGATCCTTGGGGGATCCTGCACTAGGAGAGAAATAAGAATGATTTGCAATTAGCGGCCCAATTGTTTATGTAAATGCTGTTTCTGAAATACTAGATTGTGCTTGAAAGGCATTTGTTCTTTTAAGTATTCTAAATAGTCCCCTGGAACCCCCCCAGTGTGCCGTAGTTTATGTGCTGAATAAAGACCTGACTGCACCTTATCAGCCACATCAGCAGCATCTTGGATCCTTACTTTCTTAGACTGTCAGATCTGTCTGCCAAATACTCCCACTGCACCTGCCTTGGAATGTTGCATCCAATAGGTTCAGCAAGCATCTGATGTGTTTTGTGTGCTTGGCCATGAATAAGGTAGAGACACAGCCATCTTTGCCAGTCTGTTAACCACGTGCTTGTGTAGTAGGATGTCTACAAAACTATGGTCTATAGGCTAACAAAGAAATAGTGGTGTAAACTCATAAATGGTGACAGTGTGTTGATTACAGCTGGGAAGCTGGGCACGCATACCTTTTGTACGGAGTGACTTATTATACCAGGCTGTATGCTCCACCTGGACAGGGGTTGTGTCTGTGTTGTTTGTCTAGTCCCTCCTTGGCTGTTGCCTGGCATAGAGTAAATATTATGGTGAACTCTAGGACAGGGCTCTTTCTTTCTTTCTTTCTTTCTTTCTTTCTTTCTTTCTTATAGGCCAAAAAAAAAAAAAAAAAAAAAAAAAGTCAAGCATCAGCAGTGCCTGTGGCTCAACCTGCGAGTCACTTGGTCTGTGTATGTTGAATGTTGAATGTGTGTCCTGATTGAAGAGGTCTTGTAGTAGACTGCATTTAACACACTTTCCTCTAGCTGAGGAAATGCCAGTTACAGTATGTAAAAATTCCAAATTCCTGAGACTTGTGGGCCTGGGACAGAGTCCTGGGTAGTTGTGGCACTGGGGATCCTGAGTCCAGCTGATTGTCGGTGTAGGTCTTGGTACATTTCCAGCCTACAGGAGTCCTTGGGTCTGGAGTGCTGTCAGGAGCCCAGGGAGGCTGGGAGAGTAGGCTGGAAAGCTGAGATTGAAGCAGAACCAGGGCCCTGCTAGCCTGCTGGGGAAGGAGGAAGACAGAGCTGTTGGCATCACTGTCTCTTTAAGCCTGAATGAGGGTGAATGTATACTTCCAGACCAGAGTCCCTGCACACCTCAGGTTGGTATGTGCCCACGCCATGTTTAGTTCTTGGACAGGTGCAGGGACAGCCCTTGTCACGAGGCCCCTCGTGAGCATGGACCTCTGCTTGGTGGGCTGTGGCTACACTGTGGAGCAAGTTCTGCTCCCCCTGCCCCCTCAGTGGAGGCAAGGGTTTAGCTGAGGAGAGGGTCCAGGTGTGTCCTGCTGAGAGAAGCCCAGCACTCTGGCCCCATGCCTGCTTCCTAACTGGATCTGGGAGCTGGGCCCAGGCGAGGGCTTGGCCAGAGCTTCCCAACCCTTCTCTGCTGAGAACTGGTTTTGCATCTGTTTGGACTTCATGGCTCTCTTTCCGGTTTCTATGTACAAATGTGCAATTGTACTCATCCTATTGTGAGTCACGCTATTTCCTCTCATCCACAGGATAATTTCTAGTTGAGCTCAATTCCACAGCTATTTGGTGGGCGTCCTTGGGTGCCAGCACAAGATGGGGCCTGTGTGTGAAGGGAAAGGATGGGGCTCTGGCCCTGGTGGATGGCAGACCCCACTGGTGGCCTACACAGTGCCCACTCTTTCCTCTTCCTGCTGGCAGGGCTCACTTTCATTTGGATTCCACATTTCCCATCAGTGTGGACTCAGGGGAAAACGACCCTGCGTCCAGCCCTGGGGCCAGTGCTGATTGAGTTGTCAGTCTGGGAGTTCTGTGTAGATGTGGGCGGGCAGCACATTTTTTGTTAATGTGATATTGGAAGTCAGTTGGGAATTCTGGGAGAGATGTCTTCTTTCCTAACACACACACACACACACTGGCCAACATTGTTGTGTGGTAGGTTATGCTTTTGCCTGCAATGTTGGCATCGCATATGACTGCTGATTTGAGACTCAGCTGTACTGCTTTGGGTCCAACTCTTCTCCCAATATACCTGGGAAAGCAGTAGAGGATGGTCCAAGTGCTTGACTTCCTCATACCACGTGGGAGATCCAGATGGAGTTCCTGGCTGCTAACTTCAACATGGACCAGCACTGGCCTTTTTGGCCATTTGGAGAGTGAACCTGAAGATGGAAGATTGAGCTCTCTCCTCCATCGCTGTTTTGCAAATCAGTCATTATTAAGCATGGACATAGGCACATGTACACACAGAGAGAAAGGGAGACAGAGAATGAAAGCTCCTTACTAGATTTTTGGAAGCGAGGCAGCTATTGTATGACCGTGAGGAATGTGAAGTTTGTTGCGAGGAACAGGTGGGAAGGACATTCTGACCTCCATCTTTTTTTGTCCTTCCGACTTTAGGCAGCTGAAATGGCATTTTGTGGCTTGTTATTGAAGGCGACCTGTATCAGACACTCAAAACAGTGTGAAATGCTATTTTTTCCTCTGCAAAACAGTGCCATTCAGATTACCGGGAGAAGCCTGCCTTCGAGAGCCAGCACTCAGTGCTGTGGTCGGTGGGTTGTGGGAGAGGTGTGCTGGGGCAGATTCGAGCAAGGAGCTGGGGTTTGGAGCAGATCCAGATACAGGCTGAGGATGGGCCGGGAAAAGCCAGTGCAGCCTATGGAGACAAGGTTGGACCCAACACTGCTCCGCAGATTCAGCATGGCTGGCCCTAGGGCCTGGAGACAGGGAAGCAAGGTTGGCATTGTAGAGCTGCATACCGGGACACTGGGAAGGGAGGAAACGCAAGCTGAGTGACTGATGTCAACCACTGGCTTAATCCAGGGGTGGGAGTTGAGGTTTGAGCCAGTAGTAAACCTGGTGGTGACAGGGAGGGTATGTGGGGCAAGTTGTAAAGGGATAAAGTGACTGGTGAAAGAAAGGTAGAGTGACTGCTTGGAGAGGCAGAAGACTGGAGGAGAACTCTAGGATATTTTTTTTTAAAGATTTATTTTTATTACAAAGTCAGATATACAGAGAGGAGGAGAGACAGAGAGGAAGATGTTCCATCCGATGATTCACTCCCCAAGTGAGCCGCAACGGGCCGGTGTGCGCCGATCCAAAGCCGGGAACCTGGAACAGCTTCCAGGTCTCCCACACGGGTGCAGGGTCCCAAAGCTTTGGGCCGTCCTCGACTGCTTTCCCAGGCCACAAGCAGGGAGCTGGATGGGAAGTGGAGCTGTCGGGATTAGAACCGGCTCGGGGCGTTCAAGGCGAGAACTTTAGCTGCTAGGCCACGCCGCAGGGCCCAGAACTCTAGGATTTTAAATGTTGTGCGAGTTGGGAAATGTGTCAGTGGCTGATGTGGGAAGAGATGACTGTTTGTTCTTGTTGTTGGGGTTTTGAGATAATGATGGAAGAACAAAGTGTGAGGCTTTGAATTTGAGGATGTGCGTTCCACTTTGGGAATGAGAAGTTGGGGGCTTAGGGACGGCCCTCCCCACCCCCATGACAGAGTGGTGGCAAGTGACTGCTGTGTTTAGCGTCTGTGTGGAAGGGAGGTCCACAGGTCACAGTTTCCTTTCCTTCTGCCTTGGTTTGCTCGGGCTGTGCGGGGAATGGATGACTTTCATTCGACCTCTAGGACTGGCAGTGTGTTTGGAGGGTGGGTTTCCAGCTGGGCTGCCTGAAAGCCTTTCAGCTTCCGGTGGGGCGGTTGGGATGGGGGGTGGGGAGGCTGCACCAGCTTTGCTATCGAGGTGGCTGCCATCTCTGGAGTGCCTCTTGGCTTGCCTAGGGGAATGTCTAGGTGGCTGGCATCCCGCTGTGTGCATCTTAATCAGCCTGGAGCTTCAGGAAACAGCCCTGGGCCTCGAGGTGAGCCTGGGAAGGAGCGCAGCCCGACTTTGTAGTCTCCAAAGTTACGAAATGTGCCGCCTTTTCTTCCAGGCTCCAGAGCCTGGAGTCTGCGCTCTTTGTTAGGTGGTTGTGTTGCTTCTGCCTGGCTGACTCATGGTTCTCCAGAGGGCAGAGGGCCCCACCGAGTGCTGGGAGGCTTTTGGCATCTGGTTTTCGTCAGGCAGCCAGTGAAAGTGCTTGATCTGGGTCTAATTTTGCTTCAAACAAAGCAAGGGAGACACAAAGGAGCTGCAGGCCAGGCGTTGGTGACGGCAGAGGCGCCGGCTCTGCCGCCCTGTGTGGGACCTGCCTGACAGGCCTGCTTCTCCCACGACTGAGCCTTTCTGCCCCATAAACCCAGAACACTGTTCAGGCTGGGTCAGCCTACACTGCCCACTCAGGCGCTTTTCTGGTGAAGTTTGAAAATATAAATGGGGTAGCACCCTTGTTCTAGCCAGTGCCTTTCCCCCTCTCCATTTCCAGCAAAACCATTGTGTCCCAAGTATTGGTCAGGACCCTTCCATTCTTTCTTGCCCTGTTCTCAGAAAGCAACTGGAGCCCTGTCAGCCCAGCCTTTTGTTGTCCATCTCTCTAGTTGCACAGCCAGGCATCTGTCCACCCAGGCAGCCTTGGGTGATCCTATGTTAAACCCACAATATGATAGTAGAGCAACTTTCTTTTCCTTAGCAAACTCTTGGCTGCTTATTTGTAAGACAGTAGGAGGTGCTTACTAGAGTAAAGGGTGAGGGGTGAGGGAAAATGTTGTCAGTCAAGGAAAGCCTTCAGCAGAGTGCTTAGCACACAGGGTTGCCACTGTGGTCAGCTGACTAGCCACAGGCTGCTTGGGCATGGTGTAGCTCAGTGGAGATCGGAGTCAAGCCACAGCACACGTAGGTGTTCTCCATAAAGGCCTAACCTTTGGACCATGTTGTTGCTGCCCCTGGCGTCTTTCACTGTTTCTGTTTCAGCCTTGCTGAGGCCATTGTCACCTCCGGAAGTCTCTGAGCCAATGCTCATACATTCTGGCTGCTGATTCTCACCAGCCTTGGACCTTGGAGAGTTGGGCAGCTTGAGGTGACTGCCCACTCCCGCCTAGGTAGGCTCTACTGTCCACCTTCAGCTATATATATATATATATATATATATATATATATATATATATATATATATATATATATATATATAAAGTTGTTTAGTTAGTTGAAAGAGTTACAGAGAAAGATCTTCTATTCTGTATTTCACTCCCTAGGTGGATACAATGGCTAGGGTTAGGCCAGGCTGAAAGTGGGAGCCATGTGCTTCATCTAGGTCGCCCATGTGGGCAGCAAGGGCTAAAGTGCTTGAGCTGTCTTTTACTGCTTTCTGAGGTCATTAGCAGGAAGCTGGTTTGGAAGTGGAACAGGCAGGACTCGAACCAGCATCCATATGGAATTCAAGCACTGCAGGTGGTAGCTTTACTCACTAGGCCACAGCACTGGCCTCTCAACCACATCTTTTCCCCCAACTTTCCACACTGTTGTTTCCAAAGGTCCCTGTAAAGTGTACATGTTTGATTCTCACCCCTTTCCCTTGCCCTCCGCCTCCTGAGTCCTTGGGGCCTGTTGTTTCGGCACCTGTTCCCTAAGATTTCCTTTGTTTGGGTTTGTCCCCTGTGCTTTCAGGAGAGCAGTGCTGAGTCTCCTGGGCTCTGTGTGAGGGAGGACCTGATTAGCCATTTGAGTGTAAGGTAATGGTAGAGTATCTAATTAGAGGGATCCTGGGGCAAGTGAGTGATGTATCACTGTGTGGCTGGTGGGGCGGGGGGGTGGAGGGTTGAGGAGGTGGCTGCATGACCAAGGTTCTATTACTAGAAGCAAAGACATCTAATGGGCAGGAACTCACTGGGCAGCTAGCAGGCTGTCCTGGCGGTGGCCCTAGCTCAAGACCCAGGGATCCAGCTGCCTTTGTTTAGGCAGCTCAGCCCTCTGCCTTCCTCTGTGTGTCACCCTTGACAGCTCACTTGATTCTGCCTCTGGCAGTCTTGGTTTCCCATGAATACCCTTCAGTGCCACCTGCTGCCCTGTTCTAGTTCTGCTCGAGAAAATTCTCCACTTGATTGTGAGCTCAGGCCAAGCCTGTTTGGGCTGATAAGTGGAACTTGTGAAGCAGAATTAGATACACTGCAGGACTGGTAGTGTGCACTTCCAGACCTTTTGAAACTTCCTAGAAGCCTTTGGTCTCGTGCCCGAGACATCACCATCTTCCTCCAAAAAAGAATGACAGCAGCTGTTTTGCCAGTTCTCTCCCTGTCCCAGCGCCTGTGGGAAATGACAGAGCTGTCACCTGCTGTCCATGTCACAGAGCCTCAGGTTGCCAGCGGTGGTGGGGTAGGAATACATCACAGTATGTCAAAGAGGAGACGTTGTCCAACTCCCACTCTGCCCTGTGTCTGAGCCCGAATGTGCTGACGGCTGCGGCTGCCGCCACTGAGGGAAGTGGCCCCTCATTAAGATGGAGGCAATGAGAGGCCTGGGGCCACAGCAGGCTGACCAGGAGAGAATGGCCACATCAATCAATGGCAATCTAAGGCCCTCCCAGCCCCGGCCTTGTGCTGTCCCAGCCTCCTGCTGTCTCCTATCCCCTTCCCCCCAGACAGCCCCATCCTTGGCTTCACTGCTGCCCCACCCAGCCTGTGCTGCAGGCTCAGCTGGTCTCTGCTTTCGTCCTGTCTTCTCCCCACATCATCTTTTTTTTATTTTTTGTAAGATTGATTTATTTTTATTGGAAAGGCAAACTTACACAGAGAAGGAGAGACAGAGATCTTCCATCCGCTGGTTCACTTCCCAAATGGTCACAATGCTGGAGCTGAGCCCATTTGAAGCCAGGAGCTTCTTCTATGTCTCCCACACAAGTGCAGGGTCCCAAGACTTTGGGCTGTTCTTTGCTGCTTTCCCAGACTATAAGCAGGGAGCTGCAAGGGAGGGGCGCAGCCAGGACATGAACTGCGCCCCCTGCCCCCCCATATGGGATCCTGGTGCTAGAAGGGGAGGATTTAGCCAATTGAGCCATCGTGCCAGGCTTTCTCCTTAGCATCTTGTCTGAACCCCTTGGCTGGTCCCTGGCTCTGCTGGTTTGAAAGTTTCCTTCAGGGGACACTTGTCATCCCCCACATGCCCTTGGCCCCTGTGGGTTCACTCATGTCCTCTGAGTTCATCCGTCAGCAGCCAGGGGAGTGTTAGGAGTTGAGGCCCATCAAGATGAAGTGATTGCTCCAAGTCATAACACTGGCCACTGCTTTGAGCTCTAGTTAAGGAGAAGGAACATAGCGTTTTAAAATCCACGTTTTGTGGTATGCTTTGTATATAACACAGTTCACTAATTTTAAGTGTGCAGTTCTTCAGTGTTGACAGTTGTGCAGCCAGCAAGATCACCAGATATTGAGTGTTTTTTCACCCCCATATGGCCCTGAGTCTCTTTGTGTCTGGTTCCTCCCCACTCTGGGCTTTGGCACTGGGGCAATCCAAGGCTTTCACAACTTTAAGACTTACTTATCTGTTTGAAAGGCAGTTACAGGCAGAGGGGGAGAAACACAAAGAGGGAGAGAGAGCCTCTTCACTGTTTTATTGCCCAAATGGACGCAACAGCCAGGGCTGAGCCAGGCAGAGGCCAGGAAGCAGATCTCCCATGTGGCTACAGGGAGCCAAGCACTTTTAGTCATACTCCACTGCTTTTCCAGGTATACTAGCAGGGAACTAGATCAAAAGTAAAGTAGCAAGAGACTTAAACCAGCAATCATATGGGAAGCTGTCATAAGCAGCAGCTTAACCTGAAATTCCAAAATGGTGGCCCACATCACTACTTTTTTTTTTTCCAAGATTTATTTATTTTTGTTGGAAAGTCAGATTTGCAGAGAGAAGGAGAGACAGAGGAAGATCTTCTATCTGCTCATTCATTCCTCAAGTAGCTGCCATGGTCAGAGCTGAGCCTATCGAAAGCCAGGAGCTTCTTCTGGGTCTCCCACACGGGTGCAAGGTGGCAAGGCTTTGGGCTGTCCTCGACTGCTTTCCCAGGCCACAAACAGGGAGCTGGATGGGAAGTGGGGCAGCTTGGACACAGAGCCATGTCCAAATGGGATCCTGGTGCATACAAGGTGAGGACTTTAGCCGTTAGGCTATGGCGCTGGACATCACTACGGTTTTATGTGTTCCAGAATACACTGTGCTGGGATCCTGTGGGGGATGGGGTCTTTCGAATCTGGCTTCTTTTTTTTTTTTTTTTTAATTAATTAATTAATTTATTTATTTTTAAAATTTTATTGTGTTGTTGACAATCTTTTCATAGTTAATTACAGTTAAAGAAAGAAAAAGAAAAAAAAAAGGTTCAGGGGGATAGGGAAGTGGGCAATACTATTATGTCCATATTGTTTCCATCTTGTATCTGAGGTAAAGGAGGATATTGAGGGAGAAGCCCCACCCGGTTTCCCGCCCACCCCGAGTCCCGGATGTGGGGCATGCTCTGAGATATGTGCTCGAGTGGTGTTAATAGTTCTCCAGTTATGAATCGCTGCCAGTTTTGCTCGATGAGGTCGTCCACTGATTCATATGGTCCATCATAAAGTCTCCGTTTGCCCCATTTTTCGCTGCTAACATATAGCTGAGATGAATGATTGATCTGCTCTGTCTTCTGTCTTTTCTTGATTAGAGTTCTGAGTCCAGCAGTTCGATTGGGGAGATCTCCAAAGAAACTTTGAGGTATTCCCAGACTAGTTTCTTGCATGTTCTAGCAAGCACAGGGCCCGGCATAGTCCATCACCCCGATCAGCTGGTGGTTGCAATTGCTGGGTTGGTTCTGTTTTCAGTCCCGAGTTGCACTGGAACCAATGGGTGTTGCAGTCCAGTCTGGTTCTGCCCAGCTCATACTCGGCCCTTACATCAACCAGTGGGAGCTGCAGCCTAGTTGGGGCGACCCACAATAACCCCCACCAGGCCCGCCCCTACCCTGGTTTGCCAGTATGTGTAGCAGAAGACCAGTCTGTCCCCCATCCCATTTGGCTCTGGCACTTGTCAATGGGTATTAAAGCTTAGTTCTATCTAACCAACTCAACCATCCAGCCCTCATGGGTGTTGTTGAGTGCCTCTCTATCTAGCCATCCCAGCCCCCGTCCTAGTTTTCATGCCCTCCCACGGGACTAGTGACCCAAGAAGGGGGAACCCACTTTTTCCCTCCCAGGTCTCTCTGTCCCGGTTTATGCACTCTCCAGGTGGATATGTGATTTGACTTGACAGAATTAGTCCCCAGTGCCAGCTTCTGCAGCTATGCCCAAACATCCCTCACCCACTCTAATTTATGCTTGCACCAGCAGGAATAATCAGCCCAGCCTCGCTTTTCCCTGATCTATTCCACATGCAGTGCACAGGTGTTGTAGCCTTGCATAGTCCAGTCTGTCTCTATCCCAGCCCACGCTCTCCATTGGGAGTAGCTGTCTGGCGAGGGAACCAGCCCCTTAATCCCCCCGCCAGTTCTGCCCCTCCCTTCCTTCCTGGATCTCACGTGTGCTGGTTGGGTGCTGCAGTCAAATCCAGTACAGGCAACCACGCCCTGGCATTCCATAATGTGTACTGGTTTTGTAGCGACCAAACCCGGCTCATCCCACACTCTGATCTGGTGATCGGATTTGCCAGTGGGTGATATGGACTGATTGAGCCTGGTCTGCTCCTGACCCATGCTGAATGTGTGCCAGTGGGAAACTTTCCATGGCCTATTCGGGACTGTTTCCTATCATGCTTCTTGAGCTTACCTGCAGGGACTGTGTCCTGCCAGAGGAGTTGCCCAGGCTCCTCCATCAGAACCCCTCCCAATGGCAGGTTTTGCGCATGCCGGGGGGTCCTTGAGCCAACCCAACTCAGTTCACGTCCTGTCCTAGCAGGGACAGTGGCTTTTCCTGGCTGGCTTTCACCCCATTCTGGTTCTTGTTGTTGGATGTTTCAGCCCGGCCATGGCTCGTCCATACCCACATATAGCTCACGCATGGCTCAGTAGGGGGTTGAGACCCAGCCTAGTCAGTCCCACATCTACCCCCTGGTTCTCCATGACACCAGATGGTGTTGGGGTCTGAACTGGCCTGGTACATCCAATCCCAGCCCACACTAGTGCCTCAGGTGACTGCAACTGTTTCCTAGATAGAACGCAGCCCCGATTCCAGCACATACGCCCCTTGGTGGGAACCTCAACCTAGTTAGGGTGTCCCGTTACCTCCCCGATTGGGCTTGTTCCTAGCTGTAAATCATGCACCTGCCCGTGGTTGCTCTGAGGACCAGTAGGTGCAAGAGCCTAGCTCGGTATGACCTGTGTTCCATGCTGGTTTCTAGTTTTGCTTGTAAACAAAGGTTTGCTCAGTCCTGCCCAGTACATTACGTTCCATTACCAATTTACACATTTTGGAGCTACTATGCCCTGCTAGTTCGACCCCCAGATCTGGACGGCGTGTTCAGCAGCGAGAGCTATGACTCGCCAGGGGAGCTTCCCAAGTACCTCCACTTGATCCACTCCCAAACCCAGTTTACATACATGCCATTGGTTTTTAGGCCAGTGCCCAGTGTACTCTGGCCTCCCATTTGGCCTTGTATGAGCTGGTGAATGTTGCAGCCCAGCCCACCCCACAACCTATTCAGGATGCACATTTGGGTGCTGCTGCTTTGCCCAGTCCAGTCTATGGCGGATCCCTTTACCTGTGATTGATGGCAGGCTCCTTGGTCACACCTAGCTTAGTCCATAACCACCTAAAATTTAGGTTTACCAGTGGGGCCAAACTTTCTACAGGATGTGGCCCACACATCCTGCACAGAGTCCACCCCAGGATAAGGTTCTAGAGTGCTAGTTAAAATTATGGCCCTGCCTAATGTGACCAGTCTCCTGAACCAACATCATGTCAGGCAAAAAAAAAAATATCCTGCTAGACAATCTGGGGGTTATCTTCTGCATTATAGGTGTTCAAAGCTCAGCATTATTGAGTGATTAGAAGTTCTCCAAAAGAAGAGCCACTGGCGTTGGGAATCTTTAGGATTGACTCAGAACCGAGAAACAGTGGGGTCACCCTAGAGCTATCTAACCAGCAATTCGGACATCCATTACCCCAGAGCTTCCCGGCCGGGCGGCCAGCAGGCACAGCCTGGCACCACATGGTGCACTGGCTGCCCTGGATGAGGCCGAGGACTCGTTCACTGCCTTGCGGCAGTGTCTTTGGCATGAGCCCCCAGCATTGGGTCCGACCCGGCAGGGGCACCCCCCACAGCCGCCACACTGTGAGGAGCGGCAGTTGCCCCCGAATCCCAAGGCCCGAACCCCTCCCAAACTCACCTAGCTGCCAGATATTAGCAGCTGGGTGGAGCTAGGAATTTTAAGCCAGTTCCCAAGTTCCCTCATGGTGCACTTACCCGAGGAATGAGCTCTCTTGGGTCCTGGATGAGGCCGAGGACTCGTTCACTGCCTTGCGGCAGTGTCTTTGGCGTGAGCCCCCAGCATTGGGTCCGACCCGGCAGGGGCACCCCCCACAGCCGCCACACTGTGAGGAGCGGCAGTTGCCCCCGAATCCCAAGGCCCGAACCCCGAATCTGGCTTCTTTTCATGCGACATTGTACTTTTGAGCTTGATCCGAGTGATATGTGTGCGTGTCTGGTTCATGCCTTTTTTTGTGTGACTAACACCCTATCATGTGGCGATACCAGATTTCGTTTTCTGTTGGTCCACGGGTGGGCATTTGGGTTGTTTGCAGTTTAGAGCTCTCAAGAATAAAGCTGCTAGCATTGCCCAGGGCTCTGTGAAGATGGAGATTTTCCTTTCTGTTGGGCAGATGCCTACGAGTGGGATTGCTGACGTGTCTGGCGGCTCTGTGTAATTTTGTTAAGAAATTGCCAGCTGGTTGTCCAAAGTAGCCGCTCCATCCCACAATGCCTCCAGTCTGTGTAGGAGGAGATTCTGGCAGCTGGGCTTCAGTTGGGGGGTGGGGTCTCTGGATGCCCCAGGGTCACCAGCTGCTGAGGTGTTGGTGTGGGCCTAGCCTGACCTTTTCCTACAGGACTTCCAGGAATGTGTAGTCCTTGTGTGCTAACTGGGTGATGGAAGTCCTATGAGGCAGCCCCTTGTTCACTGTCGCCGGGGCTGCCTGCTGTGGTGGCCACCTGCCACAAGTCCCCCCGCCCGCTCTGCTCTCTGGGCTCATCGCTGGGGCTCATCACTGGTGGAGTTTCTGCTGCTGTCTGCCCATGGACAGTTACTGCTGTATCACCTGCTCATGGCTACACCTCTCCTGGGCTCTTCTGCTGTTCCTGGTCAGAGCTGGGATTGGAGACACCCTCTCCCAAATGAACCCAGAAGCAGAAGCCATGGTGTGGCAGAGGGATGTGGTCTGTGTTCTTGTGGCTGCCAGGTTGTGTGCTGGCACAAGGGCCTTGCCAGAGCCACTGTGGTTTGGGCGGTCACTGCAGTTAAAGGGGGTTGCACTCCAGTTTGGAGCTCACTTTTCAGAGTTGGCTTCTGCAGACAGCACTTTGCTGTCCTGCTTTCTAGGGACTGATGTTTTTGAAAAGAGTCCTTTGCCAACAAGGCACTATCAGGTTTCAGTTCTAAAGTGTTCTGGGAAATGCAGAGAAGGAAATGAGGGTCGAGTGAGTGTGTGGATGCAGGGGTTGCTTTGTCTGTGGCAGCATTGTCTGAGTGGCATCCACTGGTCATTTGGGCCCGGATGTAGGGGAGTGGGGTCCCCTTTCTCAGGACTGTTGACTTGGTTTTGCAGCAGGCATTATGCTGCAGCCTCAGGAGATGGCTGCATGCGCCTGGGCAGGGCAGAGACTTGCTTGTGAACTGTCCAGCCAGGCAGAGGAACATGCTGGGCTTGGCATCCACCCAGAGCTCCGGCTTCCTGTCCTTTCCCTGACTCCTGCAGACTTGATGACTTTAGATTAATCTATCTGACCTTTCTGGACTTGAGCTTCCTCACTGGGGAGTAGAAACTGTGAGCCTTGTTTCATAGGGATTGGGGGATCTGCCTGATGCCAAAGCCCGTTTTGCACATGTGACAATGTGACTCCTGGCTGGGGCAGACTTCCTGGGTGCTATGACTGGGGAGGAGAAACTAACAGTCAGGAAGCCACCTGCTGTTACCTTCCTTGTTCTGGCCCTGACTGTGTTGTGATGGTCTGGAGGACCCTGTCTGGCTAGGAGCCACTGGCGCAGGTGGCGTCCTGGCCGGTGCCTAGGTGCCCACATTTTAGTGTCCTGTTGGCTCTCTCAGGTGGACAATGATAAGTGCACCAAGAATCCTGGAGAAACTGTTGGGAGTGTGGGCCGAACCTCTGAAGAGTGATGAGTGTCCGACCCAAACTGGATTATTGGGGTGAACCTAGAGGTCTGGGTGGAGGAGAAGCTGGGATTCCAACCCCAGATGGATCTGGGAATTGGGAGAACTGGGCTCACCGAGCCACTGTCAGGAACTGTGTGGGCTTGGGCAGGTTACCCTTGGCTTCTTTTTCAATAAAATGAGGGGGCGGGACTGGCTCATCAACCCAGGGCTGTGGGTAGCTTTCCCATTGCGTTTTGGGTTCTGAGCTTCCCAGTGCCTCTCAGTGTTCACACTTGCACTTTTGGGATGAGTTCTGTAGGCACAGATGGAACCCTGGAGCCTCCTGATTTGTGGTTGCTTCATGGGCAGAGGTAGGAGTGAGGACCCTGAGGGAACATGGGGGAGACCTGTGGATTTCCCAGGGGAAGTGCTCTACAGAGGATGACACTGCCGAGCAGGTTTGCTGAGGGCTCCCGGGCATGTGGCCCTGTTGGCCCTGCTGACCTGCTGACATCAGCTTCTGAGCCCAAAGGCCCAGCAGGGAGTGGTGACAGAGGGCCCTGCAGTGCGGCTGCCATGCTGCTGGTGGGGCCAGCACACCAGTGTCCCTGTTCCCAGCCATTTATTCACGCTGTTGCATTTCTCCCTTGCCTTCTCTTCTTCCATTGAGTACTGCAAGGGGTTATCAGGAATGTGGCTTTGATGAATTCCTTCCCAACTCCAGATTTAAGTCAAAGTAGCAAGGAGGCTCTTCCAGAGCTTCCTTTTCCTTGTCTGTTCTTAATGGCTCCACTGCTCTGCACATTCTAAATTTTAAAAACTTTAAAAAAAAAGATTTATTTAGGGCCCAGTGTGGTGGGCTAGTGGCTAAAGTCCTTGCCTTAAACACACCGGGATCCCATATGGGCACCGGTTCTAGTCCTGGCAGCTCCACTTCCCATCCAGCTCCCTGCTTGTGGCCTGAGAAGGCAGTTGAGGACAGCCCAAGGCCTTGGAACCCTGCCACCTGTGTGGGAGACCTGGAAGAGCTCCTGGCTCCTGGCTTTGTATCGGCGCAGCACTGGCCGTTGTGGTCAATTGGGGAGTGAATCATCGGACGGAAGATCTTCCTCTCTGTCTCTCCTCCTCTCTGTATATCTGACTTTGCAATAAAAAAAAAATCTTAAAAAAAGATTTATTTGAAAGAGCTACAAAGGGAGGATGGTTCATTCCCCAGATGTCTGCAATGGCCAGGGCTGGCCCAGGCTGAAGCCAGGAGCCAGGAGCTTCTGGGTATGTGGGTGGCAGGGTTTTGCTCAAACAATTGGGCGGTTGTTTCTTCTTTCCCAGGCCATTACTGGGGATTTGGATTGGAAGTAGAGTATCCAGGACATAAATTGGTGCCGATATGGGATGCTAGCATCACAGGCAGTGAGTGGAGCGGGGGAGAGAGAGAGAATGAATGAATGAATCATCTATCCTCTGGGTCATTCCCCAGCTTCCCACAGTGTCCCAGACTACACTGAACTGCAGGTCTACCATGGGGTGACAAGACCCCAGTTAACCTGAATTTTCTTTCCTGTGTCCTGGGATCTTCATTTGCAGGAAGCCAGCTGGAGCTCCAGCCAGGAATTGAACCCTAGTATTGGGAGATGGAACTAACAGACTGGATGCCTGCTGTACTCTCCCCACTTTGCTTGGCTGCCTTGCAAGCTCTTCTTTTTCTTCTTTGAATTTTCTATGGTAAAAAAAATTAAAATATATACTACAGTGGGTAGAATAGGATGTTGACACCCCCATTACTCAGTCCAACCATGATAAGCTCTGGCCAATCTTTTGCTCCATTTGCTTTCCTACCCCTCCTTGTATTATTTTGAAGTAGATCCAAGGAACACTTATTGTATTGCTATGTACTCTTGAAAACTCGTGTCTGTTAAGCTGCATCTATTATTATCTCACTTTCCTATTGAAAGTTGGTTTTCAGAATAACAAGGTGGTAACATTGTTTCTACATCAGACTGGTAGAAATGTCAGAGCTAAACAATGCCAAGAGTTGGTGAAGACAGGTAACATGAGAAACACTTGGGTAGTGCTGTAGGGACTATAAACTAACTCCTGATGTTGCAGACCGACTGAGTATTACCTGGTGTGATTGAAGATAGAACATTCTCAGGAATATTTTTTGTAGTGAAAAGTTGGAAACCATTAGAAGTTTAACAACAGAAAAGTGAGTGAATTGTGCTGCAGATCACAAATGCTTCTACAGTGGAGTATGACATACAGAATTGAAACGAGTACACTAGACTGACACATGCCACCCTGGATTACTCTTGTCAAGGAATAAAAGAGAGAGAGAAAGTGCATGCAGTGTGACCCCGTTCTTAACCGTTTCAAGACATGCAGGAGTCTCCTGAGTTATTTATAGCTATACATGTATGTAAGAAAAGTGTAAATGTGTGGGAGTGATCAGTACTCAGTTCAGGAGGCTGTCATTTCTGGTGGTGGTGAGAGGGTTGGAAGAAGACAGGGATGTGAGTGGAGTCTCCTGCTGGCTGGCAGACTTGAGAAAGAATGGCACAATGTGGCACAATGTGAAGATTTGACAAATCCTACATGCGCAGAGTCATTTCTTTTGTATCCTTTGCTGCATGCCTTAAGTGGGTCTGTATTCAAAAATCAACTGAAGAAATGCATAATCATTCTGCTGATGAGCTGGAGGTGGCTGCTCTTGTCATGTGATGTCATTGTCTTAACCAAGGCCAAGGAACTCTGCGTTGTTTGTTTTCCGGTTCTGAGAAAATGCCCATTTTCTTTATCGCCAAATGGCAGTGGGTCATGGATCACCCAATTCTTAATGGATTCCTAGAGGCCCGGGACTCTTAAGTAGCATCCCAGCACTTAGATTAATGGCTGGAGAAAGCCAGGTAATGAAGCCCTAATGATTTGATGCAACAAGCTTGGGAAAGAAGTAGAAGTGGCGGCACTTTTTTCTCTCCGCTTTTGGAGGGATTAAGAGCAGCATGAAGTGGGGGAGCGGTCCTTGCTTGCTGCCGTGCGCGCTGATCCTCAGTGCAGTTTCCCTCCTGTCATCTGCAGTTGGTTAACACCTGTCTCTATGCCTGTGGTTTGCAAAGGATAGAGGGGGCAGGCTGGAGGGAGACAGAGCTGTGCTGAGCCTGGCAGGGAGAAGTAGGATTTAGACGGGGGCAAGGAGTGGCTGCTGAAACGTGAGTCCACCTCACCAGCCCCTCCAGCCCTGGCTCTTGCTGTGCCACTTCACCTCCATTCCCTTCTTTCTATCTATGCTCTGTTGTGTGCAGCAAAGCAGATGACATGGTTCAGAGCACAGACCTTGGGCAGATTACTCGAGTCCTCAGCACCATGGTCACCTGCAAGCAGAGAAGAGAATGATACCTACTTGGTCCTGTGGCTGTCGGGTTTGGTGTTGTCCTGTGCCTCAGGCACGTGTATGTGGGAAGTGCTGGCAAGACCTGGTGGTGCTGATGTTGGTGTTGTATGTCTCTCCGTTTGTTCACTTCAGCTTTCTGTCATGTCTCCTCCTCCTCTTCCCTTCTTTCCATCCTCTTGTTTTTAGTTCATCAGCTCAGAACAGATGGCATGCATTATAAGCAAAAATGTACAGGTCTAAGTGACTGCTGGTGGGTGTGGGGGTCACAGCAGCAACCACGTGGCGTGGTTTCTGAGAACTCATGGTAGTCACATTGGACAAGCACCTTGCGGCTGGAGTGTGGGTCTTATGTAACTTGACTGAGAGGAGCCACCTGACAGTGGTTCACCTGGGTTGAAACCGCCATGGGGGGACCTGCTGGTCCTGGTTTCCTGGGTGGAATAACAGGGGTAGAGAGCAGAGGGAGTAGGCTAGTGGCGGTGGCAGTGAAACAAGAGATACTGGGGAGAGTGGAGCAGGCTCCTTACCGAGATGAGCAGACTAGAGCGGGGAGTTGTGGTCCTAGAGCCTGTCTGCCAGGGACCTCAGAAGGAAGCACAGCAAGGGTCACACACTTTGATTTTTCATTCTTAATTTGCTTATGATTTGCCATCAAAGCAGCACGTACAGTCTACCTGCTTGGGATGTATTGGGAGTGGATGTGTTCCTTACAGGACAGGAGCCGTGCACCTGCCTAAGCAAGGAGACCAGGTGTCTAAGCAGCATCTGCACAATTCTCTGGCTGTTTTGGGATGTTGCACGGTTCTGTTCTTGACCTTGTTGTATGTTTTTTAAAGGCTGGACTTAATGAAGGCAGAAATCACTCTCATTTGAATCATGAAAAAAAAAAAAATCAACTCTGTAACTTTAAAGCAAGAGGGTTTAGCAAGTGGATAGATTGCAGGGAAGTCTCAAGCTGATCCTGATGGGCTCGGCTGATGGCCTGGGTCCTGTTAGGACAGGGCAGAGTTTAATGCCAGGTTCAGAATCCAGCAGCACCAGTGCAGGCTGGGGAAGCTGTGGGACGTGTGAAGGCTTTTAGCTGGCAGGAGCCAACTGTGTGATGTGATCACATCAGAACACTCACAGAGATAGTGGTCTGCTTGCTCTGCCCTGATCAGACCATCCTGTGTCACACAGTTTGGGGCCCAGAAACAGACTGGAGGCTGCCAAAGACAAAAAGAAAGAAACTGAACCCATTGAAGCACAATCGTGAGAATTCTATTCTCTGGCAGCTTTCTGTAGCATTAATGCTTACAGCAGCGTCCTGTGCCCAGTGTGTGGCATAAATAAAATACATAAGAGATAGGGCTTATCTTGGATCCAGGACCTCTGGGCGCAGTTTCGTTTCAAAGGAAAGAAGCACCTTCTGCTAGAGCTGTTCCCTCGGGCTGCCATCAGTGCGTCCACAGGCAGGTGTCTGCAGGTGCAAGAGGGTCAAGGTTGGGTGGGTGGTTAGGCTGCTGTCTCCAAGAATCCATCATTTGCCAGATGGTCAGGACTTCTGGTCAGGGAGAGTCAATAAAGATTTGTGATCAGCCAGCATGGCTAGGAGCAAGTGGATTTGTAAATGAACCTGCTGGCACCTCTTACTTCCCAGTACAATTCTTCCCCCACCCCCCTGCCCAACAATGCTTTTTGTAATTTCTAGATAACATGCCCTAATTTGAAACAGCATCGAACAGGATTTAAGTTAATGGTGTGAATTGCAGTCCCATCTGCTCAGCTCCATGGCCCAGTAGATCTGGGGAGCCATTTGTCACAATTCGTTTTAAAGCCAGGAAGAAACATCCTCTTGGATGCTGTCCAACACTTCTCGTGGAATTCTTTGGAATGTGGAAGGGGTGGGTGGTGAGAAAGCCAGGGCTGGACAGAAGGAGGGCCTTGGGTTGTGAGACGAGACGGAAGATGGGGGCTCCAAGCTCCTCTCCCTAGCTGGCTGCTCACCTTGGGGTGAGGCTCCGACCTTCAGGCCTTGGGCCTGAGGAGAGGGGGCTTGGCAAAACTCAGCTCCTCCTAGTCAGGAGCTGAGCCGGCCACCATTTACCCATTCATTTGCTCATTCAGTGGATAATTTTGAGTTCCTTGTAGTTCTCACACAGTAGAGCTGGGGATCCTGCAGGATCAGTACTTTTTTTCTAAGTTTTAAGACCTGTTGTACTGGGAATATCATTGTGTGTTTCCTTAATGTTATGGGAAAGTAGGTTTTTTTTTTTTAAAGAGTGTTTTATTTATTTTCATTGGAAAGGCAGATCAGATTTACAGAGAGAAGACAGAAGGATCTTCCATACACTGGTTCACTCTCCAAGTGACCACATTGGCCAGAGCTGAACTGATATGAAGCCAGGAGCCAGGGGCTTCTTCTGAGCCTCTCATGCTAGTACAGGGTCCCAAGACTTTGGTACAGCCCCTGCTGATTTCCCAGGCCACAAGCAGAGAGCTGGAAGGGAAGTGGAGCAGCTGGGATATGAGTTGGTGTCCATATGGGATCCCAGCACTTGCAAGGCGATGATTAAGCCACTGAGCCATTGTACTGGGCCCAGCTTTTTTTTTTTTTTTTTTTTTTTTTTTAAGATTTATTTGTTTGAAAGGCAGAGAGAAAGAGAGAGTGAGAGGGAAATTTTCCATCTATCACTTTACTTCCCAATGGCTGCAACAGCTGGGTCTGGCCCAGGTCAAAGCCTGGAGACTGGAACTCCACCTGCATCTCCCATGGGAGTTGCAAGGGCCCAAGCACTTGGACCATCCTTCTTAACCTTCCCAGGCGCATTAACAGGGAGCTGGATCAGAAGTGGAACAGCCAGGACATGAACCAGTGCTCATATGAGATGTTGGCATTGCAGGTAGAGGCCTTATGGGGCCATAATGCCTGCTCTAAGAGCATTTCTTTCAGGCACAAGGACCATATATATGCAAAGCTGTCCTGAACGGGAAGGGCTGTCACGAGCCCTGTTGGTGATGTGTTGAGTCCTGAAAGGGAACCTGAGCACAGACCCTGAGCCAGGAGGCTGCGGACACCCACAGATGCTCACAGACACACCTTAGCTCACAGAGGGTAGGTAGACATGGCGTGGGGAGGTTTTGCCAGGACAGGGGCCTCTCAGGAGGACCAGATGTAGGAGTGGAGTGAGGCACTTGTGAGGTGGAGCCTTGGGAAAGGGGTTGCTGGGAAAGGAGCCGGTTGAGTCATCCCAGGAGTGTTTACTGGGTTCCTGCTGTCTGAGGTGCAGGTGACCACACAAAGACAGATTTAAGAGGAAGTGAGCTGGCAGGTCTGTGTGAGGGGAGTGGGGACGGACCGTCCTGTAGTGACGGACACCCACACACAAGGGAAAATGACTGCCTACCTGGGGCACCAAGGAAGGCTCCCCAGTGGAGGTGACAGAGGACAAGTGGACTTTGGAGCATGGCGAGGCATTGGCAGGGGCAAGTTGGCCTTCCTGTTGTGGGTGCAGGCCAGAGACCCCAAAAAGAGGATGGCCATGGTGGTGTTTGGGGATGAGACTTCTTTGTGCTCAAGCTGTCTCAAGTCTTTTCTGGCACATCGTGGGTGTGAAACAAAAAATAGTCCCTTCTGTTGTGTCAAGTGGGCAGCTGAGAAGGGCGAGGTGCTGGGCTCTGGGCACAGAGGCCTGGGGAAGTAGATGAGCTGCTGGAAGTAGATGAGGCTGCTGGAAGTAGATGAGGCTGCTGGACAGGGGCCCAGAGGTGTGGCAATAAACAGCTCATGGGTGGGGGGGGGGTGGCAGGAAGGGAATGGAGAAATGGGGGAAGGAGAACGCAACTCTATGCCATGCAAAGAACCAGGGATCGCTTCTGGAGGGACAGACAGTGCATTGACCAGAACGACTATCTGGGATTGGAGCCTACAGGGCTAGGTGGGAGCTCAGTGACTTCAAGCCAGTAAGAAGCAAGAATGTGAAGTGAGTGAGAGAAGGGGCACAGGTTGGAGTGTCACTGACACTGATGGAGTGTCAGCACAGTTAACTGAGGCTGCTTAACAAGGCAGCCCAGGTCTTAGGGCTGAGAACAGAAGTCCTTTTGTTCTCTCTGGTGAATTCTGTAGGTGAAGGCTTGAAGCGTGGGCTTGGTGGTCGATCTTTCCCATGTGATGCCCGTTGGCATGGAAAGACACAAGGGGGTTTAGGACCCCAGAGAGCTTGCAAGCTGGGGACCTGTATGGGGCAGTCTCATGTGGTCACAGCTGCGGGCTCACCCTGGCTCCGTTGTAGGATGGTGGCTTCTGAGCCAAACCCCTTCTGATTCTCCCCTCCACCCCACTCCCGATGGCATAGGGCTCCAAGCTCATGACCACAGCAAGCCGGCAGAAGCTCTTTTGCGTTTTATGCACCCTTAAGGTCGCAGTGTCTCTCCCGCCAGCACCACAGTCCACCCAGACATAGAGCGAGGAAAGGCAGCTCCTGGCGGGCACAGCAGAGGTGAAGGAGCCAGTAATGGCCGACACTGGAAAATGTGCTGCAGCTTGGGGGTTATGGGCCAAGGAGAGTGGAGGGCCCTCCTTCAGCCTGTAGCCGTGGGGAACATCCCGAGAACTGGGCATGAGGTGGGCCAGGAGGCTGCAGGTGACGTAGCAGATACGATTGGGAGTGGGAGAGCGGTGCTTGGGCATGATGCCAGGCCTGCCATTGAGTGCTGTGAGGCGGATGTGGACCCCAGGGCACAGGGAAAAAGTGGCTTGAATCAGGACCATGTGACTCTTGTTTTCCAGTTACTTTCTCCACCCTTCCTTTTTTCCTCAGCTTTTGGAACAGATTTTATTAGAAGAAAGGTAAAATCACTTGTTTTTATTGTCTCCTTGGTGCCTTTCTCTGTGATGCAGATTTTATGCATTTACATTTGAATAGGGAATGCAGGTACACGTGTTTAGTTGAAAAGGAAAGGGAGTGCAATGAAGTCTGCCTTTCACTCCGGAGCCAGAAGAAAGCTGGGCTGACTCTGGGTCCAGGTGCGTCCTGAAGAGACTGACCCTGCCCCATCCTCCCCACCCCTGCCTGGTTGATGCTGACTGGTGCTGCACATGCACACTGCCAGGACGCATTTGCTCCTGCTGTTTGACCTCTGGTTTGTCTTCGGTGGCTTGGAGGCCCTGCCATAGCTGGGAGGATCCTCCCACCTCAGAAGGCGCGGCCGGCAGCCTCAGGGCTAAACCTCAACCCTGCATTCCCAGGAAACCTTTTCTGAACCTGTAATTTTAAGTCCTGTTTCTAATTCAAGCCCAGGCCATTCCACAGTGGTTCTTCATTCTTGGATTATGTTCTATTGTATAGTGTAAGTATTTTCTTACCCCTGAGATCATGCTTCTGGGATTTGGACCACTGGCATGTACCTTTCTCTGGCATAGGGCAATGAATGCCAGAAGTCTCTGAATGCTGCTCTCACAGACTTAACACCATTTTGGAGCTGAAAGGAGATTTTTATGGATGGAGGATATGAAAAGACTATACAGAGAATATCCTTTCTTCCATCCTCAGCACCCTCCCAAATCACCCACAAACCAAAGCCAACTCTGCTGTGCTTTCTGGGAGGGATCATGGCCCACCAAGACCCAGTCTCCTGGGAGTCAGAGGTGGAGAGCACTTGATCCAGCCATGAGCAGGAATGCTGGAACCCAGGGTCCTCCCAGTGGGTGGAACGTAGGGTGGCAGTGCTGTTGCCTGGGCCCTTCCTGCTAGTTGATATAAAAAGGGACAGATTGCAGCTGAACTCCGTGTGGTACTCAGGCGCGGCTCCATAGCTCCTGAAGCTGTGTCGCTGCAGCATCGATCCATGGCGTTTGAAGCTGTTTTTACTCTGTGAGGGTCCACAAAATTCATTACTTTACAATGAGCCTGGTAGAGGTGGCTGCAGCGAGAAAACTCACCACGCAGACCTCAGGGTCTCTGATTCCCGAAGTTTTGTCTTTGCAAGTAAATAAGCTGCTTGGTAAACACACTCGTGTCACCATCCCTCGCCGTGGGCACCAAGCATGCTTTCAAAGTCTCTGCTGTTGTCTGCCTGCACCTCACTGTGGCCTTTTCTTCTTCTCTGGTATTGGCAGGCAGCAGGTGCACAGGGGGCCGGGCTGTGGCCTGTACAGGTATGACGAGTTAATCCTGCTAGACAAGGTCAGCTGTGAGTTAATGAGCACTACAGTCTGTCTCTGCCCCCTTCCCCCCCCCCCCCCCGCCACTTCCATGGCCATCCCCCTTCCCCCATCCCAGAGCATGGATTTCCTTTAATGCCCTTTCTGAGCTCTTGGGGAGACAGAGATACAGGCCTGCAAAGGGATGGCTGAGAAGAATGAAAATATAATCCTTCAGCATCCACCTGTCACTTGCTGCCTTCCAGGTTGGCACTCTCCTCTGCCCTGGAGGACCCCCTCATTGCATATGCTACCCTGAGTTATTCTGCAGTTATCTTGAAAGTGGCTTCTGAGACACTGCTTAAATCCTGGAGAGCGTGTCACCATGCAATGACAGTATGCACGAGAGATGCTGACACACCTCCCGCCAGATCCCTATCTCATCCTGCAGTTGCACAAAAGGCAGCTGATAACTAGCTATCAGCACTCATGGGGCTGGAGGCCTTTGGGGATGGTCAGTGTTTTTCCGTTTTCATTACCTCCTCAGTGTTTTCAGTGTGGAGTGGCAGGTTGATAGCCTTCACACCTCTGGGCATCAGGACCCTCCTGACCCAGCTTGGCTTGTAAATTGGGCCTTGCTGCCCTTCCTCACTAAACCCTTCCGGCTCTTTCTGAACCCTTACTCTGTGGTGCTTCTGGGAAGGCTTTAGTTTCTGCTGTTTTCCAGGAATGTGGTTCTGCCCTTGGTGGCTTTTCCCTCGGCTTTGACCTTTGTGGGGAGTGAAGGTCATTGGGAGTTATGGGGTCTGCCGCTGGTGGAGGCTTAGGATCGAATACCAGGCATTTGAAAGTGGCCATGAATGAACCATCTCCTGGCATCTTTCTTAGGTCGATAGCTGGGTTACCAAGGCCAGTGGGCACCTCCTGGCTTCGTAACTCTGTCTGTGCCCCTGCTCTTCCTAACCCTCTGTGATCTCTGTCCCCGCCGTCCCCAGGAGAGCTGTATGGGGAAATGATTGTTTTAGGGGCCTGACAATAGCTGATCTGTGCAGTTGTGGTCTCATCAGCTTCTACCCAACAGTTGCCCAAGACCTGGGCAACTGTCAGGGCAGCTCTCTCCTGCCTCTGCCGTGTGCTCTTGCCTCTCGCTTGCATCTTTTTAACATCTGTGCTGCGAGACCATCACTTGATTCCCTAGGGACTTGCTGGAATGGGTGCCCTCAGCAGACCTCACCTGTCACTTCAGGAGCCCTGCCAGGGCTCCCTTCCATCACCGCTGGCCAAACCACCTTCTCTAGGCATGCTTAGGATATGATGTCCTTGTTCATTCCCCCTCAGTGGCTCTGCAGTGCCCCAGAGCTGGGCTTTTACTCTTGAGCGTGGCACCCTGCATCTGGCACCTTTCTACTGCTTCATCTTGGTCTTTCCTCTTGCGTGCACCTGCTACCCATCAGTGTCAAACTGTGCCTGTTCTGGCTCTTCCTGTGGCTGCTCCCTGCTGAGATCTGGTGCCCCTTCCCTGGCAAGCAGAATTCTCTCAGCTTAATTAGAACCTGACACAAAAAATCTCCCTTCCAGGAAGCCTGGCCTTGCTCTTTGTTGGGGAGGGGAACCCTTGCTCTGTGACCTCTGTACATCCTTCATGGTACGCCCATAGCACACCTGCTTCTCCACCCCAGGTGGTGAGAATTGGGAGGGTTTTACAGCTGATCAGCCTAGCACAGGGTCCGGCTAAGCATTGGCAATGTATGAATGGCAAAGGAGCTTAGGGTCAGAGATTTTGGGCTGTCAGGCTGGCTTTGCATCCCACTATGCCAGTGTGTCCCTAAGCCTCATCTCGTCTCACTCAAGATGGTTGTGAAGTTAAAGAGGAGATGCCGGTGATGAAGCTGCTATGGTGTAGATTTGGATGATGCCTGGGTCCAGATAGCTGCTGCTTGAGGAGGAGGCATCTCATTGTGTCTGTTTGCTTCCTGGGACGGCTTCCCGAGTCTTGCCCCTTAATTAGGAGGGTGTGCCTGGCGAGTCTCTGACCCAGTCTGGGCTGGGTTTGCTCCAGGGGGCAGAAGCTTTGAACCCTACTGCTTTGTCAGACCAGGCAGCACATGTTCAAAGCCGAGATCATGAAATCTCTGTTCCTGCAGGGTGCTTACTCTTGACAGGGGATTTAGAGACAGCCCTGTGCTGTCTGTCACATCTTAGCCCTGGGAAAATCGGCGGCAGCCTGCGTGTTAATGTCTAAACTTCTGCTTTCCCTGGATTCCTCAAGCTGGCTGTCATTTAGGTGCCTTCTTTGTGTGTATTTTGGAAGGGCGGTATTCATCAGGGGGTGTGGCTTCTGTTCCTGCAGCAAAAAGACAAGAGGGATGTGATAAAGGGCTTGCAGGGGAGCACCCTGGGTTTGGAAGTGTAATAATTCCCAGAATAACAAGGTTTTGGGAAAGCAGCTGAACAGCTTAAAAAGACAAGTCAATGAGGTCAAACCTGTTCAGCCAGGAGTTCCCAGGCCTGCACGTTCACCTGCCCATCAGGCTGCAGCCCATGTTGTCGTGGTTTCTCCTCTCAGTCTTTTCCTATTTCATGTGAACTACCCCTGCCTTCTGCCTCGTGGCTCTCAGCCACCTCCTCTCTGTTAACACGTCCATAATCTCTGATTCACAGTACGGAAAGACTCACCCCACTCTGACCTCTTTTTTAGGTTCTTTGAGCCAGGTGGTCCAAGCAAGCCTTGCTGACCATTTGTCCTTGCAATGTGGCAGTCTAACCAGGGTGCAGAAGGCACACTCAGCCACCCTCCAGGATGTTCTGACACATTGGCCCCGTATTCTTCCTGTGCACACATGGAGCTGTGTGGGAGCAAGGGGGTGTCTCTCTTTACAAAAATACCTTCAGACCCTTTTGCAGCCTTTTACGTAGTAATGTGCTTGCAGAACCTTAGGAGTTCACAACTGTTTTTTTTCTCATTTTTAAAACATTATTTTCATTTTATTTGAAAGGCAGATCTTCCAGCTGATGAGTCACTCCCCCAGTTGCCTGCAGTTGTCAGGGCTAGACCAGGCCAAACACCTGGAATATAAAACTCCATTTTGGGTCTCCCACACGTGTGGCAGGAACTCAAGGACTTGGACCATCTCCTGCTGCCTGCCAGGGTGTACATTACCCGGAAACAAGATCAAAAACAGGGGAGTTGGGACTCAGGCCAGGTGCTCTGAGGTGGAGTGTGGCATCCGAAGCAGTGACTTAACAGCTGTGCCTAATTCCTGTGCCTTCTGTGTGATTTTAAAATTTATTCTATTTACTTAAAAGGCAAAGTTACGTATCAGGAGGGGGAGGGGGAAGAGAGAGAGAGGTCTTCTCTCTGCTGGTTCACACCCCAAACAGCTGCAATGGCTGGGGGTGTGCCAGGCAGGAATCAGGAGCTTCCTCCTGGTCTCCCACATGGATACCAAGGCACATTAGCAGGGAGCTGGATTGGAAGTGGAGCAGCCAAGAATTATACTGGCACACGTATGGGATGCTGGAGCTACAGGCAATGGCTTTACTTGTTATGCCACACACCAGTCTCATTTTCTTTGATTTAAAGGCTTTTTTTTTTTTTAACTTGAAAGAGTTGTAAAGAGAGGAAGGGAGAGAAGAGAGACAGAGAGTAGGACATCTTCCATTTGCTGGTTTGCTTCCCAAATGGTCACAACTGCTAGAGCTGGACTAATCCAAAAATTGGAAACTAGGAGCTTCTGACAGTCTCTGTGGATTTAAGGTCCTAAGGCCTTGACTGTTCTCTGCTGCTTTCCCAGTCTGCAAGCAAGGAACTGGATTGGAAGCAAAGCAGCTGGGATGTGAACCAGTGCCCATATGGGATGCCTGTGTCTTGGACAGAGGATTAGCATGCTGTGCCACTGTGTTGGCCCCATTATTATTTTTTTAATGGCTACGTAACATTTCGCTATGATAGTTCTTTCTTTGTAGACCATGTAACCGGTTTTGTGGTTGCCCCTCATTTTACTCTGTCCTTTTGGAAGTTCCCCACCTCCCCACTACACAGGCCTACCCATCTGTGTAGTGGCCCCCCCATTGTTGGGGTGCTGTGTGAACGAGTCTCTACCTCCAGGACTCTGCTGTGTGTGTATCTGTGATGCTGATCTCTTTGTGTGCTCAGTGAGTGGGAGCCAGCCCTCACTTCCTGTTCCCAGTCGTCATGCTGAAAACATGCGCCTTCAATTCAGTTTGGAAATGTGTAACCACAGACCAGGGCAGAGCATGCAGACTCTAAACCACCAGCTCCCAAGGGCGTACATTTAAGGCTGAGGGGAAAGGAATGGCCATGGGTTATCAGAAGTAACAGGTGTGTGGGAAAATTCCCAGAAGCAGTGTCTATACTCCCAGCTATTTATTTTCAGCATTCATGCTGTGTGAGTGTGCTAGACATACTGCAGGCTGTCTGGCCACCCACAGTGGCTCCGTGTTCCCCTCACAGTCCCTGGGTGTTAGGTAATGTGATACAGATGCCCAGCTGGGCCAACACAGCTGGACTCAGCTGGCATGAAATGCGTATCACAGTGGTTCCCCTTGCCTTGGGAACCTGGTAAAAAACTGAGTCCATCTGGTTTCTGCAGGGGTGAGTGCAATAACAGACACCTACGAGCTGGGTATTTGGGTGGCAGAAGCTGTGGCCCAGTGAGGCAGGTGTGTCCCTGGATGGCTCTGGGGACCTGTGCTGAGGAGGGTGACGTCACACAGGTTTTCCATGTCTGGTTTTTGGAGACTTAGCTGGGCTGCGGTGCGTTTCCAGGGCTGCCCTTCCCCACCCACCAGCTCCCCTGCCACTTGGGCTAGTATCCAGCCAACACCCCACAGCTCATCCCCTTGGTTCATCAGCAAGGGCCTTGCAGCAGTGCCGGTGGGAGGCCGAGAAGGGATTAGGAGAAGAGAGCTTTTCTGGGGTGGTGATACCTTGAGTTTTCTCTGCAGACCCAGGGTCACAGTCTGTGTGCTTGGCCAGCCCTCACTTTGTTGCTTTGCTCTCCACAGCCTGGGGGTTGGGAGATGGAATGTAGGGCTACTGTGGTGAGGGACACAACAGACTGTGAGCTTCTTGAAGATGGGGCCAGCCCTTCATCCCTGGAACTTGCCATGTGGGGATTTCAGCTCCTGCACCCCCAGCTGGGTGAGCCAACACGTCCTAAAGGGACCTCTGGGGAGGACATGGGTGCTGGGAGGGTGGTCTGTCAAGCAGACCCTCACGCTGAGTGTCTGGGGTACCCCAGGCTTAGAAGTGAAGCCCTAAGTAGAGGCAGCAGTGGTTCTTAGGAGCCATGTGCTGTGCTAAGGAATGAGGCAGTGCTGTGTGCGAGATACCACAGTGCTTTTACTGGAACGCCCAGCCTGTGGTTCATGAAGTCACGGGACCCAGCCGAGAGTGGTGCCATGCGGCCTGGTCTCTTTAAAGGAGGCCTGACGTGCAGCTGTTTCCACTGTCTTTGAAACTGGGTGGAAAGGAAGAGTGGTCTGCGTAATTACCGGGAGAGTGGTTACAGGAGAGTCAGTAATCTGATCCCATCTCTTTTTTTTCCCCTGGTCTAGAAAATAGACTGATAGAGATACTTGTAAGCCTTTGGATTGGATGCTGCCATGTGGGCGTGACTGCTGTGAGGCCTGCTTTTCCTGCCTCGGGCCTCTGCCCTGCTGTTCTTGGGATGGGGAGGGAACATATACAGTGAAAGGAATCCCCATATGAGGAGAGCTTGGGTGTGCTGTCCCTATCTTTTCCAGGGAAGGTGGGTGCTGGCAAGAGGTGAGTGACAGTGAGAGGAGGAGCTGGAGCTGTTGTCTTTGGGGCCAACTAGGGGCCAAACATGCCATAAGATGAAAGCCAGGGACACCTGAGAGTGTTGCCAACAGGAACCTTGTCAACCTTTGCCAATTCCAAGAGATGATCTTGTACCAGTGCTCACTCCTAAGCTCCCAGAGACGACTTTGTATATCTTCCCTGTGGTTTCAGTGCTCAGGACCTTCCAGTGATGTTCAGAGTCATGGAGAGAGAAGCTGGATGAGTGTGTACGTTCAGGCAAGCAGAGGGCAAGAGGTTGAAGGCAGGTGAAAAGAGAAGTGTTGGTGAATTATGTAAATGTCCATCAAGGTATACCATGATGGAATACTTTACAGCTATCTAGAAGGAAACAACTAGATTATATTTGATTTTGAAAGCATCAAGGGAAAAAACCAAGCATGTGAGTTTAAGGGATGATAAAGTTTGTGTAAAAAGAGATGAGTGTTACCATATGTAAAGATGGTTATATGTCTGTATATAAAAGTATTTTTTCAAATGTTAAGAAATTCATCCTTGAGTCATAGTGCCAATCTCTGGCTGCTGTGATTTGAATATGGTTTGAGTTTAAATTGCTAACATCTTAAGTTAATGGTGTTAAGAAGTTGGGGAATTAGTCCAACTAGAGTATGTAGAGGCAGAGCCTGCAGCCATGATTGAATTAGGTTAGGTCACTGGGATGGGCCCCAGGGTTGGTTCCTGGTGGCTTTATGGGGGGAGAGAGACATGGAGGTGCAGGCAGACATGCATGCTCCTGCCACGGATGTGCTATGAGTCGGGGGTGTGTGTAGGAGCAGCTGATGTGCTGTTTAAATTCAGAGCCTCCAGAGCTGTGAGCCAAGGTATACCTCTCCTTATAAGGTTACCTGCCTTGGCTTCCTTGTTAGAGTTATCAGAAGCTGACGGATGACACTGGGAAGAAAGGAGATAGTAGGGTTAGTAGTGGTGGTAGTCAGAAGAGATTGAAAACTGGTAGTATTATGATTTTAAAACACGTTGAAGTAGGGTTGGATGTTTGGCACAGTGGCTAAGACACCATCTGGGAGGCATACATTTCATTTCAAGGTGCCTGGGTTCAAATCCTAGTCCTGCTCCTGATCTCAGCTTCCTGCTCATGTATACAACCTGGGAAGCAACAGAGGATGGCGTGAGTGTTTGGACCCTGTCATCCATGTGGGGGTCCTGGATGGAGTACTGGGCTCCTCTCTTTAATAGTCTCACCTGAGTTAATATTCTATTGTTTTTGTAGTCATAATCCAACAGTGCTACAGAGAGGTAGTGTCAGCATTTTTTATATTTATAAAATGTATTTATTTTTAATGGAAAGGCAGATCTGCAGAGAGAAGGGGAGACAGAGAGACAGATCTTCTGTTTGCTGAGTTCACTCCCCAAATGACTGAAATGGCTGGAGCTGAGCTGATCTGAAGTCAGGAACCAGGAGCTTTTTCTGGGTCTCCATGCAGATGCGGGGTCCCAAGGCTTTGGGCTATCCTCCACTGCTTTCCCAGGCCACAAGCAGGGAGCTGGATGGGAATTGGCGCAGCTGGGAAACCAAACTGAGCCCATATGGGATGCTGACACTTGCAAGTGGAGGATTAGCCAATGCACTGGCCAACCCTGGGTTCAGCAGTTATTAGTGAGGATGTTAGGCAGCAGCTCAGAATAGGAGCCTAAAGCTAAAGACTTTTTCTTGGACAGCCTGACTGTGTGGGACTCGGCAGTGCAGGTGTCATGGAGAATGGAGTGGATTTGGGATGAAGTCGGTCATGGGGGATGTATTCCTCTTGCCGAATTCACCTTCTTAGAAGTGACATCAATAATGTACAAGGTATTAATCATCTTTAGACTGGGTCTATTTTAGGGTCTCACCAGGGATTCACATAAAAGAGAATGAAAGAATGATTGAATGATATTTCTGCCCTTGGACTCAGAGCCAGTCCCAGCCCTCTCCCCTTGTCTTGCCTGACTTGTTAATTTGGTCTCCAGTCTTGCCTCTGCACTGTCCTTCACCTGCCACCAGGGTCAGGACTCAAAAGACAAACCCACTGTGTCAAGGTATTGTCATCGTTGAGCCTATATTTCACCTTCTGCCATCCTGTGCCTTTGCCTACCAGGTACCAACTTGCCTTTAAGGGTGTGGTAAAGGAGACCTCGGCAGACTCTCTGCAGACTCCAGTGTGCACACATGGAGTGCCATCCCTTGCATGCACTGAAACTCAGTGTAGATGGCACTGCTCTTGGGAGAGATCCACTTTCCTCCTTCAGAGAGGACTTTGCGGTGCGCTGTGCACCACACCACTGTTGTTTTTCACTGCCTAACAGTTGTTGGTCAGGTGTGTTTCTGTTGAACTCATTGCTGTAGGCTACAACTGTGTCTCTCACAGTCTCTGCCCTGTAGCTGTCTTCAAGCACATGGTCCTGCTGGTATGTATTGGTCATCCTTGCTGAGTAATAAATTTCTGCAGAACTCAGTTGCTTCAGACAACCGTTCTGCTCTCTGAGGGTCAGGAATTTGCGTGGTCCGCAACAGGCTGGGAGATGGCTCCTTATGGAGGCTCATTCCTGCAGAGCTGGCAGACAGACCCCCAGAGGGCTGGTGGGAGGTCCTTCCTGCTGGTGCCTGTGAGCTCTGCTCCAGACTGGAACCCCTGTCCTGATCTCTCTGTCTTGCTATGGGTAGTCCCTGGTGCTCAAGGCCCCTGCTAGTGAGATAGAGGCCCACCTATCTCTTTCATGACTCCACCTTAAATATCTCACAGGGTCAAAGGCAAACCAGGTCTGAAGAGCAGGGTGTTCAAGTCCAACTCCTAATTGTAGAGTGGTTTGGTCAGTTACAGAAGAGATGGTGAAATGGGTTGCTGCTTTGTGTGAAAAATAAAGTGCTATGGTGTGTGGCAGAAGTGTGTTCCCCTGCTGGAACTAACATCACTTTTTGTCACTGCTACTCCTGCGGTTGGTGAGTTGCCATTTATGGAGCACTTACTATGTGCTAGGAGTAAGTTTTCAGTATAGCAATTCATGTACTCCTTCCATTGCCTGAGGGTAGTTGGGGGGATGATTCATAGTCTTGAGGACCAGGCAGGACAGGAGATTCAGTTGTGCCTTGTCCCTCAGAATTCCTGTCCATAGTGCATGTTCAGCGTGAGCCACTGTGTGAGGATTAGTCATGTCCTGTGTCAGGGAGAAAGTTGCTTAACCTTGTGTGTGCAACACACATTTTCGTGTGTGTTGAATGTGACTGTAATGAAGTTGACCTTGTGGCTGCGAAGACTCAGTGAGACGATGAATGCACAGCGGTTCTGACCGTGCCTGACGCCCTGACGTACTCATCGCTAGGAGAGTTTCTCCCCATTGAAAGGTAGCATATACTTGCTCACTTGAAAACAGAAAATGAAGGGCAGGAGCTCCCGCTACTCCTCACACAGGAGAAAGGGCACTACCCAGATTCTCATCACAGATACCCTTTGCCCTAACATCATTGACGCATTGGCAATTTTTATAAGTACAGGACTTAAAAGCCCAATTTTATTGCAAGTGCAATTTTATGTCTTCAAAAACATGATCTATATATTTACTTGAGAGGTGGAGAGACAAAGATCTCCCATTAGTTGGTTCACTCCCCCAACGTCCACAGGCAGGCCGCACGGATGCTGAGAGCTGGAGTTCCATCCAGGTCTCACTTGTGAGTGGCCGGCTCCTTCAGCCATCCCTGCTCCTCCCTGAGTCTGTGTTAGCAGGAGGCTGGGATTCATTATTTTTATTTTTGGTTAAAACGCTTTTCTAAGGTATGAAACTAGAACTTGCTCACTATGGGGAGAGAGTAGACTATAAAGAAAATAAGAATCCCTTGCCATCCTGTCTTTCCTTTCTGTACAGTCATGTCACACGTGGATCTTTCTTTTCACATGTCAGAAATGACACGTGAGTATTGTCAAGCTGTCCCAAGAGTTCAGGCTGTCTAAAGTCATTGTTGCTTTTTAAAAGTGTTCGTTGCCTGGGAGGAGTCTTCTGTTGTGGCCCAGTGGGGGATGCCAGGAGCCAGGGGAACAGAGTTCTTGGTTGGGCTGGGGACCTGGGCTTGTGATTAAGCAGCAGAGGTCTGCAGAGCAGGGAGGGAAAGGAGATGGGCTGGGGGCCGGGGCTGGGGGCCGGGGAGGGTGCAGTGCAGAGGAAATTCAGCAGCGGCAAAGAAAAGATAGCTTTTCCTTCTAAGTTAAGATTCTCTTCCTCCAAGCAACGTTGTTTTCAGGAGTCAGAGGCCCTTTGTGAAGGGGCTAGAGGGAAATTACGGCGCTGCTTAATAAGTACGTAAGCTGATTGTGTGTGGTTAACGTACACTCGTGTATGTATTTATTTGTCAGGGCTGTTTATAACCTGCTTCCGGCCTGGACAAGTTGTTTTGACCCTGTTGCCCTGGCTCATTCAGGCCACTTAACACTGTTTACCTTGTGGGGGGAGTTGAGGGGGACATGTATGATCTGCTGATCAAGTGCTTCCGTGAGCTCTGTAAATAGAATGAACTCCAGTTAAACCTGGGATTGCATCACAATGGTTGGCTCTGTCTGATGGCTCTCAGCTGCTTGCTTCAGGACCAGGACAAGCAGGAGAGTGAAAGTTTGTGCGGGAGCGAGGCGCTTACAGCTGTTGAGGGCCCTACCTTAGGGTCTCATCTGGTGTTTCATTTGGGCAGTCTGGGTGGAAGCACCTTAGGGCAGCAGCTTTGACCCTGGTACTCCCAGTTAGATTCACTGAGGGAGGGCAGTTCTGGACTCCTGGCTTTGGCTGGCCCAGCCCTGGCTGTTGCGTGCCTTTGGGAAGTGAACCAATGGGTGGAAGATCTTGCTCTGTTTGCTACTCTCTGTTGCTTTGCTTTTCAAATAAATTTTTTTTTAAGTTAAGATTGAATTTGTTTTCAAGATTTATGTTTATCTGAAAGGCAGAATTACAGAGAAGGGGAATGACAGAGCTTCCATCTGCTGATTTACTTCCCAAATGGCCACAACAGCCAGGACTGGGCCAAGTAAAAGCCAGGAGCTTGGGACTCCAGTAGGATCTTCCACGGGATAGCGGGTCCAGTACTTGATTTGTCTTTCTCTGCTCTAGCAGGGAGCTAGATTGGAAGTGGAGTGGTTAGAACTTGAACTGGCACTCAGTAGGATGCCAGGCATTGCAGGCAGTGGCTTAACTCACTGCACTGCAACACTGGCTTCAGGGGACCAAGGAGATTGAAAAAAAAAGAAGTCCTGATGGCAGGCTGTGACCAGACTAATTTTATTGTGTGGGGTCCTGGTTCTGTTAGTTTTAAAGCATCCTAGGGGGTTCCACCTGGACCAAGGGTTGAGAAGTCATTGTCACTACGAGGTGCCACCCACGGCCGCGGCCTTCTCTGCAGTGTGGGGAATGGCTGTCACTGCTCCGTAGCAGAACCACGGAGTGCTGTGAGTGACTTTGAACTGTTCTCAGGATGTCCTATGTTCCAGGAGCGCTACAGGCACTTGATCATGTGTTACCATGTATGTGTACATAGGCGAGTTGGGAGTTGTGTCCTGTTTGTTGATTGTGCATTACAGTCTGTTAGACACCAAATTCTGGTGACCGATGAATAATGTAACTCATTGGACTCATCTTGGTGACTTTAAGCATAGGAGTGAATGTCACCACCAGAGTGTGTCAGGGTCACATGCCACTTTGTCTTGTGGATATAACCCCTCCTCTGGCCCACGATGTAAGTTTTCTGACTTCTGTGGAAGCTAACATGGAGTTCTGTGTAGGATTTGGTTTGGGAGAAAATGTTTGTACATGAGTAAAAGTTTGTAGGGACCCAGCCTCAGCCTCAGTGGGTCTTTTTGGGGCTACATTATGTGGCTTTGAGCAGCACACACATCTCTCTCTGCGCTGGACTGTGACCCAAGTCCTCATTGTACTTGAGCCATTCAGGTTGTTCATCAGTTGGGTCCACTGCAGATCTGTGCATGTGGGGGCAGTGGGCATTCCCATTTGAAAGGGGAGGAGGAGTCTGCCATGGAGGGGGCTGCAGCTGTGGGTGGAGGTGCGCGGCCTGGGTTTGGAGTCCTTGTTGAGACCATTGAAATGTCCTTGGGCCAGGGACACATTCCTACTCTCTCTGGACCCAGAGCCACAGGATGTTCTGGTTATGTAGCGGGAATCTTGGCAGCAGCGGCTGATGGAGGGTTGATTGTGGGATAGACCCCATCATAGTGGCTTTGGACCAGCCTCTTCAGTAACTGTATGAGGTATGCATTGTTCTCCCTGTCTCACAAGTGAGGGAGCTGAGACTTAGAGAGGTGACAGCCAATAGTGACAAAGCTAGCATGGAACACATGCTAGTTCTTAGATATCACTTTCCAGAAAAGATCAAGGTCTGAAGAGGACAGACCGCTTGTTGATGATGATGCAACCTGTTCTAACTCAGGCATGGCTGAGACTGGACTACTGCTGCTCTTTCTGCTGCACAGATGGGACGGAGGGCCATGTCCACCTCCTACCCTATTGCCACCTGCTAAGACACTCAGGCACCTGCAGCGTTGTCTTGGCAGAAAGAGAAATCTAGCTCCTGTCTTTGCTCTTGGCCTTCCCTTGCCAGGGAATACCACTTGAAGCAGAACCTGCGGGTGGCAGAGATGAGCTTGGAGAGGCACACCTTCCTGGGAGAATTCCAGGGAGCCCCTCTGCCCCTTCCCCTCACCATGCTGGTTGGAGGGAATGTGGCTGCGGCCTCTGCCTTACCCCTTTCTCTGCTGTTTGCATCTGCTCGGCCTGCAGCGGGGTCAGCTCTGGCTCCTGGTGCTCGGCTTTCTGGAGGGCGAGGGACTCTGCAGGGCCCCTTAGGATGTGGTGGGGAGTCCAGCACACTCTAAAAAACGGCCCTGGGACTCCCCCCACCAGGCCTCCTGTCAAGGAGGGGGCATTTAATTTCAGCCAGACTGTGAGTCGATTGCTTTTATTGGATTGTGTCTGACTGTGCCAGGGATTCAACGTCTCTAGCTCATTTTATTAAAAAAAAACAAAAAACAAAAAACAAAAAACAAACCCAGAAACTTTATAAACAACATTGATAAGTAGTTATAAAACCAGCACATAAATGACAAACAGAAGGACTTGTTGAAATTCACAAGGGCCAGGTGGTGGGTAAAAAATAAAAAATGTCCTTGCAGGATCAAGTTGCCATATATGCAAAATAGGGATAGTGCTTTTCTGCAGAGTGTTTTAATTAATACCTATAAATCATAGAATGCCCCGGAAGGGCCAGTAGGATATACCTATTTTTAGCATGTCACATGGTCCCAGACCCTTTGGAGATCGCTGGCTGAAGTAAGTTGATGTGTTCTATGTATCTGTCTCCTGCAGGTGTGGTGGCAGCTCAGCGGCAAGTCACTGTTCAGGAAGGTCCCTTGTACCGCACGGAGGGCTCCCACATCACCATCTGGTGCAATGTGAGTGGCTACCAGAGGCCTTCTGAGCAGAACTTCCAGTGGTCCATCTACCTGCCCTCAGCACCTGAGCGAGAGGTGCAGATCGTTAGCACCGTGGACTCTGCCTTCCCTTATGCCATCTATACCCAGCGTGTCCGCAGCGGAAAAATCTATGTGGAGCGTATCCAGGAGAACTCAGCTTTGCTGCACATCACGGACCTCCAGGCCCGAGATGCCGGGGAGTATGAGTGCCACACGCCCAACACGGATGAACGCTACTTTGGGAGTTACAGTGCGAAGATGAACCTTGTGGGTAAGCTGTTTTCACATGGTCGCTATCTGGCCGGCATTACAAGTTTGTTTTGTGTCATGCGTTTGACTTAAGGAAAAGAAAAAGGTCACCAAATGTCCCGTTTTTAAGAATTAAAAATGTGTTTATTTGAAAGAATTGCAGACAGGAGAGGTAGAAAGAGAGAGATCTACTCACTGTTTCATTCTCCAATGGCTACAGCAGCCAGAGCTGGGCCAATCCAAAACCGGGAATTTTTCTGTGTCCTCAGGTAGATACAGGGTCCCCAGCATTTGGGCCATCCTCTGCTGCATTCCCAGGTATATTAACAGGGAACTGGATTGAAAGTGGAGGAGTTAGGATGTGAACTGGCACCTGTATGGGAAGCTGGCACCGCAAGTGGTGGATTTGGTCACTGTGCCATAGCTCCAGCCCTGTGAATAAAATTTCTGTGTCCACTTGTACACTGTATAAGTTTGAGGCTAAAACTTTATGAAGATTTAATGCACATGCTTGCATTAAACTGTAAGCAGCTGGAGAAAAAGGATGTAAAAGTACAAGGCAACGACCCTTGAGTTTGAGCTGAAGCAGTGACAGGGGAAGTGAAGTGTGTGACATTACCCTGTGGAAGAAGAATTTCTCCGTAGGGTGATGGAAGAGCTCCCTGTGCCCTCTGATGGCTCCCTGGGGTGAAGTGACAGGTGAGAAAAGATACAGTTAGTGGCAGCTCCAGGCACAGTTGCAAGGGTGTGAGTACCCAGTGACCCAGAGAGCCCAGGTGCTCACAGACCCTCCTCAGAGGGGTCAGGGACATGAGGAGCAGTAGGAACATGAAAGGGAAGGAATAGGCCCAACGCTAAAACAAGTTAGTTAATGATTCTCTGGAATAGTGTGGGTGAGGGAGGCAGACAATAGCTTGTGCCAGAATCTGACAAGGTGTGGCTGTGTTCTGTAATATTCCTGTCTACTGATAGGAGTTTAGTTAATGAAAACTCGGGAAAGGGCCAAAGGTCCTGGTTTTCTTCTCTGGCTGGCCATTCTTGGGGCAGATTAGGCAGCGTCAGAGCATTTGCATGGTGACGGAGTTGGCAGGCCAGGGCTTTGTGCTTCCTTCCCTCATGTCTGAAGACTAATGAACTTTTTGGGTCAGGCTCTGAGATGCATGAGTGTTGCTGAGTTGGCATGTGATTGTGGCACTGGGTCCTAGCTCAGACCTCTGTGCAAGTCCTCTGGTTCCAAGAGGAAGGAGCTGTACTGGCCATCTCCTGTGACTCGCTTTGGATGATAGAGGGGACAGCACTGGCCGCAAGAGTTAATGCTATAAAGATTGTTGTGTTTTTCTGTCCAAGTCTGAACTGACAGTTTTATCATCACGTTAAGCAAGGGGTGCTGACAGTTCTTTCATTCTGTCCTTTGTTTAGTTTTTCCTTCTCTGTGTCCTAGTGTGAGGCCTTTAAGACCCTACTTATGGTGGAATGAAAATAGGAGAGAACAAACATTTGTGATGAAGGGGGTACCCTCACCAGTCTGGGGAGCCGGGGTATGTGGCCTGCAGAAGGATATATGAGGGCCAGGGTCAAATTCTCACCAGGGAGCCACAGGGAAAAACAATTGCTGGGCCCAATTCATTCCTATGCTGTGGTCTCCTCCAGCATGGACCCATTGGATCAATGCCTTATATGAAAATAGAGCATGCTGATGATTTTCTGTACTCCTAGTTTTTTTTAATAGCCTTGTTAAGGCCATGCATTGCTGAAGTGAGTGAGGAATGGCCCAGGTCAGAGAGAGCCGGGGAAAAATGAGCAAGTCCTGTGAAACTGTAAAACTCTTAAGTCCTGGGGGTCTTTTCCACTGAACAGGAGTCAGGAGTGAATGGGAATATTTCAAAGCAATACCCAATCCAACAATGAATGGCGTTTGACCTCATGGACAGTTGCTGTCCCTCAGTATTTTCAGGGAGTTCATTGGTTATGTAAAAGGCTCTTCCAATCCTGGTTTTACCAAACAGGTGAGTGTAAACACCCCCTATTCACCAAATGTCATTCTGCATCCGAACAGAACTTTTTTGGTGTTAGCTGTGGGCTCAGATGGTGGCTGACTCTTGGGGCACCGTAGCCACATTGTGCCTGTAGAAGGGGTCTGGGAGTCCCTGGATTCGTGGTCTTGATGCTCTCTGACTGTTTTTGTGTTGTAGTGATCCCAGATACCCTGCAGGCCACTGCTGTGCCCCAGACTCTGCACAAAGTGGAGCAGGACCCATTGGAGCTCAGCTGTGAGGTGGCCACCGACACATTGCAACATAGCCACCTGTCTGTGACCTGGCTGAGGCAGAGAGGTGGCGAGAAGCCTGTGGAAGTCATTGCTCTGAGTCAGGACTTGGTGCTGCACTCCAGCAGCGAGTACGCCCAGAGGCAGAGCCTTGGCGAGGTGCGGCTGGACAAGCTGGGCCCTACCACCTTCCGCCTCACCATCTTCCACCTGCAGTCCTCCGACCAGGGCGAATTCTACTGTGAGGCTGCCGAGTGGATTCAAGATCCTGATGGGTCATGGTACGCCATGACCCGGAAGCGCTCCGAGGGCGCCGTGGTCAACATCCAACCCACAGGTCAGTTCCTCTAAGTCGTATGTCTCTGGTTGTTGGCCTGATGGGGAGGGCTGTAGGACACAGGGAGGGTGCAGATTACAGGACAGTAGGGTTTCCTGGGTGCTGCCTGGGGCCAGAGGATGCAGAGCTGGTGTCCAGGACTAGGGTCTTGCCCCAGACTAAATCCCACTTGGCAGTTTTTGTGTCATCTGTGATGCATGTGGTGGTGCATTTTCTGGAGTTGGAAACTCGCTGTGCAAAGAGGGACGTCTTACAACTCTGTTTCTTTTCCGGTTAGTCATAGTTGCCACCCTGCTGGGTGACCTTGCCTTCTTCAGGTACCAGTATGGTTTCCACATAGCAGACATTGAGCTAATGAGCTGAAAAGGGGTGCTGGCATTGTGCTGCATCCGGGGTGAAGAATTACAAAGAGAGACATTTTGGCTGGAATGATTATTTCTTGTATTGCTATCCTTTGAGGGTATTTTGTAATTTCCCAAAAGCTCAGGGGGACTACAAGGTGGCTAGGTGGTGACACACCCATTTGATAGGTGTTGGCGAGTCCCAGGAGGAGTCACAGAGCAGGAGGCTGGGCTAAGCAGTGCTGTGTTCCACTGTAGGTGTTTTTTCAGCAGGAAGGGCTCCCGGAAGAGGCTGAGTTTTCAGAGCTGGTGCAGGTGTTGATGGTGGGATGAGCTGAAGGCCTCTGTGGCTCTCCCAGTGTGTTCCGCAGTCACAGACCTCACTGACCTCACTGACCAGGCTTCCGAGCCCACACGCCTCCAGGGTGGCACTGACACCTGTGCTGACTGCTCCTGGGGGCTGACGAGCAGCTCCTCCCCTGGCCTGAGTTTAGATGGGGCTGCTGTCAGTGGGTTGTGGTGACTGTGCTGTGAGCTTTGCCATGATGCTGAGGGGTCCTGGTGGTGTGGGCATGGACATGAGCTGGGAGGGGTACAGGTGGAGCCACTGTTGAGGACCTGTATCTTGATCTCCCTGCCCTGTTGACTATATTCATTTGTCTTGGTCTTAGTTCTGTCATTCCAGAGGAGTGAGTACTTTAGCCCCATCTAGTAGCACTCATTTCCCAATCTCAGCCCAGAGGTCTTGGGGTGGACTGGGGAAGCTGTGGGATGTCCAGGTGAGGCATGTGCTGCATGCACCCTGCCGCTCAGCTGCACAGGGACCAGGGCGGAAGTGGCTGTCTGGGCCTCTGGTAGTGGACCTGAGGCTTTCACCAGTGGAGCACCTCCTTGGCGCTGTGGGACCCAGAGAGAGCATTTCACAGCCTCCGGATCTGCCACCATTAAGAACTCCACCGAGTAGCCTTTCTAATTTATCCTCTTCCTTCCCCTAAGATCTGGACCCGCTTTGGACTTAGCACTTTTAATTTAGTCTGCGTCCCTTAATCTTCTTTAGTTTTTAATCTTACCAATTTGGAATTAGGGCTTTTTGAATTTGCCCTGCCAAATCTATCTAGACCAAGGCAGCCAGAGGAAAAAAACAAAATGTGGATGATGTCACTGCGTGTTCCTGAGTTTGTCAGACTCGGCCACGGCAGCTCCAACCTTGCCCTCAGTCTCTTGTCGGTCAGTGGTCACTCATCCTGTCTGGTGTTGACAGTGTGACCAGAGGCATGAGGGGATTTGAAGGTGAGCACTGGTCCCAGACCTTAGGGTGCTTGCAGACCTGGCAACCGGGGGTCACGTGGTAAACATCACCTGTGGTGACGCAAGCTGAGTCCTTAAGCTTAGGGGGACAGCAGGAGGAAAAGCATACAGGATTGGTTGATTGGCAAGCAGAGAAGAATTAAAGAATTAAATCTAACTCATCAATGAAGGAGTGGAGGGCAAAGGAAAAGGTTGCCCAAAGCCTCAGATGCTGTGATGTGGAGCTTGGCCTTGGCTCTGTGGGTCCGCAGCTTAAGAGCTGCAAGTTTGGGAGTTTCTTGAAGGAACCTAGGGGCGTCAGATGTGTGTGTGTGTACGTGTTCATCCACATACTTGTGTTGCAAGGGTATTGGGAGAGCATGTGAGGGCCTGACTGTCCCTCCCTCCTCCTTCAGTCAGATGTTTTCTATGTGGAGTAGCTGAAGCTTTTGTAAAAAGAAGGGAAGTCCTTCTCTATTTCCCAGTGAAGTTTGAAAACCCCCGTGGCAGCCAAGGTGGGAGTAGGAGAAGTAGGCTAGAGATGGTTAAACAGACGGTGACCTAGTCAAATCAGGGTTTTAGAAGGGAAAATCCAGGGAGGCCAGCTAGAGGTTGATTCAGCAGGTTGTATCAAATGTCACGCTACTAGGTAGGAAGGAGCAGGTCAGAGGGAATGACCTGGGGATGGAGGGCAGCTGGGAGGAGGGAGCAACGCTAGCTACAGTCCTGGGCCCGGGGCTCCCAGGGCTCCCTGAACGAGCCCTGATTGGAAGTCTCTGCTTTTCCACTGGACCCAGTGTCTGCTGTTTTGTTTTTGTAAATGTGAGCCCAGAGCCCCGTCCTGCAAGCAGACTTACAGATGCTTGGATGTGAGATTCCGGGCAACAGGCAGGGCTAGAGACCAACCATGGAGTGATGACGACCCAGGAGAAGACCCTGGAGTAGACGCAGGAATGGTCATGGGGCAGCGGTAGCAGTTGCGATGTGGTCAAGAAGAGCACAGGGAGGATGGCACAGCCAGGCATGGGTGGGGGGCAGAGGATGGGAGGGTGTCAGGGAGCCCATGATTGGATGAGAGGTCCAGAGACTGAATTCTGCGATTTTTTGAAAAGATTTATTTGTTTATTTTAATTTTAAGGGCAGAGTTTCAGAGAAGGGGCTGGGAGACACACACAAGTGAGAGCGATTGATCTTACATCTGCTGGTTCACTCCCCAGATGGCCACAATGACTGGAGCTGAGCTGGTCAAAACCAGGCTCCAAGAGCTTCTGGGTTTCCCACGTGGATTTAAGGATCCAAGGACTTGGGTCATCTTCCACTGATTTTCCAGATATATTAATAGGAAGCTGGATTGGAAATAGAGCAGCCAGAACTTGAACTGGTGCCCATATGGGATGCTGGAGCTGCAGGCAGTGGTTTAACACACTGTGCTGCAGCACTGACCCCTGAAGCCTTCCTGACCAAGGAGCCCTTGTCTGTCGTGGGACAGGGTAAACCACTGTTGTCATTTATTGGCCCAATGAAGTGTTAGAGAAGGGCAAGAAGCCAAATTTCAGTGAGCTAGGAAGTGAAGGATATTAGAAAAAGCCTCAATCAATTTCTAGAGATTGAATTGGCTGGGTATGTCCAAAAGCAGGTTGCTCTGCAGCTAGGGGAGTGGTAGGTTGTAAATCTTCAACTTTCAACCTGGGAGTGCAGAGCCTCCACCAAAACCACTGGGGAGACACCCATGGGATCAGAAGAGCCTTTGGCTGCCAAAAGAAGCAAGCCACAGAGGCTGCAGCTGCCCCTGGAGCCTGGGCGCAGGTCTGAGGTCTCCAGGGCCCCTGCTTGCACATCTCCGGTGGCGTTATTTTGGAAGGTATGTTGCTTCTCTCATTGAGGTCCAGTTGTAAATTACTGTCCTTGACCACAGAGCCAATGTCCAGCAGATGCCATAGAGCATAAGTTGTATTAGGAGAGGGTGTTAGAGTGAGACCTACTTCTTTCAATCTCATCTCTCGGGACTGGTGTCTTGGCAAGGAGAAGCCCTCACAGCAGTTGACACAGGGGCGGTGTTGGTGCGGTTTGCTCGATTGGGAAGTCTGCATGATAGAGGAAGGAATTGGGGCCCTAGAGAGCCATAGATGCACAGCTGGAGAGGAAGCTTGCCAGTGTGACCTCTTGCAATCCTTGTGTTTTCTCATGGCAGCAGGATTCTTTCCCAACTGTGAGATGGGCTGGGCTGCAGGCCTGGCAGTGCCATATGGGGAAGGTAGCTGAAATTGGAGCTAATGAGTCTACAAAGGCCACCGTTGTAATGTGATTTTTCCCTTCAGTGTTCTCTGTAGGGGAATAGAATTACAGCATGAGAGAGCAGGAGTTTGGGCAGTGGTCACAGCCGCAGTCTCCTCTCACTGGGGTTCAGTGATTCTGTTTCCTGGAATGTAAGATTTCTTCCAACTCTGACTTCTTGCCGCCTCCTTCTGCTGTGGGTGTCTGAGAGATCTGATCATTGTTTTGGGAGATTGGTTGCCACTGTGTGCTGTTGATTGCCACTGTGTGTGTGCCATAATGCTGTCCATGGTGGTGAGCCCTTCTAGGATCACCTGTTGTGCCAGGTTCATCAGCCAGCTTTTCAGGGGGTGCTTGGGTACTTGACCATGTTAGAGGTGGTTTGGTTTGCAGTGGAAGTGGGCGCGTTCCCCCTCCACGCACTTAAAGATTTGACCTGACAGGTAATCTGCTAGGGAAAGGATGGTTAGTGCTCCTGTCTCCAGTATCGTTGCTAGAGGTTGTCTTACTAACATTGACTTACTCCGAGTATTCCCCTGAAGGTGACTAAAAACATTTCCATGCATTCATCTTTCTGCATGTATTAGGATTAGAACCTGTACCTGGGCCACCCTGTAAATTTTGTCTCTCAGACCTTAGTGGAGGATAGGGCCTATAGAATTTGCAGAAAATATTTGTAATCCTGTTGCTTAAAGTGGAATTCTGGGGGTGGGGCATTTGAAGCTGGCTCATGGCAAACTGCCACTTCAGAGCTGCCGGAGCTCCCACTGTCCTCTGGGGGGCCTAAACTGGCATGGAATGGGCTTCTGCAAAGCCCTGTATGTCTTCACTGAAATTGATGGCTGCCCAGATGGGGGCCAGTGGGAGACTCTTGGATACCCCACCGCCTCCAGCAGGTGGTTCTGGGACTGGAGTGGGGGAAGGCTCGAGCTGTGTGTCTCCCGTGGGAAGGCGGGCAAGGGCAGCAGCCACTGGCTGAGGTGGTCTGCTTAGCTGGGGGGTCCTCTTTTACCCAGACTGCATGCTCTTTGTGTGTGTTTCCTCAGACAAAGATTTCACTGTTCGTCTGGAGACGGATAAGCGGCTGCACACGGTCGGTGAGCCTGTGGAGTTTAGGTGCATCCTGGAAGCCCAGAATATTCCTGATCGACACTTTGCCGTCTCCTGGGCCTTCAACAGCTCTCTCATTGCCAGCATGGGGCCCAACGCTGTGCCGGTCCTCAATAGCGAATTTGCCCACCGGGAAGCCAAAGGACAGCTGAAGGTGGCCAAAGAGAGTGATGGTGTCTTCGTACTGAAGATCTTCCACCTCCGTCAGGAGGACAGTGGGAAGTATAACTGTCGGGTGACCGAGCGGGAGAAGACTATCACTGGGGAGTTCATCGACAAGGAAAGCAAGCGTCCCAAGAACGTCCCCATCATCGTCCTGCCCCTCAGTAAGTAGGCAGGTGTGCCCCTTGCGCTCCACCTCCCTTGGTCCCTGATCAGTAAGATTAGCTGTGCTGGGGGGGAGAGCACACAGAGCACTGTGGACCCTGGCTTTCACCTGCAGCCCCCTAGGGGAGACAGGACTCCTTCAACTACTCCCACCCCTTTCCTGGGGATGCTGCAGCTGAAGGGGGTGGGTATCAACCACTCTGTGCTCCAGGAGTTCAGTGCCAATGCCAGCAGTGCCAGCTCAGCTTGGAGGAAAGCCAGAAATCTGGGAAAGCTGTGTGGGAAGTAAGCCCCAGAAGAAGTGGGGAGATGCCAGTGGTGGAATCCCACTTCAAGGAGAGGCGGTTTTTGATGGGAGGGTTTTAAATCCTCAAGTGCATCATTAAAGAGCATTTGCCCATGAGCTTTTCAAGTGCCAAGATGGGCCTGTCCCCAGTTGTCTGTAGGGTGTTTTCTGAAGTTACTAGCTGGGATTGCTATCAGTTTCCCAGAGCATGGCCCTGGAGGGTGTGGGAGCTCTTTCCCAGCTACGTCTCTAGGCTCCCCACCTTCACAGAAGGAACCCCATTATAGTGGGTTGTAGCCATTGCTGGTGGTGTTTAAGCCTCCATAGAATCAGGGTATTCTTACTACTAATCTCCTTTCTCTCCTGGTTCTGTTCTTAGTGAAAAGAGAATAAAAACTTACAATGGCTCTGATTTGAAGCAAGATGGTACAAGTTGGAAAACTAACCTTTTACTTCCTCTCAACAACTGCTGGTGCTCCTCCTTTTTCAGCCTCTTGATGACTCCCTTCATCTCCTTCCTCGCACTCTGACCTGTTCAGTTTTCTTTCAGTGTGCAATTAAAAATAGATGACCAAGGCCTTGCCGCGTTCTCTCCCCATCAACAGGATTCTTTTCTCCTGCACTTATTATGATTCACTTTCCAAACCACTGGCACATGCGCATTCTCTCAACATTCTCTTGTCGCCTATACCTTTTCTCTCCGCCCACTGCCTCGCATGGTGCCTTGTGTAGAGTAGGTGCTTGCTTAGTGTTTGTGCGACCGGCAGTGTTGAGTGGAATGCCTGCTGTCTTTCCTGTCCTCCAGTTGTCCCATGCTTGCCTTCACCACAGACTGTCTCCTTTCAAATCTGCAACTAATTCCTCCCTGTGGTGTCAGGATGCCACAAAGGGCAGCCCCCACGGTGACCTCCTGTGTCTTTTGTACCAAGAGATAGCATCCCCAATCCCTGCCAAGAACGTGTTTGATGATTTGTGGCCTGCTGTATTGCTTTTCCAGCAGATAACTGGGTAGTTAAAGTCCCCGAGCACCACCAGCTCCTGCCCCAAGGCCACTTGGGTAAGTCTGCCAAAGAACAACGACAGTCACGCCCGTCCGGGAATGGTGATGATGCCTTGAATTGGAATGGCGCTTTTCCTCAGGTGCTTCTGCAGATGTCATCTCTTCTGCTCCTACCTTCCCAGTCCCCGGAAGAGGACAGTATCAGACACCATCCCTACCCCCGCCCCCCCAGCCTCCGGGGACAGAGAAGCCAGAGCCTCACCCCGGGAAGGGGCTCAGCCGATTGGTTGTTCAGTTAGTGGCGCAGCTTGCATTGCCTCAGAGATGTTTGCTTCTAACTCCAAATGCACTGCTCTGTGCTTAGCCTGTGCTACCCCGTCCACCTCCTGGGGGAGATTGCATTTGTGAATGTGCGTTCAGATTCTCATTAGTTCTGTCCTAGTTTTCACTTAATCCACAGGGTGTTCACTGGTGGGAAGGCAGCCTTTTCTCAGGCTAGGCAACCTTTGTCACATAGTCTGCAGCACCTGGTCTGTGTCGGCCTATGCCTTGGCCACTGCTGTGAATTTTCTTCTTGAAGCTCCACAGTCTTAACTTGGTTTTTTCCAGGCTTGCTTAAGCCATGGAGCACCGAACAGCAGCCCTGGAAGTAAGCAAGCCAGGACTCGTATGAAAGCCAGTTGGGGTGCCAGGAAGGGTTTGGAGTGACTTACTGTAAGTCATTTTTCTGCTTAAGAGAAGCAAAAGGATTTTCTCCCTGGGTACTGGCATGGTCTTTTTGATGTCTTACCTTGTGCTGCTAAGAGTGGGGATGACTTTTCACCCTCAAGAGGAATTTTGCTGCTATTCATGATGCTGGAAAGCAGTGACCTCACCGAATCCTTGCAGTGTCGTGACTCCTAGAAGAATGCACTGTTTGGATCTCCACTGTGCCTGTGAAATTGGCACTTGGGTGAGATAGGTCAGAACTGCAAGGTTGCAGAGTTAGGGAGTGGCCAACAGGGGTCCTTGAGCCCAGATCCGTCCCTCTCCCAAGCCTGGTGCCATAGGCAGGGCCCCTCTGGAGACCTCATCGTCTGCCGGACACAGGTAGCCTTCTAGGACTGGGGCTTCTGCCGAAGTGCTGTCTTCACCCGTGTGCAGGGCCAGGCGCTTCTGAATTAAACTTTATTTTAATGTGAAATAAAACAGCTCTAGAACAGGCATCCAGCATCCTCACTGTGACGAGAGCTTTAAACTGAGGCTTGGTGCTCTTCCTTGTGCGTGTCTGCCTGTGGGCAAAATGAAGGGGCAGAAAGCTGATTGAAGTCCTTTGTCACATGTGCTTGTGTGGATCCCCTCGACAATCAGGTGTGCCTCCTAATCTGGGCTGTGATTTAATCGACTGGTTTAAGATTATCGTCCATGTTTTGTGTGGGTGGTGCTGAGGAAATTGGGGCCAAATTAGTTGGTGTTTTGCATTCTTAAATACTCACAGACCTTTTGAACTTGATCCAGGTAATTCTACAGAATAGTATCTGCGTCATGAAGGTAAACTGGGAAGTCCATGATATTTAAAAAAAACACATACTTATCAGAAATAGTCAAATGAATCATGATACTGGTGGCTAGTCCTTGAAATCCTGCTATGTGTTAGATGACCCGTGTACATTGTCTTGTTTGCCTTTCAGTCTTTAAAACACTTGACTTTTTTTTTCTTTTGAGATGTATTTATTTTTGTTTGAAAGGTAGAGTTACAGGAAGAGAGAAGGAGAAAGAGTGAGAGCTATCTTTGATCTGCTGGATAACTCCCCAGAGGATCACAGTGGTGAGGGCTGGGCCAATCCAAAGCCAGCAGCTGCTTCTGTGCCTCCCATGTGGGGCAGGGGTTCAAGCACTCAGCCCATCTTCTGCTGCCGTCTCAGGCATGTTAGCAGAGAGCTGGATCAGAAGTGGAACAGCCAAGACACCAACCAGTGTCCATATGGGATGCTGGTGCCACAGGTAGAGGCTTAACCAACTACACCATGGCGCCAGCCCCAGAACAATTGACGTCTAAAGGAGTTAGCACCTGACCCATCTTACAGAAGAAGAAACTGAGGCAGATAGAATATAAATCATTGGGAAGAGTGAGGTTGGCTGACTGACTAGCAAAGGCTGGCCTGAGGCAGGGAAGGGAACAAGGTCCCAGAGTTTCTCGATAGAGAGCAAAGGAAACGCGGGGCTCAAGTGGACTGCAAGAGGCTGGTGAGTGCTGAGCCACTGGCTTGAGTCATTTCCTCTGGGTTACATAAAGCAGGAGAGCTTGCTTCCCATGTACTCTGAAACCAGCCCCTCTGTGCTGTGATCCACGTTCCGGCACCTGTGATCCTCCAGATAGTCCCTGACTTTTTTCCCCTCTTCCTTCTCACCCACTGCCCTGGAGGGCTCAGATGGTTGGGTTGGACTGCTGTAGCCTTGGGTGGTGGGAAGGCGGAAGTGAAGTTTGGTTTTAGAGTTGCTCATCTTGCTGCTCTGATTTGGTCTCAGGTCTTAGAATCTCTGCATGCAGAAAACAGAGCATCCTAGGTTAGCAGATCTACAGTCCGGGGCACAGTGTCCCAAGCCAGCCAGGGTTTACAGCTGCAAGAGTCAGAGTGTTCTTGATCCTCTGAGGCCTGCTCTACTTGGATACACTCCAGTAGCACTCATCCTCGTGTGTCTGTCTGTGAGGAGGGTGCCATGGAGACCAGAAAGCCCCCAGCATGGCCCTCTCTCCTTCCCTTCTTCCCCTACCCTCCTTCCAGAGAGCAGCATCTCCGTGGAGGTGGCCAGCAATGCCAGCGTCATCCTCGAGGGCGAGGCGTTGCGCTTCCTCTGCAGCATCCGCACAGCGGGCAGGCAACAGGGCCGCTTCTCAGTCATCTGGCAGCTCGTGGACAGGCAGAACCGGCGCAACAACATCATGTGGCTCGACCGGGACGGCACCGTGCAGCCAGGCGCGTCCTATTGGGAGCGCAGCAGCTTCGGGGGCGTCCAGATGGAGCAGGTGCAGCCCAACGTGTTCAGCCTGGGCATCTTCGACAGCAGGAAGGAGGACGAGGGCCAGTACGAGTGCCATGTGACTGAGTGGGTGCGGGCCGTGGATGGCGAGTGGCAGATCGTGGGGGAGCGCCGGGCTAGCACCCTGGTCTCCATCACAGCCCTTGGTAAGTAACAGGTGGATCTTCTGGGACACTGCTTCCTTGTGTGATACCTTGCCCTGACTGTTATCCTAGTCTGACCAGAGAAGCAGGCGCACCTTCTGAAGGGTTGAATGAAGCAGCAGTAGGCTAGGAGATGGGGTAGCAGTATGCTAGGAGATAGGCTAGCAGTAGGGCGTAGGAGATGGGGTGAGACTCAGGTCAGTAACAGCTGGAACTGTGACTGTGCCCACCAGCATGAGCATGTGTACCTGCCTAAACTGGCGTGGAGGGGAGGGGCAGAGGGCTGATGCCACAATGTGTCTCTCCTGACTCCTGTTCAGGGGCCCTGCCCTTCTAAAATAGGCCATAGAAAAATAGTAGCCCCTCATTTAAAAAAAAAAAAAAATTCCAGATTTTTTAGATTTTTTTTTGAAACAGAGAGAGAGGGAGAGATACAGAGTCAGAAAAATCTTCCATCCACTGGTTTGCTTCCTGTCATGGCCTCCAATAACCACGTCTGGGACAAACCACAGATGGGAGCCTGGGATGCTATCTGGGTCTCCCACATGAGTACAGGGGCCCCAGAGTTTGGAATTTGCTAAAACCAAAGACTATTAGATTTATTTCTCAGGGGGTAATTAAACAGGCTCCTGTCAACTTTCTATCTGCCCAGTGTAATCAGTGTATTCCATTTAAGAGGCCAAGCTAGACAGGTAAGCGCCTCCCATGGGCTCTTTCTACTTATCAACAGATACCACCTACAGGGACCCGCATTTCCTGATGACATCAGCAGTTTCACGTCCCACAGGATGAGCCCCACCTTATCCACAGGTGTGGGCCAGGGAGGGTGGGGCCCTTCTCAGGAGACTCCCCTTGAGTTCTAGTGTGACCCCTGGGGAGAAGGAATGGGTGGGGACTGTTCTGGGGATCCTGTGCCGATGTTTCCCACCCTGGGAGGCTGGGGCCCCCTGAGGAGTAGTAGGAGTAAGATAAGGGTTCTTTGTCCACAAGCAGTGGAGTAGGTGGTCTGTCACCCTCTGAGTTTGTCCAGGCTTGCCATATCTATCCGGCAGTTCCCGTAGCCAGGGGTCACTGCTCCAGGATCCTGGGGCACAAGTACAGCCACAGTCAAGGAGTGGGCCAGGAAAAGGGAGGTGGGGGGTGAAGCATCCTATGCTACCTTTGCCTTTCCATTGAAATGCAATTTCATATTCATACAGTTAGGTATGGGTCCCCCACTGTTGGGACAAGTGCCTGGGGGAAATATTGAGGCAGGGACATGGATGTGACCATCATGACCTTTCAGATAAGGCAGTTTGGGTGTGCTGGGTCAGGCTCCGACAGTATTCTGCATAGAACAGCCCTCTTCCCTCTAGGTGTGAGGCAGAGGGTCCCGGTGCAGCACCCATCCTCTGGTCTCCTGGCAACACGTACTGCACACAAGCACATAGCTTCCATTGCGGCCACCTCATGGTTATGCATGGGCCTGTATGTCATCAAAGACTTCAAAAAAGTCTTTCTGACTTCAGGCGTCCTTTTTGAAGGCTACATAAAGAGAACTTAAGAAATTCAAATCAGAGAGCCACAAGTTTCAGCAAACCATCCTTACCTATTCCCTGATCGCCTCCTGTATGGGGTGTACTTGCTGCCACGATGTCACTAACGTGGGAACCCGATTTCTAGGAATGGCCTTGGCCCCTGAGAGGACAAATGATGTCTTTATTCCAGGGCAGAATGGAACACAAATATCTGCATGAGCATCTCATCAGAGAGGGTTTGGGATAGTGTTGCTTGGCAGAATTACCACGGGCTGTTGGGACTCTGCTTGGGCTTGGTACCTATTCCGATGTTAGCCTGGGAGTGAAAGGGAAAACGCTCATGACAAAGGCCTCAGGCTGCTGCTCTGTGCTGCTGCCTTTCATTGCCTCTTCACCCCCACCCCCATTTGAGTGTCTGTTCTTTTTCCAGAGATGGGCTTTGCGGTCACAGCCATCTCCCGCACCCCTGGCGTGACCTACAGTGATTCCTTCGACTTACAGTGCATCATCAAACCTCACTATCCGGCCCGGGTCCCCGTGTCAGTGACCTGGCGCTTCCAGCCTGTGGGCACCATGGAGTTCCATGACCTGGTGACCTTCACGCGGGATGGAGGAGTCCAGTGGGGGGACAGGTCCTCCAGCTTCCGGACTCGGACTGCCATCGAGAAGGCTGAATCCAGCAACAACGTACGCCTGAGCATCAGCCGGGCCAGTGACACGGAAGCAGGCAAGTACCAGTGTGTGGCGGAGCTCTGGCGGAGGAATTACAACAACACGTGGACACGGCTGGCTGAGAGGACCTCCAACCTGCTGGAGATCAGGGTGCTACAGCCAGGTGAGTGCTTCTGGAGCCTCGCTCGTGTGGTGTGTGAGGCTGCACGTTCATGGGCGGAGAGGGAGGAGGAGGGCAGAAGACAGGTCACAGGGCATGGCTTCTTTGTCTCCCAGTCCCTCCAGTTTGAGATGTTTTGGGTGATACAATGAGGCATGCCCGGGTCTCTTTCCTTGATGGGACTTGCTGTTTCTGAATCATTAGAGGGTGAGTTATGGGCCTCAGGAGGCTTCTCCCTAAACTGAGGATGCTATCCTCAGTGACCAAGGTACCGTGGATGCAGTCTGGGCGTTTAACATCCCAATGTGGTCCTGTCACCAGCCTTTACCTGGTTGTCACAGGAATGCCCTTTATGCCTTTTTTTTTTCTTTCTTTCTTCTCCTTCCATACTAGTACCCAGTGAGGCATCTGCTATCACACTTAGTAGCCCAGTCTTGTACAGCAAAGATGCCCTGAGCTGTGTGTGTGTGTGTGTGTGTGCACGCTTGCATGAGGCCCAGCCGGCTTCCATGCTGTTTCCTTGACTCCAGTCCCATCCTGCTTTGCTGAGCTGCTGAGTTCTTGTCTCCTGTGAAGGCCAAGGTGCTTTAAGTATCGATCAGGATACACAAATCTGGGCAGCATGAGTCAGCGGAGTTTCCTGTCACCTTCATTAGGCTCCTGTGCGAATGTAATGGGGCTGTTGAGTACGTGCAGCCATCCCCGTGGTTGTCTGTGTCTGTCCTTGTCAGCTGCGTGGTGGGAAGCCAGGAGAGCATGCATCTCTCAGGTTCAGGGTGAGGGCGGCACTTTGCAAAGACTTTCCTGTCTGACCCACCCACTTGGTTGGGATCATTGGAATACCCTGAATGGAAGGAATTGTCTGCCTGCTCCCAGCTGTGACTCATGCCCCACCTGGTCTGGTGGGCCACTTCAGATGGCCACAGTGTTGTCAACAATGTGAGGGTCAGGGGTGTTACGTCTGAGTCTCTCCTCTTCGCTCTCCTGACCCTATCACGACTGCTTGGCTCTGCCAGATTTTGGAACAAACAAGTTGTGCAAAGGAAGAGATTGTTCTGTGGCCAATTAGAGCCTCGGTGTGGACTGACAAGGTGCTTGGGCCGAGAGCTGACCAGCTTAAGTGGGTTTTCAGGTTAATGGAGGGTTAAGCAGACAGCCCATTTTACATGAACCCTCATTGTGGAGAACGCTGGGGTACCCACTTGGCTGCCTTGCTGAGTGGCACATTAGGATCGTAATTGCTCCTTTTGTCATCTCCTGTGTCCCTCAAGGACAGTGCTCTGGGCAGCAGTGCCTGTCACGTGGTCCTGCACCGTGGCAAGCGAAGGAGCTGCTGCCCCCACAACCTTTCTCTGACATTGCCTCTGTGAATCAATCCCTCATCTTTGCTTCTGCCACAACTCGGAATATAAGACTAGAGCACCCGAGGGAAGAATCTGGAAACAGTTCATTGACAAGTCTAATTATTTGGATTCATTTGTGGAATCACTAAATGCAGACAGGAATTAAAACAAATAAAAAGTGGGAACAACCTCTTGGGTGCCTGGTTCTGTGCTGTGTTACTTATGCTTTCTTTGAAAAGTCATCCAACATCCTCCTGGGGGAAATGCTCCGGTCCCTGTTTTGCTAATGAGAAAACCAAGGCTGAGCATCATTGGGAGCTCGGCTGGAAGCGGATCAGCTAGTTGGGTGGTGAAACGGAGATGTTGCATCTCTTTGCACTTCCATTGCTTTCTGTAGAGTGAGGGGACCCAGGCCCCGCTCCGGGGATTGACTTAGGTCTGGGTGTATCTTGTGCCTTTTGTGTTGGTTTGTTTGTGTTTTCACTGTAGAGGGTGAGCAAATGGAGACTTTGGAGCATCGTTTGGGCTGGTGGGAGGGCTGTGCTTAGATCAGCACATTACTGTATTCCCATGGCCCCCTGGAGGCTGGAGAGAGCAGAGGTAGGTGCTGGAGGCCACAGGGGACTCTGGGAGGCTGGCTGAAACCTCAAAAATGTTCCTGCCTGCTGTCATGAAGTATCTATGGATTTAGCACTAAATACTTTCCGGAGAGCTGTGTGCTTGCTCCTGGTCTACCCCAGCTCCCTGCTCCTCGATCCTGCCCTCCCCTCTGTGTCTGTTTAGGGGAAGTAGAATTGGAAAAATCCAGGAGGGCTGACTGTGTGCTAGAGGTGGTCCTGGGTGCTCGCTGTGTACATCTTGTTCCTTCATCTCTGATGCTACGCTGGGAAGAAGCCGTTGGCTTTTTGCATTTTATAAACAGAGTAAAAGAGATTCAGAGAGGTTCTAGCTTGCCCAAGTCTGAGAGAGAGTGAGCAGGGAAATTGGGATTGGAACAGGTGTGTTTAAGTGGAACCAGGCAGTTGGAGTGGGGAGACGGGCCTTTTCATTTAAGGTCATGAAAACAGCAGTTGTTCTTTCTAGATTCAGTTAGTGCATCGTTATGGAAGAGGCTTCTGGTAGACCACGGAAGGAGCGTGGTTGGGGCACTGGCGGTACCACTGGGAATCGCATTACCACTGCTGTCAGTGAGCGCTGTGTACAAGCACTCTGCCATCCTGAATGCCCAACGCAGTATTCCTTTCCTTCTTGCTCGGTTTATCCGGGCAGGATGGCGGGGTAGGCAGTGGGGAACACTGTTTCACACACCTGATAGACAAGGCTGCTGACACACAGGGTAGATAAGTTGCCTAGGGGTCCAGACTTGGTGGCAGAGCCAGGATCCAGATGCCGGCAGGCAGAGCCCAAGCCCTGGGCTGTATGATGTTGCAGTATTTGTTTTCCTTCTCAGCAGTCCTGTGAGACCATGTTACTTTCACCATGTCCCTTCTCTGATTTCCTGGTCCCTTTTCCTAAATTTATAAATGTGTTTGCTGGAATTCAGGATCTCTCAACGCAATTTATGAATGGTGTTGAAATTTAATTTCTGCCTCTTCCATCTCCTCCGTTTCTTCTGACTTACACTATGCGGTCGGTGGCTTGAAGACGTGAGGACCCCCCATGCCAGCCTGCCTCACTTCTACTCTTCCTGCCTGCCTTGTCCCTCCAAAGCATAGATCCTTTCTCTGCTCTTTCATAGGAATGTCCCCTGGCCTCATTTAGGGAGTATTTTGCCCAATGGTCTAACAGAATGAAATGGAAACCTAGCGGCCGTGCCAGATTCAACGCTGGTGGGTGTCTCACTGGCTGTCCGCCGGAGTAACATCACTGCCCCAGTAAGGCTGTGTGTGGTCTGTGCTGTGGGCTCTGTCTGCCAGAGCCATCTGCAGATACTGACCACACTGGGCAGTGGACTGGGCGGTGTCTCTGGTTGGACAGCACGGTCTGCTTCCTGTGGCTCTGTTGCTGGCCCGCCCATAGACATGCTTCCTCTTCGTGTGCCATCCCCAAGGAGATCTTCACACACGGAGCTGCATCTCCCCATTGATCACATGGTGCCACCCCCCACAGGCAGCTGGATGAGATTCTGTCCTTCATCATTTGTTCTTCTTTTTAACTGTGAGGCATCACCTTGGCTCCTTCTGCTTTCCTTTAACTCTGGCAATGCCCACCAATGATATATTCCTAAATACAGAAGCAATAAGGGAAATGTCAGCACTCATTTTCCAGATGTTTATGACCATAGCTTGGCTAGACTATTAAATATTGCACATTAACATCGACAGAGCAATAAACAAGCTTCTAGGAGGACAGGCTGTGGAGGTGGGAAGCCGCCCGGTCGCGGGTGCACTCTGCCGGGACTGTGGTGATGGGCAGTTGGGATGAATATTTAATGCCGTCTGATGCTGCCAAATCCGGTTTCTTCTATTTCTTGTTGCTGACCTGGCAGATTGGGATGGCTGAAGGCTGTTTCTTGGACTTTGTGTGTCTATGGTACATGAACACTGGCTCTGCTTGTCTCAGTCGGGTAGGGTTTTGGCTGACCCCTCCCTTGGAGGGGAGTGGCCTCTGGTTGCTTTCTGGGGCACCTGGAGTTCTCCCTCTTCAGGCCATGTGCCATCTGCCTGTTGCCTGTGCACAGTTGCCCCAGATGTAGTTTTATATCCACTATCGGCTTTTGTCCGCTAAGTAAGTAATGTGGCAAGCAAAGGCCCACCTGCAGGTTTCTGCAGTGTCTGGGGACCCTGGTAAAAACAGGATTGGCATCCCCACTCTGTTTCTTTCAATTTGAGAAATCTCTCCTTTGGTAGTGCCTGGCCAACCTTGACCTTACTTCTAGGTTTGTTTCCTTACCTGCCAGCTTGCCACTGCATCTGCTCACCCACAGCCATTCCCAGTCACATCTGTGGCTCCTTCGACTGGAGCGAGCTTCAGAATCACCCGGAGGGCCCATGAGGCCCCACCTGTGGTGTCTCTAACTCACCAGACTGGGCTGCGTCCCTAGGTAAGGCCGCAGCTCCATGAGAGCCACACATGGCCAGGATCAAGTACAAGCTCCTGTCCCCTAGTCTAGTCGAGCTCACCTTCATAGCTGCATCCACTACACCTGACTGCCTGATGGTCCCTGTATGATGCAAGAGAGGTCATCATGTTGCTCAGGGTGCGCTTTCGCTCACCCCCGGTATTCATTTCTCAGGGCCTGACTTAGAGGACAGGTGCTTTTTATGAAAGGTCCCTTCCCATCACAATCAGGATGAATTGCTCTTCCTTTAAAAATTAATCACCTGTTTATTCAAATAGCCTCTTATTGATTTATTTCACAGTGGAGTCATTTTCCCTACCCTTCAGATGCTTAGAATAGGAAGAAGAGCTTTGAAAGATAACCTCTTTTTTTCCCCCGTTGATTTAAAAAAAAATTTGTGAGGCAAAATGATGCCTTCAGTGCCAGGCAGCCAGAAATGGAACTGTAGTAGAGTTGAAGGGAATCCCTTGTGGATGAGCTCAGTGAGGGTTGAGGAACCCAAGGGGTGTGCAGGTCAGCCAGGGCGGCAGCTGCTGCTGTTCTCGTTGCCAAGTCCCTCTGCCTGCTGCCGTCTCTCCGTGATGCCACCCTGGTGCAGCTTGTAGCACAACAGCCTCTCCTGTAACACACAAAACAACTTCTCCAAGCCTTGGTCTGCAGCCTGGGAAGCTGGTGGGGTGGGGGGCATGCAGGAGGCAGCAGCTGGCCTGCCCTGGCCTCTGATGGCTGGGGCGGGGACTCCAACCCGTCTCCCTGCCTGCTCTTGCTTGCTCCTGCTCACTCACCCAGCCTTCTGCCCCTTTCCTTTCTCCTCTGTGTTGATTGTTTCTCTGAGCTCCTTCTCCCACACAGCCACACCCGGGGCTTCCCAGGCCCTAAGGCCCCACTGAGTCACCTGGAGAGCTTGTGAAAACATAGATTCTGCCTCAGTGAGACCAGGCTGCCTAAGAGTCTGAATTTCTCACAAGCTCCCAGGTGAAACCAACACTACTGGTCCACACTAAGATCATGGACTCTTTGCCTCAAGTTGAGCTTTGGACTCAGGCCCAAGCACACCAGCCTAAAGGGAATGGGTGTAGTCAATATTGTTGAGTGTTTAGTATATGTCAGCCTCTGCTAAACTCTTTCTATGGGTTATTGCTTTTATTTTCACTTTTTAAAATGGTATCTTTCTTTTTTAAAGATGTATTTATTTAAAGGCAAAGAAAGACAGAGGTAGAGATTTTCCATCCACTGGTTTACTGCCCAAATGGCAGCAGCAGCCAATACTGGAGTCAGGACAAAGCCAGGAGCTTCTTCTGGGTCTCCCACATGGGTACAGGTACCCAAGTTGTTGGGCTCTCTTCTGCTGCTTTCCCAGACACATTAGCAGGGAGCTGGGTCAGAAGTGGAGCAGCTGGGACTTGAACTGCTGGTGTCCATATGGGATGCTGGCACTACAGGCAGTGGCTTAAGCTACTATGCCTTGACACCAGCTCCATAAACTGCCACTTTTAATCTGTACCACACTCCTAATGAGTTAGATATGATTCTTCTTCATTTTGCAGGCAGAAGTGCCTTTAGTCTTTGAGGGTTCTAGGCTGTTATCCTGACTGGAAGAAGGAGCAGGCTGCATCTGCCTCTCACCGCAGGGCAGTGCTGAGGCAGGACAAGGAGGGGCTCGCTAATTGGCTGTGGAGCCCTGCGTCTCTCCTGGGCTTCAGCAGAGTCCTGTGTGCCCTTGAAAAGTGACAGGAAATTCACAGCTGACCCCTGTGCACCTGTCAGGCAGGCACCGCATCTCGAAAAGCCTCTCTTTCAAGCTTCTCAACACTTCACAATATTTTGACATGGGAAGGAGAAAAAAAAAATGAAAATGCTTTGAAACATTTCCCTTCCTTGGGTGCTCGTTCTCGGGCCATGTGACCAGATTGAAGTTTAGTCATAGGACTCCAGTTTAACATATGCAGTTACTATAGCAATTGAGGTTTCCTTAGAAACAGTTGCAAAAATAATCCAGCTCCAATTAATAATACATTTTAAAGCTCTTTCTACTCTACGCTGAACAACACAGTTTTTTTGGCCAAGAACCAGATAATTCAGGTGGTGTCATTGGTACTGATATAGATATCATTTGCATGCGGTGAATTGAATTGGAAAGGAATGAAAAGGGAGTCGCTTGTTTCTAGTTTTGTAGGAATCCAATCTGGTAAGTCCACTGGCAAGCTAATGGGAATCCAGTCTCCAGTGCCTGGGAGCTTACTGGTATACCCTGCCTGAATTGCTCAGGTACCCTGGAGGACCGTGTGTGTTTGAAGAAGGGAGAAGGCAGAAGACTGGGCTTGTTAGCAGAAAATAAGGCAGAGGGCGAGGTGTGGGGATGGGATTTCGTCTGCTTTGGCTGTAGGGCTCCGGGTGTGTCAGTGTGTTAGCTCAGCAGCCGGGAGCTGTGTCCTTGGGGCTGCTTTATTGGGGATGGGCTGCTGCCACACCTCAGGTTGCTAAATCCAGGGCCATCTGTGGTTTCCAAAAATTTCCACCCCTTATGCATGGGACTTACCCATGGTGCTGTCTTGCACGCCAGGCCGTGCGTGAGCTGGCCAGCCAAGATTGGTGGGAACCTAAGGGTCATGACCTCCTGCCCAATCCTGGGTCTGGATGCAGTTCCTGACTCTGAGGAGCAAGAGGCTGCCTAACAGGGTGCTGGGCAAAGTGCCCTGCCACTTCCCATGACCAGTGACTGAAACCCTGGTTGCTTTCCCTGTGTGAGATGCATGCTATGCCCTGGTTTCTCTTGCTAGCTGGCAGGTGAAGTGTGTAAGTGTGGAGATAGGAGTGGGTGGGAGTGCAGTGGTGTTTTTACTAAGTGCAGTTCCTAAGAGGAACTTATGAGTCTTTTTTCCTGTGTTGCCTTTTAGTAAGGCGGAGGAGGAAGGCAGGGAAATGCAGAGCCAAGTGACGTGATGGTGGTGCTGAACCAGCGCTCAGGTTACCATCCTGAGATAGCTTTCATTAGCCCTTAGCCTCTTGCCACTGTGGAGGTGGACATCATTAGGTCATGGCCAGGACTGGGTTGCCCTCTCTGGCTCTTCTGGGAGCAGAGTGGAGGCTGGGGATGGGGTGGTATCTGCAGTTGGTTCCCTTTGCTCCATTGCTCAGCCCTTCCCCTCTCTCTTTCCCCAAGAGGAGCGTCTCCAACCTTCTCTCCTTCCTCACTGCAATATCACACTCCTACTCACCCACACACATTTGAACAAACACTGACGGGTGCCTGGTGATGCCCAGGTGCCCAGTCACTGTGCCAGGTGCACTTGGCTCTGTGGGGGCCTGGCCTACCTTCCACTGCAGGGCAATGTGTGGGAGACAGGGTGCACTTGAAAGTATCTGCTGCTTGAGTGGGAAGAGCTCCATCTTGCCCTTGGGAGTTATGGTCCAGGGTGGAAGAGAGGTGCCAAGAACAGTGTGGAGGTAAACAGAAGGCACCTGGCCCTGAGGATGGGGATGAGGAGGGAGGCCGAGAGAAAGAAGGGCCAGGGCCAGAGGTTGCAGGGAGGACAACAGGGCAAAGCACAGAGTTCAGATAGATCCTGCCCAGCAAGGCTGAAGGGCCTGGGGGGCTGGGTGTTTTGTGGGAGATGAGCCAGGACAGATCCTACAGGGACTCTATGGTGGGAAAAAATTTTTTTTGTTAATTTTTTCTACCTTATGGGCAGTTGGGAGTCATTAAATATTGGAATGGGGATATGTTATGGGCAGGGTGTGTGTGTGTGTGTGTGTGTGTGTGTGTGTGTGTGTGTGTCTGTGTGTGTTTTAGGCATTATTGTTATTATTTGAAAGAATAAGAGATCCAGACAAAGATTTCCCATCCGTTGATTCATTCCTCATACACCTGTAGCGGCCAGGCTAGGTCTGGCCAAAGCCAGGAGACCAAAACTTTGAGTCTTGCCTGTGGGTGACAGGGACCCAACTGCTGGTGCCATCACCAGCTGCTTTCCAGGGTGCGTGTTAGGAGGAAGCTGAAATTGGTTGTAGAGCCAGGATTTAAGCCAGTATGGAATCAGGACGTCTCATACAGCGGTTTACCTGCTGCACCCGATACCTGCCCCATGCTGCCTATTTTGGCTGGATCAAATCACCCTGGCCGAAAGGGACAGTGGGCAGGACACGAGGGCATCCATGAAGGAGTGTTTGGGGTGACATCTGCTCTGGGCTGCCCTGTGTTAGGAGAACGTTGTAGCCTCTAGGCACCTTGCTAGAGCAAACCGGGCTCAGAACCTGGGAGTGCGCTTGGCGGTTGCTTTGAACCATCTCCCTTCCCTCCACAGTGACGAAGCTGCAGGTGAGCAAATCCAAGAGGACCCTCACCCTGGTGGAGAACAGGCCCATTCAGCTGAACTGCTCGGTGAAGTCTCAGACCAGCCAGAACTCCCACTTTGCTGTGCTCTGGTATGTGCACAAGCCCTCAGATGCTGACGGCAAGCTCATCCTTAAGACCACCCACAGTTCTGCCTTCGAGTATGGCACCTATGCCGAGGAGGAGGGCCTGCGAGCCAGGCTGCAGTTCGAGAGGCACGCATCCGGAGGCCTGTTCAGCCTCACCGTGCAGAGAGCTGAGGTAACTGACAGCGGCAGCTACTACTGCCATGTGGAGGAGTGGCTGCTCAGTCCCAACTATGCCTGGTACAAGCTGGCAGAGGAGGTTTCGGGGCGCACCGAAGTCACCGTGAAGCAGCCAGGTGAGAGCCCAGGGTTGCATGCAGAGCAGTGGGCAGGGCGTCTGTGAGGGCCAGGTGCTGAGACTGTCAGCAGGTGGGCAGGTACATACTGGGTGCAGGTGCAGCACCTACAGCATCAGCCCGGTGCACTTGACCTATGTAATGCGCCTTCATTCGGCCATCAACCTTTTTGGGGTTTGTAGTTTACACCCTGGATCCCCAATGTGCATTAGCTGCACGCCTGCAGTTCTTGCCTGGAAGGTGTTTTTTAAGTTTCCATCCTCTGCTGCCCCTTCTTCCTTATCCCCCCAGCCCAGCCACACAAGCCACTCCCATCTCCAAACTGAACCCCCGCTCCCTGATGCCCTCCTTCCTGGTCCAGCCCTCTCTGAGTCCCTATGGGTGTAGCCCTTGACTTGCTCATGGACAGGTGATGTTTAGCCTCTGCCAGCCTTGATTTTGCCCAGCAGGGCAGCAAGAATCATTGACCAGTCCACCTTGCTGTGATTCTCCTGAGATTTTAGGTTTGCCTCTGCAACAACCCAGGATAAGGCTGCTGCTTTCCTGCCAGATATGTGTAGGCCCTGCCTTGCACTCTGGCCTTCTCTGGTTCCCGCAACTTGTCTTCACATGATGTGGCCTTAAGTGCTGACCCCACCTCCCTTCCCACATGCCCCGCAAGCTGTTATCACTGCCTGTCCTTCCTGGCAGGCTTGGGACTGTTGTCACTCCGAGTCCCACCTCCATGCCTTTGCTTATGCTGTCCTCTCTGCCTGTACTGTTTCTCTCCTGCTGCTTTGCCCTTCTGCACCTCCGTGACTAAGACTTCACTCAGCTGGCACCACCCCCAGGAAGCCTACCCCGATTTCTCCCATGTCACAAGACTCCCTTCTGAAACACATAGTCAGCACTATGTAGTGTACACTGTGAGGACAGGGAAGTGGTTTTGTTTCTGCAGCCACTGTTGTGGCATCCTGAGCAAACACTGGCTGCAGTAGGGAACACTGGGCCTTTGCACTGGCCGTTCTCCCACCTCTACTGTGTTGGCCAGAGGTATGTGTGTAACTTGCGCTTCCTGGGACTGAGAGGCCTCCCAGTTCATTTCTAGCCTAACCAATGTCGTTGTCTCTCTGCATATCCATTTTGTATCCCCTTCACAGCACATCTCACTACCAGGCATTCTGTTCAGTTACATTGTTGTATGTCTGTGGAAATAGAGCACTTGTTCCTGCTGATACCTAAAACCAGAGAGCCAGCCACTGTGTATTACCTACTCACATAAACCAACATACAGACACATTTATGCTAGCAGGCACCTCTCCCACTAGGACGGACACTGGAGTGAGCCGGACTGAACTTGGCACTTGGCTTTCTTCCCGTTGGCTTGTCTCCTGGGAGAACTCTGTGCTTGTGTTTTCAGTAACCCTGGGCCACCACAGAACTGTGGCCTTGCCCGACATCCCTTCTCCTCGAGGACATCCTCTGTGGCCTCTCAGTGGCGGTTTCTGCTACCTGGTACTGGGCATTCACTGGGGAGGCTCCTGTGGGTGTGGCCACATGCCCAATGTCCCCATGGCAGGCCCTCCTGGGGCTTCCAAAGGCCGGAGCATGTCAGGGGAACCAGTGGTCTTGGGGTCCCTGTCCCCACTGGCTTCCCAAGGCTGGAAGCTTTCCTCATTTGATTTTTGGGGGAGCTTCTCAGTGTCTCCAGGGGATGTCCTTTCTGAATCTATAGCTGTGCTAGCAGAGACAGTGCAAAAGGCCTGCTAGGCTCCCATTAACATGTGCTACAACATCTCTGGCATGGTGGGACGTCACACAATCCACACAAGGCTCTTGGACACCGGGGTAACAGCTGGCACCCTTGCAGTGCTGAGTTCAAGTTTTCGTCTTTCCTGTCTTGAGTTCATTCTTGTTCCTTCTTAATGGGAAAGCATGCGCTTAGAAAGCTTTAAGGGCATAGTGCACTAAGCTTCCATCTGTAGTTCCAACGTCCCATATGGGTACCAGTTTGTGTCCCTGCTGCACTTCCCATCCAGCTTCTTGCTTATGACCTGGGAAGGCAGTGGAGGATGACCCAAATTTTCAGTCCTTGCATCTATGCAGGAGACCAGGAAGAATCTCCAGGCTCCTGGCTTTGGATCAACCCAACTCTGGCCATTGTAGACATTTGGGGAATGAACCAGAAGATGGAAGGTCTCTCTCTCTCTCTTTCTATTTCTCTCTCTGTAACTCTGCCTTTCAAATAAAAGTAAAATAAATCTCCTTTTTTAAAGTCTTTAGAAAAATACAAAAACAAATAAAGCCCACAATAGAGAAGATAGTCCTTCTGCCCTGAGAGAGTTCATGTCTGTTTTTATTTTGGGGGAGACAGCCAGTGGTACCACATTTCCTTCTAGGGACAGAAGACATATTGGGCACTGTAGGATGGTATGGAAGGCAGAGATGCCCAGGCAGGTTGTGCCTTTGCAGTTTGGTAGCTCTCAGATCTCCCTGGTGCAGAGAGGGTGCAGAACCCTCACTGAGGCTCCATCCCACCTTTGGGGCACCCCAGTGAGAGCATTTTTCCTGTAGGAAGATCGCATTGGCTGAGGTGCCGCACCTGGTCCTGTCAGTGGTCAGATCAGTTTTCATGTCAGTGTCAGATGCGTGCTGTTGTCAGGGCCAACACATAAACATGTTGTGTTTCCTCTCTTTTTGTGGTTGACAGCCCAGCACGATCACATTTCTCTTCTGTTTATCAGGGATCGGTGTTCCAGTTGACTCTTGTGATGACAGTTGGGCACAGTGGTTAGGATGCCCCATATCCCTTATCAGAGTACCAGTCCTGTCTCTGCTCCCAATTTCCTACTAATGCATATCCCAGGAGGCAACAGGTGATGTCTAAGTGCTTGGCTCCTTGTCATGCACTTGGGAGGCTCCTGGCCTGGGCCTGGCCCAGCCCTAGCTATTGCAGATATTTGGGGACTAAAGCAGCAGATGGAAGATATATGTGCCTTTCAAATAAAAATGAAAAACAAAAACCAAACCAAACAAACAAGTAAAAAGCCCTACAGTTGACTGTTGACCCTGCCCTTCCCCATCCTTCCCCAGCTATTTAATCAGTTGGCCACAGGCCCTGTGATCTCTTGGCCTGCATGGGTAACCTTCTATGCTGTGCTCATCCTCCGTTAAGCACCTGATGTGGTGAGGGCTGTGTGTTAGAGAACAGCTGTTTGTGCAACCCGTGCAACCTTGAACTCTCTTGCACCTCACACATGATCAGTGAACTCCCCCTGCCTGGGTCTGTGAAGTGTATTTGCTGGGTTGGTGCTGGCCTTCGTGTTTAGAAGGCACCTTCATAACCTGCTGTTGAAGAGGTGCCTGTGGATTACTTCTGCTGTCTTAGCGCTGACCTCCCCGTCTTTCCCATTCCAGACAGTCGCCTGAAGCTCAGCCAGGCCCAGGGGAACCTGTCCGTTCTGGAGACCCAGCAGGTACAACTGGAGTGTGTGGTCTTGAACCGCACCAGCACTGCCTCCCAGCTTGTGGTGGAATGGTTTGTATGGAAGCCCAACCACCCGGAGCGGGAGACCGTGGCCCGTCTGAGCCGTGAAGCCACTTTCCACTACGGTGAGCAGGCAGCCAAGAACCACCTGCAGGGCCGGTTGCATCTGGAGAGTCCTTCCTCTGGCGTGTTCCGGCTCTTCATCCAGAACGTGGCCGTGCAGGACAGTGGGACCTACAGCTGCCGCGTGGAGGAGTGGCTGCCCAGCCCCAGCGGCGTGTGGTACAAACGGGCCGAGGACACTGCTGGACAGACAACTGTCACAGTCATGCGACCAGGTGAGTGTGCACGTCCCTGGCCTCCACACTCTGAGGCTCCTCTGTTTTTAAGTGTCATACTATGTGGCTTGGATAGAAGTCACTTCTCGCTAACAAACACTGGTGGTTAACTGTATGAGTGTTTATATCATTCATTTGCATTCAAAGTTGTCTTTTTCTTTGGAATGGAAAATGGCACATCTGGTGGTGGCCTGAGGTGATTTGATTTGTTAATTAGAGTAAAAGTTGGCAATTAATTATTCCAGCTCATAGAATATTTTCTGTTCTAGAGAATGCTGTCAGATTTGGACAAGCGTAGATAAGATGGAGGTCTTGAAATAAGAATGGTGTGGTTCCAAAAATTAAGCTTCTCGGTTTGCAGTGGGAGAGAACTGATCTACATGGTCTAAATAGTAAGCGCTGGCTCTCTACTTCCTGATAACTTGCTTGGTAGGAAAGACCATGCTGCAGGCTTTCCCTGTCTTTATTGCTATTTCTAAAGCACCTGAGCGCGTAGAATGGCTGGATGTAACCGCTGCTACACATTTGCACATGTGTCGTCAGTGGTGCAATGTGCAGGATTCCTGTGTTCTTTGCAGTGTCACGTCTTCCTCCCACATCACAGCAGGGAGTCCACAGGACACAGGCAGAGATGAGCTTGGAACTTTCGTCAGCATACACATTTTGTCTCCCTGTCTCCTGAGCCAGTGGATGTCCATGTGTGTGGCCTTTGGTACTGCTGGGAGTGTTCACATCTGGGCAGGAGTGCTTGTTTGGCCCGTGGATCATGGGAACTTCCAGGTTGCACTGAGCACAATGTGTCAGGGGGCCGAGTGCATCCGCTATACAGGAGACGGATGCTGTGTCACACTCACTAGTGTCTTGCCTTTGCTCATGGGACATCACCCCCACGTGAGCTGCCATGAGCTTTGACTTCTGTCTTTTCTGCTTTGTACTTCACCTCGAAACTGCTGTTTATGTTTTCCTTAAGGTGACATTGTAGCAAGTGGTAGCTGAATGCCCTCCTCCACCAACTCCCACCCATTTTCCTGATTAGTGTTATGAGGTCTTCCCTTGAGTTGTGGGGGGAGGAATGGGAGGAGACAGACTTTGACAGAGTACCAGCTACTTCCCTGCTGTGGTTAGCTGTCATGGAAGAGGTGCTGAGGACAAGCAGGTGGTACAGTCTCTCCAGCATCCTGCCTGTCATTCTGTGCTTCCAACGCGGCCCCAGGAACCTGCATCTGCCGCCTGTTCCACCCAAGAGTGCTGGCCCAGCCTTCCTCGCTCCCCTCCATCTGTTTGTCCCTGATTAAGCTGTACTAGTTACAAGGCATTTGGAAGGAAAATGTGGCTCTGAAAAGAAAGGTTATTCGTACACCCACGGCCCACGTATCTACTGTTGTTTGTCTGGCATAGGCTCTTTGGTCTTTGCCTCATATCTTCCTATTCCTCTTGCCTCTCTATGTCAACACAGTCAGCATTTTGTTTTGTGTTTCCCCTGCTTACCTTTGTATGTGATTATTTCTGTGTGTCATTGAGAGCATTTCATTCTCACTATCTTTACTGGCTGTGTGACATCAGTTGTGAGGATGCATTTTGAAAAATGTATTTTCTGAGATACATGTTGACCATTGTGTGAGTAGAAAACTCAACATGATGTAACTTCTTTTTAAAGAGATTTATTTATTTGGAATAGTTGCAAAGAGAGGGAGAAACAGAAAGAGGGATCTTTCATTCCTTGCTTCATTCTCCAGGTGGCTGCCACGGCCAGGCATGGCCCAGGCTGAGGCAAGGTGCTTCTTTTCTGGGTCTCCCACTTGGGTTATAGGAACCCTAGCACTTAGGTCATCTTCCTTTGCTTTTCCTAGGTCATTTTTAGCAGGGAGCTGGATTGGAAGTGGAGCAACTGGGACACAAACCAGTGCTGGCCTAAATGGAATGCTGGCATTGCAGGTGGAAGCTTTACCCACCATGCCACTTTTGTGGCCCCAAAATGTATAACTCTTTTTTTTTTTTTTTAAAGATTTATTATTATTGGAAAGCCGGATATACAGAGAGGAGGAGAGACAGGAAGATCTTCCATCCGATGTTTCACTCCCCAAGTGAGCCGCAAGGGGCCGGTACATGCCGATCCGAAGCCAGGAACCAGGAACCTCTTCCGGGTCTCCCACGTGGGTGCAGGGTCCCAAAGCCTTGGGCCGTCCTCGACTGCTTTCCCAGGCCACAAGCAGGGAGCTGGATGGGAAGTGGAGCTGCCAGGTTAGAACCGGCGCCCATATGGGATCCCGGGGCATGTTGAAGGTGAGGACTTCAGCCGCTAGGCCACGCCGCCGGGCCCAAAATGTATAACTCTTGAGAGTTGTGTTAACATAATAATCTTTGGCATAGGCATTGTGGTACCACAGATCGAAGCACTACTTGGGATACTTGCATCCAGTTCCTCTGCTTTTCCCAGCTTCCTGCCAATGCACCTGGGACAGCAGCAGATAACAGTCCAAGTATCTGGGCTCCTGACACCCATGCCAGAAACCCAGATGGCTGTGTCTTCTTCTCTCTGTCATTGTGCCTTTCAAATAAACAAAAATAGATCTTTTTTTTTTTTAACAGACTTATTTACTTTTATTCGAAAGGCAGATTTACAGAGAGAGAAGGTCTTGCACCTGCTGGTTCACTCCCAAATGGTCACAGTGGCCACCTGAGCTGATCCAGAGCCAGGAGCCAGGAGTCTCGAGCCTCTTTCAGTTCTCTCACATGGGTGCAGGGACCCAAGGGACTGGGCCATCCTCTGCTGCTTTCCCAGACCATAAGCAGGGAGCTGGATCAGAAGTGGAACAGCCAGAACACAAACTGACACCCATTTATGATGCTAGGGCCACAGAGTGGAGTATTAGCCTGTTGAGCCTTTGCACTGGCTCCAATAGATCTTCCAGTACTTGCAGTTGGCAAGTCATTGTAGCATAAAACATGTGGAAGGAAAGGTAAGTACTCTGGTAAGCTTGTGCTGACACACTTGGGTGTGGCATGTGGCTCACAAAACTGGGGGAGAGAAAACCACATTCATCAAACGGCAAATAGGAATCAGCAGTCCGTGTAACAGCCACAGTTACCCACACGGAGAGGCAGCATTCCTCTCTTGTAGCTTATCCTTGGAATAAGAGGAAAGAATGTTGAGGTCTTGACAGGAAAAAGATTGGTCTGTTTCAGACGGGAACGTACACGGGGGACCAGATTGACGGTAGAGAAGCGTGTTAAGAGCAGGGAGGTTGTAGGGGGGGTGGAAATCAATTCCATTCACAAAACTTGCACTGAGTCATGAAGGCAGACATGGCACTGGAGGTGAGCAAGAACACAAAACAGGCAGTTAGGTGGAGGAGAAGGAAGCAAAGGAGAGCTGGTGGAGAAGGGAAGATACTGCAGGAACTCAGTGCCTGACGTGTGGCCACCGTGGGTTCCACTGGGCATCTCCTAGCGCAGCCTGCCTGGACAGCATCGGCCAGTCACTAGTGGCTTTGGGACTACTGTGTGAGAAGGGGGAACAGCACCATAGATCCCCAATGGTCTGGGCCTGGTGTGGGGAACTTGTTTTCTGCCATGGACCATACAAAATGATCAACTTCAAAATCATTCTGATAAAGATATATTGAATTTTAAGTCCTGTTTGCAGTTGATGTGGCAGAACCAGACCAAATGACTTCCCTGTCCGGCCATTCCCCACCCTGGTATAGAGTACAGCTTTCCTGTGGCCATGTTCTCTGGAGAGATCAGCATAGCGGACTAGTAGCTGAGTGCATGTCTATCCTGACATTCCCTGCCCCTGAGCGTCGTCTTCTGATGAGACCTGGGCTCATGCACTGTGCCCACCTCCTATGACCATTTACAACATGCATGGTGACTCCAGAAGCCTGGAGGTGATGCTGCTGAGCCCCACAAAGACAATAGGTACCCCAATTTTGTATTTCACCTATGAGCAACGTTAAGCCAATTCATTGAAAACCCAGGGCAGTACTTGGGAAGTAACTTCTACTTGGTCTCATCCAACTAAAATCTGATTTGATCTCTACTTTTATTGATGTTACTCTGGCATCTTAACATGAACATTTTATAAACACAACTGTAAGGGAAGGCTTTCAGGCACTAGGGAGCGAATGATTTGTTTAGAAGCAGTTACAGCAAGCCTTAAAGAAGAAAAGAAGGCAGCAACAGAAACAGCTTGGAGCCTGCCCCGCTGTGTCTGCTGTGACTCACCTGCCTGGGTCCCTCTCTGTGGTTCATCTGGGCCTCCCAGCTAGATCGGGGAGCGTGCCTTATCTGCATCCTCCCGAGAGGCCTCTGTACTCTGCTGTCAGTCTTGGGCTTTGATGCTTGGAGAGAATGTTTACCATGTTAGGCTCACTATGGCTTTGGCAGTAAGCTACCTGCACGTAGTCGAAATCCAAAAATGACTGAGTGGGTGTGCTGGTTTCCTAAGACTTTCATGACACATTGTCATCCATTCAGGAACTTCATCTGTGTCTCCCATGGGAAGCAAAAACATGAGTGCTTCTTGGGTCATCTGCTGCTGCCTCCCAGGCACATTAGCACATTAGCTGGCTCAGAAGCAGAGTAGTTAAAACACGATGTAGTCATCAGTATGGGCTATAGGCATCCTGTGCTGCAACCTAACATGCTGTGACACAACTCTCACCTCTAAGGTCACATTCTGAGATATTCCATGTGGATGTGGATTAGGGAGAGGAGGGCTATTCAACCACTGCAAGTGGTTACGGTGAAACTGAGTATCCCTCCTCCCTGGATTTCCCAAAACAGCCACATTATCAGCCCATTGTGAATTCTTCTACAGATACTTTATGCACATATAGACAATATGGCACAAATATCTTTTCTGCATAGAATGATATACAGAGTACATGAAGTCCTGTAGTTTTTCATGGGTCTCCTGTCACTTTCCCACCTATTGCATCACCTGGATGACTTTAGTAGCTTCAGAGTGTTCTAGGTTATGGATATTAACACAGCAGTCATGGACTCTGTTTGAAGCAAATACAACAGCCTGTTTCTCCTTGCTTGTGCCTTGTCTGGCCCCAGATGCTGCCCTGCAGGTGGATACGGTGGTCCCGAACGCCACAGTGCCTGAGAATGCAGCCTTCCAGCTGGACTGTAGCATTGTGTCCCGCTCCAGCCAGGACTCTCGCTTCGCTGTGGCCTGGTATTCACTGAGGACTAAAGCTGGAAAGAAAAGGGGAAGCCCAGGCCTGGAAGAAGAGGAGGAGGAAAGTGAGGAGGAAGAGAGAGAGGACGAGGAGGAGGCCAGCGAGGCCAGCACCTCGGAGCGCATGGTCCTGCTGAGTGTGGGACCGGATGCAGTCTTTGGCCCGGAGGGCAGTCCCTGGGAGGGCAGGCTTCGCTTCCAGAGGCTCTCTCCGCTGCTCTACCGCCTCACCGTGCTGCAGGCCAGTCCTGATGACACAGGCAACTACTCCTGCCGTGTGGAGGAGTGGCTGCCCAGCCCCCAGAAGGAGTGGTACCGGCTGACGGAGGAGGAGTCTGCCCCCATTGGAATCCATGTTCTGGACACAGGTGAGTTTCTCGGCCATAAAGGATGTTACTGTTGACTCCAATTGTGGCTGGAAAATAAATCCAGAGCTTGTTGATAGGTTAATAGCAGTTTTCTTTCTTCCTTTTTTAAAAAGATTTATTTGTTTAATCTGAGAGGCCGAGTTACAGAGAGAAGAGACCGAAAAGAAAGATCTTGCATCTGCTGGTTTGCTGTCCAAATGGCTACAATGGCCAGTGCTGGGTGGGCCAAAGCCGGGAGCTAGGAGTTTCATCCAGGTCTCCCATGTGGGTGCAGGGACCTGAGTACTTAATCCATTTCCACTGCTTTTCCAGGTGAATTAGCAGGGAGCTGAAGCAGAAATACAGCATCCAAGATTAGGCCGGCTGCCCATATGTCACATGAAGAAACTTAACCTCCTCTGTCACAACATTGTACCCAATACGCATTCTTAACTGCCATAGGCATTTCTCACTAGGATTTGAGAAATGATAGGATATGATGTACAAGGGTACCTCAAAACAGTTTGTGGAAAAAATTGAATTAAAAGATAAGTTTGTAGGGGCCTGTTTTGTCATGTAGCATACTAAGCCTCTGCCTGTAACACTGGTATCCCGTATGGCACAGGTCAAGTCCCAGTTGCTCATCATCCAATCTAACTCCCTGCTAATGCATCTGGGAAAGCAGAAGAGAGTCCAAGTACATGGGCTCCTACAATTACCTGGGAGACATGGAAGAGCTGACAGGCTCCTGCCTTCAGCCTGGACCAGCCTTGTCCATTTGGGGAGTAAACCCATTGGATAAAAAATTCTCTCCTTGTCTCTCCTCCTCTGTCTGTAACTGCCTTAAAAAAATTATGACACCAAGAAATTTGTGGAAGAAAATTTGAAATCTTCAAGAGGTTTATGGAAAATACATATTATGAAATAAACGGTGCATGATTTCAAAAACTTTGTGCATCACGGTACATTTACCTTTTAACCCCATTCCCCACTAAGTTTTTGAAGTACTCTTGCACCTGTGTTCTGAATTACTTGTCTTAACAAGGTGCTGTTTTGACAAACTGTGGTCTGTATTAGACTGGAAATGGTGTCTATTAGAGTGGCATTAGCTACTCTACATGATAGATGCAGAAAAAAACAAATTGCTAGAATTCTCAACTTCAGTCAACACTTTTAACCACATCATCTCCAATTTGTGTTTTTGAGTTTTGTCAGCTACTGCATTTCCTTGACCACCCCCTTCCTGTTGTCATGCTTTAGAGTCATATGCTGTTGAGATGTGATAGGCTAGAGTGACTATCAGCAATCCTGTATGTTTTGGAGATGTATTAAGTGAAGGCTATGTTTAGTGTTTTTAATACTGCTGAGCCACAACTTGGAGTAGAAGGAAAAGCTGAAGAAACCTGAACTGTTTCTAGACTACCTCATGATCTCCTGAGGATCCCTGTCTGAAAATAAGAGGAACATGCTCAGGCCACCATTGACAGCCATGTGCATATCCATGGTTATAAAGTATCAGGGGCAGAAGTCATTCAGCAGCTCCTAACTTTACATGGAAAACATGGGCTCCCAGGGGCCAGGCTCCTGCCAAGGCCTAACAAGCAGCAGAGCAGCCCTCCGATTGGGCCGCTGGCTGCCTGCTCTCATCTGCTTCCACATCCAGCTGTAGCTGATGCTGTGTTCTGAGCAGTTCCGGACACTCTGTGACCATCTGTAAATGGCCCAGAGTGACATTCTAATTGATGATGTTAATCAAGCAGATATTATTTCTCCTCTCAGAAGCTGGCAGGAAAACAGTGTGCTAGGGTCCCAAAGGAAAGAATCGAGTGGGGCGGGGAGTGGGTCTGCAGCAGAACTAAGTGCAAGGGGTTCAGAAAATACAGCCACATGGGAGGCTCGGCCGGAACAGCAGTCGTAGAGTTGTAGATGTCATTGAGTTCACAATCAATAAGTTGCATGTTAATCTATGGCTTTCCAAGCAGAAATAATGGATCTCCACGGACAATGGGAGCATTTCTTTGTTTGATCATGTGGCTGTGAACTGGAAGAGGCATTGCCGCCAGAAAGCCAACATGAGGGTGGCAGTAGCTGATGGCCCAGGCTCTCCGCCCTCACCATCCTGCTTTTTTCAGGTTCTACCCTCCAGTCTCTCATCTGTTCCAATGATGCGCTCTTCTACTTCGTCTTCTTCTACCCCTTCCCCATCTTCGGCATCCTCGTCATCACCATCCTGCTGGTGCGTTTCAAAAGCCGGAACTCCAGCAAGAATTCCGAAGGCAAGAACGGGGTGCCTCTGCTGTGGATCAAAGAGCCACACCTCAACTACTCCCCGACGTGCCTGGAGCCCCCCGTGCTCAGCATCCACCCGGGAGCCATAGACTAAAGGGAGGGGAGGGCGCGCACTCAGCAGACGTCAGCCGTGGAGGAGCTGAGCCTCTCCTCTGCCTTGCTGCCTCTGTGATCATCCAGTTGACAGCATCCACACTCCAGTGCCCAGGCAGAAAAATCCTTGGACTTGCCAAGTGGTCACAGGGACAGACCACCTGCAGGGGGCAGTCACGGTCAGTTAGCTACTTGTGCCCACATGCTGTGATCCTGCCATCGTCTTAGGTTTCTGGTTTCTGTCTTTGGTAATGTGGTGAGTAGGTCCAGGTGCCACATCTACTCACTGATTTCTTGTATTCTCAGATAGATGTTACGGGGGCTCTTCCTCTTTGTCATGCACTCTTTTTAAATCCCTTCTCTTTACCCCTTTCGGATTCCATAGTGTGTGAACAGATTTCTCTGACATAACAACTATGGCAAAAGAAGGACCACATGATGGTGGCAAGGGATACCATCCAAGACATCCCATTTTTACGCATTTGAAAATGCCATCCATGGAACAAAGTACACTCTGATGTTTTTTTCCTTTCTTACCAAGACTTGAACATTGTGTGTAGTGTGGGCCCAATTTGTATCTTCTTTTTCAGCCCGGGTGGTTGAAACACTTTGCAGTGAAGATGAAAGCATTGCATTTTGCTTCAAAGAAACTGTGGATGGATATGAGGAGTCCTGCACAAGCCTGTTAAGAATAGATGGAGCCCGGCCAGCTTGGCTGTTGGGCTTCACTCCATCACTGCCACAAAGTCAGAATACCATCTTGGAGGATGAATGGGTCAGAAGTCCCCTGCAGTGCATACTGCTTGAGCCAGAGAGGGCAATGGGCAGCTGTTAGCATGACCAGCTTTGAGCTTGACTAAAGCTGATGCTCAGAGAAGGAAGACAAGACAGGGCTGGTTGTAGGCTTGATCTGTCCTGCAAGGGCAGTCTCTGAGTGACAGCTGGAGAGCAGGTGGCTTTTGTCTACAGGTGCTTTTCCAAACTCTGAAGGGGAAGGGTTGGATGAGTCTGAAAGGGAGACAGCCTCAAGCTGAGCACAGGGGCTGAAGCAACCACTTTATGCACATGATGGTGGGCTCTGGGCCAGGGACACCAAGTCTGGACAGGACTGACACTCGGGACAGGAGCAGGGATTCCGGGACCTGGCGTTGGAAGATATAGAGGAAGAATGCAGAGGTGTGAAGATGAGATCTTGCCTATTCCTCAGAGACACTGTCTTCCTCCCATACCATCTGCCTCTTGCTCCTTCTCACTGCCATTAGATGAGCCATGGGGAAGTGCAGATCCGGTTCCATGCAGCCCTTCCGGTCCTGTCTCAGCAGACAGGCACCACCCATTTTGTCTGTAGAAGTTACTCTCCTCCTTTCCGTGGGTCTATGGAAGTTTTCTCTCCTCTTTCCCTAAGGTCTTTTCTGTAGTTTTAGATTAGTTAGATTGTTCATTAATATGATTTTTTCACGCCCCTTCAAGCCCAGGATTCTGGGCCAGCATCCTACTGTCGTTGGCACCTCCAGGCCAGATGCTGGGTGCCCTGCGCCCTTAGGCTAACTCTGAAGACATCCTGTGATCACACTTCCCCGGACCCAGATCCCTTCTTCTTGGACCTCGAAGCCTGAACCTCCAGAAGGTTCCAATTTGAGAAAAGTTACCGGGGATTCTATAATGAAAGGGCAACAAAGAAAGCTTCCTGTGGGGTTGTGTTCCAGGTACAAGCAGGCTCCAGGACAGGCAGTCCTGAGGATGTGGGTCCTCTGCAGGCGGTGTGGGCTGCCCCATGGATGCCATGCCAAGCTGTGGCTGAGGGGAAGCAGGCAACTGACAAGCTGGTGCTAGCCTGTCTTTCCTGCAGACACACCCTCCTACACGACAATGGGTAGGCCATGCCACCTGCATCCCATGTTTACCCTACCAATCTTCCATTCTTGTTGGCCATGCTGCATCCCTGCCTTGGAAGTACAGAATGGGCCCTGTCGTGAACAAAGAAGGTCTTTGGCGCCATTTCTTCATTGCAAGGGTGTGGGCTTGCCATGAAATTGCTGACTCCTACTTTACAGGCTGAGTCACACAGGAAGAAGACTGACTTTCTCTTTGTCTGAATGGAAGGGTGCCAGAGGGCTGGCTGGGATCCAGCTTTGAACTGGAATTGCTTCATCGCAGTAGGAAAGTAGGTGCTGCACGTTGTTGAGCAGGTGAAACAGTTGCAGGAAATGTGAAAGAAGAAACCGAAGCCAGTATTTTGAGAATTGCTTTTTCTGTCTGTTTTCTATTGGGCTGGGGATACCATCAAAGCTTGAGTTTTGGAAGCTTTCTACGAAAACCCCAGAAACCTTCTTTGGGCCATTTCTATGGAAATGTGGTGTCAGATGAATGGTGATGGTGCCCTCCAGTGGCTGCAAAGTCTCATTGCACATTGTCTACGGAAGCTTTAGTCTTGCCAGGAGTGGGACACGTGGGGGATCTGTCTGGCCTCAGCTGTGTCTACAATGTTGCATTTATGGAAAACTACACTGTGCTAGGCGCATTTCAGGACATGGATATGATCGCACCCTCTTTGAACCAGGGTGTTTCTGTAGCAAGTTTTCATATTCTTTTCAAAAACAATGGTTTCTCTGCGTTATTTGTTGAAGGAAAACAAAGAGATGGGGTAAGAAAATTACCCATGCATGATGTAGAGAGCTGTTGAATTGTTTTTGTTTTTTTAAAAGAAAAACTTTGTAAGATGTTGCAATACTACATTTTATATACACTTCAGAGACCTGTAGTAAATTATGTTGAAAATACGGCTGTTTACATTTCCTGGAGTCTACTCTCTTTCTTTCCCATCCCCTTGATAGCCACTTTTCGGAGTGGAAATATGCTGAGGTCGCCTGGAGTTTTGTCCTTGGCATTGTTCTGCCAGGCTACAGGTCCAGGAATTGCAGCGTTTATGATCATGCCCTGCACTCAGAATAAATGGTGATGACTTTGTACATGTGACGCACATATATCTTCCTGATACTCTATTGCCATGCGCTGAAATGAAGTAGGATGCACTGGGCAAGCTTTGATGGTCCGTCTTGGGATCTCTGTCCAGCTTTCTTTGATGGGGGAGGTACAGGATGTGGTGAGACAATTACGAGAGCTGGAACATGGGAGAAGTTTTCCCTGGCCACAGGCACATCTGCAGCAGGACCACACCTTCCTCCTGCAGCTGCATGGTGCTTTCCTGAGAGCATAGTGGCTGGCATGCCTTGTTCAGGATGGAGGCAAGAGTGGGAGCTGGACTGACCTGCTCAGCGAAGCTGCACCGCACACTGGCCTCCATCCCCTGCACTCCTCAGGCTCTTGGGTTTCTCCCTGCCTACAGCCTGAGAAGGTGAGAAGGATGAAAGCCACTGGCAGTGACGCACTGAGTCTGAACCCATGTGTAATTCTTTAAAATCACAGAACATGCAAAAGGAACCAGACAGAGGGTGCAAAGCAGAGGCCAGTCCTTCCTTTTCTTTTTCTCCCTTTTTTCAAGTCCAGCACTTCCAGAGGCTTTCGCGCGTGCCCCCCTCTGCTCCTCGGCCCCATGTGCTGAATCCTTATCAGCTGCTTGCAGCTGCTGGGTTGGCCAGGAGTTGAAAATGTGACAGTTTATCCCTTGAGTACCAACAGTGGTTGCGTGTGAAGTCTTACGTATTATCTCTGCCCAGTTTTTCCAAATGCTCTTTTTCTGCCAGGAAACATTTTAGAAAGGGAAACTGAATATTGTGGAGAAAGATTACCGCCTCTCCCTCCTTTGTGTAAGTCCACTCATTGTTGTTAGAAATGAAGTGAGTGTGCTTACCCATGAGGTGGACAGTGAAAATGACCACTTGCATTTATGCAATCTTAGGGACAGTGTTTGCTTGCTACACTCAGATGCCTAAACTTCAACTGAGAGTGGTTCATGGTTTAGCAGAAAGTACCGGGAGAACATCAGAGAGTGACATTTGGCAAAAGCAGCCCAGCTTGCTGAGTAGACTCCCTGGGGCCCCCTCTTGCCTTTTTCATCCATGATTACACTGACAAACAAGTTAAGCTGCTTCTCTTTGGGGGCTGAGTTGTCAGGAGATGGAAGGTCTCTCGCAGTTGGCCAAATGCATCACAGGTCCAGTCTTTCTGAGCCACTTCTGACTCATGAAGTCCACTAGACCGGGCATGGAAGCAGTGGAACAGCTGGCCCTGCTCACTGACCAGAGTCCAACCAAGAAAGGACTCATGAATCACTCCTTGTCTAGCCCATGGGGACCACAGCCTGGGGGTCTGGGGAACAGCCCTGCTCCTGATGGGCTTCTGGCCATAACAACAGCAGCAGAGCTGCCCATCTCAAAGTCCCTCTGTTGTATCCTGTTCCTGTAGGAAGGGTTAGAGTGGAAGCTTCGGATGTGGCTAGGGTTGGACTCTGGCTTTGTTCCTTAGACAAGCTGTTTGCCTTCTTGGTTTTCCTCATCTGTAAAAAATAGGGATGCAGTTAAGACTGAATTGATCAGGCAATGTCCTTCACATCGAGTGTGGCTCATAGCAAGTGTTCCCTGAATCTGCTGTTGAGCACATCCCAGCTCAAAACTTGCACCCGCCTGCCCACAGCCGGAACCCTGATTCTATCCTACATTCCCAGATTGGCCCAAGCTAGGGCACAGAAAAAATTTGATTGGCTCATAATTTGTGCTGCACTCTGCACCTGCCTTGCGTTCCCTGTATCTCAGGGCAGTAAATGTCCTAAGATGTCAGGCTTCATAGGACAGGACATTGGCCCAGAAATCTCATTAAAAGACCTTTTATAATGTTGTGACTAATTAATGAGATAACTTGAGAATTCCTGCAGTTCCAACTTTGGGCTCCCCCACCCAAGGATGATGGAGATGAAGGCCAAAAAAAAAAAAAAAAAGGCACACACCGTCACAGCTCCTGGCCCGCAGCAGCTTTTCTGTCCGGTCGGCGGGCAGGGAGCACTGGGCCTCCTTCCTGTATTGCGATAAGGCTGAGGTGAGGAGCAGGAAACGGATGGAGCAGCGGCGAGCCGGGGGAGCTCGTGGATCTGACCCCTCGAAAGCCCACAGTGCAGCCGGGGACAGGAGGAAGCAAAGGCTGGAAATCACTCCCGAACGAGGGCCTTTGGGGAGAGGGCCGGCCCCGGATGACCCACACAGGCCAACTCGTGTCCGGGAAAGAGCGCTTCGGAGGCTTGTCGGTCGGGCCCAGCTGGGTGACGGGGCGGCTCCCAGCCTCCAGGGTCCCGGACCGTCCCAGAGTCACCTCAGTGCCGACAGCGAGCGAGCACCGCCGCGTCTCCGGCGCTAAGGAAACCCGCGGCGGGACGACAAACTCCCTCGGCTGAGGCGGAGTGCGCGCGAACGCCAACAGGAGGGGCCCGGCCGGGCGCGTGGGCGGGGCTCCTGTGGGCGGGGCGGGCTCCGGGGCGTGGTTCGGGCGGGTCAAGAGCTCTGGGGCCTGGGTGGGCGGAGCCGTGACTCCGGTGGGCGTGGCCCCTAGGGGCGGGGCCGCGGAGGCTGCTTCCGCAGGCCTCGTCCGGGAGCTGCGCCGGGCACTTCCTTACGGGCCGCAGCACCTCCTGCCGGTAGCTAGGATTCGGTGAGTGGAGGCCGTGTCCGGGCTACCCGGCACCTCTGAGCTCCTGGGCCTTAATGTAGAACTGTTGTCTTTTTTTGTTTTAGCAGGGGTGGGGGATACTTTATAATATCATCGGTATCAGTTATTTTTATAGAATGTTCTTGATTTGTATTGGCTGCTTACTTCCACAAAATTAGATGCAGATTGTGACTTTTTGGGTCGGAATATCATCATTATGCTGAGTTCTCAGTTATCCCATTGGGAGGCTTGTGTGGTCGGTCATCTTGGCCCATGTTAGCACTTACAGTTGGTCAAGGTGAAATCCACCAGCCTTGTTCACTGTAGTAGAGGCGCCTTTTCTCTCTGTAAAGTGCCTTTAAAAAAATTTTGGAAAGTCAAATTTACAGAGAGGAGGAGAGACAGAGAGAAAGTTCTTCCTTCTGCTGGTTCACTCCTCAAATGGCCCCAAGGACCTGAGCTGAGCTGATCTGGAGCCAGGAGCTTCTCCTGGGTCTCCCACGTGGGTGCACGGTCCCAAAGCTTTGGTCCATCCTCTACTTCTTTCCCAGGCCATAAGCAGGGAGCTGGAAAGGAAGTGAAGCAGCCGGGACACAAACCGGTATATGGAATTTTTGGTGCAGCCGTTGTGATACAATAAGTTAAACCTCCAGTAACGCTAGCATCCAAAATGAGCTCAGGTTCTTATCCAAGCTGCTCAACTTCCCATCCAGCTCCTTGCTAATGCAGCTATAGGAGATGGCCCAGCTGCTTGGGCCCCTGCATGCATTTGAAAGAACTGGATGGAGTTCTACATTTGTGGCTTCAGCCTGGCTCTAGTAGCTTTGGAAAGTGATATAGTGGCTGGAAGATCTCTCTCACTGTTTCCCCTTTCAAATAAATGCATATAATATTTTTAAAAATTATAATTGATCTATGAAGTGATGCCATGATATTGGTTTCAGCACCTGCCGGTGATTCTCCCCAGAGTCTGTTATTACTAAAATCCTTGTATATGGAGATTTTTTCCTATGGCTGTTTTTCCATAGACCTTTATTAGCTGTATCAATAATGAGTAGTGTTGGCACACATATCTGTGTGCATTTTCTTTTTTAGCATTCGTACACAGTCAGGGACCTTCTTTAAAGATGCTGTTTCTGTCATCCAATGGGATTAGCAGGAACTCCAAAACTCAGTGTCCTTTTATGATGGTCTTGTGCATTTTTTCATACTTCCTGACATGGAAGAGTTTCCTGGATTCCTTTGGACCCTGCCTGCCTCAGCTGTGGAATCACTAGATGCCCTAGGCCCTTTCTGGGGATGCTATTTAGAAATCAAGATCTGAGTACCAGGCGGGCCCCAGGCTGCTGGAGCTTTCAAAGACATGGCATTTGCCAGATCACAAGTTTATGCTGATACCTCTAGCCTAATCCATTTAGTGCATTCCACATTTGGATCTGCCTTTCCCCACCATGGGAATTCTGTTCTTAGTAGTTTTTGTATATTTTCGTCATCCATATTGAAAAGAAAATAATTGCATAATTTCTTTGCAAATTCTACTACAACACAAGCTCACTAAGTACAATTGAAGATTTATTTTCAGTTCCTTTTGTTCTTTAATATATCTCAATGAAATGAGTAAAATTACATTCAAAAAATCTTCAAAAATAACATTCTTTTTCTCGCTTATATGTGATCATGCTAGTTTTATATACAGTTGTACTAATTTGTTTTTGTTTGATTTCTGGGTTTCTCCATCAATTTAATTTTTGAATGGTTTAATTTAATTTGCTGACAGATTAAGTTAATTATATTGATTTAATTCTGTAAAATACTATGCTTGATCTTAGCCAAAAGGCTGAGAAGCAATAATTTTGTAAAATACTGAGATGGTTCAAATCAAAACAATAAATATCAAGAGAAGTCCTTTTTTTTAAATAAATATTTTTTTTTTTAGATTTATTTTATTTTTATTACAAAGTCAGATATACAGAAAAGAGGAGAGACAGAGAGGAAGTGGAGCTGCCGGGATTAGAACCAGTGACCATATGGGATCCTGGCATGTTCAAGGCGAGGACTTTAGCCACTCGGCCACGCCACCAGGCCCAAGAGAAGTCCTTTTTAAATAAAGATTTATTTATTCTTATTGGAAAGGTAGATTTTCAGAGAGAAGGAGAGCTGAGTTGATCTGAAGCCAGGAGCCAGGAGTTTCCTCTGGGTCTCCCATGTGGGTGCCAGGTCCCAAGGCTTTGAACCCTTCTCTGCTTTCCCAGACCACAAGCAGGGAGCTGGATGGGAAATGGAGCAACTGGGATATGAACTGGTGCCCATAGAGGATTCTGGCACTTGCAAGGTGAAAATTGAGCCACTGAGCCATTGTGCCAGGCCCATCGAGAAATCTTATTTCTGCCATTCCCTTATTCCTAACAGATATCATTTATTCCTATTTAAACTGTCCTATTTTTTTTCACAGTTTTAAGTAGATGTATCTGTTCATTTCCAATTCTGCTTCTTAAACAAGAAAATGTTCTGTGTACTCTTTTGTACCTTGACTTTGTCACCTAACACTGTATCTGGAAAATCATTCAATAGAAATTCCTAAAGATCATTTCACCCCCTTTGTTGTTTTGTTTTGCTACAGCCACATATAGTACCCCATGGAAGAGATATGACGGCTCAGTCAGCTACTCTGTGATGGCTAGTATTATATGTGGTAGCCAGGAAGGGTCGCTCTTTTTTTTTTTTAAAGATTTATTTATCTAAATGATAAATTATTAGAATGACACAGAGAATGAAAACTTCCATCTACTGGTTTAGTCCCCAAATGTTAACGATAGCCAGGGTTGGGCCAGATTGAAACAGGGAACCTGACACTGCATCCAGGTCTCCCACACGAATGGCACCACTCAGTCTATCTGCCACTGCTGGATCAGAAATAGAGCAGCCAGGACTGGGCCCAGTGCTCCAGTGTGCGGTGTTGGCGCTATTGCAGGCAGTGGCTTAGCCTGCTGTGCTGTAATATCAGCCCTGGCATAGAGGGATGATTTTGAATAGGGGCTGGTTGATCATAGACCTAAGAAAGTGAGGGAGCAGACCATGTGGCTACCCAGGGGAGTGGTATTGCAGGTGGAGGGAGTGGCTGGGATAGTTGCTGAGAAAGGCTTCAAGCATTTAAGGAATTTTTGGGAGACCAGTGTGGTGGAGAATAGTAAGAAACAAAAGTTATTGTTTGTTTGTTTTAACATTTATTTATTTTTATTGGAAAGGCAGATATACAGAGAGGAGGAGAGAGAGAGGAAGATCTTCCATTTGATGATTCACTCCCCAAGTGACCTCAACGGCTCGAGCTGCGCCGATCCAAAACTAGGAGCCAGGAGCTGTTTCCAGGTCTCCCACGCACTGCTTTCCTAGGTCTTAGACAGGGAACTGGACAGAATGAGGAGCAAAAGGGACTTGAACCAGTGCCCATACAGGATGCCAGTGCCCCAGGTGCAGGATTAGGCTGTTTTGCCGCAGCACTGGCCCAAAGGATTTCTTCAGTAAACACAGGCTTTAATAGTTCTGTTGGTTTCTCTAAAAGCGGAAATTTTACATAAATCAGCCTTTTGCAAGGATTTCCTGCTTCTGATTCTGTCTCAGCTTGCTTCTTAAGCTCAGAAGGCTTTTTGAAGCTGTTAGTTTAAAGGGGACCAGAAGCTTCTACTAGAAGATACAACCTTAGATTGTGCAGTCACAAATCAAAGCTTTAAGAGTGAAACTTATCTTCCTCAAACAAGGTTAGATGTGCTTCTCAAGTGTGACTAAACGATAAAAAGACTGTGTCTAGAAAGGGACAGGGATATGTTTTGGCAGTGTCTTATTAGAAATAGCCTTTAGTGCCTGTACACAAGCCTCGGAGGACAATGGGTTTTGGTTACTTTATATTCACAGGATTCTCTTCTTTGACTTCTTTCCTTTTTTAATCCTTTTCATTTGTGCTCCAGTTCCATTTTAGACATTTTATTTGCTTACTGTTACTGTTTATTTTACTTTAAAAGCAGAGTGACAGGGAAAGAGACATAGAGAAACAGAGATCTTCCATCTGCTGATTCGCTCCCCAGATACCCATAACAGCCAGAGCTGGGCCAGACCATAGTCAGGAGCTTGGAAATCCATCCATGCCTCCCACCTGCACGGCAGGAACCCAAGCACTTAGCTATTCATGCTGCCTTCCAGGCTGCACATTAACAGGAAGCTGAAATCAGAAACAGAGCCAACACTGAAACCCAGACACTCGGACATGGGATGACAGTATCCCAGAGGGGATCCTAACAGCTGTGCCCAACAGCTGCCCGACTTGTGTGTCTTACTTTGTCAGCTGCTGCTTCCTGAGCTGCTGATTTCTTAACTCTGTGGCCATGGGGCTTACATGGAATTCAGGGACCAGGAAGGAGCCTCTTGCCTAGAGTCACTGGGAAAAGTCCATGTCCATTCCTGGCCCCAGATGGGGGCTGTTCATTCGAAAGTCTATTGTTTGTGACCTAGATCTGTTCTTTTTTTTAAAATATTCATTTATTCATTAATTACATTGTATTACATGACACAATTTCATAGGTACTGGGAGACCTAGATCTGTTCTATCAACCAGGTACTACTGGAGGTTCCAACATTTTTTTGGTAGTCTTATTCTCGGAAAATGAATACATTTGAGATCCTGGTGACTTTGTCTTTCCTTTGCTAACATTCCCCACAGTGTCTGCTGAGATTAGTTCCTGATCTTACACTCTCACTCATCTGCAGTTTCCTGAATATTATCCTTCCTCCCCACATAAGTTAAAAACTAGAAGAAAAGTGTGATGTACACATTCAAAAATGAGAAATCCATATTAATAAGAAACTAATGAAGCCCCCCTCTCATGAATTAGTCACAATAGGCTTTTTCAAAAAGACTTTCTCAGCTAAAAGTTGAATATCCAGAAAGTAACAAGGATTTAAATGGAATTTTAATGAAATGATCAATAGTCTATTGAAATACCTTGAATCAGGCTTTGCAGAATTAATTTAAAAAGACTCAGAGAGCTGTAAATAGCTCTAGTAAGAACCTAATTCTCCTTTGCATGCTGTAGATCTCAGCTACATCCTGTCAAAGATGAGGAGAGTGTGTGGGACGTGGATGTCTTAGAAGGACAAGCTAGAATTGTGCTGTCAAACAGAAATGTATGGGACAGGAGACATGAACTTTAACAATGTACTTTACTTAACCTACTGTGCCCATTGTATTTTCATTTCAACATGCAGTTAGTATAAAAGACGTTAACAAGAGAATTTATATTCTACCTTCCATTCTAAGTTTTCCAGATCTGCTGTGTGTTTTACACTCCAAACAGTTCTGAATTTGCGTGAATCACGCTTTGTGTGGCATGTGTGGCAACTGGGTCCTGTATCAGACTGCACAGATCTAGCGGGAAACATCTCAGGAAAACAGAAGGACTTAAGAACAAGAAAGAAGGAGAGATGTGTTTGAGTGTGATAGAAGACAGGAAGCACAAAAGGAAGTTGGTGTGGAGAACTAACAGTTGAGTTTTTGGTTGGCATTCAAGGAGGCAACGTGGACCACCAAGAGTTTGTGGAAGGCAGATTCTGGGGAGTTTCTTGGCCTTGGGACCAGGGGCTTGTGACCTGGTTGGGAGATAGCTAGTTGTTTCAGGGTGAAATAGATGGTAACAGGAAAGCTATGATGGTGTGGCTGAAACCAGTAAATTTATGTCTCTAGCAAGTGTGGAAAGAGAGGAGGTGCCAAGTGGGACTGGCTAGGGTGGACTTGACATGGAAAGGTGAAGGATGGTCCCGACCAAGACGTCTGGTGCTTAGCATGTCAGCTTGTCCTTGGCCAGTTGGGTGACTGCTGCCAGCTTCTGGGCCTTTCTGAACCCCAGATTCTTTGTCTGTAACCTTGTGGTTCTCACCAAGGATTCCCAGGCCCACTGTCTCACTTGTTCTGGGCTCTGCTTTGTTGCAACTTATGACCACCTTGTATGATTGCAGTCTGCCTCCTCATCAGTACTCATTATCCCCCATACTCTTGCTTTATTCTTCTTAATAGCTTGTGGCACCCAACGTGGAAGGTACTTCTTGGGTGTTGTATTCCTCCCCGACCATTACACAACCCCTAAGAGAGAAAGAATTTGTTTATTTGGTTCATTGTTATATCCTAACTACATATTATGATACCTGGCACATAGGAGGGACTACATGTTTGAGGAAGAAAAAAGTAATAGGATTATATTAGAGTTGAGATGAGAATCAAGCAAGTTACTATCTATAAAGCTTTCAGCACAGTGTTTGGCACATAACAACCCTTGGTAAATGCTCATGCTATTCTTGCTGCTGTTCAATTGATACTTGAGGTTGTGCTGGCCCAAAACACTTTGGATTAAATTTGCTATGAGTTAGGGTAAGGAAACAAGCTATGTTAGACTTATTGTCATAAAAAAACCTGTATTCCTCTTCTTCATTATTGATTTATACCTGGTGAGCATATTTCTGTTCCTGAAAATGAGACATGAAAATGAGCACAGTTATTACTTTTGTAGCACAGATTATGTCGTATCAGTGCTGACCTAGTCATTTTAGGAAGCTGGCCATTTCTCTGATCTGGAGCTGTGTCTGTATTCAGATAGAGACTTTGCTTCCTGATCGCCATATATTCTCAAACTGCAGGTGGACATCAATTGCAGATGTGCTGTGATGCAAAGATAAGTGAGAAGTGGGAGGAACAAGAGTGTCATCACAAACCCCTATCTAGGGGGAGAAACCTATTTGCTTGCTCAGGACCAAAAAATGTCCCAAGACCTACTATCATGGTGCTTGAATGAGACCTTAACTGAATCACTGTGATGACATCACACATTCAGAGGAAAATACTAAAACTTACATGTTTTTACACTGAAACATTCAGGGGAATTTTTTTTCTCTCTGCATAAAAAGAAATATTACATTCATTGCCAAAAGTATGAGGGCATTATGGAATCTGAAAATACATATAAAGAGTGTTTGTAAATGATATTGTTCTTTGCCAAGAAAAAACTCAGGATAAACCTTTTCTTCCAACCCAGAAGAGTGGTTAGCCTGTCTCTAAGAAGCAGCTTCCAGGAATAGGCCCACTTTGGTTAGTGGCTGCAAGCTGGTCTCGTGCGGTGCCCTTCATCCTTCAACTTCTGGTAGGTGGTGGGATCTCAGCTCCTGTTCCAGGTCTGTGCCTTCTACCATGGGAAACATTCTCAGTACAGGCACATAAATGGTGCACAAAGTGGTAAAGTTTACTTGAAAGGTGATACACACATACACACACACACACACACACACACACACACACACACACACACACACAGTTCTGGAGTAGAGAAGGCTGTGAAGGGGAAGGTATAAGCAGGGAAGTAGAGAGAGAGAGTGCCTGAGCACCCTGTCTCATCTCATCTGCATAAAGAAGTCCCCAGCTGCCAGTCTCTTTTGTGAGTTAGGAAGGTGAGGGGTTACATGGTCCCTCTCCCGGGTCCCAGGTGAAGGGAGATATCTCCTGGGAAAGGGGTTATTTGATAGGTAGAACTACACAGGGCAGGGAAATTGTGGCTTGCTCATGGCCCTAAGCTAGCTACCTTCCTTATCCCACATCAGAACCACAGGTTCTGTGTTGGTGTATTTCTTTCCAGGCTCTTTGGGTGTGTGTGTGTGTGTGTGTGTGTGTGTGTGTGTGTGTGTGTGTGTGTTTAAGTTTGTTTCCATTTGAATTTTCTTCCTACTTTTTCCTGTGTCAGTAATGTTTCTGGTGTCTTCTGTTCAGTCAGCTCTCCATGTGGTGTCTCTTCTTGGAATCATAGTGTGGTGTTCTTAATTCAGTGAGAATAAGATGATTCTCAAATCAGCAGCCCTACCCACCATGACACAGCCTGTGCATCCGTTAGCCCCTGGACATGGCAAATTGAATGTCTCACAGTGTCCCACTCTGACAGCATGGTGTTCCAGCCGGGACCCGGAGCCTGTCTTAGTAAATGAGACCCAAACCAGCTGGAAAAAGCCAGAGCTTAAAGAGCTCTCTTAGACTGGGTGCCTCCCCTTCTCCTTATTCTCTACATGTTGCCCTCTGTCTTGTCCTGCTATTTTTACCTCCCCAATGACTCTGGAATGCCTTTCCTTAGCATCAGGCTACTGCATCTTGTCCAGGCTACCATCTTAGCTAGTTTAGTGACCTCCTGGATGGTGTTTTATAGACTGATCCCTCCCATTAGTCTAGAAGCCGTAGGACCTGAGCCATCCTGCTGCATTCCCAGGTGACAGACAGGGAGCTGGGTCAGAGTGTAGCAATCAGAACACAAAACAGCACCTTACAAAATGCGCTAGCAGGAGAAGGATTAGCCTGTTGAGCCATAGCACCAGCCCCTAAAAACATTTTAGATGTTTTAGATATGTGAAAATTTAGAATCTTGCAATGGAAGATGTCCATGTAATAAAGTAAATAGGTACAGGCTTGAATTGCAAAACAACTATAGTACCCTTCAAAATGTGTGTTACATATAAGGTGCTGCTAAACTTTGACTAGAAAAAGACAAGCAACTTAATAGAAAAAGTGGGAAAGTATATGAAAAAATAGTTCCCAGAAAAGAAAATCCAAATCAACAAACAGAATAGATAGTTAAATTTCTAAAGGTTAGGAAAATACAAACTTAAATAACAATGAAATGCCACTTCATGTTTAGCAGTTAAATGTACAGCAAATCACTTAATGCCAGCAGGAACACCAGAAAAAGGTGATGAAAATGTAAATTGCAAAAGCCTTTTTGTAAGCAATGTGGAAGATTCTATTAAAATAAAAATCCCTTTCCCCTTTGATTTAGCAACACCCAGTCTGGGATAGTCTTCCATAAATAGAGAACCATAAATATGCAGGATGGTTATTGCAGTAGACAGCTAGGAACAGAAGGGACAGTCACCACTGGGGGATGGTGGATTAATTATGGCTTGTCCATACCATGAAATGTTATGTAGCCATTATAAAAAAATAAAGCATAGCTATTACAGTTGAGCTGGTAGAACTTTTATATTATCGATGAGAAAGAGTGCAGAGTAGATATAAGATCTTTTTTATTAAACAATTGCAAATCCTTTGTATGCATGGCTTATATGTGAGATCTATGTCTCTGGCTATGTGGGCAGGGAGGAAATTATAGAGGATGTATTTCTAGTTGTTAACATAGACTGAAGAATTGAAGGTGGTTGGGTTGGTGGGAGGTGAATAGACCAAGCCAAACTAGATATGGATAAGAAGGCTGTGTAATCTACCAGTTCACATGGTGACTAGGGCTAGGAACTGGCTGGGCTGGGCTGGTCTACAGCACCTGCTGGCACACTTGAGAGCCAGGTCTGGGGATGGGTCTGGGAGGGGTCCTCAAGAGTTTCCTGACTGGGCTGCAGCACCTGCTGCTACATTTTAGTGTAGGGTTGGACAGGGGATGAGGTGGGGAGGCAGGTTGGGCTGGGTTCCATCCTCCACTGGTGCACAGGACTCTTAGGAGTCAACCCGATGAGTACATTTCACATGGTCCTCAGCCTCAGGGAACATACGGCAATCCTGGTACAGCCTCAGAGCACATGTTGTGGGCCTGGGACACCTTCACTGCTGACTCCATATAAGAAAAGACAATATAAAAGGATGCACATGGGGCCTGGCGCAATAGCATAGCAGTTAAGGTCCTCACCTTGAACACGCTGGGATCCCATATGGGCGCCGATTCTAATCCCAGCAGCCCCGCTCCCCATCCAGCTCCCTGCTCGTGGCCAGGAAAAGCAGTGGAGGACGGCCCAAAGCCTTGGGACCCTGTACCCACGTGGGAGACCTGGAAGAGATCCTGGTGCCTGGCTTAGGACTGGCTCAGCTCCAGCCGCTCCAGCCTCTTGGAAAGTGAACCATCGGACGGAAGATCTTCCTCTCTGTCTCTCCTCCTCTTTGTACATCTGCCTTTCCAACAAAAATAAAATAAAATTTTCCTTTTGAAGGATTCATATGAAAGAACAGCTGACTCTGTATTCGACAGAGGACCTTGAGTGTCTCACCAAAAGATGGAAAGAAGAGTGGGCTGAACAACACTACAGACCAAATCTCCACTTAGCATCTAAGGCTAAGGATATGAAACTGAAGTGGTGTAAAACCTGACATAACAAAGCTAACACCATTCCAGAACAATTTTGACTACTCAAGGAACATTCTTGCCCCCATCAGGGTCCCTGTGATGAAATCAGGGGACCATCTCTGTCCCCTTGTGCTAATGTGATTTGGTAGCAAGGAGTGGCACATCTCCTCCTCACCCATGCATTACAACCACTGTGGTCACAGGAGGAAGGGTGGGATCTTCTCCCTCACCCTCCTTCCCCTGCATCCTGTCCCTGCCGCCCAGAGACCATATGGGTCTGCAGTCCTCTCACCTATGTAACAAACATTCAGAAATACATTTAAACAAAAAGAAGGCCAAGCAAAATGCATATATATTCATTCTTCACTTATGAACACTTACATGTCTATAAATACTTTACAGCTTTGTAGTACATACAAGAATCTGGTCTGGGAACACCTCAGACAAAGTTTCTTTGGGGATCTACCCAATCGAAATGCCGGACTCAGAACCCTAACCAAGAAAAGACAGAAGACAGAACAAGTCAATCAACCACCTCAGCTGTATGTTGGCAGCGAAATACTGGGCAAACAGAGATGCTATGATGGACTATGTTAATCAGTGTATTCTTCAAAGACCTCATCGTGCTTGGTGTGGCAAGATTGGCAGCAATTCATAACTGTTGAACTATCAAAACCACTTGAGCAAGAACCTTGGAGCATGCCCTACATCTGGGACATGGGGTGGGTGGGAAACTGGGTGGGGCTTCTCTCTTAATATCCCCCTTTAAACATGAAGGAAACAATATGGAAGTAATAGTCTTACCCACTTTCCTATAGCCCTTGAACCTTTTTACCCTAATTAACTATGTAAAGATTGTCAAAAATATAATAAAAAAAAATAACTGATAACTGTGAGAACTTCAGAGGGTTTTAAACTTAAGATACTGTTGGAGAGTGCAAGGACAGAGAAATAAAAAGACGTAAGAATTGAAAAAGAAATTTACAGCTTTAGATGCTTTGTAAAAATTTTATTAAATTTTTTTGTTTGTTTTACTTGAGACAGAAATCTGCTATTCTCTGATCCATTCCCTAAATGCTCACAACAGCTGGGGTTGGGCCAGGCCAGAGCCAGGAGCCGGGAACTCAGAGTGGGTCTCTCCTGTGGGGCAGGGACCCTAGTACTTAAGCCGTAATCTGCTGTCTCCCAGGATGTGCAATGGCAGGAAGGTGTGTTGGAAATGATGAAGACTCAAAGCAAGCGCTCTGATCTGTGATGCAGGGGTTCCAAGCAGCCCCTTCCCTGCTGCACCAAATCCTCACTCCTAAATATTTCTTCATGGAAATAGTTTATCTTAAAAAAAAAAAAAGAATTAATCTTATCTTGTCACCATCCTGTTTAAAACTCTGCAGCAGCTCTCTCTGTATTTTTTTCTTTTAAAGATTTATTTATTTATTTGAAAGTCAGATTACAGAGAGAGGGAGAGAAAGAGAGATGAGATTTCATCCACGAGTTCACTCCCTACGATGGCCAGGGTTGGCCCAGCCTCAGCCAGGGGCCAGGAGCTTCATTGTTCCCTATCCCAAAAAACAGCACTTCTCCCTGGGAAAGACAAGAGCCATCTTTATGCAATCGGCATGTGCTTCAGCACCTCCCTACCCAACCTCATTCATCTGTTTTGATTGGTTTAACATTTTGGAGCCTCTAATATTTATGGGTAGGTTTTCACCTATCCAATGCTAGTTTTCTTCCTTATTCTTCCCTCCCTCCCTTTCTTTTTTTTTTTTTAAAGATTTTTTAAATTGAAAAGTCAGATTTACAGAGAGAAGGAGAGACAGAGAGAAAGATCTTCCTTCTGCTGCTTCACTCCCCAAGTGGTCACAATGGCCAGATGTGAGCTGATCCACAGCCAGAAGCCAGGAGACAGGAACGTCCTCTGGGTCTTCCCTGTGGGTGTAGGGTCTGAAGGTTTTGGGCCGTCCTCTACTGCTTTCCTGGGTCACAAGCAGAGAGCTGGAGAGGAAATGGAGCAGCTGAGACACGAACTGGCGCCCACAGGGCGCATGTAAGGCGGGGACCTTAGCCACTATGCTACCGTGCTTTGTCCTCTTTATTTTTTTTTAAGATTTATTTATTTTTATTGTTGTTGATGTTGTGTTGTGGCTTTACATTGGAGGGGATGATATTCTGCCAACTATACTTTCAGACCAGGGATGGTCTTTTAAAGAAACTGTTGAATTTATCTGGACAATAAGATACTGGACTCTATGCATGCATGGTACCTGCTCGCAGTGAAGGAATCATGACTGGATTTGAACTGTACTACTGCAACAATGTGGAGGAATCCAACATGCGGGGACGGTATGGGGAGGGGTTTGGGGAATTCCAGAGCCTATGAAACTGTGTCATAAAATGAAATAAAAAGAAAAAAAAAGATTTATTTATTTTTATTGGAAAGGCAGATTTACAGGGAGAAGGAGAGACAGGGAGAAAGATCTTCCATCCACTGGTTCACTTCCCAAAATGCTGCAACGATTGGAACTGATCTGATGCAAAGCCAGTAGTTTCTTTCTGGATCTCCCGTATGGGAGTAGGGTCCCAAGGCTTTGGGCCATCTCTGCTGCTTTTCCAGGTCACAAGCAGGGAACTGGATAGGAAGTCGAATAGCCGAAGCAGAAACCGAGGCCCTTATGGGATCCTGGCGCTTGTAAAAGGAGGATTAGCCAACTGAGCCATTGTGCCAGGCCTCCCCCTTACTCCTTCTCCCAATGTTATTACTCACTTGATGGCCCCTGTACTCCTTCAGGGGAGTAAGTGATTAGTGGAGCGGTGCAAGGATGCAGGTTCATTTCAGAGAGCAGACTTTGTAAATCAGGGAGATAGTTCTGAAAATCCTTGTAGAGGTATGTTTGGGTTTCAGAATTTTTGTGCCAAAATAAACATAGCTTTTAACTCCATTTCCTGTGAACTTTTTAAAGTACCCTTGGAGACAGGAAAGGGATATTTGATGCTTATTTGAAATTACTGAACACTTGTTCTTTTTAATGTTCTTGATTTCTTCCTTGCTCTTTCAATTACCCTGATTAAAATGAGGCAAAAACTTCAATCAGGTTTTAATTTATCTTCAATGTTAACCATAAATAGCTGCTTTTCAATTTTAAGAAAGTCACATGTTTACCAGCAGGCATCCAGAACTGTTGGTGGGTATCAAAAATACCCTGCTCTCGTCATACTAGTAAGTATTGAACAACCGGATTGGTGTCAGGGCAGCTGGGCAGCTGGGCAGCTCTGCTTTGAAGTATTTCTCAGTTCCACTGTGAGAGATGCTGCCAACGTGGTGGATTTCAGGTGGTCAACCAGACCGCACTGAATGGAGCTGGACGGAGATGCTAACAGGAAGCTCGTGAGAGTGGGCTGGAGTGAGCCACAGGGCACCACTCCACCACATCCCGAGTCCTTCCTCTTCATCACACCTCCCAATTGGCTTCCCAGACACTGTGTATGGTTTTAGCAGGTGCCACTTCCTAGCAACAAAGAAACTGTCAGTTACCATCAACTCCCCATCTCCCCACCTCTAGCCGCTAAACCCTGCTGATCACATCTCAGAGGTTCTAGTATAGGCCACTTCCTGCTCCCCTCCATCAGCATGCTGCTGTATTCTGCCTGAGCCTCACTGATTTTGGCTTCTCTGCCTTGCTGCCTACACCTCACTGTCCACCCTGAAGACAGAACTGCAGAGACTTCAACTATGCCCAGCTAGTCTTTTGTTAAAAAATCCTTCTGTGGCTTCCCCTTGCTGCTGGGTTAAGTTCAAAGACTCGACACACCCACCCTGCCCGTGACCTTATTTCACACACTTAACAGCTGCATATGTCAACCCCCCTGCCATCCCTTGTTTTTCTCACTGTAGCCATGGGACCCTGCCTTATTTCCGCAAACAACCTGTACTCCTTTCTCCATTGGGGTTTGCCTTTTAGGTTCTGCTGCTTTCTTCTGCATAGTCATCTCTCCTCCACTCTTTGCCCACCCACCTACACCCATGCAGCCAACTCTTCATCTTTCAGTGACTTTGTGACACATTCTGTCAGCTCAACAGGACTTCCTGGGGATGTGGGACCACTAGCCAAGAACTCCCCACCCCTTGTTAGAGTCTGCTCAATATCATCATAGAAGACCCTCCTGGAGGATTTGTCTGCAGCCATGGCTCTGCTGTCTGCCGCCATGTTCCCAGCATGGCACATAGCACCTGGCACACTCAGTGGGCGCTCCATGAAGGCTACACCCATTTCTTGGGTCTCTGTGGACTCCCATCTCCACTACAGAGTGAGCCCTACCTGGCCAGATAGGTTCTTCTGTGCCCTATTAGGCATTTATCAGCACAAAAATGTGCCTGAATATTTCTGCCAGTAATTTTAATGCTTTTTTGTCCCCTCAAAGAGCATCTTTGGGAAATGTTTTTGTTATCAAAAAAATATTGTTGCTTTTCTAACCAGTCTATTTTTTTTTCTCTTCTAGATTTCATTAGTTGTGGTTCCCAACTGGTCTTTGGTACTATGAGCAAAAACATAATCTTCCACACACTAAAGCATGTGACTTTGACACAAAACATCATGCAGAGAAAGCTAAAAAGATAAAGTTGAAAACTGGGGAGAAAGTTGTGAGGCCAAAGCTTTCCCATGTTTTGTAGACAGGGTCATTTAGAGCCTGGGTCAGGCATTGTCACTGTCTGCAATGTCAGATGAAGATGACTGGGAGATAGAATCTCCCAGTGTTAAGGAGATCATCAGGTTCTCTTTTCATAGGATTGGTGAGTATTCTAAAAATTGGTTTTGTTTACAATGCTGATTCCCAATTATCTTCACAGGCTAATATAATTAATAGTCTACGAGAAATGAAATAATTAGAAATCACCCTTACTTCTCGGTCAGGGTTTTGCTGTTTTGCAGGGGGTGGTTCCAAGGTTTTATTCAGTAGTCCTTGGGGCTGGTACTGTGGCATAGCCAGAAAAACCCCTGCTTGTGCTGCTGCCACATGGCAGTTCACGTTCTAGATGTTACACTTCCAGCCCAACTCCCTGATAATGGCCTGGGAAAGCAGAAGATGATGGCCTGAGTGTTTGAGCCCTGTATCCAAATGGGAGACCCCAAAAGTTCCTGGTTTCTGACTTTAGTCTGGTACAGTCCTGGCCATTGAAGTTGTTTAAGAAGAGACCCAGTGGATGGAAGATCTATCTCTCCCTCTTTATATATAACTCAGACTTTCAAATAAATTCATATTTTTTTTAAAAAAAAGAACTCCTCATATTCTGATTTCTCTTTAGATAGAATAAATGTTCTGCCTTTTACAAAAACAAACAAACAAAAAAGCCTCATACAAAATAGTCCAGAAAATGAGTTTGAATTCTCTTCCTTCTCTTCTTCATCATCAGGGTTAATTTGAAAGTGATGTAATTTATAACTTCCTTGGCTACTAACCGTGCATAGTCAATCACATAGATTCTTCTTCAAAGATCTTGGGGCGAGATATTCTAAATGTGCTTTGTAAAAAGGCACTTAAGAAGTTACTGTGACCTTGCTTTTGCTATGTTCTGTGGTTACAGCTCTTCCCAACTCCCAGTGTTTCTACTCCCTTCAATTCTCTCTTAGAGAACCTGCTCAAAATTGGCAGTCCCCGTGGTTCCATCCTATGCTAGGTAATAGGGGTGGTGCATTCAATGGTGAACCTCAGAGCCCACTTCCTGGGGCTGGTACTGTGGCATTGTCTAAAACCACTGCCATCAGTGCCTGCATTCCATGTGGATGCCAGTTCGAGTCCTGACTGCTCTGCTTCTGATCCAGCTCCCTGCTGATGTGCCTGGGAGGCCAGTGGAGGATGGCCCAAGTTCTTGGGACTTTGCACCCACATGGGAGACCTGGAAGAAGCCCCTGGCTCCTTACTTCAAACTGGTCCAGCATCAGCCCTTGCAACCATTTGTAGAGAGAACCAATGGGTGGAAAATCTCTGTCTCTCCCCTTGTTTTCTCTGTATATCCACCTTTCAAATGAATCGATCTTTTGAAAAGAACCTGCTTCCTTCTTCTGACTGCCCTTCCCTTGCCTCCACAAGCTCTCATGGCTGCCAGGATGGGTACAGAGGGAGAAAGGCCTTCTCTGATTCACAGGCTTACTATCAATTCCCTCACAGGTGGGGAGAAGAGCATCTAGTTGTCTTGCTAGGAATTTTCTGGAAAGGGATGTAGTGGCAGTGAGCTCAGAACCCAATTCTACTGCTCTTACCCTACAAGGAGTGCCTGCTTCCCCACACAAGTGGCCAATTGGTTTTTCTCCTGAGTCGTTTTAAATTAGAACTGAAGATAGCATCAAGGTTCCTTCTAACTTCTCAGAGATGCTTCCAGATTATCCTTTAAAAAAAATCTCTCAAATCCCTTCCTTGCTGTAGCCATAACATTGTTTTAATTAAAAAAATTATCGTAGAATGCTCAGTCCAGTCCCCAATTACACAATGGCTAGGACCAAAGTTGGGAGCTAGAACTCAATCCAGGTCCCTTCGGTGGCAGGATCCAGCTGCTTGAGCCATCAGCCCACCTCCCATTCATCACCTCCACCACCCATCACCTCCACCTCTGCACATGGTCTGTACTAGCAGAAAGCTAGAGACAGAACATCCTGATACCAGCCAGTGCTGCAAATCAAAACCAGGCACTCCAGTGCAGGATGCAGTAGCACTAAACCAGGTGCTTGCTAGACCATCTGCCACCATTGTTTCTCGAGCATTTTAGTGCCTGCCTCTTTTCACTGTTTCAAACATCCCTGGCAATATTTAAATAAAAATTCCTCATGGAGAAGTCTTGACTGCTCCATGTTTGCTCTCCTGTAATGATTTTGTGCTGCTCTCTGTCCATCCCCAGTGGATATAACCTGGGATGTGTCATTACCAATGCATTGCCTCGGTGCTGGGTGGCCACTCTGACCAGTCTGCTACACTGACTCTACCGTCCTTCACTGACCTGATGTCCTTCTTTTCTTTGTTACCCAGCTTTATGGCTGCTGTCAGTCACAGGATTCAGTCTGCTGTAGGCGCACTTGACTCCCTTGCTCCTTTGTTGTTTGGTCCTATCCAGGGGGCCAGTTACTCCTGTGTTAAATCCTGCATTCTGCTCACTCTCTGCTCACAACCTTGTGATGGCAGAAAAGCCTATTTCCTTGCAGAGTCCTGCACTTTTAATTTGTAATCGACCCACCTCAGTCTGGTGTTTCTCCAGTCCTTTTGCAGCTTTCTTATCAGGCCTCAAAGCCCCTTCTCCAGACTCCAGGCTTAGCTGAACATTTCACTTCTTTGTTTCTCTGAGGTAAAGAAGCAATCAAAAGAGTTTCCACAAGTTCTCACCATCTGCCCACCTGCCTACCTAGGCCTGAGCCTGTGTAGCCTATTTTGTTCCCATCACAATGAATGACATGTGTAAGTTCTCACTTATGGGCAAACCCTCCATTTGTACCCTGCCTCCTGCCTCTCGCCATTCTCAGGAATACCATCCTAATGATTCTATGCGCTGTTTCTTTAAAGCAATTTGCTCATTCCACTGTGTGCTGACAGCTCACTCTGCAACATACAAACATGCTATTCTTCATGCCTAAAAGGACACCCTCTTATTACCCCCTTTCCTCCAACCACCACCTGACACTCACTGTCAGTCTTCACTTTATAGGTACTCTGCTTGAGGAAGATGGCTGTACCTACTCTTTCTGACCCTTCTTCTCTTACTTTTAACTCATTCCAAGTAGATTTTTATTCCTGTTACCAGGCTAAAACTCCTGTTGACCTCTGGTTAATCAGTACAATGGTCCATACTCAGTTGACATGTTTCCCTGGTCCTCTGCAGCTTTGGATCCAGCTGGTCACCCTGAAACGCTCCCCTCCCATTGCATTCAGGACACCCTGCTTGGGTAATTTCTAACTTACTTGCTGTCATTTCTCTGATTCTTTTGCTAGTTTCTTCATCTCTCCAACCCATTAACACTCGAGATTTCAAGGGTTATGCTTTCTTCCTCTTCTTCTTTTTTAAGATTTATTTATTTTTATTGAAAAGGGAGATATACAGACAGATGGAGAAACTGAAAGATCTACCCACACTGGTTCACACCCCAAGTGGCTGCAATGGCCAGAGCTGGGTCAGTTCGAAGCCAGGAGCCAGGAACTTCTTCTGGGTCTCCCATGTGAGTTCAGGGTACCAAGGTTTTGGGCCATCCTCTGCTGCTCTCCTAGGACACAAGCAGGGACCTCACTGGGAAGTAGAGCAGCCAGGACACAAACCCTTATAGGACCCCGGCATTTGGAGGTGGAGGATTAGCCGATTGAACCATCATGCCGGGCCCAAGGCTTAAACCTTGGAACCTAGGGCCTCTTTCCTCATCTCCCTGCATTCATGATCAGGTGGGTGACGTATCTATGTCAAGGCTTTTTTTTTCTTCAAAATTCATTCATTTTTATTGGACAGGCAGATTTAGAGAGAGAGATAGAGAGGAGAGATAGAGATCTTCCATCCTCTGGTTTACTTCCCAGATGGCTACAATAGCAGGAACTGGGCTGGTCTGAAGCCTGGAGCCAGGAGCTTCTTTGGGGTCTCCCACAGTGGGTGAAGGGACCCAAGGATCTGAGCCATCCTCCATTGATTTTCCAGGCCACAAGCAGGGTGCTAGGCTAGAAGTGGAGCAGACAGGGCATAAACTGTCTCCCATATGGGATGCCAGCACTGCAGGCTGACACCTGGCCTACCACACCACTGCATCGGCCCCAGAGTGATCCTTTTAAAACAAAAGAAGGAATGCCATACTTTTTATGTTTTTTAACTAAAAGTGGAAGTCATACTTTCTTGAAATTTTGTAACATGTGTTAAAAAGATTTGATAATCTCCCACAGACACCAGATATAGTAAGATATTCTCAGAAAGTATTTTGGGCAGGTGTATTTCCTGGTGCCTCTTAAAACAAGGCCAGTACTTCCTTCTGTGTACATGTCATTTGTCTTTCCTACCTACTGCAAAATCCACTTAAAAATTCTACCATTACTGGTTGTTGATTTTTTAAAATGCCTTTCCAACTCCTTATTCCACCAAGGATATGGATATCCATTTCAGTAAAGTTAACTGCTTTGAGGCCTGCACAGTGGCTCAGCAAGCTAATCCTCCACCTGTAACCAGAAACATTCCATATGGGTGCCGGTTTATCCCAAATGGATGCTGGTTTATGTCCCGGATGTTCCACTTCCTATCCAACTCTCTGCTTGCGGCTTGGGAAAGCAGCAGAGAATGGATCAAGTCCTGGGGACCCTGCACTCATGTGGGAGACCTGGAGGAGACTCTTGTGTCCTGGTTTCAGCTCAGCACAGCTCTGCTCATTGTGGCCATTTGGGAAGTGACCCAGGAGATGGAAGATCTTGCTGTATCTCCTCTTTATACATCTGCCTTTCCAATAAAAATAAATTAATCTTTTTTTTTTTTGAAGAATTATCTGCTTTGTCCTCTAGCCATCTGGATTGGCACTTGACCTTTATTAAAGTTAATGAAACTATACACATAATTGTATAAAATGCCATCTTCAAGGGCAGGCGCTGTATTGTGGGTTAGGCCTCCTGCAGTGCCAGCATCCCATATGGACTGTTCTGGCTGTTTCACTTCTGATTCAGCTCTCTGAAAATGTACATGGGAAAGCAGTTTGAAATGGCCCAGATCTTTGGGCCCCTGCACCCATGTGGGAGACTCAGAGCAGGCTTCTGGCTCCTGAAGTAGCTGATGGAAGATATCTCTCTTTCTCTGTCTCTCTCTCTTGGTTGCTCCTTCTCCCTCTGTAAACCTGCCTTTCAAATAAAATTGAATAAATATTAAGATGCTATTCTCAGATATGTGTGAGGAATTCTATTTTTTATGTAGTAGTAAAACAAACTCATAATTATACATTGACTCTTTTGGAAATAAAGTAGCCAGATTTCTTGCCATTTTGCTGTTGCCTAAGGTAAAGATATAACCATCAGATTTAGCTGTATTGACTCCCACAAGCAGTAGAAATTATGATAGTACATAAAGGAAAAGATTTGAGCTATGGAGAATATGGTTCAGATGCTACAGAAAGGTTTGCACACTTGTAGATGAGTGGGGGAGGCACCTCTGGGTTTGCCAGTCAGCAACAGTGGTATAATGAGATAGCCAGAAAGAGCTTCTGTGTGATTGAGGGTTCTAATGATATAGAAAATAATGTTAGCACTTCCACACATTTCCCTTCAAATGACTTTCATATTCCATCTCATCTTTATAGTGACCTTATAAAGCATCGCCTCACACAGATGAAAATGAGACAGATTTAGGAGTGGGTTTCTCTATTTATAGAACAAGAAGCTTGGACTGAAGGATATTTCTTTTTTAAGTCTTCTAAGCTTCTAAATGAACGGAGGCCCAAGGTCGCTCAGCAAGCCAGGGCTCATGCTCAAACCTGAGTTCCAGGTCAGTGCCTCTTATTATCATAAACCTTCCAGGAGTGGCAGCTCCCTGGAGCTAATTATTCACACCCAGTAGCCTTCTGCCCAGGTATAACTAACGCTAGTGAAGCATTTGTGCTATACAACCCCACGTGTTAAGTCATATGTTAATTATCCTTCTCACTTTTCTCTTCATAATGTTTGTCTCCTCATTGTCCTTGTTTTCTCATTGCAGAGAAGAGTAAACCCAGACACAGGATGATCAAGTTCCTGTCAAGGTCAAACAGCTCCTAGTAATGGAGCTGCAATACCCTAGGGATCAGGTTTCCAAACCCATGCTCTTAAATACCTTACTGTTGAGAGGTGCCTTATTGTTGGAAGGTGAGCTTGTTGAGTAATTTGTACCTACAAGATAGAGAAAGTGATTTATTTGAAAGAAGTATGAAAGGGAGAGACAGATCCTCCATCCATTGGTTCACTCCCCAGATGGCTGCAATAGCTAGGCTGGGCCAGGCCAAAGTAAGGATCTTCATCAGGGAGTCCCACATGGGTGGCAAAGGCCCAAGTGTTTGGGCCTTTTTCTGCTGTTTTTCCCAGGCCATTAACCGGGAGCTGGATTGGAAGTAGTATAACTGGCACTCTAACCAGTGCCCGTATGGGATGGTGGCATCATAACTTTATCCACTACACCAAAACCCTGGCTGAGAAACTAATCTGAAAATTGTCTCCTTGAATTTATTTTTGAATTTATTTGTCCGTCCATCACTCCAGCAATGATCTCTGAAGAGCCATCTGTGAGCATTATGTAATGCTGGAGGCTATGGGCAAGGGCTGAATCTTTCCTCTGCAAGGATTTGTAGTCTATGGGGCCTCATGATGCATGTCTATTCAGTACAGAAAGTGTTGGGTCAAAAACTAGACATTGCCTGAATTAGATCAAGTGTGTAATGGAACATAAGGGCCACCTAGCAGAGCTGTCTGGGAAAGATGGAACTCAGAAATATGCATATTTTAGAAGAACCCTGAGTGACTTTCAGTAGCAAAAAATTCTGAGAAGAGCTTCTAAAGAGTGTTTCTGAGGGAGTTGAGATCTTTGCTTCCTGTTTTGAGATATGCCCTTCCTGGTTGCACAGTCGGATGTAGATAACTGCAGTGTTGGAAACATTTTTGAACTGTGCTGGGGACAGGTGGGGGTCCTTGGAAGTCCCCCGCGGGGCATCTTTGGGCATGTGGTAGGCAAGGCAAGATGAACTAGAAGAGGCTGGGGAGCAGGACTCTGGAGTTTCCAGTTTTGAGTCAGTCAGAGCAACCATTTTATGTGTCAGACTGTTGCTTTAAGATTTAATTTGGAGACATAAGAAAAAAAAAGAAAAAAGAAGAACAAAAAGATTTAGTTTGGAGAAACATTTCACTGCTTAGAAAATGATTAAAAGTTGTTTTAGTTACACAAAACTTGAAGGCAGCTTGTAAGGAGTTACATAAACCAGATTAAACATTAAAATCCAAGGAATCCCTGAGTTGAAAATCAAGTCAGTGTGTGACTCTGGTCTTTGACAGGGCAGGATGGGTGGATTATGTAACTGAGTAAGAAAGAGGAGGAGGGGGCGAGTATCGTGGAATGGCAGCTAAACCTGGCATCTCGTGAGTCCCCGTCCTATCCCTGGCTGCTCTGCTTCTGATCCAGCTCCTTGCTAATGCGCCTGAGAAAACAGAGGAAGATGACCTGAGGTCTTGGTCCTGGAGCTTTGTGCTCTTAGCTCTGGCCTGGCCCAGCACAGGCTGTTGTGGCCTGTGAACCAGCAGATGGAAGACCTCATTGTCTATATCTCTCTTTCTCTGTAACTCTGCCATTCAACTACATAGTTTCTTTTTAAAAAGAATTCAGGAGGAGGCAAGATGGGACAATTAGTTAAACATATTCACCTTTTAGATTATTAATTGGAGTATAAGCATTACTTTATCCTAGGAAATATTGTTTTAGATGACAACATAGTAAAAGACTCAAAATGGGTGAAGGATCTAAACTTAAGACCTGAAAATATCAAACTACCAGAAGAAAACATAGGGAAAAACCCCAAGACTTTGCCTAGGCAAAGACTTTGGTAAGACCTCAAAGGCACAAGCAATAAAAGTAAAACTCAGCAAAGGGGACTATAATCAGTGAAGAAACTTCTGCACAGCAAGGGAAGTCGTCAACAAAAGAAAAAACCAGCTGACAGAATGGGAGAAGATATTTGCAGACTACGCATCTTACAAAGGATTAACACCGAGGATATATAAGGAGCTCAAAAACTCAACAACAAAACCATACTCTAGTTAAGAAACAGACAGAAAGGTAGAGTAGACATGTTTTAAAGGAAGGAATACAAATAGTCGGTGCCTATGAAAGTGCTCAGTATCACCAGTTACCAGGGAAATGTAAATAAAAATCTCAATGAGATATCATCTCACTCCAAACAGAATGGCTATTTTCAAAAAAAAAAAAAAAAAAAAAAAGGCAAATGCTAGTGAGGTTGTAGAGAAAAGAGCAACCTAATATGTTGTTGACAGGAAGCAAATCAGTACAACCATTCTGGAAAACAATATGGAACTTCCTCATAAAGGCCTGGTGCTGTAGCAGCCTCTTGGGACTTCAGCATTCCATCTCATAGCACTGGTTCAAGTCCAGCCCATTCTTCCTACCAATGCACCTGGGAAGTTCAGCAGAGGATGACTCAAGTACTCACCCTTATGGAAGTTTCTGGCTCCTGGCTTCAGATCAGCTCAGCTCTGGCCATTGTGGCCGCTTGGGAAGTAAACCAGCAGACAGAAGATTTTTCTCTCTGTCTCTCCTTTCCTCTGTAAATCTGACCTTTCAATAAACATAAATAAATCTTTTAAAACATGTGGATGTGTTATTGATAAATGTTGTTTTCATGAATTATGCCATGTACATGACAATATACCTTCTCACTATGATTATTGTCAATACCACATCTTCTGATATTAATATCCCTGTTTTCAAGAAAAACTATGTGTATAAACATATATCTACATATAACATAAATATAGTAAAATGTTAAACATTGTCACCTGTTAAAATTAAATGCCTGTTAATTGTGATTATCTTGATAATCTTGATGACCCTTGATTGACTTTCATGCTTTTTAGGAGATATTTATAAGTGTATCGAAATATGTATTTTTGGGCCCAGCATGGTGACCTACCGGCTAAAGTCCTTACCTTGAACGCACCAGTATCCCATATGGGCGCTGGTTCTAATCCCAGCAGACCCGCTTCCCATCTAGCTCCCTGCTTGTGGCCTGGGAAAGCAGTGGAAGAGGACCCAAAGCCTTGGGACCCTGCATCCACATGGGAGACCTGAAAGAGGCTCCGGGATCCCGACTTCGGATTGGTTCAGCTCTGGCTGTTGTGGCCACTTGGGAAGTGAATCAGTGGATGGGAGATCTTCCTCTCTGTCTCTCCTCCTCTGTGTATATCTGGCTGTAATAAAATGAATAAATCTTTAAAATATATATATATATTTCTTTTTAAAAAAGATTTATTTTATTTTTATTGCCAAGTCAGATATACAGAGAGGAGGAGAGACAGAGAGGAAGATCTTCCGTCCGATGATTCACTCCCCAAGTGAGCCGCAGCGGGCCGATGCGCACCGATCCGAACCCAGGAACCAGGAACCTCTTCCGGGTCTCCCACGCGGGTGCAGGGTCCCAATGCATTGGGCCGTCCTCGACTGCTTTCCCAGGCCACAAGCAGGGAGCTGGATGGGAAGTGGAGCTGCCGGGACCAGAACCGGCACCCATATGGGATCCCGGGGCTTTCAAGGCGAGGACTTTAGCCACTAGGCCACGCCGCCGGGCCCAGAAATATATATTTTTTTACATCAATGTTTATGTTTATACTGTATCCAAAGGCCACCATAACCACTGCTATATATTACATGTTTTGTTGTATGTTTTCTCAAATCTCTCATGAGTAATTACTGGGGAAAAGGTGAGATGCAGAAAAGCATAGTGAATTACAAATAAGTTAGTAAGACAAATTAATTATCCTTAATGTTTTATTGGGCATTATTAGCATTATCTAGCATGTGGGTGTTTTAAGACACTGTTTCAGGTCCAGGCTATCTTAAGCACCAGGAGGCACTTCCTAAGGAAGGCTGGGAATGAGATCTCTGGACCAGCAGGTCCATGGCACAGTACTCCTCCTAACTGCCTGCCCGCAGGGCAGTGCCACCAACGGCTGATGTCTGCGAGGCTCTACACACACAGCTTCACAGGACTGTTCACAGAAACCTTCGTGCGTGTTTGAGAGTTACGTTTTTGTTTTAATATTTTAGAAAGCTGACATAGGCTTCCTGTCCATATTAAGTACCCTTCTTAGTAAAAGGGTACACCAGGTGGTCACGGTCAGGAGTGATCATGCATATTCAAAGTGAGAAAAACACTGTAAATCCTCAAGTTGACTCAGATGGGATTTACAGCTAAATGACTTTGCTAGCCAACTAAAAAAATTTTTGGCTTTTTATGCCTTTTTGATTTCAGAATTGAAGTTAAACAATTTGGGGCCAGAATTGATTCTGTTGAATTAGAACAGGCAATCTGAGCCAGCTGGTGGGAAAATTTGCTCTCCTGATGCTCAGAGAGCGATCTGCTGCTCATCTTTGGAAGCCTACAAGGAAGCCTTACATGATGGAAACAAAGAAGTTCAGGGTAGGATCCTGGAACATGACAACAGCCATCCAGAACCTACATGTGTCAAATGCTAATGGATGGCCTTTCAGAACAAAGTCAAGAGAGCTAAGAACCTGAAATAGATTTCGAAGAGTAAAATGATCTTTTGCAGACAATATGGTGTTAAGTGAGCAACACGGTACTCCAAAGGACATCATCATTTGGCCACCTGAAGTATTGTGGTAGGCACACTATTTACAAGTGGGCTGTATGGGCCAGAGGTGATTTGTGAGTTTCAAACCACAAATGTTCCCAAATTTGAAAGATGAAGTGAATTATTATCTTCTAGAAACCATACTGTTCACAGAAATCATATATATTTTTTTCTTTTTTAGCACTTTCTCGTCGTGTGCCAGCATGCCACAGTCCTGCAAGGTACAAAGGTGAGAAATGGGCACTGAAAAAATGAACTAGAGGGGCCCGGCGGTGTGGCCTAGCGGCTAAAGTCCTCTCCTTGAACGCCCCGGCAACCCATATGGGCGCCGGCTCTAATCCCGGCAGCTCCACTTCCCATCCAGCTCCCTGCTTGTGGCCTGGGAAAGCAGTCGAGGATGGCCCAATGCATTGGGACCCTGCACCCGTGTGGGAGACCCGGAAGAGGTTCCTGGTTCCCGGCATCTGATCAGCGCACACCGGCCCGTTGCGGCTCACTTGGGGAGTGAATAATAGGACGGAAGATCTTCCTCTCTGTCTCTCCTCCTCTCTGTATATCCGGCTTTCCAATAATAATAAAATCTAAAAAAAAAAAAAAAAAAAAGAATGAACTAGAAAAAGGAAGAATTAAGAATGAATTAACACAAGATAAAGAAACAGAAGTGACACGGGTTGACTGTTGGCACATGAGCCAGGCACAACAACCCAGAGCAACTCCTTGAGTGTAGTTTTATTCTATGTGTACAAATCAAACATCACATCAGCCTGAGGGGCTGAGATTACTTGTAGGTTACAGCAATAAATAGCAAACACAATCATTGATCAATTGTGCAGATGCTGTCCTCCTGGGTGCCGGGTGGTCTAGTGCTAAGCGAATGACTTCTCATTACACAGCTCTGTGATCCCTAGCTTTATGGTCGTTACGGCAATCAGGCCTAGATGCCAGTATTCCAAACATCTATCCCTGCCCCTGGCAGCAGTCTAACCAGAGGCAAGCATGCCTCCACCCTGATCTTGTTCTTATGAATAACCATGAGAGAGTTAAGGAATTCGGTCTTGGCCAATAAAGTGAGGTCACCTGCCGGAAAGACTGCAGCCTACTTTAAAATCAAGCCTTAGTGAAGCCTGAACCAAGCCAGGGCTAAAGCTAAAAATTCCCACCTTTGCTAATACATGAATTCAATCCTCAAAAGAGTCCTCAAACTACTCTAGGAACCAGGGACTTGTAATCACTCCTGTGTTATGGGAGAAACCACACCAGAGAATGCTTAAGTGACTTGTCCAACTTTAGTAAGTGGCAGAGCCTGATTTTGACTTTTGGGTTTTTTTGTTGTTGTTGTTGTTATTTATTCAAGAGATAGAGCTCTCATCTGCTGATTTATTCCCCAAATGCCCCTAACAATTAGGGCTGGGCTGGGACCAGAGCCAGGATCTGGGAAAACAGGCCAGAGCTTCCACATGAATGGTAGGAGCCCAATTACTGGAGCCTTCCAGGTTGCGGCTTAGTGGAAAGCTCGAGTCAGAAGCCAGACCAGAGCCAGGCAGCGGACCTAAGCACTCCAGTGTGGGATGTGGGATGTGGGTATCTTAATCTGCATCTCAATCATAAACTAAATGTTGCTCCTTTTACTGTTCTTAATCATTGTCTTCTTAATGACTGCTCTGATGGTATAAGAACATGCATTTTTTGGTGTTTCTCCAGACAACACTAAGTTAACAAGACAGTCCATTTTCACTAGGTTTTTAAAACACATGTATTCATGTTTATATGAAAGGCAGATTTTATAGACAGAGAAGGAGAGACAGATATCTTCTACCTGCTGGTTCACTTCCCAAATTGCTTCAGCAGCTGGAGCTGAACCAATCCGAAGCCAGGAACCAGGAGTTTCCTCCAGGTTTTCCACACAGGTGCATGGGCCCAAAGACTTGAGTCATTTCCCAGGCCATAGGTAGGAAGCTGGATGGGAAGTGGAGCAGTTGGGACACAAACCAGTGCATATATGGAATGCTGGCACTTGCAGGCTGATAATTAGCCTGCTACGCCACTGTACCAGCCCCAAGCATTTTTTATTGTTGTCTATTTATATTTGCAAATGTTATGATCTTTTAGTGTTATATCCACAGCTATTTATAAACAAAAGATTCAATGACTTGAAAGTGGTTTATGGGCCTGGCACAATAGCCTAGCAGCTAAAGTCCTCGCCTTGCACATGCTGGGATCCCATATGGGCGCCGGTTCTAATCCTGGCAGCCCCACTTCCTATCCAGCTCCCTGTTTGTGGCCTGGGAAAGCAGTTAAGGATGGCCCAAAGCCTTGGAACCCTGCACCCACATGGGAGACCTGGAAGAAGCTCCTGGCTCCTGGCTTCGGAATGGCTCAGCTCCAGCCATTGTGGTTACTTGGGGAGTGAACCATCGGACAGAAGATCTTCCTCTCTGTCTCTCCCCCTCTCTGTATTTCTGCCTTTCAATAAAAAAAAATAAAAAAAACCCCACTCTTTAAAAAAAGTGGTTTAAACAGTATAGAATAAGAGGGGCCAACCTTGTGATACAGTGGTCAAGCAGCTGCCTGTAACATCAGCATCTCATATGAGCTCCCATTCTAATCCTGGCTGCTCCGGTTCTGTTCCAACTCTCTGTTAACGTGCCTGGGAAAGCAGCAGAAGATGGTCCAAGTGTTTGGGCCCTTGCCATTATGTAGGAGAACCAGAAAGCATTCTAGGCTGCTTTCTTTGCCTTGGCTCAGCCCTGGCTATTGTGGCCCTTCAGGGCAGAGAAGTAGAAGATGGCGGATCCTTCTCTGTCTCTTTAAAATAAAAAAATCTTAAATATACATTTATAATAAGAGACGAAAATGGTAAGGACTGTATTATGTTAGAGTAATATTAGATTGGATAGTTAACAGGATTCTAGGGCAAAAAGAAAATATGAATCCCTTTGAGCTGGGATAAGGTGGGTCTATACATGAGATTTCCTGAGCAAGCAGCTGAAAAAAGAAAAAGGAAATTAGTAGATAGAATTAATGAATAGAAAAAAATGGAGTTTGGCATTTGAGACATTCTCTACAAGCCTCCTGTTGGGATTTTGAGATTTTTCAAATAATCACACAAAATTATCAAAATTACATCACTGTTTCACGCGAAGCAGACTGTCCCAGGAAAACAAAGACACATTTGCAGAGAAAGTACAAACTGAGTTCAAATTTGAACTAATGGATTCGCTCCCTAAAGACACAGAGGTGTCTCTCAGAGCAGCACATTTGCACATCAAGTTTCTAAAACCAGCAGTGAATTCATGGTGCTTCTTGTGTTTTTAGCAAAGTTACATTTATGCATTCCACCTTTCAGGTGTTGCATAATACCTAGTTCACAATGCGGAGATGCAGCTTGAAGTGTCAGCAGAGAGTTGTTTTTCGATGGGAACAGTAAAGAATCAATGTGGCTTTGAGCTTTGGGCGTGTGGCACAGTACACAAGCATGAGGAAGATGCTCATGCACAGAAAGAGCCAGGGTTGAAATCTTGAAAAGTGTTAGTGTCACAAGTGGCCAAAAAACCTTGAAGTAAATGATTTCTAAATAAGACCCCCCTGAAGAATTTCAGGGAATATTCTAACGGATTTTTGATGGTCTTGCCCTCCCTGGTTTTTACTTTACCTTTGCCATTAGAATTGAATACCCAAATCAAATGCTCTTTTATTAAAGATTTATTTATTTCACTCAGAAGTCAGAATTACACACACACACAGAGAGAGAGAGAGAGAGAGAGAGAGAGAGAGAGATATCTTCTATTCACTAGTTCACTTCCCAAATGGCTACCATGGCCAGAGCTGGAATGGTTCGAAACCAGGAGCTAGGAGCATCTTCTGGGTCTCCTACATGGGTGCAGGGATCTAGGGACAGGTGGTATTATTTATATTGTGAGATTAAGAAGGGGTTTGTGTTGTGACAGAACAGGCTAAACTGCCACCTGTGATGTTGGCAACCTACATGAGAATATAAGCTTGAGGCCCAGCTGCTAATGCACCCTGCCAGAGAGGAAGTGGAGGAGGAGGAGGGCCCAAGTGCTCTGGCCTTTGCCACCCACTGCTCACCGGGAGGTCACCGGCAAGTAAAAGAGCTCTCTCTCCCCCATTCAGCCTTTCAGATAAGTAGATCTTAAAAAATGAAACCAAAAAACAACAACAGCAACAACAACAACAAAACAGGATAAGAAGACACGAGGTGCAGTGACTTCCCCCAGGTAACTTAAGGAGTGGAAATCCAATTAATCTGTAGAATTAATGGGAAACTACTGTGATAAAAATAAATTTAGAAAAAGTTCTAAGGGGAAAGAATTGGGGTTTACTATATAAATCTGCCACCTGCAAAGCTGACATCCCATACAGTTTCTCATCCTGGCTGCCCCACTTCCTGCTAGTGGTCTTGGGGAAAAAAGCAGAAGATGGGCCAAGTGCTTGGACCCCTGCTGCCTACATGGGAAATCTGGATGAAGCTCCTGGTTGCTGACTATGGCTTGGCCCAGTCCTGGCTGTTGCAGCCATCTGGGGAGTGAATGAGTTGGAGGATCTCTCTCCCTCTCTACTGTCTCTCTGTGACTTCTTAAATAAGTAAATCTTTAAAAAAAAAAATCTGTTTTGAATTATACACAGTTAGCTAGCGAAAAAACATACCATAATCAGTAGCTTAGTGGCTAAAGTCCTGGACTTGCATGTGGTGGGGATCCCTCATGGGTGTTGGTTCTAATCCTGGCAGCCCTGCTTCCCATCCAGCTCGCTGGTTGTGGCCTGAGAGAACAGACGAGGACAGCCCAAGGTCTTGGGAGCCTACACCCGCTTGGGAGATCCGGAAGAGGCTCCAGGCTCCTGGCTTCGGATGGCACAGCTTCGGTCGTTGCGGTCACTTGGGGAGTGGATCAGTGGGCAGAAGATCCTTCTGTCTCTTCTCCTTTCTGTGTATCTGACTTTCCAATTAAAAAATATTTAAAAAATACCATGTTAATATATGTAGATGTTAGTCATATATAAGTTAATAGATGTGATTATTGGTCAAATGAGAGTTTATTTTTCACTCCATGATTTAACAGTTGTTGCAACATTTTGTCTAACAGACCTTTTTGTGGTTTGTAGTTACTTGGTCATGAGTGGGAAATTAGCTAGTTACAAATTAACAAGCTGAAAAGGAGTTTTAGAAGTAGTTAACTTTTGCAGATTGGTACAGCCTCTATGGAAATCAGTATGGAGAATATTCAAACAACTCAAAATCGACATAGCGTATGATCCAGCAATAGCACTCCTAGGAATATATCCAGAACGCCTGTTTTACGAGAAACCAACATGCACTTCTATGTTCATAGCAGCACAATCAGTAATTGCAAAAACAGGGAAGCAACCAAAATGCCCATCAGCAGAGGATTGGATAAGAAAGCTATGGTTCATCTACTCCATGGAATACTACTCAGCTATTAAAAAAACAAAATGCAGTTCTTTGTGGCCAAATGGGCCAAACTGGAAACCATAATGCTAAGGGAAATGAGCCAATCCCAAAAGGTTAGATACCACATGTTTGCCTTAATTTAAGATGATATGATGTTATGCATAACATGTTATGTTATGGATGTTATGTCATATGTCGTATATAAGCTAAAATTGAAATGTGAATGGGGTGGTCACAGAATGTGGTTAAGAAATCGCATTTATTTTTTTTAAACATATATTTTTATTGCATTTCCTTTTTTTTAAAATTAATTACATTGCATTATGTGATACTTTTTTTATGCACTGGGATTCCCCCGCCCCTCCCAAAGCCCTCCCCTCACGGTGGATTGCTCCACCTTGTTGCCTTTCCATAGTTCAAATTCAGTTGAGATTCTTTCATTGGAGATATTTACCAAGCATAAAGTCCAGCATCTTATTGTCCTGGTAAGTTCAATGGTTTCTTGGTGAGACCATCTCTGGTCTGAAGGCAGAGCCGGCAGAGTATCATCCCAATCAATTAAGAGCCCCAACATAATATTTCCAACCATTTACAACATTATGGCATTAATTGACATGGTATTGATTAACCAATATGTTAATAGGAAAATGCAGGTTTTCTACCACAACCTGTGACTTCTTCATAGACATTTCAATTTTGGTTTACATTCAACCATGTTCTATACACCTTATAATGACTTAGATTGCTATTCAGCTGTCTCATGCCTATTTTAATTTTAGTCTTTAGCAGTTTATAGCATTGAAGCATGATTTCGCTGAACCTGGCTGTTTTTCAGATGGTCTAACTCTGTAATTCTAACAGGATATATGTCAACAGTTTAGGTGAGCATGTTTAGGAGGGGTGTGCAGAGAAATCTTCCATACCCCAGTGAGGAATAACTAATCTTTGTGTCCCACCCAGTGAGTTATAAGTGCATCCACGCTGACCGTTTCCTGTCTGTTTCTAAGCTTTCCTTGTTGTTCTCTATCTATTCTAGTTTGGTTTGTTTGTTTGCTTGTTTGTTTGTTTGTTTGTTTTGAGGGGTTTCTGGAGCACTCCTGATGGTTATTACGAGAGGGGGTGGGGACCCAAAGTTGGAAGCAGACAAGGACCAGAGAAAGCTCCTCTCCCTAGTCCCGAAGGAAGTTTACTGTTCTCCTGTTTCTGCGGACCACTCAGGTTTCCTGGTTGTTGTTCCGATGACCTTGGATCCTGCAAGGCAGGACTTGAGCTTCTTCCATCCCATGTGGTAGATCCAAATGGGGGTGGTTGACCTCAGAGTTCTTGGTCTCCGAAGGCACTCCATTTCCTCATGGTCTCCTTGGCAGTAGGGATGTAGTCCTTGGTGCTCCTTGGTACTGATAGTCCTTGGTGAGTATCTGGGAGTCTTCAGGGTTGGGATAAAAGCCTCCTCCTGTCCGCCTGCTCCATTCTGGGGTACCCCCTGCTCTTTGCATATGACCTCCTGTTAAGAGGTTGTTAGGATTACTCCTGATTCCCCCAAATGCCTTTGTAGTTTTACTATTGTCTAATGCTAATTCGAATCTGTTGTCTATGAGTTACCAGTTATGATCCTGATAGGTTATATTTCCCGTCTGCCTCACACCTTCTAGGGTGATGTAAGATTTCTCTGTTCTCCCTCCCCTTTTCCAAGTATCATGGGGCCTTATAAGTACATTAGGTTTAATTTTCTTTTTCTTTTTTTTTCTTGCCCTAGTGTTTATGTTTACTATTGCTGGGAATCACCAGAAATTCATCTCTGACCTACACAAAGGCTGGCCTTATTCAAGAGTGTCCCTAAGCAGCTTTTTCTGATCGTAAAAACTCCATAGCTCGCCACCAGGCGGCCAGCAGGCAGAGCCTGGCACCATTTGGTGCACTGGCCGCCCAAAGCCAGGGACCCCCTCACTGCCTTGTGGCGGTGGTCTTGGCATGCTGAGTCCTCATTCTCGGATCCAGCCTGGCTGGGCCGCCCCCCCGCCCAGGGCAAGAAATTGCATTTATTTTTAACATGTTGGCTGCCCAATACTATGTCAATTAATTCCATAATGATGTCAATTGTTGCTGACGGTATGTTAGTGCTTTTATTTGATCGGGATGATACTCTACTGGCTCTGCCATCAGACCAGAGAGGGTCTCCCCAGTAAGTAGTTGGACTTGACTGGGCTATAAGATGTTGGACTCTATGCTCGGCATATGCTTGCAAAGAGGGAATCTCAACTGAACTTGAACTATGGTTACGCAACAAGGTGGTGGAACTCACCATGGGCAGAGGGTGTGGAGAGGTGTGGGGAGAATCCCAGTTCCTAAGAAATTACAACACAATGTAATTAATGAATAAAATTAATAATAAAAAAAGAAGTAGTTAACTTTATAGACCGGGTTCTTGTGCAGCTCTTTCTATATTATTAGGAGAAACCGGTAATGAATATCAATCAAAGGCCTGCTGTGTGGCTCACGTTCTCAATGCTTTCCACAAATGTGCCCCATGCCATCCACACAAGAGCTCATGGGTGGGTATTTTAGAGGCAGAGTCTGAAACACAGAGAAATAAGCAACATGGACTAAATATGCACATTTAATAAGAGGTAAACCCAGGATTTGGCATTCAGCTATATCTAGACTTAAGGCACTTAAGTCTTTCTTGAGGAGCAGTAAACCATAAATAAGGATATAGCTTTAAGATGCAGCAGTATGATCTAACTTTTAGGACTTACTTCAACTGATAAATCTTTGAACATTGTGTATGATATAGTCAAGGCATTAGGTAGGAGCTGGAAGGAAAAAGCAATGAGCAGTTACAGCAGTGCATTGCTGTATAATTTGCTCTTCCTTATCTACTGTGTAAGGAGATACTGTGGGGGTATCCTTATGCCCACACTTTAGTTATTCAGAGAGGGAAAATAGATTATTCATGGTCAGAGAGCTGGTTCATGGTAGTGTCTGTATGGATGAGTTTACATAGATCAGAAAATGAAGACATCAAAAACAAAACAGTCTCTCTATAGAGAGCATAGGGTTCGGGGCCTGAAGACTTCATTTATGGGCATCATTTTCTAGCCTGATGGCTTTCTGCATGTGGACAAACTCCTCTGAGCTTTCTTGATCAACCAATGGAAAAGTGGAGCAGTTAGCAATGCCTGACAAATTTGGGAATATTAAATGAAACAAAAAATGGAGCCCTGCTCCACTGAGGATGGTTAATCACTAGAAGATTCTTGGTTATTGTTCATGAAACAAGAAGCAAAGGGGGAGAGCTTCAAATGAATGCTCAGCATGACAGAACATATAACTGCTGTTTCAAATTGAGTACCAGAGAAGCCTGTGGGATTTGGCACTTAAGAGTTCATACATATCAGACCTTGTGAGTGTATGAAACAGGAACTGGAGAACTGGGCTTTATAAGAACTGGACTTTAAGTGAGAAGGGAATTGGTTAAATAATTTACAAGAAAAGAAAATCTGAGGGTTGGTATTGTGGCACAGCAAGTTCAACTTCTGCCTTCTACAAAGGAGCACCTACTTGATTCTGCTCACTGATAATGTGCCTTGGAAACCAACAGAACATGGTCCATGCTACCCACTTGGGAGACACGTGGAAGTTTAGGGATGAGGAGAAGATGGATCTGAGAGGCCCTGTCACAGGGTCCTGGGAGGGACAAAGCTGGGCAGAGCTCACACAAACCTGTGAAGAAGTCTCTGTATCTACAAGACCTATCACCAAGCTACATAAACCCAACAATTCATGGGTTGCTTGCCATGGCTGAAGTAGGGCACAGGTAGATGAAATATCCAGGAGGGCTTCTTTCCTGCCCAGTCCAAACTTGGCTCAGGGACACTTGTTTGAGCAAAGACCTTTCTCCTTCAAGAGGGTTCTAACTCATGATGCCCAGACCTTGACCAGAGATGAGGGGTGTTGGCCTCTACACGGGGCTCAGAGACACTGTCTGGACGTGTCTAACCAGCAGGTTCTCGATGGCCCCCAGGATGTACGTGCCCACTCAGGTAGAAGTGCAGGTCTACGGCACTGCTGAATTCCAGCCCGAGGCAGATGGAGATCATGAAATAGGAGCCCCAGCTCTGGCTGGAGAGTGCACACAGGTTGAACCTGGGTCTTCATGGGGATTCCCCCCATGGCAAGCCCTGACATCCACCTGCAGAAATGGGGCACCTCCCCACATAAACAGGACTGGAGGCTACTCAAGGCCACATGGTTAGTGCTGGCAGTAAAATCAAGTAATGATGATCTTTTAAATGAATGGTGCTGGAATAAGGCTCCCTTGCCATGTAGACACAGACCTTGTGCCCTTGACAAAAATTTAAATGGATCATAGACAAACATTGTAAAATGCAAAACTATAAAACTCCCAAAATATCACAGAAAATCTAGAAGGCCTTAGATATGGTGATGACTTCTTAGCTACAACAAAGGCAGCGTAAGTGACAGAAATCATTGATAAGCTGAATTTCATTAAAATGAAAGACTTCTGCTATGTGAAAGACAATTTCAAGAGACTATGAAAACAAGTCACAGACTAAGAGAAAATATTTGCAGAAGATACATCTGATAAAGGATTGCTATCCGAAATAAACAAAGAGTTTTAAAATTGAACGGCAAGGAAACTAACAACCTGACTTAAAAAGGCCAGGCATTAACAGACATCTCGCCAAAGAGGCTATATCAGCAGCAAATCAACGTATGAAAAGTTTCAAGATCTGTCATCAGGGGAATGCAAGTTAGAACCACACACCTATGAGAGTGACCAAAATCCAGAGCAATGACACCACCAGATGCTACAGAGGATGTGGAACAAAACAACCTCTCAGTGCTGGTGGAAATGTAAAATGGTACACCCACTTGGGAAGGCAGTTTGATATTTTCTTTCAAAACTGTACACATTTTGGGGCCAGTCCTATGATGTAGTAGGTTAAGCCTCCATCTGCCGTGCTGCATCCCAATTGAGTGTCAGTTTGAATTTCAGTTGTTCCACTTCCAATCCGGCTCCCTTGTGATGTCAGGGAAGGCCATAGAGGATGCTTTACATGAGAGAGCCTTAGGGAAATTCTGGACTCCTGGCTTTAGTCTGTCCCAGTTCTGGCCATGGTGACCATTTGGGGAGTGGATTAGCAGATGGAGTATCTCTCTGTTGGGCCTGGCATGATGGCTCAACAGGCTAATCCTCCCCTTGCAAGTGCAGGGATCCCATATGGACACCGGTTCATGTCCTGGCTGCTCCACTTCCCATCCATCTCCCTGCTTGTGGCCTGGGGAAGCAGTGGAGGATGACCAAAGCCTTGGGACCCTGCACCCGCGTGGGAGACCTGGAAGAAGCTCCTGGCCCCTGGCTTTGAATTGGCTCAGCTCTGGCTGTTGTGGCCACTTGGAGAGTGAGCCAGTGGTTGGAAGATCTTTCTGTCTTCTTTCTCTATAAATTTTGCCTTTTCAATAAATAATTTTTTTTTTAAAAAGAGCTCTCTGTGGCTCTGCTTTTCAAATAAAAATAAAATAAAGCTTTATAAAAAAAACTGTACATATCCTTATCATATGATCTAACGAACTCACTGCTTGGTATTCATCCAAAGGAGTTGAAGCTGTATGTTACATGAAAGCCTGCACACAGATGTTTATAGCATCTGCTGTGGTTTGGGTACTGGTTTGGGCATCCTCTGAAGGCTGCTGTGTTTAAGGTTTAGCTCCCATTCTGCTACTTGATTAATGTGAATAGGGGCTTTGGGAAGTGTTTAAATTGGATTATGTTGTTGACGTAGAGCCCTCACAATCAAATCACAGCGGCTTGACAGAAAACACCACATGGTCATGGATGAGGAGCACACTCCCTTGTCTCCACTTCTTGGTCTGCCATGTGACCCTTCCTGTACAGTTTCCACCATCCACTACCCTTACCAGGCACCCTGTCTCAAACCATGAGACTTCTGCCTACCCCAAATGAGCCAAAGTAAGCTGCCTTCCTTTTTATAAGTATCTTGTCTTAGATACATTTTAAAAGATTTATTTGTTGTTTATTTGAAAGAGTTTTGGAGACCAAGACAGAGTGAGACAGATCTGTTTTCCAATTGCTGGTTCACTGCTTAGATGGCTGCGATGACTGGGGCTGGGCCTTGCCAAAGAAAGAGCCAGGGGCTTCGTTCAGGTTTCCTACACAGGTGGCAAGGGCCCAAGCACTTGGACCATCTTCTGCGTTTCTCAGGCACATTAGTTGGGAGCTGAATAGTAAGTGGAGCAGCTGAGATGCAAACCAGCACCCATGTGGAATGTCAGTGCTGTAAGTGGCATCTTTACTTGCATGCCACAGTGCTGACACTTTGACTTAGGTATTTAGTCACAGTAATGTGAAGCTGACTTATATAGTGTCTTTACTCAATTGCCAAAGCTTGGAAACAGCCAATATGCTCTGTAGTAGGTGAACAGATAAACAATGATGGTTAATCTAAATAGTGTATTATCAAGCACTGAAAGGAAATGAGCTATCCACTTGTGAAAGCATGTGGAGGAATCTTACCTTATATGTATATAACTAGGCAACAGAAGCCAGTCGGAATAGGTAGCATAACATGTAATTCCAGCCATGTAACCTTCTGGGAAAGGCAAGACTATGGGGACAATAAAAGGGCCACTGGTTACTAGGAGTTGGTGGACAGACACAGTGGAGCACAGAGGATATTTAGGTCAATGAACACACACTGTGACACTCAAGTGATAGAGTCATTACAGCTTTATCCAAACCCACAGAATGCACAGCGTCAACAGGGAAACCAAATATAGACTGTGGACTCTGTTCTGTCAGAGTAGCCATTCTGGTGTGAGACATTTCGAATGAACTTAAAACTGCTAAACAACCAGAAGGTCTTAAGAGGGGCCAGCATTTAGCACCATAGTTAAGTTGCTGGTTGGGATGCCTGCAACACATGTTAGAGGGCTTGGGTACAGCTCTTGACCATGTCCGTATATCCAGCTTCCTGTGATGCATTCGCTGGGGGATGCAACTCAACTGATGGCAGCACAACATTGGCCCCCTGAAAAGTCTCTTGTGCAACACCTGGAATATTGTCATATTTCAAAATATAACATTCTGATTAGCTGCTGCCACCTTTATCTATAGAACATCGCTATAGGGGATGGCTGCCTCCCATATGGGAGACAAGAATTGAATTCCTGATGCCTGGGCATTTGGGGAGTGAAACAGCAGATGACAACTCTTTCTCTTCTCTCTTGCTCTTTCTCTCCCTTCCCCCACCTTTCCCCTCTCTCTTGAAAAGTAAAAATAAACAAAAATGTAGGGATACACCAAGTTGCATGATTTATGTATTTGGAAGGCAGAGTCACAGAGAGGGGGAGAGACAGATCTTGTGTCTCTGGTTCACTGTCCAAGTGGTTATAGCAGCCAGGCTGGTCCAGGCTGAAGCCAGGAGCAGAAACTCCCATCTAGGACCCAGGTACTTCTGTTGCCTTCTTTGGTGCATTGATAGGAAGCTGGATCCACAGCAGAGTAAACTGACACTGGGATATGGGATGCTGGCATTGCCAATGGTGGCCTAACTCATTGTGTCACAATGCTGGTCCCTAGGCTCTGCCTCTTAAAATTCTACTACCTCTAGCACATTAGGGACCAAGATTCCAACACATAAACCTTTGTGGGGCAAGCCATATCCAAACCACAGCACCGCTATAACACTGTGTTTCAGAAAAATATGATGTATAAGAATCAGACACCAAAGGTAACTAGAGACATGTGATTCTCCACACCAGCAGGCAGGAGCAGAGATGCTCTGTAGCTAAAGGTGGCAGCAGCTAATCAGAATGTTATGTTTTGAAATATGACAACATTCCAGGTGTTGCACAAGAGACTTTTCAGGGGGCCAATGCTGTGGCTGCTCTACTTCCCATCTATCTCTCTGTGAATGTGCCTGGGAAAACAGCAAAAGATGGCCGCTGCCACCCACAGGGGTGATCCGGTTGGAGTTCCAGGCTCCTGGCTTTGGCCTGACTCACTCTGGCATTGGGGGAGTGAACTGGCAGATACGTTCTTCCCTCTATCTTGCTGACTTTTAAAAAGATAAATAGCTTAAAAGAAAAATAAGGGCAGACACAGCCAAGATGACAATTAAAACAAACAAAAATTGTACATCAAAATGCCTGACTTCATGTCCTGATGCTGCTTCTGACTCCAGCTTCCTGCTCATGCACGCCCTGGGAGACAGCAATAACGGCTCAAATAATATGGAGCCATTTGGGAAGTGACCTGGAAGTTGAGAGCTAACTCTATCTCTCTCAATCTCTCCCTCTCTTTCTATTCCTCATCTAAATTTATTTTAAAGGGGCTGTTGTGGTGGCCCATGAGGCTAATCCTCTGCCTGCAATGCCAGCATCCCATATGGTCATGGGGTTGTAGTCCCAACTGCTCACCTGATCCAGCTTCTGCTAATGGTCTGGGAAAGCAGCAGAGTGCTTGCGCCTCAGCACCCATGTGGGAGACTTGGAAGAAGCTCTGACTGTTGTGGCCATTTGGAAAGTGAACCAGGAATCCCTAAAAATATAGGGATTTGAAAGGCAGAGTTGTAGAGAGGGAGAAACAGAGATGGGGAGAGAGAGAGAGATTTCATCTGCGGGTTCACTTCTTGCACTTACTGAGGCTGGGCTAGGCAGAAGTCAGGAGCCTGGCATGCCATGTGAGTTTCTCATACCAGGACAGAGGCCAAGTACTCAAGCTGTGTCTCCATGTTTCCCAGCCACATTAGAAAGGAGCTATGTGGAAATGGAGCTTCTGGGACTCAGATTGGCAGCCATATGGGATGCCAGCATCACAGGCAGTGGCTTAACTCACCCTGTGCCACAATGCCAGCCTCCAACTTACTTAAAAAAAAAAACAACTTTACAATGGGGCCATAGTGATATGCACTCAGTAGAAACTGTATTTGGAAATTGGATCTTTTTGTTCACTGTAATATGTGGTGCAATGCTCTCTCCTGAAGCTGTAGCCTGCAAATAAAGGAGCAATGATGAAGCCGTTTTGTAAATTGTTAATGAAATCATTGATGTAGACAGTGATCATTAGTGACAGTCACGAAAGGAAAGGCAACTGAAAGTGTGCAGCCTGACAGAGCACAGTGCTACTTAGGGAGTGTGATTGTCCCAAAGTCAAACTGGATTTGATCAAATTAAGGGAATGCAGAACTTAGGGCTTGTGGGAATACGCTAAATGCTACTCCAGACTAGGAGATTCTACAGGACCAGGGAGCAGGAAGAAAAAGAAGGATATAAAATAAAGACACTTAAGAAAATATAAATTTATTGCAGAGTTTGGGAGAGGTTTGGGCCTTGAGGTTGGGGGCAACTGCTGCTCCCTGCAGTGTGGCAGCTGTGGGGTGTGCCCCTGCCGGGTCAGACCCAATGCTGGGGACTCACGCTAAAGACACTGCTGGAGGGCAGTGAACGAGTCCTCGGCCTTGGGCGGCCAGTGCACCAAGTGGTGCTAGGCTTTGCTTGCTGGCCCCCCAGCTGCGAACTCTAGGGTTTTTAAGATACGTAGTTGCTGCCTGGGGACACCCATGAATAAGGCCAGTTTGAGTGTAGGTGAGATGTGAATTTTGGGTGATTCCCAGTGACAGGATCATGAATGTTTCAGGCATACATGGGGACTGAGACCTGGTTTGGAGGGAAGTATCCAGAAGATAATTTGGGTTAGACAGATTCACTAGCCTAATTAAGAATCCAGAGATGGGCTGGTAGCATAGAACATCACTGATCTCCACACACCAGCCCACATCAAAGCTATGGATGGGAGCCTATTTGGCAGTGTTAGGTACCATTACCCGACTGGGTGGTGGAGTGGTGGAGTGCTCACATTTGGCAGGGTCAAAACACTATCCAGCACGCGAGAGAACTTGGTCTAGGGGTAGACTCTGTGGGGTCATGTGGGCCCAACCCTGTGGAAATACAAGTCCCCCTGGTTAGCTCGCAAGCTGGGGTTGTGATGGACTAAGCTAGGTGTGACCATGCCACCTGCCATCACTCACAGGTAAAGGAACCCACAACAGTCAGGGCAGGTCAAGGCAGCAGCACCTGAATGTGCATCTTAACAGGATGTGGGGTGGGCCGGGCTGCCACTGGAAGGGGGCAGAATGGGCAGAGCCGAACAAACCTTAAATCACAAGAAACAGCAGAAATCAGGTTGGAGCACAGGTCATGCCAAGTAGGCCCTTGAACCTACTGATCTGCGTGAGATAGGGAAGCTAAGCCACAGCATCTAAGGCAGAGGCCATTACAGGCTCTGCCAAGCTGAGTCAGAGCAACCACTGGCCTGCACGTGATCTAAGGCTGGGAATAGTCCTGGTTGGGAGCTAAGGGGACACCCTAGCTGGGTTGAGTTTCCCACCAAGGAGTGCATGGGCTGGAATTGCGGCTGCGTTCTAACCAGCAAACAGTTGTAGTCTCCCTTGGCACTAGTGTGGACTGGGACTGGATGCATCAGGCCAGGCCAGACCCCAACACCATCTGGTGCCCTGGAGGACCAGGGTAGAGGTGAGATGGACTAGGCTAGGCCTCAATCCCTACTGAGCCGTATGTGAGCCGTACGTGGGTATGGAAGAGCCATGGCCGGGCTGAAACATCCAACAGCAAGAACCAGAATGGGTTGAAAGTCAGCCAAGAAAAGCCACTGTTCTTGCTAGGACAGGAGGTGAACTGAGTAGGGCTCGCTCATGGACCCCCTGGGATGCGCAAAATCTGGCACTGGGAGGGGTTCTGATGGAGGAGCCTGGGCAACTCCTCTGGCAGGACACAATCCCTGCAGGTAAGCGCAAGAAGCATGATAGGAAACAGCCCAGAATAGGCCATGGAAAGTTTCTCACTGGCATACATTTGGCATGGGTCGGGGGCAGACCAGGCTGAATCAGTTCATGTCATCCACTGGCGAATCCAAGCACTAGAACAGAGTGTGGGTCGAGCCAGGTTCGGTTGCGACACATACCAGTACACATTAAGGAATGCCAAGGTGAGATGAGCTGTACCAGATGTGGTTGCAGCACCCAAACAGCATATGTGATAATCAGGGGGAGGAGGCAAAGCCAGCAGGGGAATATGGGTTCCCCTGCTGGACAACTACTTCCATTGGAAAGCGTGAGTTGGGATGGGGGCAGACCAGACTAGGCAGGGCTATAACACCTGTGGGCCACGGTGGGCTGACTGTTCCGACTGGTGGTGCAAGCAAAAATTAGAGTAGGTGAGGGTTGGTTGGGCTTAGCCGCACCATCAGCTGGCAGAGGCTGGCACTGAGAGCTAATTCTGTCAAGTCAAATGCCAGAACCACCTGGAGAGTGTATAATCTCAGAGTGGGTGTGGCCTAGAAGAGAAATAGTGGGCACCTCCCTCGGGGTTACCACTCTCACTGGACAGCATGAAAACCAGGACAGGGGCAGGGGTGGCTGTACAGAAAGGCACCTGCCAGTAGGTGTATGGGCTGGATAGTAGGTTGGTTGGGTTGAACTAGGCTTCAATGCCCATTGACATGTGCGAGAGCTAAATGGGAGGTGGGACAGACTGGACAAGCCTGCGGTACATACTGGCAAGCATGGGAACCAGGGTAGGGGGCAGAACAGGGTAGGGGTTATGGGGAGTTGCCCCAGCTAGGCTGCAGCTCCAACTGGTTTGCATGAGGACGGAGTATGAAGTGGGCAGGAGCAAGCTGGAATACAGCACCCGTTAGTTCACGAGGAAGACAGGGCTGGAAACAGAACGGACCCAGCAATCTCAACGACCAGCATATGCATAAGCTGATTGGTGTGACGGACGGTGTCGGACTCTGTACTAGCAAACTCACGCAAGAATCAGGTGTGGGATCATCTCAGATGAAATTTCTTTGGAGATCCCTACAACTGAACTGCTGATCTTAGAACCCCAACCATGAAGAGATTATGTCAGCCAGTGGACTCTGAATAGGTTTCATTGCGATTGGAACTGAGAGATTGGCAGCAATCCAGAACTGATGAACTATCAAAACTGTTTGAGCAGCACCCTCAGAGCACGCCTCCCGTTGGGGATCTGGGATGGGTGGGAGGTTGGGTGGGCTTTTCCCTTTGTTTCTCCCCTGACCCCAGATACAGGGAAAAGTGATAATATTGCCGTGGAAACAGTGGTATTACCCACTTTCACCCTGTAGCCCTTGACCCTTTCTACCCTAATCAACTAAGTAAGATTATTTAAAAAAAAAAAAATTAGGAAAGAGATATCAAAAAAAAGAAAACATAAATTTATTGCAACATTAGTACCTTATTTGATCTGGCTTTAAAGAAAAAGTAGAAAATGAACATTTAAGTAATGATTGCCTATTTGATTTTAAGCATTACATGCTGAATGATTTTTAGATATGATAATGGCTTTGTTACAGATAATTCCTATCTGAAACTTACATACTGAGTTATCTTGAGGTGAAAAGTTGTTATCTGCAGTGGAAGATAACTGAAGTACTTGGGTCCCTGCCATTCATGTGGGAGACTCAAATGAAGTTACTGGCTTCTGGATTTGTCCTGGCATAGCCTGTCGTTTTAGCCCTTTGGGGAATGAACCAATGTTTCGAAGAACCTCCCTCCCTCTGTCTCTGAATCTTCCTCTCTGTGTCACTCTGCTTTTCAGACAAATAGAATAAATATTTTTCAATGTTACGTGGAGCAGGCGGTATGGCATTGTGGGTTGACCAGCCACTTGGATCCATATCAGCGTATCAGTTTGAGTCCCAGGTGTTCCACTTCTAATCCAGCTTCCTGATCATCAACTGGGAGGCAGAAGATGCTGGATCAAAGTACTTGGGTGCTTTTCTCAATGTAGGAGACATGGAGAAGAAGGCCTAGCTTTGGCTTATTCCAGCCCTGGCTGTTGCAGGCATTTGTGGAGTGAATCAGCAATGGGAGATTCTGTCTCTCTCTCTCTCTCTCTCTCTCTCTCTCTCTCTCTCGTATACACACACTCTCTACCTTTCACACAAGTAAATCTTTAAGAACATTGTGCTATGGGCCCGGCGGCGTGGCCTAGCGGCTGTAGTCCTCACCTTGGGGGCCCCGGGATCCCATATGGGTGCCGGTTCTGGTCCCGGCAGCTCCATTTCCCATCCAGCTCCCTGCTTGTGGCCTGGGAAAGCAGTTGAGGACGGCCCAATGCATTGGGACCCTGCACCCACGTGGGAGACCCGGAAGAGGTTCCAGGTTCCCGGCTTCGGATCAGCGCACACCGGCCCGTTGTGGCTCACTTGGGGAATGAAATCATCGGACGGAAGATCTTCCTCTCTGTCTCTCCTCCTCTCTGTATATCTGGCTGTAATAAAATGAATAAATCTTTAAAAAAAAAAAAAAAAAGAACATTGTGCTTGTTGGAGTCAAACAGATTGGGATGTACATCTCCAATACCTCCATCAGCAGTGGCAAGTCCTGCTGACTCACCTGGCAAGGGCCTGTGGTGTTGCCCACTCAGGAGGTACCAGCTTCTCTGGACCATGGCGGAAGTGAGATCCAGATGAGCAAATGTCAGCTGCCCTGACTCCCTGTGCTGCTGCTCATGCTTATGCAGGAGGGCAAAGAGCTCTTTCTCTCTCCCCAGCCTCTTCCTCTTTGTCATCTCACTATTTCTGTTTTGCTCTTTCCAGATTTTTTGACAAAGGTCCTCCCACACAAAGGAAATCCCGTGTTCATTGGAGTAGAGCTACAGGGCTTAATATAGGGATCTCAGAGGATATAGCTTGAGATGGCCTTGCTGAGTGTCTTCCTGAAGCCCCCTCCTCTCTCCTTTGGCTGCAGGCAGTACAGGCTGGGAGAGTTACAGAGGCCTTTTCATGAAACCTCTTAACCAGCACATGTCTGCAGAGAACCTTGCGCTGCCAGCCCCAGGACCCTGGAGCAAAAGAAAATGTGTGTATCTTTATATGCACGTATGCATGTCTTTTTTTTTTTGCTGTTTAGTATTTTCTAGGCTATTAAGCTAATGTTACAGCTTGAACAATTGAAATGCAAGCGTATAAAAACATTACATTGTTTTAGGTTCAAATGTTTTATTTACACCCTGCTGGCCCTAAATTTAATAGAGTGGTATTTTCCCTGTTGTCCCTGCTTTATTGCATGAAATTTCTTTTTTTTTTTTTTTTTCAAAATTATTTTTCAATTTATTTTTAATTTTAGATGATGTTAACATAGTTGATCAGAGTTGGATGCAGCAAGGGTTAGGGGAAAAGTGGGTATGATCATTGTTTCCAAATTTTCTGTTTCTCTTTCTTGTTTCAGGGTGGAGGAGAGTGCATGAAATTTCTTAAAAAGAAAAATTCAAAATCCTCTTTGCTCATCTTGCTTTCAGTTGAGAACAAAACTTTGAGAATTTCCCTTTACTGAGTGATGATCTTACATAATTCTTAATCAACTTTAGCTTACCTGCAAGTTCTATTATCTGTGTCTTTAAAAAAAAATCTATTTTTTATTGAAAAATCAGATACACAGAAAGGAGGGGAGACAAAGAGGAACATGATGATTCACTCCCCAGGCGACCGCGACAACTGGAGGAACTGCCAACTCACATAAACCCAGTCTCGATGTGTATAGGGTTCTGTCCTAGTGGTTTGGATAGTTCTGAAATGCTGCCGATTTCACTGATCCGAGGATGGTGTCACCCTCCCAATGTCCATTGGCTCCATTCACCAGGATTTTTGCTGTCATTGTTTGGGGTAATTGTCCAGTTAGTTCTGTTCCTCTTCTGCTACAACACCAAATGCTCTGCCATACTAGGGCCAACGACCCACTGGTGTGTACCAAAACTGCCACTGGAAGGAGACTCAGTGGAGGAGCTTGGGAAACTCCTTCACTGGGATGCAGACCCTGAAGGAGAGCACAAGAAGCAAGGCAAAGAGCAGCCTAGACCATGCCAGGTTACAGTACCCACCGGCATACATGTGGGTCAGGACTGAGAACGGACGAGTCTGGACCAGTACATAACATCCACTGGCAGATCTGAGAACCAGCATAGGGGGCAGGAAGGAACCAGGTCGGGCCACAACACCAGCCAGTTCACATTAGGAACAGGACAGCAATCAGGCTGGACTGGGATGCTGTAGCACCCACCAACAGGAGCTGGAACAGGGGGCAGACTAGACTAAACCAGGCGGCACAATAAGACTGTGCATGCTGAGGTGTGGCTAGTTTGCCAGCCTTGGCCCAGCAGGGGCCAGGTTTGTGAATCCTAGGAATGGGGGCGATCTGACAGGGCTAGGGTAGCTTGGCTCAGGTCATGGGGTCCACCTGTGTGGTGGGGGATGGGTTCTGAGCCCCGGAACGGAGGAACGGGTAGAGTGTAGGTCACTTGGCCTAGATCCTGGGGCCCACCTTCTAGGTGGGTATTGGTTTCGTGAACCCTGGGGCAGGGGATCTGGCGGGGCTTGGGTCTACTGGGAACTTCTTCTGGGTCTCCCATGCAAATGCAGGGTCCCAAGTCTTTGGGCCATTCTCTACTGCTTTCTCCAGTCACAAGTAGGGAGCTGGATGGAAAGTGAAGCAGTGGGGACATGGACAGGCACCCATATGGGATCCTGGGCATACAAGGCGAGGACTTTAGCTACTAGGCTATCGTTCCAGGCCCAACTACATTTCAATGAAAAGGTCTTGACTATGTGTCAAAATCTTGGTAAAGCAAGATTTCTTTTTTGTTTTTTAAGATTTATTTTTTTTTTATTGGAAAGACAGACATACAGAGAGGAGGGAGACAGAGAGGAAGATTCCGTTCGATGATTCACTCCTCAAGTGGCTGCCACGGTCGGAGCTGACCAATCCAAAGCCAGGAACCAGGAGCCTGTGCCAGGTCTCCCCCGTGAGTGCAGGGTCCCAAGGCTTTGGACTGTCCTCGAATGCTTTCACAGGTCACAAGCAGGGAGCTGGATGCGAAGCAGGGCTGCCGGGATTAGAAGTGATGCCCATACGGGATCCTGGCACATGCAGGGCGAGAACCTTAACCACTAGGCTACTGTGCTGGGCCCCAGTGTGTGTTTCTGTGTTTCAGATTGACACAAATATATCTGTTATGGATATATAACTTAAGATGTTTGCCTTACATCTACTCATGTACATCTACTCCCATTCATATATGTTCACACTAATACATAAATGTGGTTATATAACTATATATGCTGTTTTAATTGTAACCTCAATCATTTTTTATTTGGGAAGCAGAGAGAGGGAAAGAGAAATACTACACACACCCACAAAAGAGAGTGAGAGAGTTCCCATCTGCTGCTTGACTCTTTGCATGCTCTCAATGACTAGAGCCAAAACCCATAGCCAAGACATCAATCCCAGTGTCTCACATGGTGGGGACTTGGGTTACTGCTGCCTCTGAGTGTCTGCACTAGCAGAGAGCTGGAGCTGGAAGTTGAGGCTGAGCACTGAGCCCAGGTACTCCACTGTGGGACGCAGGTGTCTTACCTGATGTCTTACCAGCTAAGCTCAATGCAATCTTCTTTGTCCTCCATGTGAGTTCTCTCTCATTTTCTCCATCCTTCTAGAACGGAGCTCTCCAGCCTCCAAAACCTGAGATGATAGATTGGTCTGGATTTTTTCACATTTTCCTCTGCACTCAACGTTGTTGGGTCATACACATGGACAGCGGTAGTATTTCTTCTTAAAAATGGGTACTTTCACACCTAATTCTCTGCACTTGGCTTTGTCTCATCAATGACTCATGTAATGCTCACAAATCATTAGCAGAGCTCTGATGTCATCTTTCAAGTGGCTGTAGAATACTCATCTCACAATCTACTCATCCATTCCCCTCGAGACAGTATTCACTATGTTCCTTTCCTACAGTGAGCAATAGTTCATTGTGCACCCTTGTGTGTGCACCCACACATTTTGCTATTTTTCTTTCCATGGGGTAGACTCACAAGAGCAAAAAAATGCTAGGTCCAAAGATGCATGCATTTTAACATTTAATTTTAATTGGCGTTGCCAGATTGCTTTCCAAAAAGACTGTAAAATTCAACAGCAGTTATTAGTCACCTCTTCTTGTGTCTGCATCAGCAAAAAGTATTATCAGTCTTTTGGAGTTGGGCTCACTCTGGTGGAAGCAAACAAATGTCTCATTGCTGCTCAAATTTACATTTCCCTAATCACCAATCTGGGATCTTGTGATACGTTTCGATCATTAAGACTGATCGTCTCATGTGAATTGCCTATTTGCCCTTTTTCTCATTTTTTTTCCCTTGAAAAAAATTATACTCATTGCTTTAATTGATTTTTGTGGTCAGCCCTGTCCTGTTGGTGAAGATCGAAAATGCTATACATCTGAGATATTGCTGTCATTAGCTATTCAGAATGAGCACAGAAAGTGAAAGTTCCAAAGGGCTATAAAACATGGTGAAGCAGCAAATCAGGGTGCTGTCAAAGACTGAAACAGTGTGAGTCATGTGCTAACTTGCACTTCACTCTCCACTAGAAGCAAGTTGTGGGGTTAGACCCATTGTACTGATAGAAAGGCAGAGGCTCCTGGAAGCTAGCTCAGGTTGCACTACTAGTCAGCGGTAGTACCAGTATTTGGTCCTAGATCTGCCTGACTCCAAGTCATTAGCTGGCTGATGGCAGGGCCTGCCAACTGACCAGGAGCAAACTGCATACAAAGCTGGCACTACAGGAGCTCTGGGAAGGCTCTGAGCTGGGCGTGGGAGACGGTTGAGAGCGGGCTGGGGAGCTTCCTGAGGACTGGGAGGGTGGTGGCTGTAGCAGGCACTGCCCCAGAGGGATGGCCCAGCCGGAAGAGTGACTCATCCACCCTCGGGTCACACCACACCCTCAGCTGATGGTCATGGTGAAATCCCTGTCACTGCAAGTTTACCGTCAAGCATATTTAAGGAACTGTCATTATTCCTGGTTCATGCCCCAGTGAGACAGTGAAGGGCCTTGTTGTCATCATCGAATCCCCCTGTGCCTGATCTCCACAGCCACCTCCACCCGGCCTCACTGGCCTTTGGGTAACAAGAACCTCTTAGGACATAACCTGGGGAGGCCACGCTGGTGACACCCACAGACAGATGAAGGGTTGCTTCAGCAGTGGGAAGTGCCAGTAATGTGGGGCATGGGAAGGAAGCCAGGGAGGAGGGCTGGAGCTGCCCCTGGGGACCAACCATGTGGCTTCCAGCAAGTCAAGGCAGCTCCCTAAGTCAGCCTACAGCTGCAGAATGAGGTTGATCACTCAGTCCACCCACCTTGTGGGGACTGGGAGAGTCGTTGCAAGATACTAAGGCTCCAGGTAAATAGGGCATCAGTGATGAGTTGAGATGGTAAGGGCATAAAAGCCTCCACTTCTTGCAAGGGGACAATGATGCTGGATCCATTCCAGCCACAGTAAAGGATGATGGGGCCTTCACAAGAGCAGGGATTGCCTCCTGGGTGGCAGCATGGCCACATGAAGCATGGGCTCCCTCAACAGCCTCCCCAGTGGGTTTCTCCCTATCAGCGCACAACTCTGTTAGGTATCCAGGAGCCTGGCCAAAGACTACATGAGTTGAATGCAGTGGACAAGACTCGGCTCTCTGGGCACCTGTTTGTGAGCTGAAGGTAGCCCTGGCTGCCAGTTCTGTGTCTGCACAGCAGGTCTGCAGCAGCTGTCACCCATGAAAGAGGGGCAAAAACACACGGCAAATCACATCTGGGTGCTTGATAAGTATTCAACAGATGTCAGACCACAGTTTAACTCCCGTTTTCCACCTTAATTGAAAGGACTGATGACATTTCCAGGAATTATACCAGGCCTTATGTCAAGTGGTTTCCCCAAAGTGGCTCATTTAGCCTTCCCAGTCCCCCAGACAGGCGTGCCATCATTGTCGTCGTTATCATCATCATCACACATGGGTACTTCATGCCCCCAGAAGGTGAGTACCAACCCAGTCTTAGCCCCTGAGCCTACACAGGACACTGCAACCTATGCCGTTTCTGCAAGGAGACTCCATAAAGCTCCTGGCAAGTCAAAGGTAAAGGTAAGCTTAGAGGCAGGTGCATGGCACAGTGGTTAAGGTGCTGTGTGGGATGCACACTGCCCATACCAGTGTCTCTTTCAAGTGCCAGCTCCTACGCTACTGATCCCGTTTCCTGCTAATGCACATCCTTGGAGGCAACAAATGATGGTTCAGCTACTTGGGTCCCTGTCATTTAAGTGGGAGACCTGGATGGGTTTGCGGGATCCTGGCTTCAGTCTGGTCCAGTCCTAACTATTCCACCTGTGTGGGGAATGATCCAGCAGGTGGATGATCTTGCTGTATACCTACTTTTTCAACAAATTAGAAATCAATTTAAAATTTTTTTGGAATGATAAGACTTGTTCTGGTTTAGAAAACATCAAAATCATATATATAGGGGGTCTTCAGAGAGCTTATAGAAACTGAAATTATTGAAAACTATGCATGCATTTCAACATTCTGCACCAGAATAGGTCTGTCTTCTCATTTCGTTTCCATGAACATTTGAAGAAGCATCCTTATATGATGCAGCGCCCACAACCTATTAATAATCTAAGATGTTTTCTTGCCTACAATGCAAGAATATCTCAAGGTGTGAAATATATGCAAATACGTTTCAAACACAATCTCATCTTGCTAAATTACTCTGTCATCATCCATTAAACCATCTCTTGGGTGATTTCTGTTCACTGCTGTCTCTTGTGCTCACTCTGCATCTATCCTTAGGCTTCTGTTGCAGAAGTATATATAAAAAAAGTAAGAGACCTTAGAAATATCCAGTCCAGGCCTCCCTCTAGAGGTTTGCAAACTAAGGCCAAGACCATCAATTGTCCAAAGTCACCCAGCTGACATTGACAGGCTGGGTCCTGAGGGCAGCTTCCGGCTCTCTTCCTCCTCTTGTCTCCCTCCCCCTGCCTTTTTAGGTGTTTATTTATTTATTTATTTATTTATTTGGGAGAGGAGAGAGAGAAAGAAAGAGAATCTTTTATCCTCTGGTTCAATCTTTAAATGCACCCAAGGCTGGACCATTCAGGTCTCATGGTCTCAAAGGTAGTAGAGGCTCACGTACTTGAGCTATTATCTACTGCCTTCCAGGATGGGCAGAGGTTGGAAGTAGAGGTGGGACTTGATCACAGGCAGTCCCATATGGGACACAGTCCCAAGTGGAAGTTTCACCTGCTACACCCCTGTGACCGTCCCCAGCTCCCCTTGCTTAGGAGCAGGTGTGAAGGACAGAGAAGCCTGAGGGCATTTTCCACTGAGCTCTACAACCTCCCTGTCCCCACGTTCTTCTTGCAGACCTAGGATAACTCACGGTGAATAATTCACTGTTTCCACAGAAAGTGGAAGTAAACTCTTTTTTCCAAAATGAATGGGGAAGGAAGACTGGCACAGCTTCCACAGCCGAGGTGCTGAATTTTAGTGCTCTAAGCTTCTGCACTGTCATCTTCGCACAGCCCTCATCTTTCTCCACCGACTAGGTCGGTGCTCTATTGCTTTGGATGGTGCCTCCAGTATCCTAGGCTTTCCACGGCCCCACCGACCCCTCTTCCATGGGTCACTGCTTGCTGGGCCGGCAACCTTCCCACTGAAGCTTCCATCCTGGCTTTTCATTGCAGCCCTGCTCGTTCTTTCTTCTTGTGCGGATTTCTCGCAGTCTCCACAAGGTACTCGAGCATCTTGTTCTGTCTGCTAGGACTGCTAAGAATGGGGCACAGCTGGGGATTAAAAGCCAATCCTGTTGCCAACTGTAGATGCATTATAGACCCATGGGCAACTCAGTCCCTAGATGTCAGGCTTGTCATTTGTAAAACGTTGGGAAACAGGTGTCTCTTTGGGTTGCCCTTCAACAGAGTTCACCAGCTAGTGTCCTAAAAGGTTTCTGCACAGGCCTAGGGTGCCCGCAGGTTGTTTTGCCTCTAATTGACTGATTCTCATGGAGCCCACACTCCTGCTAAGCCCTGCCATGGAGCCCAAAAATCAACCTGGTTGGAGTCCAGTGAAAGTCATCTCTGTGTGATCCAGAGACCCACCCTGGTATGCCCTGCCCTGCTGTGCCTCTGAGGAGCAAAGTGACCTCATGCCCCTCACATGGAGGGCACTGCCTGTCTGTGGCCACACCGGCCATGCTCCAATGTCATTGTTATGATCAGATGCAGTTATTCAGCACAGCACTAAAGAGGCCAGGCAAGGAAGGCCCTGGCAGGACGGATTGATATGGCGGAAAAGAAATGTGCCTTGGATGGGGTTGGTGCCACGGTGTAGTAGGCTAGGCCTCTGCTTGTGGCACTGGCATCCCATATTGCCACCGATTCTAGTCCTGGCTGCTCCATTTCTGATCCGGCTCGCTGTTTACAACCTGGGGAAGCAGCAGAGGATGGACCAGGTCCTCGGGCCCCTGCACACACACGGGAGACGTGGAAGAAGCTCCTGGCTTCAGTTCAGGATCTGTTCAGTTCCAGCCATTGCAGACATTTGGGCTGTGAACCAATGGATGGAAGATCTTTTTCTGTCTCTGTTTCTCTCTGACTTATTCAAATAAAAATGAATAAATCTTTAAAGATAAAAAAAGAAAACAGCGCCTCCTTGGGGACCTGGGTCCAGCTTTCTGCCGTGTTCTTGGCAAGCGCTGTATTTCTCTCCTTTCCACCTGTGGAGGGAGCCAGTGTGCTCCATCCGCTAATCAGCATGACAGGGTAGCAGCACGTCCGCCTTGGGGCATTCATGCCAGCTGGTTTTCCTCATCACCTGTGGCCGTCTGGGAGCTTTCACTGCCTACACTGGGGCAGAAGACTAGTATTACACGTTTCTAGCTTCTGAGAAAAGCCAAATTAGAAATCTGATCAAGGGATCAGGTGTGGTAGCCTAGCGGCTAAAGACCTTGCCTTGCATGTGCTGGGATCCCATATGGGCGCAGGTTCATGTACCCTGGCAGCTCCAATTCTGATCCAGCTCCCTGTTTGTGGCCTGGGAAAGCTGCAGAGGATGGCCCAAAGCCTTGGGACCCAGCACACATGTGGGAGACCGGGAAGAAGCTCCTGGATCCTGGCTTCAGCTTGGCTTAGCTCCAGCCATTGTGGTTACTGGGGGAGTGAACCAGTGGAGAGATAAACTTTCTCTGTTCTGTCTGTAAAATCTGCCTTTCCAACAAAAATAAGTGAATAATTTTTTAAAAAAAGAGTTCCTACTGAGTGCATATTTATTTTTTTAAAGAAAGATTTACTTATTTTTACTGGAAAGAACCATGGGAAAGAGAGATCTTCTATGTGCTAGTTCACTCCACAGATGACGGCAATGGCTGGGAGCTGGGCTGATCCGAAGCCAGGAGCCAAGAGCTTCTTTCCACATGTGGGTGCAGGTGTCCAGAAACTTGGACCATTTTCCACTATTTTCCTAGGTATAATAGCAGGGACTTGGATCAAAAGTGGATAGCCAGGAATTGAACTGAAGCCTATATGGGATGCCAGCACTATAGGCAAAGGGTCAGCCTGCTATGACACTGTATCACTACCCCTTTCTTTTTCTTTTTTTTTAGATTTATTTATTTTTATTGAAAAGCTTACAAAGAGAGAATACTTTTGCATTATCTTAAACTTGAGAACTCAGTAGAAGGAACTCCTGCTTCCCGTTCTGCCTCAGCTCCACTGTGACTTCCTGCAGCAAATAGGAATTAGGAATCAAGGCACGAAGGTTAAAGTCATGGGGAGAACCAGACACAAGCCCCCCAGGGTGGCATCACGGAACCTAATGGTCTGTTGAGGCAGAGATGGGTTCAGGAAATAAACAAATGCAAAAAGTGCCCATTGGAAGGGATTCTGGTGCTGCCCCTGGTCTCCTGGTAAGATCTGAGCTGGGTGGCAGGGGACACCATCACTGGCCAAGAGCAGGTGGCAGATATTTCCAGGCTGACAACAGGACAGTGCAAAGCCTTGGCAGAACGGGACAAGGGTGATGGAGGAAACTGGCAGAGGCTGGGGACGGGGCGGAGCTTGGACTTTGGTCTGCTGAGAGCAATGGAAAGCCTTCCCGTGGTTTTAGAACGAGGGCATGTAGTCAGTAACTATTGGAAGAGTGAGTGGGTGGCCCAACCTCCAGGGCTCCAGCCACTCTTCATGTCACTGAGTGGGGAACAGAGGAAGTTCTGTAGGCAAAGTGGATGATGACATTCTGGAAGGTGTGGGGTTGGACCTTGAGTCCAGGCCTAGACACTGTGTCACAGCAGGGTCCCTGTGTCCCTGGGCAAGGTCTCAGAGCTTGGGGCACATGGCGCTACAGGGCATTCAAGACAGACTTCCTGAGAAGGGAAGAAGATTCCAGGGGTTTCACCTGCAAAAACACTTGGTCTGCTTCCCAGGCAAGACCAAGGTTAGCATGCCTGAGTACACTGCGGGTGGCAAAAGAGAAGCTGCTGATTGCATGCGGCTGTTGTTGAGCCAATCATGTCCCCTAACCTAGCCAGAGGCAACTGCCTTTGGATCCTGCACCTGTGTGGGAGACCCAGCAGAAGCTCCTGGCTGCTGGCTTCAGATTGACTCAGCTCTGGCCATTGTGGCTGTTTGGCGGAGTAAGCCAGCAGATGGAAGATCTTTCTCTCTGTTTCTCCTTTTCTCTGTAGATCTGCCTTTCCAATTAAAAAAAAAAAAAGAGTGTGGAGCAAGTGTTTGACTTTTCCAAGAGCATCGGGAAGCCTAGTTGATGTTGGTAGCCGTTTCCAATGAAAATAAAGTCAGAAATAGTAACAACCCGAACTCACAGCACTGTGAGACACAGGACAGGATCTGGAATGAATCCTGGCTGCAGGCAGCTAACCCAGAGCTTGACAAAAGCCAATCTGTTCCTGGAACCAAGATATGCCCTCCAGAAAGTCCATGAAGTTAGGTCCAAACAGAGGGTCTGGCAAGGCAGCATTGTTAGAACCCACATGTGGCTCCTTCCCTTGTGGGTCTGGGGCAGTTTGAAAAGGACAACAACATTCATGGAGTTTTATGCACAGAGGCAGAGTTCAAAGATGACAATAGCCTTGGATACCCTGGATACCCCCAACTTAGGAGCCTGGTACTGTTTCTGGACCCTTTCTTAGGTGAAGCAATCCCACTCATGTCCACTGGAGGTCTCTCTCATACAAATGATGGCATAGCTGAGTACAGGCAGCCCTAAGTCCTGGTGGCATGCCAGGCCGCCCACTGCTGAGTGGGGAGATTCTCCACACGAAAGTGACTCCCTGTTAGGAATTTACAGATGACAAACTTGGCTCAGGGGGTCTAACCGGCTGGCTGTCAGAGGATCCTTTACCAGGCACAGAAAGCCCCGGGCATTTTGTGGGTCTCTGCGGAGCTTCCCCACAGTGAGATCGCCCTCTGTGCGGAGTGTGTCTCTCACAGGCTGACAGCAAGAGACCGCGTGGTCCTAGAAGACAAGGCTGCACAACAGACCCTGGCTGTGCCCATGCACAGTCCGCGTTCAGGAGCAGCTCCAAACCGCCAAAAACAAAGCAGAACCCCGCTGGTAGAGGTCAGAGCTCTGGGTTTGGGTTCATGTGCTGCCCCTTACTAGCCACGTGGCCGTGGTCCAACCTTCCCCTTCCTGGTTCTTAGTTTCCTCAGCTATCAAATGGGATTTATAGCAAATTCAAAAGTTGTAGATGAAAATATGCAAAAGTGGCATCTGTATGAATTTGATGATCACTTTAGATCTGCTTGAAAGGCAGAGTTACAGAAAGAGGGAAAGACAGACAGACTTTTCACCTGTTGGGTCACTCCCCAGATCACCATCTTGGCCAGGGTTGGAGCTGCGTCCAGGTCTCCCATGTGGGTGCAGGGGTCCCAGGTGTTGCTTTCCTGTTGCTTTCCCCAGGTGATGCTCCAGAAAGCAGAGCAGTCAGGACTTGAACCAGTGACCAACTGTTGGCTGTGCCTCAATGCCGGCCCCAGCAAATGTTTGTTTTACACAGGGCCACATAGTATTTGGGACTTAGTTGGTCTTAGAGTCTCTATCCGAACTATCCAACTCTGCTTTTTGTAGCATGAAACTAGCCAGTTCATGAACAGATTCTCATGGCTGTGTTCTAATTAAACTTTATTGTACAAAAAGCAGCCAGCTGGCTGGACGTTCTCTGCTCTCTCGTGCTACTTTTTGCAAGAGGCAGATGGACTCAGGTGCTTTTACTTCTAAGTAGCTGTAAGAAGAGTCAGACAGACTGGATCCTAAGTGGCTCACAAACCTATGGTATGCATTTATTTATCTTATAATTTGAGAGATGAGGGAGGAAGGGAGAGACTAGTTCACTCCCCAGATGCTAAGCCAAGGTTGGGAGCCAGAAGCTGACCTAGGGTTTCCCACATGGGAAGCAGGATTCCAGGCACTAGAGCTGTCACCCTCTGCCCACCAGGGCCGGCATTAGCAGCAAGCTGGAGTCAGGAGCAAGATCCAGCACTTGAATTTGGGCATTCTGATGTGCCCTCTGGCTCTTTATAGAAGTTGATGGACCCTCACACCACAGTGCCTCAAGGAAGTCTTGGCCCAGTGTTAGGAGCCACAGAGTTATGGGCCTTATAGACTTGGCCTAGTGTTAGGAGCCACAGAGTTATGGGCCTTAGACTTGGCCTAGTGTTAGGAGCCACAGACTTATGGGCCTTAGACTTGGCCTACCTGACAGCCTGTTGCATTGCAAAAGCCTGCAAGCAGGGCTACAGCAAGCAGGATATTAGGCCAAAACATCCTCTGTAGAGCAAGCAGAATAGAACCTCCACCCTTGTTCCTGTTCAAATAATTAGTTCCTCCCCTGTTTCAATATAGATGATTAGTTCCTTCCCTGCTTCAGTGAAGATAATTACTCCCAGGAAGCCCCTCCCTTTCTCCCCCTCCCCTAGAGAAGAAGGTATATATATGAGGAGTAAAATAAAGAGATGAGGCACTCTTTTCCACCAAGAACGAGTGTCTGTGTGTTTCTTGGGCCAGCAGCCTGGGGCTAGCAGCCCGGCATTCCCAGTCCACCCTCAGGGTTTGAGCCTCGTGTCCTGCAAGTCGGAACAGCCCAGGAGATGGGCAGTCCTGGCTTGCCTGCTCACAGAAAAATAGGCAGGAGCCACATGTCCCTTGGGGCCACTCGGCTGCAGGATCCAGGGCTCCATGAGCGCCCAGTGCAGCTCAGGTGCTGGAAAGGCGGGGAAGTGTGTCCCCCCACTGCCCCACTCCAGTTCTCTCTTCAGTTGCCTATTTCAGACTGGCCCTCAGGAAAGAGGAGCCTTTCGAAAGCCTCCATCAGTGATGTGCCGATCCAAAGAGGTTTTCTCTTCCTGAACTGTTCCCAGCACAGAGACTGTGCTTTCATCCAGGACTTCAGAGTTCTCTGTGAACCTGAATGCTCAGGGTCCCGGCAGAGCCTGGCATGCCCACTCTAGGACTCAGGGGCTCTGACACAGGCATCTGCGTGGGGAGGAGCTGTGTGTTAGGGCCAGAGACCAACTCCTGGAGCTGCGGGGTCTCCTCGTGCTTCTGGATTAGGTCACATCAACAAGCAGAGACAGCAGGTGGCAGGCCCTGGAGAAAAGGAAAAGCAAGCTGTGTCTGGGAAGGGATGGCTTCAGGCTTCTGTTCGTGGAGGCTGCGGGAAGCTTGTGTTCGAGGGTGTGCATGTGTGTGAGAGGCAGTGTGTGTGTACGTGTGTCAGTCCAGAGTGTGGTGTGTATGTGTGTGTGAGTACAGAGCGTGGTGTGTGTGTGTGAGGCAGTGCAGAGCATGGCGTGTGTGTGTGTGTGTGTGTGTATGTGTGTGTTGGCCAAGGCACAGCATGGTGTGTAGTATGTGTGTGTGAGGAAGGACAGAGCATGGCATATGTGTGTAGGGGGAGCAGGTGTCTGGTCCTGCTACCCGCTGCTGCCCTCTTTCTTGCCCCCCAACGGGATGTCCGCAGGTGAACTGTGGCTCGTCAGTCCCTGAGGCTCTCCTACCCCTGGCCGCTGCAGGAACCAGTGGCTCCCCTGGGTGTGGTTACAATCCAAGGAGACAATCCAAGGTTACAATCCAGGAACACTCGGGACGAGGGCCATTCAGCCTCTTAATGTCATCCCTAAGTAACTCTTGTTCTCCCAAAGAATAATCCTTTAAAAAAAAAAGGGATGAGGTCACATTTTGTTTCTTGTGTGGATGTTGACTCCAGATGTAACAAACATGTAGAAAACCAAGTGAACAGTGTAATTTGAGGCTCCACTCTAATCTGGTGACTACTGGAAGTGGTGATTCACTGAGTATTTACTATATGTCTGTCTCGGTCCTCACTGTTGGGGCCAAATCCTTCCTTCCCAAGGTCTGGCGAGGCAGACAGGGATGCTGAGCTGATGGGGGTCAGGGTACCATCCTCGATAGTGTAGTCAGGACCAGAGGAGGCAGGGGATATGACAGAAGGAACAGGAAGTGCCTGCAGCCCAGGGGAAAGCCTTCTCTGGACTGTAGGGATTCTGAGGGAGGCTGGAGTGGTTAGAGATGGAGCAATGGGTAGAAGGATGAGAACACGAATGGGTGGTGACGTCACGGAGTGATGTGGAGACCCAGCGTAGGGTGTTGACACACAACAATGATGAGATGGGCCTGGTGTTTGAAACTCAGCCTTCTGACACCAGGTGGAAAATACACAGCGGGTGCAGCCTGGCCAAGCGGAAGCGACTAAGAGGTGGGCACACTAACAGCCTGAAGCCAAGAATGCTGAGCCCAGGAGGAGGGTGTGGCAAGAGGCTGCAGGCCCCGCGCCTCCACCACCCCACCCAGGTTTCTGATGGTCCCTCTTTGCGTTCTCTGCTCTGGCACCCTCAGCAGGCCTGGGAGCACAGTCTATACACGCAAACATCGCTGGATCAGAGGACCTCTGTGTTGGGGTGAGCCTGCTGGTCAGGCTGCTTCAAGCCCAACCCTGCTTCTGGGGGGCAAGGTTCTGTCTCCACCCCTGAACATGAGCACTTGCAAGCCAGGCAGCTCAACCCAGGAAGAGATGAGATTTTTGGAAATGAGTTTGACCTTCAACAACATAATGAAAACCTGGTCAAGTGCAGCAAGGCATCCTGATGATGAGAGCTCAACTGAGAATGGGAACTAGCCTTTCTTGCTCCTGGATCCTGAGCCCTGCAGGCAGTCCCGGCATCATCTGAGGACCGTTGGGGTATGTGAGCCCCTGAGATGGCTCCTTTAGAGACTTGCATTCACCTGGCCAGGGGTGCTGCCTGGGACTTTGTGTGTTCAGAAAACATGCAAGGCCCTCGTCCCACAAGAACACAGTCAGCCCTGGGAAAATGTCCTGGGAGGGCACCCCAGGCCTCCCTGAAGAAGAGCCATTGGCAATTCCCTCCAGAACCTGAAGCAAACCCCCATTCCTAACTGGAAACGGGAAGTGGCAGAGGGCTAGCAAAGGAGGAAGAAGCAAGTCAGACTTAGGAGAATGAACTGCTAATGAATCTCAGAGGAATGAATGGTGATTTTTCTCCCAGTTACCAGGAAGAAAAAATAAACAGCAAACCTCACCTGGGAGCTGTCAGCTAAACAGACCTCTGTGAGTCAGTCTTCTTTCCTGGAAGCGGTGAACTCTGTCCTCCAGCAGCCACTAATCTACCATTAAGCCCCTGAACCTCCTAATGGTTTTCGGTGAGTTTCAACCGGCTTCATATTAACCTCTTGGTCTTTCCCATCATGCAGTTCCCTCCAGCTGCAGCCAGACCTGCTCCAGAAGCAGCAATCATCAGCCTAGAAGTTTCCTATTCTCAGCCACATTCCCCCTTTCCTTCTCTTGCTCTCTCCCCTCCGCCCAACCCTTCTTCTTCTATTCCATCATTTGCTTCTTCCTTCTCTCCCACCCTTCCTCCTTTCTTTTGCATTTTTCAGCCAAGTTTATCTGAAAGGCAGAGAGATAGAAACAGATAGAGAGATCTTCCATCCACTGGTTCACTCCCCAAATGCCTACAACACCTGGGACTGGACCAGGCAAGAGCCAGGAGCTGGGAGCACCACCCAGGTCTCCCCACCTGCTGCATCCCAGCGTGCGCAGTAGGATGAAGCTGCAGCATCAGAAGTGAAGCCAGGACTTGAACCCAGACACTCCAATAGGGGACAAGCAGCATCTTCTTTTAATTTAAGATTTATTTGTTTTTATTGGAAAGGCAGATTCCAGAGAGAAGGGAGACAGCAAAAAATCTTTCTCCTGATGGTTCATCCCCAAGTGGCTGCAATGGCCAGACCTGAGTTGATCCCTGGAGTCGGGAGCCTCTTCTGGATCTCCCACATGGGTGGAGGGTCCCAAGGCATTAGGCCATCCTCTGCTGTTTTCTCAGGCCACGAGCAGAAGCTGGATGGGAAGTGGAGCATCTGGAACATGAACTAGCGCCCAGATGGGATGCTGGTGCTTGCACACAGAGGATCAGCCAGTTGAGTCATCACACTGGTCCAACAAGCAGCATTTTTACCACTGCACCAAGCACCTTTTCTTTTCTGTCTTTTTAAAAAATAATTCATTATTTTTAAAAATAATGATTATATGATTAATCAGGGTGGGAAGGATCAAGGTTTAGGGAAAATTGGGTGTATTTATTGCTTCCAGATTTGCTATTTCTTCTTCTTGTTACTGCAGTAAGGGAAGAAACAAAGGAGAATATCAATCATTCATGACTTTCTATACATCCCAGTACCCAGGGATGAGGAACCGCCACCTCATATCAACCCAGAGTCTCAATGTGTACATATTCTGAGGGTTCTGTCCAAGTAGTTTGGATAGTTCCGAAATGCTACCGATTTTACCGATTCAAGGATGATGTTGCCCTCCCAATGTCCATTGACTCCATTCACTGAAACTATTTGCTGTCATCGTTTGGGGTTGTTGTCCAGTTCTGTTTTTCTGCTACAGCACCAAATGTGCTGCCTTATTCTCCTTTTACAACAGGGCCTGTGTCCAATGCTCTACCTTTTTCATTAAGTGGGGCATGTTCTTGCTGGTGGGTCCAAGAAACTGGGCCAGGTGTCCCAAGCATCAACGGATCCACCACCCCTGGGGCTCACAAATCCGACACCCACCTATTATGCGGGCCCTGGGACCCAGACCAGGAGACCCAAGCCCCACCAGATTCCCCACCGTAGGGTTCACGAAACCAACATCTACTTAAAAGGTGGGCCCCAGGATCTGGGCCAAGTGACCCATACCCCACCGGTTCCCCTGTCCCCAGTGCTCAGGAACCCATCCCCCACCACACAGGCGGGCCCCATGACCTGAGCCAAGCTACCCTAGCCCTGTCAGATCACCTGTCTGTGGGATTCACAAACTTGGCCCCCAATGGGCCAAGGCTGTCATGACTCACCTCATCTTAGCTTCTGCAGTCTTATTGCGCCGCCTGGTCCAATCTAGCCTGCTCCCTGTTCCAGCTCCTGTTGGTGGGTGCTGCAGCATCCTAGCCCAGCCTGATTGCTGTTCCTAATGTGAACTGGCTGATGTTGCAGCCTGATCTGGCTCTTCCTGCCCCCTATGCTGGCTCTCAGATCTGCCAGTGGGTGTTATGTGCTGGCCCAGACTGGTCTGCCCCCGACCTCATCCACATGTATGCCGGTGGGTACTGTAACCTGGCATGGTCTGGGCTGCTCTTTGCCTTGCTTCTTGTGCTCTCCTTCAGGATCTGCATCCCAATGAAGGAGTTTCCCAAGCTCCTCCATTAAGTCCTCCTGAAGCCAGTTTGGTGCACACCAGTGGGTTGTTGGCCCAGGTTGACTTTGTCTACCTTCTGTCCTGGCAAGCACAGTGGCTCTGTTCAGCCAGCCAAACCCATTCTGGTTCCTGTTGTTGGTTGTTGTAGTCCAGCGCTACATGGTATGCACCCAGACACAGATTTCACATAGTTCCACGGGAGTCAAGACCTAGTCTGGGCTAGTTTTACACCCAAAATGACTCTCAGGTGTACCATTTGGGGCTGGAGTTAAACCCAATCTGTCGCTCCACTGTCCCAGCAAGCACCTTTTCTTAATGTGCTGTGAAGGAGTCACCTGGATGTGACTCAGCTCCTGGGATTGGCTGGTCCGATCCCAAGGAACATTTCAGATGAAGTCCCTGTCCAGCTGCTGAGGGAGCACTTGCTAACTGCCTGTTTTGAATATCCATCATATCCATGAGGTACCTGAACTTCTGTTTCCATATCGGCCAGAGCTAGCACTCTTGTAGCAGGCATACAGCTCGAGTTTGAATCCCAACCTCTTCTCCAGGCAGTAGGAGACAGTTTTGGAGAGAGGGGTCTTGTTCCTTGACCAATCGCTGCTAGCTGAATGTAAGCTTTGGGAGCTGGGGGAGGCTCCCCGCTCCTGGGATGTGCCATATAGGGAACCTCCTCTTCTTTTGCAGCTGGGACAGAAAGATGGAAAGACCCTGAAAAGCCACTGTGGCATCCTCTTCTCCTAGGGCCTGTGTTATAGAAAACAGCTATGGGGAGGGAGAGCAGGTGAGTGGGCCTCTGCCGCTGTCGCCAAGCTGGTGCTGGGTGTGATGTGGAGAAGCAAAAGCTAGCTCCTTCATGGTTGTCAGGCTTGCCGTATGCCTGGTGAAGCAGACGCACTGTGGATCATCTCAAGCCCCAGGAGATTCCTACCTCCGGCCACCCCTCTCCCTCCCACTGCCACACACACCTTTCTGCCTTTCATGTACATACCCTGAAAGAGCACTGTACTGGGGAAGAAGACACGCCCCTCTGTATCTGTCTCTGCTGCCTGGGCAGGTGCACACCCTGGAGCCCACACGCTGGCCCAGGCCAGAATCACAGCACTGCTGTTTTGTGCCTTTTCATGCATGGATGGAGCCTTGTGCTAAGTGTGGGGAGCAGGCTGTGGGCCCTGTGCATGCAGGTCCGGGCCTCCCCCTGAGCACTGCCTCACACTCGGGAGGTTCTTTCATACAGGTTCTGGGGCAGGCCACCCAGTTCATATCCTGAACACCATTCTGCACCCCAGGAACCCTAACTTGTGCCTCTGTCTTACCTCTCTAAGATGTCCCCATTGATTTACTTCCACATCAGGCAACTGGATAGGGGACAGATTCCAGAAAAGTAAGATTGGGACACCAACACCCACTTCTCCCAGCAGCCTGTCTTCACCCCCTGCCCCACTTCACCATGGCAAGAGGGTCCTTCCCAGCTCTGTACCCTCAGGATCTGGAAGGAGGGAGAGAGCCCCTTTGACAATGCAGGCAAAGTCCCAAATTCATACCTTGTGCTTGTGAGCTTGACCTTGTCCTAAACAGCACTCTGTCAAAGGCCCAGCCTGTGACTGGCTGGCTGCCCTGTGCGAGTCTGTATAGCTCACGTTAAGAGGATGCAGTGGGAGGGTGAGGGTGGGCCTGGCACAGAATCCTAGTGACTAAAGTCCTTGCCTTGAATGCGCTGGGATCCCATATGGGCCTGGCAACCCTGCTTCCCATCCAGCTCCCTGCTTGTGACCTGGAAAAGCAGTTGAGGACGGCTCAAAGCATAGGCACCCTGCACCCACGTGGGTTCCCGGCTTCGGATTGGCTCAGCTTTGGCTGTTGCGGCCACTTGGGGAGTGAATCAATGGATGGAAGATCTTCTTTGTTTCTTTTCTCTGTATATATCTTACTTTGCAATAAAAACAAATCTTTTTTTTTTAAAAGACAGAACTCAGCAGGGCTCTGCATGTACACCTCGGGTTGCTAGCTCAGGGGACCACACTTTTCTGACAGGTACCTGTGACTAAACCTAAGCTGAAAACAAAACACTTTTGAATAAGTGAGTCCTGTTGGCCCTTTCTTCCCCCATCACAAGATATTTCAAGTACCAGAAACTTGAAAATTTTCTTCCTTATCGGGTAGTCAAGGTGTAAAACTGTCCAGTCTTCCCCTTGTTCCAGACATGTCCACCCTCAAGGACTAAGAGCAGTAGGTGTACCAGATATAATTGACAAGCTGAGCGACTGAATCCAGCCAGTTGGCTGGGAGTTAGGGAGCAGCATTGGGCTCAGACTGGCTTGGACGTGGGTGGAAGATACAAGAAACTAGCCTGGAAGCGCTCCTGCAAGAAAAAAAAGGGAGGCGGGGGAAGCAGGGAACCAGATGTGTCTTCTATGGAAGTCAAATCCTATTAAGATAAACTTAAGGCTTCCCAGGGGGGGAAAAACAGCATGAGGGAAAAAAAGTGATGGACTTTAATGCTAAAGAATTAGGTGTGACCTCACCAGCAATGGGAGGTTTCACCTGGGGAAGTGATTCACCAGAGAGCAGACACAGTCTAAAATGGAGAAGGTGCCTTGGTGACAGAGGAGACAAGTTAGGGAAAGGTTTACATATTTGGAATGGGTGATCGGTGGGAGTAGGTGGGTATGTGGATGACTTTTCTCTCTCTCTCTCTCTTTCACACACACACACACACACACACGCAGAGCAGCAGGAGGGGCCATGTTAAGTAGCCGGAGGGGCCAAGGCTCCAAGTCAGCCTATGGATCAGTCGCTGCTGTAAAAAGCCACATTCGGGACCCCTGCCGCTGCCCCCACTGCACACAGTACTCCTGTTTTCTCTGGTGCAGGCTGCCTTTTGGGCCGGTACAGTTGTTTCCATAGCAACCAGTTGTTCCGTCATGGAGACACGATTCTGACTCCAGGTAGGAATAAACAGAAACATATGAAACCACGGAGCAACACAGGTATGGTTTTCCAGCAAGTGCCCCTGCTAACAAAGGTGGGAAATTGTCCACCCAAGCAGGTAAGTGGAACAGGGCTGAGCAGGTGCTGGATTTCCCAGCAAGCAGCAGTAGCAGCCTCATAGATTCAATGGAAAAGATGAACACAGGGGCAGCCCCTCTGCTCATGTGCAGGCAGAGGGCATAGCAGGGCTTAGGTGGGGGAGGCAGAAAGGAAAGGCGCCCAGTGTATCAGTGCATTGGAGCAGTGTGGTGCACAGCCAGTGGCTTTTTCTGCAAGTTTCACTGTAGGCGCTTTGAAGAGAGTGTTAGAGTCCAGGCTAAAGCCCCCGGACGTCAGGGTGAGAGCTAGTCAACCCCCCGAAGAACGACAAAGAGTCTCGCTGGTAATGCAAACAGCAAACAAAGCTTATTGTGCCAGCATGCTGTGGCCAGACCTCACTTGGGGCATGCAGGCCAGCCAAGCAGGACGTTTAATTTTTTATGGCCTTCAGGCACAGGGAGCCTGTTCCGTTCCCATATCCACTATCTTTATAGCTCTTCCCATTCTCACACCCTTATCCTCCTCCTGTTCCTGGGACCGGAGAAGAACTGTGCCCTACCCCCACTGCACCTGGGTTCACAAAGTTGTAAGGCAGCAAAGAAAGATTTATTGCTAAAGCAGAATCCTCCCAAAGTCCAGGTGCCTCCTGGCCTAGCAAAGTAGCAGTTTCTTCAGCACAAGGGAATCTCACACTGTCCAACAAAAACATTCTGTTCTAGCATTCTAATATACTATCATAGCATTTACCTATACTCTAACAAGAGCAGGGCCCCATAGGAGTCAGTTCCCATTCCGTCTTTTTCACAGGCATATGCCCACACTCACAGAGGACTTGTCAGTGCTGACTGGGGCTGAGCAACCGAATGCAAACGTCACTGACAAAAATAAGTGAGCAGAAAGTAAGGCCATAAAAAAAAGTATGTTAGGAGCAAAGCATTTTATGATCCTGAAGTTGGACTGAGGTGGTACCTTATCAGGAACTCTAGGGATAGAGTGGTCATTCCTGAGTCTTCTGGCTGAAGTGGCTGCACTGTCCTATGCTTCCAAGGCCCGTCTCATGCGGAGGCTGGCTTGAGGAGACTAAACTGTTATAATGACACATTGATTTGACACGTGGAGTGTTTTCATGGAGCAAAACCAAGACTATCTATTTGTTTGACTCTAACTTCCACCTTGGAATAACACTGACTGTGCAGTGGTACAATCGCAGAGCTAGGCACCAGGGATGAGGGATGGGGAGGGCATGGGTCTTCAGGATCCTCACAGCTGGGTGAAGAGGACAGGCATGCATGTGCTCAGACTCATGGGGGACAGGCTGGCACCCAAGTGTGGACAAAGCTCCCAGGCTTTAGGAAAAGGCACATCTGGTGACAGCCACAGGGCTCTCACCACACCCTGGGCAGGGCTGGAAGGGAAGGCGAGAAGAGGAGAAAGGTAAGCTTTTTGAGGGGTTACTGAGAAGTCCCAAGTGCCTGGGAGCCTGGGGTAGGTTAGAGGGGCAGGTAGAGGGGGAGCAGACCCATCACAGTGGGGGTGATGCCCTGAAGTTATCATTCCCTTAAAAAATCTGGAGCTAAATAGGGCAATAAAGAGCAAGGGGAAGGAAGGAAACAGAACGCCAGGAGGGGAAGAGGACAGGTGTGGGATTTGTGCAGGCGGATTTGCCTCTTGGTCATTGGCGAGACTGAGAGTTTGGGAGTTGCTGAGGCTGAGTACCTACAGTTCAGAAAAGGCTTGACGGCAGACAGGCAAGGCTTCCAGGAAGTCCAGAGGGTCTGGCTGAGCCACTTGAGGACTCTTCCACCCAGAAATCAGCTGGGGCCTTAGGACAGTTTTCAGTGCGTGGTTGCATCACTCTCCTCTGGAAAGATCCTGGGGGCAGATTCTAGAGTGTGGTGCCTAGCAGAGTCCTGGCTAAGGACATAGTTACTCGTCTTGAATTCTTCTGTACTTCTCTGTGTTGTGGAATCACAGGGACTCCTTCGGAGTCTCCAAAAACTGAACAGGTTGTGATTCCGGCTGTGCTTCCCAGAAATCACTTGATGTTGCTCATTATGCTAAGAACCCTTGGGACTCACCAGCAGTGTTGCTCATGCCCTAAAGGCATCTAGAACACAGCTGAGAGGCTATGTATACACATGAGCTAAGTTGTATTCTATTCAGGGCTAAGCCAGTAGGCCGATAAAGCAGGGGGGTGGGGCAGCAGGGGAGGAAGTGCACAAGCACTGTTGAACAGCAAATCTTCATTGGGAAGGCGGAGTTTCTGTGGGGCTGAAAGGGTAGGCAGATGAAGACAAGCTGATTGGAACAAACATGTATTTAGGAGAGAGAGCTTTCAAAAACAGGTATTCAGGAGCTGCTACCGGATAGCCCTTGTCTCAGAGGAGAGCTGGCACCAACAAGAGGACCCTTTCTGGCAGTGGAAAACCTCCTCCATGTCAACCCGGACCCAGGTTTGAATCCTGGATATGCCACTTGCTAACCAGATGAACTTGGACAAAGTCCGTAGGCTAAGTTGTTTGATCTGTAAAACGAGAGGGGGTATAACGCTGATCTCAAAGGGAACATGACACTAATGTGACAACACGCACCTTCTGGAATACTGATTCCTGCTCCATTTCCTGGCGCATTGGGAATGTTGCCTTTGGGAACAAAGCTGATAAAGATTCCAGGAGTCCTCTGAGTGTCCTCACAGAAGTAAACACACAGATTGATCAATGGGGAAAGAACACATTCTCTCACAGGCCGTGGGCTGAGCTGACCGTGCACACTCGTCTCCGGATGTTTGACTTCCTGACTCTTCCCTGAACAATGCCATCTCTGTCCTGGCACCCGTAGCCAGCAATCCCATGAGAGCCAGGTTCTTGTCACATGTCCTTTTCTTGGAGTGAGTCACTGGAGCTTTGGCCTGTAGCTATAACCTTCACCAGGCGAGGGAGGTGAAAGTGGATTGGGAGGAACACAGAGTACAACTCCTGTGCTTAATGTTCCCTTCCATCAGCATTTTGCCCCAGGCCTTAATCTTGCAACTCCAAAACTCAGAGTCACACAATGAATGAGATCAACAGAATGACCTGCTTGTCATTCCTCAAAGGAGTTTTCAACAACTGATCAAATCCCATCAGTTACCATCTGGAAGAATGGTAGAGACTTCTTATCCTCACAGAGGATTGGGAAGGAGGTTTTGTGACCTCCACAAGGAAAGTGCTAAGAAACAGAGATGGGAAAGTCTACACAACTATTATGGAAATGTTGAGAACTGATGGTATGTCTTCCTGTACCTGCTGGGAGATCCAGGGGCAAGCAAATCCAGGTGTAACCTTTGTGACCTTTTGTTTCTCAAATCTAGATATGTTCTGGTGACCTCGGATGCCTTCACACTGGGGGAAGTCCTGTACTGAGCAGAGGAATAGCCAAGTGAGTTAGGACAGTGTGGCTGTGAACAAGGTGGTTCCTGAGGACAGAAGAGACAGTAGTTTATTTAGATACTTTAAAGTTTCATTTGCGATCCCTCTGACCTCTGGGTCTTTATAAAGACTTAAAAAGCCAAGAAACTAAGAACTTAAGAAACTAAGGGAGATGGGGCAGTCCTTCACTGGCAGCCCTCAGCACTCCCAGCCCACCAGCCTCTAGGACACAGCCCACAGGAGGCTCTGCTTTCTGCAGAAATCCCAGACACACACACACACACACACACACACACACACACACCCCTGTTCCCAGGGTGGCAGAAATTGTCACATCACCTACCTTGATCCCACGGGCTCAGCAGGTCATTCCATGGGCTGTTCGGATCCAAGTCGGCTTCCCACCTGGGCCTTGACTGCGGAGTCCAGGTGCGATTGTGCATTGCAATTCTACCTACGCTGACCACCTCAGCCCCTCTTCAACTCAGGCTGTAACAGGGAACCCAGGAGTAGTTGGCAGAAAAAGGAAGTTCAATAATAGTACTGAAGAAGGCAGATGAATCCTGGTGCTATGAAGCTTCCTGGAGGAAGAAGCAGCTGTAGTGAGCCTTCTAAGACAGGTGGGATTCAGCCAGGAGGAGACAAAGAAGGACAAGCAGAGGGAGGAGCAGGAGCAAAGGCTGGCATGAAGGCCCAGGTGGGGACTGGCCAGTGGCCCTTTGCTGCTGGAGCTCCGAGTATCTAAAGGAGTAGACCTCTTGCTCTAGGGCCAGTTCTTGGCCCTAGAGCATCTTCAGAATTCTGAGGAATGTATTATTTCTTTTTAAAAAAGAATTATTTATTTTTATTGGAAAGGCAGATTCACAGAGAAGTAGAGACAAAGAGAAAGATCTTCCGTCTGCTGGTTCACTCCCCAAGCGGCCTCAACAACCACAGCTGAGTCAATCTGAAGCCCAGAGCCTGGAGCTTCTTCTGGGTCTTCCACGTCGGTGCAGGGTCCCAAAACTTTGGGCCGTCCTCTACTGCTTTCCCAGGCTACAGGCATGGAGCTGGATGGGAAGTGGAGCAGCTGGGACATGAACTGGCACCCACAAGGGCTGCCAGCACTTGCAAGTAGAAAATTAGCCAATTGACTCTTGCACCTACTGGTCTACATGAGTCAAGGACGTTAAGCCACAGTGTCTAAGGCAGAGGCCAGGACAAGTGAGGGACTGAGCCAAGCTGAGTCAGAGCAACCACTGGCTTGTGCTCGATCTGCGGCTGGGAACAGGCCTGGTTGGGGAGCTAAGGGGACACCCTAACTGGGTTGAGGTTCCCACCAAGGGGCGTGTGTGCTGGAATGGGGGCTGCGTTCTAACCAGCAAACAGTTGTAGTCTCCCTTGGCACTAGTGTGGACTGGGACTGGATGCACCAGGCCAGGCCAGACCCCAACACCATCTGGTGCCCTGGAGGACCAGGGTAGAGGTGAGATGGACTAGGCTAGGCCTCAATCCCTACTGAGCCGTATGTGAGCCGTACGTGGGTATGGAAGAGCCATGGCCGGGCTGAAACATCCAACAGCAAGAACCAGAATGGGTTGAAAGTCAGCCAAGAAAAGCCACTGTTCTTGCTAGGACAGGAGGTGAACTGAGTAGGGCTCGCTCATGGACCCCCTGGGATGCGCAAAATCTGGCACTGGGAGGGGTTCTGATGGAGGAGCCTGGGCAACTCCTCTGGCAGGACACAATCCCTGCAGGTAAGCGCAAGAAGCATGATAGGAAACAGCCCAGAATAGGCCATGGAAAGTTTCTCACTGGCATACATTTGGCATGGGTCGGGGGCAGACCAGGCTGAATCAGTTCATGTCATCCACTGGCGAATCCGAACACCAGAACAGAGTGTGGGTCGAGCCAGGTTTGGTCGCACCAAAAACCGGTGCACAATATGGAATGCCAGGGTGAGGTTGCCTGTACTGGATTTGACTGCAGCACCCAACCAGCATGCATGAGAACCAGGAAGTGAGGGGCAGGGCTGGCAGGAGGATTAAGGGGTTAGTCCCCTGACCGGACAGCTACTCCCACTGGAGAGTGTGAGCTGGGATGGGGACAGAGCACACTAAGCAGGGCTGCAACACCTGTGCACCTTATGTGGACTAGATCAGGGAAATGCCAGGCTGGGCGGATTATTCCTACTGGTGCAAGCATAAATTAGAGTGGGTGAGGGTTGTTTGGGCTTAGCCGCAGCATCAGCTGGTAGAAGCTGGCACTGGGGACTAATTCTGTCAAGTCAAACCACAGAACCACCTGAAGAGTGCCTAAACTGGGATTGAGAGAGACCTGGGAGGGAAATAGTGGGCTCCTCCCTCTTGGGTTACTACTCCCACGGGAGGGCATGAAAACTAGGACGGGGGCTGGGGTGGCTAGACAGAGAGGCACTCAACAACATCCGTGAGGGCTGGATGGTTGAGTTGGTTAGATGGAACTAAGCTTTAATACCCATTGACATGTACGAGAACCAAATGGGATGTGGGACAGACTAGACTAATCTGCTACACATACTGGCAAACCAGGGTAGGGGGCGGGCCTGGTGGGGGTTATTGTGGGTCGCCCCGACTAGGCTGCAGCTCCCACTGGTTTATGTGAGGGCCGAGTATGTGCTGGGCAGAAGCAGGCTGGACTGCAACACCCATTGGTTCCAGTGGAAGTCGGGACTGAAAACAGAACCAACCCAGCAATTGCAACCACCAGCTGATCGTGGAGATGGACTGTGCCGGGTCCTGTGCTTGCTAGAACATACAAGAATCTGGTCTGGGAATACCTCAAAGTTTCTTTGGGGATCTCCCCAATAGAAATGCCGGACTCAGAACCCTAACCAAGAAAAGACAGAAGACAGAACAAGTCAATCAACCACCTCCTCTATGATGGACTATGTCAATCCGTGGATTCTTCAATGACCTCATCATGCTCAGAGTGGCGAGACTGGCAGCGATTCATAACTGGTGAACTATCAAAACCACCTGAGCAAATATCTCAGAGCATGCCTCACATCCGGGACCTGGGGTGGGTGGGAAACTGGGTGGGGCTTCTACCTCAATATCCCCCTTTAGCTCAGACACATGATGGAAACAATATGGAAATAATAGTCTTACCCACTTCCCTATAGCCCCTGAACCTTTTTAACCGTAATTAACTATGTAAAGATTGTCAAAAATATAATTAAAAAAAAAAAAAAGAAAATTAGCCAATCGAGCCATTACACCAGCCCCTAACACTAGGGAATTTTAGACATGGGGCAGAAACTAAGAAATAATGGACATTCTTGAGTGGTGATAGACCACGTGGGACCTGGTCTGTAGTAAGAATTATGAGTGGGGGGTTGGGGAGCAGACGGAAGGGGGGTAACAGTGCAGGTAGAAGGCACTAGGGCATGTTGAGAGCAATCCACCACTCTGGGTGTGGAGGTCTGAGGACTGCTGGTGCGATGAGCACGGGAAAGGAAGGAAACTTGAGAAAGGTGCTACAGGGGCCACACCTGATATCACCCGAGCAGGAGAGGGCACTGCCGAGAGAATCCACCACTCTTCCTGCCTGGGCTCAGGTGGGCTTACCCTGGGGGGATTTACCCAGTGGAAATAATCCAGTTCTCTGAGCTCAGGAAGGGAGCAGCCTGGGGTAAACTGACTTATGGAGTTAGGGACAGGGGGTTATCCCCAGGCATCTACTTTCCTTTATTAAAAATAGAACCCATAATTTTAAGCTGGACATATGCTGTTTGCCGCCATTTGGGTTAAAGACACCGTTCACCTCTCACACATTTAGATGTGGCCACGTGACTATGTGCGGTCAGCAACTTGCAATCAGACGTGTTAGTATTCGGGAATACATAGTTTTCCTGTTGGCAGACCTGATGACTGGAGCTTGAGCAGTCACCTTGAACCATGAGGTGAAAAGTACATGTTGAGAATGAAACCGTAAGGTAGTGATCCATGATGGTTGTGGAGTTGCCAGGTCTGTCTCAGACTGGATTTCATTGAGACAGGGGATACCAGTCCATACTCTCTTCTATTACCAAATCTGACCTAGTGGAATCTTAGTTTATCTATCACAAATCTCAAAAGCACGTGATGTAACTCTTCTGTAAATGGCCGAATTAGTCATTCAAAGATCAAGGGGTGGGCATAGAAACAACAGTCCCAGGGAATTGACTTACTGGGTTCTCAAGCATTGTTGCCAGGTCTCTCAGCTGCACAGCCACACCTTCCTCTCTAATGGTGGATGAGCGTGTGGCCTCTAAACCCAGAGTCTAGGTCCACTGGAAAATCACTACCCTCCAATGCTCCTTTTTCTAGAGTCAGCGCAATCTCTCCTGTTAACTTAATCCTTTTTTCAAGGCAGGTGCCCTCACATTGAATATGATACATGCCTTGGAGTTAGATGAGTTGAGTCCTTCCTTTTCCGAACTGAGGAGTAGGATCTCTTACCTCACCCACTTGCTTCTGTTCTTCACAGCTGGGATCTGTGTTGCCTCTGCATTCAGCATGCTGTCTTACATGTGTTCCTACACCCCAGGGGAGACAGAATGGGTTTGTGGTATTGAACTGACAAACACGCTGGGGGCAGGAGACAATGCAGGGGAGGTGATGGGTGGAGAAAGCTCTGGTTTGTACCCTTTGCCAATTTCATGGTGTGAACACTGCTCTGATGACCAATTTCAGGCTTTCAATGCAGATTGTAAAATGCCTGAATACCTAATGGCCAATTCCTGTACTACCAGCTGGGGCTCTCCAGATTCTGTTATAGAATTCTATTACAAAGTGCCTACCCAGGCTGGCTAGGAATTCTAGGAATCTGGGTGTGAGAGTTCTGCCACTGATGTCCTTCAAGGTAAATACGTTAGTCTAGAGAGTCTCCTGTGTCTTTTTCAAGCGGCCTGGCCTGGGAAATCCACAGAGATGGTGCTCTGGCCTGAGGAGCAGCTGTGGCTTCTGGACACTCAGTCCACCCTTCTGGGCACTCCAGCCCGCGTCCAGGAAATTGGCCTGTGGACGGCAGGTGGCAGCACTCTCACATTCAACACTTAGAGCCCTCAGCCAAAGGAGGGCCCTTTGTTTTGTGCCAGAGGCTGTGTCACGGAGAAAGGCCCCGAGCGACAAGCTAATCAGCCTGTCCTTAGCTGACCTTCATCTATTGGAGCCGGGTGGCCTGGCTGCTGTGGGCGGTGGCAGCATGGCAACCAGAAGATACTGAGCCTGTGGCAGAGATGCTGCAGTCCCAGCCCACCCTGCTGTCCATTCTGGGGGCTCGGTTTGCCCTGGCCAGCATTGGGCAGGCACCTGCCACAGCCTGCAACCCTGCTGCACAGTTTCTTGCCTTCTCTGTCACCTCCACGGTATGTTGTTGTTGTTCAGGGTGATCACAGGTCCTGGTTTGCCCAGGCCAGTCCTAGCTGCTGAATGAAAACCCCCTGTCCCCAGCATGCTGGCAGGCTGGAAACCTTACCTCCTAGTCCAAGCCTCTGCCTGAAGTCTGCCTGCCTGACACACAGGAAGCAGTTTGGATGTTGGTCCTGTAGGTGGGGGAAGTCAGATGGGACTCCAGAGGCTGCCCAACCCCACAAATGGGGCTTGAATTCATTCCATGTTTCCAGATCGCTGTGTCAAAAGGCAGAGCAGGAAGTGTCAGAGGAGCCGCTCTCTCTTCCTCCCTCACCTTGTATCTTGGCCCTTCCCACTGCCCATCTACCCCTCCCTTCTCCCACACACTCCACCTGCCTTAGCACATCTTGTCCTCAGATGGCCCGGGGCCCTCCCAGGGTCCAATGGAAGAGAACGAGAACGTCATGTTCCCCCGGGGAGGGCGAGGCCTCTCCCAGAAGGAAGGCGCCAGGGCAGGTCAGAGAAGGGGTGGAAGCCACCAGGAGGCTGTGCAGACACTGAGAAGTGGAGGAGGAAGATCCAAGCTGCCCAAAGGTGGCCAAGTGTCCCCGGTCCTCATCCCCTCTCCCCCTCTCCCTGCCAGCTTCTGCCCACAGCAGGGAAGGGCCCAGGCCCAGGCCTGCTGTCACATGGTTTATTTGCTACTGTTTGGTCTCTCTTGCAGATGGCTGCTTACTTCTCCCAAGGCCGGGCTCAGTGTCAGCTGTGGTGAGCACCACCCTGCATTGTAGCTTGAATGAGGGTAGAAAGCTTTGCTTAAACAATCCCAGGCACGGTAAAAACAATGCAAGTGCTCTCCCTCTGCTCTGCCCTGCCTTGGCCCCAGGTCTGCTCAGACTGCCCTTTAGATGCCTCCCCTTAGCTTGTGCTGCTTTGCCCAATACTTACTGTGGGCATCATCCTGACTGTCTGCCAATTCCAAGCAGTGCCAGGAGCTCTTCTGCCCTCAGGGTCTTTAGTTTTGGCTCAGGTCAGTCCCTGTGTTTGGGCGAGATCTGGTTTAAGTACAATGGTTTGAAATGCCAGTGGGAGAGGGGAGGAAATGGCAGCTTTAGCTTGAAGGACAAGAAGCGGTCATGTTTTCCCAGAGATGGGAGGCAGGTATAGACTTAGGAACATGTTCCCTGTGACCTGCACCAGCTAGATTGGCGCCCATGGGAAGGAGGTCAAGGGTGTTTAGCAATATCATAGGCTTTTTGTTTCACATTTCCTGTGTGATGGATCGCTCCTCACGCCAAACTATCATAGGCAGTGGGTTCATATTTTCATTCCATTGGTGACAAATTAACGCAGACATAGCCCTAGTCTTGATCAAAATTGACCACCTAAGTGGCATCCTGCTGACACTGGATATGCTGGAGCCCGGGTTAACCCCTGGATCACCACAGATGCTCTTAGGACTTGGAGATCTTTACCAAGAGACACAATCATCTTCATCTTAAAAAACAAAGTCCGGGGCCCTGAGCTGTGGCCTAGCGGCTAAAGTCCTCGCCTTGAGTGTGCCAGGCTCCCATATGGGCACTGGTTCTAATCCCGGCAGCTCCACTTTCCATCCAGCTCCCTGCTTGTGACCTGGGAAAGCAGTCGAGGACGGCCCAAAGCTTTGGGACCCTGCACCCGTGTGGGAGACCCGGAGGAGTTTCCTGGCTCCCGGCTTCGGATCGGCATAGCACCGGCTGTTGCGGTCACTTAGGGAGTGAATCATCGGACAGGGGATCTTCTTTATCTCCTCCTCTCTGCATATCTGACTTTGTAATAAAAATAAATAAATCTTTAAAAAAAAAAACAAAGTCCAAGAGTTTGGGCTGCTTGTGGCCACCTGGTATCAGTAAATGAATGTTGAGCTTCTTGAAGAAATGCATGGGGTTTGTCAAGGAAATGAAATCCTAAATAGAATATACAGCAACTCTAGTTATCAAGACAAGGATTAAAATCACCAAAGAGGTGATGAGAGCTTTACTGGGTGCAAGAGGACCTCTACTGCCTTAAGAAAAGAAAAGATCTATTTTTATTGGAAAGGCTTATCTACAAAGAGAAGGAGAAACAGAGAGGAAGATCTTCTATCTGCTAGTTCACTTCCCTTTAAGGAGTGACTCGAACAGTGACCCTGAGACTGACTGCACCATTCTAGGACTCAGAGCCATCTTGAATGCCTTTGAATACCTGCTGATTCAGCACTACCTCACTGCCCTAGGTCTCAGCCGCCTTAAGGCCCACTTGCCTAGTGACCTTCAGTTCAAACTGTGCGCTCCACCAGTCCCCTGAGGCGTTTATCCCCGGTGTCCACCTGCAGCCGCATCTGCCAATCCCTGAGCCTGCACTTCCCATACCCACCTTGAGGCTATAAACGTGCCTCTTTGCTTTGTTCTCTCTCTCTCTTTTCCTCCTGCTCCCTGTCTCTTTCTGCTCTTCTCATCCTGTGCTTTGCTCTTTGCCTCTCTCTTCTCTTCGCTCTTTCTCTAATCTGCTCTTCTCTCTTGTCTCTCTGTTTGTCTCCCTCTGCCCCATGGCAACATCCTCTGTTGAAATAAAGATCTCCTTGAGTGGCATGTTGCATCTGGCATTTGGATTTGTGGAAAAACACCCCAAATGGCCTCAATGGCCAGAGCTGAGACAATCTGAAATGAGGGACCCAAGGCTTTGGGCCATCTTCCACTGCTTTCCCAGGCCACAAGCAGGGAGCTGGAAGGGAAGCGGAGCAGCTGGGACATGAACTGACACCCATATGGGATCCCAGGAGGATTAGCCAATTGTGCTACTGGGCTAGACCCTCTATTGCCTTCCTTTTTTCTATCTATCTATCTTAGATATCTTAGATTATGTTTACATAGTTGATCCAGGATTAGAGAAAAGTGAGTGTGATCATTGTTCCCAGACTTTATTTCTTCTTCCCATTTCTGGGGGTAAAGTAAAGATAAGAAGGGAAGCCATGTCCAGCCTCCCACCCTCCAGTATCTGGGCATGGGGAAAGGCCACCTGATACCAACCCAGGGTCTTAATGTGGCACACGCTCCAAGGGTTCTGCCCAGGTGGATGCAATAGTTTTGAAATGCTGTTGTTCTTACCAATCTATGGATGAGGAAACCCTCCCAATATCCGTTGGCTGATGTAGTCAATCTTTGAGTTTCCATTTGCCCAGATATCTGCTGTCATTTGGTAGGGGGTAATTGTCCATATATTCTGGTCTCCATTCTCTGCTGTGGTACCAGATGTCCTCTGTAGGCCTCAGTGGGCTGCCATATCCTCCATGTGCACCATGGCCTGCTGTCCAGCACTTCATGCTTTATACTCAGGAGGACCAGTTCTCCTAGGTGCACTCATGGACCTGAGCCAGGCAACCTGGGCCCTGCCAGACCCTCAACCCTAGGGTTCACAGACCTGGCAGCTCCCGTGCAGGTAGGCCCAAGGACCCAGACCATGCAACCTGGGCCCTATTGGACCCCCTTGCCGGGGACCTGCTCTGGCTGACTGAGAGCTTGCAAAGGATGCGTGGATCGGCGAGATGATAAGAAGAAGAGATAAGACACGGACCACTATGGCTTGATGCTCATATGGACAACTCAGAAAAGCTGCCTTCTTTATTTATACACAAATCATCACAAGCTTTTGCACAATATCCAATTGTTTCATTTTTCCATCATGATTAAGAGAATACAAAAAACAAGCCTAAGGAGAACATTTTCAACAATCATTACTCACTGAAACCTACAGTCACCTGGCTAAAGCCAGGAACTCCACAGATGGCAGTGCATGTGGTTACATAGTGACAAATGATTTACTTATACTTGAAATCAATTTTTACTAAACACAAGCAAACTAATATTGCTTAGAATATTAAGAGTACAGAATTAAAAGATCATAAAAGGATCTTATAAAAGCATATAACATAGATTCTTTGCTAAATCTTATAATCAAGTCATGCATTAATTACCGTCACCTTCACCTAGTGCTGATTTTTTTGTTCTTTTGTTAAAGGGCAGTGAAAGGGATCGAGGCAGCACAGCCAGTCTACAGAGGGCCTTTACAAGAAACTTCCTTTTATCTATATAAACTGTTTTCTTTCCCTAAATATAAGTGCCAATATAAGATAGAGATTTTAAGCCACTTTGACGGGGTTCACATTTGTTTCCCTTTAAAAGATGCCGCATATACTTTTGCTTTCTATGGTGAGAAACTAGAATATGTCATGTCATGTGTTGTAACAGTTCGAGGCGCATGGTAAACAAACTCTTTGTACCTCCATTATTGCCATCAGTTGCAAGATATTATCAAGCCATTTCTTAAGGAAAACATTACTTATACTAAGGCAAATTCCAGGACAAAAGTGGGTACATAACAGGATGTTTGGAGACATTGTGGGCTCAATTGTACTATTGTATACTTTTAGCTGTATGTCATAGCCTTACGTTGCTAAAGATGTTTTTATCATATCATGATTGATCAATCTGAGGTGTCATACCCGTTACAGGAATCACTTCACATTAGCAGAAAAACAACAACACCCTCAGGAGAATTCTATGAAACATCAGAGAGGTAATTGAGTGTCCATACAACGGGGTGAGGCAGCAATGAGGTGACCAGAGACATTCTGCCGGGCCTTGCCTCGCTGCTAGAAACTCCTCGTAGCCTTGCTAATCAAGGAGCAGTGCTCATCACACACCCATGCCATCCGACCCAACTGCATGGCTCCCCACACCCCCCCAATCCTGGGGCTCATGGACCTGACCACACACCATTCAGGTAAGCCCAAGAATCTCTTTCAAAGAAGCCATTGCATGTGATGCTGCATGGGAGCGGCATGGATGCCTGTCAGGTCACACACTTCTGCAGGGAAATGGTAGTACCTGCTTCTCACCCGCTGTTTACAGTAAAATTTAGTGACTCCCTTAGAAAATTTTGCACCTCACCTATCTGCAGGCTACTGATTTCAGGGGCCTTGATGGCGTGCGGACACCCAATCCTGAGGTTGGAAGAGCAGTGGTTCTTTCCCTAAATTCTGTATGGGAACCTATGGCTGTTTGCTTTCTATTTTAGCTCCAGCTGCATTTCTCAGAAGGGGGAGTACTGAGCTGCTGGGGAATGTCCTGGAGTTTTAAGTCTCAAGGGATGCTGAGCCATGGCTACTCTTTGCCTCCATCAGATCATCTAGAGCAATTCGCTTTTCAATTTGCTCATGGCCAAGAGCCTGAGGTTGAGAAGCTAAGATATGGATTTAGGAAGCCAGAGATGGCTCCAAAGACTCATATCCTATTGTGGGGCGGGGGTGGGGCAAGTTTACAACTGCTGCTTCATTTTGAAGAGCCTGAGAAGTGTCCCTAAATCCCCAAACTGCTCCTTGCATCCCCCGCCCCCAGCATGCCCTGGTCATGCACCTGCACAGCACCAGCTTTTCAGTTAAGAAGCCACACCCTGCCCGGAACAGAGTTCCCTCTGGGAGTCTGGGAAGGAGACTGGGGTATGACAGGAGAAGGGAAAGGAAGTCAGAACAGGAAATGGAGGAAGAAAAGGATCACTGCATTGTTCTCCTTACTCAGGCTCCCCCACCTGCTGTCAGAGCTAAGTTTTTTGGTGTGTGTGTGTGTGTGTGTGTGTGTGTGTGTGTGTGTAAGTGAACTCTTTCTTAACAGATCTGGTCGTTCATTGTGGCCATCTTTGACAAGGGCACTCTTCTTTCAAACACCACTACCTGCGGCCACATTTGCTGAGTGCCAGTACCAGGGAGCAAGGAGTTGGGATTGATACTCTTTTGAGATCTATAGGCAAGCAAACAGCTCAATCTCTGCACAAGGGACACTTGAGGGACACGGGAGGGGTTAAGGGGTGGGGAGCAAAGTCTCCCTTCTGAGAATTTTTAAACAATGCCTCTTGGAGTTTGACTTCCTGCGTCCCTGGGGGAGGGTGGGACAAGGGACTCTGGTGACTGGAGAACACAGGCTGAGGCTCAGACAAGGGCCCTTGGAGAGGGGTAGGGGAAGAAGGAAATAAAGGCTTGGATGTGCCAGTGGGCCCCTGGGACAACTGCTCCTGTAGTGGCAAGACACAAATCTATGACCTTAAAGTGGACAGAAAATGAAACATGGATATTAGATGTAAAAATGTAATGAGAGATTTCCACCTGCATCATGGGCAGTAGTGGAGACTGACAATTGCCTGAGCTGTTCTCTAGGCAATTGCTCCAGGTGACAAGAGCAGACCTCAGCAGGTGACACCCTGTGTGACTTCATTCCATAACACTCTTAAAATGAAATGATTCAGGAGATCAAGAATGGATGCAATGTTGTGAGGAGCTAAGGACTGGGGACAGAAAGTGGGTATGGTCATCATGGTAAGGTGCTGCTGGGGTCTGTTGTGGTGAGCGAATGATGGATCTTTAATGTGGTGGTGGCTACACTGCGCTACACAGGTGAGAACATTTCATAGGTGTCAGATGTGCCCACATACGCATAAACCCTCACAAATAGGCACTCGCACGTGGGAGTACTTGTAAAATGAGCAAAGTTTGAATTAGCTCTGAACTGCAGCAAGTGAAAGACCTTGTGGTGTACTATAGTTAAGCATGGTGTTACGATTAGGGAGGCTGTAAGAAGGCCGAGCAAGACTTCCTGGTGTGTCTGTTGACTTATAAATGAACATAAAATCAAAGTCACTATGTTAACCATTTTTACATGTACATTTGGGTGGCTCTAAGAATTTCCGCCTTGCACAACAAACACCATCTATTATGAATATTTCCAAGTAAAAACTTCCTACCTCGTTCTCTGCCATCCAGGCCCTGGTAGCATCATTCCCTTTCCCATCTCTTTGGGTTTGATTACTCTAGAAGCCTCATGAAAGTGGAATCATTCAGTTTTTGCCTTTTTGGTGATTGGCTTATTTTACTTAACACAATGTCTTTGAGACTAACCCATGTTTTAGTAGTATATCAGACATTCCATCCTTTTAAAGCTTGTACAATATTCCATTGGAAGTAAATGAATCTTCAAACGTTCATGACAGATGTTTTTGATGGAAAAACTACACATGGATTTCAATTTTCTTTACATAAAAGCAAACATATATGCATATATAAGTATATATACACACACACATATATATATGTATTTGAAAGTCTCATACACACACACACACACACACACAAACACAGAGAGAGAGAAAGAGAGAGAGAGAGGCCAACATTGTGGCATAGCAGGTAAAGCTGCCACATGCACACTGGTATTCCATTTGGGTGTCAGTCGGAGTCCCACCAGCTCCACTTCCTACCCAGTTTCCTGCTAATGCTCTGGGAAAGCAGCAAGGTGGCCCAAGTACTTAGATCCCTGAACCCATGTGGGAAACCCAGGAGTTCCAAATTCCTGGCTTCAGGCTAGCCCAGTTCCATCTGATGCAGCCATCTGAAGAGTGAACCAGTGAATGGAAGGTCCTTTCTCTATCCCCCGCTTCCATAATAACTCCGTAATGATACCTTTCAAACAAATAAATCTTAACGAAAAAATCTAAAATAAGTAAAAATATACACAGAGAGAGCTTGAGAATGAGAGAGACCTTCTGTTTGGTGATTCACTCCCTAGAAATCTGCAACAGTGAGAACTGGGCCAGGCTGAAGCCAGGAGCCCAGAACTCTGTCTGGGTCTCCTGTATGGACAGCAGAAATGCAAGTGCTTAGGCCTCTGTTGCTTCCCAGACAGGTTAACAGGAAGCTGGATCAGCTGCACAGGGATCAGGACAATCCTGGGCACCCTGACATGGGATGTGGGTATCCCCATAGGCAGCCTAACCAGCTGCACCACAGTGCCCTCTAAATGTACCTTCTAATTCCATTCTCCATCGCCCTTTGCAAGTGCCTTCACATCATATTCCACGTTGTCCATATCCATTCAGCTGTTAATGGACATCTGTGCTGCTTCTACCTATGAGATCCTGACATATTTTTGTTGCAATCATCAGTGAATTTGTGATTATTTCCAAATAAAATGCTAAAAAAAAAAAGAAGCAGAAATAAAATGTGAGATGACTGATTCTGCTGACCAGGTAAGCCCATGCTCATTATCAAGCTTGTACAAACCCGCATCACAGGAACGACTTAACTTTCGCAGCACCTGTTTTTATAGAACCCTGTTTTTCCTTTCTGTTGTTAAGAAGGCAGTATGTAGGATAGTCCACAGGACAGCACCCGAGGGTCAGTTACAGGCTTAGACCAAGAAACAGGAAAGGACATGCAGGACTTGATTGAAGGTAACAGATGCTTTCCACAATGACCATGACCTTCACAATCAGCCAGTTCTTGACTACTCAGAGTGTGGACTGCTTCCAATGCAAGCTGACAAAAACCATCAGCAAGAGAAGGGAGCGCTTGGTGTTAGAGAACTCCTCAGTTCTGCAAGGGACTGTCCCTTGACAATTGGGCCTCAAACCCTTTGATCCCCTTGTGGATGATAGTCTTACATCTTGCTAGTGTGTTCATGTACAGTAAGGAATCGAGGTAGGGGCACCTGAGCTGCCTGAACATGGGCAAGGGGACCCCCTCCTACAAGCTTCCCTGGGGTGGCCTGTCGATGGAGGGGAGAGTGTTGGGTATTTATAGGACAAGGCAGAGGCTCAGCAGGAGGGATGCGTGCTGTGGTTGACGCCATTGTCACTTTCCCAAACTTGTTTCCAGATGGCATCACATTACAAGAAGGGGTGTTGACATTCTCAGCCACCAATGCAACCATCAACTGGACAGGGTTTGTTTTGTTTTTATGTGGTTGTCTAGGGGCTTGGTAGACTCCTTAATATTGGATGCAAAATTCCTGCTTCAACATACTTTTCTGGAGGAAAACCTTTCTTTAAATTCTCAAGGTCTGTGACCCCCTCACCTGCCCCACCCCCAATATACAGAATCCCATGCTAATAATTGCTCAGTTGCCAGCCCGACCCCCCTCCCCTTCCACCATGTGCTCATGGGCAGGAGGAGACCCTGCACAGCCATTAGGGTCCACTGAACCCCAGCCCACAGAAGGAAGTGTAGCTACCCCCCACTCTCTAGGCCTCCCTGGTTCTTCCCCCGTTTTCTTCTTTAGTTTGCTACCTCTCTTCCCCTTCCCTCCTTCACCTCTCCCACATCACTTTCCTGATTGCCTCTCCTACGACATTGACTTGACATATTAATCATTATAACAGCAGTTACAAATTCCACTGTGCTTCATTAATTCAGAGGAAAATAGTGTGTCAGCTGGTGGGTACTATAAGCGAACTCGCACGTTCTCCCCATCGTCCAGAATAGTGGAAAGTTCTCACTTTCCATGAGTAACAAAACAGGAGACCATTAGGGAAGGCCGTGGTGGGTTGTAGGTGTTAATAGGGACAGGTGGATGCAGGGAGGCTAGGAATGTGAGTGGGTTCCAACCCCTGCAAGCATTAGTCACCCATCATGGACCCTGATGCAATTTGGGCTTTTCAAGGACTCTATTTGTGAAGGGCGACTTGTAAAATCCCTGCAGGTTTGCCAAAACCAGAACAATGTGATTTTAATAAGGTTAAAGTTCGGCATTTTTACAGCTTTTATTGTGATAAGGTTTTAGTCATGTGAAGGGAAAGGAACTAGAAAGTCTGCCTGAACTTAGCTGGGCAGACTTCATGGGGTGATCAAGCACAGTCTCTTGCCTGGATATGGGGGCTGGCCCTTGCATGAATGGTCCAGTTTTCCAGGTACAGTCTGCTCTGCATGTGGCTAAGGCTTTTTCACCGATCTCAGGCCTCTGCAACTCTTTTTCACACAGGAAGAATTCTTGGGGCAAGCTCACTTAGAGAGAAGCAGAAGATCCAGACTCCCTGGTCAAAGGAACCCCCTTGAACTTGGTCTGCCCTCAACACCATCAGCCACAACAAGAGCAGGGAAAGTTACTTCATTCCAGAATGCTGTTGAAATTCAGTGCTTTTGCTGATACCCTCTGGCCCAGAATATTCTATTACTTTGCTGGACTTGTTCCTTCTCCAGGAGGGTTTTCCTATCCATAGGAAGAATTTATCCATTCCTTCCTCCTGTACTATTTAAGCCAGAGTGGTACCTACCCTACCACAGTAAGTTCCTTGAGAAAAATGCTTCAGCATCATTAGAAGGTCAGCCCATTGCCATGGGGATGCCTGTGCCTTGATTTCCTTTGACTAATCAGGATGTAGGACAGTGCATGCCACATTGTGCCCATAAATGTTGGATTAAAAAAAATAAATAACTGGAGATTCATTCCTTTCACTGGGTAGGCAGCTTCAGAGCCATGTCCTCTATGCATGGAATATCTTTGTTCCCAAAGAATACAAACACCTGGGCCCTGCTAAATGGTTAAATCCTTGGAATCCTGCACTAGTGTGGGAGACTCAGAAGAATCTCCTGGGCTCCTGGCTTCAGATCAGCTCAGCTTCAGCCATTATGACCACTTAGGGAGTGAATCAGCAGATGGACTATCTTTCTGTCTCTCTTTCTCTCTGCAAATTTGATCTGCATTTCAAATAAAAATAACAAAATAAATAAATAAAAATACAAAATTTCTAAGTAAGTTACTATGCCGTTGAAGGTAGAATTTCTATCATATCCATAGCTCCTACCATCTTATGTACATTAGTGTAAGTTTCAGATGCCCCAGACTGTCTCATCTGTGTCCTTTCATCATAATGTTGTCTCTGCCCTAGGTGGACCAATTCTATCAACAATGCTGATTAAATACCTACCTGTGTCCAAGCCAGATCCTATAGAACTGCAGACACGAAACGTCTGTCCACTAGCAGCTGAGTCCAGTTGCCAAGGACTTGTGGCCAAGCTTGAGAATAGACGGTGTCCATTCTTACCTTCCTGCTGTATGCTGCCATGTGGGAATTCCGGGAAGAAGGCACTGTGTGTTTGAGAAACTTGTGGTTTATCCAAGAAGTTGAGCCATGTCTTCATGGACAACTGAAAGCCATGTACCTACCAGGTATTCAGACCTCCTTTGGCTGCAGTCCCCACATCGTGGGGGTGTGGGTCTCTCACTGGGTACAGTTTTGTCCAGGGATGGAGAGCAGGAGTTTGTCTCATGGGCTGGACACTGATGTAAAACACCAGAGCCTCCATGGAGTGCACCTGCCTCTGCAATGAGGCCTTCAATGTTCGCTGTCAGGGATTCTTGAAGGAGTGCTGCTCAGGCCTGTACCCAACCTTCTGGTTCTGCCACGGTTGGCCTGGCTTCTGTCTTGCCCTTGGCTCACAATCAGACTAGAATCCACTAGACTCCAGAGGAAGCAGGAAGAGAGGAGGTTGGTATTTCACAGGTTAGCAGTAGCAGGAAAACTTCATCCCACCTCACAAGCTGCGTCTGTCATCATATCTGCAGAGAGTGCACTCTACTCTACAGGGACTAGGTGGTGGGTGACACCAGGAGTCCTCAGGGTGTGAGAGGGCAGCCCAAGCTACAAGTAGGAAGGACTGAGGATTATTCCCTGGGCTTGACCAAAGTCTGGGCAAGAGGTATCATAAGGAAGGCTCCAAGGTGCCGCCTCTCCTACATGGAGGTTTGTGTGGAATGTGCTCTCTGCTCTGTAGCGCTGCCTACCTAGGGGAAGGAGACTCCTGGTCCCGCTACCTCTCTCAGCTTACCCAGAGAAGCAATTCTCTTTTGCTCCTGGATACTGTTCACTGGCGAATGAGCAGCGTAACTCACACCTGTGGGGAAGAAAGCGCAGCTAGGTGAGACGAATTCAAATGCCAGGCAGACACAAATAGCATGCTTCCCTATTGAATAGCTTCCCAGTTGTTCTGCACCCTACCTACCCAAAGTGCATTTGCACCCCTCTTCTTCATGAGCCACATTGGGAACCACAGGGCTACTGTACTTTTGGCCACTCAAGGCCAGGTTCACATTCTTTTGTTTCCGAAAGTCACCCTGCAGTGAAATATTAACTGGTAATGAGACAAAAGAGCCTGGGAACCTCTGAAGGCAGGACTGCTGGAGAAGGATACCTGCAGGGTGTGTTGCTCACTGATCTGGAATTTTCCATTCCTCTTACATTCACATGATCTGGGCAGCGTTTCCTTCGGGCCACAAAACTAAAATGGCTGCCAAGGTTGTGCGTGCTAAATAAGTGCATGGTGCCCAGAGCTGTTAATAGTCTTGTTGTCACCCATGGGAATAATCTTTATGGTGTCCTGTGCTGAAAATTCTTTGGTCCTGCATGCAGGAGACCAGGGGACCGGCACGGCTCTGCCACTGTAGCAGCCAAGGAGCCTTGGGAAAACCTCCTGGATATCTCAGTTGTAAAAGGAGGGCCAGGCCAAAGCACAAAGGGACTTTCTGTCTTTGACATTCTCTGCTTTAGATCCAAGACCAACGACCTCTGTTTATGGTTGACTGCAGTGTTGTATTTCTTGAAGACTCATGAAAAGGTGTTAGAGTCTACCTCTCACTGCCTTGGCTGCTTGTTTTCTTCTTTCTTCCTCAGCCTCTGCCATAGGTAGAAACTAAACATTTTGAGAACAAAACTCTGCTAGGGTGTTGTGCCTGCAAGGCAGCAGTAGGCCCAATTTCCAAAAGCCCTCTGAGGGAGATGTTGTTCTTAAGATACGTTGGAGGTCATTGGGAGAAGTCAGCGGCGGCTAGAGAAAAACTGAGAGATCATGTGGCAGGTGACTGAGGCTGGAACCTGTATGAGGGTAATATAATAACTCTGGCTGGGAATGTTAAGGGGGATGGACACTTAGAGACAGCCCATATAATATCCTGGGAAACATTTTTAAAATAACTTCCCCTGGGGGATGCATTTGTGTGCAGGCACAGCTTACTGGAATGCGAGCTGGGTTTCATCACCACTTCCTGGCCCCGTGGACAGGAACCTTCGTGGAGGCACAATCTGATCACTTTAAGGAGACCTTAACTCCCACTCCAGACCTGGTGTTCACCCACTGGATTCCAGGTTCTGATCACTTTAAGGAGACCTTAACTCCCACTCCAGACCTGGTGTTCACCCACTGGATTCCAGGTCCGTTGAGGGCAGAATACATGTTTCTTCATCAGGGGAGCCCCAGTGTCCAGCAAAAAGACTAGGCACCTTGCAGAATGCTCGTGCTGTGCTGCTGAATGTACATATGAATGCAGGAAAGGCCCCCTTTCTAGTGTAAGTGTGCCCAATAGCTGCAGTGTTGATAGAGAAAGGGCATGTGCTTCAGAATCAGACCAAACTGAGCTTGGATCTTAACTCTCTGAGTTTCTCTCCATCTCTAAAATGATGATGTGACAGTAGCTATGTCCTTAGCTTATGGTAAGTGTGATATATGTAGAGTATGCTTGCCAAGGAATTGCAGGTTGGCCATGCCTCCCAGGGGGCACTGAAAATGGGGCATTTTCAAACATGAGTCTCTTCTGGGGTGCCACGTCACAAAGCCTTTCCAGTCATCCTCCAGTGGGACCTTGAATAGCGAATGGAACAGCTTGTGGTCACAATGTTTTGTTTGCTTCTGGCCTCCTCCACCGTCACTGAGTGCCATTAGGCCCTTGAGCATTTGGTACTTTATACATTTCCCAGAAAAGTCCTGGCTTCTTCTGGTTAGACTATCTCTCATGATTTACTGCTGCTCATTAGCTTATCCCCTCCCTGCTCTGTGGCTTGATCTTGGAGACCTGCCATCACCACTTAGCAGATCTTGCATGAGCTATCAGCAAAGCAAGGAAAAGAGTGGTGTCTCTACTGATCTCTTCCCTCCCACAGGCTCAAAGAACCCACGCTGAGGTGGAAAACCAATGTTCCAGCTTCCGTGGCTGCCCAGAAGAGAAGTGGGATGCCCACACATGCTCCCAGGCACTGCTTTTATGTCTTCCAAGCTCACAGCATTTAGCCACCTGAAAGCATACACAAGTGGGAATTTCTACAGGAAGGGGGAGTTCAGTGGGAAAGGGGACAGCAAGAAGCTCTGAAGCCTGGCAGCTGAACTCCTGGGTGGGCTGCTGTCTAGCCCTGTAGAGGGAGACTAAGACTCCTGTGCAACAGGTGTCCTGGGAAAGCAGATGCACATAGCTGCCAGGGCTGAGAGTGGCTCCCCAAGGAGCCAAAGTGGATGCTTTTTAATACAATGTGTGTGTCTTAATGTATGCAAATGGATGAAAGATGATTTGAGAGAGAGAGAGAGAGAGACGAAATCTTCCATCTGCTGATTTACTTCCCAGGCCATAATTGATTCACTCTCTAAAGCCAGAGTGGGGTCAGGCTGAAGCTGGGAGCCTGCAGTTCCATTCGTGTCTCTCGCGTGGGTGCCAGGGACCCAAGTATTGGATCCATCGCCTGCTGCCTCTTGGATGCACATTAGCAAGAAGCTGGATGGGAAGTGCAGGCAGGACTCGATCTCTGGATCTCCTGGGATGCAGGCACAGGGGTTCCAAGCAGCAGCTAACCTCACTGTGCCACAAGGCTAAGCCCACAATGAAAGCTAATGCAGACAGAAGAATCAGAATCACAGACTCTCAGAAATGTAAATTAAGACAGAAGCTGACCAAAAAAAAAAAAAAAGAAAGGAAAAAAGAAAAGAAAGAAAGAAGAAAAAAAAGAAGCTGATTCTATACTGAGTTACCTGACCTCCCGCATCTCACCCTGGTGGGTAGCCCTGTTGGGTCAGCCATTGGGCAGTTTTTTTGGAGAATTGCCTACTTGATTGCTGTTTCTGAGACACCCCACCCAAAAGGACTCTAAGATCTTCAACTCTGCATTTGGTGGGGTGGGGTAACACTGGTGGTATTTTCCAGCCATCTTCTGACAATTTCTGTGTTTTGGTAAAAGTGAAGCACACATGACATAGACACCTGTCTGGTCTGCTGCGAGGGCAGTCCACAAGCAGCCCTCTGGTGGGACCGCTCGGAGAGAGGACATCATGTGATTTGAGATGCTGAGACACCAGCTGGTGCCCAATGGCTCAGTTGTGTCTGTTCTGTTTCCCACCTCTTCATCCACCAGATATTGTGGGAGAGGGGCATTCCATTATGAATACATGTATCCAGTCCCCATCATGCGCCAGGTGTTTGCTTGGTGCAGGAACACAGAAGGAATGGAACAAGGTCTGACCTAGGAGTGCTCAAGTTTGATGGGGGTGGGGTGTAATTACAGGGATGGAGTCAGGGAGTGAGAAGGATGATACGAAATTTTTCATGGGATGCTGTGGCAGACAGGTGTGAAAGAGCTCACATGGCCCCATGCACCCAGAGCTGGGAGGTGGTGAGCACTAGAATTTCACTAGTGTTTCGGATGGCAGCAACCATGTGTGTAAAGCAATGAGTCCTTGGTACCCTCAGCCTGCTAAGAGGAGAGGGTGCCATGGGCTCAGCATGTCCCCCACAGAATGCTGCAAATGGATTCACAGTCTGTGCGCCGCGTGCAGCTTCCTGGTGAGGAAAGCTCAGCCTGAGCTGCTGACTGTCCCTCAGGAGAGCAAGTGTAGCTAGCAGCCTGCTGTTCCTTCTAGCAGCTGTCTGATTGCTGGGGTCCTTATCTGTATCCTCCACTAGACTGTTAGCTTTGGGTGCAGAAAGGAGTGTGCAATAAATGAGTAAATGCATCAGTGGAGATACAAGCAAAAAGTTCAAGAACTCGTAAGTCACTAGCACCAACAGTCACTTAACATCCTTTTATGCTCTTTTAATACTGTCTAATATATAGATTATAGATACAATAATTCCAAGGAATATGTATTACATATTTATTTTTAAATGACAAATGGTAATTGTATATATTTATGACGTATAGAGTATATGCAATGTGTAAAAGTCAGTGTAATTAGCATTTACGTCTCCTTAATCACTTAGCATCTCTTTGTGTTTAGAGCCTTCAGACTCTTCTGGTTTCTAATAAACAAAATAAACTGTTGTAATCTATAGCCACTCTGTGTTGCACTGTGAAGCATTAGAATGTATTCCTCCTTTCTAGTTATGTTTTTTGATTTTTATTTTGAATTTTATGTTTAGATTTTACAGTTTTATATTTTAGATTTTATAATTCCATAAAATCTTGGATTCCCACCCCCAAATTCCCACCACCTGGGTGATTTCCCCATGTTGTTACCATATATATATGTATATATATACACGTATCTATATATAGAGAGATATATATTATAGTCCTTCATAAGGAATCATAATTCCACCAGTCTGTTATTTAAGTGTGCCCCAACATTGCTGGTACAGACGATGTCCAGCATCCCATTGTCTACACATGTTCAATAGTTTCATTGGGAGTCCATCTTTAATTTGTAAGTAGGGATGCATACTGCATTGTATCTTCACATCTGGATATTGCAGTCTCTATTACTCCATGAGTATACATTCCCTTAAATTAGAAGCCACGAAATAAGGTCAACAACCAGTATGAATTAGCACAACAATGAATACTCATATCCAACCTCCCTCTTTCTTCCACCCCCACCCTTCCTAGCCTCTAAAATTCACTATTGTAATATTTTTTTCCATGAGATCTGCTTTTTAAAATTTCTAAATATGAGTGAGAATGTGCAGTATTTTTTTTTCTACTCCTAGCTTATTTCGCTAAACATTATGTCTTCTGGTTTCAACCATTTGGTGCATAAGCCAAGATTCCAACAAATGAAAGCCACAGTGAGATATCATCTAATCCCAGTTGGAATGGTGACTGTCAAAAAAGCGAAAGACACAACAAATGCTGGTGAGGATGAGCAGAAAAGGACACTGTTAATGGGCATGTAATTTGGGGCAATTGTGTTGGAAAGCAGTATGAAAATTCCTCAGAAGTCTTAAAAAAAAAATTTATTGCAAAGTCAGATATACAGAGAGGAGAGACAGAGAGGAAGATCTTCCATCCATTGATTCACTCCCCAAGTGATCGCAACGGCCGGTGCTGTGCCGATCCGAAGCCAGGAACCAGGAACCTCCTCCGGGTCTCCCACACGGGTGCAGAGTCCCAAAGCTTTGGGCCGTCCTCGACTGCTTTCCCAGGCCACAAGCAGGGAGCTGGATGGGAAGTGGAGCTGCCGGGATTAGAACCGGTGCCCATATGGGATCCCGGGGCGTTCAAGGCGAGGACTTGAGCTCAGGGCCCAAAGTTACTTATTTTTAAATGTTATTAGGAAAATAAAGATGATAAGAGTTCTCCCATCAACTGGTTCACTTCCTGAATGTATTTACTTTTAATAAATCCCTGGGAAAGTTACTCTGCGCATTTCTTCACCTGTGAAATGGAAACACCTGCTTTGCTTACCTCACTCAATCTACTCTGGAGATCAAATAGTATCAAAGAAGTGCAGAGGCTCTGTGATCTGTAATGTACTATTCAGATATTTAAAATTATTATTGTTAGTAAGTGAGTCATGTTCTTACAAAAAGAGGCAGGAGTGACAGTCACACAGAATGCAAAATCGCTGGGTTTCTAGTTACATGGGTGACCGTTTCTAGCCCCTTCACCAACCCAGAACCCGAAGACCAAAGAATTGGGAACTAGAGGAGCATTCTGGAAATTTAGCAGTCAAAGTATTTCTCTAATGGATGTGCTTAACCACCTGAAGTAATAAAACAAGGCAGCATGAGCATTGGACTGAGGTGTTTAAGCACACTCAAAGCTCTGTCAAGGTGACCTTGACATAATCTCAGGAAGACAGGAAAGTTAGGAAGCAGAAATTCAATGGCTTATATTTTGCCGTACCACAATCCTTTAGGGGCAAGGCTGAGCCTCCAAGTGTGTTCTGGGGGAACCAACATCAAAGTTACCTAAGCTCATAGAGGGGCAGTGGCAGCAGGACTTGCTAAAATGCACATTCCTTGACCCTATACCCTGGGCCTGTGAGTTGGAAACACTAGCAATGAGGGTAAGAAATAAGAACTTTGAATCCAGACCCTGGGCTCCAGAATTATTGCTTTTTAGAGTCTGTCTGATAACAATCTTCTTAAGGACTGTTTTTACTTGAAGGCTGAAATAGTTTTGGAAACATTTTAGAAGATCAAATAAATGATTTAGGGAAAATAGGGCTTGTTTATAAAGCAAAATTAAATATGTATAAAATTGACTTACAAAATCATGACTATGGCTTATAAATATTTGAAAGGAACAAATTCAACTGGTACAATCTAGATGTTTTATTCAGGTACCAGACTGCGAAAGTAGGAGTAACAGAATGCGGCATAAGCCAATAGAACTTGTGCCAGACATCACAGAAAACATCCTGACCATGTTAAAAAAAAAAAAAAGTGACAGGATCATGTCACATGGCTAAGTCAGCTATCAAGCCATTCAGTGGAAAATCCCAGTGGGGCAGGATTTGGAAAACAAGAACAACAAACAACTAACTGGGTGGTTGAGTCCTTTGTCATTTTTAAACTGCCAATTTGATGTCTGTAGTTTTGTTAGCCCTAAGTCATAAGAATCAAAATGATTCTTAGTAAGTAAAAATGTGGCTCATGAAAAACATGTAGGGCAGGAAGTGCCTACCAGCCTAGCTAGAGCTAGAGTGAGGAAAAGCCGAAAACGGGCACAGAACTGCCAGCAGCAATATGATGTGGATTGGACCTTATTCTGAAAACAACAAAAACATCAGAGAGCTTGGCATTCATTAAGACTGATTGCTTGCCTGGCCCTGACTCATTGAGCCTGCACAGCCTTATCAAGTAATGCCATTTCACAGATGGGGCAAGTCAGGCTTCGGGAGTTACTGGAAAATGAAGAAATGGAAATCTGGAAATTGAGCCCTTGTCTATGACTTCGAACTCCCTGCTTTTTCTCCTCAAGCATATCCTGAATACAAAACACTGCAGCCAGTATTTTCTCTCTGCCCTTGAAGATTGCCCAAGGTGAGCTGATAAGTAACATCACATATGGACGTCCAAATTCTGTGACCCAAACCTTGATGCTAGGAAGTTCTGTGAGACATTTCTGTATTTTTCTCAATTCAGACCTTGCCATGGTCCACCAAAAACTTGCTGGGTTTGAATGCTGGTGAGATCAGAGTTAATGGGGCAGCTACCACAGAAGGTTGCTGTTTGAGCAACCCCTCGTGCTGAGAGCAGACACAATGATAATGGAAATACAGGGAAGATCAAAATGCTCATGGAAAAAAAATAGAAGCCACAGATACTTATTTTGATGCAAACAATTCTTAAATTCTTGCCTTTTTATTTGAAAGGCAGATTTTACAGAGAAAAGGAAGAAATAGGAGATCTTCCTTCCATGGCTGATATGGCCAAAGCTGAACTGATTCAATTCAGAAAGCCAGGAGCTTCTTCTGGGACTCCCATGTGCATATAGGGGCCCCCAGTATTTGGGCCATCCTCTGCTACCTTCCTAGGCCACAGCAGGGAGTGAAACGGAAGCAGAGCAGCCGGGATGGTAACCAGCACTGATGTAGGATGCTGGCAGTGCTAGGCAGAGGAATACCTTGCTGAGCCATCATGCTGGCCCTTTGCCTTTTTTTATGATGTACATTTCCATGAGTATATGAAGACTCTTGCACATCTTTCCCATTTTCCTCTTCATCGTCCTCTTCCTCTTCTCCCTCATTCCCAATCATCTCTGCCACTACCACTGTTAGCAGCAGCAGCACTCTCCCTGCTGTTCCCACCACCCTCCCCACACGGCCACCATCATAACCATCCTCCCTGTCACTACCACCATCCATCCCCACACGGCCACCATCATAACCATCTCCCCTGTCACTACCACCATCCATCCCCACACGGCCACCATCATAACCATCTCCCCTGTCACTACCACCATCCATCCCCACACGGCCACCATCATAACCATCTCCCCTGTCACTAGCACCATCCATCCCCACACGGCCACCATCATAACCATCTCCCCTGTCACTACCACCATCCATCCCCACATGGCCACCATCATAACCATCTCCCCTGTCACTACCACCATCCATCCCCACACGGCCACCATCATAACCATCTCCCCTGTCACTACCACCATCCATCCCCACACGGCCACCATCATAACCATCCTCCCTGTCACTACCACCATCCATCCCCACACGGCCACCATCATAACCATCCTCCCTGTCACTACCACCATCCATCCCCACACGGCCACCATCATAACCATCCTCCCTGTCACTACCACCATCCATCCCCACACGGCCACCATCATAACCATCTCCCCTGTCACTACCACCATCCATCCCCACACGGCCACCATCATAACCATCCTTCCTGTCACTACCACCATCCATCCCCACATGGCCACCATCATAATCATCCTCCCTGCCACTACCACCATCCCCACACGGCCACCATCATAACCATCCTTCCTGTCACTACCACCATCCATCCCCACACGGCCACCATCATAACCATCCTCCCTGCCACTACCACCATCCCCACACGGCCACCATCATAACCATCCTTCCTGTCACTAGCACCACCCCCATCTCTTGTTAGTGGAGGAAAACCTGATAGTAGTTATTCATGGTTATTTATGAACACTGCGTTAACAATCCCATTCCAATGAAGCTGAAGTACACTCTGTTCTAGAGAGTTCACCTTTTAATACCAGCCACACCTAAAGGAGCAGGACATGACTGATGACAGCAGCAGCGTGAAAACCAAACCGGAGTCCAAGCCTTCTCCGCACCCTTTGCAGCAGCACAACCATGTACACAACTGTTGAGGCCTTTGCAGCCCTTTAAACTTCCTTTGAAACGGAAACAGATGCAGAACAGGTAACAAGGGGGAGGGGCAGCTTGCTTCATGCACCTTTAAGGCAATGCTGGCAGTTACAGAACCACCAGATTAAAGAAAGGTACTGCTGACACACCCCAGACATCATGGTGCCAATTCTTGTCCCTCCTCATTGAACCCCGAGCCAGAGTCAAGAGACTGTGTCTAAGAGGGCGCTGCTGAATCTGCCATGCACACAAACACAAGATGGAAATAGTGTTTAAGCAAAGGTGAGGCCCCACAGGGGCAATCTTCACCTCAACCACCTGCAGACACAAACAAGGCGAGAAGGCTAGTTGAAAGTCAGCACACTTGTTTTGGATGCTGAAAACTGACTTGGGCAACAACACAGTCCCCTAATTGTGGCCTCGCTGGGGAGGCCAGGGAAGCCTCTTGGGGCCATAAGACTTGAAAGCAGTTCTGGGTAGGTAAGAGGCTGTGCAAATAAGGCTCTGGGGGCCACAGTAGCAGTGTGCACACAGATGCAGCTGAGCAGCTGACGGCCAGGTGCAAGCCCGGGATTGCAGAGACCCAGTTCACAGCCTTCAGTGCAAAGCAGGCTGGCGCGCATTTGTTCCCAAGAAACAGGGCTCAGACAAGGATCCCTGGATATTTGCGGTTTCTTAATATACCTGAAGACATTGCAGTTAGAAAAGGGAAGTTCAGGAGGGGTCAGGGTATGGAATGAACCCTGAGATAGACTTAGAAAGACATTGGCCAACCATTATACAGGCTGCAATGGTTCCCGTGGGGAAGAGCTTTGTTGATAAAGTGAGAATGAGAGAAATCAGAGAAGGAAAGGAGAGAAGGGAGAATACCCATGACCCCGGTGGGATCCTTGGGTGACAGTCCAGTGTCCTCCTGGGGCATCCTGTCCTCTGAGGTGAGGACTCGGTGTCCTTTATCTGCCTGGTCCTAAAGCACATGTCAAAATGAATGCCACTGATATGCTTAACACCATAGAGCTGCACAGTTCAGACTGGTTAAAAATGGTAAATTTTAGACATTGTGAATTTACGTCTGTTGGCAGGGGGGAAGTTGGGAGAAACTTAAGTAGAATAAGGGAAAGGTCTCAATGTACTGGGAAATGCTGATTAAAGAGAAGAATGAAAGAAACCAAAGGTAAATCTTTTTTTTTAAGAATTATTTATTTTTTTATTGCGAAGTCAGATAGATATACGAGAGAACGAGAGGCAGAGAGGAAGATCTTCCGTCCATTGATTCACTCCCCAAGCGACCACAACAGCTGGTGCTGTACCAATCCGAAGCCAGGAGCCAGGAACCTCCTTCAGGTCTCTCATGCGGGTGCAGGGTCCCAAGCCTTTTTGGGCCGTCCTCGACTGCTTTCCCAGGCCACAAGCAGGGAGTTAGATAGGAAGTGGGGTCGCCGGGATTAGAGATGGCGCCCACAGGGGATCCCGGTGCGTTCAAGGTGAGGGCTTTAGCCACTAGGCCACCACATTGGGCCCTATTATATTTATTTTTAAAAAAGATTTATTTGTTTTTATTGGAAAGAGAGAGGAGAGACCTGCTAGTTCATTCCCTAAATGACTGCAATGACTAGAGCTGAGCCAATCTGAAGCCAGGATCCAGCAGCTTCTACTGGGTCTCCCATGTGGGAGCAGTGTCTCAAGGCTTTGGGCCATCTTCTACTGCCCTTTCAGGTCACAAGCAGGGAACTGGATGGGAACTGAAACAGCTGGGTATGGACTGGCACTCAAATGGGACTGAGGATTTAGCCATTGAACCATCGTGCCAGTGGCCCAATGATCTATTGCATTTTTTATTCTCACCAACTAAGCCCAAAGGGAACAATAGGTTTTTATGATTCAGTTAAAGCAGTGTGTGTGAGGGGGAGGTTTGAGGCTGATAACAAAAGAACAAGATTGTAAACAATCTATAGAGATCATTTAACTTCTTGCTAGTTGCCCCAGGGGATTAAGCATCTTTTTGTTTTATTTTACAAGTATCTAGCATTTTTAATAAAATAGATATGTCCATAAGGCTGATAGTAAAATGAGTTTCTAAAATGCAAAGCCCACTTTCCCACAGACTTTATCACGAGCCCACAAATGGTTTTTACAGGAAGAGACAATTCCCTGATAATAGAAACAATTTATCAGAAGAGGTTAAGTGGCAACAGTTCTGTAGCAAGCATGATAATCTGTTTTTTCAGCAAAATTGTACCTGCCTAGTTGAATGATGGGGAAGGGGAAGATGGCAGGATGATATAAAAAAAGAACGCATGGGATTTGGAGGTAAGCCGATTTGGACTCCAGCTTTGCTACTAACAGGTGGTGTAATGTGAGATTAACTATTTAAATATTATTTCAGTTTCCACACCCGTGAAAAGATACTAATTATACTTATGCTGCAGGATTCTTAGGAAGCTCACAGGTGACAAGGTTAGGGGCTGGTACTGTGGTGTTGTTTGATACACTGGCATCCCATATGGGCACTTGTTTGAGATCCAGCTGCTCTACTTTTCAGATCCAGCTCCCTGCTAATGGGCTGGGAAAAACAGCAGAAGATGGCCCAAGTATTTGGTTCCCTTCAACCATGTGGGGGACGCAGATGGAGTTCAGATGCCTGGCTTTGGCCTGGCGCAGCTCCAATTCTTATTGCCATTTGAGGAGTAAACTAATGGATGAATGAGCTCTAGCTCCTTCTGTGTAACCCTGGCTGTTCAATACACAAATAAATAATTTTTTAAATGAGATAAGGTTGTAAGGTATGAAGGAGATACTCAAAAATGGTGGTTACTTAAAATTTTTGTTTTATCTTTAATGTTTGTTACAGAGGTGAGGGATGGGACTTGAATACCTGTATAGGCTACTAGTGGGGATGGAGAGGGTAGGGGAGGGAGTGGGAGTGAGAGAGATGTGTCCGCAGTGGGAGAGTGAGAGTGTATACAGATCCACTTTGTCAGACTACATTAGTGCTGAGTGACAGAGATGGCCTTTTGATACCGCTTGAGGGGACTTGGTGGGGAATAATGTCCTAGAGGTGTTATCTGATTGGTCATTATTTAACAGGTGGCTATTTCATCTGTCCTCACAGGGGTTCCTCTTTGTTCTCACCGTATAAGGTCAAAGGCCTGTTGATGTCTGCCTTGGTGTCCACAGGCCTGGGTGCTTTCTGTAGAGCTTGGCCTGAAGTACTGTGCCATTGCAATTCTTTCCACCCATTTTGAGGTATCTGAGGTCTTCTGTTTGATTAGAGATGCTAGTTGCCTGGTCTTTAATGTGCAACTGGGCTTATCCTTTCTCTTGAGTTAGTAATGGAGGTAGCACAGTCTTTTAATATGTGCTCCACTGTCAGACCAATTGTCTGTTGATGTCCCTGAGGTTGATGATCCTAACAGTGTAGGGTACTGAGGTGTTTGTGGGGCCCACTTCTGATCAGGTCACCCTTCCTGATTTGCCTTCACCTCCAGTTCTTGTCCTTCTCAGTGGGTGCTGAAGTCTGATCCAGATAGTCATCTGCCCAATCTCTCTTACGTATCTGCAGGTGCGTTGGCCTACTTGGGAAGTTCCTCCTGAACCCCTACAAGGCTGGTCCCTAACCCCAGAGCCCAAGAGTATCGGCAGGTGCAGTGTCTTACCTGTCCCACCCGCAGGCCCATTCTCAAGATTCTGGCAGGTACAGTGGTCCATGTGGGGAGACCCTGAACTCCTGCTAGGCCCTTTTCCAGCCTCAACACTCATTTGCACCAGCAGGTGTAGTAATTCAACTGAGTCTGTTTCTAGACCCCACTCATACACTCACTGGCAAGTGCTTTGGTCTGGTCAAGGTAATCCTCCAAGACCTGACCCCATAGCTGACATTTGCATGGGCCAGCAGGTGATCAGCCTGGCCTAACCCATCCCTAAACCTGGCTCTCATGCACCAATGAGTGCTACAGACTGGCTGCTCTTACCAAAGGACTATCATCAGTTTTTGAAATAGGAATTAATTCTTATTGCAGGCCTACTATGTATTGCTTCTGGCTATAGATGTTCTGCCTACCAATAATGGCTCCTCTTTGCTGCAAACATTCAATGTGACAGTTGGATGTGTTATGACTTCGCTGATAATTCCTACAACCATAGATAAGTGTCTTTCTTCCCAGGGCACAAATGAAGATACCAAGGCTCACATTTTCACGGAATACCAGAGTACTACTTGATCTACTCCAAATTGCATTCTCCTGGCTACCCAGCTACGTTCCCAGCTCATAGGCTTTACTTGTGTATCTTAGCTCCAGGGTTGTCAGATTTAGCAAGTAAAAATACAGGATGCCTGGTTAAAATATGAATGTTAAACAACAGATACATTTTAGTATCTATTTCTCCCATGTAATATTGGGTACACATTTATATTAAGAAGGTAATTTGTTGGCTTGTATGTCACCTGGCAACCCTCTTGAATTACACTTAACAGCTTTCTCCTTATCTAATTAAGAGGGACTACATTGGAGGCCTTGGATGGTGCTCCACCATGCCCTAACAAATGGTACCTCCCCTTGTTTCTATGTTCCCTATACATTCTCACTGTCTCAGAGATGTCAAGCATCCTTCCTGTGAATTTGCATTGACCATATGCACATTTTCCTTAAAAGTGAGGCTTTATACATTTATTTCTGCTGACATCTATAAATATTTGTATTGGCTGTTGCTACTCAGTTAAAGCCACTCGTTTCATCATGTTCTGATTGGCAAGCATTTGATTCTGAAACAGCTCCAGTTCTCTTTTAATTAGATATTTTAACTTCATGGGCTGCTAGGCAATCATTCCAGGGTATTTATTTTCAGCTCAATGAGAATGGTAAAGGACTATTTGTGCATAAATAGCCCCCAAATTGTCTTTTTGTTGTTGTTGTTGCTTTTACCATTCCTTTTTAATCCTATTAATTCTGGCTCCCTAGAAAGTTAAATATCAGCATTACAAAAGAAATTGATCTGATGATCCATTGAAAATAACTGCAGAGACACTGATGAAGGGAGGGCAGAGGATAAAGGAAGGCAGGAATTGGAGGAAATTTGAGACCAAGCACAGAAGGATCATACTGAACCCTAACAGTTGTAGAGCAGGTACCTAAGCTGCCTGGGGACCTGTGGGAGGCAAGGAAGAGGGTTGGGTGACTCTATGGCTATGTCCAGAGTGGGGCATGGATTAAAACTCCATTTTAGTCCATTATGAGACACTCAGGGTTCAAGATACTTCAGATACTTAAATTTGTTTTCTTCCCTGGAAGAGAAAGGGATTCCTGTGTCCATGTTCTGTGCATTTGGAGCAGATCATACCATCTGTATTCATCAAGCATTGATTCTGGACCTTGATAAATTCTGAATGGTAAGGACATCTATACCACCTCATTTCCTATCATTTCTGTCAGGTTTCCTGGTTCCTTTTCCATTTCCTCATACCTCAAGGGTCCACCTTTTTAGATTTCACGTTTTCTAATCAGATACCCGTGGAAATTCACAAATTGCACATCCTTAAGCTTTTGCAGAAAGCTTGCTGTAGGCATTGCTGATGAGGTGTTTAGTTTTCAGATTGTAGACTCCTATTTTAAGGAGTAGATCTAGTTGCTTCTATTATCAGCACCAGTACTTTTTGTTTTGTGGAATTCATTTTCCATAATGACAAGTTTTTGTCATTCACAAGTTTCTTTGTTTTTTTTTTTTTTAGATTTTTTAATTATTATTGGAAAGCCGGATATACAGAGAGGAGGAGAGACAGAGAGGAAGATCTTCCATCCGATGATTCACTCCCCAAGTGAGCCGCAACGGGCCGGTATGTGCCAATCCGAAGCCGGGAACCTGGAACCTCTTCCGGGTCTCCCACGCGGGTGCAGGGTCCCAAAGCTTTGGGCCGTCCTCTCCTGCTTTCCCAGGCCACAAGCAGGGATCTGGATGGGAAGTGGAGCTGCCGGGATTAGAACCGGCGCCCATATGGGATCCCGGGGCTTTCAAGGCGAGGACTTTAGCAGCTAGGCCACGCCGCCGGGCCCCACAAGTTTCTTTTTAAAAACAGCTAATATATTTATTTGAAAGGCAGAGCGAGAGAGAGAGAGAGAGAGAGAGAGAGAGTTATCCATCTCTCATTTACTGGTTCACTCTCTAAATGGCTGTAATAGTGAGGGCTCAACAGGAGCTTCACTTGGGTCTCCCAAGTACTTAGGTCAACTTCCATTGCTTTCTCAGGGCATTAGCTTGGAGCTGAATAGGAAGCATGACACTCAGGACTTTAACTGGCACCCATATGAAATGCCAGTGTTGCAGGAAGCAGCTTAACCTACATGCCACAATGTCAGCCCTTAATTCATCCACAAGTTTCTACATGAGCAAAGCAAATAGAAGATAATAAACCTGTGATGTGATGCAGATGTGAAATCACTGGCTTGGCTTCCTTGCTGGCTGAAATACCAATGCTTCTAAACCAGCTTCTGGAGTGCATATGACTTAAACCAGCTAGCATTCAATGAAGGAATGCCAAGGTCTTGTCCTTGGCATTGTTTTGTATAGCTCTAAAGTTCTGACTTGACTATAACTGGCCACCCACCAAGTTAGCTTGGATAGAGTCATTTTCCCAGTGTTGTGTGGTGAAAAGGTAGAATAGTTAAGGCCCTGGTAAGGTTCTAACACTCATCCTACTGCCCTTAACCCAGCATCTGTTATTTGCCAATATTTTACATTATGGACTTACTCATTTGAAAAGCAGCTGGAAGAAATAGAGGTAGGGAGGAAAGCAGGGGTTGGGGGGAATTTTCTATTTGCTGGTTCACTCCTCAAAGGACTTCAATATATCTAGGTCTGGGTTGGATTGATGCCAGGAACAGATTCTGACCCACGGTAAGCACTCTGTGTGGATTTCATTGTTGCATAGTCATAGACATACTATAAACATAGGTAAATATATACAGTCCATGTGTACATATGTACATGTGTTTGTGTATCTCTGTCAATCATCATACACAATGTACATGTCTCCAGTTCCTAGCAGGTTCTGTTGTCTCAGTGCAAACTCTTGAGCTACATAAGTCTATCTTCTGTTATTATAAGCAAATACATGAGATACCTCCCGAGGAAAAAAATTTTATTTAGGGCCAGTTCTGGAGGTCCAAGGGTACAACATTTAGCATCAGCTTGCTCATGAGGATTTCATTGCCAATGGCATCACATTGGTGGTGCTGGGAAGGGAGAGAACTCCCATGGTGAGACAGGAAGCCAGAGGGAGAATGGGGTCCCAAGAAGAACTAGCTAATCCCTAAGGGCACACCTCCTATGACCTAATGATCTCTTAGTAGGCCCTACCTCCTCACAATCTCATCAGCCCTGACCATTGCCACCCTGGGAGCCACATAACCAGCACATGGATCCTTCAGAAATTCACTCAAACCATCTCCAAACTGTAGCAACTGCCTATGAAGAGGATGCAGAGGGACTCTAAGAGGACATCTTTCTTGCTTTCTACCCATTCCCTGAGCAGGCAATAGTCATGGGCTTTAGTTGGAGACTTGTGTGCCAAGTCAGATCTGCAGTGGAAGTCAATGGTCTTTAGTAAGAGTAGAAGGCTTGGCTGAAGTTCATTTATTCATTGGGGCCAAACAGCAGCCTGAATGAGGTCAGTCACCCAGAGGTGAACGGGTTGAGTTTTCCATCTGTTTGAGGCTAGATTTTCCTGATTTGGTGAAGTGCATCCATGTGTAAGGTGAAATTGGAGGAGAGAGGCAGAACTGGGGGTCAAGGGGCAGCTACTGAAGAACTCAGAGGCTAAAAGTAACTCTTTGCTTTGAAAGTGATTTGGAAGGGAAGAGGCATTAACAGCAAAGGCTGGGGGCAGCAGCCAGTACCAACATCTTGAATTTTTCCTTACAGAGCTAAGATTCCAGATTAGCCCCTGACCCCAAAGCTCTCAGGCTGAAGGACACAGAAGTTGAGAGACACTGGGTTAGGAAGTCTGTGTGTCCAGGCTTGGTCTTTGCAGAGACCATTATTTTTTGTCTCCTATGGGGTAAGGGAGCATTCCAACACTTCAAGGTTCAGGTCTCTTCTCCCAAAGACTTGGAAGGCTGGCTCTCTCTGTGTGTGCCTGTTTTGAGAAAAACATCAGGGCAGTTGAGCTGTAAGGCCGAGATGCTATGTCCTTCGCTGCTGGGGCTCAGAGAGAGGATCTGGATGGGTTGAGCTGGGAAGCCCCAAAGGCTAGAATTTGGGCATCTACCAAATCAAAGGGGCCAGCTGCAGACAAAAGATCCTGATGGGTACAGAGTTGGGAATCTGAGGGCAAAGCCCAAAGAGTCTGAGAGGCAAGAGGGAATTTGCTGTTCCAGGCTTGGGAGGCTTACACAGGGTTAGTTGAGTCATTGACAAACAGCTGGAAGCCAGCAGTCAGTCTCCTGAAATCAATCAGCACCCTTCAACCAGGTCTGCATCCCCAAAGTTTAATATGACAGAGAATTTTTTTTTTTACCAACCTCTCCAAGCTGCTTCAACTGCAGTTCTACCTTGTAATTAGACTTCCTTTTACTCGTCTTCTTACTGTGAAATTTTCCTTTCTCCCCCCAAAGTTGTCACTTACCCTATCTTCCTCAGTTTTTGTCTTATGATCTTGTCAAAAACCCACTTTCCTTTTTGATACATCTCATGTTTATTTTAAATTTATTGTTACATTAACCTTTATACCAAATACAACTTTTGACTGATCCTTGATATAGATCATTACCTTAAAAATGTCTTTAAAGATTTCTTTATTTCAAAAAAAAAGATTTGTTTATTTTTATTGGAAAAGCAGATCTTATAGGAGAGATAGAAAGATCTTGTATACACACTGGTTCACTCCATTAAATGGCTGCAACAGCTGGAGCTGAATCAATTCTAAGCCAGAAGCCAGGAGCTTCCTTCAGGCCTTCCATATGGGTGCAGGGTCTCAAGGCTTTGAGCCATCCTCTGTTGCTTTTCCAGGCACATTCGTAGGGAGCTGGATCAGAAATGGAGCAGCCAAGTTTGGAACTGCTGCCAATATGGGATGCTGCCAGTATGGAAGCTGCTGTACCACTGCTCTGAGTCCCTTAGATGACATCTTTTATTATTATGTTGTTGTTTTTGATGACACAGTTTAATAGACACTGGGGTTTCCCTCCCCAATGATTTCCCTTCCAGTTTTATAATGGGTATCTTTCGTGAATTTTTACATGCTCATCATGCTGTCACAGAGTCGTCTTCCAACAATGCAGGCATGGACAATGTTGGAGAGTTCAACATCTGATTGTCAGAACATTATCAGTTATCTTGCTCGGGGTCCATCCTTATACAGAGACATACTTCTCTGTCTCCATCTATGAACATATAAATTTGTATCCCCTTAAATACAGAGCCACAACAGGAAAAAAAAAGTAGTGAACTTTCATCCACATGAAGTTAAGGAACATATAACAAAAATATCAATGTGACACTAAGGTAGTGAAAAAAAGTGTCAAGAATCTTCCTGTGGGAGTAGATGCTGAAGTGTGACCCATGTGGCACTAATGAAAAATCAGGAAAGACTAGCACATCATTACTTATGAAAGGTAGCAATAACAGTGATAAAAGGGACATTAACAATCTCAGGTGATTATAATCAGTCTCTTATGGATGATTGATTAATAAATTACATCACAAGATCTTGTTGAGAAAGATGCATATAGCTAGGAAGTGCAAAAAGGCAAAATCACAGGTAAAATACTTAGGCTTGACATCATTTTACTCTAAATTGAAACAGGAAAGAGCCATTCCCTGGGATGATGTGAAAAATTCCCCCTAACCTTGTTAGCCTTGAGCCTCATCAGGACACAATATCTTACAATTAGATATATGTCTACCCGCATTCTTTTGTAGAAATGTATTCTGTTGGAATGGGTTGAAAGCCAGCCAGGAAAAGCCACTGTTCCTGCTAGGACAGGAGGTGAACTGAGTAGGGCTGGCTCATGGACCCCCTGGGATGCGCAAAATCTGGCATTGGGAGGGGTTCTGATGGAGGAGCCTGGGCAACTCCTCTGGCAGGACACATTTCCTGCAGGTAAGCGCAAGAAGCATGATAGGAAACAGCCCAGAATAGGCCATGGAAAGTTTCTCACTGGCATACATTTGGCATGGGTCGGGGGCAGACCAGGCTGAATCAGTTCATGTCATCCACTGGCAAATCCGAACACCAGAACAGAGTGTGGGTCGAGCCAGGTTTGGTCACACCAAAAACCAGTGCACAATATGGAAGGCCAGGGTGAGGTTGCCTGTACTGGATTTGACTGCAGCACCCAAGCAGCACGCATGAGAACCAGGAAGGGAGGGGGCAGAGCCGGCAGGGGGATTAAGGGGCTGGTCCCCTTACCGGACAGCTACTCCCACTGGAGAGTGTGAGCTGGGATGGGGACAGAGCACACTAAGCAGGGCTGCAACACCTGTGCACCGCATGTGGACTAGATCAGGGAAAAGCCAGGCTGGGCGGATTATTCCTGCGGGTGCAAGCATAAATTAGAGTGGGTGAGGGATGTTTAGGCTTAGCCGCAGCATCAGCTGGCAGAAGCTGGCACTGGGGACTAATTCTGTCAAGTCAAATCACAGAACCACCTAAAGAGTGCATAAACCAGGACTGAGAGAGACCTGGGAGGGAAATAGTGGGTTCCCCCTTCTTGGGTCACTAGTCCCGAGGGAGGGCATGAAAACTAGGACGGGGGCTGGGGTGGCTAGACAGAGAGGCACTCAACAACATCCGTGAGGGCTGGATGGTTGAGCTGGTTAGATGGAACTAAGCTTTAATACCCATTGACATGTACAAGAGCCAAATGGGATGTGGGACAGACTGGACTAGTCTGCCACACATACTGGCAAACCAGGGTAGGGGGCGGGCCTGGTGGGGGTTATTGTGGGTCGCCCCGACTAGGCTGCAGCTCCCACTGGTTTATGTGAGGGCCGAGTATGTGCTGGGCAGAAGCAGGCTGGACTGCAACACCCATTGGTTCCAGTGGAAGTCTGGACTGAAAACAGAACCAACCCAGCAATTGCAACCACCAGCTGATCGTGGAGATGGACTGTGCCGGGTCCTGTGCTTGCTAGAACATACAAGAATCTAGTCTGGGAATACCTCAAAGTTTCTTTGGGGATCTCCCCAATAGAAATGCCGGACTCAGAACCCTAACCAAGAAAAGACAGAAGACAGAACAAGTCAATCATTCATCTCAACTATATGTTGGCAGCGAAATATGGGGCAAACAGAGACTTTATGACGGACCATATGAATCAGTGGACGACCTCATTGAGCGAAACTGGCAGCGATTCATAACTGGAGAACTATTAAAACCACTTGAGCAAATATCTCAGAGCATGCCCCACATCCGGGACCTGGGGTGGGTGGGAAACTGGGTGGGGCTTCTCCCTCAATATCCCTCTTTACTTCAGATACATGATGGAAACAATATGGACATAATAGTATTACCCACTTCCCATACCCCCTGAATCTTTTTTTTTAACCGTAATTAACTATGTAAAGATTGTCAACAACAATACAATAAAATATATTTAAAAAAAAAAAGAAATGTATTCTGTTGATTTTCCTTGATTCCTGGTATTCTGGTCTCTATTACAGCCTTCCATTGTGGGGTTATATGTGTTTATTTGTTTTTTGTTGTTGTTGTTTTGTATTTTTTTAATGGGTGTTACATTAAGGCAAACATATGATATCTGACCTGTTGTGATTGGTTCATTTTCTTTAGCCTAATGGTCTCCAGTTTGGCCCATTCGGCTGTAAGCAATTACATTTCATTTTTTAAAAAGTATCTGAGTAGTATTCTATAGAGTAGATGAAGCATAGTTTCCTTATCCAGTTCTCTGTTAATGGGCATTTAGGTTGCTTCCATGTTTTTGCAATTATTGAATGTGCTGTAATGAATATAAGGGTGTACGTTGCTTTCTCATGTATCAGGGCTTTTGAATGTATTACTAGAAGTGGAATTGCTGGGTCATATGGTAGGCTAATTTTTAGTTGCCTGAGTATTCTTCATATTGACTTCCATAGTGGCTGTACCATCCTGCAGTCCCACGAGCAGTGGAGTAGGGTTCCTTTTTTCTCGCATCCTCACCAGCAGGTGTTGTTGGTAGTTTTCTGTATGTGGACCATTCTTACTGGAGTTAAGTGGAACCTCTGTGTTGTTTTTATTTCAATTTCCCTTATTGCTAGGGAGCTTGAGCATTTTTTTCACATGCCTGCTATTTGTATTTGTTCCTTTGAAAAGTGTCTGCCTATTTCCCTTGCCCATTTCTTGACTTGTTTGCTTGTTTTGTTGTTATGGTTGTTCTGGAGTTCTTTGTATATTCTAGGTATTGGCCCCTTGTCTCCTGTGTAGGGTGCAAAGATTTTCTTCATCTCTGTTCGTTTTTTTTTTTTTTTTTTAACTTTTTTTGTTGCCTTTGCTGTGCAGAAGCTTTTTAGTTTAATATAGTCTCATTTGTCTCATTTGTTTATTTTCTTCTTGACTTCCTTTGCTTTTAATGATTTTTCTAGGAAATCTGTGCCTGCGCCTATGTCTTGTAGAGTATTTCCTACTTTTTCTTCCAAAAGTTTGATGGTTTCTGGGTGTAGGTTTACATCTTTTTTCCATTTAGATTTGATCTTTGTGTATGGTGAAAGGTGTGGGTCTTATTTCTTATTTTTAAGTTTTTAAGGTATGTTTCCAGGTTTTTGTCTTCTGAAACTGAAGTCCCATATTATTAAACAGGTTGCTATCCAATTGTCCCAACAGCATTTATTGAAAAGACCTTTCTCCCTGGGTTGTTCTCTGTTTTCTTGTCCAAAATTAGATGGCTGTACATGTGTGGGTTCCCTTTTGATCTTTCTATTCTACTCCATTGGCCTTCCTCTATGTTTCTGTGCCAGTACCAGGCTGTTTTGATGACTACAGCTCTATAATACATTCAAAGGTCTGGGATTGTGATCCCTCCTGCTAGGTTCTTATTCTTCAGAATAGTATTGCCTATTTGTGGTCTTTTGTGCTTTCAGATGAACCTTTGTATCATTTTTTTCCAGCTCTGTAAAGAATGTGCTTGATATTTTGATTGGAATCACACTAAATGTATATAATGCTTTTAGCAATATGGGCATTTTGATGGTATTAATTCTGCCCATCCAGGAACATGGTATATTTCTCCACTTTTTGAAGTCTTCTTCTATTTCCTTTTTTAATGTTTTAGAATTTTCTTCATAGAGATCTTCCACATCTTTAGTTAGGTTTGTTCCCAGGTATTTCATTCTCTTCTCTTATTTTGAAGGGTATCATGCTGGTTAGTTCTTTTTCAGCCTTGGAGTTGTTTGCATACACTAGGGCTGTTGATTTCTATTCATTTATTTTGTATTCTGCCGCTTTGCCAAACTCTCATATAAGTGCTAGCAGTCTTTTTATTGAGTCTCTTGGATCTCTTACGCATAGAATCATGTCATCTGCCCTAGATGACATCTCAATTGCTCCATCAAACTTTTGTTATGGTTTTGTACAATCATCACCATTGTTTTTTTCCAGGTTTTTGTCTTCTGAAACTGAAGCCCCATATTATTAAACTAATTACTCTATCCCTCACAACCTCCTATCAGTCCTATTCTCTGTTGTTTTGAACTTGGCTCTTCTAGACGCTTCCTGTCAGTGGAAAGATACGGTGTTTATCTTGGTGTGTCTGGCTCATTTGATCTCATGTGATGTCATTAAGTCTGCTCCACACAATAACATACATGAGAATTTCCTTCCTATTCTCCTTGTATGGAGATACAGCACATGATTTACCCACTCATCTCTAAGTGAATATTTAGGCCGCTTCTACCTCTCAGCTATTGTGAGTAAAGCTGCTGGGAACATGAGTATTCACAAAAGGAATGTGAGTTGCCAGCGCCTTTCGGAGTTCCCCGGGTATAACACTGTGTGTTAAACTGCTGACATACCATATGAGCACCTGTTCAAGTCTCAGCTGCTCCACTTCCATCCCAGCTCCCTGCTAACATGCCTGGGAAAACAGCAGAAGATGGCCCAAGTGCTTAGGGCCCTGCTATCCACTTGGAAGACTTGGAAGAGGCTCCTGACTGTTGACTTCTGCCTGGCTTAGTCTATTGTGGCCATTTGGAAAGTGAAGCTGCAGATGGGAGATCTCTCTGTTCTCTCTCTCTTTCTCTGTGGGTGTGTGGGTGTGTCCACTCTGTAACTCTGTCTTTCAAATAAATAAAGTAAGCTATAAGAAATGAAAAGCAACACCCTCTTAGGGCTGGCATTGTGGCAAATTAGGTTAAGCTGTTGCTTTCAATGCTGGCATCCAATATGGGTGTTTGTTGGAGTTCTGGCTGCTCCACTTCCAGTCCAGTTCACTGTTAGCATGCCTGGGAAAAGAGCAGAAGGTGGCTCAAATCCTTGGGCAGCTGCCCCCATGCGGAGACCCTGATGAAGTTCCTGGCTCCTGGTTTATGCCTCATCAGTCCTGGATGTTGTTGTAAGGTCGTTTTGGGCATTAGTTCTTTTTGGTATAAGCTCTTTTCAGTTTGTTGCCACAAATCGAAGCAGCAGACACAGCAAGCCATCAGGAAGTTGTAATCCAGCAGAGAAGATGGCCGTGGGGACCAGAGTGGAGGAAGAAGGAAGAGGGGGCAAAGGAAGAGAGGGAGAGGCAGGGCAGCAAGAAGTGGAAGCCCACACCCACAGGGTACTGTGCCTTTTTATGGCCAGGGACAGATGTCATTGCCCATGAGGTATTTGGTGGATAGGGCCATGGGTGGGCCACAAGGGATTGGTGGCTAGGACTGTTAGGGCCATAGGGGATTGGTAGGTGTGGTGGTGGGCAAGGACTAGTAGGAAGAGCCACGAAGGATTGTTGGATAGGGCTGTTAGGTATGGTGCCATGAAGTTACAGCAGATTGATGGGAACAGGGTTACAAAGTTACAGTGGGTTAGCAGACAACAAAATTTGAACCTAAAGGACACTGGAATCTTAAGGAAGCTGAGATCTAGGGGAAGCAGATATCAAAAATGGTGCCGAGACAAAATGGCAAGGTCTCTCTCTCTCTTTCAGCTAGATAAACAAATCTTTTTAAAAATAAAAATAATAAAAACTGGGCCCGGTGTCGTGGCCTAGCGGCTAAAGTCCTCGCCTTGAAAGCCCCAGGATCCCATATGGGCGCCGGTTCTAATCCCAGCAGCTCCACTTCCCATCCAGCTCCCTGCTTGTGGCCTGGGAAAGCAGTCAAGGACGGCCCAATGCACTGGGACCCTGCACCCGCGTGGGAGACCCGGAAGAGGTTCCAGGTTCCCGGCTTCGGATCAGCGCGCATCGGCCTGTTGCGGCTCACTTGGGGAGTGAATCATCGGACGGAAGATCTTCCTCTCTGTCTCTCCTCCTCTGTGTATATCTGGCTGTAATAAAAATGAATAAATCTTTAAAACAAAAGATAATAATAAAAACTTCCACAATGCCCTTGGCTGTGACCCTGATCACACTTGCCCAAGAGGCTGCCACTGTCAGGTGGTACTCCACCCTCTCTCTAGTCAGGGGTGTGTTAAATCCTCCTTATTTAACTTTGGGCAAAGCAACCTACAAGGCCCGCAGGGGACTGGGAACCAGGAGGAAGTATGTGAGCTGCCAGAAGTGGGGGCCCATTGGCAATCTTTCTCACAGCTTCATGCCAGGTGGAATGCCCTGAATGTAGGGAAAAATTGCTGATCAGCACCAAATGTGACACTCCCAAAGGTGTTTTTCCCCAATAGGGGGCCAGCATGACAGCTCAACTAACTAATCCTGCACCTCCAAGTGCTGGCATCCCATATGGATGCCAGTTCATGTCTCAGCTGCTCCTCTTCCCATCTAGCTCCCTGCCTGTAGCCTAGGAAAACAGCTAAGGACAAACTCAAATCTTTGTGTGAGACCCAGAAGCACTTCCTGGCTTCTGGCTTCAAATCGGTTCAGCTCTGGCCACTGCAGCCATTTGGCAGAGCAGACCAGCAGATAGAAAATCTTTCTCTTTGTTAGTTCTTCGCTCTGTAAATCTGCCTTTCTAATAAAAAATGAATGCATATTTAAAGAAAAGAAAAAAAAACAATAGCACTGTCTGGGAAATAGCAGAATCAGTGGCACAGGTGGAAACAACGTTCCTGCCTTAGTTTCTCAAACAGAGCTGCACATTCTAAATGTTCTTACTCACCCTGTCTGAGGGGGCCTCACTTGAAGGCTTCTGTGCTGGAGGGGGATGTGCCTGCTGCAGCCCCTCCAAGCCCACAGGCCTTAAAGAGGCCCCAGGCCACTGCAGACCTGGAGGCACCTGCTGGGCTTCCACCGGTGGGACTTGGAACATTCTTGAGCAGACACAGTGACCTCCCAGGGCTGTCCCTGTTATCAAGCTGTTCCTGAGAAGTGACGAGGTGACAGAGGCTTGGGATTCCACTGGCCCTGCCCCAGCTGCGCCCTGGATGCCATCTGCCCAAGCGCTGGGGTTGGGGGGAGGGACAGCACTGACAGATGAGCCTGGTGGTGCAGCTGCAGAACATTTGTTGTGGAAAAGAGTCCCATGGCAATGTGGTCCACGCTGCTGGGAAGTTCCCTTCACATGATTTCCACAGGGGAGAGGGCACGGGGCACAGGGGGCTTATTTATAGTGAGTGCTATAAATAAGTCTGGTCTGGCAGCTGCTGTTCAATGGCTGACTTCAGTTCCGGGTGCGAACATATTGGCTGAGCATGAGAAACAGGCTCACCCTGAAGGACTGGGTTCCTGTCCTTCTGGTTATGAGATCAGGGGGCCCAAACCACCCTCCCCCAGGGGGTGGGGACACATCTACCCCTCTGCCTTGCCCCCATCAGCTATCTTGTCTACCAGGTGATTACCACTGGCCCTGTGTGCTTGGCCTCCCCAGTTCTGAGAGACAGCAGAAAGACTACTGATGGGGCCAATGGCTATGTGGACATGTAGCTCCTGCACTCCAGGCAGCTCTTGGTGGGGTATTGCCAAGCTGCCCTGTGTGATTGGCTCTGTGCCCGTCCTTCTCACAGTGGTTCCTATATGCTGGCAAATCCGGGGTCTCTCACCTGGACAGTGCGTGAAGCAGCAGCAGGTGGGAGAGAAGCGGAGGACACCCAGAGGGACCTGAACTGCAGGGAAGCTGGCAAGAGGTAACAGAATAAGACATGACACTAACTGCCACACCTAGAAAATTGCCCGAAAGAGATATTGGCATAAATAATTGTAAAAAGATGTTGCTCAAAGCCAGACATAGAATCACTGTTTAAATGACCTGAAATGAATCAAATGTCCATCAGCATGCAGTACTTTAATAAACTTGGAATATTCACCTAAAGGAGGCCTAGGTAACCACAGGAAGCAGTGACAAAGGGCTGGCGCAGGCGGACTAATCCTCTGCCTGTAGTGTGGGATCTACCGAGAGCAATCAGCATATCCAGTGATGCCTTTTGACCCCAGGTTGAATGGCCTGGGCCGTGCAGTATGCTCTCTTTGTGTGAGCACACATGGTGTGCTCCTCCCTCCAGAATGTTCTATTTTCTGCCAGTCCTAACAAATCTGTTCCTGGGAATGCCTCATTCTGTAGCTCCTTCCAATCCTGCTGTTTCCCTTTGAAAAGCTTCAGTTTGTTCTGGATTTGATTAGAATCACCACCTGAAATAGACTCACTGTTTTGAAGGTATCTTCAGAATACAAATTCCTAAGGTGCAAATGGTGTGGCACAGCATGTAAAGCTCCCATCTACAGTGCTGGCATTCCATATGGCACCAGTCCAAGACCCAGCTGTTCCACTTCCAATCCAGCTCCCCGCTAATATGGTTGGAAAAGCAGCAAAAGATGGTCTCCTGCACCTTGGCTTTGGCCCAGCCCGGTCCTGGCTGTTGTAGCCATTTGTGGTGTGTATAGTGAATAGAAGTTGAATCTCTCTCTCTCTCTATCTCTGTCTCTTCTCCTCACTGTATAACTCTGACTTTAAAATAAAAGAATGTTTTTAAAAAGCCTTTTTTTAAAAAAGTTCACTTATTTCTTAGTCTGTTCATTGCACAATATTGATTTTATATCTGCTACCTGCTGGGCATTAGGCCAGGTGCTGGATAGATACAATTTGAGAAAAGTCAGTCCCCATGTAAGCTTTAGGAAGACAATAAGCTGGAGAAGCCAGCTGAGAAACAGCTTTGAGTTGTTGGCACAGGCATTTGTGGCTGGGTGATCTTGGGCGGGTCATTTGAGCACTCTGGCTTACAATTAAGCACAACCACCAAAGTCCACCAAAGCCAATTTAGAATTTGGGGAATATTCATTGGCCAGCTGGTGACTGCCCCCAATCAGAACAGGTCTGAACGAGGTGTAGGGCAGTGAGGTGTAGGGCAGTGAGCTTTTAAAGGAAAACCTCACAACTCACATCCTCCTGGCCTTTCTGCTGGCTGGCAAGCAAGGGAACAGAAGCTACAATAAGCAGGTTAGAGCCAAGACTGGCAATTCTATAGTTATAGTTACAATTTAACTCCTTGGAAATTGGTTCCACTTTCCTGGGGCTCAGTTCCCAGGACCTGTTCCTCCTTAGGGGAGGAGGGTCAAGCTAACCCAACCGGTTGCCGTTGGACGCACTCACTCTATAGTTTTTCAACCTGTTACAACAAAAAGACAGGTGACACTGTGTTTGTGCAGTGCTGTTACCCAGCAGGTGTTTTCTTGAGGGACCCCGCTTCTGCAGGGCTCCCTGCCCAGCTGTTGGGTGTATGCAGGCAGGCAGGGGTTACCTTGGGTGGGCCGGCTGTGTGGGGTTGCGGCACCATGGGCAGCCTGGGCACCATATGGGTTTGGGACCCATGCCAGGCAGAGTGAGGGCATTGAGGGTGTGTCTGGGTGTTAAGGTTGGTGGGAGGGAGTAGGGCAGAGGTCAGCCTTTCTCCAACAAGCCTGGACCTTGTTGGATAAACAAGGCGGTAAACAAGGCTGGTGTTTGCTGAAACGCCTAGCTCCCCCGAGGAGAAGCCTGCAAACCTTGTGCGTGTTTGCTCCTGTTCCCATCACTTCGGGAATTTGCCTTCTCCCAGTTCTATGGGGCAGGGTGTGGCATCAACATTGTGGTTGGAGGAGTAACCATAACTGCAGGGTCTTGGGTGAACTTTTGGGGGCAGGCAGGCCTGTTTGAGGGCAGCCACAAGGCAAGCTCTGAAGACCAGAAAGTCCCCAGGGATCCCTCTGGGTATGTTTGTACAGAGCACTGGGCAGGAGGGAGCAGTACCACTCAGAATTCTGCCTTGGGGTTGGCCTCAGGTGGGCTCAGAAGTGGAACAACCAGAGAGACTATCCCTGGTCAGGTTGTGCCTACTGGCCAGCCTGTCAGGACACACCCTGCCCAGCCCAGTGTTCCCTGGGAAGCGTCTCAGGGTCTGTTTTTGCATGGACCTTGCTTTCTAGCTACCACCCCCTCCCACCTCCTCGTCCTGCACCCTCCCCATAGTTCTGCATGAAGAACTCTGTTTCCCCTTCTTCCCTTCACAGTCCCGCAGTTTCCATCCTGTCCTGTTAGTCCCATTTTTCAACTATTTTAAATATATACATAAATATATATAATAATGGGCCCGGCGCCGTGGCCTAGCGGCTAAAGTCCTCGCCTTGAAAACCCCAGGATCCCATATGGGTGCCGGTTCTAATCCCAGCAGCTCCACTTCCCATCCAGCTCCCTGCTTGTGGCCTGGGAAAGCAGTTGAGGACGGCCCAGTGCATTGGGACACTGCAACCACGTGGGAGACCCGAAAGAGGTTCCTGGCTCCCGGCTTCGGATTGGCGCGCAACGGCCCGTTGCGGCTCACTTGGGGAGTGAATCATCGGACGGAAGATCTTCCTCTCTGTCTCTCCTCCTCTGTGTATATCTGGCTGTAATAAAATGAATAAATCTTTAAAAAATATATACATATATAATATTTCATATATCAAACATATATAATATTATATATTTATGTATTTTAACTATTTTAAATATACATAAATATACATGATCTATTTAAAATAATTATTTTTATATGTATATTTGAAAGGCAATTACACAGAGAGATCTTCCACCTGCTAATTCCCTCCCCAAATGATTGCAAAATGAGTGGCTGTTATTAAGGTCTCCTCCTTTTGGACTTGCTTCTGGTTTCCACTTCCATACCAGGCTTGCTCATTCTCAGCTCCAGTGTGGGACCCACAGACACATGGCAGGGGCCCAGACACCAGCGCATGTCTGGAGAGGGGGACCAGACACATCCATAGGTGGCTTCTGGTTTTGGCCTCTGACCTCCCGTCTTTCTGCCCTCCACCTTGGTACCCAGGCAATACTTCGCCCATAATGCAGCTGAGCCAAGCACGTGGCACACAGGGGGAGCTGCAGCCTCCTAGGTGGAGACTGTGCTCCTTCCTGGGGGGGGAGGCGGGGAGGAGGGGAAGAGGTGGGTGGGAGTGGAGTGCAAGGCAGGGGAGAGAATGGGAGGGGAGCCCTGGGGGCAGTCAGAGCTCAGGGGTCAGTGGAATCAGTCCTTCGGACAAAGCCTGTGGAATCTCTGGAATCTCTGGAGCCTCTCAGTCAGGCCGGACCTTCATTCCCCATGCCCAGGTGGGAGAGTACCATGCATCCTCTCTTCTCCTCCCAGCCTCTTTGTGACACCTCACAGCCACACCACGGGGCGGGATCTGAATTTAGCTCATCTAGAGGTGATCTGAAGCAACAGGGGGTGGCCGTGCCCTTCTGCTGGCTGTCAGCCACTAACAGCCTCTGCCAGTGATGGGCTTCAGGTCTCAAGTGAAGGCAACAGAAGCAAGGGGCCAGGTGCCCAAAGACAGGAGCATGGTCTGTCCATCGCTATCCACCTGCTGATCCACTTGCGAAGTGAGGAGAGAGCAAAGACTCCCAGGGTAAACGAGCTGGGGGTTAAAAGCCGAGGTGAGATAGCAAGAGCTCTGTAAATGCAGCTGTTGGAATGGCGGTTATCCTAGCTGCTTGCTGCCCCTGGGTTGGGTGAGGCATTCCAGAGGCAACTGGGTTTTTCTCCACTCCTGCACTGGCAAGGGCCCCAGGGAAGACTGGAGGGAAAGAGAGAATCACCTTCTGTCCTTCTGCCCTAGGAAAATCACAGGGCTCAGGATTAGCCATCCCTGCCCTGGTCAGAATCGAATCGGCACCTGCCTCAAAGATGCTTTAGCTCTGAGTCTGCCCCTAACTGTGTGTCTCTGGGAAAAGGACTTCCCTCTCTGACTCTGTCCTTCTTTATCTGTGAAACTCCTGTCTCCAAGGGAAAAAAAAGCTGTGAGGTCAACCTGGGTTAGCACCCAGTTAGCACAGGACTATCCTGGCACAGTGCAATCTCCCAGGAAGTAGTTATTGTCATTCTAATTCATGGTCACTTCTGAGAATTAAAGGGCTTGATAATGGAGGGATAGTCAATACTCAGGAAAAGAAATCAGAAGAACACCAGCTTCTTAATATGCACTAACGCTAAGTGTAGATTTGTGGTTTTTGACCCACATGTCATTGGGTATAGATTCTCCTTCAACTGATTTCTGTTTTGGGGTAAAGTATTTGGGGGGGGGGCGGATTTAAGTCCCTGGAACATGTTACGGGGTAGACAGGAATACTCTCATTTTAAAGATGAGGAGGTTGAGGTTGCTAAGGGCAAAGTGCTTTGTTTCGGAGTTTTTGTTTGGGGTTGCAGAGAGCCAGGTCTCCCACTGGAAGTCTTCCGGTGTATGAAAGAGTGCCTTCTGCTGTTCCTCTCTCTGTCCCCTGGGTCACACCACCCTCCCCTCGCCCAGAGTAGCCCCAGGGTGGATGAGGTCACTTCTCCCAAAAGTTCCACTTTACCATTAGGCCATGGCTAGTTGGGAGCTCTAGTGTGGACACGTCCCAGACATTATGATTATGAGAAATCACAGAGTCCCCCTGGGAAGTCATTGCATGAGGTCATCAGACAGCTCTGTGCAAGAGAGAGACTGTCAACGTTTCTTGGCAAAGTCCCTGTCTCTGCTGCCTGCCTCATCCCTTCATCTTTTTTCCTCACCCCTTTCCCTGTTCTGTTTCTTACATGGAGCAAGAAAAGCCCTCAAACTGACTAGGTCCCCATTTCCTAATGAGTGGAAAAAGTTAGTCACAACAGGGCTCAGAAGGGAGCCAGGTTTTTTTTTTTTTTTCAGGCTGAGCCTCCTGCTGAGCAACCCTCGGGGTTATAGAGTACAGCGCCTAAGACGCAGGCTTTGTTAAGTGACGTGACATGTTGACAATGCTGGAAAAATCAATGCTTGGCCTGATTGGAGACAGGCAGTGCTGAGAATGCTGGGAGGAGATAGCTGCTAGCTGCTGTGCTCACCTCCCTGAAGGGCAAGGACACTCTGGGAACCTCAGGCCAGGGGCTGTGGTGAACAGACGTGGCACAACTGCACAGTAGGCAGAGAATGTCGGGAGGTTGGCATCTGCCCGCCAGCCAGCTGTTCATCAGCCTACATTAGCCACACACTCTTGAGGGGCTCCTGTTCTCTGGGCAGCTGCTCTCTCCCCCAGCTCCCAAACACTTCCCTTGTGGTTCATGCTGAGCATTTATTTTATACTTCCCAAGAACACAGTCAGCTTCTGAATACACTCCTGCCAGATTTCCCTGTTTCTTCAGAGCAGAGACTGACTTCATTATCTGTGGCCTCTGAGCCTTAAAGGAGTAAGTTCCGGTATGCATCAGTTGAATAAAGACAGGAACAATTCAATGAATTGGCCAATTGCTCAAGGAACCTTTATAGACTATGGACTGTGATAGAGTGGTGGCAAGATAATCCCTCTTCTGACCTGGGAGCTTGTGAATAGGGGGCGTCTCAGGAAGAGACAGACCCATTCTATCTCTTAGTTGGACTCTGAACATCCAACTGGTCACTCCAAAGTGACTATACTTTGGCAGGTAGGTGCCCATGTAATGATTGTAATAGAGAAACCTACTTTTCTGCTGGCTAAATGTTTTTCAAAGTGTGGGAAATTGCTAAGGCATGATGAGTATGCCAACTCCTGAATGCCTGGTCATTCTCACTCAGGATCAAGAGCATACCCTGTTGGCCCCATAGGTGAGGCCAGTGTGTCTGATTGAAGGTGCAAGCTGAAGCAGTAGGCACCTGTCTACCTGGTGTGGGCATATGGTTTGGCTTCATCTTTGGAAGTTCTGTTCTTCCTTTACCTGGAAAGATCTGATTTTCTTGAGTGGTACACGAAGACTTCCAGCTTGTGTCAAACCCTGAAAGAATAAATAAGTAACTGATTTCCTTAACATACCTTAATATACCCCTTAATATACTACGACATTCTCCCTTTCTTAATGGTTTATGGAAGGATGGAAAGAGAACTTAGCTGTACTTCTGCTTTAAAAAAATTTAGTTGTTGTTTTATTGGAAAGTCTGATTTTATAGAGAGAAGGAGATACAGAGAGAAAGATCTTCCATTCACTGGTTCACTTCCCAAGTGGCCGCAGCGGCTGGAGCTGAGCCAATCCATAGCCAGGATCCAGCAGCTTCTCCTGGTTCTCCTGTGTGGGTGTAAGGACCCAAAGCCTTGGGCCATGCTCTACTGCTTTCCCAAGCCACAAGCATGCAGTTGGATGGGAAGTGGAGCAGTAGGGATACGAACCGGTGCCCATTTGGGATCTTCATGCATGCAAGGCGAGGACTTTCACTACTAGGCTGCTGTGCTGGGCCCTGTACTTCTGTACCAATGTTTAGTCTAGTTCATATGTAAAGGATGTCCTGCTGAAAGTTAGTTCTAAAGCAGAATCTTAAAAAGAACTGCCTTGTGTTGAGTTTCACCTGCTAGTTGGTAAGCACTGTGTGTACCTTGTGTTCCTTTAACTTACAAAACACTACTAGGAGGTAGGCATTTAACCAATTTCCATTTTACAGATAAGGAAACTGAGTTGGTGGTACTTGGCAACCTTTAACTACCCTTAGAGTCATCAACTCCTATGGTGAATAAATGACAGAACCAGGATTCCACCCTCGGCCAACTGGATACTATGTCCCTGGTGCTGTGCCAATGGCTGCAAGCACCCAATGGTGAGTATTCTGCTTTCCCTGGGGTGCTAACGGGGCACACTTGCCAGCTTCACAGAAATGTGTCTCAGCTCTCACCCAGGATATTTTTTATGCAATTGAACTATGGCTTCACTTGGAACTCCTTGGGCACATACACCCTAGATGAACCAGGTGTAGGGGGCTTTGTTCTTTCTCTCAATAAGCCGATGGCTACCGAGGCATGCTGTGAAAGGCCTCCTCAAGCTCACTTTCATCTCTCAAGTTCAGTTACAGGGCCTGATGATCAGAGATGCATTCCTGCCCTTTTGTCAGTATCCTGAACAGGGTATTGGTTCAAGTCCTGGCAGTTCCCTACTAGTGGAGCTGGGAAGACAGCAGAGGATGGCCCAAGTGCTTGGAACCCTGACACCTTGTAACAGACTCAGATGGTGTTTTCTGACCCCTGGCTTTGACTTAGATCAGCCTAAGCCAATCCGGTCATTTGGTGAAGTGGCCCTATGGATGGATGATCTCTCTCTCTCTCTCTCTCCCTGCCTTTCATGTAAATAATAAATCATTTTGTAAAATGTTGTTGTTATGACTTGTCTGGAGCAAAAATTTTGTTTCTAGGTAAACAGTGATGATGACAGTGAACCGGGCTGGCTCCTGGAGGCAGCTGGAAGCTTCTGGGCTGGGGAGTTTACACAGGAAAGCTCAGAGGAGGCTTCTGGGGTGTAGGGCGGGAGCAGAGAGGCACATCAGCTGGCCAGGCACAGGATGGAGGGAGATGATATAGACTCTGGCCCAGGTAGGCTAAAGCAGCTGAAGAGCAAAATCTGGCACTTTCTTGGTGGAGAGAAAGGTGGGAGGAGCAAATGCCGTGGCTGAGCCATGAGTGAGGAAACCCAGCAGGTGCTGGGCAATCCCATACCTTCTTTTCATAAGAGCTCTGGACCTGGCTGGGAAGACAGGGTCAGAAATATAGGAACTACCCATGCCTCAGACACCCTGCCGGAAAAAGAGTGTGAGCCACACCAAGTGGCAACAGGAAATGGCAGGACAGGCCCTTTGGGAAGGCCCACAGGCTTGCTAGAGGAAGAAGGCTAGTCAGAGCTGCAGACTGAAACTGCAGAGTCAACAGACCGCAGGCCAATGTGTGTACACCAGTCACAGCAAACTCACATATCCAGTGCCAGATCAAGAAATGTGACAACCTGGCACCCCAAGAGTCCTGCTCCTGGCCCTGGGCCTCCAGTGCCCAGGGGCAACGCTCACTGGACACTTGAAGCACAGGTCCTTTCTGCCAGTTTTGAACTTTATGTCAATGGAATCAGTGAGCTCCTTGGTGGAGCTGAGAGCATGAATTGCCAGGAAGGGCACTGTGTGAAGAAGGAGAAATGTGTTCTATGCAGAGATATGGGAAAAAGCCTTGAGCACCAGAACTGCCAGCCGTCCAGCCTGCTAGAACAACTAGAATGCAAGCAGCACCACTGGAGAGACCAAGGACAGGGGGATTGGACTCAGCCTGGAAGTCCTGGATTTGCAAGTCTGGCCAGACACCAAGTTGCCTGGACTTTCATCTATCTATCTTTCTCTTTGTATGTATGTATATATGGTAAAGAGAGTTAAGAGCAAGAGTGAAAATAAGAGGAAGAGAGAGAGAGAGAGAGCTATCTACTGGTTATTCCTCCAGACTCTCTCAAGTGGCCAAGGCTGGGTCAGGCTGAATCTGGGAACTGGGAGCTCATCCCAGTTTCTTATTCTGGGTGGCAAGGATCTGGTCAGAGTCATCACCTGTTGCTTCCCAGGGTCTGCATTAGCATGTGGCTGATATCATGAGTGAAGCCAGGCCTTGAACTTAGGCCTTATCACTGGGGATTCAGATATTCCAAACGGCACCTGAACTGCTGGGCCAAATGCCTGCCCCTTGCCTTGGCAGCTCTTGAGGTCAGTAGATATTGTCACCCACTAGCAGAGACTCAAGTTTTTAACAAGTCCCTTTTAGATGTTTCTAATAATTAGCTGTCTTGAAAAGCTGCTCTAAGGGAGAATGGGGACTCTCTGAAAGCCTGTAGGGAAGGAGTGGCAGGATATGACGAGCTCCATCTTCTTTTCTGCCCAGCTGTTCCAGAAGGTAGGTATTATGGGAAGGGGAAATCCCTGAGCCTATGAAACGGTACCATGAAAAAAAATTAATGAAAAAAAAAAAAAAAACAAGAATGCTAGGCAGCTGCCAAGAGGGGTCCAGCCTGACCTAGGAAGGGGCAGAGGTGCTTAGGAGAGAGGGAGCTGCTGAGGAATGAAGATGAATCGGAAGTGACCGGACTTGATCACCAAGGGGACCTAGAAGGAGACTGAATGGGAGGACCTATGGAAGATACTAGATTTTGGTTCATTCATGTAGACTCCAAGGGAAAAAGCAAAGTTGAAAGACAGAAAAAAGTACGAACCTGTTTTTCATTGATTCACTCATCTGTAGTAACCCCACAAATTTCTCTATCTGCCTTTACTAAAGTCCCCCATCTATTTGGCAAAAAAAAAATTGTTCAAATGTGCTTTGACTTACTTATTTTCATTTGATTCAAAGACAGGGAGACATACAGAAACGGAAAGAGAGAGACAGAGTTTTACTATCTGCCCATTCACTCCCCAAATGCCTACACTAGCTGGGATTGGGTGAGACCAAAGTCAGGAGCCTGGAACTCCATCTGAGGTTCCCATTTGTGTGGCAGGAACTCAAGTAATTGAACCAAGCAATCGTCTTCCTCTTCCCAGGGTGCACACTAGCCTTTAGGAAGCCAGAATGGTGGATGGAGCATGGACTTAAACTCAGGCACTCCAACGTGGAAGGAGGGTGTCCCAAGCAATGTCTTAACTGCTGCATCAAACACCTACCCAATGGCAAATGCTTTTTACATACTGCATACATATCTAACATTGTCCCAAGCACTGAGTCATATATGAGACAATATCAGGAAGCCCCCAAATACTGAGAAGTCATTGCTAATGTGGAACTTCTTGCCTCCATTTTGCAATGAACTAAATACATGCAAGAAAACAGTTGTAGGTTGAGTTAGGCCCTGGGAGGGTGTCTAGGGGTTACTGAAGTGGTAGGGAAAGGGAGCGGGAGGAGACATCTAGTGACAGGCAATTAGCAACTATAACCTTGTGCTGAGAATCTTCAGCACTATGCCACCCTCAGCAACCCTCGCAGTTATTACCTGCGTTTGTTCAGATGAAGAAATGAATCCTTGTCATGTGCCAGCATGCAACAATCCTGCAAGAAACAAGGCTGAAGGATAGGAACTGGGAGACCTAGAAACATGGGATTTAAGATTGATAGCGAGTGAGTGAGTAAGTCACTCCCTGACAGTGGTTTTACTAGATTTTTTCAAATATATCATTAGAAAGATCTGAGGGTATTGCAATTAAAAAAAAAAAAAGGAAAGATCACAGTGACGTAATTATCAGTTTGCTGCTTATTCTAATGATTTCAGGCAGTTGGGTTCCCAATGGTCTCGACATTTCCTTTAGCACTCAATCAACTGCAAAGGTTTTCCTCTGATACCCCAGCCAAAGCATACCACCTTTACAAGGCAGTCGGCCAGTTCAGAGCTTGGGAGTTCCTACGTATGTGACAAGGTTCCAAGGGTAACCCTGTGAGGAAAGAGCACCCAGCCTTAGGAAGACAAGAAGAGGCCTCGCATCTGTTCTCTGCTCACCATGGCCCACTAAGCATGCTGAACTACAAAGAATTCCTGACAAATCCCAGTGGAAAGCAAGTCATTCACCCTCAGCTAATTCATAGATAATAAATAATAATGTGAAGATTCACCTGGATCGTGGGCCTCACTGCAAACCCCAACTGGAGGAGATGCGCTTCCTCATCTTCATAGGCAGAAATTGAGGCTGTAGGTGCTTTCGTTTGGGGCCCAAAATTGATTTGCAAATGATTGGAAAGTCCTGGGTGGGTATAAATAGACCTTTATGTGCAGTTCTAACACAATGTTTTTCTAGAAACTTGTTCCAGAGGTTGCTGGAATCTGTACTAAGGAGATGAGTTACTGGGTTATTCCAAACAGTGAGACTCAGGTTCAACAAAGTAGGGTAGTTTTTTCTTTGTTTGTTTGTTTTGTTTAGTTGAAAAGGTAGATTTACAGAAAGAAGGAAAAGACAGACTCCCAAAGTGGCTGCAACGACCAGAGTTGTGCCAATCCGAAACTAGGAGCCAGGAGCTTCTTATGGATCTCCCCCACACAGGTACAGGGTCCCAAGGCTTTGGGCTGTGCTCTACTTCTTCCCAGGCCACAAGCAGGGTGCTGGATGGGAAGTGGAGCATTCGGGACATGAACCAGTGTCCATATGGGATCCCAGGGGACATAAGGCGAGGACTTCAGCCACTAGGCTGCCATGCTGGGCCCACAGAGTAGTTTTTAATATTTGTAGTGCTGAGAGCCTGCTTTCTCAAGGCCCAGGACTCTTAGGCCCAACCTCTATGCTAGGCATGTGAAGAGGAAAGGGAGGGCATGAGGGCCCCACGTGCCCCTGTGCTGGCTTCCGGGTAATGCCTCTTGCTGGTCATCATTACAGCAGGCCACCAAGGACACATTGACCCCCAGCACTGTCCAACTGGCTCATTGGAATATTATTTCTGTCAGCCTACTCTGAGGTGCTAGGCTGCTTAAATGCAATATGTGCTAGAATAATAAAATGACTGGAAGTTGAAAGAACTGTAACACAAATGTCTGCGTCATCTGAACTGGCCACATGTGACATTAAACCACAGGGCTGTAGGTTTCACTTGGAAAGTAATGTTGCCCAATGTTGACTCCAGAAGGTCCTGGAAGTAGAGGGAGACATTCCTCAACTAGGGGGGGTCAGGTTGACTGGTCTGTGGTCTCCTTGTCTGAAAATGGACAAACAACATAGGGAAACATGAACTTTTCAGATTAGCCCAATAAGGTCCCACATTGGGTTCATTGGAAGCTTCTGGAAGTACAATAACATTTCCCCACACCGAAACCCATGTCCTCAGAGTGAATGAGATCAGAGAATGCCTGCTGTCACAAATGAGCCAAATGCAGTATCAAGACATGTCCTTGTTAAGTCTCAGAGCAATAGATTCTGGGCCCGGCGGCGTGGCCTAGCAGCTCAAGTCCTCGCCTTGACAGCTCCGGGATCCCATATGGGTGCCGGTTCTAATCCCGGCAGCTCCACTTCCCATCCAGATCCCTGCTTGTGACCTGGGAAAGCAGTCGAGGACGGCCCAAAGCTTTGGGACCCTGCACCCGTGTGGGAGACCCGGAAGAGGTTCCTGGTCCCGGCATCGGATCGGCACGTACCGGCCCGTTGCAGCTCACTTGGGGAGTGAAACATCGGATGGAAGATCTTCCTCTCTGTCTCTCCTCCTCTGTGTATATCCAGCTTTCCAATAATAATAAAAAATCTTAAAAAAAAAAAGAGCAATAGATTTAAAGAGAAGAACTTGTAATCCTCTGAAGAGATCAAGAGTTAGACAGTTACCAGATTCCTCAACAGTAGCTAGATGCTGAAATACAATGAAAACCGGCACTGCAAACTTATGGAATATGCACCTAAGCTGTTATCAAACACGAGAATGCAATACTTCATTTTTGGACATACATAGGTTCAAAAGCAAACACACATAGCCTCTAAAGAAGCTAGTGGGCAGACATTGTGGTGTAGCGTGTTAATCCTCTACCCACAGTGCCAGCATCCTATATGTGCACTGATTCTAGTCCTAGGTGCTCTACTTCCAATTCAGTTCTCTGCTAGAGTGCCTGGGAAAGCAGGAGAAGGTGGCTCAAACTTTTGGGTACGTGCACCCATGTGGACGATCCAGAAGAAGCTCCAGGATTCTGGCTTGTGGCCATTTGGGGAATGAACCAGCAAATAGGAGATATTTCTCTTTTTCTCCTCTTTTGGAAATATTTTTATTTTTTAAAAGAAGCTACTGAGGTATATAATCTAGAAAAATAAGGAGCAACTTTAAACGGGGAGAAGCTTGGTGTCTAGAAACATTGGCTTTGACACAGGGGAAATTGAAAGGAAGTTTCATAAGGACAAATATGTCATGACCATACAGAGCAACTGACCTGGGTTAGAAAATAATATGGGGATAGGAAGGACTGGCATTGTGTTATAGTGAGTTAGGCACCTGCCTGCTGTGACAGACAGTTCAAGTCCTGGCTGCTTTACTTCTGATCAAGCTTTCTGAAAATGTTCCTGGGAAAGCAGTGGAGAATGGCCCATGTGCTTGGGACTCTGCATCCATGTGGGAGCCGTGGAAGAGGCTTGTGGCTCCTGGCTTTGGCCTGGCCCAACCCTAGTCACTGTGGCCCTTTGGGGAATAAGCCACCAGAAAACCAGACCTGTCTCTCCCTCTCTCTCATACTCTCCTTTTCAAATAGATAAAATAAACCTTTAAAAACAGAAAAAAGAAAAGAATATAGAGAGGTTTCAGTAAGATCCAGGAGAAACTGATGCATATGTGTTAGAACACATGAAAAAGGTTCATAGAAATTTGGTGTGATTGTTGCTGGGAAATAATTGAAAGAAGCAAAAAAGTAACAAAAAATAGAGCAAAGCATTTTAGAAACCCATTTGCTTCTGGGCAGAACTTTTTAATATGAAAAGAAATTTAAAATATACATGACTTGAATATCTGCTTGGTTCTAAGCCCTATTCTATAAACTCTGAGTCCATGAGCAATTTCTGCTTTATTTCTCATTACACTCTCAGCATAGAGATGCTATAATTATCCAACAAAGATTTTAAATCACCATTATAAAATAGCAATTATGAACACAGTAGAAGCAAATTAAATATAGAATATCTCAGCAAATAAATGAATGTCTCAGTCGATAAGCAGAACATGTAAAGAGAAATCAAATTTTAAAACTGAAAAATACAATAATTCAAATAAATGGCTGAAGTCAAGGAGAAAGCATTGGAGGAAAAAATTAGTGACTTGAAAAGAGAGTCATTCCTCAAATTATCATCAGATCTGAACAAAGAAAATATACCAAAAAACAAAATGAACAAGGGCTTCGGGACTTGTGAGACCAAAATAAAGGATCTAATATTCCATGAATTTCAGCAGTGGAATCCCAGAAGGAGTGAGAAAGAGGTAAGGCTGAAAAAACACTCAAAGGAATTATAGCTGAAAATGTTCCAAATTTGGTAAAACATCAAAAACCTACACAATCAGAAAGATGAGAGAATCCCAAACAGGAGAAACAAACAAAAAAAATCGATGTTAAGATATATATTGGTTGGGCCTGGCGGCGTGGCCTAGCGGCTCAAGTCCTCGCCTTGAACGCCCCGGGATCCCATATGGGCGCCGGTTCTGATCCGGGCAGCTCCACTTCCCATCCAGCTCCCTGCTTGTGGCCTGGGAAAGCAGTTGAGGACGGCCCAAAGCTTTGAGACCCTGCACCCGTGTGGGAGACCTGGAAGAGGTTCCTGGTTCCTGGCTTCAGATCGGCGTGCACCGGCCCGTTGCGGCTCACTTGGGGAGTGAATCAATGGACGGAAGATCTTCCTCTCTGTGTCTCCTCCTCCCTGTATATCTGACTTTGTAATAAAAATAAATCTTTAAAAAAAAAAAAGATATATGTTGGTCATGCTTCAGAAAACTAGAACAATTAAAAGGAAATAAACACAAAATCTTGAAAGCATCTGTCATGGTTTGAACAGCCTTAGGCTCCTTGAATCATACAGATGGTTAACTCCCCAATTCTTATGTTGATGGCCAGTGGATCAATGGTTCATATGTTATCATGGACACTTTCCAGTTAAGGTGCCAAGGTGGGATCTCTGGGAAGTGATTGGATTGGAGTGTATTGCTAGTGTGCAGCCCTGTGACTGAGCCACAGTGGTGCTCCTTGTTAAGCAGAGACCATACAGAAGGTGGAGAGATGTGGGCTCCCGGGGCTCTCCGTTCTCATGTTTGCCAAGTGATCTTCCCCTCACAAACATTTCAGACTAATGAGATTGCCCAGTTGTGAACTGTGAACTTCTAAAACTCAAAACAAAAACAAAAACAAAACTTCCTTTGCTTCTTAAGCAACTTCCCTCAGATATTTCAGCCGACTAATACCTTTCAGAAATGTAAGAGAAATGAAAACATGGCCAGGTGAAGAACGCAAGGGCTTGGGGAAAGGGACTTCGTTAACAGAAGGAACCTTGGCACATCAGAAAGAGGGAAGGACGATGATTAGCAAACAGTATGGGTAGACTCCTCTCTCTCTTTTTAAGAATGGATTTACTTTTATTTGAAAGCCAGAATTACAACTGGGAGAAAAGGAGATACAGAGATCTTCCATCCACTGGATCGCTACCCAAATGACTGCAATGACCCAGGAGCTTCTTCCAGGTCGTCCATGTGGATGCAGGGGCCCAAGCACCTAGATTATCCTCCACTGTTTTCCCAGGTGCATTAACAGGGAGGTGGATCAAAACAGAACTTGAATTGGTATCCATATGGGATGGAGATGCAATAGGTAAGTTGAGCCATTTGCTTTGGAAACTGGCCTGGTTAGACTGAGAATGAGCCTGGTGAGACCCAGTCCCCCTTCTGGGGAAGCTTGTCTCCCTCAGGCTTCTTTGGCAGGTGCTTTTGCCCTCTGGGGCAGCTGAACACTCCTACCAAAAAGAGCACTATTGGTGAATGATGGGGCTGCTGGGTCCCAGGGATGGATCCATCCTCAACCTTATTCCTGCTGGCCAAATGTGAGACCTGGACTTGCTCTCAGGGCTCTTCCAGCTTCCATATTCGGAGAGCCCCACACCTGAGATGACTGAGACCCATGGCTGCCTAGGGACCCCTGTGAGCACACTCAAGGCCAGGAGTGAGGCCGGCAGCCCACCCAGTGTTTCCAAGACAAGAGAATGCACAGCCCGGGTAGAGTGGATACAGAGGGAATGCCATGTCATCTGATCTGTAACTGTTTAATCCTCTGACAATGTGCTCTGGGGACATGTCTGTGAAGGACGTCACCGAGGTGGGGGAAGAATGTGGCCTGTTGTCCCAGCCCAGGACACAAAGGCTGATCTGTGTGCACGTGGGCACTCCCGATCCAGGCTGGATCAGCTGCTCTTGTTTCCTCCTTCGCCATCACAATAAAACTACAGAGTTACAGTCTGCCCTTCAACCCCCGCCCCAGGAGAGCTGGGCAATGGGAACTCTGCCCAGTGGGTGCCCGCTGAGCACAGTCAGTAACGCCAGCTTCCCAGCCCACTTGGCTTCTAATGAGTCTTGAATTTCAATATCCTGCTTCTCGCTGCCCTCATTTACTGCCCTCTCTCATCTTCTATTTCTCCTGCCCTCCCAGGCACACGTGTGAGTGGCAGATCCAGGGTGATCTGGACCCTGCAGATTGCTTTAGTGCCAAGACCTAGAAGCTGGAGTGGTTACCCACTGGGCAGTGCCAGCCATGGCACAAGGTCAGTCCTTTCCTCTGGCGGCCAGCGGAGCAGCAGCTGCGCTGGCACAGCACCCTGATGCCTAGGAAACAGGGCAAGGGACATTCTCCTGGACAGAATCCCTGCCCCATATTCAGCAAGCACTCAGGGTGGCATTAGGAGAGATATCCTGGGACATGACTATGTACTCCAACCTGCTGGGTGCAGAAGTGCAGGTGAGTCTTAGTTTCTCTGTTTATGAAAAATGAGGATAATAACTCTTACCCTGTAGGGGTTACTAAGAATCTTCCTTGAGTACTCAGGCATTGAGTGGACTTACAATAGCACTGAAAGAGCACATACACTGGCATGCACACCATGCACCTGCCACAGAGCATCTTCCATTTGAGTATCAGATACTGAACACCTTCTTTGTACAGGACTTATTTGCTTATGGGAAGTCAGAGTTATCAGGTTAGGGTACGGAGTGGAGAGAAGAGTCTTCTCTTCCTTCCAATGGTTTACTCTCCGAATGATTGCAATAGCCAGAGATGGGCCAACCAAATCCAGGAGCCAGTAGCTTCATTTGAGTCTCTCACATGGATGGTAGGGGCCCAAGCATGTGGTCAGTCTTCTGCTTTTCCAGGTGCATTAGCTGGATTGGAAGTGGAGTGTCCAGGACATAGACTGTCACTCATACAGGATGCTGGCATTGCAGATGGCAACTTAGCGCACTATGCCAGAGTGTTAGTCCCAAGAACCTGCTAAATGTTAGACATTATGTTGGACAGTTGGGACAAATAGACAAGATAATGTTGCAGCAGGTTCGTCATCGTGTGTGACACTGGCATTGTATATTAGAGCACTGGCTTGGGTCCCAGCTGATCCACTTCTGATCCAGCTAATGTGCCCAAGAAAGCATATGAAGATGACCCAAGTCCTTGGGCTCCAGCTACCCATTTAGGAAACCAGGATGGAGTTTCAGGTTCCCGGTTTTGATCTAGTTCATCTTCAGCCATTGCAGCCATTTGGAGAGTATATCAGTGGATGGAAGACCTCTCTCTCTCTCTCTCTCTCTTTCTCTCTCTCTCTCTCCCCCCCCCTTCACCTCACCTTTAACTTAAATAAATAACTTTTAAAAAAGACAAAATCCTTATTATCATGGAATGCAACTTCTAATGGAGAAAGACAGATATGAACTAATAGAGGGAATAGGGAGAGTGTCTGGAAGCTTTGAAGATGAGGAGGCTATTGGGAAAACACACAGAGCAGAGTAAGAGAAATCAGAAGTCGAGATAGGAGGAAGAACAGGCAGGAAAAGCCCTACAGAGAGGATGGCATTGGCATAGACACTGGAAGGAGAAGAAGGAGGGCACCGGGGAAGATTCCAGGCAGAGGATGAATGGGCAGAGTCCCATGCAGGGAGTGTGCCTGCTGTGCCAGCAGGACCCATGGAGGCCAAGGGTGCTGGGCTGGGTGTTAGCAGGGTAGGGTGGGGGCAGCACTAAGAGCTGAGGTTAAGTGGATGAGGGGCCAGATCAGGAAGAGTCTGTGGATCAGTTTGCTGGGGCTGCCCAGCAGAGCAATATGAACGGTGCATCCCATGTACAAACATATTGACTCTCCCACAGGTTTACTCTATTCATCACTTGACAGAAAGACTTTTATTTTTAATTTGATTTTTGATGATGTTTACATAGTTGATTAGGGTGGGAAGAGTCAGGATCAGGGAAAATAGGTGAGACCTTTGTATCCACATTTTGTTTTCCTTCTTGCTCTATCTGGAGGAAAGGGAAAGACAAGGCTAGAAGCCACACCCAGTCTGCCAACCACCTCAGCGACTGGGGCTGTGGAATGGCCACTCAATGTCACCCCAAAGTCCCCAATGTGGAGCATGCCTCAGGGATTCTGCTCAAGCGGTTTCAATAGTTCTGAAATGCTGTCGATCTTGCAGATGCAAAGATGAAGGTATCTTTCCAAGGCCCATTGGTTGATACAGTCCACCTCTGAGTCTCCATTTGCTCAGATGTTTGCTGTCATGCCTCACTGGGGTAGTTGATCAATTTGTTCTGCCCTCCTTCCTTGCCATGGTACCAGGTGTCTTCTGCAGGCTGCAATTGTCTGACATATCCTCCATGTGCCTCTGGTTATGTCAGCCACTGTTCTGTCCAAGCCACTGAGGAGGTCCAGTTTTGACAGATACACTGCATTGTCAGACCACAGTCCTGCCACTCTTTCCATAGTTGGAGTTATGAGTCCAGCAGTTTAGTTGGGGGAACCCTCAAAGAAGTTTGAGGTGTTCTCAGACCTATCTCTTGTGTGTGTGCCCACCTGTACAACACAGTCTGGCATAGTCCATCTCACCTTGGCATGTGCCAGGGGTGCTATAGCCTGGCCCAACCTGGTCTGCCCCCAGCACCACCTCATTCTGGTGGGTGCTGCTGCCTAACCCAGCCCAGCTAGCCCCCAGTGTTGGTCCTAATTATTACTGGCTGATACTGTGGCCTGACCCAGCTCATCTCGCACCCTGTCCTCGTTCTCAAATTTGCCAGTGGATGTTATAAAGTGGCCCAGCCTGGCCCACCCCCAGGCCTGAGCCACATGTATACTAGTGGGTGCTTTAACCTGGCCTGGTCTGAACTGTTCTTTGCCTTGATTCTTAAGCTCACCTGCAGGGACTGCTTCCCAACAAAGGAGCTCTCCAAGCTCCTCTATCAGATCTCCTCCCAGTGGCAGATTTTATGCACACTGGTGGGTCCTTGACCCTGGTTAACTTAGTCCACTTCCTTGACAGGAAAACTTAATGTGAGTACCTGCCTTTTATTGCTAGCACATGCACACATTGCCAGTGGTCCCAGCTGTGGTGTCCAGAGCTTTCCCTGCCTGTCTGTCACCTGTCCTATTCCACAGTCACAGGTTGCTCAGGCCTCAGAGAGGGCTTGTGTAACTGGTGCTCATCTGTGGCATTCCTGGGAGGCAAACCTCTACCTTACTGTCCCATTCTTTCCTGCCCTGAGCACCTCAGATCATTTCCTTATCTCAGTGCCCCCTGACCTCAAAGGCCCAACTCCACCTTATAGTTCATTCCACATGCCCTGTAATCAGTTAACCCTCACCCAATCTCTTCTCTGGATGGGCTTTCGTACAGGGTCAATTCTATAATGTTATCTACTTTTTTGTGAAAGATAATTCTGTTGTGTGGAGGCTAATCCTTTCTCAATTAAAATATAATAATACTTTTTAAAAGGGAGCAGAAGGCGGCTCATTGCTTTAGCTTTGAAGCACTGATGAACTTTGTGTAGAAATCACAAATTGAGTATTAACTTAGTGATTAAGACACTTCCATCCCATATCAAAGTATATAGGTTCCAGCCTCATCTCTGATCCCAGACTCCATCTTTCTGCTAATACAGATCTGGGAGACAGCAGGTGATGGCTCAAGTACTCGGGTCCCTGAATTGATTTCTTGCCTCCCGTCTTCAGCCTGGCCTAGAAGTGGCTGTTATGAGCAACTGGGAAATAAACCAATGGATTTGAATTTTATGTGTCACTTCTGAATCAAAATGGTGGAATAGGGTAAGGAGCTGGGACTACAGAGACCATGGCAAAAGTCTAACATAAGAATCCACCTGGAACTGGCTGGAGGGAATGGCACAACTGACCGCAAACAAAGAACCATGTACCAATCACAATAAGTAAAATTAAAGTGTAGACCTGTGAATGACACAGCTTAGAAACCTGCCCCAAAGAGAAGAATCTGATAACCAGAAATACAATGACCAAGAACAAAACAAGAGACAAATGCATAAAGAATATTACTGAAGACTCCTGTGCAAAGGAGTGAAAGCCTTTGCCAACTTCAGAGTTAACTCATGAAGACATAGAGAAAATGGAGGATACAGAATTCAAAACACTTGTTATAAAGCTTCTTATCAACAATGAGAAGCACATAATACAGGAGTTCAAGAAATTAAAGGAATATGTCACACTGGAAATGAATCAAATGAAAGCTGATATATCAGAAATAAAGAATACAGTGTAGCAAATGAAAAGTACAGTGGAGAATCTCCAAAATAAAATGAAGCAAGCAGAAGAAAGAATCTCAAAATTAGAAGACATTTCCTGTCACCAGGAGAAAACAAACAAAAAGCTGGAAGCAGGGCTGGGTCAAGCTGAAAAAAGTATTCAGGAATTGAAAGACACTATTAAATGACCAAATACAAGAGTTATGGGAGTCCCAGAAGGTGCAGAAAGAGAAGCTGGGTTTAAAAATGTATTTAATGAAATAATAAGATAAAATTTCCCTAATCTGGAGAATGAATTGGGAACCAACATCCAGGAGGGGCACAGAACTCCCAACAGGCTTGACCAAAAGTGATCTTCACCATGGCACATGATAATCAAGCTCTCTTCAATTGAACATAAGGAAAAGATCCTTAAATGTACATGTGAAAAGATCAATTGACATATAGAACAATGGCAATTAAATTTACAGGAGACTTCTCACAGGAAACTCCACAGGCCAGAAAAGAATGAAGTGACATATTCCAGATTCTTTTTTTTTTTAAGATTTATTTATTTTTATTACAAAGTCAGATATACACAGAGGAGGAGAGACAGAGAGGAAGATCTTCCGTCCAACGGTTCATTCCCCAAGTGACCGCAACAGCTGGTGCTGTGCCAATCCAAAGCCCGGAACCAGGAACCTCTTCCAGGTCTCCCAAGCGGGTGCAGGGTCCCAAAGCATTGGCCCGTCCTCGGCTGCTTTCCCAGACCACAAGCAGGGAGCTGGATGGGAAGTGGAGCTGCGGGATTAGAACCGGTGCCCATATGGAATCCTGGGGCGTTCAAGGCGAGAACTTTAGCCACTAGGCCACGCCACCTGGCACAGATTCTAAAAGCAAAAGATTGTCGGCCCAGAATAACATACCCAGCAAAGCTTTCCTTTGTCTTTGAAAATAAAATAAAATTCTTCCACAGTAAAGAAAGGTTACAAGAATATGCCTCTTCCAACCCTGCCCTGCAAATGATACTTCAAGATGTTCTCTTGACAGAGAAGAGGAATAGCACCCACCAAAACCAAAGGCAAATGTGAAGAACATCCCAGTAAAATAACAACAGAAGACTAAATCAATTAACAACCCATTGCTAAAATGACAGGACCAAATTACCACCCATTCATATTAACCCTGAATGTAAATGGATTAAACTCATCAATCAAATGTCATACATTAGTAGACTGGATTTAAAAAAAAAACAAAACCCATGTATTTGTTGACTACAGGAGACACATCTAACCAACAAAGATCAGCAGAAACTATATCTCATGGAGGGTTTTTTTTTTTTTTTTGGTCAGTTTCATCTCTTCAAAACACTTTCTTTTTCATTAAATTCTTCATTGACTCATAGATCATGCAGTAGCATCATTTTCTTCAAGAAGGTTCTTGATTTTCTTTTTCATTTCTTCAACGACACATTAGTTCTTCAGTAGCATGTTATTTAACTTCATGGTGTGTTTAATTTCTTTTTTCTTCCTGTTGTTGATTTTGTTTTGTGGCTTTTCATTTAAGGCGATGTATAGTAACCGTGTAATGGAGACTGTCATATCCAGATGTGACGATACAATGCAGTATGCATCTCTACTTACAGACCAAAGACGGACTTCCAGTGAAACTGTTTACTCTATATTGACAATAGAATGCTGGACTCTTTGCCATTGTCCATGTCTGCAATGATGGACATATGACTGCTTATGAAGAACTACACTATTGTAATAATAAGGGGAACTCAGTGGAGAGGGAGGGGACTTGGGGAGGTGGTAAAGGGAATCCTAGGGCCTATGAAATTTATCATAAAATGATAATGATAATAATAAAAGAAGTAAAAAAAGAGTTCTCTGTGTCTATTTCTCTGTCTCCTCAAATAAATAATAATTCAAATGAAATAAAATATAGAAAATAAATCTAATCCTAACCCCAGTGCAGATACTGCTTCCTCTGTGGCTAATCATGGTCTTTGTTGTCAAAATTATTTAACATAATAATTTGACAATATGTGTGCAGTATGAAGAGAGAAGGGTGTCTATACTCTTTCATTCAGGAATCTCACTTTGAGAATTTACCTGAAGAAAATAAACAAGAACAGGAAAACACATCATATGTATGTTAGAGAAATTTATAATAAGGAAAATTTCAAAAGAATAGCATTGACCAATATTTCTTAAGGTTTTATTATGTACGAGGTACCATTAAGGTTTCTATATTTCCTTTACAAATTTGTAAGTGGCTTTATGTGCCTATTGACTCACTAATTGAAGAGATGGAAGATAAAGTTCCATCTGCTGGTTGCCCACATAAATGCCTGCAAAGGCCCTACTGTGCAGGAGCAGGGGGTTCAACCCAGTTCTCCTACCTGGGTGGCAGGGTCCCAGATGCTTAAGCCATCGCTACAACCCACTAGGATGTACATCCCTAGGAAGCCAAAAATCAGAGTGAAGCTGGGACTTCAACCCATGTATTCTGATATGAGATGTGACCATGTCTTACCCACTAGGCCAAACACCTGTACCTCTATTTATTATTTCATGTAATCCTCACTACACCTCTGTAAGAAAGGAGCAGCTCTTATCTGGTAGGAACTGTATTGCCTCCATGCACCTAGGACGTGGGAGGGATGCTGTAATTTCAACAGCTGACCTTGGGGACAGTCCCAAAGTTGATTCCTTTGATCTCATACCTGATCATTTCCTGCCCTTGCTGCTCCCCCTTGGGTAATGAGTACAATAGGTTAAGTGTTACAGTACAGCCAATTAATTACATGAATCACCACTGAGCAGGTTCTTCCTTGCCCGCCCGTATAAAGTTGGAGTTATAAATCTTTTAGGACTTTAAATAAACTAATTTCATTTTTGTAATGAAAAAAATCCAGGCCTGGGGGCATTAATTCCAGCCCCTCAATCATATGTCCAAGACCTTCCGTTGAATGTGCTATCTCTCTTTCAAGTTTCTTCCTGGCAGTTCCTGTATCGTATCGCAGGCATTCAATCTACACTCCCTGTGGTACCTACTTCACTCAGGCCAGTAGGTGAGTGCTGAGAGTTCCTCTGGAAGTTAGAATAATCTTAATTGTTTTAGTTTTGAAGCACTGATGAACTTTATATAGATAACACAAACTGATTTCTCATCAAAACTGTGATTCCTTGGGGTCAGCGTCATAGCATAGTAGGCTGAGCCTCTGCCTGTGGCACTGGCATCATATATGGATGCCTCTTCTAGTCCCAGAAGTTCCATTTCTTATCCAACTTTCTATTTGCAGCTTAGGAGAGAAGCAGAGGAGGGTTCAAGTCTTTGGGCCCCTGTGAACCTATGTGGGAGACCCAGAAAAAGTTCCTGGCTCTTGTCTTCAGATCAGCTCAATTCCAGCCATTGTGGCAATTTTGGGAGTGAACCAGCAGATGCAGGGTCTTTCTCATTCTCTTGGTGTCTTCTCTCTGTGTAACTCAGTGAAAAAGAAATGAATCTTTTAAAAATATGGTTCAAATACTGGGTTGATTTTTTAAGGAATTATGTTATATATTTGACTATATATGAGTATATGAGTACATATATATGAATATATATATATATATATATATATATGTATATATATATATATATATATATATGAGCATATATATGAGAAAAATTTTCCATCACCTGGTTCTCTCTGCAAATGGCCTAAACTGTTAGGGATGTGCCCGGCTGAAGCTAGGAGCCAAGGGTTTCTTTCAGTTCTTCCTAGGTGCATTAGCAGGAAGCTGGAGCAGAAGTGGAGCAGCTGAGTCTTCATCCAAAGCTCACATGGAATTCTGGCACTGTGGACGCAGCTTGACTCTGCACCACAATGCCAGCCCTTGGGGTGATTCTTTAGTAAACTGCCTGAGATTCACAGACATAATGGTTCTGTTAGTGGAGATCGGTGAAAATGATTCTTGTTTTTGTGTAAGAAGGAATTTAGGCATAAGACAGGGTAGTGGTAAGAAAGGTAGCAAGGTTTCATGGGTGAGGTCCTCAATCAGGATGGGCGAGTGCCTCTCCAGATGGAGTTGGAGAAATAGAGAAAGCCTTGGCATTCAGACTGCAGAACGCAAGGCTACTTGGTTGAAAGGAGAGAAGCCCCCTAATAGGCTAGGTGGCCATCTCAGCCAAGAAAGGGATGCTCAGGGTTGAAATACACATGATAGGCCCCACAGGGTTTATAAGGGAAACAGGTGCAGTTCTTTCTGCCATTTCCTCTTCCACCCCTCCTTCTTCTGGACAAAGTACTTGCTAGGTGTGAAATAGGTAAAATTCCTGAGGCCACTGTCTGCAGTCCCAGTTTGCTCCTGGGAAAGCAGTGGAGGGTGGCTCAAGTGTTTGGACCCCTCCAACCACATGGGAGACCAGAAAGAAGCTCATGGCCCTGACTTTGGCCTGGCCTAGTTCTGGGATGTTGCAGCCATTTGAGGAGTGAGTCAGTGGGTGGATGACCAATCTCCGTAGTTCTCCGTAAATAAATTTTTCAAAAAAAAAAAAATTAAAATTCTTCGCAGGGTTTAATTACTCAGTGTTAATATTGGTACTGAGCAGAGGATTTCCCTTGGATGCCTGCCTTGGAGGAAGGCTGGGACCAGTTGTAAAGTTATTGGGATATGGCCAGACTTTGTACTGTAGAACTCTGGACGGCTTCCAACATATGCTAGGGGCTGCTCCATTCCTTTCCTTTCCAAGGTATATTCCTTCCTGTAGGCCCCTCTTAGACACACAGCCTAATTTCTAACTTTCTGTAACACTCACACTTTATAGAGTGGCTGTGAAGATGGCAAAGAGGGACGATGGCTTTGTGGCTTAGCACATTAAGTTACCTACTATGCCTCCAGCATCCCTTATGGGTGCCAGTTTGACTCTGAGCTGCTCCACTTCCGATGCTACTCCCTGCTGAAAAGTAACAGAAGATGGATGGCCCAAGTGCTTGGCCCCTGAACCCACATGGGAGACCTGGAAGAAGCTCCTAACTCCAGCCTGACACTGCCATTCCCTCCGCTGGGACTCACCCCATGACTCTTCACCTTTGTTCCTGGCACCCAGCCATCCTTGGCACATACAAGAGTATGCCAGCGTCCCCATACCTTTGCCAGGCTGCGGTGGAGCCAGGCATTGTTCTTTGTGTTGGGATCTCTTGCTGTCTTGCTGAGAAGGTAGTCCTTCCCCCCGTAGAGCAGGCATTCTAGTGGAGGGAGGCCGTCATCACACACAGAGGAAAACACGCGGTAATTACGAAGGGATCCAACACTGCGCACCAGGGCCTTAGCACAGGTCACAGTCACGACAGCGTACTCTGCCCCTTTGGCCCCACACAATGCACATGCTCCATGCTGAGCTGTGCACACTCTCAGAACAGCTGGCCCTTTCATCACCCACTCGTGGGAATCCCGCCCTGACCTCGCAAGGTCATCTCCACTCTTCCTGGCGAGTTGTGGCTCGTCAGCTCATCTCACCCTGGGGCCTTATTATTTCCAGTTTCTCCTCTGAGGCCAGCCATGAGTGCAAAGGGAAATGGCAGCAACTTGCAGCCTGCAGCAACGGAGCCAATTAAGCTCGGAGCAAATGTGGAGCTCTTAAATCGCCATCATCCTAAGGGTGGAGGAGAAGTCTGCAGTGGGCCAGGCTGTTTCCAGAGTCCAACCTTGCGGGTTAAAAAGTCAACAGGAGAAAGTCATTCCCTTCTTCTCTCGGGACTGACATGAGAGTTGGTGCTGTCACTCCAGCGTGGATCACCATTCCCAATGCGCAGGGCCCGTGCTGGGAGGAACCAGCAGAGAGCTGCAACCACGCACATCCAAGGAAGCAATCAGCCCTTAAGAAGGGAGCATGCGCATTTCTTCGCATAGTTTTAGTGGGGAAGTTGGCACTTGACTGTTACGAAGGGCTTGGGCATTCTTGACCCTGATACACACATGAACTACACTAGGCAGCTTCTCATGTTCTTTCAGATGACTCCTGCCCCAGAGTGACCCTCACTCAGGGAAACCTACTCACCATACTGTAGAGTTCGAGGTGAGCTGGGCCTGGAGGTCGTGGTCCTGAGTGTCTTCCCAACCCTGCTTGCTTTGTGGCGTCTTGGGAAGGCACTCTCTCCAACGTGTGAGAGCCTTCCCTTCAGAAGCAGAGGAGACTACGGATAGGGAGTGGGCAGTGTGGTGTACCGCTTTCTTGATGAATAAGGGTATTTTGGGGAACACGCAGCCCTCTGTTCTGCCTGGCGTTGAGCCTGTTTACCGGTTTTTCCTGCTCTGTCTCCTGATGTTACTGGGCCTGCTCACCACAGCCCTCATCCTCTGTATTTCAAAGCGTCCAGTTGAAGATAGTTATTCCAAATTGTTCTTGGCAAGTCCAGCAAAGGAGTGTGAGTTTGCTACAACCCTTCTGAGGGCTGGTTAGGCAGTGAGATTAAGAAGCTTTAAAAATGTTCTTAACTTTTGACCTCACAACCCCATTTCTGGGTTGCATCCTAAGAAAATATCCAGGAAAACATTTCTGTCTAGCTCAGACTGTGTAGCACGGCATTGCTTTATAAAAATTGCTGTAAAAAAAAATGGAGGCAGTCAATAAAGGGAATGACAGACGCAGACAATAGAAGGAACAGAAGATCATGCTCCCTGATCATCATATTGATAAAATATATTGTCAATGTGACATCATGTTATGCAACCATTGAAGTTGCAAAAAAAAAATCAAATAGCAGTCTGGTCTATATGCTAAAAAGTTTCTAAAACAGCATACATGTTATAAACACAATTTTGAAAAAAATACATAAATATAAATGTAAAAAGAACAGGAGACTATATTGCAGCAGCTAATAGGAACCATTTATTCCTTTTTGTACGCTTTTTAAAATTTTGTACATTGAGCTTATGTGGTTATAGAAATTTAAAAGACAGATGCTTGAATATTGTTTAGACCAGAATATTAACCACACGTGAAAGTCTGCAGAGGTGCTGGGTAAAGCTTATACTATGAACTTACATATGGCCACGACTTGGTGAGACAAAAGAAATGTTTTTGCTGCTTTCTCGATTAAAAGTTGTGTTCTGAATCTTCCAGAAATCTTTGTGTGAGAATGTTTCTCCTTCAGGATTGCAGCTTTACTCGGGAGCAAAGAGCCCATCAAATCACGTGTCTGCATGAAAAGGAAGAAGTGCCCATGTACTGAGAGGCCAGATCTGGGCATGGGGGACTGGGCCTTGCAGGGCAGGTAGAAAATCCACCTGAGGAGGAGGGCGGAGGGTGGGTCCTGCCTATGTGGGGTGAAGGTTTTCCCTCTGCTTTTTCTCCAGCAGCCCAAGCTGCCAGTTAGCCTGATGAGCACAGGTTATAGCACATCTCTCATCACCTGTAAGGAATAGACCGAGCATAGCCTGCCTAGGGGTGCTCCCAAAGGACCACGGACCTGCCAAGCACTGGCTTGGAGGCTACCTGCCCAGCTGCCCACCACCCTTAATGAGTCTGAGAGACAGTTGTGAGAGCAGACCATGTGCTTGTGGTTACCTGGATGGCCATGGCAGGACACGTTTGGCATGGGGATAAGATGCAGGGTGGCTGGACATCAGTCCTCAGACCTCACCAAACATTTGATATCCAGGTAAGAACTCTAAATCCCATGTGGCTCATTGTTACTGATGATAACCCCTGGGCTCTGGGCAGCACTGGCGCCTTAGAATATAGCACACCACAGCATGCATAAGCCAGGATGCCACTCGTACCCGCTTCTATCCATACACACCCAGCCAGGACCTTGTCCTCCTGAGCATCCCCTAGACTGGTGGGTCTGTGGGAATGCAGCCCTCATTCTCATCCCATCTCATCTGGGTCAGTGGGAATTCAGCCTCCATTCTCGTCCCCATAGGCTGGGTTGGTGGTGCTAGCTCTCTGAGGTCCCAGCCTGCATGACTGGGCTCCTGGCACCAGAGTGTGGGGCCAGCACTGCTCTGAGAGCCTGCCAAGTCAGGACACACTTGGTCTTCTGACCCCACACTTTTGCAGCTTGTCCATCTTCAGAAGAAAGGTCAGGCAGGTGAGCTGATGGACTCCAACCTTGTGTGAGCCTAGATAAGTCAAGAAGAGAAGCTGTGATAAGATTTTAGTACTGATAAACTTTGTTAGGGTTATTGTATTTTGTAGTAACCTCTGAAAAGTCTTCTATGAAAATAAGATACCTTTAATAATTCATTCAATACCTACTTATTCATGCTAAGTCCTACATGAAATGGGGACAAATAGAGAAGGAACCTATATACATACTTAAGATAATTAAAAGCGTATGCCCACACAAAAGCAGGGACATGAGTGTTCATAGTAGCATTTTCCATAATAGCTAAAATTTAGACACAGTTCAAACATCCACCTACTGCTGAATGGAGAAATAAGACATGGTTAATCTGCAATGGAATATCATTCACCCATAACAAGGAGTAAAGCATTGATACACTCTACAGTATGGACAAACCTTAAATACAATGTGCCAAAGGAAGGCAGCCAGACATGAAAGGACTCAGTATAAAACTCCACTTCATGGGATGTCCTAAACAGTCAATTCTCTACAGGTGTCTATAAGCAGATTCTACATCAGTGGTTGCCTGGGATTCAGAGGTGATAGGAAGGGCCATGGGGCTGTGGGAAACAGGGCTTCTTTTGGTAGAGATGAAAGTGCTCTCAACATAATTGTACCACAAGAATGAATGGGTTCGGGCCCGGCGGTGTGGCCTAGCGGCTAAAGTCCTCGCCTTGAAAGCCCCAGGATCCCATATGGGTGCCGGTTCTAATCCCGGCCACTCCACTTCCCATCCAGCTCCCTGCTTGTGACCTGGGAAAGCAGTTGAGGACGGCCCAATGCATTGGGACCCTGCACCCGCGTGGGAGACCCGGAAGAGGTTCCTGGTTCCCGGCTTCAGATTGGCGCGCACCGGCCTATTGCGGCTCACTTGGGGAGTGAATCATCGGACGGAAGATCTTCCTCTCTGTCTCTCCTGCTCTGTGTATATCTGGCTGTAATAAAATGAATAAATCTTTTAAAAAAAAAAAGAATGAATGGGTTCAATCTCACCAGTTCCATTGTGGGATGAAGCATTCCTCAGTAGACCAGCCTCCATCCTCAGTGCTTCCTTATGCTGGTGGTGCAGGGGGTGCTGTGGCTTGGAGGGGTTTGTTGTAGTGGCTGCTAGATTATAACCAAGCCTTGGGTTTCTGCAGATGACAGGCACAGCATGGGGGTGAGACCACATACAGAACAGTGATTCCCACCCCTGCTAGAAACCAGGTTCCCATAGGCTCCTCCCTCTGCACACCCTGCTAGTGTGGCACTGGTGGTACAGACAGGCGGGCGGTGGGACCTAATGAGACACCCCTGTGCTCCATCCCAATTCTTCACTCCTGCAGGTGACATCAGGGCTTCCCAGTACAATCTAGCCCAGCCTCCTTTCCTTAACACCATCATCCCAAGTGTCTTCCCTCTCCTCAGAATGCCTCTGATTTTTTTTTTTTTTTGGCTCCATCCCTCTGCTCAGTTTTTTCTCTATATAACTCTTGTTCACATTTCCCTGTTAAAACTCTGTCTCCAAGAGCTGAGTTAAATGTGCCTCCCTTGACCAACCACATATTCAATGCAATGTCTCCTTTCTTTTCGCAGTCAAGTATTGAATTGCATTTCTTCCTCTTTTGTGATTCTCACTCTGCCCTTCATCGGCTGTGTACCATCATCCTGCCTATTTGCCTGCAGGGAGCTTTTCTGTCTTGCCCATGGCTGGTGAGCTCCTTGAGGGCAAGTACCCTTTATGGTGCCACTTGCATCCTTCCTGGTGCCCTATACAATGACTCTGAAGAGTGATGACGTAGGTTTTCTGACCCAGTGGCTTATGTCCCGAAAACTGTTGGTGTCCAGGAGGTCATTATTGATGAGTTTGAATGTGAGAATTTCAAAGAGGACACCTGTTTGCATGATCTTTATCTCCCTGGCTCCATTGGCTTCCTTTAGGACTGCAGTCAAAGGTCCTCTCTGCAACTCAGTGTCTCTTGGTACCTCCCACTGGTGGTCCAGATTTTGCTAAATACCAGCAGGTCCAGAGTTCCCTGGGCATGTCATTGGGAGGGCTGTAGGGGATGGAGAGGGAGTCATAAAAGCTGAGAGATTTTCAGTTCACAGTGTTCCATGCAGTTGGCCATCAGTAATATTTCTTCTTGAGACCTTTATGTTATTCTGCCAGGCTTAAAAATATTCCACCCATGTGCATCTATATTGGTGAATTGCACAGAGTAACGTGATGAATCGTTCAGCAGAGAGCTGTTGTTTTTTTGCTCTATGTGATTTTTTTAAAGGTCTGTTGTCCTTTTGCACATAATTTTATCATACACTAGTGCCAATTTGCTTTCCAGAGGAGCACATGTCCAAATTAATAATGAAAGGCAAAGCAAAGTGGGACCTCGCAGCGCTGGCTGGACACCAAGTGAGAGCTAATTTTTGCAGTAGCGAAGATAAAATAACAAGTCCCTGGATGGCAATGTTGGTTTCCCCTTCTGTTCCCAAACAGAATTATGTGAACACCAAACTCCTGTCTTAGTCCTAATCATTAATTGATGAATGCGTATCTATATCTCCAAGAATGCATTTATTTCTTGGATCTTAAATATCATCCTGAAATGAACACCTTTGGGCTATTACCCTCTGATTTAGGCAGAAGACTCTGGTTACATGAATTCCAGGTCCTGTTAACCAAATGAGCTGGAAGAGCAAGTGCATATCAAGCTGACCAGGTTTTTCTACGTGTCACTTTAGCTGTGATCTGATCTCAAGCCACTGCACAGAATGATTGGTCTGTTGATCCATTTTGTGGGACGAAGAAGTCACATGTAAGCTTGAAATGATGTATCTAGTGCTTGTTTTGTCAAACAACTGAAGTAAGGAATGCCATTCACATAGACTCTGAATCATTTTTGGAATATTGCTTGCTTACAAGCACTAATGAGGATGTTAATGTAGTTACATTCTTATTGGAAGATGACCTTCATGTAACCTTGCAAAACATTTCCCTGAGCCCCTTAGCTTTTCCTATTGCTTGCACTTGGTTTATTTGATCCTTCACAGTGTGGAGACCCTGCCTTTCACATGTATAGAAGTACATGCATACTCACACGTATGGTGAGTGAAACATTTTTCACATGTACAGTCTCTCAATTTTTACTCTGAACTTTCTAGTTTCTTGAGAACTTCATCTTTCAAGAGTGCTCATGGATTAATTTTTTTCTTATTCTCCTAAGTATCTTCACAACTAAGAGCTCGTTGATGGCAAAATACTGCATTTGTTTGTCTACTATGAAACACAGAAAAGCACAACTTCAAAAAAGCCAGAGACACTGTTAGAACTTGATTTGAAAAGAGGCTTCAAAATGACATGATGGGAGCCTCAGACTCAATGAAAGAAATCTGAAGAGAGAAGGGCTCTTTCTGCAGGCAATGCCTTTCTGACTCCAATGGTGGAGAGTTGTCACTTGGTAACCTGGAGGGGTGAGAGGATCAGGCTTCCAAAGAGTAGCAGGTAGGATTGGTGGCACAGGTGACACAGATTGGCTTTCCCAGAAGCAGGCTCGGGAGTGGAGATGTTTATACAAAGCATTAAGTAGGGAGAACTCTTGGGATCAGTACCTTTGGAAAAGAAGGCAAGCATAACTGGTGAACTACCGGGACCACTTGAGCAAGGATCCCGGAGCATGCCCTACATCCGGGACCTGGGGTGGGTGGGAGACTGGGTGGGGCTTCTCCTCAATATTCCCTTTAGCCCTTGTAACTTTTTACCCTAATTAAAAAAAAAAAAAAAAAAAAAGAAAAGATGGCAAGCGAGGAACTGCTTGGGCAGAAGAAGCTGAGCTGCAAAGAAGTCTTGTGAAGGAGCCAGAATTTCATACTGCATTGTATGTGAACTGCCCCAGGGAGGGTCTCCAGCTGCCTGGAGGACCAAGCCCATCAGTTTTAAAGAGGAATTTGACTAGTGCACCAGAATGCCCTCTATAAAAGGATTCTGGCACAGGGGGGTAGTCAGAGAAGGTAGGAGCTCTCAAGACTTGGGGGACAGGAAGGATATCAGAGCAGAGACAGTGTAGGAGGGGATGCCAGGGTTTCCCCAGCAAGACAAAGAATTGAGTTATTTGGCATCTCCATTGCACCTCAGTCCCTTCAAGACTCTTGGGCCATGTGTCCAGCAGGAGACAGCCTACCTGACGATGGTTGGCTCCAGCTCAGCCCTGGGAATCACTGATGGAATGTGTGTTGGTCAAATGTCCAAAAGACTCCGGATCATCAGTAAATTTACACCAAGTAAACAAGAAGTCGGGCCAGGAACATGATCTCCGCCCTTAGAAACCAAGACACTGTCAGCCGACAATTCGGTTACTTGAAAGTGTTTTCCCTGACCACATCTCATGATTCCTTTTTGTTACCCTGTCATTTGAAGAAGGAAGGATGTGATTACTGCGAGTCTGTGGATCCATGCCTTATTTCATTTCTCCCAAAGTGAATTCGTTCCCAACTTCCTTGTGACCATGGCCTCCCTCAGAACTTCACACAGGCGCTGGGAGTAAAGAGGGGCCAGCCACTCAAGGTCACCAGAACAAATTCTCATGGAAAAAGTCTCTCCTACTCTGAATGCCAACCAGAACACAAAATTCCAAGCGGCAAGCTCTTGTCCCAATTTAAATGCAGACACTCTCAGGAAAGGTTATGATATCTTCATGAAAAGACTTTTTTAAGATTTATTTTTATTGGAAAGACAGATTTACAGAGAGGAGAGACAGAGAGAAAGATTGTCTAGACTCTCCAAGTGGCTGCAATGGCTGGAACTGAGCCAATCCGAAGCCAGGAGCCAGGAGCTTCTTCCTGGTCTCCCACATGGGTGCAGAGACCCAAGGCCTTGAACCATGCTCTATTGTTTTTCCAGGCCAGGAGCAGGGAACTGGATGGGAAGTGGAGCAGCTGCCACACCAATTAGCACCCTTATGAGAAAGCAGCACACATGAAGGCTCAACCTACTATGTACTGGTCCTAAAGAGACATCTTATTTACTTACTGTATTTGAAAGCTAGAGATAAAGACCTAGACAGATCTCTCCCCAAATACCTGCAACAGCCAGAGCTAGGTCAGGCTGAAGCCAGGATTTAGGAACTTAATCCAGGTGTTTCACTTGGTGGTAAGGACCCAACTTCCTGAGGCATCCCCTGGAATCCGGAGTGGAGCCAGGACTCCCAACGCAGGCCCTGGGACATTGGAGGTAGGTGCCCCTAGCAGTAACTTAATTGCTGTACCAAACACCAGCCCTGTAAATATGCTTTAGTTATGTTCCTAAAAGAAAAATCTCCTAACTTGAAGTCATACAGAGTTAAGAGGAAATATCCCTCTATGCCTTCCATGGAAAACTGCCTGGCAACATGATGGGAAAATTCTGGAACCCAGAAATTGCACTCCTGTGCGTATAAACTAAGGACATTGGTCTGAATACCACAAAAACCTTACACACAAGAATGTTTACCAAATAAACACGATGGCCAAACCTTGGAAGCCACTGGAATGTTCAACATGTGGAAGGCGTTTAGGTCCAAATGATAGTATATGCATCTCATGGGGAAAAAAAGTGCTGTTACTAACAGTCATAGCTTGGGGAGACTGTGATAACACGGAAAACGGTGGATGTTAGCGCAAAACATGTCTGGATTTTCATCTGTGAATTTTATCTCGGCTATGTAAAGATGTTTCGGTCTACATATGGTCAACACGATTTGTTTAGTAGTACTCTTGGTAGTAGATGTTTAAAATGTCGTGGTGACACTACCTAGCTGTGGTTTTCAGTTCTGATGCGCTCAACGGACTAATCTCAGCCGCGGCCACTGGGGCGCGCGGGGAGCGCCGGGTCGGGACCAGAGGCCCTGCCAGTGAACCGACGGGACGGCGCCCGGGAAGAGATTTTTTTCTTTTCTCTGCGGGGCAAGGGAGTCCTGGCTACCACGCATCTTCAGTTCCAGGACCGCCGCGAAGCGCGGGGCTCTGCGGGTGCTGACCCTCGGCAGCCGCCGTAGTCTCCGTGAGTCCCTGGGCTCTGTGCCAACTGTGCAGTCGCACCCACATGGTTGACATGGACGCCTGCGGGGATCGGCGGGGCCTGCGGGCTCCCTCGCCTGGGAGGTGGGGCAGTGTGAATGGATGAAGCCAGCCATACTCAGTTATGAAACTTTGTCACACTATTCCCCTCCTAATGGGAGTTTCCGGGGCACCGCTGTCGGAGAGGCTGCTGTCCAGCTGTGGGGGTGCACTGCTGCACCGGGAACCCGGCAGGGGACAGCCTGGACTGCAGGAAACAGACTAGAATCCGGGGGAGCTAAAGGGACTCCGTGAGCTTGTATCTGAGCGCTCAGTGGCTTATGTCGAAGTGGGTCCTGTTCCCACAGCCACTGACCTTTAGGGGGTCACGGAACTGAACTGAGTGGGGGGCCTGTGCAATGGCGCTTCAAGCTAATGCTCCATCCTGTGGTGCCAGCATCCCACGTGGCTGCAGGTGTGTGTCCTGGAAGCTCCACTTCCCATCCAGCTCCCTGCTTGTGGCCTGGGAAAGCAGGAGGAGGATGGCCCAAAGCCTTGGGACCCTGCAGCCACTCGGAGACCTGGAAGAGGTTCCTGGTTCCTGGCTTTGGACCAGCTCAGCTCAGGCCATTGCGGCTATCTGGGGAGTGACTCCGTAAAATCTAACTTATAAATAAAAATAAAAAAATCTTAAAAACAAGCAAAACACCCTGAACAGTTGGATGTCTGGGACTCCACAAGCAGAAATGAAGTGTTGTGAGGACTCACTTGCAAACGTGCAGAGTCTGATCTCTAACTATGACTTAGGAAACAGTAGCAGCTCTTCATTGAGTGGGTATGGAAGCTGCACCATGGTGGAAAGTACCTTCAGGACTAGCTCTGTGGTCAGGTGACAGGGAGAAGGTAGATAGTGTGTAGGAAGACAGCACCCCAGGGGAGGCAGCCAGGCCCCAGCAAGGGTCCCTGGGGGTGGTGAGCCTGCTCTCTGCCCTGTCTGCTGTTTGCCTTTGCGTCCTCCATCAGTTCTGCACCTGGAAAGCCAGGAGCTGGAGTAGAGCTTGTACTGATGGAGCGGAGCAAGCAGAGCATGGCATACACCAATAGCAGCATCCCTCCAAGGCAGCCATGCTGGCATGCGAAGGTCCCACAGCCACCAGTAAGTGGGGCACTTTCCCCTTAGCTTCTAAAGAAGCTCAGGGGCGCGCCCTCCTTCGTCCAGTGAGAAGCATATGGACATAAGTCTTCCGTTGTCCCAGTGAAAGGCGTCTGGCTGGCACTGAAGAGGACTTGGAGTACCAACCACATTCACAGCACTCTTTGTAGTCTTGGTGCCTCCTGTTCTGTCCTCTCGTTTAATCCTCATGGTCACCCTCACAATGTTCAACCCATTTTACCTACTGGACAGGTGAGACTGGAGGTTTAGAGAGATGTGTCAAACTCAGAGCTGGCATGTGGCAGAGCCAGAGTGTGCATTGCATTGCTCTGGACTAAACAGTGTGCTCTCCACAGCTGCACTCCTGTGCCAATATTTATGGCATTTTCTGCTCTGAGTAAAATGCTCTATGTGTCTGGTTTTTTTTTTTTTTTTTTTTTTAAGAATTTGTTTTTATTTGAAAGGTGGAGTTACTGATAGGAAAGAGAGATCTATTTACTGGTTCACTCCCCAAAAGGCCACTATAGCTGAAGCTGAACTGATTAGGAGCCAGGAGCTTCTTCTGAGTCTCCCACGTGGATGCAGGAGCCCAGGAACCTAATATTCCATGGCCGTGGCCCCACTGTGTTAACATTAATGTCCTTCACTTATGAAACATACATTATTTTCTTTTTCTCTCATTCTTCCTTTTTTTTTTTTAAATGACATTAACTTATTTGAATGGAAAGGCAGGTTTACAGAGAGAAGGAGAGACCAAGAAAAGATCTTCCATCCACTGGTTCACTCCCCAAATGGCTGCAATTGCCAGAGCTGAGCCAATCCAACGTCAGGAGCCAGGAGCTTCTTCTGGATCTCCCACATGGCTGCTGGGTCCCAAGAGTTTGAGCCATCCTCTGCTATTTTCTCAGGCCTTGAGCAAGGCGCTGGATCAGAAGAGAAGCAGCCGGGACACCAGCCAGTACTTGTATGGGATGCTGGCACTTGAAGGTGGAAGATTAGCTTGTTGAGCCATGATGCCGACCCCCTTATGAAACATATTTTCTGCATACCGCCCACCTTCCCAAATCAGGCTTCTTTCCCTGACCTGTTCATTGCTCATGCAGAGTGGATGCATGTTGTACCTGTGAGTAGGTAGCTTTGGTGAACATGTTCAGCTGCTGGTCACCTGCTGCCGCGCCTGGCCACTGGGCCAAGTCAAGGATGCAAGTCAAATGGCATTGTGGTGCTGTGACCACCTGCATGCTGTCTCTATTTCAAGCCACCTGGCCTAAGCAACACACTTACTCTCACCATTCTTGGGACAGAGTGTCCTACGTGATCCACCTGATGTGTAATTCCAGAGGTTGGACTTATTTCTTTTTTAAAGTCTGCGGTAGTGCAGCGGGAATGTACTTGGGAGTCAGGAACATATATGAGTGTATGAGCATGTGTCTGTGTGTGAAAGCCAGTCTCTCGGCATGAACCAAAAATGTAGAGCAGCCAGTCTGTGCCAGGAATCAAGGACACCATGTGTTTGCCCTTGTTGGTCTCCCTCAGGGTTATATAACTGCCCCCAAAGTCAAGGGGCAGGATCAGGGCCAGATGTGGGAGACGTTCCCCTAGAGAAAAGCCCAGGGAGGGCTGACCTTGAGCAGAGAGCGAATCTGCCAGGCTGTGGAGTGCTTCCAGTCTTGGGGCTCAGACAAAACCTGCATTCAGAGGATGAGGGTTCTGCTGAGAACACACCCCATCTGTCTGCTGGCTTTGTCCCGGGGCTTATCAAGGTGAGCCCTTAGCCTGTGGGGCACGGGGTATTGAATTCAGACCTGGGCATGGCTGCCACCGCAGGGCCTGGGTAATCCTCCCAGCCATCTCTAATTAACAGGCTTCAGGGCTCCGAGTGCCAAGGGCCAGGCAGAGGGCAGATAAGGGCCCTGGCTTCAGTGAGTTGTGGAATAAGGCTGCAGAAAGGCGTTGTGGGAGAAGGCTGCAGGAGACACGGCTAATCAACAGAGAGGTTTATCAGGGGCTCCCTGTGAGGTCATCCTTTGCAGAGGCAAGTATGTAATAATTGGCTCTGCCCCAGTAAGGGCTCTGCAAAGTGTTGTAGAAAACACCCTCTGTTTTCTGCTCTCTGCCAGCACCCTGCCAGCTGTCTGTCTTGCCTCACTGTGGCCTATCATCCTTTCAGCTTGCAGCTTGGGGTGGCAGAGACCTGTAGCAGTGTTTTCCAAACTGCAAGTCAGGGCACAATTAGTAGCTTGGGTCATTCATTTAAGCAAGAGATGGGAGGGGCCAGTGTTGTGCCACCATGCGTTAAGGCGCACAAGCATCTCATATGGAGTGTTGGTTTGAGTCCTGGCTGCTACAATCCCCATTTGGTTCCCTGCCAATACACCTGGGACGGCAGCAGAACATTGCTCAAGTATTTGGGCTCCTGCCCCCATGTGGGAGACCCAGGGACAGCTTCTTCTCGTGGCTCTGGCTTGACCCAGCCCTGGCCCTTTCAGCCATGTAGGGAGTGAAAGTTCTGTCTCTAACTTCCTTTCAAGCAAATAAATACATTCTCTCTCTTTCTCTCTCTCTCTCTCTCTCTCTCTCAGATTTATTTATTTTTATGGAAAAGGCAGATACAAGGAGATACAGAAATATCTTTTGTCCGTTGATTCACTCCCAAAGTGACCACAACAGCTGGGGCTGAGCCGATCCAAAACCAGGAGCCAGGGGCTTCTTCTGGGTCTTCTATGCAAGGGCTGCAGGGTCCCCAGGCCTTGGGTCATCCTCTACTGTTTTCCCAGGGCACAAACAGGGAACTGGATGGAATGTGGAGGAGCCAGGACACGAACCAGCTCCTGTATGGGATCCCGTTGGTGAGAATGTAGAATCCCATTGGTGAGGTGAGAATGTAGCTACTAGGCTGTTGTGCCAGACCCATAAATACAATGTGTCTTATAAAACACACAAGAGGGCCCGGCGGCATGGCCTAGCAGCTAAAGTCCTCGCCTTGAACATGCCGGGAGCCCATATGGGCGCCGGTTCTAATCCCAGCTGCTCCACTTCCCATCCAGCTCCCTGCTTGTGGCCTGGGAAAGCAGTCGAGGATAGCCCAATACCTTGGGACCTTGCATCCGCGTGGGAGCCCCGGAAAAGGTTCCAGGTTCCCGGCTTCGGATCGGCGCAGCACCGGCTGTTGCAGCTCATTTGGGAAGCGAATCATCGGATGGAAGATCTTCCTCTCTGTCTCTCCTCCTCCCTGTATATCTGGCTTTCCAATAAAAATGAATAAAATCTTTTAAAAAAAACACACAAGAGATAGGATGGAGACTGAGCATATTAGCGGAAAGAGCCCTTATTCAATCCCACCAGCCAAATGTCCCCCTAGAGGGTAAAGTCACCCCAGCGGAGAACCACTGATTATGAATGCCCTAGAAGAGACACCCATGGCAGAGGGCAGGACCATGGCCTACCATCTCAGGCCCATTCTCACTGAGGAAGGTGCCAGTGGGTTCAACCACAGTCACCTGTTGGTTTCCCGTGGCTGTGTTCCCATTCTCGTTGGTCACGCTCTCTTCCCTTCTCAGACACATAGCACAGAGCCAGCATGACTGGCTCTAGGTTTGGCAGGGCTTAATGGGGCTCCCACATGTGTGTTAGCCTTTCTCTTCAATGCCGCAGGCCCCGAGCCCTCTCTCAGGACGCTACTGTGCAGTGGGGAGGAATATCACTCCTGATGGCAGTTCCCCTTGCCAGATCCTGGTTCAGCTGCAGATAAGCTGTGTGATGGGGACCAAGAGTTTTTTTTTTTAAGATTTATTTTTATTGGAAAGGCAGATATACAGAGAGGAGGAGAGACAGGAAGATCTTCCGTACGATGGTTCACTCCCCAAGTGACCACAACGGCTGGAGCTGAGCCAATCCGAAGCCAGGAGCTCTTCTGGGTCTCCCACGTGGGTGCAGGGTCCCAAGGCTTTGGGCCATCCTTGACTGCTTTCCCAGGACACAAGCAGGGAGCTGGATGGGAAGCAGGGCCACTGGGATTAGAACCAGTGCCCATATGGGATCCCAGGGGTGCAAGGTGAGGACTTTAACCACTACGCTATCACGCCGGGCCCATGGACCAAGATTTTTAATCTCTCTGAGCCTCCACTTCCCTGCTGCTCACATGGGGAAAGCCGCATCTCCTTCCTCTTAGAGTTGCTGTGAGGGTAAAACAGGATCATAAGCAACAATGTCCAGTGATTGCTTCACATGGAACGTGTACCCACTACAATGCACACCACGACAGCTGTCTGGAAAAACACATCACACAGGGCCAGCCCCTGCTCCTCCCATCTGGTGGTGAAGACAGCACAATGAAAAGGCCTCAGAAAGGTGTGCTCAGTCCCAGGATCTCAGAAAGTCCCTGGGACTACAGACAACCATGGCAGAGCCTAGCCACGCCTCGGGTGTAGCAAGAGGCTTCTCCAGAAGAGACGGGCACTGCTCAGATGCTGCTGCTGGCTGCTTGCTGAACACACGCCCTGCTCGCCTTGTTCCTGCCCAGGCCGTGCTCCACGGGGGAGGCACAGGCTGTCAGGGTCCTCCTGGTGGAGCACCAAATCCTTTTGCTCTTTTCTTTCCCCTTTTTTGCCCCCACCATCTCTAGTTCCCCATTGCTTCTTATGACTCATAACCAACCATTTACTGTTTATCTTTTATAATATAGGTCGTTGTGTATATCTGCGTGTACTTTAAAAAAAAAGATTTATTTATTTTTATTGGAGAGGCAGATTTACAGAGAGAAGGAGATATAGAGAGCAAGATCCGTCGTCTTCTGGTTCACTCCCTAAGCGTCCACAATGGCCTCAGTTTAGCCAATCCAAAGAGTCAGGAGCCAGGAGCCTCTTCAGGGTCTCCCACATGGGTACAGGGTCCCAAGGCCTTGGGCTGTCCTCGACTGCTTTCCCAGGCCACAAGCACGGAGCTGGATGGGAAGTGGAGCAGCCGGGACAGAGCTGGAGCCCATGTAGGAGTCCCACACATGCAAGGCGGGATCTTTAGCCACTAGGCTACAGCGCCGGGCTACCTGTGTATACTTTTGTTTCTTCATTTTTGTTTACACCTGCATGTACTTTTAAAGTTTTTTTTAAAAGTCTTGAGTCAAGTGTGGCAAACCAAGGGAGATGATATTCAGGATACCTGCATTTCATATTGGAGTGTCTGGATTCAAGTCCCCGTTCCTCTCCCATCCCAGCTCAAGTTGGTTAGGTCTCTGGCACACACACAGGGAAGACCAGGATGAAGGTGCTGGCTCCTTGTTACAGCCTGGTCCAGCTGTGTTTGTCTGTCTTCTTCTGTTTCTCTTTATAAAAATATTTATTTATTTATTTAAAAGGCAAAGTTGTAGCCTAGCTAGCGCTGTAGCCTAGCAGTAAAAGTCCTTGCCTTGGATGCACCAGGATCCCATATAGGCACTGGTTCTAATCCCGGTGGCCCTGCTTCCCATCCAACTCCCTGCTTGTGTCCTGGGAAAGCAGTCGAAAACAGCCCAAGCGCTTGGGACCCTGCACCTGCATGGGAGACCCGGACAAAACTCCTGGCTCCTGGCTTCGGATTGGCTCAGCTCTGGCTGTTGTGGTCACTTAGGAAGTGAATCATTGGATGGAGGATCTTCCTCTCTGTCTTTCCTTATCACTGTATATCTGACTTTCCAATAAAAACAAATAAAATCTTAAAAAAAAAGAAGAAGAAGAAAGACAAAGTTGCACACAGGGAGAAGCAGAGAGAAAGAAATCTTGCATCTGCTGGCTCACTCCCCACGTGGTTGCAGTGGCCAAAGCTAGGAGCCAACAGCTCCATCTCATTCTCCCACGGGAGTGTCAGGCACCCAAGCACTTGATCTTCCTTCTGCTGCTTTGCCAGGCACGTTAGCATTAGAGCAGAATTGAAAAGACTTAATCCAGTACCCATATAAATGCCAGTGTCTCAGGCAGTGGCTTAACCTGATGTGCCACAATGTAAGCCCTGAAAAATACATTTTTTTCCCTTCTTCTATCTTATTTTTAGTTTTATGACACAATTCCATGGGCTCTGGGAATTCCCTTACTCCCTTCCTAAGTTCCTTGCCCCAACTGATTTTCCTCATATTGTTAATGTAGTATAGTCCTTCATAAGCAGTCATAAGTCTAGCATTCTGTTATTAAGCTGTATCCTGACATTGTGGGTACAGATAATGGCAACAGTCCAGCATCCTATTATGAGGACATATCCAGCAGTTTCATTGGGAATCCATCTTTTATTTGGAGGTAGAGATGCGTACTGCGTTGTAGCTTCAAATCCGGATATGATAGTCTTTATTACACAGCTGCTATACATTCCATTAAATGAAAAAGAAAAACCTTAGAAAGCATACAAAGGCTGAGATAACATAGATGTTAAAAAGTAACAGACATGAGGTTATGTGTGTGCAAGGGGCTAAAGAAAAATGGGAATTTCTGTGTGGCAGAATGAGGAAGAATGTAAAAACAAGGCAGCAATTACAGAAATAGAGTATTGTTCTCGTTCAATAACTTTGGCTGAAAACACTTGTCCTTGTAACTGGTGTGGGGAGAGGGGCGACTAGGAGCATCCAGTGGGTAGAGTCCCTGAATGCAGCTGCTCTGTGGTTCAGCCCCCATGTCAGCGATGCTGAGATTAATAAACTCTGTCCTGCACCCAGCAATCCTTCACCTGTGGCACTGTACTGACTGCCCGCCCACGCTGCTTCCAGAAGCTCCAAATGCAGGGACTTGGCAAAGACAGGATAGTGTCCAGAGAAGTTGGAGTGCTGCCTGGGCCCGCTCCAGTCCCTGTGACGGGGGCTTCGGGCGCAGGGCCATTGCACCATGCTGCCTTTCCACTCTCATGCCCAACCTGCCTTGTGCTGACAGATGTTTCACAACCGGATTTCTGGGAAAATGAACTTTCGGTCGGTGGCTTTTGATGATACCCATGGTGTAACTATTCCAACCTTGGTCAGTTTCATGTGTTACCAAGGTGATGTTAGGTGCTTGCCAAATTACTGAAAATGTGACCAGTGACCTGGTCTGGGCCAGCTCCCACAAACCACTGCTCAGTCCCCCTACTTCTAGCTGTCCATGAGCCACACAAGTAAGTGCTAATCTACTGAATTGGTAGCTGAGCATAAGAAAAGCTGATTTCTCACACAGTAGCGAAACGTGGGTACTGCTGACACAGCTTTCCTGCCTGGCTCTCCTCCAGGAGGGCTCTCAGGGCCCAGGCTCCTTGCATACTGTGGATTCTCTTCCTCTAGGGCTCTATTTTCTCAAACTTCAGCCTGCGGCAGAATCACCCAAGGAGCTCCTCAGGCCATGCTCTGAGTTTCTGACTCAGCGTGAGAATGTGTTTGTTCTGACAGCTTCCAGGCATTTGTGGGTGCTGAGGAGCAAGAGCTGAGCTACGCTGGCTTCAGAGCACACCAGTCACCCTGGGAGTTTAAGAAATGCCGACACCTGGGCCCGGCAGCGTGGCCTAGCGGCTAAAAGTCCTCGCCTTGAACGCACTGAGATCCCATATGGGCGCTGATTCTAATCCCGGCAGCTCCACTTTCCATCCAGCTCCCTGCTTGTGGCCTGGGAAAGCAGTCAAGGATGGCCCAAAGCCTTGGGACCCTGCACCCATGTGGGAGACCCGGAAGAGGTTCCAGGTTCCCAGCTTCGGATCGGCTCAGCACCAGCCATTGTGGCTCACTTGGGGAGTGAATCATTGGATGGAAAATCTTCCTCTGTCTCTCCTCTCTGTGTAATAAAAATAAACAAACAAACAAATAAACAAATCTTTTAAAAAAACAAACAACAACAACAAAAAGAAATGCCGACACCCATATCCCACTTCCTGAGATTGTGGTGGATGAGCTGGCCTAGGATGCAGAGCTGGCGTGTGGTTCCAGCGGTGCAGCCGAGGATGAGAACCACTGCTTAGAGCCCTGCCATTTCTCCCATCACTCGCTGAGCTGGAGGACAGATGGGAAGTGATTCTGAGAGAAAGGGCTTATGGGCCAGGCCTAGAGAGAGTAGGTGCCTCAGGTTGGCTCATGTTCCACTGCCTTCACGGCCACGAGACTGTCCCTGTGGTCAGCCATCATGGGTGCTCCGGAGGGGAGGGCCGGTGTCTTGAGCTGCCAGGAGCTGCTGCTGCTGCACCAGCTCCCTACCACCCAGGTGGGTGTCTGCATGAACAGACCCCCAAGGATCTGGGAGTCCACCCTAGTGAATGCGTCTTTAGTGTCAGTGGGTGAACAGAAAAGGGAAAACCATCAGTGGCAACACTACGGTGCTTTTATGTCCCTCAGGGAGGGCTTGATGTCATGGAAAGACCCGAGGCTTACAGGCCTGTGCTGAAACAGCCCCTTGCCACTTTTACAAGTTCCTGCCCTTGTAATGGCTTAACTGGCTAATCTTCAACTTGCATAATCCAGGGTCCCACATAGGCACTGGTTCGTGTCCTGGCTGTGCAATGGCTTAACTGGCTAATCCTCAACTTGCATACGCCAGGGTCCCATATAGGCACTGGTTCGTGTCCTGGCAGCTCCACTTCCCATCCAGCTCCCTGCTTGTGGCCTGGGAAAGCAGTCGAGGCCAGCCCAATGCCTTGGGCCCCTGCACCCACGTGGGAGACCTGGGACAGGCTCCTAGCTCCTGACTCTTAGATTGACTCACCTCCGGCTGTTGTGGCCATTTTGGAGTGAACTAGTGAATGGAAGACCTGTCTCTTTGTATCTCCTCTTTGTAAATCAGCTTTTCAAAAAGAAAAAAAAAAAAAAAAACCTAAATAAGTCTTTTAAGAAAAGAAAAAATACAGTAGTTATTCATGCTACAGATAGCTTCTTCATGGACCCCAATGACTTCTTTGAACAGTTCTGTTTTCCTGCATGCCCATTAACTCTACTGAGTTACAGCCCAAGTATAGAAAAGGATAGGAAAGAAAGAAAGTGGAGGGTCCCTGCTTTGTATAGAAGGCAGAACCAGGACCGACAGAGTGAGAGCCTCGGACTCACGCAGAACAATCAGGAAGGCAGCGAGGGGTCTCCACAGCCCCCAGGTGCTAAGGGACTTGGTGCCTTGCAGCTCTGCTCACGGCCCCATGGCAGCCTGAGAAAGGATCTGCCCGTTAGGTAACCTAACGGGAGAGGTGGCCCTGAACTTGCCCAGGATTAGTGCTGCCTGCCTTCCTGCTTCTCAGTTATGCAAGTTGCAGCTTGATCACCCAGCAGCTCCTGGGGGCAAATCTATTTGAATAGCTGTTCAACAACAGCCTATGCTTAATTTCCAAGAAATTTTCCATGATCCTGTACTTTCACACCAACTCCCAACCTTCGCTGTAGTTCGTTTCTCCTAAACACACATCACTCTTCTCAGGTGCCTGGCCTCTATTGGGGCTGGCTTTCTGCCACCAAAGCCCACACTTCCCCAGCAGGTATTATGGCCAGCAAACAAAACGTTAGGGAGCCCAACTGCCTCCGCCTTGGCTGTGTGGCTTCAGGCAAGCTGCTTCACATCTCGAGCCTCTATTTCTCAATTGTAACATGGTAGTCACTATATAATCAGGAGCTGCTCCACTGCATGGGAACACAAAGCTTGCTCTCCTAGTGGTATCTTGAGGGGACCGTTGGGGTGATTGCGGTGGAGAAGAGGGAGAGGAAGGCGGCCAGAGGATGCCACATTCTATCCACATTTTCTTTGCTTAATCTTCACAACAGCCTCCTGTGGTGGTAGGTGTGTGGCAGTTGCCGCCATCTTTGGGACAGTGAGAGATGCCTTGGGATAGTGAGTGGCTTGCTCAGATCACCAGCCTTTGTGAGCTAAGACACCAGGCTTCCAAAGCCACTACCTCTCTCTCCAGGCATATGGGAGAGGGGCTGGGTTTGAAAAGAAATTCAGGATCCAGAGGCTGCCACATCCTTCATGGCCTCATCCTAAGCCCAGCCTGGTGAAGACCCTGCCCACCAGCAACAGTCTGTCTGGAGGGCAGCATGCGGATCACTTGTGGTTCCCCTCTTCCCTTGTCTGAGCCTCAGCGTTTCTTCTGAACTCCCATGACATCACTGACAAGACCTGTTCCCTCTTCATCCTTGTCTTTTAGTAGGGAGTGCTGATCGCTGTGCCGGGGACTCAATCGGCTGTGTGTATGTGTCTTTGAGTGGAGCATCAGGGTAATTCCTAGGGGAATCCTCTAACCTACTGGACAGCAGGGGACATAACATGCACATGAAGGCAGTTATCACAGAGCTATCGAACAATGTAGGGCCTAGTGTGATAGCCTAAAGTCCTTGCCTTGCATGTGCCGTTGGGATCCCACATGGGTGCTGGTTTGTATTCCAGCTGCTCCATTTCCCATCCAGCTTCCTGCTTGTGGCCTGGGCAGGCAGGAGAGGAGGCCCAAAACCTTAGGACCCTGCACCTGCATGTGGGCAACCTAGAAGATACTCCTGGCTCCTGGCTTCGGATTGGCTTGGCTCCAGACTTTGTGGCCATTTGGAGAGTGAATCAGCAGATAGAAGATCTTCCTCTCTATCTCTCCTTTCTATAAATCTTCCCTATTAAAATCAATAAATCTAAAAAATAGAAAAAAGAACTAAGAGTTCTTTGAGTAGATAATACTAATCAACTATGGAGAGTCCAAATTGGGGCTCCTTGTGAGATCATTTGAGATGCAGGATGGCAGTGGAAGCGCTCTGGGTCCCAGGCAGGTCCAGGGAACAGAGATGCTCTCTGTCTTTGTCTTGGTAGCACTCCCCAGCTTCCTACCCAACGCCTTTACTCTCCCTGCTCCCCCATTCAGTTCTGGAGAATGCCAGCTTCATGCATGACTCATTCACGACGCTCTCAAACTTTAGAGTCTTTAGAGTGGAGAGGCCTTAAGTCACAGGTTGATGGCAAGCCTGGGCATGGATTCCTCTTGGGTGAAGTCAAAGCACTAAGCCAAGAAACAGAGAGACTCAAAGCGAGAGTGAGATATTAACAGGCATGGCTGCCTGAGCAACAGGTTAATAAACTCCATGGGGAGGATGAGCATTCACCTTCCGTACATCAGAGATGGTGCTAGAGGCTGGGGAGGGTTAAGCCTGGTCCTCATCATCCATGGAGCTCATAGTGTCTGAGACCATGCATGTAAGCAGAGGTGTTAAGTACTACAGTTGGATTTATAAAAAGTGAGTCCCCCCACTCCTCCCACCATGAGGAAAGACCTGAGCAGTATTCAGAAAGGTGAGCTGATCAGCCAGGTGAAAGGGTGAGGGAAGATGGGTGGATTCCAGGGGACTGCAGACAGGTGGAGCGAGGCCTGCATGTCCCATTAGGGACTGCACTGGAGTTGCAATGGCTGATCAGAGTTGGGGTGACATGCTGGGGTCTAGCAGCAGTGGTTCCTAGATTTTCAGAGTACACCCAAATAATCTGGAAAACCTACTACAACAGATCCACTTTTAGCATTTCGATTCTATAGGCCTACACCAGATTCTGCAATTTTTTTTCTTAGAGATTATTCATTCTTATTAGAAAGTAAGATTTACAGAGTGGAGGTCAGAAAGATCTTCCATCCGTTGGTTTACTCCCCAAGTGGAGCTGAATTGATCTGAAACCAGGAGCCAGGAGCCAGGAGCCAGGAGCCAGGAGCCAGGTCTCCCACATAGGTGCAGGGTTCCAAGGCCTTGGGCTGTCCCCGGCTGCTTTCCCAAGCTGCAAGCAGAGAGCAGGATGGGAAGTGGAGCATCCCGGATATGAACTGGTGACCACATGGGATCCCAGTGGCACATGCAAGGTGAGGACTTTAGCCGCTAGGCCAGGCCTTGCATTTCTAGCAAGTTTCCATTTGATGGTGAGACAACTCTTTGGGAGCCATGGATTGGAGCCAGGCAAGATGCAAGGAGAGGCAGAGGGAGCAGGCGGGGGGAGGTGGGGAGAGGGTGAGAGCTCTTGCAGGTGTTCGGATTTGGCAGTAGAGTGATCTGAGCACCAGCTGTGGTGTGGATCCCTTTCTGCATAACAGTCCTTCTAGCAACACAGTGTCCATGAAGTCTGAAGAGGCCATGTGCCCACGGTCATTCCTAAGGCTGTTCAGAAATAAAGCCCACATTCTCAGCCATCACATTGGAACTCATGATGGTGTTCCAATCATGACTGGGTGCTGGTTGGGACCACTACGACAAGAAGATGCTGGGTTACTTCAGGCCTGGGGACTGAGCCCCAGGTTGAGCAGCAGATAGTACCTCTGACTAGAGCATGTCCATTTTGCAGGAGCTCCAAAGGGGTGTCATTGGGATGAAGCTGTGCTCAGTGTGGTGTCTGGGGCACCCACTGCTGCATGGCTAGGCCTGAGGTTCCAGAAGGTGGACCAGATCAGAGCTGGAAATCATCCTGTGACGTGTATGAAGCAGGGAGAGAGAGGACGAAGCCCTTGCTGAGGGAGGGAGAAAGGTAAGGGGCAAGTTGGGGAGAGGCTGTGGGCCCAGGGGTGAAGGTGCATGTCGGGAAGAGGCTGCAGACCCAGAACTAGGCCCAGGGGACAGAGAGACAGGGAATTACTTCAGGAGGGGCTAGTGGACAACACAGCAGAGCCACAGAGGCCGAGGAAGGCCTGAGTGTCCATTGCATTGACAGCTGTCAGTGATCTCAGCCAGGCCACACTGGTGGACTGGTGTTCATGGGAGTTGGAGGTGAGCAATAGAGCGGGGAACGGCAGTGACTCCTCCTCCTGGGAAAGCACACTTGGGTGGGGTCAGGGTGCCAGCATGGAGACTTGCACTTGGTGCCAACAGTGAGGACCAGGAAGAAAGAAAGGTGATCACTCAAAGTCTGCAGGGAAGGCATGGAAACCGAGCACTGTGGCAATTAGGGTTGAGTGTGCTGCCAGGCCCAGGAGGGCCTTAAAACAGACCACTTCAAGGCCCAAGCTGCAGGCAGTGCACAGGAGCCGGGTCTTGTCAAGGCTTGGCAAGACTTGGTGGAGAGGTGCATGTAAGAGCCCAGTCCTCACTCTGGCTTTGAGAGCTGCAGCCCCTGGGGAGGCCTGGCTTGGGCACCAGCTCTACCCCGGATCTGCAGATCACTTTATCTGCAAACGACTGCCAAACGGAAAGCTAGAATCAGTCTGGTGGTGAACTCCACCCCATCCTATTAGAGCAGCTGAGATGGGTCCTGACTTGAGAGCCTTCCTTTGCGGTCGTCTTCAGGATCTAAGACTTCAAACTTTCATTCTCAATCAAGAAATAGCCAGGACCTTCATCCTAGTCGGCTGTTCACAGGTGGCCTCTGCAGGAGGACTGACTCGGAAGCAGACACATGAAGTTCAGTGGGGAGGAGCCCAGCAAGCCAAGGGAGATCCACAGAGGCCCAAGCACACGGGGTGGCTGCAGTCGTGTCGTCACTTCAGTCAGCGGGGCCTGATGATTTCCTGGGGGCCAACAGTGCTCCAAAGCCAGGAACTTTCCATTCTGTACATTTCATCTCAGCTTCCTTGCAATGGAAGGAAGCAGCGGTACAGGTCACACCACAGACCTGCCGCAAGCAGAGCTAGGCTGTCAGAGCTTGCCTTGGTCCTCCCAGGTCCTAGGACTGGTTGGGGGGCATGCTGGGGCTCTGCCCCAGGCCCTGGGAGTCACCCCGCTCACCCTCCTGCCCCCATCCCACATAGCTTGGTTGTGAACCATTCTTCAAGAAGAGATTTGTGGAATCCAACCTTTTCAGGGACAGAAAAATGCCACAGTCACCTGACAGATCAGGGGAGGGCACTTTGTTCTGTGAAGAAAGACTGCTTCAGCGATGTACAGATGATAGCACTCGTAGCACTCGGAAATACGAGTGGCTGGGAGCTACCAGAGCCTTCTGTGAGATGGTTTCCGATCTGACCCTGACCAGCCAGCCAGCTGCTACACCTGCAGACATGGTGCTATCTGACCTGGAACAAGTTATACAGAGGGAACTGCAGGTCGACAATGGGCAGGTATGCCTCACGCTGTGTGGATGTTATTGCTCTCAAACACTTTTGAGATTACTGTGCTGATCTCTGGAGAGAAAGCAGGATGGCAAGAGGGGCAGCAAGGGCCTTGTGACAGCTCATTGCACTCCAGGGCCTGGAGGGCTGGGATTGGGAGCTCCTGGAGAAGCCACATCTCATTACCAGAGTTGCTGGGTTCAAACCTCAACTGCACTCCCTGCACCCTACTACTAAATGCGTCCCCTTGGAGGCAGCAGGTGATGGTTCAAATACCTGGGGTCTCTGCCACTCACACGAGAGATTCAGAGTAAGTTCTGAGTGTCCAGCTTCAGTCCAGCCCAGCCGCAGCTTACTGCAGGCATTTGGGGGAGGGAACCAGAAAAATGATCTGTTTCTCCACCTCTCAAAAAAACAATCAGGCACTTACAGATAACTGGGTAAACTGCTCTGCTCTGAATCAAAAAGATACACGTTTGCTCTTAACCAGGTTCTTGGACTTGAATGCGAAAGTCACAGAGTGTAAAAGCCACATGGCTGTTGCTCTCTGCCTCCCTTCCTTCCCAACAAGCTCCCAGGTGATGTTCCTGAGCTGGCGTCTGGGGACTCCCGTCTCTCACACACACGGATCAAAGAGATGAGGGCACACAACAAGCTCCGTTATAATAGCCATCTTTATTTGTAAAAATCCAGATATAAAATGTATTCTTTCAGTCTTTCCAGGTTCTCCTTTTTTACAAAAACAAAAAGGCACATAAAAACCTTCCCCGCTGTCGTCATTCCCTACACGGTGTTTTTCAGGCAGCCCTCCCCCCTCCCCCCTACAGCTACATGCTTCATTCCAGGACGACTGCTTCCCAACATGCTCCGGGGCTCTCCTACCCGGGTGGGGTTCCGAATCCCAAGGCCGAAGTACACAAAGGGGGTGGGTGACGGATGCAGAGGGTGTGGCGTGGTGATCCACGGCGTGCAGGACGGGGCCACTAGTAGTAGGTTTCCTTCTCCACCCAGCCTGTGGGAAGCAAGGATACAGAACAGGTCATTCCGGAGTCCTCCTCACGCCACTCCAGCAGAGCGGAGGGGGCCCAGGGTGGGAATCACCCAGGAAAAATGGCAGGAGGGCCAGCTTCAAGCCCACAGTCAATGGGTGACATCACCTGGAGTTATTATGTAAGGGCCACTAGGTAGGGGTACCATGTCACTCGGGAAAATGGCTGAGCCTTCTGACAACGTTTCCACGGCATTATGTTTACTCTCCCTTTTAAGGTCTGAATTAGAGTACGACGCTGAGGCTGTGACAGTTTTCAGCTCAGTCTGCTGGCCCAGTGGCCTCAGCCAATCAGACCAGAGTAGCAAAGTGCCGCCCCCCTCCAACCCCTATCCTCAATCCCCCCAAAAAGATAAAATAGCTGCAATTACCGCCAGGACGTCGCCTGATGATGAGTTTTCTGATTTCATCGTACACGAAGATGAGAAGAGAGTAGGGGAAGGCACAGAACCACCAGGTAGGTCTGGAGAGAGAACCATGGGTCAGGTTATGGTCACAGGATCACAACTCAAAGGAAGAAACAGAAACTGCACATCACCATAACAAGGAAGTCATCATTAGCCCGGAGACAAGATGCCAAGTGCAGGCACGGCTGATGGCTGAGTTGGTAGCAGGATCAATGAGCCTGCCTTCAGCCAGACCACTGCAAGTGCCTAGCACGGAGTGCCAGCACACAGCATCTTAGATCAAGTAGGCCCTGTCCCCTTCATTCAGGCTTTCCTAAGAAATCAGTTTACTGAGGGGGCAGAAGTCACTTTCTATTGATAATCCCAGAGCAAGCAGACAAGTATTTAGTAAGCTTTCAATCACGTCTGTTTAAACATCCTACTGTCAGAAGAGAAAAGGCTGCCAGGGAAGGCCAAGATGCATTTACACAGCCCCTTTATTTGGTCTTGGACCCTGGCACTTGGGGACAACCAGCCAAGCCCTAGCACATCACAAGGGCCTGCGGGGACCTGAAGGCAGGCCCTGGGCAGTGCCATGGTGAGCACTACTGGATCCCCAGTGGGCAGTGAGCAAGGCTGTCCCTGGCAGAGCACTTGGTGGCCTCCCTTCCACTTTCTCTGTGTCCTCCAAGCAGCTCAGGGATGATGTCAGCCACCAAGAAAGCAAGACACCTACCAGACCTGGGCATGACCTCTCAGGAACAAATTTTCCAGGAACAGCAAAAGACTCAAGGACCCATGAAAGGGGCATGACCTGAAGCGTCACCCTCTTTTTGTAGTATTTCCCATTCTAGCCTTTCACAATGCTGTAACCTCTCCTAGTCACTTCCTCTTGATACACAATGGCCCAAGCTGAAAGCAGCAAACTTGGACATGACCTTGCTTAACCCCTGCCACCCGCTCCATGCAGAATGAAGCGCTGAACAAAGGCAAAAGACACTAAGGCCCTGCCTTCAAGACCACACTCTCACGGGAAAGAGAGGACAGGTATCAGCAAAGAACAGATGTACAGAGGGCCAGGGGGCACCGGAACATGGAGACAAGCTCCAAGGAGGTCAGTCCTCAGAAACAATCAGGCTTCATCAGGGGGCTACGGAAGGGAGACCGTGGGAAGGAACACTTCTTACCAAATACCCAGGAAGGGAGAAAGAGAATATTGAGTTTTCCCTAGTACACCCTGGGAGGGGGGAGGGCAGAGCACAAGATCAGACAAGCCGGCCACTGAGGGTGACCCTGGGTGCCGTTCTCCCCATACGCTGCACACAGTGTCTGCACACATTCAGTACTGTCAGTGAGGCTGTGGGTTTGACTGCTTTGGGATCAATGGAAGCAAAGGGCTGGCAATAGGCCAGCAGCGTTAAAGCAAGGACTGGGCCAGGGGTAGGGATAGGGTGGGTGCAGTGAGAATGTAAAGGAGCTGCTCCCAATCTAAAGCTTTATTGAAATAACTTTTATCAACCACAGGATCTGCTCTTCACCTGGTTACTACAGACCACAAGACATGGCTCTGTGTTTCACAAAGCTGCCCCAAGTTCGAGGCAGACCCTGCATGTGAAAATTCATATTGCCCAGAAGTACAATCACATTCACTGTGTTTAAGGACGGTCAGATGCTGACCAAGGATGGGTGGCCTGCTTTCCCTGACCAGAGCTCTGCCCTCCCCCACACCCCCTCCAGCTACATGCTTCATTACAGGACATCTGCTTCTCAACACGCTCCGGGAAGGCTCTCCTATAGGGACGGCAGATCTCAGAAAGGAGGTAGGCTTCCAGTAGGATACATGACAACTTGATAAGGCCATCAGGATTTGAGCCTGGGTCCTCAGACAACCAGACTATGGCAGAGCAATCTGACGGACCTCATGTTGGGCCACAACCCACACAGACACTACAGTCATCCAACTTGGGGTTCCCTGATCTGGCTGTCTCACAGATCACAGACCCCTCACTCAAAACACTAGAAAGAACAGCCATGAACGCACATGACAGAAAGGACAACTCACTTGAGAGGATACATCCTCAGGGCAACGCCCATGCCAGGGCAGTAGGAGAGGAAGGCAGCCAGGGCCGTCTCTTCAAAGAGGCCGAAGATCAAGATCTTGTTCCTAAAGTTTTAGAGAAAGGGGAAAAAAAGAAAAAAGCTTAAAAATACAATAAAAACATCTAACACTTTGTGTTAAATAGGTAGATCAATGTCATTATCACTTGTACTATAAAGCACCCAAGAAGTCAGGTGAAAATTACTGAGCCCCTCCTCCCCTCCTAAAAAAATAACTAGGGAAGATCTAGAGACAAGCTCCCCATGTGTTAACACTGGGCTTCCGGCAATGAGGGTAACTACCCAAGCCCTTCTCTGAGCCAGGACCCTTGACCATGTCCTTTCCTACTCACTTCATCCCCTGCTGGAAAACTGAGTTCCTCCTGGTCTTGCAGATGACCAAGTCAGCCCACTGCACCACCACGATGCTGACAAAGAAGGCCGTGTGGCAGGTGAACTCCACGATCTTCCTCTGCTCATAGGTCTGGAAGGCAGAAGGCAGACCCAGCTGAGCCCAGGCTTCTGGCCTGGATGGCTGCTGGCGGTGTGGCTGCCACCTTCGAGGCCTCACTCACCCACTGCTGCCCGTAGCTATCTTCCACGTCGTTGATCCAGCGGTCATCCCAGTCCACTCGGATGCCCAGCAGGTGGAAGGGGAGGAAGCCATTCTCAGCGAGAATCACGAAGTATGTGAAGAAGCCTCCGAGGGCCTGGATCATACCTACAAAGTGGGGAAAACAACTTCAATGCTGCTCTATGGTGGGATGGAGAGGAGAACAATGAAGGGACATCTTCATCATGGTGCAAAGCCACCTGGCCACTCGATGGGTTCCGAGCCCTGCATGGAATGCCCAACACCTGGGGTGCAGTCCAATCTTGGGGCTCTCTCTACTTTTCTAACACTGGCAAATGTAACTTTGTTCTTCAAACATCCACCTCCACTATTACTTGATTATCTACTTGTGTAAGGCCATGACCCAAGGGAAAATTCACTTTTCCACTTATGGGAAACAATGACTTCTTTTCCATCTCACACGACTCCCACATGCTGCCATTCACCAGATGTTCTGGCATCTTCTGACCCCACTCTCCTCCTCTCCTGGGAACCCTGCTCCTATGGCAACGAGTTCCTAGCCACAGTGCTCCTCAAAGATAGTGACTCGTGCTCTGCCTCCAGGTTGCACCCGCCTTCCTTTCTCAACTAGGACTTCCTTGTGGGCAGGAAGGACAACTGGCTAATGGGGCTCTGCCACGGCTTCCATGAGGCAGGAATCTGCATACAGACACTCACACAAGGACACCACCCACAGAAGACCCAGGTGTGCACACAGTGGCCCCACTGGGTTCCCTTGGGAAAGGACCACGCAGAGGACTTAAAAGGTGGACTGCCCATGGCCCTCCAAGTCAGATGGACAGAGGGCACTGCTGTGCTAGTTCCTTAGCGCTGCGCCTGGTGCTCCATGTTGCTCACAGCTCCTTAGGTTTGATTGTTAGGGAAGAGCAGAGCCCACCTCAAAAAAATGAACTGGGCAGACAGCAAGGTTTCTTCTCACCCTGGAACAGAATTCTGAAAAACTGCTATTGTCTCATACTCTACACGAGGGCTAGGTTTGACAGTCACTGGGGATTTGAAGCCTTATTAAAAATCACCCGGCATGCCTAGGGGCCCACGGAGACCCCTGGCTGCCGATTCCTGGCTGTGGCTCACCGATCTGCCCGTAGGCCATGCTGATGAGCCGCTCATTCACCAGCTTGTCTGTTTTGGGGTTTCTGGGCTGCCTCTTCATGATGTCACTCTCGGCCTGCTCGTAAGCCAGGGAGATGGCAGGAACCTGGGGAGGGGAGAAGGGATTTCAAGTCATCGCAAGCAAGGAAGATGCAACTATCTTACGAGGGTCTCGCCTGCCTGATTATTTTAGCCAGTGAGATCTTACAGGTGTCCCATAAAAATGACCTTACTCCTTCACGCCAGGTGTGCAGATACAGCGTGGTGATGTCACTTACCATGTCAGTGCCCAAGTCGATGCAGAGGATGGTGACGGTCCCCAGTGGTAGTGGAATGTTTGCAATAATAAATATCAGGAAGGGGGTGATCTCTGGAATGTTACTGGTCAGGGTGTATGCAATGGATTTCTTCAAGTTATCGAAGATCAGACGACCTAGGAAGGCAACATGATGATGATAAGGAACGTTTACCATACAGCTGCAAGAGGTAGGTCAGCTAGGAACCGATGCAATGACGGAGAATGCGTCTTAGATCTGGGACAGAGCTCTCACCTTCCTCTACTCCTGTCACAATGGAAGCAAAGTTGTCGTCCAGAAGGATCATGTCCGCGGCCTGCTTGGACACGTCGGAGCCTGCAATGCCCATGGCCACTCCAATGTCTGCTTTTTTCAGCGCCGGTGAGTCATTGACACCATCACCAGTGACAGCCACAATAGCACCCTGGCCACAGACAGCAGGAGGTGGGAAACGAGCCTGGAACACCCTGCCCCTCCCTGCCCACAGAGGCTCAGCCACCAGGCCCTCAGCTGACAGACGGAGAAGCAACAACCTCACACCCTCTGGCCTCTATGTTAACAGGCTGGTGACTCTGGATGGGAAAATCCTGCCTTAGTTACGTGTCCCCTTGTCCACGCAAGGCCAGGGCCCAGACTGTGCTGGCCATTCCCACTGGTATTGTAGGCGTGAGGTGCCACACCGTTGTGCTGTGCTCTGGGCTCACGTCATGGCCAAGGACTCCGCCCAGTGTGTACCATGCTTGCTGACCTGTCTCTGGCAGCCTTCCACGATGATGAGCTTCTGCTGTGGCGAGGTCCTGGCAAACACGATTTCTGTGTGGTACTTCAGGATGTCGTCCAGCTGCTCAGAGGTCATGTCCTTCAGGTCACTGCCGTGCACAACGCAGGCCTTGGCGTCTCTGCAATCAGGTTCACAGATGTAGAGGGTCACCCTTCAGGTCACCACAGGAGGGTCCAAGGGCACAGGGGCCTTTCCCTGCGACACAGGCTGTGCCCAATGCATTTATTTGGCCACGGCACACCGGCATGTCCATGACCTGGCACTTGTGTGGCAGCCCTGTCTTTATATCTCCTCCCCATCATTGTGGATGTCATTATGACGGAAGTCATACGAGTGAGAATTAGAAAGTAACAATGCTGATGCCAGGCCTCACCTTCCCATGACCCCAAAGGAGAGGGAAGGGGCTTTAAATGTAATGAAAAGAAAAGTAAACCATGGCTGCTACTTCTCCCCCACCCACTTTCTGTCCTGAATTACCTCAGCCCTCATCCTTCTCTGACTTTTAGCACAGATATGGAAGTTGAAAAGGTGCTGAGTGACAGGGAGCGCAGCTCGGGGGCCAACAGCTGGAAGCACACGCTGGACACAGTGCATGCCTTGACCGGTCTGAGCTGGAACTTCTCTAGGCCTCCACTTCCCTCCCCCGCACGGTGGGGAACCACCAATACATCAAGCCTTTGGAGCAGCACATGCCACTCCATGTCACTGTGACTTGTTCTGACTCAAGAATCAATAATCTCCCTGGGGTCCAAAAGGTTGCTCTATGCAATGCACGTGCATTTCCTACTCGGAGCAAGTGTAGAGGCAAACCGTGACAGAATCAGGAGGAAGAATGCAAGCTGCAGCTCTCAGCATGTTCGTGGAGCTTCCTGCCTCACCTGGGGTTCACCTGGCTCACTGGGATGTTGAGGCGGGCAGCAATGTCTTCCACGGTCTCGTTGCCTTCAGAGATGATGCCTACACCTTTGGCAATGGCTTTGGCTGTGATTGGATGATCTCCTGTGACCATGATGACCTGCAATAAGAAACAGGACAATATGAAACATATCTGTAAGTGGGCAAGAATGAGCAACAAGGATGATTTGGCTTGGGAATAACACGAGTAAAATGCTAACACAAAACTGATCAGCCCCAGTGAATCAAAAACACAAGCATACGTGTGCACAGAAAGAAAACAGCAAGACTTGGTAAGTACACAGACTGTCTGCTTTTCCTTTGACAGTCACATAAAAAATACTCAAATTCACTAAAACCAGCAAGAAATAAGATTCGGATGCTAGTATGGGTGGGAGGGGAGGAAGAGCAGTAGATAACAAGAATTCAAATCTGCTATTCTTTTTGATCTAATGACTACACTTGTAGAACACTCTTAAACAGCACAACGATAGGGAGAGGCTTTCTACCAAGCTTTCCAGGGCAGTGTTACAGTATGAAAACCTGGTAATGTCAGATATCCAGCAAGCAGGCAGCCGTGCACCTGAGTCATGTGCAGCTGCTGGAATCAGATTCACGGAGCACAACAGGCATCCGGTGACAATCCATTAAACCGAGAAGATGTGCCACCGCCACGGACTATCTCAAACTGTGGAAGGCCTAGTCCTTTGTTCTTTTTCCTGAGAATGCGGCCTTTCTTTAATTCCTCATCTGCTCTTTAGACCTTAAACACTTTAACATTTGGTTTTTCTGCTTACAATCAAGGCTTTGGGAAGCACAGGCAGGTGAGAAAACAGCAGACAAGCAGACCTCAAGCAGCAGCACCAGGGGTGGTGCCCAGGGGGCTCTGGGTACTACCTTAATTCCAGCACTACGGCACTTGCCCACGGCATCGGGGACGGCAGCTCGGGGAGGGTCAATCATGGAGATGAGCCCAATAAAACACAGGTTATCCACAGGGAAGTTCACTTCATCTGTGTCAAACTGGAACCCTTCGGGAAACTGCTCATCTGGCAGAAGGAGGTGGCAGAACCCTGCAAGAGAGCAAGGCCCCGTGAGCAGCTCTGCACTGCAGGTGGCATGGGGCTGACAGTGGCTGGCTGTCTTTTACGTCTGCCCATTGTGATACAACTGGTTCATGGCTCCGCGCCTACAACATGGACTCTGTGATGGGGATACGCATCCTGTGACCAGGACAGTGAGCAGGCCAAAGCCCAGAGTCTGCAACTCCATCCAGGTTTCCCACATGGGTGGCAAGGACCCCAAGTCCTTGGGCCATTTTATGCTGCTTTCCAAGGCACATTAACAGGAAGCTGGATCAGAAGTGGACCAGCTGGGACTTCAACTGGTGCTAGCAATATAGGATGTCGGCATCACTGGCAGAGCCTTAACCCAGAGTACCACAACACTGGCCCCAACAGCCTAGCTTTCAATGAGTGAGGAACTTGTTTCACATTTATAAATGACAGTCCACCAAAAAAAAAAAAAAAAAAAAAAAAATCTAAAAGCCAGGATTTTGAACACTAGGCTATCAAGGCTTGAGACCCCCTCGCTGACTAGGAGGATGTAGGTCCGGCAAATCTTGTAATTACCTGGGCCCCATCCCTGCTTACTTGCTCATTTAGCCAAAATACACCCCTGAGTATGAGAGTGCTGGACATTCTGAGGCTAAGCAAAGAGCAGGTGCCTTCTGCACACAAGGGTATTGCCTCGGGTCACAGAGAAGCCAGGGCAGGATCCTCAAGACACCTGTCCCCTCCCGTGTCACAGGACAGTCTAGATGGCTGTGCTCGTGGGTTCCCCTGCGTACCTAGCACTCGCTCGCCGAGGCCCCCCAGCTCCAGGTAGGCATTCTGGAAGGCGTCCTTCAGCTCCTCGTCCAGAGGCTGCTCCTTGCCATGGAGGAGGATAGAGCTGCACCGGTCGAGGATCCTCTCTGGAGCACCCTTCATCACCAGCAGGTGCCGTGGCTCGTTGGGAGTGACATTCTTGTGAATGGACAGCTGGGAAGGATCAGTCAGAGGTGCTCAATTAGTGGGCCGGCAGTGGCAGTCCAAGCATACGAAGCTCCACTGTGTGGTACTGAAGTGAATATACACTGCAGTATGCGTCTCTACTCCCGAAAACAGTGAGACTCCCAGTGACAGGATGATGCTAGGTGTTCTACTTTTGCCTACACCTACCACGCCATGATAACTTAAATAGCAGAATGTTAAACTTGTAACTGTTACTAAAGGGCTACAATACTGTGGTAACATGAGGGAAAATGGGGAAGGAGAATAATCCTAACTCCCCCAAACAAGACAAAACAAATCCCAACCAACCCTGTGACACTATTTGAATACTGAATAACAGCAACACACTGTGGCTGCTACCGAGCCCACGAGCACTTTGATGGTGCCAAGTTCCTGATACATGGCCACAAAGAAAATCCCCCTTTGGAAAATCTGAAAACAAAGGACTTGATAGCACGTCCACACTCCTGGCCCCTCCCCCACAGTCCAGCTCACAAGTGAAAATTTCAAGAGAACCCCCACACACACTATCTGGAAGAGGATTCACTTATGCCAGCTACTGATGGTCAAATAAATGAAGATTCTCCTATACACACGTCTAGGGTCAAATTTACAATTCAACCCGACATGCAAAGCTCCAGCAAAAGGGAGAACGCTACTCCTAGCTGGTGTACATCCCTCCTTCTTTGCACCCCTAGCCTGCACCACGAGCCGCGCAGGCCCCAGACCTGGTATTTGTTGGTGGAGTTGAAGGGTATCTCGACGATTTTGGTGTATCTCTCCCTCATCTCCTTCACGGAACCACAGCACAGCTCGATGCATTTCAGGAGTGCCGATTCAGATGCGTCGCCTGCAACTGCTCGCTGTGGAAAGACATGCTGCCCATTACCTACCCTGGAAAACTCCACCGAGCATCACCCAACCACTCTGGAAACAAGCCAATCTCAGCAAGGGGAGGAAGAAGGAAGTGGTGGTGTTAGGAGTGGCAGAATCCCAGAGCTCTGCTATCCACCAACTTCTAGATCCCTACCTACCAGCAGTCTTTGGCAAAAGAAGGGTGCAAGAAGATGTCACTCACTAGGAGAGGCCTGACACACCTTCAATCCACCTTGACCTATTTTTTCCTTCCCCCGCAGCCTCTTGGAGGAAAAAAACAAGTCTTAAAAACAACACTAATCCCAACTACTTATTTCTGGTTATCAATCTGTAAATGCCAAGTGGGAAAGAAAACATTTACAGCACACTTGGTTGCCGTAGAATTGGAAGAGAAAATGCCTTAGGATCTCAGGACCAGGAGCAAATTGGGTACAGGACAAAATAGAGGGCTTTGTACCCGCAACAGGATTCATTCACCTGAAATGATCTGGGATTGAGGGACGCCACAGGCAAAATGATCAGTAATCCCAACAGTGGTATCATCAGCTAACATTTTAGCTAAGTGTACATTTCAGGTAATACACACACTCACATTAGGTCTGATAAACCTAAGACACATACTAAATACATTTCCAGTTGTATATAACTTTCACCCTGCAAACACAATGTAACGCTGACACTCAAGGCTGAATATGCACATGAGCAAATTAACGCTCATAGAGCAGCCTTGATCAGTAACACAGGTGACCAGGTTTGGTTAAGAAAGTCAAAGTAGAAATCATTTTTAATAATGCTGGACATGGCACCACTCCTGAAATACTCGGAGTACATCTGCTGCCTGTCCGGGAGTTGTAAATCATGGCAGGCTTGATGCTTAGGACACTGATTCTCAGGGCCTAGACAATTTCCACTATCCAGTGAGGAGAAACACAAGACGTGGCATATCAAGTTATCCGCAAGATAAACAACAATGCCCTCAAATTAACATCAAGAAAGCCTCCTGGAAAGAGAAGGGAACTCTTAGGGCCACCAAGCTTGCACTCAAAATGGCCAGGAAGACCCACACAGCCCCGTATCCTCTCAAGTTCTTGGTGCAACCAGGTCCAGTATGGGATTGCACCTGTACCTGCATCCGCACTGGGGCAGCTCACTAGCATCCCAGTCCCTTCAAACTGCCTGAGCATCCCATGGGCTGGTCTTTGGCTGCCATCATAAGCAAACAAGTTGAGACCAAACTGTAGAAGTAGTTCTTCTGAGAAGACAGACGGCCTGGTGGAAACTGCTGTAGCCTAACAGGCAAACACAACTAGCAAGTAACTAAAGGCTTCCCCGCAGCTTGCTAACTTAGGTGAGACCACATACACTCCCGAAAGGTCATCTACAGGCTACCGGGGAGTTCCGATCATACCTTAAGAATAGGCACGTTATCCTGGTTAGCCTGAAACACCGCCCTGTTACAGAGACCTGCGATTCTGGACAAAGCGAGCCAGGTGGCAGATGTCTTGTCGAACGAGACACCTGGTGAAGGCAAGAAGACAGGAGAGCAGGATGTTACATTCTCGGGCCACCTGGCGAAGACCCACAAAAAACTGGAAACAAGAACACCTTATTTTCCAGGTAAGGAAACAAAGCAGGGTTTGGGCTTCCCCCGCCCCCCCCCTAAATTAAGTTTCCTATTGAGAAGCAAGTAAGTTCTAAAATGCATAACATGCACACAGTACCCTGGACTTCTTCCCAAATGACAGCAAAAGCCAACAAGGGCAACACAGCTAAAATGTGAGGCTGCCTTACCACTCTGGTTCTCTGTTGTGTCAGCTTCGTGGATCTGATTGTCAAACCACATGTGAGCCACTGTCATCCGGTTTTGGGTCAGAGTTCCAGTTTTATCTGAGCAGATGGTGGATGTGGACCCCAAGGTCTCCACCGCTTCCAAGTTCTTCACCAAGCAGTTTTTCCGTGCCATGCGCTTTGCAGTAAGCGTCAGACACACCTGAAACAAAACATTATGGGGCAAGTTCGGAATTTGCTTCACGCTCCTGCTACACAAAGCTATGGTTACGTAGACACATGCTCAAGAGACAAACTCTCCAACTTTCTGAAAAAGTAGTGATAATGATGACATGTTTACAGAGCTTTCCTTCCTCCTCCCCAAAGGCAAAGGATGAGTTCTGTAGGAAAAATAGTAATAGCCAGAACTTACCACACATTCAACTTCCTCTACTAATCCCCAAGTTCCCCTTCCTTTATTACACTGTTCTGGATTATGTGACAAGAATGACATGCAAGCTTTCGGGTTTCTATATGAACACAAGTGGACATTTTCATACTACGAAAGTTTAACCATGTAACATGGCAATGAAATCAACTGGAGAAAATGGTAGTAGGTGAGGCTTACACTCACACATGCCCCTCAGAGTGAAGGTGTCTCCCCTGTGCCTCTTACCGTGACAGTAGCCAGAAGGCCTTCTGGCACGTTGGCTACGATGATGCCAATGAGGAAGATAACGGCCTCAAGCCAGGTGTATTCAAGGATCAGGGAAAGGATGAAGAAAGACACGCCCAGGAACACAGCCACGCCAGTGATGATGTGGATAAAATGTTCAATTTCCGCAGCAATGGGTGTCTGGCCCCCTTCCAGGCCAGAGGCAAGTGTGGCAATTCTTCCCATCACAGTGCGATCCCCCGTGTATATAACGATGCCACGTGCAGTGCCTTCAAAGCAACAGAGAGAGGGAATCAGACCCAAGAGCAGGGAACGGACAGGCTACACCACTAGTTGATTTACAGGCAGCTCTCTAGTTCTGTATGTGCTCATGTCAGAGAGACTGGCAAGGGGATTTCTGCCTGGTGGCAGGACAGCAGCTCCAGGATCCATGCTATTTTGGCTCAGTGGAGGTAGAGGGAACATGGCTTCTTGGTTTACCCTGCCTGCAAGTGGACCCATACCCTGTGCTTGGTGGAAAGTTTGCTGGGAGAGGTGCCTAGGGGCATTTCCCAGTTGTTGAGGGGATGCCTAACATGAACAGCATGCCGGCAGAATGCCTTCAAGCAAGCTCCTACCTTCGACGCAGTTGGTGGAGAAGAAAGCGATGTTCCTTGTCTCCAGTGGGTTTTCGTTTGTGAAATCTGGAGATCTTGTCTGGGGTTCTGACTCCCCAGTGAGCGAGGAGTTATCCACCTGAGAGGAACACAGAGGTATTGCTGTTGGGAATTCACCAGCTCTTCCATGGGCTCCGGGGTGAGCCTCCCCCACACCCGCACAGCCAGCAGAGTTGGGTGAAGCTCTGCTCCCAAGCTGACCTTGCAGCCATTCGCCGAGATGATCCTGAGGTCAGCAGGGATGCGGTCACCCCCCTTAACTTCCACCAGATCCCCAACTACCACTTCCTCTGCATTGATGCTTAACTTTTCACCATTCCGAATCACCAGGGCTTGCTTTGGGAAAGAAGAGTTTCCAATGTTAGAACAGATCAAAAATGGGATACGAAAAGGGAGAGGATATAGTACCCCAAATACGGAAAATACCCATTATGACAAATGATCTGTAATTCTAATCATCTCAATGTAAAAACTTGATCTGCTCAAGGAATAGAAGATGTCTCAGGTTACCTAAGACTGACCCCTTGCACACAGGGTGTGACGGGCAAGACACACTGCTGACCAGCCCACCCCGTGGGGCAAGACAAACACCAGGTACCTGAGGAACCATGTTTTTGAAGGATTCCATGATCTTTGAACTTTTCGCTTCTTGATAGTAGGAGAAACAGCCAGTTATGATGACAACAGCTGCCAGCACCACACCAAGGTACAGCTGGGCGAGAACAACCAAAGTTCAGGCTTGGTTCAGAACTGGGAACATTCAGTTAATTTTTTACCAAATCGAAGCAGATTTCTAATAGAGTGATCAAGGCTTCACGTGTGTCTTTCGAGCACCCCATGTGCGTGTGTGTGTGGAAAGGGTGGAGGATGTGAGGGCCAGAAATGAATTCAGTCACAGATACTTGGTTATTAAACTTGAACATGCTTTCTTGATCAGGGGTGGGGATTCTTTTTTTTTGCCAAGGTCCATTTAGATATTTATAACATCATTCACGGGTCACATAAAATTAACCACTGTCTTGAAAAATACAGATATCACCCGGTTGAATTTTGAGTCTTGCCTGTGACTTCTTCGGCAGAGGCCAGAACAAAATGGTCTCCAGGACCAGACCAAGTGATTTCCCAGCCCCTGCTCTAGAAGAATCCATATCCTCTATTGTATTTTAAAAAAGGGGGGGGGGCATTTTTCAAACAACCTGTGATTTTCTGAAGAATGGCTACCAAACACTTTTAGTTAGATGTAATGTGTTGGTGTTAAATGCTGTGCTCTGCCCTCTGGAGGGTGGCAGCCATACCTGTGCCAGGGCAGGGCCAGGGGCTGGGCCGAGCATGGAGAGTGGACAACTGGCCTGCAGTCACACCTCCCGTGTGCAGGCTGGACAGACCTAGAATCCAGCTGCTGCAGACATTGCCTGCCAGTGATTAAACCCCTCCTAATGTCAGTAGTGGTGATGGAAGATAAGCAAGAGGCATAGAGGGGCAAGAAGAGGTTCCTCTAAGGCACACGTGGAACAGGGGAACTCACATTATCGTTGTCAAAATCCTCCTCCGTGGCGGCTCGGATGCCATGAGCCAAGAAACAAAGAACTGCTCCAATCCACAGTAGCATAGAGAAGCCCCCAAACAGCTGCCGGCAGAACTTCACCCATTCCGGAGTGGTGGGAGGTGGAGTTAGCGCATTGGGGCCGTCCCGGGCCAGGATCTCAGCAGCTCGAGCAGTTGTCAAGCCCTAAGAAGCACAGGGGACATAAATAGATGGAATGCGCCAGCACACACTAGTGAATCCCTCACCTGACAACCATGGACAGCTGCGAAAACGGCCTCCAGGAAGCATAAAAACTTCCCTGTCAAGAGCACCAGGGCAAAACCTAGGCCATGAGCGTGAGCGACAACCAGACTGGAGCTTTTCTGAATTGATCTGTGTTCACAAATATGAATCTGGTCTCTTCTACTCTTCTGTTGCAGATCAAGGGATTCGTGCCAAGTTGCATTTTTGACAACCACAATAATCTATTAACTGATTGATTCAGTTTTGCAAATTAAGAGCTTGGCATTTCCTGGGTATTGATTTTTGTCAGGAAAGTGGGGGAAAACCCTCTAGGCAAATGCAAAGAAAAAGTTCCATAGGTAACCAATCTCACTGGGTCAGCAGCCCATGTCAGTATAGGACTTTTTTCCTTGGGTGGCAATTAAACACTAGGTGAGTAGGAAAGGGTTTGCACCCACGCCTACTTCAGCTAACCCCTAGCACACTTGGCAACTGCAAAGTGTCTGTGAAAAAAGTCCACTGTTATTTTCTAAGGGGCCTGACACCAGGTGATCTGGTTCCTGTGAAATGAGGAAAACATGATTATTTTTGTACTACTCAAGTACCAAATAATTTGACAGGATACATTTTTACTGGAAAGTGTGTTTATTGTGTATTTTTGGCTTGTGTGATTTTTTTGGTTGTTGTTTGTTTTTTTGTTTTTAAATATTGGAGCTAACTAGGTAGTGTGGCCTGTATTGGGCATGGAATCCAGTGGCTGTGAACCAGCCTACCCGTTTCTTTCTCAGGACAGTCATGGAAGGTACCACTGGCCTTAGTTCACAACTAAAGAAATAGATCCCAGCAGGTACACAGTGGTCCTGGGTCATGACTGAAAATACACTTCCTAAGACTAATGAAGACCTCAGTGAGCTAACACAGGTGCATGTGCTTGGAGACTGCCCATTGGGCACTCTGAGGCAATTGGTAGGAAGCTGTTCTGAGTAGCTTTCCACTGGAGCCCATGGTATCCATGCCAGCACCGCGATTCAGAGCCCGCTGACGCCTTACTGAACAACCGCTGACTAGTTTGGCACCCAAGGCACCCCTCAACACCTTTAGTGTTGCTGACATGCTATAATGAGCTAACTGGGAAAAGTTCAAGAATTTGAATTGCTGACCCAACATAGCAAATACAGAAAAATAAAGGGCAGATCTATAACCGGGAGGTCAGGGGATGAGAATGGCTTTGGAAACAACTGAAACCCGCTGCTCTCACTTGTCGTCCTTCACCCACGGCAAAGTAGGAACAGGAGCATCTCCTCTCAGAAAGCTTCAGGGAAAACAAGACAGTAACATGCAAGAGCCCCGTGCATGCCACAAGGCAGATCCACAGAAGGCGGCTGTCATCACACTCCTCCATAGGGGACCAAGGGGGCGGGAAAATTCCATGGGGAAAGCCAGAATGCTACCTGAGCTTCCAATGAGAACTTACCCGGTTCAGGTCTGTGCCGTATTTCCGATGGAGTTCATCAAGGCTTAGCTTATGGTCATCCTAGGGGAGCAGAGAAACAAGAAATTAAACGTTCTCAGGTGTGGCAGAAATTTCCCTGGCGTTCTCTGGCCTCTCTGGCCAAGCAGGCCAGAGAGCAGAGCTAGAGGAGGCTCAACTGCCCAGTAGCTGTGAAATCTAGAGCACAGCAGAGCCCTGCTTCCTGCATGCGCTTTGGTTAGCCCAAAGCAATCCAGTTGATTTACCACCCCCCCAGTGGCTTTCCCAGCAAGAAACTTCAGCAGCGATTTCTACAACTGGTTACGACCTGGACAAATGCTGGGACCTCCTCCAAAATCAAGCAACCGTCTCGCAGAAAGATACAGCAGAGGGCTTGGAGACGGGGAAACACAGACTCAAAAACAAGGGAGGATACAATTCACTCTGACCCTCCTGCCGGTACTTACCATAGAAACTTCTTTCTTCAGCTCATCCATGTCCCTCTCCTTCTTGGCCCTCTTGCCCTTTTTATCGCCATGTTCGGAAACGGCGGCAGGTTCATATTTATCACGTCCGACCTGGGCAGGGGGATATGGGGGAAGGCACACGAGGTGAATAATGAACAGCCTTTAGAAACCGGTGATTTGGAGCAGAGGATCTTACGGACAGCTGTCCATCATTAGGGATGGGAAGTGGAAGGGCATCCAGGAAAACACCTGAGCTTCGAGGGCATGCTATGTACACAGAAGCACATGCTTGCCCTGCCATGGTTCTCTGAAAGCCTGCTCCCAGGGCCTGGTGCAGTCACTGCCATCTAGGGGGAACAGAGAGTGCTAACCAAATCCCCAAGCCACAGCACCTTTCGCACCACTGGGAGACTTCACATTATTCACTTAGAGGAGAGCACAATGCCAGTGAGAGAGGCCCAAGGTGGGTTGCGGGGCATCCTTGGGCGGGCCGTTGACTCTACAGTGTGCATTTTCTCCTCCACATCAGGTACAAGAGGAGTGTCAACCTCACTCACGGCTTTGCGATGCTAGGATGACATAACACATCTCAAATCTTGCTACTTTTGTTGGAATTCTGCCCACTGCAAGAAGACATTAACTATCAATGCCATGGTGTTCACGTGAGAACACTGTCCTTTTCACCTTCTCTTACTAAAACAAACAAAAATCCAGTGAAGAAAACCTCACTCCCATAGAGTCCCCTAAATTTTTTTGAGACAACAAAGGAGTTCCCACACCCCATTCTGGAGCCAAATAAAACCCCCAAAGTGAAAGTTACTAGGAATGTTTTGACATAATCAGGATGTAGGAAAAGAGTGTGTACTGCTACATAATTCGCAGGATCCACCCACGTCTCCTGAAAACTGGAACAATCTTTACAGACAATGTTGATCTACAGTTTAAATTTAGATTGTTCTACTCCCCGACCTGGCTAAAATGGCTAGGGCTTATCTATGAAGCCTGAGTCTAGTGCTCAAAGCCCTGACCAGGCACACCCCAAGAGGCTCTTCCACCTGCCACAGGTGCAGCTGCAGAAGGCACGTGATCACTATCTTCTTAAAATGCATGCCCCAGAGTGAGGCCCCGGTGATTTTGTGGTGCTCCTTCACTCTTGGCGAAGTCTCCTACCAGCTAGCACGGCAATAACTGTGAACTCGTGGTGTCTAGAACCTAAGCTTACTGTGCTGTAAAGAGAAGAAAAGTGCCTGTTTCCACTGGCTGCAAAGCAAACACACTATTTGTTAGAATGTGGAGCTATTTCTCACATTACTCAGCCTCCCACCGTGTCACCTGAGGAGTAACGCCTTCCGGGAGAGGGGCACTTGAGGCTCCAGCTTGGCTGGGAGGAGGAATGAAGGGCTGGTCTAAAGATAGCCAATATTCCCTCCGCGTGCGTGCAGCCACCGCATTTCTAAGTGTCTCTCGAGGACCGTGTTTGGTGCCAGCTACAACGAGAAGCAAGCACCGGCTGCAGGCAAACGGAGCTCCTGGAGAAGAGCCACCACCTCCAGCCGCACTTCGTTCATTTAACGGCGCCGACCAGACACGCCGAGAAGATGGACAGGCAGATCCCGTGAATGATGTGGTCAGTGTGCGCACATGTGTAAAATACAGCCTATGAATTCTCCATAAACAGCTAGTGTCATTCCCATAGATTTAAAGAGACGAAAACCAGAACCTCAAGCCCCGCCCAGCCTCACCATTCCCACACTTCGATTATCTCCAGACTTCCAATATTTTCCACTCCAAAAGAGGAGAGGGAGAGGAATTATTGGAGCAGCCAGGCCTTGGACATGTTCCAAACTTTTATCTCCATTTACAAAATAAGCATCTTGCGTGCAGCTTCAGTTCCCAATGGCAACCCCCCGCGTTCTTCACCAAAGCATGCCATGAGAGGCACCGTTCTAATGAAGCCATTTGTGAAAGCAACACGGAAAGTATTAACTGTGAAACTGCTTGTTCTTCAGAATTCTATTTTTTTTTCCTGTTAGCCTATCTTGGTCTAAAAGAATCAGACAGCTTACACAGTGCTGTTCTTCACCACAGCAAAACAATAATTTGATACGAGCTTGTCCCAGTGAGAAGTAAGCATCAGCAAGGTGCCTGTTAAGTTTCAGTGACTGTAGCCTCAAGAGCTGAAAAGGCCATGTGTGTGTGTTTGCTGGGTGAACAGCTAACAATGGCAACACAAACAACAACAACAAAAAACAAGTAAAAACAACATTTTCACTGAAAGTATTTTGGGCTGAGACCTGGGAGATGCTAGGCTGGGCATTTCCTCCATCAGCCCCAGTGATCTTACTGATCATTTGGGTGCTGGGCACCCAACTCCTACTTCAGCAAGTGGCAAAACAGCTTGGCAATATGACCCCTTCAGGCATCTCCTGGGAAAGCCAGCATAGTAACACTCAACAGGTTACACACGATTCTCACAAGGGCCACTTATGCAATCAAGCAAGCTGGGTGGTTTTCTTTCCTCCCTATTCTAATTTAGAAACTGGGAAGTGAGGGCAAGGGCAGGCTTGCCCCAGAGTGATCCAGTTGAGGCGTTGTCAGACCCTCATGCCCCTACTTAGCTGTTGCCAGGGCTTCTACTACGTCAGCCCACTGTCACCATCGTGCTGCTACATGACCTTGGGATGGTCAGCCTCAGCCTCAGTTCCCTGGTCCCTAAAGGGGGAGTGAAAACTTGGCTTCCCTCATGTTGAAGGAACCCACAGCAGGTATTTTGATAGCCCCAAATAGTCAAGAAACTGCCATCAAAACAGAAAATTAAGCACCTAAGGGCTGCAGAATTCACAATGCACAAAAGGCAACATAACTGCCTATTTCAAAGTTGGCCAAGAGGTTTTAGTAAATCCTGCCCAGCAGGGAAGCTGGGGGCTGGGCTCTGAGCCTGCTGGTTGCCTAGAAGCAAGCTTGTCCCGCTGCCCCTGGAAGCAGGGGGCTTCCAACCTTTCCTGGGCGCTGTGCTGTGAAGTCATCATCAAGCACAGCTGTGAGGGCACTCCACAGCAGGTTCCACAAAGGTGGACTTTTCACAGACGGAGCACTGCCATTCCTCACTCACCTACAAAAACCCTTCAAACCTAGAAGGAAAAACTCATGTGGACTATCTCCTTAGTTTACCCTGTCAATTAACACCTAAGGAAAAGAGAAGCCAAGAAATGACCGAGGCCACCTCAATCCATTCCATTTGCTCCCAAGTGGCTTCAGCAGTTTCTGATTTAAGTACAATGTGTTTTCTAGCCAAGGGGCTGGGGCTAGGAGCTGGCCAGGGCTGGACTCCCAGCACTATGCTGCTCTCCGGCCCCAGTTGGGCTCGTCACTTCACCTTTAGATTCCTTCTCTCTCTAACGCAAACATACACACCAGACAAGGCCACTGAGCAAGGCCAAAGCAGTGGGTCCCTGTGTGGGCCCAGTTCATTGTTGCCTCACTTGAGCTATAGCCCATCAGCCAGCAGAGGACCAAGCCTATGAGGTCTCACATCCTAACGTGAACAGGACTTGACTCTCCTCCCCCATCCGCCTGAATGTGAAGAATTTCTGGGCCAGCACGGTGACATAGTTGGCTAAGCAGCTCCCTGTGATGCTGGTTGCTCCACTTCAGACACAGCTGCCTGCTAATGTGCCAGGAAGGTAGCAGGAGGTGGGCCAAGTACATGTGCATGTGCCATCCACACAGGAGACCTGGATGAAGCTTCTGGCTTCAACCTTGCCTAGTCCTGACCTCTGCAGTCATTTGGGAAGCGCACCAGCAGATGGAAGCTCTCTCCCTCTCTTTCTAGCTCTGCCCTTTTTTTAAAAGATGCAATCCAAGGAGTCTGCTAGCCACCTCCCACCATAAACAGTCTAGTACACATCTATGATCACTCAAAAAATAATGTTTGAAGTATGTAAACAATGCACAATGGATTTACTCCCTCGTAAGACAATGTATCTTGTCTCTGGGTTTTAAAAACAAACCAACACAAAGGAAACTGCAGGTTATTCAATAAGGCCCTCTACCTCAGGCCTCTGGGTTATGAACTGTTAAGGCTTTCCCTGCACTCCATGACACCTGCCATTTGCTGTCTTTCTCTTCACTTTGCCAAATCACTCTGGTTTTGGGAGACACCAGATGAGGAACTGGCACAAGCCATCAAGGGGACCCAGTCAATTCTCAAGCTGTCCCTACCCTAAAGGCTAGGCTGGGAAGCAGCACGAACAGCAGGCTGCTAGGTGGACAAGCAGTCCAAGGCCCCGAGAAGTCCCATGTGAGCTGAAGTCATACAAATAAGGGAGTATCACGTGAGGATGAAAGGGAAAACCTGAGAGGCTAAACCCCAGAGTGCCTCAAAGCAGTGACCCTGCAGTAACAGAGGGACACCACGCCCAGGGATCCGCAAAATCCGGCCCTGATTAGCAGCCCCAAAGACAAAGCATAAGCCACCATGAAATCAACTTTTCAGACGATCAAGAGGGAATATCTCATAGCTGTTACTAAACAGGGCTTGAATAAAAAACCAGATCAAGAGATCACCTCCCAATGCACTTCATTGTCGAGTCACAAAGCAGCGGGGGAAGGCAGTTTATTGGTCCCAAATCCCTGGCTCAGGACCCAGATGAAAAACAAAACAGAGAGAAAGTGGAGGGTGGGAAGGGAGGGTGCCCGGTCCCCTTGGGGATAGTGGTCGCCACCACGCCAGCCATCAAGCCAACAGGAGGCCCTGCCTGTGGGTTCCTGACCGTGGTGGGCCTCAGCACAGCTCAGGAGGTGCGTCACACGCACAGCAGCCTCTCGCCAGCGCCGGCCAAAGAACACACTTCCTCTCACACTCTCTGCACCCAGCAATGTGAGAAAGTTCATGTGAAGCGGCAGAATCTGAAAGGGAGTGACTCGTGGCAGAGCGCTCTCTACTCCACGTTATCACTTCACAGGACACAGATTCTTGGCGTCCCCAAGAACCGAGCAGGCAGGCCTGGCAGGGCTGGGCAGATGTCCTGTCTAGGATTCAGCTGTCCAAACCCAGCCAGTCTGATTACTGGGGAGCCCATCTGATCTGATACTCATGTTTCTGCTCTGGGCCTGTGGGCTGGCGGATGGCCCTGGGCAGCTCCGAGGAGGTGGCTCGGCACAGAGTCTAAGCTCCCTCCCATCAAGGAGGGCCCAAAGCCTGTTTGACTTTGTGAGATTTTTTTTTTTAATGTCAATATGATCAGGAAAGTCAATCCCTTCCTTGAAAGGTCTACCAAAACTGGGGATCTTGGCTGCCTGAACAAGAACAGTTCTCACAAATGTGGACAGACACTAACAGACTTTTCCCTGAAGAACTATCAATGCTAGTTTCACCTCTCACTATGTGTGGAGGCTTAAGGAAAACAGCAAACCTAGTTTATAGAGATGCAATCTTCTCATCTTCTTTTGGTTCCCATTCCTTTGTAAGCACTAACAACAGCCAGCCGTAACTCACACTGGCATTGTGCTGACTCCATAAGCAGACCGCAGATTAGTGTACGCAATCCTTGGGGTGACCATCCTGCTACCCTGAGCCTTCTGAGAAAGTGTCAGAGCCTTTCCAAGTGGGGGCAGACCTACTTAGCTCATTCTGCTATAGACCACACCCTTCAGAGCACCATTACTCAAAGCCTCGTTTTCATTCTTAAATTTAGATATATTTCAAAGACCATGGCCTTATTTGAAGAGAAAGTCAGGGCTCTGTTCATCTGTTGCTAAAATAGTCACAAAACAATGGATCCAGAAGGCTACCAGGACGGAGCATGGCTGAGTGCCAATGTGCATTGTGTTTCAGACACTGCATTCACTTTTTACTTTTAAATGTGACTTGGGGAGTCACGCTCCCAGGGTTTGGATGGATAAACATCTCACTGGTTAAGGGCCTGGGGAGGTGGGCTGCTGGGGAGAAGGGCTGCTGCATTCATCTCAGCTTTATGTGACCTCCCCCTCTGCCACTTTTTCACCCCAAGGTGAGTCACTGCAGTGCTACAAACTTACTGGCAGAGAACACTACAAACCAGCCAGCAGTGAGTTACTAAAAGGAGATACACCATCCCCAGAGTACAGAAAGAACTCAACAGGCCAGGAAACTGTGGCACCCAGTGCACTTCGCCTGCTGATGGGCCAGGAGTGGGGGCAGCTCACACCCTCTTGCTGACCCAGCAGGCCGGTCACTAGTTCCTGCAGGGACTGCCCGGTCTGCTCTTGCCCAGGCCTAGGCAACTTTTTACTCGGGGAACTCGGCCTCACCACTGCTTGAGTCTAAAGTACTACTACCTTTATAGCAGCGGGAGGAGGCTACTCAATCACACTTTGAAGCTGAGCTCCAAAAGGGCACTTGATAATGTTACCATACAACCAGGATTTCTGCTGACACGCGGGGGCCCTTGGGCGACCTTCACCTGAAGCCTTTTCTCCCTGCCTCTCTTTAAGTCACTACCCGAATGCTAATGATGATCTTCTGGGGAACCAAGTTAATAATCAAACCGAATCCCAAACTACCAGGAAGGACCCATGAGACCCTACTCCCTCCTTCTTTTATAAACTGGAGAAAACAAAGTTTCTAACATTTCTAAACAGTTGTGGTGTGCAATGTTGGTGAGCTAAACAGTTGTGGGTGGTAGGCCTTGCTGAGGACTTTAGCCAAGTCACTGGCAAAGAAAAAAAAAGGGGGGGGCACACAAAATCCCATTTCATCCAGGAATGATTCAGCAAGAGCTGTTCTTTCATTTTCCTACCAAATGCTTGGGAATTAAACTTTTCTTTTTAAAGCACACATTTCATCACCTGAGATAAAAAAAAAAAAACAAAAAAACACCTAGACCCCACACAGTACTGAGGAAAGACAAAGAAATGAACAGTGACCTTAAAAACTAGCTGCCTGCAAGCACAGGCTTCCTGGTTAACCAATTATCAGGAGGGCTTTAGTCACCACTCCACCCACATTTTAATCCTCGTGTGGAAAAATCCCAACACTGCCGAACACTTGGACACTATGTCAGAAAACCCAGAACACACAACAGGACCAATCCATTTGACCAGCAGCCTTCTCTTCCCGTGCTAGCCTAAATGTTCTGCTCAACAGCCACCAGAGCTTTGGTTAGGATATCCAGGGCAGGCGGGGACAGTTAGTCTCCACTTGGCACTCAGGTGTGACTGTAACAGACAGCTAGACACAGGGACATAACTTACCCAAAGATCTATCTCACCTGTTCATGTAGGGCCACCAACACCCCAACCCTACCTGGGGATTAACTGCAGATGCCTTCTGCATCTAAGGCAACTTGAAGGGCTCAAGTGCAAGTTCTGGCATGGGAGACCACAGGCGGTTCCAGAAATCAGGGCCATCTGGTTTGTCAGGAACCAACCTTTTGACCTTGCGCTAGTCACTTTCACCTTCCTAGGCCCTGGGTACACTATGACCTCTACCTAAAATTTGCATGTCTCTGCTTAGGAATTTGTTTATTTATTTATTCATTTACTTACAAAAGAGGGAGAGATAAAAGATTGAAATTTCAGGAGAGCGCAGGAATGACCTGGAGTTTTCACCCCGGCGGCTGAGCTCTGGGGGGTGAGGGAGGGGGAAAGATGTGACTTAGCCCCGGGCCAGGTTTCAACAGGTCGGGTCTTTTAATGCCTGTGCATTTCCACTCATCTCTATGTTCCTTATCAGATCCAAGCCTTTAAAAATACATTTAGAGTCCCCCTAAGAATGCCTCAACCCCTTCCCCCTCCCCACGCAGTCCCCCCAGGCTGTTAGCGACCTGCAAAAACCTACAGGGAGTGTCCTGTGTTAAGCCCTGGAGACAATGGAGGCTCCTCTCGCACCTGTATCCCCAGACCTGCTGATTCCTCCCCCACCCTCTGTAAACTGGGCTGCTTTGGGGTCTGGCCTCACTCTTTGCAGTGGAGAGAGAGCCCAAAGTAGTAAGAACGAAGGCTTTGCGCAGCAGACGCATCCCTTCGCTTCCTCCGGGGTGGCTCCCAGGCAAGTCCAGCCTGCGGGGCTGGCAGTTAGCCAGGCATGCCCACCGCCGCCCGGCACCCGGCACCGGCCAAGCCCCTCACCCGCCCGGTCTGTCCGGCCTCGCAGACGGCTCGGGCCGTCGGGATGACAACTGCAAGTGGCCGGGGGGCGCCTCCTGCCGTAAAAAGCGGCCGACACGGCTCTCAAAAGTATACCTTAAAGGCCATCTTGGGGCGGTGAAGACACACCCTTTCTGGCACCAGCCAGCCCGACCGACTCCGCCGTTAAGGGGAAAGCCAGCTTTTTCCCTTGGGGGAGGGCGGCCGCCCGCGCGCGCGCGGGAGCTGGCTCAGCCCCGGCGCCTGCTGCAGGACTGAGGTCCGACCCCGAGGCTGGTCTGCCGACGCCGGGCCTCGGCGGCCCGGGAGGGGGCCCGAGGAACGCCCCAGGGGAAGGGGAGGAGCGCGCCTTTCCTTTGGGCACGGAGGGCGGAGGGAAGAAGGAAGGAGAGACGGCGGCGAGGGCGGGCGGAGCGAGGGCAGCCGGGCGCGGGGATGCCGCCGTCCAGCTCCGTCCCGGGCCGCGCCACGCCTGCCCGAGGGCCGCCCCAAGGGGCCCCGAGCGCGCAGCGCGCTCAGCCCTGGGCCCCGCAGCCCAGCGCCCCTCGGCGCTCCCTGCCCCAGGGCTCCCTCCATGTCAGCCCAGCACGCCGCCTAGCCGCCCCTCAATCGCCCGCCCGACTTCTTCCTCTCTCTTCTCTACCCGCCACGGCTCGTTCCGACACTCACCCCCTTCCCCATGGTGGCTGTGCTCGAAGCCCTGCGCCGGGTCCTGTGACTGTAGAGTGGTAAGAAGAGAAAAAGAGCAGCTCCCGGCCGGACGAGCGGGGGGCCGGGGGAGCCGAGAGCAGGGAGCTAGGGCTGCACCGGGCGGGAGGTTAGGAGAGCGGCAGGCGGCTCGGGCCGACGCCGCCGCCGCCGCTGCCGGGGCTGCTACCGCTGCTGCTGCCACGTGTCCGCCTCCTCCCGCCGCCGCTCCGCGCCCCAGACCCCGCCGCAGCTCGAGCCCGCGGCGCCTCCTCACTTCCTAAAATATGCAACCTGCGTGCTCGCCCCGCCCACGCCAGGACGTCACCGTTACCTAGCAACCTGACACTGGCTGCGTCCTGGGGCTCCTCCTCCGAACAAGTCCCACCCCCGGCCGGGTCCGCGCCGGTTGCGGCCAGTCCCGGCTCCCGGCAGGAGGGCGCCCGGCCGGCCGGCGCGCGTGCCCACGTCCCTGGAGGGCTGCGGAGCGCGCCTGCGGCCGGGAGGCGAGGACCCGGCAGCCATGGCGCCTCGCGCCCTGCGTGACCCGGGCGCACTGCATGGGGTGCGCGCGGTCCGCGGTGGGTGCTGTGCGGTGCGATGGGGCTGTCTCCCCCTGGGGCCGCCCAGAGGAAACAGGAGCCTCCTGCCGAGGAGCTTTCCCTGCCCGTCTGCGTTCTCCGGGACGGAGGGGCGCGCGCGCCGGAGGGGTTCCACCTTTCTGTAGCAGATCACTGCGGGTAGTGACCTGTGTGTCTGCCGGCTCAGACCTGGGTCCCCTTATCTATGCTGGATCACGCGCTAGAATGAGTCTGAACTCGCCTCTCCAGACACCCCAGATGCCCTCCACACCTGCTCCCGAGACCCTAAAATGTCCCTCCAGTGTGAATGGAGCCTGCTTACCCAGTGTGACGACTCTCCTTTTCAGAGACGAAACACCTGCGCCCCAAAGGAATGTTTTGGGTGCTGTGGGAGCAGAGGGTCCAGGATTCTCCCACCCACCTCTGAGAGCCCAGCCGCCTCTGCAGGGCTTCTGAACGCAAAGTATATTATTATTATTAATAACAGTTTTTTTTTTCCTGGGAAGTCAAGCACACCCTGGAAAAGTACAAGATGGACAGGAGAAAGTCACTCCCGTCTCTGGGAATGCCTACCAGAAACAAGGAAATCCAACTTTCTAAGCAAGCTACAGCCAACACTCTCCTCTGCAGGTATTAAATTTAGCAGGAACAAATAAGGATAGGAAGCTCGGAAAAGATGGAGAGGAGGAAATACTAGCGACTGTGTTATCATATGACATCACCAAGCTAATGTTCATCCCCTCTAAGAATAAAACGGTTCCCTCCAGAACTCTCCTTCTTCCTGCCCAAGAATGGCATGGAGAAGGGGCGATGGATTCAATCAGCTCATGGGAAGCAGAGGAATTGTAAACAGAACTCAAAACTGGGACCACTAGGGGAAAGTTCCTAGATCCAGAACGAAATTCCTAACACTGTGAATTCAACCGAAGGTTGGAGAGTTATTTCCCAGGCTTCACCTGCAAGCTTCCAGAAAATGCTTCATTTACGTGCCTGGTAGCCTGGTTGCTTCTACCCTGTGGAAGGCTTCTGCTTGCCCAAGATCCTCTCTCGTTGTGTAAGATGAATGGCCCCGCTTGGACCCTGCTCTGAATGGGAACACTACTGCAGCAGCTGCAACACAAAACGTAGAAAGTTTGAGTCTGGATCATGTAGGAGTCTTCTGCTTGCAGATAAGTAAAATGGCAATTGATTCATTTAACAAAACAGCCCTGATAGGTCAAGGCTTTTCTGTTTGTCTCTGGAGCAGTCTGGCTGATAGCTAGCTGCAGATCCTTTTGGGAAGAGCTCACAGTCCTAGCTATGTTCTAGGGTGGAGAAATGGCCAAAATCATAAGAAATGTTAACCAAGGGCCTGGCTCAGTGGCTCAGTAGCTAAATCCCAAGTGCTGGGATCCTATATGGGTGCTGATTCATGTCCCAGCTGCTCCACATCCCGTCCAGCTCCCTATCTGTGGCCTGGAAAAGCAGTAGAGGATGGCCCAAAGCCTCAGGACCCTACACCCATGTGGGAGACTTGGAGGAAGCTCCTGTCTTTGGATTGACCCAATTCTGGCCATTGCAGCGACTTGGGAAGTGAACCAGCAGATGGAAGATCTTTCTCTCTCCTTCTCACCATAAATCTTTCCAATAAAAATGATTAAATCTTGAGGGAAAAAAAAAGGTTAACCATATTCTGTATTTTTCTCTTGACTTTTTGCGGTAATTTTACATGGACAGTAGCCTTGAACTCTTCCAAGTCTGCAAGGCCACGATTGACAAACTGGAGGCTTGGGGGCTCTCAAACGTACAAGGCATCCTGCTAGTGATGTGGGAAAAATCTGACCTCCAGCTTGGAAAAACAGTAACCATCTTCCACTCAGAGAGTTTAGTCTCTGACCACAGAGCCAGATTTCTGTGGGAAAGAATCCCTGCCTTGGAATGTGCAGCGCTAGACCTGCGGGTGTATTCAAGAAACAGCTGAGGGTTGATCAGGCCTGGAATGTAGGAACCTCTGATGTGATAGAAACACCTTGGGGCACAGGTGACTGAAGATGCAAAGGTCATCTTCCTTGAAGAGGCTCCTTCCTGTCTCAGCCTCTGTAGGCATCACGGACCAAGCACTCCTCTCAGGGTGAAGACAATGCAGACCCTAGGGAATGATCAGCCCTGTGTGGTCAGTCCAAAGAGTGGCAGGACTTTGGAAGATCTTTCTCCTTCCTAGATCACGGCAGGGAACAGCTGTAGTTTACAAGAAGGGGCAGGATAGGACTGGTATTCGGGGAGTGGAAGGGGTAGAGAAGAATGCCCCTATATAGTCTGTCTGCTTCCTGCCCTGTCAGCTCTTTTTAAGCTCTTAGCTCAGGGCACAATTAAACTGATTGGCCCCGCGACTCAGCGTTCATAGACCTTGAGGCTGCCAAGTGCAGACCTTGAGGAGGATTTGATGACAACTGTGGAGGGTTGTCCCAGTCTTTGTAATTAGACTCAGCAAAGGTATGAAAAATCTGATGCTAATCAGTATTGTGTGCCAAGAATGCTGGTACTTTAAGTACTTGCTGAATTAAATCAACACACCACTGCAATTAAGGATTTTAGGATATGAGTTGGAGCCCGCACCAGGATAACATTTTCCAAAGGAAGCTAACATTGGGGAGATCAATGGACAAGGGATCTGAACAGACGGGGTTTTTAGCTCTAACTTGCCCTGAGTTTGAGCATGGAGATGATCAAAAGCAAGCATACACGTTCCCTAGTTACAGGTCCCCCTGAAGGTCACTTTTGCCACCTGAAAACCAAAGTTGCCTCCTTATCTGAAAGTTCCTCCTAGCCACTGCCCATCCCTCCAGCACAAATCCACTCCCTGTCTCCTGTTCAGCAGCAGGCACGTGAGGATGCTTCCAAAAGTTCATGATCGTTACAAGATAAATTTATTTCAGTGCAAAATTTTGAAATCGGTGTAATTTTTCCATCAAGTTTTTGAGGACTCTTTAAAATTCATGGATTTCAAAAAATTTTGCACTAAAGTGGAAAAACAGGTTATCTTGGAATTCCATTTTCCATAAACTCTTTGAAACACCCTCCTGTTTCCTCCTCCTTTTAAAGTACAGTTCTAGGGTCAGCTGTTTAGTAGCTAGGATACTATGTCCCATGTCGGAGTGCCTAGGTTCGATACCCAGCTCCAGCTTCTGACGCCAGTCTCCTGCTAACGCAGGTGCTGGGGGTGGGTGGGGGAAACGGCAGGGATGCCTCTGACTGGTTCTCCACCTCCACCACTGACTTGTGGAGTGAATCAGTTGATAGGAATTCTTTCTCTTCCCTTCCCACTAATCTGTAGCTCGCTTGCTCTCTCTCAATTGGTTAGCCTCTCAACCAAATAAAATAAAAGCACAATTCAAGGCATATCACTGACCACACAAATCTGTCAGTTTGATCATTGTGATACCCACAGCCTTTCTTTCCAAACCGCTTTTCTGTTCCTGTCTTATTCCCTTTGAAAGCCTCTTACTATACTTTTAAACATATTTTCTCCAGTTAATGGCTGTTGAAGATGTCACATTATTTTTCTCTAAGAAGATCCCCTCTCATGCACTTATACCTCACTGGGTGGGACACAAAGATTAGTTACTCCTCACTGGGGTATGGAAGATTTCTCTGCATACCCCTCCTAAACATGCTCACCTAAACTGTTGACATATATCCTGTTAGAATTACAGAGTTAGACCACCCAAAAAACAGCCAGGTTCAGCGAAATCATGCTTCAATGCTATAAACTGCTAAAGACTAAAATTAAAATAGACATGAGACAGCTGAATAGCAATCTAAGCCATTTTAAGGTGTATAGAACACGGTTGAATGTAAACCAAAATTGAAATGTCTATGAAGAAGTCACAGGTTGTGGTTGAGAACCTGCATTTTCCTATTAACATATTGGTTAATCAATACCATGTCAATTAATGCCATAATGTTGTAAATGGTTGGAAATATTATGTTGGGACTTTTAATTGATTGGGATGATACTCTGCCGGCTCTACCTTCAGACCAGAGATGGTCTCACCAAGAAACCATTGAACTTACCAGGACAATAAGATGCTGGACTTTATGCTTGGTAAATACCTCCAATGAACGAATGTCAACTGAATTTGAACAATGGAAATGCAACAAGGTGGAGCAATCCACCATGGGGGGAGGGTTTTGGAAGGGGCGGGGGGGAAATCCCAGTGCATAAAAAAATGTATCACATAATGCAATGTAATTAGTTTTTTTAAAAAAAAAGGAAATGCAATAAAAACATATGTTAAAAAAAAAAAGATCCCCTCTCTTTTTCTTCCTATCCCATAAAGGACCTTTTCCAACTCCTTCCACTGGTACTCTACATTGATGAGCAGAAATACAAACTAGTGCACACAAAATACTACTACTAATAGCCATCATTAGGCATTTATTTCTCTGAGCCTAGCACAGGAGCTGGTGTATCATGGTAACTAAGACACATTCTGTCCCCTCCAAGAGCTTAGTATTTGATGCAAAAGACACACAAAGCAATATCTGTAATACAGCAAGTGGGTTTGTACCTACACAGGACATTTTGCAGCGTGAAAGAAAAAGTGCCATCTCTGCCTACAATACTGGAAGATTTTCCCTGGCTAACACTGCATCATGAAGGATGGATAGGAGTTCACCCGGTAGGCAGCATGTTTAGAGGTGGGAGATGGGGACCGCTAGCAGAAGTAAGATGTAGGATGCACATGACTTAGACTGTTGGAGAACTAGACCTTTAAAATGGCTGTGAGAGTGAGAGCAGCAGGAGGCAAGCCTAGGGAGGCTGGTAGAGTTTTTTTTTTTTTTAAAGATTTTATTATTATTATTGGAAAGCCGGATATACAGAGAGGAGGAGAGACAGAGAGGAAGATCTTCCATCCGATGTTTTCACTCCCCAAGTGAGCCGCAACGGGCCGGCGCGCGCCAATCCGAAGCCAGGAGCCAGGAACCCCCTCCGGGTCTCCCACGCGGGTGCAGGGTCCCAATGCATTGGGCCGTCCTCAACTGCTTTCCCAGGCCACAAGCAGGGAGCTGGATGGGAAGTGGAGCTGCCGGGACCAGAACCGGCGCCCACATGGGATCCCGGGGCTTCCAAGGCGAGGACTTTAGCCGCTAGGCCATGCCGCCGGGCCCTCTGGTAGAGTTTAGATTGTGGAGGACTTGGAAGCCATCTGAGGACCTGGACTTTTCTCCTGCAGATCACTGGTGGCCACAAGCCCAGGTGGCATGCAGGTGCGTGGAAGACCCTGGTGAGACTTCTCTGGTGACACCAACGTGTTGGGTAAGCCTTCACGTGCAGAACACCATCTGCACTCATCTGACCAAGTCCTGGATCCAGATGCTCAGGACTTCTCTGTCTTCCGTAAAGCTTTGCACGAGTGTGCTAATTTACCTTTCCTACTCTTTGTGCACACAGACAACAACAGGCCTCAATGCCCCATGATCTACTATTTGCCTCAAACTAAGCTTTTTGAATTATTGGGTATGATGAAAGTACTGGATTCAAGTTACAATTCTTATAGTCCATTGACATGTAATTCCGTACCCACAGAAAATAGTTTGGTTTGCTAAGAAATCCCAGGCATTTTATCCAGTTTCCCAGTTTTTTATTTTTTTCTAAACAATTCCAAATAATCCAAAGACATTTTTGGATTCCATTTCTCTAAGAAGCCAGCAAGCGCTGACTAAAGCAAATTTAAGCCACTTGGCAACCAATCTCATACGTAATGACTAGAATTGAGAGGATAAAGAGAAAGGAGGAGGAGGAGGCCAAATTAATGAATAATTTATCTTCAATTGTCCAAATAGCTTATGTTAAAGATGTCTCTGTGCCAACAAGTCGCAGCATTTTGCTTTTTTGATAAGTCACTGCCAACTTGACATTAGACACTTGATTATGAACATGGTGATAGAAGTAGTGGTAATGGAAGAGGTGATAGGAGGTGATTGTGGTTGAGGGGACCCAGAACCTTTTCATCCAACAGCAGAATCTCAACCAAATAGCTTCTTCAGACACTAGTGTATTTTTACCCATATACAGCCTTTTAATCTATAAAAGCCATATATTTAATAAATATATCATGGGGCTGCCATGATGATCAATTGACCCAATCTGCTGGAAATACCAGAACATTGCCTGCCATGAAGGGATTATTGAAGGTGTAAAAACTGAGTTTGTCTCTTTTTTTTCCTATTTAATTCTTTTAAAAATTACTTTTATTATTTTCCCTGATACAGTTTTATAGATATAGGGATACCCCTTTTTCTCTTTTCTCTCCTCCATCCACTTTCTCCTTCCACCCATCTCTCCCCCCACCCCGCCTCCAAAGTGTTACAGCTATATAGTATTGCAGCAAAAGTTACAAGGTCAGCAGGAGCTTGTCTTGATTCCAAATTCCTAGCACCCTGGGAGACACAAGAGCCAATGGACCACGAAGGCATCCACAAAAATGTATTTAGAGGAGAGGGATTGAGAGCGGGATCTACTTTATACTGCCTGCCTCTTCCCTACCAATCTCCTGTGTCCATAGAAAAACCACAGCCAGCCCAGAGCAAAATTGGGAGAGAGGGTCCAGTCAAAACTCCATGTTCCTGAGCTGGTTTGGTTAGTACCCAGCCTGGTGGTGACTGGGGAAACAAGCCCACTAAAACATCACAGCTGTACTGCAGCCAGAGCTTTCCACCCTTCAGAATAAAGTCTGACTACTCATGATCTGAACCGCAGGGATTGATGCAGTCCAGCCTCTCAGGAAAAAGAAAGCATTGTATCCAAATGCAATTTAAAACCTTTTCTTAATCATCCTTCTTACTTAAAAAGAAAGGAGAAGATACCATCTGCTAATGCAATCACTAATTAGCGAAGGAGAGTTATTCTAGCTTCCCAAGAACAAACCCAAGAGGAGGCTGAGTTTCAGGCCATCCCTCCTGTTCCAGGAATAAGCTGCATGTCAGGCAGGCAGCTTTGCTCCAGACTGGAGCTACAGGGAGCTGGCTGAGGCCAGGGCCCCACTCCCCACCCATGCTTCTAATCTCATAAACTAGAAGTGCTTGAGCTCAATGTATTTCCCCTCCCTCTCATTTTTCATAATAGGAAAAAAAAATGCACTGAGAAAGTTTTGAATTAAGAAACAGTTGCCATCTGGATAATTGAATTCTGCTTGAAGCAGGCCACCTGGTTCCCATCAGCGGCTCTTGGCAGGTATGGAAGTGTCAGCTAAGGTCCAGCATGGACTTCTAAATACAGGCTCAAATTCCATGGCCAGTGGAGAAACCTTAATTTCTAAATCCTGAAAGCTGTTTCAGATCGGGTTACCTCAATGCGTGATGCATTTTCTAGGCTGCAGACAGTGAGAATTACAGCGCTAATGGTTGCTCTTGGCCAATCCTAGCTGCATGCTGCCTTATAAAAACAACAACTGAAAAGCCAGTTCCCTTTAACTTCCTGTTTGGACATCCATGTCGTAGAAATATGTATGACTTATATCACCTTGTTCTCCTAGAGGATTCCAGAGGCAGAGGCCTTCCAGCTCCTTGGAGTGAAGGCAGAGGGTAGCAGCTGAGAAGGAATGTCGAGGATCTCTGCATAGGCTGATGCCAAGCACTACCTTTCTCTGCTGCTTTGTCTGCTGATGGACACTGCTGGTCTCCAAAGGAAGGTTTGCAGCATGAGTGGTTTGTGGAGGTTGCAGTCCTGTTTCCAGTTTAGCCACTCACATACCAAGGGAAAGGGAGTCAGGAGTGGCCAAGTGCACAGACAGAGCTGATGGCAAGAGGAAGGGTTGGTGGCTCTGAACTTGAGTGGTCTTAAGCAAGTTGAGGTTTTCCTTTGAGTCCATCTCCTACAATCTGGAAAGTCCAAGGTAGCAATGAGTACTATTAGGAATTTTTCTTGGGCAACATTTCAATCTTGAATTGGAAGGGGCCATGCCGTGGTTAGAACTCTTGCCTGCAGGCAGTCATGGTCTTACAGAGGACTCTGAGTTTAAGGAATGAGGATTCCATGCCAGTGATAAACCTGGGCAGACCTCTTCAATTACAGGGTGGACTAAGATGGACAGGCTACATCTGCTTCCCCAGGGTCAGAGCTACTGCTCAGTGCAAAGTCAGAGCCGGGCCACTTCTCTTCCCACCATGGTGTGCTGTTGCCTTAACTTTAGAGCTGCTGGAAAAGAATCAGCTCTGAGAATAGAAATGTTTTCCTTCTAAGCAAACAAAGGAGGGTTATCCCAAGTATGTAATTTAAAGAAGAAACTCTTTTAAAATAGAATTTTCCATGTTGCTCCGGATACTGATATGCATTTATCTTATAAATCTTAGTTCACTCATTTCTCAGGAGAGTTGTATCTGTGTGTGTGTGTGTGTGTGTGTGTGCACAGGCATCACACATGCATCTGTGGACACACATTGATGTTTCCAATTTGAGAGCATTTAAGGAAGATTCTTCCATCATTCAAACAGTATTGAAGCATGACTTTGTTAAAAATCTTTGGTAAGGTTCCCAGGCTTAGGAGGAGGTCCCTCTGCTTCTTTCCCTGGGGAGCCACTACTCTGTCTGATAACCCAAAGTCAGGGCCCTGTCCCACGCCCACATGGGGGATCCTCAGGCTGTTGAATGGCATTGCTCAGCCAGATCTGTGGCTGTCTTAGCTCCAGGAAGAGCCAACAGGAGAATCCTGGAGTGAAGGCATGGGAGTGGGTGGAGTGACAGTGGCTTGGGGGCCCAAGCTTATTGATAGGACTGGGGTAAGGCCGGGGTAGAAAGCAAGAAAGTGGAGGTAGCTGAAAAGACTTCCAGGACTTATGCCAATTCCCAGCAGGCTTGCCTATACTCTCTCAGCCTCTCGATCTCTTTTTCTTAATCTAATAAAAGGGCACTAACCTACGTTTGAAAAGATGCTGTAAAATTATTTCATCCACATCCTGTCCTCAAGCTCTAAAGTTCACGAACCTCCTCCTGAAAACTAATTTCTGCCCAATAGGGTTCTTTCAATATTCATCTTAAGCCTGCAAGACATTATTGTCTCTTCGTGCTCATCTTTCTTGCCAAAGGGACAGTGTTCCACTTTCCTTGTTCCTTCGCCCACTCTGTTGCTTTCTCTTTCTGCTACTGCAGCATCCATTTTTCTACATCTCTTCTTTTTCACCTCCTGGCTCCCGCCTACACCTGGATCATTGTGAACGTGTGGACAATCAGATCCCTGTGCTTTGAAGGCAGGAGCAGGGAGCAGGGCTGAATCCAGTTACTGGATAGTGATGGAGGGAGGCTGGAGCCTGCAGGCTAGATAAACCTGTGAGTCCCAGAACTCCAGAGATAAAGGCTGTTAGCTTGGCAACAACACTTCTATCAACACTAGCAACAGACAATCCTCAGGCATGCTCATTGTCCTTTTTAAGGCTGCCCTTCTGGCCACATCTCACTGATAGTAAAGGGTTGAATGTTTGTAGCAAACCTATCCTGTAATTTTCTCTGGATGCTGCCCACAACCCCTACATTTAAAGAAGAAGAAGAAGAAGTATCTCCTAAGTATTTCTCTGGAGGGCGTGGGGGTATTGGACACATGTAAAATATCCAGTGGTACTTGATTCTCACTGCAGCGCCTTTCTGGAAGCCCTGTGGAAGATCCTAAAGTTGGTCTTACCCGTGGGATCTGTGTTATAATTGGATGTTGCATTCTTGACCAGAGATTTGGCATGAGATAAATCACACAAATACTAAATATGTCCTGGAGGCAAAGATTCACAGTTTAAATCAGTAGCTCTCAACTCCAGCTGAACATCAGATTGTCAAAGGAGATGAGAAAAGAATACACAAGAATGAGAGCCACTCAGGGCTAGTCGAAGCCATTTTTCTATAGATGGGTTCAGGTAATCAGTTTTTTCCCAAAAGCTGGTATGAAAGGGAAAAAAAAAGTGACTTCAAGAAATATAAAGGGCCCGTCAGCGTGGCCTAGTGGCTAAAGTCCTCGCCTTGAACGCCCTGGGATCCCATATGGGTGCCAGTTCTAATCCCGGCAGCTCCACTTCCCATCCAGCTCCCTGCTTGTGGCCTGGGAAAGTAGTCGAGGACGGCCCAAGGCTTTGGGACCCTGCACCCGCGTGGGAGACCTGGAACAAGTTTCTGGCTCCTGGCTCCGGATGGGCACAGCACCGGCCGTTGCGATCACTTGGGGAGTGAATCATCGGATGGAAGATCTTCCTTTCTGTCTCTCCTCCTCTCTGTATATCTGGCTTTCCAATAAAAATGAATAAATCTTTAAAAAAATATATAAAAAGCCACTTAAAACAGGGTACATGGCTTGTGGAATCTCCAAATGGAAACCTGGAGATCCCACACTGAAGAATAAGACATAGCACACGGCAATAAAATGTTATGGTAGATTTGCTGTCTACCATATTGGAACTATCCCTCCAGGGACAACATTTTGCAGCAGGTGACAAATAAATTAACAGGTATTTATGAAACTCTTGCAAGGATATCATTTCTGTCATGGGAAATCATCTAGGAGACTCTAGAAAGGAACAGGCACGGCCTTTGTTCTCAAGATAGGTCCCAGGGGTGCAGGACACAATGATTCTGATGTTGGGCTTCTAGCACTTTGGGAACAGAAAATATTTCTCTTTGACAACAGCATCTGGACTTGGAATGATCTCAACCAGAGAGGTCCAGCTATTTGAATGTTGCCCTCCTGCAGAGATCTGTTTCAGGGGTTTCCCCTTGCTTAGGCAGGTGCCTGGGGAGCTGACCCGGAAGGGGCGGTTCAGGCTCAGGCCACGTGCCTCTCGCATGTGCACGCATGTGCGGAGAGGAAAGCAGCCAGGAGAGCCAGCATGGCTAGGCCCCTCAGAAACCAGCCCTGTGCGTGTCTCACCAGGTTAATGTAAGCAGAGTAGGGGACAAAGCCTGCCAACACAAGACGCTGGTTTCTCTTTCAGATTCCATATACGTTAGGCCGTAAATTAGGTGATTAGAGACAGGGTATTTCCATGTTAAAATGCAAGGATGATGTCTGTTCTCTACCTGCGTCAAAAAGGAGCCTATAAGAATATGCCTGAGCACTTGTGTAAATCGCTTTTGATCTTAAGAATGGCCTGTTTACTAAAGAGACTTAAGAAATGAGGAAGTTACATAAGAAAACTCACTGCTACTTACAATCCCAATCCCACAACCTCTGTTTGAAACACAATTAGACACAACTGAAGAGCATTCTCTATGCATGATTTTCTATCCTATTTTTATAAGATTATATAATGAGTACTTCTGAATGTCTTAAAATATTCATTTAAATATACTGTCTCGTGGCTGTGTAATATTTCATTTTATGGTAATATGACTTATTTGCTCATTATTATAAATATTTTAAAATGTACAGAAAATCATGGTTACTATTTTGTTGAATGGCACATTTGGAGATTTAGGAAATGTACAGATAATGGGGAAAAAGCTCAGAAGCACAGAAAACAAGATTTAAAAAACAATCAAGAATAATCTTATTTTTAAAGGTCAATCCGCTTACAAGGGACACAGAGAACACACAGTAATTGTCTAAAACCACATTTTCATTGACTTTTGTGCGGTAATTTTATCTTTAACACCCCCTACTGGTTTGCCTTATGATTTTTTTAATGTTGCCATTTTGTTTTTGGAAAGTCCATTGTTGTCTTTTCCGTCCTATCCTCTTCCTCCTCTCCTTCAAAGACCAGTCAGGAGAGCTACAAAGGAGAGTAGAGTCACAGAGGATCACTTTCTATCAATCCTCACTGCATAGCCCCGTCTGCCAAATGCAATGAGCAGGGGCTAGCAGAGCCCCAGAGGAAGAGATCTCAAAGTTCCTTTAAAGAACTTTGTAACTGGTTGCATCACTCATTCATTCAAGGCCACTGCCATAGCTTCTATAGCTCGCATTACTATGTGGTATTTATCTAAAAGATAAACCCAGAGATTGAGTCAAGGCAGGGCCAATGTGTCTTCATCCCGCTTCTTGCTGGAGTCCCAGGGGGATTAATGCAAAGTGCCGCTTGTGATGGTGTCTCAGCAAAGCACTTCCCAGCCAGTTTCCATCCTCGGACAGTGTTTTGCAGTGTCAAGATCAGCTAATGCCCACATGGGAAGTGAGGAAGGTGGGGAAAGCTGAACCCCTGTCCTGCTGCATCTGAGCACACTTCATCCCCTCGTAACAGCATTTGCTGAGTGATCACGTTGCCTGGTCCTAATCCAGGTATGTGAGCAAGACCGATCAGGTCACTGCTCCTATACAGTTCCCAGTGGAACAACTGAATCATAGCAAAACAAATAGGCAAGATAATAGATTTGAGTACAGCCCAGAGATAGTCAAGACGCTAGGAAGTATGGTACAGCAATTCTGGGGGAGGGATGGGAAAATACAGAACACATCCTTTTTTGAACCATTAAAAACAGAAGGAAAAAGAAGGGTGGGAAGAGGGTGCTTGGGGAAAGCGCTTTGAAGAAAGTGCTGAGTCACCTACCTTGGGTCTTCCAGCATCGCTGCTGTGTATCCATACTTCTCTGTCCCTTTTCTTCCCACCATTGGCACTGCTTTGTCCAAATGCCTTCTTCCCATCCTTTCTACTGTGGGACCCTAGAAAGAGTCTGTAGCACTGTTTAGGGTATTCCACCTCATTGAGATCCACTTCCACCCCACATTCATCTTTCATCTCTGTTATCCAAACTACGAAAAGGTAGAAAGATGTTGAAAACAAGAGGGAGTGCTGTTTGTTTCCCTTGTGTATGCTTTTACACATGTGCAAGCTTTGCATTGGAATACAAGTGACACTATTGTAATATTTAGGACTTCACTCAAATGATCCCTTGGGAGAGGCAGAGTATCCTATTAAAGCGGCTTCCTTCTCCCTCCACTGAAGACCAGCTACCCAGAGCAAATGTTTCTTGCACTGCCTGAGAAGTCCAGGATCAGCAGCTGTCTTCAAGGCAGTGAGTCTCACCTTTCAGCCACAGCTGATGAATGCAGTGCTATCTGGGAACTTTGTTTTTGCGATTCACAATTCTTTAAGCTATGTTTGGCATAAGTATTCCTTGTTAGATTCAAACAGCCGGCGTTGACTTCCATAATCTAAATTCTGGGCTGGGCACATAGATTTCCTCTTTGAAACTTCCTGACAACCTCATCAGTTCTGTTCTAGGTATGTAGAAGGGGAGCCCTGGAGAGATTAGAGACTGGTTCAAGTTTAGCTGTAGGGGAAGGGTCTACGTTCAAGTCTTCCTAATTCAACCCTGACGTGTGTGGGCTGCAGCTGTGTCCTCCTGTCGGCGGGCGTGCGGCACCACGTGAGTCCTGGGGAAGGCAGTGGAGAATGCAGTGTGCAGGTAGTCAAGCTCACTGGGCCACTGGCCACAACTGAAGCATTTGTGTCAGTGAATCATTAAATATGTATTAAGAGAACAAGGTAGCTCCCTCACTAGTTGGCTTCCATTCTTCAAGTTCAACCCTGAAGAGACACAGGAATATAAATAGAAAATAGAGTACTAATTCACAAAAATTACAATATGTGCATATATGTATGTATGACAGCTGAAAAACGCAATGAAAATGTCAGGTATTATGCTAATAAAGAATGTACAAGACCTTTATTGGGAAAAAATTACCTCTATTTCTCTATTAAAGGGGAAAAGAAAAGAAATAAATAATTGACTGTGCTGATTTACTCTTGCTGTGATATCATTTGTTCCCAGATTATTTTATGTGTTCCATTAAAATCCCAATCAGAATATAGCAGAGGGGCAAGCTTTGTGGCTCAGTGGGTTAAGCTGCCACCTGCAATGTTGGCATTCCATATGAACACTGACTAAAGTCACAGCTGCTTCACTTCTCGTCCAGTTTCTTGCTAATATGCTTGTGAAAGCAGCATAAGATGGTTCAAGTGCTTAGTTCCCTGACACTCACGTGGGGAATCTGGATGAAGGTTTGACTCTTGGTTTTGGCCTGGCCCAGCTCCAGGCATTGCAGCCATTTGGGAAATGAATTAGCAGATGGAAGATCTCCCCTCTCTCTTCCTCTCTCTCTGTAATCCTATCTTTCAAATAAATCTTATTTAAAAATCACAGCAGGTAGTTATGGAATTATAGTAAACTGATTTCAAACTTTATGTGGCAGAATAAAGTCTCTTGAGTAACTTGGTAACTTTGAAAATGGAAATGGAAAGATACAATCACACCACTAGAGAAGGGCACATGTGTGAGAAACATGTACATCTACTTCATGAAATTCAGGTGCAGAACAAGTAACAAGACCAAAGGAAAGTCCTCAAATTCATTTGCATATCTATGAAAAGTAAGAGTATGCCAGGAACATCTTAGCAAAAGTATAACAAATGAATAGGCTATTGAGAAAATAATCCAGGGAGAAGTCTTACTATACAGAAAAAGTAGTTGATCTCCCCTGTTAACCCAGTCAAAAAGGATTTTATCTCAAAATGAATTCATTCCAAACTACAAAAGGAAATCTAAAGCTAACATTAGGAAGATGTAGAGGGCTCTCTGGCTGTCTTTGGGTGTTTGAAAAATTCTTAAATGCTTCTCAGAGCTCGAACTGTCAAGTGGATTTCATAATAAATGTAATTGTCAGACAGCTTGATGGAGGACATCATAAACAGGTTTGCAGTGACAAGTGATTGTTGCAAGTCTGGAAGATATTTGCAATACCCGAAATCATTATGGCTTTAATAGGTAGACTACACAGGCAATTAATGCAAGTCTACAATTAAAACATAGAGAGCCCAAGAAACTGTTCAACCCATCTGGACAATAAGTAGCTGGACTCTATGCTTGGTATATGTTTGCAAGGAAAGAATCTTGATTGAATTTGAACTGTAATACTGCATCAAGGTGGAGGAATCCACCAGGGGGGAGGGGAGGGGGTGGGGGAGGGGTGGGGGGACTCCCAGAGCCTATGAAACTGTCACATAATGCAAAATAATTATTTAAAAAATATATATATAATAAAAAAAACGTAGAGAGCAAGTATAGAAAAACAGACAATGGACATGTATGGGCAATCCACAGAAGGGCAGTTCTGAGTAGCTACCACTATAGGAGAGACGAGAACAGCTGACGGTTCTTTGCAGCCATCTCATTGATAAAACCTGTACTGTCAGGCATAACCCAAGACTACTGAGAATGAATTGACACAAAAGCTTTGCACAACTGTTGCTGAATGCAAACCAGTGCAGTTCCTCTCATGAGCAGTATAGCACACCATTTGCATACATGGAAATGATGTATGCAAACTCCTGTGACTCAGCTGTCTCCTTCCAAGGGGGTACGTGCTTCAGGGACATGATCTGTAAGAAGGCCTCTCTACAGACCATTTCTAGACCAGTGTAGAGAACAGGGCATGCACAGGAACTTTCCTAACAATGTTCACAGACATGCTTTGCACTGATTTGCACGTAGCACATATGTGTCTCTCAAAGACACGATGCTGGAGGAGTGGAGTACACACAAATAAGATTTCTAATGCAGTGTTGTTTATATAACTTAAAACCATCCAAGCACTTCCCAGTGAATGCTCAGTTATCAAAATGCATGCCTACAAGTTGGACTGGAAAGAAATATGCTGAACACATTAGAGTGTGTACCAGACAAGGGAAGGGAGTATGAACTGAAGATGGAGGGCTAGAGGGACAAACTCAGATGGACTTGGGGCATCAGGAAGGACGTTTGGTAAGTGAGGAGGATGAGGGGCAGTCCTGGTTCTCTAGGGGATCTTTAGAGAAGAGGAATGGTCAGAGGTTTGGGAAGTTCCCAAGCATTTTCATGAGTGAGATGGGATGTGAGAGAGTTATGGATAAGGTGACAGCAGGCCACTTCCAGCATTTCCAGAAAAATAACCTCATGGAGAAAGAATGAGAAAGAATCAAAATGTGATGGAAAACCTGACAAATGATGCAACTGCCCTTCAGTGACACTAGATACACTGTCTCTTCTCAGCAATCTCATTGTCATAACACGGATGTACTGAAAATGACTGCTACTAAAGTAAATTTGAATGCCAGTACTTACTTTTAAAAATATTTATTTATTTAAAAGATGCTGTGTGAGAGAGAAGAAAGCTGTCTCTCACATACTGGTTCACTCTCTAAATGGCTACAACATCAAGGGGTAGGCTAGGCTGCATCCAGTAGCCCATAATGTCTTCCAAGTCCCCCACATGAATGGCCCAAGCACAAGCACTTGCTCCATAATCTGCTGCCTTCCCAGGCATATTGGCAAGGAGCTGGATTGGAAGTGGAAAAGTCTGGACTTAAAACTACAATTTAAATATGGGATGTCTGCTTTGTAAACAAATGGGTTAACCCATGGCACTACAATGTTGGTCCTGAGGGTGCTCACACTTCTTTTTTTCTTTTTCATGGAAAAGTTGCTGAACAGCCAGAGATTGAACTAGTGTCCATATGGGATTCAGTACCACTATGCCGTGGCGCTGGCCATGAGAGTACTCACTTTGAACAACTTTTCATAAAAAGAATAATCAAAAATGTTTATGGAAAAATGTCTATTTTAAGAAACTATGTGTGAATTTCCATCTTTTTTCAACAAAAAAGTTTAGTGCTTAAGTTCCATGTTTGACAAGCTTGTTGAAGTATCTTCAGATTACCGATATGCATCTGTATTCATAAAAAATAGGAATACATAATTCTGTGTGTCTTCTATATTAGTTTAATTTTTAAATATTTGATTTCTTTTTTTTTTAAAAAGATTTATTCATTTTATTACAGCCAGATATACACAGAGGAGGAGAGACAGAGAGGAAGATCTTCCACCCGATGATTCACTCCCCAAGTGAGCGCAACGGGCCGATGCGCTCTGATCCGATGCCGGGAACCAGGAACCTCCTCCGGGTCTCCCACGTGGGTGCAGTGTCCCAATGCATTGGGCCGTCCTCGACTGCTTTCCCAGGCCACAAGCAGGGAGCTGGATGGGAAGTGGAGCCGCCGGGATTAGAACCGGCGCCCATATGGGATCCCGGGGCTTTCAAGGCGAGGACTTTAGCCGCTAGGCCACGCCGCCGGGCCCAATATTTGATTTCTTAAGAAAAGTTTAAAAATTTATTCGAAAGGAAGTGAGACAGAGGAAAATTCAGAGAGACAGACATAGAGAAACAGCCAGCTTTCCTCTGTTGCCTCATTCCCAGGACTGGCAACAGTCAGACCTGGACCAGGCCAAAAATCAGAAGCCAGGAACTCCATTCTTGTCTCCCATGTGGCCAGCAAGGATCCAGCAACTTGAGCTGTCACTAGTGCCTCTCAGGTTATACATTAGCAGGAAGCTGGAGCCAGGAGTGGAACTGACTGGAACCCAACCATTCCAATAAGGGATGCTGATGTTCCAGGTGCCACCGTAACAGCCACATCAAACGCTTGCCCATAGATTTTTAGTTTTTAACATTTATTATTATTTTTTTATTTTAAAGGCGTATTTGCAGAGAGAAGGAGAGTCAAAGGGAAAGATCTTCCATCCACTGATATACTCCCCAAGTAGTCAATAACAGCCACAGCTGAGCTAATCTAAAATAAGGAGCCAGGAGTTTCTTCCTGGTCTCCCACACAGGTACAAGGATATTGGGCCAACCTCCTGCTTTCCTAGACCAAAAACAGGGAGTTGGATGGGAAGTGGAGCAGCTAGGACAAGAGCCATGGCCCATATGGAACACTGTTGCTTGAAGGTGGAAAATTAGCCCATTGAACCATGACACTGGCCCTTATGATTTTATTTTTTGCAAATTTTCATGTGTTGTAATTGAATCTTGGTATTACTCATAAAAAGTGTGCTTTATTTTGATTCAGAAAAGACAGGCGATACAATTGTTAACATTCCAAAAACTTGGATACTTTAACACACAAAAGGCAGTTGCCAGGTAAATAAAATGAGATAATAGAACCAAGATAAAATATGGGCCCCACGCGATAGCTCAATTGGCTAAATCCTCGCTTTGTATGTGCTAAAATCCCACATGGGTAAGGTTCATGTCCCAGCTGCTCTATTTCCCATCCAGCTCCCTGTCTTTGGCCTGGGGAAGCAGTGGAATATGGCCCAAAGTTTGGGACTCTGCTCCTGTATGGGAGACCTGGGAGAGGCTCCTGGCTCTTGGTTTTGGATCAGCTCAGCTCTGGCCATTGTGACCATTTGGTGAGTGGACCAGGAGATGGAAGGTCTTTCTTTCTCTGTCTCTCCTCTCTGTAAATCTGCCTTTCCAAAAACAATAAGTAAATCTTTGAAAAAAAAAACTAAGAAAATATTTTCACAGATAACAATAATGGATCTAAACTGACAAGATAAAATTCAGCAGGGATTAGTTTTAACTCCAGAATTTAGGTTCAATAAAATCGATTGTTCCAATAGAGAATGAGAGAATTTCAACCTCACAGTGTCAATGAGAGCAGGATCTGGGCTACTGAGTTGACTGCAAGCTTGATTTAAATCAATGTATAATTCATCTGCCAAAAAAAGCTAGCTCAATGTTGTGGTTACCTTAGTGGGAGTGCAGGATGTAGCCACATTTCCTGTGCTCTGTTGAGCATACATTCTATGCTCTGTGAGGGGCAGATGTTACCTGGATGGTTATATCCAATGATAGATTTCAAAATCTTAAAGAACTAGTTGTAATTGCTACAAAAATAAAACATGTTGAAAAAAGACATACAGATGGCTGGCTAATAGGCATTTGAAAAAGATGCTCAATGTCATTAGTCATTAAGAAATGTGATTCAAACCCATGACATACAACTTCATACCTATAAGAACAACTATTGTGAAAAAGAGAACGACAAAAAGCAAGCGTCATTGAGAATGCACAGAAATGAGAGCTCCCACAGAAATGAGAGCTCCCACCCATTGCTGGCTGCAAGTATCAAGAGGTGTAGCAGCTTTGGGAGAAAAGGTTGACAACTTCTGAGAAAGTACAATATGATGTCATCATATGTCTTAGCTGTTCCACTCTTCGTGACTGTCCAAGAGGAATGAGATGCATATTTCCCCCCAAAAAACTTTCTTACACATGTGCACAGCAATATTATTCACAAGCCCCCCCAAAACTGGAAACAGCCCCATGTCCTTCACCTGCAGAACAGATAAATAATGTGGTATATAGTCACAGAACAGAATACTGTTCATAGTACGTCTAATGGAACAAATTACAGACACATACATATAATTATAAAAAATCCCTGTAAAAAGATAGAGGAGAGGCATTTAATCTAGTGTTGAGATGATAACTGTGACACCCCCCATAGCCCACACTGGGGAGTCTGGGTCCAGTGGCCAGCCCTGGTTCCTGACTTCCACTTGCTGCTCTTGCAAGCCATGGGAGGAAGCAGTGATGGCTTGTGTCACCCTCATGGATACCTACATTCCTTTGCCTGGGCCACTCCTGCTCACTCTGAACCAGTAGATGGAAGGTGGTGCTCTCTTTTTCTCTCCCCCTCTCTGACAAATGCACAAACATTTTTTTAAGAAGAAGTTAGACATAAAGCCCACACATCATATGATTTCATTTAGATACAAAAATCCAAAATAGGAAAATATGTGAGGATGGAAAGTAGATTAATGTTTGCCTAGGGCTGGAGGTAGGAATGGAAAGTGGCTATATATGGACAGGATGTTTCTTTTAAGGGTGGCAGATATGTTCTAAAATTAGATTGTAATGATTATTGCATAGCTTTGTCAATATACTACAATTCAACAAGCTGTACACTTGAATGAATTTTATGGTATGTAAATTGTATCTCAATAAAGTCTTTGGAAGAACACAATATAATAAATGCTTATTACAAAAGCACAAGTGACATTAAAAACTTTAAGAGAAAAAGAAACTAAAGAAAAATAACGCAGAAAATATGGACAACCAAAAAATGCCCCAATCCTACTTCCCAGAAATAGTCACTGGGGGAGTGTCTCTTTATGCATACTGATAGGCAGGAAAGGTAGGTTGGAGGAGAGGAACAATTTTACATAATGGTATCGTGCAAATGTGCAACTTTTTCTATTAAGATTTAAAGTAGTTTGTTTGAATCTCATGGAATAGGTGTTATATTTGAAACGGATAACTAATAAAGGAGGCTCCTGAATCAGTCTGTCTGAGGTCATCTTCTGGCTCTGGAACCTGCTGAGCATAAAACCCTGGCAAGATCTTAAGCTCTCTCTGCCTCAGTTGCCTCATTTACACACAATGTGGATAGAAACATTTATCTTATAGATTTTTTGATAAGGATTAATGAAAAAATTCATGTAAAAAGTTTGACACAATGCCCACCACAGAGCACTCAATCAGTGTTTATTACTGTTTCACTGTGACATTTTGAAGACATGCAGAATGGAAAGTCCAGGATGCTGAAAAAAATTCCAAAATCAAGTCATTGACAAAATGATTAATGGTCACTGGAATGGCTCACCTGAGAAGAAAGAGATGTGAATATTTGAAGGTCAAAAAGTAAAACCAAAAATATATTGTGCAAGCAACAAAGCTAGAGTGGTGTGGAAGGATGAGTAACATCCCCCAAGGATCTCCACATATGAATAACCTTGGGCCTTGGAGGCTGTGGGTATGTCAGCTGAGATGGAAAGATGGATTTTTCAGTTGAAACTAAGGTAAGGATCTTGGCTTCTCCAGGTTAATCAACTGTAAACCTTAGGAGCCTTATAATGAGAGGACACAGGAGGCTAGACAGGGAACGAGACATGATGACAAGCAGAGGGGCTGGGGTTTGTGTGACAAAGAGGGAGAGAGAGTTGGTGGGGGGGAGGAGAGAGAGAGAGAGAGAGAGAGACAGAGAGAGAGAGAGAGACAGAGAGACTGGTGGAGGTGAGAAGGATTGGAAGGTCTGTGTTACTGTCCCTGAAGATGGAGAAATGGAACTCAAGCCAAGCTGTGCAGGTGGCATTTGGAAGCTTGATGGTGCTCTCTTAGCTGATACTGACATAATAAGCAATAGCCTAACACATCATGTCACAATGTTGGCCCCAAGACAGACTTTAGTTCAGTTTTTTTTTTAAATTATGACAAAACACTCACTCACAAAAAATTTTACCCTAACACTAAAATTTTTAAATTAACTTTTTACTTTTTTTTTCTTTCATTTTGTTTGAGCCACTTCATTTATCTGTGGGTCCTCTTTCCAATGCCTACAACAGACAGGAGAGGACCAGGCAGTGCCAGGACTCAGGCATTCCACCTGGGGCTCCCCGGGGGCAGCAAGCTTCCAATTCTCTTCGTCTTCACTAGTATTTGCTAATTCTTTATAAATAAGTTTCTGAATGGGTGAGGTGATGCTTTGTTATAGTTTTGATTTACATTTCTCTAGCAATTATTGATGTTGAGCAGTTTTATATGCTTAGTGGCCAATTGTGTTTCTTCTTTAAGGAAATGTCCATGCAAGCTCTCTGCCCATTTTGACATGAGTTCTGTTGTTTTTTAGCTTTACAAGTTCTCTGGATAGAAATCTCTTGTCAAATATATAATCGGCAATTAATTCCCCATTCTTATCACTCTGAAGAAAATGTGTTTTGATGTACACACTTAATGTTTTTCCATGAAGTCTAATTTGTCTATTTTTTTCTGTTGATTATGCTTTCTGTGCTATACATGGAGATCATCACCAAATGCAATATTGTGAAGTTTTCCCCTATATTTTCTGATAGGAGCTTTAGAGTTTTAGGCCTTACCTACATATTTTACATATTTTTTGGTGTTAAGCAATGATTTACTTTTACTTTTCTGTGAGTTGAATATCCAATTTTCCCAGCATCATTTGTTCAAAAATAATTGAATTATCTTCATCTTGTTGTCAAACAAAAAGTCATTGGGTTGAATATGTTAGGGATTATTTCTGGTATTTTTATTCTATTTTGCTTATTATGTTTATCTTTGTACCAAAACAAAGTTTTGATAAGTTTAGATAAGCCTTGTAGTAAGTTTTGAAATGTGAAATGTAAATCTTCCAGCTTGTTGTTCCTTTTCTATCCTTAAATTTTTTTTCTATTGAAAGGCAGATTTTTAAAATTTATGTATATCTATCTATCTATCTATCTATCTATCTATCTATCTATCTATTTATCTTCAGAGAGAAAGAGTAAGATTTTTCCATCCCCTGATTCACTCTCCAAGCAGCTGCAACGGCTGGAGCTGAGCCAATCTGAAGCCAGGAGCCAGAAGCTTCCTCCAGGTCTCCTACATGGATGCAGGGTCCCAAGGTTTTGGGTAGTCCTCTAATGCTTTCCCAGGCCACAGGCAGGGAAGAGGAGTAGCTGGGATATGAACTGGTGCCCATATGGGGTCCTGACATGTGCAGGACAAGTATTTAGCCACTGAGCCATTGTACCAGGTCCTGATACTTCTTTTCAGTATTTATTCAGCAATTCAGGCTCCCTTGAGTTTTATATTAATTTGGAGGTTTTTTCTTCTATTTATGATAAAAACATCATTGAGATTTTGATAGGGATTTCATTGAATCTGTTCATTGTTTTGAGTGATATTGGCATATTAAAAATATTGTCTTTCAATCCATGAACATGCAGTGTATTTCTACTTTTTATTACATAATTTAAAAAATTTTTATTTTTGATAATATTTATATAGTTGATTAAGGTGGGAAGGATCAAGGGTTAGGAAAAAGCAGTGTGATCATTGTTTCCAAATTTTCTGTTTCTTCTTCCTGTTTCTGGGGGAACAGAAGACTAGGGGAAAAGCCATATCCAGCCTCTATCTGCCCCAGTACCTCAGGATGGGGAACCACCACTTCATATCAACCGAGGGTCCCGATGTGGCATACGCTCCAAGGGTTCTGGCCAAGTGGTTTTGATAGTTCTGAAATGCTGTCAATCTCGCCAAACCAAGGATGAGGAAATCCTTCTAATGTCTATTGACTGACATAGTCCACCTTAGAGTCTGCATTCACTCAGATATTTGCTGTCATTGCTTGCCTGGGGTAGTTGTCCAATTTGTTCTGCCCTCTGTCTTCTGATATGGTACCAGACATCCTCCGCAGGCCCCAATGGGCTGCAATATCCTCCATGTACATCAGGGTCTGTTGTCCTCTGAAGAGGACCAGTTCTTACAGGCAGGCCCAAGGACCTGGGCCTAGTGACCCAATAGTTCCACTTTTATAAACAGATTTATTTATTTCTTAGAAAGGCAGAATGACAGAGAAAGAGAGAAGAGAGAGATAGAGAGAGGGACCTTTTATCCACTGATTCATTCTACCTATGTCCAAAACAACTGGGATCGAGCCAGGCAGAAACCTGATAAAATCAAGAATTCTGTCAGGATCTCCCACATAGGCGAACAGGTGACATGAACCCGAGTATTTGGGCCATAAACTGCTGCATATTATTCTCATTGGCAGGAAGCAGGACCAAGACTGGATGTGATGGACATAATAGTATTACCCACTTCCCTATCCCCCTGAACCTTTTTTTTTTCTTTTTCTTTCTTTAACTGCAATTAACTATGTAAAGATTGTCAACAACAATACAATAAAATAGATTAAAAAAAAAAATAACACCACTCGAGCACATATCTCAGAGCATGCCCCACATCCGGGACTTGGGGTGGGCGGGAAACCGGGTGGGGCTTCTCCCTCAATATCCCCCTTTACCTCAGATACATGATGGACTTGAGTCAAGGAAATAATATGGACATAATAGTATTACCCACTTCCCTATCCCCCTGAACCTTTTTTTTTCTTTTTCTTTCTTTAACTGTAATTAACTATGTAAAGATTGTCAACAACAATACAATAAAATAGATTAAAAAAAAAAAAAAAAAGACTGGATGTGAGACTCGATCCCAAACGTTCTGATGTGGGACATGTACGTTCCAAGCGGCTGTGTAACCTGCTGTACCACAATGCCCACTCTTACATTTCCATTTATTTATGTCTTCTATAGTTTCTATAAGCAGTGTTTTGTAAGTTTTATTATACTGAACTTTAACCTCCTTTATTAGCGTCTAAGCATTTTGTGCTTTTTGGTTTTATAATATATGGAATTATTTTTACAATTTCCTTTCAGATTGTTTGTTGTTAGCAAATAGAAATATAGCTGATTTTTTCTATCTCTAGGGTGGCCTACATATAAGATCATACCATCTGAGAACAGCAGTAATCTTCCTTCTTCACGTTCAATTTGAGTATCTGTTGTTTCTTTTCCTAACTAATTGCTTTGGTTGAAATTCCCAGTACTATGCTGAGAATTTTGTGAGGTGCCTCCTATAGCTTAACTGAGACAATTATGCGGGTTCGCCCCCCTTCATCCTTTTAATGTGGTGTACTGCATCAACTGATTTTCTTTCTTTTTTTTTAAAGATTTATTTATTTTTTATTACAAACTCAGATATACAGAGAGGAGGAGAGACAGAGAGAAAGATCTTCCGTCTGATGATTCACTCCCCAAGTGAGCACAACGGCCGGTGCTACACCGATCTGAAGCCGGGAACCAGGAACCTCTTCTGGGTCTTCCACACGGGTGCAGGGTCTCAATGCATTGGGCCATCCTCAACTGCTTTCCCAGGCCACAAGCAGGGAGCTGGATGGGAAGTGGAGCTGCCGGGATTAGAACCGGCACCCATATGGGACCCGGAGCGTTCAAGGTGAGGACTTTAGCCTCTAGGCCACGGCGCCGGGCCTGCATCTACTGATTTTCATCTTTGAATTCCAGGAATAAAGAGTACTTGGTCATAGTATGTGATATGCTTTTTGTATGTGGCTGAATTTGTCAAACTAGTATTTCTTTGAGAATTTTGGTACAAATGTTCATGAGATGTTGGTCTGTAATTTTCTTGCAGTGTCTTTGGTTTTTAGATTGAACTAACACCGACCTCACAGAAGGAGTTAGGAAGCTTTGCCTTCTCGCTGTTTCAGGAGGATTGATACCAGGTCTTCTTAAAATGTTTCAGAGATTTTACCAGTGAAGTCATTGGGCCCAGGGCTTCACTTTGTCAGGAGACTTTTTACTAATGAGCCAGCCTCCTTAATAGTTACAGTCGTGTTCAGGTTTCCTCTTTATTACTTTGTAATTTAGCCTTGGCAGGTCCTATGAAGGTTTGTGTTCCCTCCAAAATTCCTATTGAGACTTCACTCCCAATGCAATAGGATTAAGAGGCAGTCCCTTTTTTACAAGGTGATTAGGCTGAGGATGGGAGTAATGTAACAGGGCTTGAGGGGAAAAGCTCACCCCTCCAGTCATCCCTCTGCTGTGTCAGAGCAGTGTTCAGGCTGCCAGCTTGGAAGCAGAAAGAGGAGCTGCAACTCCAGTTCTGTAAAAACACCCCAGTCTTAGAACAAACAGATCCAGACAGTCTTAGAGTTGATAGTACTGGCCACAGTTCTGTGTCTGATTTCAGTAATTTGAATCTTCCTTATTTTTGGTTTATCTGGGTAGGAGTTTATCAATTTTTTTTTTTCTGCAGGAAACATCCAAGACTTTAGCAACATTCCAGGTCAACTGGATCTGAGAGAGTCCTACTAACCCTCCGTTCAAGTAACACAGAATATACCTTGTGCTCAAGGGCAGCATTCTCTAGGATAGACCACACAGAGGTCCTGAGAGAAACCACAATAAATGTAAAAGAATTGAAATGATATGAAGTTTGAGCTCCACTCACACTGAATCAATTTAGGGATCAAAAGCAAACAAGTCCTCTGTAAGCAAACAGAAACTTGAATAAAAGTTGCTGATCTTCTGGAAAGAACATCAACCGTTCCAGTTGCACACAGTCCTGGAGCTGTGGGCACAGACTCTTCATGCAACGGCAACGTTCCCTCAAAGAAGCTGTGGCCAGGATGACTCACACCTCACCAAGGACTCGAGAAGCTCTGTCTCCATAGAGAATTCAAAGAGACTGTACAGACTGTGATTCAGGGCCATCCCAGCCAAGGGACCAGGAAGCTGGTTGTTTATCTGTGAGCACCTGTTTGAGGGTTACATCTGGGGGTATGAACTGTCTGGAAATTCCTTGGTTTGTGTGTGAGCCAAACCTGATCCAGAGGCTGGAACAAGGCAGGGAGTTGCAGGTGTTTGCACAAGCAGTCTTGGGACAGACTGCACATCAGGAACTAACATCTGCTACCACACCTCAGTTCCTGGTTTGAGGCCTATGTTCTGGGCTTTGGAGCCATAAAAATAACTGGCCACTAGATCTACCCAACTGTGTCCACATAATTCCACCTATGTTTATTTAACACAGAGAAAATGTCAGGTTGGGAACTGGGAGATGGGACTCCCGTGGGCAACCTGCCTTCTTTCTCTAAAGACATCTCAAATCGTTCCACACCAAATTGGACTCACTGTCTCCTCCAACACGCTCTGCTTTTTCTGTTTCTTGTCTGTGTAGAAGGTCACCCAGGCCCCAATTGCAAATCTTTGTCTTTTCTGTAACCCCAAGATCCAATCTGTCATCATACCTACTCGTGTCACTTCTCACCTTCGAATTTTTCTCAATGTTGGCTGTGCTTTAAAAATGTATTATTTATTTTAGTGGAAGTGAAACCTAGTAGGACAAGGGTTTCTGTGACTTTGTTAGTGGCTGGCAAGCTTAGTTTCTATGGTTCAGTGATTGTAGCTGTTGATTTTGCTTTTCTTTCTAGCTGGGTGGAAGTCTTTGAGTGTAGGCACCATACCGTACATTTTTTTCCTCACCCCATAGCTCTGAGTACAAGGCTAGGCAACCAACATCTTAATAACATTTGCTGTGTCCTGGTTACCTTTCAACGGGACCATCTGACCCACTGCTGGGCACAGGACAGTAGTTTGGGCCTACAATACTTTCAGGGGCAAATGAAAATATTTTAACTTCTTTCCATATTAGGATGAAAATGAACCTAGCATTACAAAAAGAATGAATATTAATGAATCCAACCTCTATGCTAGAGTGGGTCATGAAGTATAATTTTTAAAGATTTATCTATTTTTTTATTGAAAAGGCAGATTTACATAGAAAAGGAGAGACAGAAAGATTTTCCATTTGCTGGTTCATTCCTAAGTGAAGGACCTGAGCTGAGCCAATCCGAGTCCAGGAGCTCCTTTTGGGTCTCCTACACAGGTGCAGGGTCCCAAAGCTTTGGGTCATTGTCAACTGCTTTCCCAGGCCTCAGACAGAGAGCTGAATGGGAAGGGCAGCAGCTGGGACATGAACAAGTGTCTATGGGATCCCGGTGCTTGCAAGAGAAAGATTTAGCCCAGAGACATCTCGCCAGGTCCATAAAGTATAATGTTTTGAGAAAGTTTTTTCTGTTTCATGGAAGAAAAGGCGCACAAGGGCAAAAGCGAGTAGGGCTCATGCAAGTGAAAACCTCACCTGGCCTTCAGGTCAGCATCTCCTTTGTACAGTGATGTTGGCAGCTTCTGGTTGTCTTGGGATTCCGCTCCCATTGTACCCTTCCACTTCTGCTTGAAGAGCTCAGAGAATCATACATTCTGCTTTGTCCAGCCTGCCTGTAAAACTGTAGGACAAAAATAGCCCAAAGGCCTTTGAGCTGAAGATAAGTTTAAATATAAGAAGCTCTAACTTCAAACATGGGAGATAAGATGAAAAAAGAAATCCAGATTGCCTACTTTAATTCTAGCTCCATCAAACTTTTATTTCAAAGAACTATTTCAAGGATCTGACATATGTGAAAAACAAAACTATTTTTTTAAGCCTTCAAGGATATGACAATGCATCTGAAATGAGACCCTATCCTTCCCACAGCTTTAGATACCCCGTGAGTGCCAAGGTACAGGCTAGGCAGGGAGGAGGGCTGTGTTTGGCTTGTCCAGGGGCCATCTGTGATCTCAATTGTGTGCTTCCTGGACTCCTTGCAAGTTGCACACTGCAAGCATTTGTCCAGAAAATCAGGTTAAGATGAACAAAGGCAGCCTTTAAGAAGATGTCTCAGAAGGGCACTGCAGGCCAAGGGGCGTGCAGAATTTGTGGCGGGCAAGGGTGGGGTAGAGCAGGTTGAGAAGGCACAGGGATGTTGCTAGGCAACCGGCCCCAGTGCCTTTGTGAACACTGATACATTTTGTTGGAAGTAGCAGCTGGCAGCCACTACCTTCTTTTGTCTTCCTCCTCCTCCCACCCAGGCACAGAACACAGACCTGGGCTAACACTGTCAGATATGGAACAGGGAATCTGGTTGGAGTTGCAGGAAAAAAAAAAAAGCATGTGCACGGAAAGGCAAGGAAGAACTCTGCAGGAAGGCACAGACATGGTGAACATTCTGCCAGGCAAGCATCCAAGCAACCAAGCACCCAACCAACGTGTTAAGCAAGTTTCTTGATTTGTAACTACACAGGGACATCAGGGGAATCTAGGTTCTTGGATGAACTGTGTGACCCTGGGTAAGTCACTTAAATTGGGTTAGCTGTAAGAGATAATGGGGGTGGATGAGGGTGCCTCACTGGTGTCAGCGGTGTGGCCAGAGACTCGACTCTAGAGTCGTATGTGGCTGAAGTCAAGATTGGGGCTATGGCTGTGGTTCTCTTCTGGGACTCTGAGTCCTCTTCCAAATTCATGCATGTTAATGGAAAAGTTTTTTTTTTCCTTTGTGGTCCTAGGGCTGAGGGGTCTAATTCCTTGCAGCTCTCTCAGCTCCTAGAAACACTTGCATTTTTGACTATGTGGCCTTTTCCATCTTTAAGCTAGCTCTGGGTCATCAATTCCTTCCGTTGACTTCTCCCTTTGATCTCTGTGAGAGAGTACTTTCCTGTGTTTAAGAAGATCAAGTGATCAGGTCAAGATTGCGCAGAAAATTGTCCTGGCAAGGTAATCTGACCTTAGACCTTAGTTCCAATGACAAAATTGTCATTTTTTATCATTATTAGTGTGTGACTAAACAACTTGGAGAACACACATGTATACTAACACAGAATTTTGCGAGACACCCCCGAGTTCTGCTTACCTCATCTCTATACTCCCTGTCTTCTTGTATTTACTGGTTACTATACAAAATGCCTTAGATTAGGGCTGGCATGATGATAGCAGGCTAATCTTAAAGCTGAGGGGTTTGCATCCCAAATGGGGTGCCAGTTCTGGTTCCTGCTGCTCCACTTCTAATCCAGCTCCCTTCTAGAGACCTGGGAAAATAGAGGAGGATGGCTTAAGGCCTTGGGCCCCTGTACGCATGGGAGAAACCCAGAAGAGACTTCTAGCTTCTGTTCCAGCCATTGAGGCCATTTGATGAGTGAAACAATGAGTAAAAGATCTTTCTGTCTCTTCCGCATTCTCTCTGTATCGCTGACTTTCAAGTAAAAAAAAATAAATCTTTAAAAATGCCATAGATTGGGCAGTTTACACACAACAGACCTCTATTTCACACAGCTATGGATGCTGAGAATTCCAAGATGAAGGAGTCAGAAGATTGAGTATCTGGTGACGACTCCCTCTGCTTCCCGTCTGACACCTGCTGGACCTCATCTGGCAGAGAGAATGCCCAAGCTCCAGGGCCCTCTTTGCTCAGGGCACTAATGCCATTTATGAGGGAGAATCCCTCACAGTCCTATCACCTCCTAAAGACCCCCATCTGTTAACATTGATACATTAGAGATCAGGGTGCAGCATATAAACAGGGGTGGGGACAGATACATTCAGACCACAGTATTTCTTTTTTACTTGTTTGCTTTTAATTTTATTTTTCATGATATAATTCCATAGTCTCAAGGACTTTTTTCCACCCTTTACCCTCCACACACCATGTTTCCCCTTATTTTATTACAATAGTATAGTCCTTCAGCAACAGTCGAAAGTCCATCACTCTGCTATTTAACTGTATCATGACATTGTAGGTATAGACAATGGTAGAAGGTCCAGCATCCTATTGTCAAGATACAGTTAACAGTTTCATTGGGAGTCCAGCTTATATTCAGGGGTAGAGATACATACTATAATGTATCTTCACATCTTGATATGCTGCTCTCCATTATACAGTTCCTCTAGATGACTATATGTAAATGCATGTTTAACTATATATCTTTTTGTAGTTTGTGTGAAGGTTGCCATATATAATAGAAAACATGGCATTTGTCCTTTTGGGATTGGCTTTTGCTGAGCAAAGTGTCAGACCATATCAAACTCTAACCCTCAGGGTCTGTTTCTCAAATGTTTTTGTGTTTCTGAATCCTACAAATTCTGGGAAAGTACTTAAAACAAAACCAATAAATATTATTTGAATGCATTAAAAAACCTCGTGTTCCTTTTAGGGAATAGAATGAATGGCTTGATCTTGAAGAGTAACTTGGCAAGTGGAAAACAGGATAATCATAAAGTTAGAAGACACATGTGGTCATGGAGGAACCTCCCCATCGTTTCAGGAATCCACGGATGTAGAATGTGGGATCATCAGATCCAGATCTCTCTGGCTCTGGAGTGGATGTTTAGCCTAGCAGCTAAGATGCCGCTTGGAACACTGCATCCCATATCAGAGCCTGGGTTGGAGCCTGATTCCATTCCTAATTCCTGCTTCCAGCTATTCTGCAGCCTGGGAGACAAAGAGTAATGGGGGAAGTAGGTGGGTTTCTACTAGCCTCAGGGGAGACCTGGATTACGTTAGAGCTCAAGGCTTCTGCCTGGTCCCTCCCTGCCATTGCCGATGGACTATCTCTTCCTCTGTCTCTGTATGTTTCTTCTCTTACATTTATACATACAAACATACATATGTATATACAAATCATGTCATGTGTATGTACATGTGTGTATATACGTAATATGTACATACACATATGCATATGTGAGTGTGATTTCCTTGGTTCTAAACATCGAATTTTCACAATATAAGCTAATTATTTTACATTGTCTTTTTGGAAAACTTGATAAAGTGCTGAATCATTAAATTTGTGATTCACTCAAAGCTTTCCTGCTTTAATTGGCATCTCCAACAATGGATGTCCACGTATTGCACACAGGTGATTCCTGCTCATTTGCTTGGGTCTTTGACCTATCACTTTAGCCTATTGAAAAATCTTTGGAAACTGATTTTACTGTGCAGCTTATTTTTTCTCTTAACTGTGTAATACCTAAAAATATAATAAGCACATTTTATTTATCTTTTTACAAAATATTCATAAAAATATTGAATGAGGAAAGGCCGGATTCAAAGCCTGAGGCATGTTTTTTCTTTCAACAACAATGACTCAATCAGCACTTTTTGCATATTGCTCAGCCTCTGATGAATCAACTGTTTCATTACTCCATCACATAAAGAATTGTTTAATGAAAGACTTGATGAAATGTTTAGCTGAACTTAAACCACACAGTGTCGTACTAGACAGATTCCCAGGTACACAAAGCGTGCATTTTATATTCATTACATTCAAGTCAGAAAATTCTCTTCTAACTTGCCAGAAATGGCTTACCTTGGTGCACGTCACATTGTTCAAGAAGACAGGCCTAGATAACCTTTAACTTCAGGGTCTTATTGATCACCCTCTGATATTTTCTCAGTCACAAATGATTGTGAAAGATTATTGTATAATCTGGCAGGCTTTTTCATGTCCTTGTCTCCATGGCTTAAGGAAATTTCCACTTGGGAGAAGAGACAGTTGTTTGGATTTGTGAGTATAAAGGTTGGGCTGAAGGGTGGGAGAAAATGACGTGACCCCTGTTGGAGGGACTCTCACTGAGGTGCCTGGCTATTCTTCAGATTTTTCCACTTGCAGTCTCCAGATCTCCTTAGTCATCACACTTTAGGAAAATCACAATTACCTGGACTCCCAGAAAGGTTTGGGTTCCATGAACTGGAGTTTCCTATTAGTTTTCTTTTGATGGGAAAGAAGATGCCCCCAACTGGAGCAGTGATGTTATAAGGATTTAACTGTATTTCACCAGGTCTTAGAAGGTCTAATACTTAAAGAGAAAGAAGAGAAAGATTGAAGGAAGATTTAGTTGTGATAATCTGTAACTGATATACCAGGAGATGCTGAATGAAGTGGTTGAGTTTTCTAAAGGGAAATGAATAGTGAATTTCTGAGATCAGGATATTCATAGATATTGTTACAAAGCTTATATAGATCAGCCTTGTGCCATTTTTAAGCAGCAAAAGATATTTTATAATATTCTTTATAAAATATGCATATATTGTGCATACAGGGCTATATAAAGCAAAAAGTGGAATTATCCTTTACAGTCTTTCTACATATTCCTCAGAGGCAACCACTGAAGTCAGTTTGGAATATATTCTTTTTTTTTTTTTTTTTTTTGGTTTATTAGTTCCTTTAATGGATCAAGGAACTGTTCATCAAGATGAATACAAAGATGTTACTGCCCCTTAATTATGGACCTGGCCACTTACAACTAAGCAGAATAACACAGCTCATTTCCTGATTGAAACTTTTGAACACACAGAAGCCATGTTTTCTCAGTGCCACTGCTACTGTCAAGAAGAAATCAAGTTTGTAACAGTTTTTTCCTAGCTTGTACTAAGAAGTATATATAGCTCGATCATACCTTATTTACTTTCTAGCATAAATGAGTGCTTTGAAAAGGTGGTAATTTTTCCTTGAAACTTACAAGTACAATTTGCATATGTGTGATTTTGAGAATAATTTAATACATCAACCTCAAGATATGACTATATTCTAATATCATTATTTTAAATTTAAAGAAACGGATCCTTACAAGACCAAAATAACCCACAGGCCATGAAGTTGGTTTTTACATTTTCTTTTTTCTTCCTTCTTTTTTTTTGTTACTGTTATTGTTTACACAAATGTGCACCACAATGTTTCAGCAATTAAGGCAAATTCCATGAAATGTGAAAGCTGCAATTTGCAATATACCACATCTAGAACCCAAAGGAGCTGAATTAGACAGAAGTGGTAGTCACTCTAATTAAACAACCAAGTAACATCATGACAAGTTGGTTAACATCATGACAAGCTGGTTTGCAGCATGTGAACTGTCCCTCTAAGTTTCCTTCTTCTTGACAATCAGGGGTCCCATGTTGTCTCCAGTCTCTTCGTTGTGTTTTGTGTGGGATCCATCACAGAATGGGAACTTTTTGGACTTCCAGCAATGACAATACACGGCTTTATCTCCCAAATCTTCCACGTCAAAAGCTACCTTAGGGTTGTCCTTCTGTATGTGAAGGTTTACCATGGCTTTGTTGCGATGATCTTTCACATAAAATCTTCTGTAAGTAAGATAACCAAGTGCTGCTGTCCCAGCAGCAAAGGTAACCGCTGCAATCCATTCAACTCGGATCCTGGAGTTAGAAGTCAGACACATGGTGCCGTCTCCCAAGCGCGTGTGCACACTACACTCCTGGAATTTATTCTTCCAAGATCTTTTCCATGTCAGTTATAATCACACACACACACACACACACACACACACACACACACACACACACACAACCTGATTTGCATACATGCATCTATCTTTATCATTTGATGAATTTCTTTTAATTATTGAATAATATGCCAAAGCTTTTTCCCGTTCTAGACTTATTTTACAAGGGACACATCCCATAGTGTGCTATTCTATAGTTCATTTAAACATTACTTCACTTTTAACAACTTACATGTCTTATTAATGTATTTATTTACCTTTATACCTAATACTACAATAAACATCCCTGGGCACATGTAAAATATTTCTATAGAATGTATTTCTAGAAATGGAATCGAAGATTTAAAGGTATATCTGTCTAACAGTCTGATATGCCATGCCTAATTGCCTGTCATAGTTGTTGTTTTATTTCTTTTCCCAGTAACATACTTACATCCTAACACCAAAGACTAAAAGTGTTTATATTCTTATTTTATTTATTTTGGGGTAAAATTAAACAACTAGGAAATATAACAGATAAACTATATTATCATTTCAGTGAGTTACTAAATTTAAAAATTGGTCATTTTTAAAAATGATAAGGTGACGGTGTGACAGCTGACTTGGGAGAGCCCAACACTGCATGTTGCAACGATGACAGACAAAGATGATATTTGATAATGTGTGGCTGCCTTCTTCACTGTCAGGGAGGCAAGGCTTGTCCTAGCCCAAGTTGCTTACTTGTCTCCTTTGGTCTTCTTTGGCCTCCTTGTTGCCAGGGATTGTCTGAATAATAAAGATCTACTTATTTGAAAGGCAGAGTTGCAGAGAGAGAGAAAGGGAGAGAGAGGAGAGAGAGAGGAGAGAGAGAGGAGAGAGAGAGGAGAGAGAGAGGCAGAGAGATTGGATTACAATGTATCTGGACATCAGTTTTGGGCTTATCCTGTTTGAAGTTCAGTACACTATTTGTTTCTATAGGTTTATTTTTTTGAACCAAATTTTAGAAGTTCGTAATTCTTATTTTCTATGTTATTATTACTATTCCTGTTATTACTTTGTTGTTGCTGTGTATTATTTTCCCTGCTTTTCTGGAACTGAAACAAGGAGTGTTGGAGATTTTGATATTGTCCCACTGATTCCTGAACATGTGTTCATTTTTATCCTCTAATGTTTTTACACTTGATCTTAGGCAAAAGGCCGAGAAGCGATTATCCTCTAATGTTTTTTCTCTCCTCTGATGTTTGCATTGGGTAGTTCTACTGGTCTATCCAGTGAGTTTACAAATTCTAGCTAGCCTGTTTTCAGTCCTAAAATTCACATTTTGATCTTCTTTATGCTTTCTATTTCTCTGCTGAGACTTTTTAATCTTTTTTTTTTATTCATTTCAAGAGTGTTCTATTTTACTTCTTGGAATATTTTATAATAGTTGTTCTTTGGCACAAAATCCCAACGTCTGCCTTCTCTCAACCTCAACATGTGTTTACACATGAGTTGAGGTTTCATGGCGCTATGTGCAATGAAGGCTACAGGTCAAAGAGAGGCTCTCTCATAGATGTCCATGTCTCAGATTACTGACCATGTGAACATGTTGTGTTACAAGACAAAAAGGAGTGAAGGTTGCAAGGCACCTAAGATTACAAATGCATAGAGTTTGCCTGTCTGTTAATCTTAAGACGGGGAAGAGTGTCCTGGGTTATCCAGGTGGGCCTGATGAAATGGCGAGCATCCTTAAAAGTAGACAAGCCTCCATAGTTATAGCTAGAAGGTGGTGTGACAGCAGAGGGAGGGTAAGAGATGTGCAGTATGGTTTGAAGACGAAGAGGGGTCCGTGAACCAAGGCATGTGGGCAGCAACTAAGGGCCAGAGTAAAGCCTAGAGTTTCCCTTGAGCTTGCAGCAGGAATTAGCCCCTCTGATGTCATCACTGTGAAACTAATGATGGCTTGCTGAACTACAGAATGCAAAATGGTATGTTGTTCAAGTCACCGAGCTTGAGAGAATTCACTTCAGAAGAAATAGAACACTATTGCACTGAGCTGTTTTTTGTTGTATTGTAGATGTGTTGAAGATTAGTGGTGAGGCTTCGTTTTGTTTATAGTCTAAGTATTGATTTTTGCCTTCTAATAGGCAGTTACACAAGATGGATTTGGGCTGAACATTCTAGCAACCTTTCTTTTAGTTTCATTGTTTTGCTTTCGAAGCCTTTGCAGCCACTCAGATCTTTGCCATGCATATGCCATCAGGTGGCCTGTTTGGAGCCCTCAGTTCATGTGTTATGGACTTCAGTGTGCAGATTAGGATCAGAGCACTGCAGGCACAGTGCAGGACCAAGTTGTGGGGTCACCTCACTGAGTTCCTCTCTTTTTGTGTTCTCCTTAGGACATTCCCGTTCTCGGTGGCTCTCCTCTTGCATTCCTTGGCCAGGCAGCTACTGCTGCATTTACCCAGCTATACTGCCCCACGAACAGCCAAGTAGAGAGAGCAAAGAGAAACGACAATGAAATCAGACTCTCCACGTTCTCATGGGACCACAGTTACTTTGATCAGAATGGAATTGTTCCCTATGCACTCTCAGTACCACTGATGTCATTGCATCTGTGTCAGAGTCCCGGGCTTGCACATGGTCATGGCAAGAAAGAATGGAGTTGAGAAAAGAAACAAAGGCAGACAGAACTAGGGGGCTCGGTTTCTAACTCCTCCTAGAGACCCCGTCTGAATCTGGGGTGCCCCAAACTAGACTAGGGGAACAGAGGACCCATGTTACAGTGACTGTTGGTCCCTCCAGTTTTTCTTCAGTCTGTCCTCAGCCATTTATTGGTCAGTCTGCAAATTTCCTGTCCAGGTGTGGCTGCTTCACTCACAGGGAGTAACTAGGGGCTCTGAAAGCCCCTGGCTCGGCCCTGTGGGGCAACTACCACCATTGCTTCCTTTGGGGGTTTCTGCTCTATGAGGGCTGGCTGTGCCATGGTCTCACCATGATCCCCCAGTCCTGGCTGTGCATATAGGAGGATAGGCCACAGCCCACCTGAATCAGTCATGGGGGAGCCACATTCTGTATGAGTGCCACTTACTGTTCTTGCCAACTTGAGGACTTTTATCGCAAGAGGCACAAAGAGGCCAAGGTCTGTCATGCAAGAGAGAAATCTAAACATGACTTAATGCTGTGTTTTATGAGCAGCAGGAGAATCTGTTGAGAATGGCAGAATGCTCACTGGGGAAGGAGCATCGCATTTTTAGCTAACCTTTTAAGCGTGTCACCTATAATAGCACCTGTACCTATCACACAGTATGTACGCTCCTGAATTGTGGGAAAGGGCTCTTACCCAATTCCTTATTGTCTTAGGAGAAAGTTCTAAGTCACTGCTTGTGTTCAAAGTCCAGCTCTTGTATTGCAAAGGTGGCATATCATCTTTGCTTTCTGCTCTGGGAAGTGCTGGCACTCACTCATATACTATTCTCGTGCTGCTTTTACCAGGCACTTACTCTTGTCTCCGAATTCCCTAATCTGAGCAAATGCCGTCTGACCATCTGCCTCTTTCTTTGTGATTATTCTATGGCAAGATAAAGGGATTTTTCAAAAAAGGAAAATAACTTATGAGTCAGAAAGACATTACTGTCATTGGTCAGAAAAATTGGGGCCAGTATACTGCTGTGCTATCCGTCAGCATCCCTGCTGAATCCTTTCTCCCCTGTGCACACAAACCCAAGCATACTTGGGAATCAGTGGAGGATCTTGATTTAGCAATCTGAGAGGACACCATGAGTCCATCTCCAACACAATCACCCATGCTCATCACCCTGCTGGGTCAATAGGCATTGACGAGGCCTGCACAGGAGCTGCATTTGAAAGAATTTTTTACCACTAATGGCAGTGGCTTTGTTTGTTGGTTTTTAATAACAATAAATAATTTAAAAAAGAAAGAAAAAAATTGGCAGGGAAATGTTTCATGTTCCTAAATTCTCTGGTAACTGTCTCAGCTTGGGTTCCCAGGGAGGCAGATTCTGAGAACTTGGTGAGCATGCAGGGATGTGTTAGGAAGAGCTCTAGACCTTGACATTTCCAGAAGAGGCAGAGGGAAGACTTTGGGCCGTGATGGGGATTGTTGTGAATACGAGAGAGCCGTCTGGTCTTTGTAGCTCCGCTCTAACTGGTCATGGGGGATGCAGGTTGTACCGGAATGGGACTGTGAGCTGCAGCAGGATGACTCTCGGCAGGAAGGCAGCCTTTCTGGGCCGAGAGCAGGCAACGTTTCCAACACCCAATGGACCTTGAGACACACTTCCCGGCACACACAGAGCCTCATCTGCAGCTTATCTGCCGCTGCTGAGCAAGCCTGAAGCCCTCTTCTTGCTGGTTTTTTGATTTGTTTTTTGAGAACATGCACACCTGCAAGCCGAGCTTCTCACTACTTTGCCCTGAAAAGCCAACTGCAGCTCTCAACAAGTACTGAGTCCAGCCTTGAAGTGGATCACATTTCTCAAAACTTCACTCTTATTTTTAAAATGATTCACAAGTTATTGGAGAGGCAGAGGGAGGAAGATAGAACTCCCTGTTGCTGGCTAACTTTCCATAGACCTGCAATGGTTGGGGCTGGGCTTTGGCAGGAAACTTGAACTCAGTCCAGGCTTCCATCGTGGTTGCTAAGAATCCAATCATCTGAGCCCTCATTAGCAGGGAGCTGGAGTTGGGAGCCAAAGCTGGCATTAAGTCCAAGGACATGAGCATGTTAACTGCTGGGCCAAACACTCACCCTCAAAGTTTGCAGTTTTCAGAAATGTTGGGCTAGGCTTTCCACACTGGCAAGATGCCATCTAACATCTCCATGAGGATTCCCTTTTTATCACGAGTCCCCTGGTCTTCAGAAGGTCTCTGAGTGAGGCTGAGAGAGGGATCTGTGGCCTGGGAAGAAGATGCTCTGTTTCTTGTTAAAAACAAAGGCTGAATTACAAAGAAAAGAGTTACAACTGGAAAGGCCAATTTGCAGAGGAAGGAAAACAACAAGAGCGTAGGACTTGCTATTTAATGGTTTAAGTGCATACCCCAGTTATTATGTAATATAAACTTAACCTCTGCTGAATATAACTTGTAGCTTCTTGAGACTCCTTTACACTCTACTAAAATAGTTGCACACTTGAATGGCTCAGGTGCTTGAGGACAGCAGGGAAAGAGGTTGTGGGGTGCTGAGTGAAGAGGGAAGAAGAGCCAGGGATATCTAGGGGTAGGCTACATGAAACCAAGTTGCTCATTTAAACATTCCAGACATGGGGTGGGGGTGAGGGGTTTCATGGTGGCATAGTAGACTAATCCTCTGCCTGTGGCAGTAGTATCCCATATAGGCACAGAGTTCCGGCAGCTCCACTTTTGATCTAGTTCCCTGTTTATGGCCTGGGAAAGCAGCAGAGGATGATTCAATGTCTTAGGACCTTGTACCCACATAAAAGCTCCTGGCTCCCAGCTTTAAACAGACCCAGCTCTGGTTATGGTAACCACTTGGCAAATGAACCAGGGAATGGAAGATCTCTTTCTCTTTCTCTCTCTCTCTGTGACTTAAAAAAAATTGTTCCATTTGACAATGAGCAAGAGAGAGAGAGAAAGAGAGAGAGAGAGAGAGAGAGACAGATGTTCAGCAGAAACAGCCGTAGGAGGCAGCAGCAGAAGACAACTGAATGGAGACCCGGGCTCTGCTGAGTAACTGTGTCATGAAACTGTGGGTGCGCCAAGGTCGAGTGTCACCCACCTTCTGCCTGTGTCTCCCACCTCAGGTGAGCTGACACTCAGGGGACGAGGCTTCCCGCATGAGATGGATTCCTGCAGCCAAAACACTGGGACATCTAGGCCCTTAGTGTGGGAAATACAGGACCCAAAGGGAGTGAGTAGGCAGAAAGGGCCTGATCCTGGGAAGCTGGCCCAAGACCCGGGCAGGAGTTCTCCACAGCCACAGGTGCAAGAATAAGAGGCCACGTGTCCCACGGTGGAGCCAAGGGCCCCTTGGCCGGAGGGCCACTGTGAAACCACAGCACACGGTTTGATGCTAATCAGTGAGCAGGGTAGGCTTGCCAGCAGAGGTCAAGTATCCAGGCAGCAAGAGCACTGAGTTTGCTTCTGTTCCAAGCTGAAGAAAGCACAAGGGGAATTAAAAAAAAAAAATACAAACCTAGGTTTGCTTTTCTCCCACCACCTCCCGCAGGGGTGGCTAAAGAACCAAATATTCGATCATTGTGACAAAGCATTTCAAAAAGTTGCTGGGAAAATAGACTTAATTGCAAATTCATACACTTTTTTTCATAATATACTTGTTTTTTTGAACTTTTTGAAGACCTCTAATATTTTCTTACTGCAGTCATGCCCTGCTCACTGTGGTACCAGAATGTTCCAGAAAGTTCTGCATCCAAGGACAAGATTTAAAATGGTATATGCTATCCCTGAGAAGGACTCTGTAGGAATGTTGGCACCATCACTTGAGGCAGGGCTTGGGTTGGCAGAGTCTCTCCATGCAAGTAGAGGTGGTCCAAAGTGTGTCTGACATAGATGAACTGTCTCTGCCCCGAGCCAACCTTCACTGTCCCACGGAAGGGACTCCAGATGGCTCCAAGTGCATGAACAGAAAGCCCGCACAAATGGCCAGCCTAAACAGAGCAGTGCAATTCACAGAAAAGATAAACCTCCTCCTGGAGGATTTGGTGTGGCCAGCCATTGATTTACTGGAATATTTACTGTAGCAGGCGGATGCAGAACCCAGTGTCTCTCATGACACCAGGCTTACAGTGCTTCTCCCTCCTTTCCTGCTCTAGGTGACCATGGGATATTGCTTTGCTAACGCCGCCTGAATGTAGTCAGGGACGTAGTCATCACTATGTGTTCTATGTATTAATGTAACTTAATGCTTACAGCAACCTGATGAAGTACCATAGTTTTTTCCTTTTCACATGAGGGAAACAGAAGAAAGGTTTACATGACAGCAGTGAGAATTTTTTTTAAAAAAAGATTTATTTATTTGAAAGGCAGATATATATATATATATATATATATATATATATATAGAGAGAGAGAGAGAGAGAGAGAGAGAGAGAGAGGAGAGAGAGAGAGAGAGAAATCATCTGGTTCATTCCCGCAATGGCCCACAAAAGCCAGACTGGGCTAGGCAGGAGCCAGGCACCCCATTCAGGTCTCCTAGGTGTGTGATAAGAACTTGAGCCATCATCCATTACCTCTCAAGTACATACCAGGCTGTTGGCTCCTAAGCAGAACCCCCAGGACTCAAGCCAGCAACAGCCAACATGGGATGCTTACCCTGCTGTGCCACAATGCTGTATCCATGGGTGGGACTCCTTGAACTCCATCTTCACATGCACTCATCACCTAGGAGACTGAAAAAAGGCCAGTGCCAGGGGCCCCACTTTAGACCAGATAAGACAGTCTCTGAAGGCTACATAGTACTTTGAAGTATCGTCTTGAGAGCCTCTGCCACATCCAGAATTGTGAACTCTGGGGTTCTGTGTAGTGCCTCTTTCCCATTACTGCCCTTATCACCATCTCTCTGGCTTTTTGAAAACACCCCAGTTTCTCCAGCTTGTCCATGGACACCTAGCAAATGAGAGACATGTTTGAAAACCGAAGAATCATTCCTTTAAGACAATGATGCGCAAGACACAGCTGATGCAGGCTTGCCCGGTTAGCTGCATCTAAATGGATCTGAGGAACATGATTTAAATTGCACACTATAAGAAAGACATCAGTTCTGAGCTGTGCTTGCTGAGTGGTTGCAGTTGTGACATTATCTAGTCAGGAGGAGCACTGTCCAGGGAGTCACAAACACAAGATTCTTGTTTCTATCTTGTTTCAGGAGCTTTGTGAGATGAAGGTAATCTCACCCACCCCGGCCCTCAGTATCCTTGTTTGTAGGATGTGCATGGAGAATTGGGTGATTTCTGGATCTCCTTCCACTATTTATCATGTGGATCATAGACTGGTTACTACCTCAAAGCCTAGCATCTATCAGAAGACAGCTGGGTCATTTACAACCAGGGAGGGGCTTTATTAAACATGCTTCTCTCTCTTCATAGAAAAAGGTTATGAAACCACAGGAGGCTGTTTTTTTCCTAAATAGAAGTCAGGTAGTGTTGTCTCTCTTACCACCCTTTTAAGAAATTTTCTGTGGAAATGTAGAAAACCCAGAATTTATACTTGTATGTTAATTGTAGTTTCCTTCAATGACTCAGGAGAATGGAACCTAAACAGAGTGTTGACACAACACACTTGGAAACCGTGTAACCTATCTCTTTCCCCCAGATGAGAATACATTAATTAGCTTTTGGTATATTGAGGCCACGTTCATTCTAGAGAAGCTCAGTTTAATCCAATGTTGTAGTTCTGCAATTTGGGATTTATTCATCCTTGGTGACAATGAGCATTAGAGGGTGTCCAAGGACAGAGCCCGAAGATGCTCTTTCTTGTTTGGAAACTATGTGATGCTGGTAGCAAGAGACCTGGCGTACTGAGATGAAAGTTGGTTGCTTACTGAAGGGATCATGTTTAGCCTTTTAGCAGAGGCTTCCTCAGACAACAGAGCAGTAGGTGTGCTTAGATGACCAGCTAAAAGTGCAAGGCTCTGCAGAGAAGTGGGCTGGGAACAGACACTTAGTGATATTAATTCTGCATTTCCAAATGGAGCTGTGGTAGGAGGAGCATCCTGAGGTCCTGGGAGATATTCCAAAATAAAGCTCAGAAGGGACAGAAGTTGCTGAACAGGGAGAGGCTCTAGAACCACTTTCTTGTGCAACCTGAAGAGCTGTGCTTTTCTATGGTACACCTAGTCCATGCAGATTTTCTTTGGGGCAAATAAGCAAATGTGGCAGGCAAATAAACAAAACAATGGCCTCAGGTCCACTGAAGTAAATTCTTATCTGATTCAGCTAACACTTGTTGACTCAGCCTCCAGTACTGAACTGAATGGCTCCTTTTCTACCTGCACAGCTGGTGGTTGTGGGAGTTGCATAAGCATTGCTCTCCTCTGTAAGGAACCATTTGCTTTTTGTTGACTTATTAGATTTATTTATTTATTTATTTATTTATTTATTTATTTATTTATTTATTTAGGAAAGGAAAATTTACAGAAAGAGGAAAGATCTCCCATCTACTGGTTCATTCCCAAGTGGGAGCTGAGCTAATCTGAAGCCAGGAGCCAGGAGCCAGGAGCCAGGAGCCAGGAATCTCCTATAGGTCTCCCATGTGCATGCAGGTTGCCAAGGCTTTGGGCCATCTTCTACTGCTTTCTCAGGCCACAAACAGGAGCTGGATGGGAAGTGGAGAAGTTGGGATATGATCCGGCACCCATATGGGATCCCAGTGCTTGAAGTAGGGATGTTTGGCCTATTGAGCCACCATGCTGGGCCCAAGCATTCGCTTTCTAACATCATACAAGTTCAAAGAGCTTCTTTTACCATTTGGCCTGGGTCTTGAAGTTCAACCTATGCCAGGCAGATGGCTGGTCATACTTACCTAGGTAATCATGAATTATGGGGCTGGCACGGGGAGGCTAAATGCAGCTTGAGCTCCCATCCAACTCCCTCTTTGCCTGTGCAGGGTCCCTAGGCCAATTTTGGCTTCTCCCCCTTCTCTCTCTCATCATGGAATACTGCTCTAAGAAAGTCTCTCTCTAGGTACATAGCTAAAGCCTTCCCATTCCAGAGAGTAATCAAATTCAAAACAAATACCTCAAAAGAGTTCACAGGTGCAGCCTGTGTGAATAGCATATTCCAGCCAAAGGCCATAGCTCCTGGTCTTCAGGCTGTACTGAGGGCTAGACAAGCCCTTTAGTGAGGAAGACTTTTTGCCTCATTATAGTGTTGTTTCAACAGTCGGGTGGTTTTACATTGGCTTCTTTCCTCCCCACGCCCTCCAGCTATAATAAAGATAGGCTTTGAAGATCAGATTTCCATTGGTACACTATGTTTTCATTCCTTCTGATTAAACATTTCCTGCATTCTTCTAGCCTGGGACAATGTGAATGCATTCTACAGTCATTCTTTAAGGGGGCAGGGAAGTTTATGGACACTGGACTTCCAGAAGGTGAGGCAGGTTGCATACTGATCCCCTTAAATCATGTTCTAATCAATGTGAGGTGTCTCCTTGGGAATTTTTTTTTTTTTTTTTTGCTTTTATTATTTGATTTTGATGATCTTTACATAGTTGATTAAGGCACAAACAAGGGAAGGGCTATAGGAAAGTGAATAAGATCATTGTTTCCACATTCTCTCTTTTTCTCCCTTTTTTTTTTTCTGTATCTGGGGTAATGGGGGAGATAGGGAGAAGCAACACCCAGCCTCCCACGCATCCCGCTCTGGGAATCTGTACTGTCAGCTATTCTGCTGTGCCATCCTTTCCAGAAAGAGCCAATCTCCCTTCCTGTTCTCTGTGATCACTCATTTGGCTCTTCCCTGGCACACATGGCATGTTTGTAAGGGTTCCTCTGGGGTGAGCCTGCTGGGCACGCCATGGCAGGGAAGGCAAGGGTTCCAGGCTGCCTGGTGCAGAGTCTTGCCTGTTTGTGGTGGTTTGACCAGATTCTGAGCAACAACGTTGGCAGTGTGAAATAGGACCCGTATAGAGTATTGTTTGTCTTAGGGAAGAGGAAGCTGGACAGCATTTATTTTTACTGTGGCACGTGGTCCACAGCATCTGTCTATGCTTACTTTCTAAACTCTCACACAGAAGTTCATGGAAGAGAGAACTTCTCTGGAGGATGATCAGCTGAGGGTAGCAGCTACTGGACTTGCTTCATTGAGGGCTGTGGTAACTAAGCAAGAACAGCTTGTTGGTTACGTTTCCTTGGGGTTTCTAGCACCTAAATGCTTTGTGAAGTACTGTGGATGTCACTGGCCAAGGCTGACCTTTGTGGTTTCTTAAACCAGAATTCATTTTCCCCACAGATCTTAACAAGAATAGGGAACAAGGGCCATGTTCACTGGCACTAACTTTGACTTGATTGCTCTTAAATATTGCTGTCATCTGAAATCCTGTCTGTGGGTCTTTGCTCATGTTACATCTTTCTCAGGCTGTTTCATCTACTCCTGTGGGTCTAAATTCCACCTGTAGACTCAGGTCTTCCAGGTCCATATTGCAAGATTTATCTTAAGGTATTTGGGTCCACAATTCTATCTCACCCTTCACATATTCATATGTTGTCATGCAGGTGCCTAGAGTGTAACATGCTCAAAATTGAACGTGTTATCTCTGTCCCTATTGCTTTTTTTTCTTTTGTGGCACTTTGTGGAGTGTGCCATCACACGATCATCATTGCCATCACTTACATACAAACTCAAGACAGCTGTAGACATCAGTCTGGAGTCCTTCCTTGCCCGCTGTCCCTCCTTCATGCTACTGGCCTGCTTCAATGGTTCTCAGATCAGAGTTGAAACTGCAGTACTGTAACGCAAAGGGCCCTTGTTATCCAGTCCCTACATATGTATATATGATCTGTGTACTTGCTTCAGCTGATTGGAGCTTCTGGAAGCCTTCCAAGTTAAATATGGGTTTTGATCTTTTTTTTTTCACGTACTCTTTACAGACAATTTTCTGCACTGGGAACACCCTCACTTCTTTCTTCCCTACTCAGTTCTGTTGCTTCTTTGACTACTCTGCTGTCATCCCCAAATGATTTCCCTGCCACCATCTCCGTAACAGCACCTCAGTTATGGAAACTGATAATTATTCCATTTTAAAGGTTTATTTTATTTGTTTGAAAGGCAGAGTGATAGGGGGCGGGGGGACATACAAGGAAGAGAAAGAGAGAAATATTCCATTCACTGTTTCATTCCCCAAATGACCACAAGGGTCAGGGATGGGCTAGGCTGAAGCTGGGAATCTGGAGCTCCATCCAGATCTCCCATGTGGTTGATGAAATCCTAAGACTTGGGTCATTCTCTGCCATTTTCCCAGACACATTAGCAAGGACCTGGATCAGAAATGGAGTCGAACCCAGCTCTCCAATAAGAGATAGTGGGTGTCAAAGAAGACAGCTTAACCCATTGCACTACAACACTGGCCCCAATCATTATTTCATTTCTGTAATTCAAAGCCTTAATATTTTGATTATACTGCTTGTCTTGCCTTTTTCTGATTTTTAAAATAATCTTGTGATGAAGTTCTCATAGTCCTGGTGTGATAACAAAGAAACTGTACTCACAGAGGTGAGGAAATCTAGGTGCATATGAGAAACACACAGCTTGAGGCACATTCTGACTACTGAATCAGAGTTGCTGCAGTAGGTACAGTAATGTGTCTTTCAGTGGCTTCTCCACGTGGTTTGGACGCCCCTCAAGGCTGGAGAACCTCACACTACAGAGTGTGAAGAAATGGCATGGTCCAAGAGGAGAACAGTTCCAGGAAGGTTATCCCAGGGAACTCCAGTATGGCATGTAGACTTCTCAATCCACAGCTTCATCTGATGCATCACAATGCCTGTCCTCCATTTCCTTTCATGTCACCTGTCAACTTGGTCTATTTGGGCCCTAGATTACTAGCAAATTGATGCTACTCTCAGTCAACACTCAGAGTTGTAGCTTGCCAGAACTAATCAAGTCAGTAGGCACAATGGGATACCAAGAAATGAGTGTACTGGTTTTAAGTCAAATGCTTAGTGCCCCAACTGAATCCAAAGTGCTTTGGAGGTTTAAGACTACTTTTGTGAGCTCATTTTCTTATCACTTCTGACAGAGGATGCTGATAATGTGTTGATTTCTCCCCAAGCACCTCAAGAGATATTCCTTAAAGCTTGATGGGGTTAAGCGACTGGTACACAGGCGTTGATTCAAGGAGGAAAACAATCAAGTTTCTGCTTCAGGCCAGAGTTCTAGAGGGCAAAATTTAGGCAAGCTCTATCTTTGGCAAATGAGCTTTAGAGGAACCAAGGTGCCTGCATAAGTTAGGGAGAGAAGATGCTCCTTTTCATAGCATGGGAGCAGAAAGTCTAAGGAAGAGAAGTGATTAATCAGGATCATGAAGGGCAGGCAGGTTGGTGGAGTTAGTGGGTATGGACACAACTATGGCTTAACTTACAAATCTTACATCCTTTTCAATGACTTACAAGTCCCTCTACAGTCTGGGGTCCCATGACCTGTCCTGCTTTCTCTTTCTCTCCCCCAAGCTCAGCTGCTGTTTGCTATTGGACGCTTGAAGGAATGCACCTTGCCATGACTTCAGCCCTCTTGGTTGTAACTGCCATCTTGCCCACTCAGTGACCCTGGCACTCATCCCCAAACCTAGGAGATAAACAAAGTCCTTAAGATAGCCTACCAGGCATTTTATGTTGGGCACTGATGCCTGGAATGTCTCTTAACTGACATGTTAATATGTCTTGAGAAAGTCCAGACACATTTGGGCTGGCTGTAGGTCGCTGTTATCTATCTTAGCATATAAATGCTTTCTTACTGCCTCTCATTTTGCTGCTGCCCTGAATATGCATCTGCTTGTAAATTCCAAATAAATTATGCTCCATGTTATCCTAGACTTGCCTCCTTCTTTCAAGATCTTTGATTCTGATTCTCATCACACGCTTCCCTGAAATGATGTCCCAAGTCTACTCTCCGTGCCTTCACATTGGATGTACCTTCTGCAGGAAATGGTCTTCTGTGGGTCTTATGTCTCCCTGTTTCCTTGTCTCCTTGTCTTTGAAGAGATGTCACCCTTAGAATAAGACTTTTGATCAGGCTATTTTAAAATCACAACCTGGCCTCTCACCCTGGTACTCTGTCCTGACATTTCAGAGCAGTGATTCTTAAATTACTGGGAACTTATCAGAATTACAAGGGTGCTTATTAGAACAGTTTGCTGGGTCCACCTCCAGTACTTGGACTCAATAGGTTTGGGATGGAACTCAAGACTGCATTTCAAGCAAGCTCCCAGGTGATGTGTTACTGCTGGTCTGATTACTCACTTTGGGAACTGGTGTCTCCTAGGTTCTATGTCTATTACTGCTGGAAGGTAAGCTGTTTGCAATATGTATTCTTGTGTTTTTCTCATTGATTTTTTTTTATGACAGAGCTCATTGAAAACATATCAATTAAAAATGAAAAATAAAATGTACAAAATAGTTCAATGAAGAGAAAATATGCAATTTTAAAGAAATTGTGTTGAATTCTTTATATATTTAGTAGTTATTCTTTTATTAATTAATTAATTATTTTAAAAAATTCATTAATTACATTGTATTATGTGACACAGTTTCATAGGTACTGGGATTCTCCCCACCCCTCCCCAAACCCTCCCACCATGGTAGATTCCTCCACCTTGTTGCATAACCACAGTTCAAGTTCAGTTGAGATTCCCCCATTGCAAGCATATACCAAACATAGAGTCCAGCATCTTGTTGTCCAGTCAAGTTCAACGGCTTCTTAGGTATACCCTCTCTGGTCTGAAGACAGAGCCAGCAGAGTATCATCCCGATCAATTAAAAGCTCCAACATACCATCAGCAAAAATTTATATCATTATGGAATTAATTGACATAGTAATGAGTAACCAATATGTTAAAAGTAAATGCGAGTTCTTAACCACCTTCTGTGACCACCTCATTGACATTTGAATTTTAGTTTATACACAACATATAACATACATAACATAACATGTTATACATAACATCATATCATCTTAAATTAAGGCAAACATGTGGTATTTAACCTTTTGGGATTGGCTCATTTCCTTTAGCATTATGGTTTCCAGTTTGGCCCATTTGGCCACAAAGAACTGCATTTTGTTTTTTTTAATAGCTGAGTAGTATTCCATGGAGTAGATGAACCATAGCTTTCTTATCCAATCCTCTGCTGATGAGCATTTTGGCTGCTTCCATGTTTTTGCAATTACTAATTGTGCTGCTATGAACATAGGAGTGCATGTTGGTTTCTCATTGATTTTTAAATATTTATTTATTTTTATTGGAAAGTCAGATCTACAGAGAGGAAGAGAGACAGAGAGGAAGATCTTCCATCTGTTGATTCACTCCCCAAGTGACCGCAATGTCTGGTGTTGTGCTGATCTGAAGCCAGGCTTCCCATCCAGCTCCCTGCTTGTGGCCTGGGAAAGTAGTCGAGGATGGTCCAAAGCCTTGGGACCCTGCACCCACATGGGAGACCTAGAGGAAGCTCCTGGCTCCTGGCTCTTGGCTTCAGATCAGCTGAGCTCTGGTCGTTGCAGCCGCTTGGGGAGTGAAATCAGCGGATGGAAGATCAATTTTCCTCTCTGTCTCTTCTCTCTATATATCTGACTTTCCAATAAAAATAAGTAAATCTTTTAAAATCAGTTATTTATAGATTTGTGTGAAAGGCATAGTTATAGGAAGAGACAGAGATAGCAATCAATCCAATGGTTCACTCACCAGATTGTTAAAACATGCAGAACTGAAGCAGGTTGAAGCCAGGAGCCAGGAACTTCCAATTATCCCACATGAGTGGCAGGGAAGTAAACACTTGGGCAATTTTCCACTGCTTTTCCTAGATTATTAACAGGGAACTGGATCAGATGTGGAGCAGCTGAATCCTGAATGCATGTTGGCGTTTCAGGTAGTGATTTTACCCTTTATGCCACAACATTGGCCCCTAAACTTTTTATTTTTGAGAAAACTATAAATGCATAGAAGAATTACAAAAATAATAAAGAGATCCTAGCATGACAGCAATGTTGGTTAATTTTTCCCCTGCAGGTTCCGGGATCCCATATGGGCACCAGTTTTTGTCCCAGCTGCTCCACTTCCCATCCAGCTCTCTGTTTGTGGCCTGGGAAAGCAGCAGAGGATGGCCCACAAAAAAAGCCTTGGGACCCTGCATCCATGTGAGAGAGCCAGAAGAAGCTCTTATCTCCTGGCTTCAGATTAGCTCTGCGCTGGCAATTGCGACCATTTGGGAAGTAAGTCAGCAGATGGAAGATCTTTCTCTCTGTCTCTCCTTTTCTCTGTAAATCTGCCTTTCCAATAAAAAAATTAAATCTTTTCAAAAAAAATAAAGATAATAAAAAGCTTCCATGTATCTTCTTTTGATATCCAAAGCTTCCATAACCACAGTACGTTAAACAAAACTAGAAAGTTCAGATTGCTATAATACTTTGAGCTACACTACAGACTTTATTCAGATTTCACTTGTTCCTCCATTATGATGTCCTTCTGCTTTTTGTGTGTCCAATCCAAGAAAATATCATCTAACAGTTTTCAAAGACTCACTGCAGATGAACTTAAATGTGGACAATGTGAGGTCCTGAAGGTACTAAGATCATGGAAATGTGGTGCAACTTTCAAGACAGACCTAGAAATAAAGGATTTCACAGATGGGATCCTTCCAGGACAGAGTAAACTTAGGGATCCCTGAAGGCCAAAGAGAAGGAGATATACAGTTCAGTCTTGGTGTTGGGAAGACTTCCTGGAGATTCAGACAGCGACACAGTATGAGTAGATACTATAAATCACTGATTATCAGCAGGGTGAAAGACCAGAAGGCATTGGTGGTTGAGGGAAGAAATAGAGGGTGCCCACTGTAGTAAAGAATGTATTTTAATGAATTTTTCTAGCAGGAGTATGTAAATCAAAAGTTTATTCTTTGATGATTAGCCCGATTGTTATATAACGAGTATCACTGTATCGTGTTTAGACATGGGAGACAATAAGGCATAGTGGTTAGCAGCTTTGGCACTACAAGGAAGCCATCAGAGTTTATGAGCTGATTTTCTGTTATCCAAACAGAGCTGCCCAGTATTTGTCTCGTCTCTCACAAAAATACACCCAAACAACAGATAGCTGTATTTTGAGGTGAGTGCCTGAGGAAGAACGATGGAATTCAGTAAAAGCAAACCTTTTTGGTTAAATTTCCACCCAAATACGATACTTTCAAATCTTGTGGTGTGGAAGTTTTCTTACTTCTCTGTGGTTTGATTTCAATGGGAATAATACGAATTTCTACCTCACAGGGTTAGAGGATTAAATGAAATGGTGACAGCAGGCATTTAGCGTAGTGCATGCATACAGCACACAGTCCCGAGAATCAGCCATCATGATTCGAGTGCACATTTATTTCATGCCACACCTGTACTTCTTCGAAAAAAGCTGAGGCACTGAATCAAAGTTTCTAAGACCTGTCATGCATGTAGCCTTAAACCTTCAACATAATGACAGCATTCATTTTACAGATAAGGAAAATAGAACACACCAAATTTCAATTATAACATCTAAGATTATCTTAGAATCAAGAAGATTGTAGTTTAAATTCCCAAACTCTTTTTGCCATTACTGGAACATTGACCAAGGTCCATTAACATTAAGGAACAGTTAAAATAAAATAATGAACATTCTGTTCTTGGGACCTGTCTAGAAGATTAGCCTTTATCAGCAGTTTTACCACATGAAATATTCCATAAGTCTGCCTTCCTGTGATTAAATGTCAGACTTGTGAACCTTTAAACAACTCAAACGCAGAGCAATTTCATTCATTGAGGGCTAAAAGCTCCTAGGTTTGACAAATGACTGACTTTCATAAACACAACTCACAGTTTGCGGCACTGAAATTGGAGCTTGAGGGTTATGCAGACCAGAACCAACCCCTTGTTCAATTCCAGAGGGATGCTTGACCTTTAGGATCTATCCACCTGAGAAATGGAGCTCTTGTGCTGACCCCTTGGCACTGCAAGCAAGTGTTACACTGATTCAGACCCTGGCTTCCAGATAATCCTCATTAAACACAAAATATCCCTCTCTAGGCCGTCTCTTTCTTCCTTTCTTCATTTTGACAAAGTTCGTGAAACAGAATAGATACAGAGCAAATGCTTCAAAAAATGCCACTCTATCATAGATATATATTTTAAAAAAGGAAGAGATTTACAAAGCAGTATTTTCATAGAAAATGAAGTCAAGGTGTGGTTTTTTTTCTCTCAATAAAACCCAAAAAAGCCAGGATTATCAATTGGATAGCACAATTCTCACTTTAACTATATTTGAATTTCATTTGTGTCACTGAGGGCTAAATTTTGATGCTTTGGTGACATCAGGTGTCTTAAGTAAGTCTGACCAAGTTATACAGGACAGTGTTGGACAACTAGACTGGGCAGAAGTCATCAAAAAGTGAGCTTGGTTCCAGTAGGTCTCAGCTGGCTTACATACGTTCAACCTCAAAGTCAAATTCCATGTCACTATACGTCTACAATGTGTTCAGGACATGTATCTCAGGGAGCTTTCAAATGTGTATATGTTTGTGTGTGTGTGTTCCAAGACAGTCATCAAATTCATAGCCAGGAGGTCTTGTACACACACTTGTGAGCTGTCCTACCTTCCAAGCTGAATTCTAAAAGCAGCACTTTTCTGAAACCTGGTTCGTTTCTCACCTACACAGGCCTGCATTTCAGCAGGAGCTCCCATTTCAGAGGAGGTGGAGCAAAGAGGCACAGGCTGGGCAGTTATTGTGACAAAGCTGCTGTTGATCAATATTTGAACAGAGGCACTGAGGCAGGCCCGCAGGCACGGAGGTGGCCAGGTGCAGGCTGTGCGTGTGTCCCCTTCCCATGGCCTGCCTGACTCCACCCAGAGTAAACTGCCTAATCTCAGGTGCCACTAGAGAACAGGTCAGTGTGAAGGAGCCAGCACCAGCCAACTCATGCCCAGGCAAGTTCTCTTTACTCACCAGCCTCTGAGTATCTAAGCTGACCACTCACTTGGTAAGGCATGGTAGGCCTTACCAAGTCTCCCATGTACCTGGAGACACTGGCAAGTCTCAGTTGCCTTTCCTTTAATATTTGAAGTAAATTCTAGATCTCTTCCCAGTAATGGGTGCTCTTGGTCGTCATGCTGCCTGGGTATTACTGACAACACACTGCCATAATCATGAAATCATAGAATTTTTGGTTAACATATGTTGGTTGCTGGTGATAGGCAGTGATTCCACCTCTCTGGCCCAGATGCTTTTTTCTCACTAGACCTTCATCATGGGGAGTAGATTTCTCCAGATATGACTTCCTATTGGTTTTGTTTCCAGCCACTAAAGCTAGTAGCACGCTGACCCAGTCTTCTTATCTGCTTCCAAAACTATTGAATGGAGATTTTTTTAATCCCTGTTTTTTTTTTTCCATAAAATTTGGTGGATATAAACTAGGATGATGTACAAAAGTAGTTTTTACCTGCTGGTCTTGTGGTATCGCCAGTAGAGCTGCTGCCTGCAATGCCAGCATCCCATGTGGGTATTGGTTTGTGTCTCGGTGGCTCCACTTTGATTTAGCTCCAGGTAGCAGCTTGGAAAAAGCAACTGAAAATGTCCCCAGTGTTTGGGTTTCTGACCCTATGCAGGCCCCTGATCCTAAAGAAGCTTCTGACTCTTGGCTTCAGCTTAGCCCACCCTGCAGTCATTGTGGCCATTTGGGGAGTGAACCAGTAACGGAAAATCTCTGTCTCTTTCTGTCCTCTTCGCCACCTCACCCGGTACACCGTTCAAATAAATAAATAATTTTGTAAAGTGTCTTTAGTGATTGTGAGGGGTACAGAAATGAAGGTGCTGGTGTAGCTTTAACCATACAGGCTAATGGCTTTGAATTGCATCAATGCACAGTTCCTATTTAGAAGGGGAAGTATAAAAGTTTGCCTTTGCCCTGGTATGAAAAAAGATTTATTAAATAATTAAACCATGTGAAATAATAGATGAGGGATATGTTTAACCTACTTATGAGAATGATCAGGCTTCACAAACGTAGCAGCAGGCACTTACAAATGAAAAATTCATGAGTCCTCCTTCCATGCGCTCCCCCACATGGCATGGAATGCCTTGACTTAGCAACTCGTAGCTGTGAAAATCAGAAGCGTAGCTCTGAAAGGAAACCCTCAGTTCATGCAGCCCCAAACTCCAGTGTAACAAAGGATCGGCCTGAATCCCAAGGGTAAGTTGTGTGTCCGAGCTCGCCCAGCTTTCCAGAGGACCAGAATGCAGCTGTCTGTTCTGGGCCAGGCTGTCGCAAGTGCTGGCCTAGTTGAAGACCAATCTCCAGTTCCAAAGGAACCGGCCCCGGTCTCCTCTGAGAGGAGCCTTACAGAGAAACACAGACCCACCTGCTGTGAGTGAAACAGCGGTCCACTTTCTTAATTGCCCCCTCCCTCTATTGAAAAGCCCAGTTTTTGTGGCTGCCAATTTGAAGGAATCTCTATTAGAGCCAAGAATCAACATAATGGACAAAATATGAGGTACAAACAGGCATATTAATTCAGATTGAGAGAAGGATTATAAGAAATAAAAAATTTATAAGGTTGACAGACATTACAAATCCTGAAAAACAAGTTATTTTTATTTGTTGCCTGGCACAACTTGAAAATCTTTTAAAGATATCTTTTGGCTCCTAGATTACCTCTTTACTTGATTGCATTCTTGTGGTAGTATTACCTGAAGAGAAGAGAAATTTAATATTTTCCCTGGAACGACTGGCCAAACTATTTTGATGATTGATGTTTTGACAACTTTTTCTTACAACTTGGCAACATTTTGTTGCAAATTTCACAGAATTTTTGTTGTTCTATTCGATTTGGAAAAGCTGACTATTGGAAATATACACCATATTGTTGTTCTGCTCAGAATTCATGCCCTAAATTCTCATTTCTTACAAACTCCATTAAAAGTAAAAATAAGTGGGTATTAATTTTGGTAATTGTGTGTGTGACATTAGCAGACATGTTCCTGATGAGAGAGGACTTCCACTTGGAAGAGAACTAACTTTCTTCCCATAACTTTCCATATATGTTGTTGAAAGAATTTTTCATACATTCAAATTTGGCCAGGTTTTCCCCCTCGGTAGAAGTCAAACTAGCATCCACATTTGTCTCCTGCTGTCTCTGCTCTCTATACCTCCTTGTTGGCTTGTCTGCCTTATAGTAGCAGCCTCTGACCACTCAGATAACTCGAGTCTTTGTACTCAAATCATCCTGGGTTTTGCTGTCACTGGAAATGCCCTAATGAAGGATGAGGCTCAGTCCTGGCCCACACATCCGGTTCTTCCCCAACAAGGGCTTCTTCACATTTGACCTGCAGCACACGGTTCTCCAGTCTGTATCTCCAGACACTCTCCTCTTTACTCAAGGCAAGCTCAAAGCAAGCCCTACCTACAACCTGCCCTGGTCTCTGCTGGCACCCACGTGCCCTTGCCCTTGATGCTCTGAGCCCTTTGCTTGGTTCTCATCTCCCAGCATTTATGAAGGTCCCCTTGACTGTGCATGTCTGTTTGTCTTCTCTGCTAGACTGTGTTTTATGAGGGACCTTTCTTCATATTCCCAGAACCCTGCAATATCAAGGAATAAAATTGGTGCTTAATGACTTTCCATGACCAGCTTTAGTGTTGTTGCTTTCCTTAATGTTGCACTTGACTGTCGCAGTAGTTGTGTGTTTTAACTTGCCAGTGACTGATTTACAAGGGAGTATCCATAGGACTTTCTGCGATGTCAGAAATGTGACTAATACAGCTGGGGAACTTTCAATTTTATCAAATTCTGATTAAACAAAATGTAAACTCAAACTGCTACATTATTAAATGATGTGGATTAAGCCAAATCAGGGGGCCCGCTGCTGGCATAGGAAATACAAGGGGAGTCTCTTTCCTTTTGTAGTTACTGTCACATTAGGGCATGGTGGCCAAGTCTATCCTATAACCTATGAGGGGACACTTTGAGGATGAAGCTGACACACCGAGGATGGCAGAGAAGAAAATCAGAAGGCATCTGAGCCATGGACTCCATCAACTCTAGAGCTTCCCAGCCATATGTATTTATGTGAAAGTCACTTGGGTTTCTTCCATTACTTTCCCAGGCACATTAGCAGGGAACTGGGTCAGAAATGGAGCAGCTGGAACTTGAACTTGTACCCCTATGGGATGCCTGGGGCACAAATAGTAGCTTAAATCCCTGAGCCATGATGCCATACCCACTCCACACCAGGACTTTTTGATGTGTACAAAAGGACATTTTGACTAGAGTTTTCTGTCAGTTGCAGCCCAAAGCCTAGGAAACTACAGGGGTATTATGCTAGATCAGGCAAGAATAGGGACAGGACATATGTCTTCACATGTTTCACATGTTATTTTCAGACACATCCCAGAGAGTGTCTGTACTAATGCAAGGGACATAAGGAAGAAACAACTAATTGTGGAATCTCTATGAATCCAAATCTATGAGCTTAGAAATACAAAGACACTGGGTTAATGTGCATTGTTGATGTGTAAAAAGCAGCAAGAGTTCTGTGGTGGGTATTCATGGATTTAGACCATTGAGGACATCTTTTTCCCTTCCTTTCATTGTAGGATCCACTTGTTGCCTTTTGATAAGGCTGGCCCCACATCTCCTGGTCACAGGAGTAGGCTGGGGATAGAAGTCTGGCCGGCAGCATACATACCATCCCTTATTTAGGACATGCTGATTGCTTCAGGAGCAGGCATGCAACTGAGACATGGTATGTAGTCAAGTAAAATGAGATGGATTTGATACATGGACAATAGACAAGTAAAAACTGGGAGGATGAGGGTGAGTCTATTTTCTCCTCTGGAGCTGTAGGTTTTCTGTTCAGGGGAGATATCCCTTTGAGTCTCAGAACCAGGGGGAAGCTGGGGAGAGATCAAAGAGACAGAGCTCTGATTACACTGTCTGAGCTCCCGACTTTACCTAAAACTGAAGCTCACTCTAAGACTTTTCATGAACCTGAGCCCACTTTGTCCTTCATGTGTCCAGGCCAATTTGCATTGCCTTTTGTTGATGGTAACTGAAAGACCATCAGAACAGAAGGTGGGAAACCTTGTATCTGCCATGGATATTTATAATGTCACTCATAGGCCACACAAGATGGTTAACTTAAAAACGTAGCCTGCTATAGACTTGTTGACTTTTGAGTCCTGCCTGTGGTTGCTTTGGCAGAGCCAGAGCAGATGATTTTGCAGGCCTTCTGCAGCTGGACATTCCCCACCCTTCTGTTAGAGAAGCAAACAAGGCAAGAAGGAGGTCCTTGGTCTGCCCCATGACCAGAGTGGGGTCAGGTGAACAAACACATGCTGGAGAACAGCAGCTGTCAGGCGTCATGAAGTAGCCTTGCACGGTAGACCAGCTGGCTAAATGGATAGTGCAGGCTACAGGTAAAAGGACCCGAGTTTTCATACCTGTTTATGTAATGGCTAGACCAAGAATCTTAAGAAGATCCTCACGTATCTTTGGTTTTAGTTTTCTCATCTACGAAATAGAAAAAGATAACTTACTTGACAAGTTTGTTCTCAGAATCAAGGTGATGAAGAGAACAAAACCTACCACTGAACTGGGCTGATAGCCCTCCCTTAACATACGTTGGTTCTTGGCATCCTAGAAAGCAGGTATCAAAATTACTGAATTAAAAATGTCCAAATTGGTGGCTGACATCAGAAGTTCAAGTCATTGTCTACAAGGCTGCATCCTATGTGGGTGCCTGTTTGTGTTCTGGCTGCCTCACTTTCAATCCACCTCTCTGCTATTACACTTGAAAAAGCAGCAGGAGAGAGCCCAAGTGTTCAGGCACCTGTCACTCATATGGGACACATGGAAGAAGCTTCTCGTTGGCTCCTAGTTGGCTCCTAGTCAGCCCTATCTGTTGTGGCCATTTGGGGAATGGACCAGTGAATGGAAGTTGTTGTTGTTGTTTCTCTCCTCTCTGTGTAATTCTGCCTTTCAAATAAACAAAAACATCATTAAAAGAAAAAGGAAAATGTCCAAATTCATCACTAGCATTCCTGGATTTTCATTGGTCCTTACCACTTCCACTTTGTGTTCTTGTTTCTTGAACTGTTGAATCATAGCAGCTCTAACTAAAAAAATGACAGCTGCCAGTTCTTGAGCATGCACCTGTTTCTTGAGCATCATGCACATTGCCTTCAGTCCTGAGGGGAGTGCCACCTGAAGGAGGTGGCACTGAGCCATGGTTTGAAAGTCCAGGTGTTGGAAACTCGATCCTCAAATTCAGATGTTAGTGGCATTTAGAGATGGGACTTTAGGGAGGAAATCGGAACTAGCTGAGGCCTGGAGGGTGGCACTCAGGGTGGCTTTCTGTGAAGAGACAGACCCAAGCTGGTTCACTGAGGGATGCTCTGTCTCACTGTGGAATGTTCCCTTACTGGGTTACGATCTAGCAAGAGGATGCCCACCAGGGGCTAGCACCCTGCTCTTGAACTTCTCAGCTTCCAGAAGAGTGAACCAAACAAACTTCCCTTCCATATAAATTAGTACTTTAGGGCTTTTTATAGAGAACAAGCCGGCCAAGACACAGCATTTCACAGCCTAGGAAGCAGGAGCTCACAGAGGTAGTGGCCCATTGGCAATGTAGGGAGGAGACCGAGTCCACGTGTTATCTGGATGCTACTCACAATGAGAAGACACTGTGGCACTGTGTGCTGTGGAATTCTGCTTCCTCAGGAGACCAAGAAGGGTGCACTGTTGTTTTGAATTTCAAACCACAGTTACCTGTGTAACCAAAGAACTGCTAAGTCCCCCAATAGGAAAAAGTGGAAACTGACCCAGTGAATGCCAGGTTGAAGGATATATCCAATTGCAGTTCTTACTAGGATAGAGGTAAGACAATGCTCCTGACTGTCACATGGGCTGATCCAACAGTGAGACTTCAGATTTCCTTAATTTAGAGGAAATTAAAAGGAATGCTTGTTGGATAATGGGGATAAGATGAGATTCAGGTTAAGTGAGCATTTCTTTCATTATAATAAAATTCCTCAAATAAATCTCAAAATGCTATCATTATCATCACCATTGCCTCTCTGCTACCCTGATACAGGCTTGTTGATTTCATATAGGCAATCCTAGTAAACGAGCAGCACCACCTGCATCAGGATTTACATGAACCTATTTTGATTCCCATGGAGACACAAACATTACAGAGACCTGTCTGGGGATGTTTGTGGCAGCCTGTGTGTGACAGAAACACTCCCATCGCTGGAGATCAGAGTAGGGAGATTATTTAAGTGGAATATTCAGCTACAGCTGAAATGAACTCAGTAAGCCTGTGGGAATCTGTCCTGACCTTGAAAAATGTGGACAGTGTACTTGTGTATTTTAAATGTAAGTTGCCAAGTGACATTTAGGAAATAACCTCATTTTGTTAAAACACAAAAGCCAAGAAACTGTGTGGAAGGGAAAGCTTGGAAGGAGGAGCCAAAACCTGTCACCGGCAGTCACAGGAAGGGCTTCAGATTCTCACTTTAAACATTGCTAATTGTGACATTTGGGGTTTGATCCCTCCCCTACCCCTTGTTTTTCTTTTCTTTCTTTCTTTTTTTTTTTTTTTTTTTTTTTTTACAATGATCTAGTCTTCTTTTTACAGATTTATTCATTTTTATTGGAAAAGCAGATTAACAGAGAGAAAGAGAGACAGAAAAGGAAATCTTTTCCATCCACTGATTTACTCCCCAAATGGCCACAATGACTTTAGCTGAGACGATACAAAGCCAAGGCCCAGCAGTTGCTTCCAGGTCTGCCACATGGGTACAGGGTCCCAAGGCTTTGGGCCATCCCCTGCTGCTTTCCCAAACCATAAGCAAGGTGCTGGATCTGAAGTGAAGCACCCATATGAAATACTGGTGCTTGCAAGTATAGGATTAGCCAATTGAGTCAAAGGTCTTAGTTTTATTTCTATATTTAGAAAAATAGTTACAGATTTCAAAGCTGAAATTGACATGGAATCACTCAGTTCTTCAGCAGACTGATGCTATTGTGAATGCCGGTCTGCCTCCTCTGTTCTCTGTCTTGTGTTTGTTTGCAGATTGCAGAATTGCTGTCTTAATTATTGTCATTTTAGGAAGTTTACCCCTTCATCTAACAGTCTGTGGGCAGGCGTGGGAATGCAGCCACCCTGCCTGATGCTTTGCTGGCCCCTCCTCTGTCTGCCTCCTTTGCTCATTCGAAGTACTGCTCCACGTCTCTCCTTCTAAATGGTGTCCTATCTTGTCTGTGGGTCCAAGAACGATTGAACCCAGATTATGCTTATTTCTTAAAAACAAAACAAAACAAAAAAACCTTCCCTACATACTTAGGTTAAATGCTCACTTTGCCTCCAGTCTTTACCATTTGTTCTGCACCTGCCTCTTGCTGTGGGCTTGGCATTTAAAGGCACAGTCTGTGCTCAGATTGTTCATGGCATCCTGGAGGGGCAGGTGGGAGAGTGACAACACAAGGTAATATCTAAATTGCTGCAAATACATTCCTAGTTCCCAACCACATGTCTGCATCAGATGAGTAAAACATATTCCTTGGTGTCTAGAGTCTTCACGTTTTAGGAACTTTATTTAATAAAGAATATACTATGAGACAAATATGCATTTTACATTTTTCTGGTGTCACAGAAGAAACTGAGTCTAATGATATTTTAAGTTAGTTTAATGTATTTATAAAGCATTTATCATCATTTTAGTTGAAAAGCAGAGAGATGGATTGAGCTTTTATCTGCTACCTCATTCCTCAGATATCTAAAATAGCCAAGTTTGAACAGGCCAGAGCAAGGAGTATAGAACTTCATGCATGTTTCCCACATGGGTGTCAAGACCAAGTACTTGGGCCATGATCAATTGCCTCATGGGCACGTTGGCAGGAAGCTGAAGAAGAAGAGAAAGAATCAGGACTCAACTGTAGGCACTCCAATGTGGGATGCACCCACTGGGTTAGGCCAAATGCCTGTTCCTCTATATTGTTATTATTATTTCTACATATAATCAATATAAAAGTAATTGAGATATTTTACATTTTCTCTTCAAAGTATTCAGAAATGCAAGTATAAATATCTGACACTTTGAACTTATCTCTACTCAGACTAGATATAGCTCAGGTGCTCAATTGCCACACATGACCAGTGACTCCTACACTTCACTGGGTAAATCTAAAAAGAAGATGGATTTATAGAGAGATCAGTTGATGACAGCATATTGGGAGCTCTTTAGGGCATGCCAAGTCTGCCTGCAGGAGTTGACCTCACTCCCTGGAGGGGGATGTGGAAAAAGAAGGGATGGGTCAGGGAAAGCTTCTTGGAGGACGTGGAGAGACAAGAAGGAGTCAGGTGTGTTGTGGGAAGATACATCTAGAAGATAGAACAAGCTGCTTGAAGGTAGGCTTAGTGATTCCACCAGACAGCATGGGCAGGGATCACCACTAGTGTTGATCCTTTAGAAAAGAAGCCTGCGGGGGCTGGCATTGTGGTGCAGGGACTAAGCTGCCACGGGAAATGAAGGCATTCCAATCAATGCTGGTTCAAACCCTGGCTGTTCTGCTTTTGATCCTGTTTCCTGATAATGCATCCTGGGAGGCAGTAGATAACGGTTCAAGGACTTGAGCTCTTGCTACCTGGGTGGGAGACCAGTTGGAGTTCTGGGTTCCTGGCTTCAGGTTGGCCCAGCTCAAGATGCTGTAGGCTTTCGGGGAGTAAATCAGTGAATGGAAGATTCTCTCACTCTCACTGCCTATCGAGTAAATGAAAAATAATTAAATAAAAAATGTAAGCCTAAAAAATACACATTTACAAAGAATGGAAAATTCAGTGGGCAGGACAGGAATGAGGCAGAAGGCAAAGTGCAGAGGAAGAACAGCTACAGAGGGTGGCTTTTCCCACTCAAGAATTCCCAGAGAAAAGCCAGGTGAGTGCCCAGCTAGAGGAGGAAACCTGGGTATCGGCCCCTGTGGGGTTCCATAGCCAGACCCTTTGCAGAGTGCACCACACACAGTGTCCCTCTGCTTTCTGTTGGACTGTGCCCTCTCAGGTAGAGTCAGCGCTGACGCTCCACATTAATGTGAGAAGATACACACTGTAAATGGCTGAGAATGCACAAGACCCCAGGTTTGTCTATTAGTCTAGGCTTTTCACTGTGCCTGAGACACGTTGGGTGTTGTATAAAAGCCAGTGGAAAATACAGTCCATGCCCAACGATGCTTTAAGTTCCCAAACACTGACCTTGAACTGGCACTGCCAGTGAAAGGGCAGTGGTGCTGGTCAACCTGGAGAATGAATGCCATGTGTGTGCAGCACATGTTCTGGTGGCAGCTATCTGACCCCAACTGCTGTGCAGCTTGGAATAAGTCACCTCGACCTGGAGGGACACCCTTTCTTCCTCTATGAAGAGACCTGGCTCACATACTGAACTCCCAGCTGTGCCTAGGAATTGGTTCCCAGTTGTGTCTAGGAACCTGGGACAAACTGGAATAAACCTACCCTCCATGAACTCTGCCCCAAGCTGTCCCAAGTCCCCAGTCTTAGCTCTAGCAAAGACACACACATACACCTGAACACTCTGTCTCTAAGCTCTCCTGAGCAACCTACTTCCTGGTGAAACCTGGTTTCAGATATGTCTTTATGCAACAATATACTCCCACCTCCTACCCCCTGCCACCAATCTATGCTGCTCCTGCTTTTAGAAACCCAATACTGGCAAAGTACATTATGCTCAGAATAATTTCTGAGAACTAGATGGACTAGTTTGGTGAGAAACCCACAGCACCGTCACCTGGGGCTTGGCATCTCTCTGCTCCTGGTTCTGGCTTTCCACCATGGCCTGAGACACTGGGATGGGCAGCCAGGAGTCAGGCTAGGTCACAGGATGAGCAGTGTGAACTAGCTGAGGCTGCCCTGCAACAGACTTGTGTGTCCTTGCCTTGGCCCAGCTCCTGTGGCTTGAGTAATGCAGTAATAGCTAGCTTCTGAGGCACACACAAGCTTTGGGAAAGCAGGCGGTGACAGCAATTATTCTGTTCTCGTCCCCAGCCGCACGCCTGCCGAGGTGTTCCCACAGATGGTGACCTCTGGGCTGCAGCTATTGTTGACTTTCCCCACTTTTTCTTTCCTGAGAAGCTGCAGATAACAGCTCAGATCATGTGCAGAAAACATATTTAAAGGAGAGAGCAGATGCCACAAGAGAGTATTAGAAAGCTAGCTGTGCTTTCTGCTAAGCTTGTCTCTTCCCAAAGACTGTGGGTCTCTACAGGATGCTGTTGTACCATGGATCACTTGAGTTTATCCTCCCATCCCATTGTGATTATTTATCCTTTGGCCAACATCTCCCTGTTGTCGTTTAGGCCTCCCATCCCCAGCCTCATGCAACCAACATTCTGTTCTCTTCTGCAAGGTCAGCACTTTTGGATTTCACATCCAGTACTTGTCTTGCTAGACTTGGTTTATTTTGCTTAACACAAATCCTCCAGGTTTATCCATGTTATCGCAAAGGAGAGGATTTGGGTTTTCCATATGACTGAATAGCAGTTTACTGTGTAGCTGTGCTACATTTCCTTTATCTGTTGGTTTAATTCATTCATTCGCCATTATGAATAGTGCTGCAATGAACATGGGCATGGAAATACCCTTAGTTGCATTGATAGATTACATGGTAGATCTATTTTGAGGAATCTCCACAGTGGTTCAATTCATTTAAATTCTCACCAACAAGGATTCTCCTTCCTCTATAAGGCTTCGCTTTCTCTTTAGTTGTTTGCTACCAACGTAGGAATGTAAACTCCCTCTTCCATCACCCTCATAACATTTTAGAAGATCCTCCACTTCTCATGAATGTCATGTGAGTGGTTTCAGGAACTTTCAAAGGTTGCTGAAGTCTGTGTCCATGTTGACATGGAGTGAAAAAGCCAGCTGCTTGAGAGGATGAGGAGACAGCTGTTCCATGTCTAAATGTGACATCAGGGTTCTATATTGAAGTCCACAGGGGGCCAACAGCCCTTGTTACAATCATGAGTTTGTCCACGATGCAATAATCACTGTCTCCAGTTCGCAGGCCACCTGCCTGCTGGGTGCCTGTGACTGTCTTTCTGTCAGGATGGAAGCCTTCCCCAGGCCATCGCAATGCGCGGCATGGTTCCCCGGTACTAGCTACTTTCGTATTCTTCTCTTAGCCACGTCTTCCAACACTGTTCATCACTGTGGCCCCTGGAACAAGCATACCACAGCAGTAAGAAAGGAAATATCTTCCAAGACTTTGTTGAGGTTTCAGCTTGCTATTCCAAACTGCTGTGGTTTTCCATTCTCAATAGTATCAGGTCTAAAGTCTGAATCTTATTATTCAAAGTTGTTTACCTTCTGGCTTTAACCTGCATTCATTCACCAAGTACCAGTTTCATCTGTTTAAAACCCTAATGTGTGGAGGCTACTTTTATCTGTTGCTTAAAATAAGTCCATTTGTCCCCTTCCAAGAGTAGTGCCTGTGTTCCTGGAATTCTCTCCCCCTGCACTCTGCTTAGCTGAGACTATTCCAGATTAGCTCTTAGTTGGCGAGGAATAGCTTTAAAATAGCATTAGGATAAGAAGGTCAAGCAGTGACTGTCAGGCTACTTAGGGGTTGATACTGGAACCAGCAAAACATTGAGTTCCAAGACAGAGGCAGCTCGGAGCTGTTTGGTGGAATAGTTTCTTTTTCTATGCCACCACTGCCGCTTGCATTGAATGCTTATTCCTCCACAGATCAGCTTGCTCTTCCTCCTCCCTGCATTTATTTCCTAATGACTTTGGCTTGCCTTGGACTCTCCAATCCTGTCTTTACTCCAAAGTAACTTCCGGGGAAAGCCTTTTTTCAACTGCCTGTGCTGCCAGCTCTCTCATTTTGGCTGTTCAATTTCAGATTTCAGAAGGGAAGTTGATGACACAGCTTCTCTTTTTAAATCCTGTGCAAGTCATAGATCTTAGACTGCCCAAAGATGAACTCTTGGACCAGATGTCTTCTCTGGTCATTCAGCCTTAGTTGCTGGATAAGATCCCAGCTCCATCAACAGAACCAGGAACAGGGGTATTCGTAGGTAGGAGGCTATAGATGTGAGCTGACACCTCTAATAACGGCGTTTAAAGCCCAGACCAATTCATATCTCTTCTGTATTTCTCTTCTCCATTCTTTTTTCACTCATTTGCATTATAGTGTTGTGTTTCTGGTTATTCATGTCTGTCTTTTGTATATTAGTTGATAAATAACTTAAATTCTGATTTTTTTCTTTTTGGGATTTATTTTGGGCCCAGAACAACTAAATTCTCACCCTTATAAGCACTGGGATCCTATATGGGTACCGGTTCTTGTCCGAGCTGCTCCACTTCCCACCCTGGGAAAGCAGTAGAGGATGTCCCAACTCCTTGGCATCCTGCAGCCATATGGGAGACCAGAGGAGGCTCCTGGCCTCTGATTTCAGACTGGCTCAGCTCTAGCTGTTGTGGCCATTTGGGAAATGAACCAGTAGATGGAAGCTCTTTATCGCTCCTTCTCTTTATAAATCTATTTTTCCAAGAAAGATTTATTTTATTTTTATTGGAAAGGTAGAATTACAGAGAGAAGTTGTTTTCAGCTTGGCTGATTGAACATGGGAAAGGAACTCTAAATTTGGAAAATGAGAGGAAAGTTCAGTGTGATCAGTAATATGTAGACCTTCAACATTAAGCCAATCTGCATTTATTTAGCATCTACCCTGTGCCAAACACTGGGCTGGGGCAGGTGCTACCAAAATGGATAAAGTGGTACAGTTCTTCCCACCAATGTGTGCCACCTGGAGAAGACAGCCCAGGAAGGAAAGTACAGCACAAGTAGGGTCATAATGAAAAGAAATGAGTGCAATATGTAGTGTGAGGTCAAAAGGAGAACAGGCAAGGCTCCTTGGGAGGGTCATAGAAAATTTAAAGAGAAGTCATTAAAGAGTTGTGGGAGTAGGCGGATCTAGGCTGCATTCCAGGAAGCAGAAGGACATGAGGCTGAGGGTGGATCTTGGAAGACTTTGCAACAGAGGCTAGAGTCTGCAGTTCACTCTCCAGGGAGAAGGCAGCCTGGACAGTGAGGCCAGCAGACTCTCAATCATGCAGTGATCACTATCGTAGCAGTGTATAGGATGGATCAGGTGGTGGGGAGAGATGAGGCAGAGAGCATGGTCAGGAGATTGCTATATTACATTCACTAGGGGGATGAGGAAAGCTTGTGATGAAAGAGTGGTAGTGATAAAAAGGAGCAGAGAAGCCTGGCAAGAAAATACAAAAAGGGAACGCAAGGGCTGTGTCCACTCACTGGATGGCAGGACAGGGAAGCAGCGGAGGCTTGGGAAATTGGGCAAACAGTGATGACAATAGCCAGACCCTCAAACACAGAGGTTGGGTTTGGACAAATGGATATCCACCAGATCACTGCCTCCTTGGAAACAGGGACTAGGTCTTACTGGCCTACTACAATCTGAAACATCTGAGGGCTATCCAGGTAGACATATATAATGCTTAGTGTTGAGTTGCAGACCAAGAGCTGAGTCCAAGAAGCACAGTTGTGAATCATCTAAACTGGTGAGTCATCCAGGGAGTGAGACCAAGAGAGAGCTGAGGACAGGACTCCACGGCAATGGCAATATTTCAGGGGTAAGGGGAAGAAGAGTAGCTGTTTTCAAAAACTGGAACCCTGATGCCATGGAAACCAAGTTCAGAGAGTGTTCAGAAAGTAGGGGGGCTCAATAGTGTCAAAGGTCGCTAAGAGGTTCCAGCCTCCACAGAGAGTTACTCTAGCAAACTGGCTTGATTCCAACCTCAGTGCCGTAGAGGGCCTCTCTGCCAAGCCCTGTGTTTGCAGATGCAGCCCCATGCCCACAACTTCATTTCTCTTTGCAGGAGCCACCATGGCAGTGACAAATCTGCCCAGATTTTCTCAGCTTTAAACATGTTTGGCTGCAAATCCACTTTATGCCCTTATAATGAATCAAGAATCCGGGCCTGGCACGGTGGCCAAGTGGTTAAAGTCCTTGCCTTGAACTCCCCGGGATCCCATATGGGCGCCGGTTCTAATCCTGGCAGCCCCACTTCCCATCCAGCTCCCTGCTTGTGGCCTGGGAAAGCAATTGAGGATGGCCCAAAGCCTTGGGACCCTGCACCCACGTGGGAGACCCAGAAGAGCTCCTGGCTCCTGGTTCCTGGCTCCTGGCTTCAGATCGGCACAGCTCCAGCCATTATGGTTACTTGGGGAGTGAATCATCAGACAGAAGATCTTCCTCTCTGTCTCTCCTCCTCTCTCTATATATCCACCTTTGCAATAAAAATAAATAAATATTTTTAAAAATGAATCAAGAATCCAAGTAAGCTATTATTTACATGTGTCACATCAAGATTTTTATTACCAATTAAAATTGTGAAATTTTCAGAAGCATCTGACACAGAGGGTGGGCATATGGACTAGTGGTTAAGCTGTTGGTTAGGGTAGTCACATCCCACAACAGATTGCCAGGGCTCGGGCTCTGTTTCCTAGATTCTAGCTTCCTACTCATGTGAAAGCAGCAGTGATGGCTCATGTAATTGGGTTTCTGTAACCTAAACCTTGGACTGAGTTCCTGGCTCCAGGTTTCAGACCCTTTTGGGCATTTGGGGAGTGAATCAGCTGTCTCTCAATTAAATAAATAAATAAATAAATAAATAAATAAATAAATATCTAAGACATTTCAAAATAACAAAAACAAATTCTTCTCTTTAAAATATTTTTTATTGGAAAGGCAGATTTGCAGAAAGAAAGAGAGACAGAGAGAAAGAGATCTTCCATCTGCTGGTTTGCTCCCCAAATGCCTGAAATAACCAGAGGTAGTCTAATCTGAAGCCAGGTGCTTCCGCTGAGTCTCCCACGCAGGTGCTTCCGCTGAGTCTCCCACGCAGGTGCAGGGTCCCAAAGAGTCATCCTCTGCTGCTTTCCATAAGTAGGGCCCATAAGTAGAGAAAGGGATAGGAAGTGGAAAAACAGGACCAGAGAGAGTCAGCGTCTCTATGGGATACTGGTGCTGCAGGAGTAGTATTAGGTTGTTGAGCCACCACACTGAGCCCATAATAATAAACTATATATTAACATAGGCATTTGGTGTCATGAAATAGCATAGTATCCTTAAAAATAACCCCAAGAAAAGAGTAACAGTATTTTAGCCTTGGCAAATCTCTTGAATGTCTTAAACATAAAAACTGTCATATCTACATCTATAGTCAGTATGTTATTATGATATCAAGTCATGTAACCTCTAGAAAATTCTGTTGTACTCTTATGAGAGACTTAGAGGTAACAATGGAAAATGATGCCTTGGTGTTATGAAAAGTTTTGACCTGAATGCCTCCAAAAGGCATTTTAGGGTTATATAGATTCGATACATGACCCTCTGAGAACCACTGATGTGTCTGAATGTACTTAGTGACCTACTAAGTCCATCAAAGGTGCTATGATCGCCCTGAAAATTTACACACTGGGAAAGGGATCTCTCATGTGGCTATAAATTGCCTCTAAAGGGGCATTATGCAGGAGTGAAATTGTTCCAATCAAGTCCTTAGGCCAAGAAAGAGAAGGTTTCTCCTCCAAATTTCTTACTTTGTCTTGGCTAGGAACTACACAGTAAGTATAAATGAGAATGTGCTTTCAAAATCCAGGATGCTAATCCAAACTATGTATTTTTGTTTGTTTTCTTGAGAGAGAGAGAGAGAGAGAGAGAGAGAGAGAGAGAGAGAGAGAGAGAGATTGTGAGAGAGCATATTCCCATATGCTGGCTAATTCCCCATTGCCCGTAAAAACCAGAGTTGGGCTGAGTCAAAGCCAGGAGCCAAAACTCAGAATGCTAAGCTGTCTAGACCCAACAGAGGCCTACAAGACACTCCTGTCAAAGAACAGGAGAAAATGCATTCTTCTTAAGTGCACATGAGAGAATCTGTGGGAAAGACCACATGTGTGCTATAAAGGAAGCCTCACTAGATGTAAAAGGACTGAAGTCACACTAAGTATTTTCTGTGATTTAATGGCATGAACATGAAAGTCTATAACAGAAGGAAATTTGAGAAGTTCATATACAGGTAGATATTAAACACCAGATTTCTAAATATCCATTGGATCAAAAAAGACATTGCCAAGAAGGTTAGAAAATGCTTCAAGAGGAAGGAAAATGAGAATACAAACCAGGACTTTCAGATGCAGCTAAATGATGCTTAGCACAAATCCTGTAAATATCTATATAAGAAAAGAAGAAAGGTCTCTGATCAATAACATGAACTTCTGAGATTGGCATTGGGCCCATCACTTCCCATATCAGAACAGTGGGTGATGGTCACACAAGGGGTCCCTGACGCTTATGTCAGAGACCTGGATTGACTTCTGGGCTCACAACTTTGGCCTGGCCCAGGAGGAGTGAACTGGTAGAGACCTCTCTCTCTCTCTGAGACAAAATGTGGAGAGGGAAAAACACAGAAATATTGATGATTATGACCCTGTATAGTCCTAGGCTGATGTGTATAGTTATGTCTTATTTTTAAGATTTATTTATTTGAAAGGCATTGAGAGGGAGAGACTCTTGCTTCTGCCGGTTCACTCATCAAATGGTTGCAACAGCTTGGTCTGAGCCAGGAGAAAGACAGTAGCCAAGAATTTCATCCTCCTACATCAGTGACAGGGGTTCAAGTACTTGAGCCACTTTCTGCCTTTCTTGATACACTGCAGGGAGCTGGATCAGAGGTAGAGTAAATGAGACTTCAAGGAACACTCTAATACGGGATGCCAGTATTGTAACCAGCAGCTTAATCCATTGGACCTCAATGGCAGCTCCTGTATCTTAGGGTTTTTTTTAAATGAAATTTTTAAAATTTAAAAATAAATTCTGCACAAATATTTACACAATCAGGGTATAAGAAAGAAAATATTTTTGTCTAGCTATACAATGTGTTTATATTTTAATCTAAGTGTCATGAGTCAAAAAGTTTTAAAACATTAAGAAACTTATAAAAGTAAAATGGTTATAGTAAGCAAGATTAATTTATTATGGAAGAAAGAACACTTCAATATGAACTTATTGGAGCCTAGTAAAAACAACGTAGACTGTTTATAGAGGCTCTTGTAGTGTGCGTGATGTCTTAGGCCTTTATGTTCACTCCTCAATACTGACCCACCCAGAACAACTTTTCATCGTGGGGATGAAAAGGAACAATGCCTACTTATGGTATTTGCCCTATATGAGTGCAGCATTTGTCATCTTTTATACTGTATTTAACTACACCTTTTCTATGTCTAGACACACAAATACACCTCATTATGTTATAATTGCCAATAGTGTGTGGTACAGTAACACGTACAGCTTTGTAGGCAAGGAGCAATAAGGTATAATTTGGAAGAGAATACTTTGGAAAACAGCAAAGGGGGAATGCTTACTAAATTTTTTTTTTATTATTACAAACTCAGATATACAGACAGAGAGGAAGATCTTCCATCTGATGATTCACTCCCCAAGTGAGCGCAACGGCCGATGCTGTGCCCATCCGAAGCAGGGAACCTGGAACCTCTTCCGTGTTTCCCACGTGGGTGCAGGGTCCCAAAGCTTTGGGCTGTCCTGAACTGCTTTCCCAGGCCACAAGCAGGGAGCTGGATGGGAAGCGGAGCTGCCGGGAATAGAACCGGCGCCCATATGGGATCCCAGGGAGTTCAAGGCAAGGACTTTAGCTGCTAGGCCACGCCGCTGGGCCCAATGCTTACTAAATTGTAAGTACTGCACAAATGTTGGTCTTGGCGTTGGGAACTCCATAGCTTAGTGCCAGGGGATACAGATTGTGAGAGGAGATATATAACCCCCAATTCAGTGACTTCGCTCATAAACCCCCATGCAAGAACCACTGGATCTCAAGTCCCACTGTAGTTGCTGCCTCTTTGGCTGTCCAGGCAGCAATGGTGTTATTTTGCTGTGGCTGAGATGTGTTTATGTAGATTATTTTCTTTTTAACGACTTTTCCCTTGATTAGCCTTTTGTATTGTTCATTTTGGTGTTCAACAACATTGCTCATGAAAACAGGGCGTTCTTGACCTTAGGTCCAACACTGATACTTGTAGATTAGAAATTCATGCAGCAGAGTGCTCACCAACGGCGTTTTTAGAAGCAGCATGAGGCAGAGTGGAGATTCTGTCAGCCGACCCTGATCTGAATTCCAGTTCCTCGCCTTCCTAGCCATGAGAGCTCAAGGAAACTGCATGATGTAACATCTCCAGGCTTCAGATTTTTCATGAGTAAAGTAGAGGTTTCCCGGTTTCATGAAGATGAAAAGGAACAATGCCTAGCAGAGGACCCAGGATGTGATAAGAAGTTAGTACAGCTGTTATGACTGAGCCTAGATCGTGAGCAGACAAGGTCAGTGCCTCAGCTTGGGGAAGAGGATGCCCAAGTTGGCTGTGGGTAAGCTGAAAGGGAGAGGTCCTCACAGCTACCATTTGCCTGCTCCACGCCTGGGCACTCTTCAGATGCTCTACTACTTGCTTCTCAGTGAAAACACGGGTATTAATTCATAGCACCTGTGACAGACAGCCAGCGAGATTACCTAGTATGTATAAGGTCACACATACTAGTTATCTATGAAAATGTAGGTCTGACTGACTCTTTAGTCCAGGGTCTGTCTTGAATTCTGAGGCTCCTGGTGGTCTTGCTTCCCTTTCTCTTTCATGCTTTCCTGCACTGACCCCGCTAACAGTCAGCCCTGCTGCTTGCCCATTGATGTCCTGTGTCTAATTTCACTCCTCGAACTCTCTTCATGCCCTCTCCCCTCTTGCCAACATCTAAATGTATGCCTCTGGGTTCAGTTGCTCTAGGCAGAGGCTAAAATACAGCATAGAGGTGATTTGGGGATTGGATACAAGATTGGCCCAGGTGAACAAAGGTCTCTCCATTCATCTCTCAAGAGTCAGTTCAAATGTCACTCATAGCTTTCCCTAAATCCTCCAGAAGGAATTCATCATTTTTTCTTTGTTCTCCCTCAGTATCTTATCCAGACTTCTGTTATATATTATCATTGCATTTAAACTCTGTTTACCTGCCCATCTATCTTCCAAGCTTTTTAAATGCTTTTTTTCACCTACAAATTCCTAGCTATACTTAACAATTGTTTAATAGAGGACTTACTGATATTTAACAGCCCCCTTGGTGGTTTGATTAAGCCTGTGAACCCTTTCTCAGTTTATAAATGCATAGAATAACACACAGGGGGAATAAACCTCAACTGAAAACACCAAATTCGAAACACCCTGAAACCTCTACTTTTGAGCTTTGCCATGACACCATAAGTAGGAAATCCCATGCCTGAATTTATGTAATGAGTTGCGGGAACAACACATATATGCTAAAAATATTGCCTAAAATCACATGCAGCCTATGTGCACAAGATGTGCACAAAACACAAATGTAGGGCCCGGCGGCGTGGCCTAGCAGCTAAAGTCCTCGCCTTGGATGAGCCGGGAACTCATATGGGCGCCGGTTCTAATCCTGGCAGCTCCACTTCCCATCCAGTTCCCTGCTTGTGGTCTGGGAAAGCAGTCGAGGATGGCCCAAAGCTTTGGGACCCTGCACCCACGTGGGAGACACGGAAGAGGTTCCTGGTTCCGGGCTTTGGATTGGCGCAGTGCCGGCCGTTGCGGCTCACTTGGGGAGTGAATCATCGGACGGAAGATCTTCCTCTCTGTCTCTCCTCCTCTCTGTATATCTGACTTTGCAATAAAATAAATAAATCTTTAAACACACACACACACACACACACACACACACAAATGTATTCTGTGTTTAGACTTGGGTTCCATATCCAAAATAGTTCATTAAATATTTGCTCATATTCCAACATCTAAAAGCATTGTAAATCTGAAATATTTGTGGTCCCAGCCATTTCAGATAAGAAACACTGAACCATATATGGTTTCTGAAAGAAATGGATTAATTAATATAATTAATTTTTAATGAACCAAATTTGGCTATAATAATATCTTGCTTATTGGTTATAATAGAAAATGATATGACCTAGGCATGGATCAAATGGGCTTGCTGTGAATATAATAAGGAGTTTGACTGATTAGAATCTGAGGGCACTGCCAAGGTTTCCAAGAATTTAATAGAGGGATAACATGATAAGAGTCACATTAGAAAGATCTTTAAGGATGTGCATGAAGACAGGGCTTGGGGAAGCCAACTGGGGAGGAGCGAGACATATGGGTATAATTATTGGCATCCAGATCAAAGAGGATCCTGGGAAGGCTGGAGGAAGAAGAATCAGCAGGATTCATGTCTCAATGGCTGTACATGAGGATTATGTGGAGAATGAAGGCTGTTCCGGCAAGAAAGAATGTGTTGGGTTTAACATGTAATCTTGGTAGGCTAATGCGCACCAGAACATAGGTAACTGAAGCTCAGAAATTGCATTTTTGAGAGTGAGTGAATTTCTTGATGCGCAAGACAGCAGTGTTTTGTAGGAAGAGTTGAGTAAGGTAAGGACTCAGGAAGAGCTGCTCCTACTCAAAGATGTCCTTAGTTTTTCTTCTGAAAGTTCTTTAAGAACCATGCACTGACAATGCTTAACCATATCAGTGAGGACACACGCTTATTAGCTCCATTCTTTAATAATTTGCTAGTCTAACTCCTAAACAGTGCTGCAGTGACCACTGACCTTGCCTGCCGTCCCTGCTGCCCTGCTCTCAGTAGACCAGTGATGGAAAGAGCAGCCAGAGTTGCAGAGGATGTGCACAGCACCAGAAGCTGCACCTTGGCCTTTTTGCTTATGAATCTTAGGTAGGCTTTGAAGCTGTGTGAGTTAGGTACTATCTTCCAGTTTTATAGGAGGGCAGACCACAGAGGTGAAGAGACCCAGTCAAATTCACTTAATGGTAAAGGTAAGTGCGAACGATGCCAGTCTAAGCCTTTTGACTCAAATCCCATCTTCCACTGGTTTCAGTGTCTTGGAACCAGCAGTCTTGTGACTGGCCTTTGTGCCTGCCAAATGAAACAGTCAGTGGATGAGGACTTATTGGGTATCTCAGGCAGTTCAAGGAGGAGCATCTAAATGAATACAACTTGTTACTTATGTTGGTTTAGGTAAGAAAGTTTTTCCCTTCAAAAATTTAAGGGTTAAATCTAGGAAATACAGTGATCATTTCTCTGCATTGTATCATCTATGTCAGCTACACCTCCCAACTGTTTTACGTTTCAGCTTGAGCACTTCCACAATGAAGCAATGGTCACGCAGCTTGGAAGAGAGCAGGGCTCAACTGCATAGTTCAGAACATGAGTTTTGGGGATGAGTGTTGGCCTAAATATCAGGACACCCATATCCTATTGAGAGAGGAGGGTAGTAGAGAGACTGGGTAGTAGGTAGTTAGGGTATTCTGGGTCCCCAAGTCATTTTTTCTCAAATATAAAGGAGTATTTACCCCACCACATCTTGGCTTTACCAGAGCATGTCTCTTCCAAGGGACAAGGGTGACATTCCCCACCTGAAGCATCAGCCATTATCTCCAGCCATGTGTGGGAGGGCCTCAGGCTGGTCTCCTTATCATTGCAAAAGGGGACTGGACTCCTATTCCCAAGGCCAGGAATGTCCAAAGTCTGACACCTGTCTGGTCTTTTGCCCCAAAGCCAGATACCAGGGGGACCAGGAATTTCCTTTTGTCCTTGGAGAGCCCCTTTGAAGTCAAAGGTGCTTTCCCCATCACTAATATGGGTTTTTCTCTCTTGCTTTTCCTCCTGGCACTATGACAGAGGACTAGGGTCTCTTTTTTTCTCCACTTCTCCTCCTGCCACTATGGCAGGGGGTAAGGGTGCTTTCTATCTCAGAATCCCCTCCCATCACTAGGATGGGAGTCTCCTTTCTCAACCTTTCTAATAAATCTTGCTTTAAAACTAAACTGTTTCTGTACGAAAATTCTTCTTTCCTGTGAGACAAGAATTGAGGTTGCTGCTGTACTCGGGGTCAAAAACCCTACAACACTATCCTAAAGTATTTGGGTTGAATTTCTGTCTCCCACTCCAAGTTCAGCTTCCTGCCCATGGATATCCTGGGAAGCAGAAGTAATGACCCATGTATGTGGGTTCCTACAGACCATACAAGGAACACAGATTATGTTCGCATCTTCTAGCTCTGTGCCTGCTCAATCCCACTGACTCCAGACACTAGAGTACCAGCATATAGGAGGACTCTCTGTCTCTCTGCTTTCCAACAAATAAACAAACAAGTAAATACCAATTTAAAAGAAAGGCCATGAACTTTAGGATCTAGAACTCTGGTGTTGGCTCTATTAACATGTAGCAATGTGACCTTGACAATAATGTAAGCACTTTTGGGTCTCAGTTTTATAAATAAAACAGGAATTTTATAAGTAGGAATGATAACAAAGTTGCCAGCGGGAGCCAGGAGTGGGAGTTCTACAGTGTGGGCTCAGTGGCGTGGCTCCTACTCGGCTGACCACAGAGCGCATGCTGCTAGGCAGAGAGGCTAGGGTGGATTCCACTCCTCAGGCCACAGTTCTTTAGTCAGTGTTTCTGGAGATCCCATTTTTTTCTCCCCATGGTTGCAGGTCTAAAAGTACAAGAGTGAGTGATGCTCAGGTTATTTTGCCCTGAGGGAGATAAACTTGGAAACAATCAGAGAAAATCTGGTGCTGTCTTGTGGCATCTTCTATCTCAGCACAGAGTCCAAGGCAAGAGAGGCTGTTGATGGCACAGGTGGCATGTTTTCTGTCTCTTGGTGGGACAAGACCAAAAGCATGTCAGCACAGGGAAATGCTCTTTCAGTACCTCACCATGGGAAAAGTGCACGTCCCAAAATTCTTCCGCAATTTCTTGGGCGCTGAAAGATATCAAAGGCTGAGAGGTGAGTCATGTAGCCAACCAAAAAAGCCATGAGCAGCCAGAGACCCTTTGTGTCCAGTAAAGTTAAGAGTAGCAGCAGATGTGGGCCCTGGCCTGCCATCCAGAGGTTTCCATTCAGAAAAATCAGTTTATGTGGACACTCAAGGCCAGAATGATAATTTCAACTAGGGAGCAAGGCACTCCTGGGGTCTGGTTGCTAAGCGTGTAGCATTTCCCATACCTTTTAGGTGTCCCTCACCCACCTTCCTCCCTCTTGCACCCTCTTTCCTGGAAATAACAAGCCAGGAGGCCTTCAGCCCTGTACTCTGAGTGGACCTCTGGATATATCAGCATGGTTATCTTAGCTCCGCTGAATGAATACTTCAGGACTGAACACACACTTCATTTTGTGCTTATCTGCCTGTTGCTTTTACGGGGCTCCAGCTACTGATTTGTATGTTCTTGGTGGGTTAGGGTACACACGCACACATTACACGGATAGGATTAGAACAGCTGTGATATAAACCCCTCCTAGTCTAGAAAGGGCTCAGGAGGCCTCACTGGGAAGTAAGAAAGTCGTATGAGTTAGAATTTGGGGAGCGGGGCGGGGGGCAGGAAATGACGAAACCAGAAATTGGAACTAAGTGAAACAGAAATCAGCCAGAAAGAAAGCCTGCATCCCATTGTGACTACTCACTGATGAATAGAAATGTGTAGATCTGGAGCCGGGAGTATGCCAGATGCTTGAGCATCTAATTCGTGTCTTTTCTGGATTGACTAAATTCTCTTGTCCACTCTCCTGGCTTGGTGGGGGATAAGGGTAGAAAGATACTCTCACATCTTACCCAGTAAGTGGTCTTATCTTATCCTTCTAACTTGACCACCTATTTATCTGTGTTGGTTTGTCTCTGTTTCAGATAAGCATGTATTGGGAATGGGGATCAAGAAATCCATCACAGTGGAGCAGGAAGAATATTCCACCTTTTCTCTTACTTGCCCAGGAGAGCCTGAGAGAAGAGCAGGTATCCCTGGAGATACTTGTGCAATGGGAGCAAGATACCTGGTAGAGCACAGGAGCAGAGGATTGCTGACATGGGGCAAGAGTAGGAGCTGAGCCTGGAATAGAAGAGACCAAAACCAGGAGAGATGAGAACTTGGGAAGTGAGCAAAGCTCTAGGGTTTTATGTGGGGCTCCAGTGCAGAGGCTAAGGCTGGGTTCCTATAGTGAGAGCTGATGGTGGGACAGTTGGCTCCAGGCCAAGGATACCATGGAAGGTCAAGGAAGGGCCTGGCTCTCCATAGAGGAGCTCCTCTCCATGCAATGTGAGGCCAATATCTCGGTTATAGCAACGACAGGGTAGATTGGTCAGATTCCAATCACAAATGGTTTTGGTCATCTTAAGCAGAGCAAAGCACTCAGATTCTTGGATGTGGGTTTTCTTCAGCTGCCTGAGGAGGCCGGCACTGAAGACAGGACCTGCTAAGTTTTTGAGGCATTGGTGCAAAATAGTCTAAGATGCTTGATTAAAGCCTTGCAATTCCATTCATTGTTGTTTTAAGTCTTGGGCAGAACAACAACGCTGAAGAAAGTCCACCTTATTGCCAAGGGTTAATAACGCCTGTGGCCCTGATCCACAGAGATAGCTCAAAGGGGGCTGAAAGTGAGCAGAGGCAGAGAGAGGGAGCCAGTCCTTGCCAGCACCTCTCTCTTGTCTCCCTTCACTTGCCAAATATCAATTTTGTTTTTGCATGGACAGAGAAATTATTGACAGAGAAATTTTTCAGTTAACTACAGAGGATTTCTGTATTCAGAGGTTGCCTGCAGTTTGGCCAGTTCACCATCATGCTGAGTGTGCCTAACATTCTGCAAGTTTAATAGCTTGAGAGGCTGGAGTGTGGTTTATGTGGGGATGAGAAGAGACATGGAAAGAAGATGAGGTGGGTTATGAGTTCATGCCTGAGCAGGAGGCTGGACCTGCTCCAGCCCTTCTCCTACCACATTCCCATCACCTGCCAAGCTTCCAACATCTTTGAGAACTTCTTTCTCTTGTGATTTATGATTAATTAGTCTATGAATGCTTACAGGAGTCCTTTGAGCATTTGTGCTTTCTGGAAGGAGGCAGTGACAGGTTTCATGTCCCAGTAGATATTTAAATTGTGTGGTGTTTCGGAATGTGTTTTGGTGGCAGTGTGGGGATGGGCTGATAGCTGGTGTTTGTGGGTTGAAGGTTAGAGGGGGTCCCGGTAGGAACTTTGGAGAATGAAAACTCTGCACTTCTCTTTCTGCATACAGCTGGGAACTAGTTTCCAAAAGGGATCCCAATGTCCTGGATCCTGACAAATCAGGAGGTTAAAGCGTGAAGAAATAAAAAAATTGATTTATATATCTTCAGTTTTCCTTGTAACCAAACTTCTCCTTCAAACAAAAACAGCAGATTCCCAGACCTTAGAGCCACTTTGAGCTCTACATGGTAGAGATGACCAGATTTGAATGGGAGTTACAGGTCTGGGCTTGAGCACATGAACAAATGGAAGGACTATGCTTCCGGGTACCCTTGTCACACATGAACATGCAGCTGCCAGGGTAGCCCTGAAGAGTCCTGGGAACTACCACACTTCTGCCAGTAGGAGTGAGAAACATCAATCTACAGATTTGTTGGAAACAGACATGTGGGAGTAATTTGCAAAATCAAGGAAGTCATAAACATGGGCCTTGTCAGTTCTGAGTTATAACATGTCTCAGGCTCCTGCTAGTGTGGATTTGCACCTACCTGTGATTAATTCGGTCTCTTCTTACCCTGGGAAATTGGAGGGCTTGGGGACTTCTGCTAGGACACCTAGTTCCAGTCAAGAGCTCCTGCCAAGAAAAAAAAAAAGCCAGTTATGCATAAACCCCTTCAGACAATGCAAAGGGGCCACACTTGCATGGATGAAGAAACCACTTCTTTCCTGTAGAACTTGATTGTCTAATTAAGTTAATTAACTAATTAATTAACTAATTAAGAGTGGGGGTGTGAGGTGTGTGAGGAGGGCAGGGATTTGGGTTTGGGGGATTGGGCAGTGTCAGAGCCTGTATAATCAGATAGTTCTTAAGAGTTCCTGTGAATTCCGGTTGCTCAACCCTGAACCCAGCGACTTGTGTGTAATTGGTTATCCAGGGAATATGGGAGAGGATAGAGATGGGTCTTTTCTTTTTTTCCTGTTGTAAAAAATACCTGAAGTTCTATTATCTATTAAATCTTGCCTATTTATTCACTGTCTTAAAGATCATCATATGTAAATTGGATGATTAGCTTCTTGCTACAAGTTTAAATGTCAGCCTGCTTAAGAACCATCTCTGAAAGTTCCCCTTTTACTGCTTCCACAGAGAGTTCTTGGGTGGTGATAGAACCAGAGGGGGTCTAGGCTTTCGACGACCAGCTCCCTTTTCCACAGTAGCCATAACCTGTACGTCCACACCCATCTCACCAAAGGCCTCCCAAAATACATAGCGTGTATTCCAGAGTTAAGTGGAACATTCCCTGTGCTTTCTGTACAATATGTAATTTGACCCTTTATCATAAATGGGCTAATTATGAATGGGCTAGTATTACTGCTATTTTACAAATGAGGCAGATAACCTGAGAAAAGCTAAATATTTGGCCTAAGGTCATATCACTTGTCAATTGAGGAGCCAGGCTGCAGAGGCCAGGTCTGGTCAGCCCAGAATTCCATGCGTGTGTCCTCTGCACCTCTTTAAGAACCTTAAATGAAGAGCTGTGTACCTCTCTGACACTAACAGAGGAACAAATTCACTCATTCATCAGATAGTTGATGAGCATCTGCTGGGTACAGTTTTCCTTGCTGGACTGACTTTTTTTATAAAGGACCAGACAGTGAAAATTTTTTGGATTGCATGGGCCATAGGGTCAGCAAGATTCATCTCTGCAATTAGTAATACAAAAACAGCAAGAAACGATATGCAAATGAACGGGCGTGGTTGTGGACCAGGGCGCACCTGGCCCATGAGCTAGCTATATGTTTGCTCTGAGCACAAGGATTGTAAAACTGAAAACAAAAATCAAAAAGAGAAACAGTGATGCCTGCCTTTATGTAGCCTACTTTCCAGAGAGAGGAGACATTTTTTGACTTGATGATAGTGTAAAAATAGTTGGAGACTTACAGTATTTTTGATCTTAGAAGAATTACAGTATTTCCTTCCCACGACAGCCCCACCTCTGACTGCTGCTGGCTGGTGGGTCTTTGTTTTGTGTGTTTGGATCCATCTTGAAGACAGTCCAACCCTGAATAAGGTCCTATCCTTGTGTGGGCTCCCTCTCTGTCTTCCTAACTGTCCTGAGAGCAGTGTACTTCAAGCAAATGCATCTGAACGGCTACAGGATGCTGGGCCTTACTAGAGCAGCTGGCTGGGCTCCACTCCAGAGACAGACTCACTAGGTCCTGTGTGAAGCTTTAGATTGCATTCAGTGCATTCACAGGTGCTGCTAACACTGCTAGACCTCAAAGTGCACTCAGAGAGCCTGTGTTCTCCAGCAATGATGAGCGCATCTTACACGTCCTTTTACCCAATTTCTCAGACAGGTGGTCATTGCTATCACATTACACCCTGCCCCAAGTCTAATTCAGGTGAAATCTTCCCAGGTGCATTCATTGCTTTAAGTATGAGAAATAACTTACAAATTGGCCACCCCCTGTGGGACAGATCTCCTGGACATGCTGCCCACAGTCAAGATGGTGGTTGCTGAAGTTATGCCCAAATGACGAAAACCAGTGAATCCATTTCTCAAGTCTAAAGGGTGAGAGCCAGGCCCGCGGAGTGTGAAGAGAGCTCAGGGACAGTCAGGGAGGCTGTGACTTCTCCCACCTGTGACCTGGACAAGTCATTTCCCTCCCCTTCTCAGTTTTCTCATCTGAACTATGAAACTGGCTGAGATCCCTCCAGCAGTGGAAACTTTGTTCTTCAGGAGGTGGAAAACTCTTAACTGGCATCCCTAGCATCTCACTCTGGGTCACCTTCTTCCATCAAGACCTACTATTATTCAGTTCTGTTTGCTCCCAAGAGCGGCTGTGTGTTCACAAAACTCTTGCTCAAGTCTAATGAGTTAACCATGACCGTCACTGGCTTGTGTCAATCAAGCTCCTAGCCTTTGCTTCAGGCTTGGAATAAGAATGTTTCACTGAGGGCTCAGGTAAGCAGTTTGTAAACCTACAATGTAAGTCCATAGCCCTCTTCTGTGCCTGCCACTTGGTCCCGGGCAGTAATTCTGCTTTTTTCCAAGATTCCTGCAAGAAGCGAGTGATCTCAGGGCCCACTCTCGTGGATTTGGATTTTCCTTCTACCCCAAGGTGCAGACCTCAGCCAGAAAGCAAGAATCTCCTGTTCCTGGCTTCTTGAAAGTTAAACACCCCATCTAACTCTCTTTCTAATCAAGCAGCAGCAGCCCTTGAGTTAAAACAAGAGCTAAGAGCTCACACTAAGATATCTTAACTCAGTAGAATCTTGCATGGAAATTCTGAGTGATACTGTGAGTTGAGTTTATTTCCCTTCCTGTGAAAGCCTGCTTACCATAACTTGCATGAAAAAATTAATCAGGCGGGCTTGACACAGTAGCCTAGTGGCTAAAGTCCTCGCCTCGCACACGCCGGGATCCCATAATGTCAGTGGCCCCGCTTCCCATCTAGCTTACTGTTTGTGGCCTAGGAAGGCAATCAAGGGAGGCCCAAAGCCCTGGGACACTGCACCTACGTGGGAGAACTGGAAGGGGCCCCTGGCTTTGGATTGGCCTTTGTGGCCGCTTGCGGAATGAATCAATGGATGGAAAAATCTTTCTCTCTGTCTCTCCCGATCTCTGTATATATGGATTTCTGATAAAAATAAAATAAATCTTTAAAAATAATCAATCAAGACTAGGAGTTTGGCAAAGAAGGCTGCTAGGTGGGTCAACTGTCCGTTCATCCTCGAGGGGTTGGGTAGCAGGAACCAGGTAAGGAACAGTGCTGGTGCTAGAAGTTCCAGGCTCACTGGAAGATCAAGTTAGTGAGAAGGGAGCAAGCACTGCTTACCCCAAGCTCAGTTCACGTAGCAGTTATTCCTTCTAAGTCACCCATGGTGATTCCCAGAAGGGACATTATGCTTTAGAAAAGTATTTGGGTTTCAAAGGTAAACTATATCATGGATTTTTATCTTGAAGTTGATGTTTTCTTAGTGTGTCAAATTTTTAGTCTTTTTTTTTTTTGAATGTGTAAATAAGGATATTATCCACATACTCAGAACTGAGGGAGGGTTAAGGGAAATAACAGAAATGACAATGTTCAATATACAGAGGTTAACTTTATCCGTACTAGTTGCTCCAAATATTAATCCAATTGTTTAATGCACAATAGCCTTTAATCATTTTCATGTGATTAAATTTTACATGAGGGATGCATTGTTCCAATTATGTTTATCAAAGACCTGGTGAGAATAAAAGATGCTTTTGTTGAATTCCTTCATTCAGCAAACCTTTTTCTGTCTGGGTAAACATCAGTGTTGATAGCCATCAGCTTTCTGTAACCACAACTGAACTATTCAATAGTTAGGAAAGAGACGCAAAACAGAGAAGAGATGGGTGAGAACTTGCAGCCATGATACATTTCTTAAAGAAATACATTTATAGAGGCGGTCAACTGCTGGCATGCACAGGGGCATGCACCAGGGCCAGTGACCTGGTCCTTCAATGGCTTAAGTGGATTGCTGTACTTCCTCTCTTTGCCAGATAGTTGGAAAGGAATGCGGGGCGGGGGGGGGGTAGGGAGCAGGACAATAGAAGGCCTGGGTTAGACTGGTTTTCTGGAATGTAGAGACTAGGATCCCTAAGGGGATTGGGTCTGTTTACAGTCTGGGAGCTACACTAGCTCAGGAACTGAAATGGCTGGGGTTTGTTTGTGTCCTCGCACAAGAGGAGCTGTCATCAGAGGGAAGATGGTTTATCTCAGCTCCTTGTGACCATTTGGGGAGTGAACCAGCAGATGAAAGACATTCTCTTTCTCCCCCTTTCTTTCTCTGCAAAATCTGCCTTTCAAATAAAAATAAATCTTAATAAATTATCCTGTTTCTGAATATTGTTTTTGGTTTTTGTCTGTTACAACCATTGCTACAATGAACATTTTGACTTGTGAATTCATTCAACAAATATTTATTGGGCATCTGTTATGTGCCAGGCACAGCTCTGGAAATTTGGAATTTACACAGTAGTAACATATGCTGTTGCTGTCTTGTGAGGGTATCAGTAGCCTAATCAGATGAACTTCAGCTTTAAAGGAAATGTGCATTTTTAGTTTTGATAAATCTTTCCAAAATGCCCACTACCATAGCTGTGGAAATCTATGCTCTCTTCAAGAGTGTATGCAAATGGTTAGTTCCTTATCCTTGTCAACACTAGCTGTTATCAAACTTTTGCCCATCTGATAAGCAAAAAAATGGCCTCTCATGACTGCTTTGGCTTCTAATTAGAGTTAAATTAGACGTTTCCCGGCTTCTTGATGACTTGCTTTTCATTGGTTCTTTCGCATTGGATGTTTTCCTATTGGACTGTTGTCTTGCTACAGCTTTGTACATAGTCCTCAAAAGTGAAGAAAATGGGTTCTTTGTCATAGGTATTGCAGCTACCTTTTCCAGGGAATCCTTTGTCTTTTGAATCTGCTGAGGATATTTTTGGCATTGTTTCCTGGCAGAGATAATGTTCAAATTATGCCTTGAAGGGTGAGCAGTAATATTAATTAGTAACTCTTCCCTAGTGCTCTTGAGTGCTGAGTGTGGTTCTAAGTGTTTAATATGTACCAACTCATTTACTTTTTACAGAAACTCTAGGGAGCAGAAATATTATTAACCCCATTTGAACAGGAGCAAGTAGGGTCATGGGAGTGATTAGCTTGTCCAGGTCCTCATAGCTGGTGGGATGCAGAGATAGGAATCAGGAGAGCCCACGAGATAGCACATGAAGTGCTGTTCACCAGATGGTCTGGGAATGCTTGGAAAGGCATTGACATGCAAGCAGTGCAAAATACCCTGGGAGTTACAACAAACTAATTATGTTTGGCACAAAGATAGTCTATTTCTGGGATAGGGAATGGAGATATTAGAACAAGTTAGGACAAGTTGTGCAGGCCTTGATAAGAGCTGTGGGAATCCCATTCCATACTGGGGGCGTACTTTTTTTGAACTCGGAACCATATATAGAACCTGAATCATTTAGCATATGGCTGAATATGTCCAGGAAGACAGGAGGACATAGAAATTCCTACTATTGTGCCTAGGGCCCACAACATTCCATAATCCTAACTCAAGACCCGGTTACCTATTCTGGGTTCCCTGACTTCATTGCTGGGATTCCCAGTCAAGTCTTTTACACCCAGTCCCTGCTGCATTCTGCACAGATGGACACTCAGGCATCATTGACTGCAGAAGATTGTCTTGGCAGCTGCCTCCAGTTCTACCATCACCAAGCACCTGTCAGAACTGCCTTGCTGCTTATGAGACAGACTCTTAAATGATGGCATAACCCCAAGTACACATTGTTGTGAAGATTAATCTGCTGCCCAAAAAAGACGCATAATGCCTTCAAAGACAGATATGAGTGGCTTAAGATTAACTGTTCTTCTGTCATTAACATACTGGCATCCACCCTAAGTGCAGGTGACAATAAACCCTGTGTGATGGACAAAAGATTCTGGAATGTCCAAATGTACACTGAATACCTTTGTAATATTCTGTTAAGCTGAGCTTGGCAACTCTGCCATAGGCTTCCCACTATGGAAGGACTAAACGTAGCACGGTGAGATAGAGTAAGAGTCCAAGAAAAAGAGTCTAATATTGCAAAATCACCTGATCCGGCAAGGGCAAGACCCTGTCCTTCACTCTCTTGTGCTTATGTATTCTTGTTTCTTGGGCCTGGATACAGCCTCAGGTTCCTCCCAAAATGGTGAGGCCCAGCATTCATTCATTGCACTTAGATATTGATGTGGAAGGTATTTCTCATTCCCAAACTAATGGTTAGAAATAGCTATAATAGAGTCAGGCCAACCTGAATTTGAATTCAGGCTGTGTGATATGAACAATGTAACTTTTCTGTCTCCATTTGCACCATCATTGCTCTCTTTAGAGAGTGTGTGGCAGCTCCAAATGATATAGTACTTCTTGTAAACTCCTTGGAAAATGTAAATCTTAGTCCCAGGGTCAAATATTTGGCCAGCTTCCAGTCTCCTCCCAGGAAACCATATGGGGAAAGATTAGGTGATTTCTGAGGTCGGCTACTTTCAGCTCATTTGATGGGACTGGCCATTTCCTTCTCATTCATTTCTTCCTCCAGCGACTTAAATAAATAAATAAATAAATAAATAAATAAATAAATAAATAAATAAATAAGTTACTCAGCTTGAATTGAATGTTACAGGCCCTGGGGTAAAAGCCCTGGTTTCTATGAACTTGCATTCTACCAGAGAGACAAACAATAAACAAGTTGTCCAATCTGTTCTGTTATTGATTATGCAACAGGTATAGCAGGGGGACATGCATTAGGAGTGACTTAAGAGGGAGTGTTCAGGTAGGTTCTAAACTGCTGATGCTGATGTGAGCAGGGAGCTGAGAGGCTTCATGAGAGCCAAGGTCAGTCTAAGATGGGGCAGAGTTTGATGGGTGGTCTACTGGGTCTCCACCTACACAACAGGATGCTACTGCTCAATTACTGCTACTCAGTGGGCAAGGGCATACTGCCCCTGGGTTTGGAGGGGAGCCACTCCACAACACAAGCCTCCTAAAAAAAAGGGGTGGGGGCTTGTAAGGCAGAATAAGAGAGAGAAAGAGCAGGGGCGGGGCATATGAGAAACAGAGGCAGAGATCTTCCATCCAATGACTCATTCCCCAAATGGCCACAATGGTCAGAACTGGGACAGTCTGAAGTCAGGAGCTCAGAGCTACACTGGGTTTTCCACATAAGTATAGGGGCCCAAACACTTGGGTCATACTCTATTGCTTTCACAGTTGCATTAGCAGGAGGCAGATTAGAAGCAGAACAGTCAAAACTCAAACCAGTGCCCATATGGAATGCCAGTGCCACAGGTGGTAGCTTACCTGCTATGCCACACAGCACTGGCCTCACTATGATACCTCTTATCTTGGGATCTGCAGCACCTGATAGTGGTTCCTAGTCCATGCCAAATAGTCCTCAGCATTCCCATCTGGGAATGGCTGGTTGGAGAAAGGAGAGAAAGACCAGGAGAAGTGAGTGGCAGCACCTGGAGACCTGAGTACGAGGTAGAGAACAAATAAGGGTGAATATTCAAACCAGAATGGCACACAGAGATGCCCAAGAGGATAGCAGGTGACGGGAGTAGGTGAAGCCTGGATGTGGACACCTGGCATTGCTGAAGCAGCTAGCACATTGAAACCTGGTCACTCTGGGTGAGCGCCAGCTCCTGAGTGAGAATGACCATCTGCTCTTCCGTATGCTGCAGGATCAAAGCTGCCAGCACCAAGAACAATTCCAGAAATGCAAGCCCAAGCAACCTCATCTCCTTAAGAATGTCCTCCGATGACATACATAGCTCCTTTTTAACATTTACAAAACACCTCTGTAGATTAGAATGATCTGGAGCTGATATTTCTGCAGGAGTCAAATCTGAATCAGAAACCTGGGTTAGCTATAGAGAGAATGGGAAACAGGGTGTGGTGGCTTGAATGCCACTTCTCCCAATCCCAAATTCAGCTTACTGGATTCTCAAATATAACCGTAATTGTCATCAGTTAAGGAGGGGGTCACATAAAATTAGAGTGGAGCCTAACTCCAATGACTGGTATACTTATCAGAAAAGGAGACACCATTCAGTGACACTCGCTGGGAGAAATCCACCTGTGGGTGATAAGAGTGACACCTAAGAGGGCCAAGGATCTGCTCGAAATGTGGGAGCAGCAAAAATCCAGGCCAAGAGCCTACTGAGGGAACACAGCTCTGCCAGCACCTTACCCCAAGTCTTCTCATCTCTGTGAAACTGGTACATAATACTGGGTACAATGAAAGGGTACATTACTGTTGTTTCAAGTTTCTTCATTTTTTTGCAATTGTTGAACAGATCTGACTCAAGGAGACACTTCTTATTTCTAAGGGTTGGCCTCATTTAGAATTATCCTGTTCTGTTTGCTGAATGCAGAGAAAGACATACTCAGGCTGGATTTATCCTTACCTCTGCCCCTTACCAGCTCTGGGGGTTGATTAAATCCGTCTGAGACTTTGCTTGCTCACCTATATGGGGCATTGGAAAAGTAAACAAGTAACCATAGTCAAGTTCTGGTATAGGCCTGGCACTGTGTGGCTGCTCCGTGAATGCTGCCTGCCATGCCTTTTAGGTGCTCTGAGGTGGCACCATACATTTACCAGGCACAATCAGGGGATATTTTCGTCAGACACAATCCTCTGTAGCAGGAAGATGCTCTGACTCCACCCCCACTCGTATACCACCCACCTGCATCTAGCGCCTTCATTCAGTGTTCTAGGTTATCAATATTTCCATTAAGGAAGGATTGACTAGAGGAGATGCAGACGCTCAGGGAACTCAGCTATGGAGGGTGCTTGGTGGTGCTGTGATCAAAGATATATAATGGATTTACCATTCATGATGCTATCTATGTATGGTGCTCCTTGGAGGCGATGTTATTGTGACCTTGGCATGTCCTTGATGATATGAAGGAGTGAGAACATGGGATAGAGGAGTCTTCTTCATTTGATGATATAATTATCCAAATGCTTGTGGTTGGAGAATGGTGAGTGTGTTGGTGAGCAGGGTGTTTGAGTGGAGGCAAAGCTGAGATCATAAATCCATTTATGTGGAAGAAAACTTGCAGGGCAAGAAATGGGAAACAGTCTATCAACCCAAATGAGAGGAGAGAGATCCCACTGATGAAAACTCAGCAGACCTACAAAGACAGACTGTACAGCACTTGTAAACCAGGGTGCAGAGCTACAGGTGCAGTTGGCAGGGCTGAAGAAGGATAAAATGCAAATATGGAAGGGGCTGTGGCTCAGGAACCAGGAAGGGAGGAAACTAGCACTGACTGAGGGATGTAAACATGAATTAGTCCGAAATGGGACTTGTGTTTGTAGAGCATTTCTCACCTGACAAGAACATTCAAAGTAAATTCATTGGATTTCTACATCAGCTCTGTGAGGTGCCTGATATTGTTATTTCCATTTTTGCAGACAAGAAAATTAATGTTGAGGTAGTTAATCCATTTTCCCCGGAATTTCTCATCTAATTGTTGCTTACTAAGTGTTAGATATGGGAGAGCTTTGTGGTGTAGCAAGTTATGCTGCAGCTTGGGACACCTGCATTCCCGCACCAGACTGCTATTTCATAGTTGATTAGCCTGTTTTTTTTTTTAAAGATTTATTTATTTTATTACAAAGTCATATATACAGAGAGGAGGAGAGACAGAGAGGAAGATCTTCCATCCGATGATTCACTCCCCAAGTGAGCGGCAACGGCCGGTACGCGCTGATCCGAAGCCGGGAACCAAGAACCTCTTCCAGGTCTCCCACGTGGGTGCAGGGTCCCAGTGCTCTGGGCCGTCCTCGGCTGCTTTCCCAGGCCACAAGCAGGGAGCTGGATGGGAAGTGGAGCTGCCGGGATTAGAACCGGTGCCCATATGGGATCCCGGCGTGTTCAAGATGAGGACTTTAGCCACTAGGCCACGGCGCCGGGCCCAAGCCTGTTTTTTTAAAATATATATATATATATATTTATTTATTACATTTTTTACAATCTTTACATAGTTAATTAGGGTAAAAAGGTTCAAGGGCTATAGGAAAGTGGGTAAGACTATTATTTCCATATTGTTTCCTTCATGTTTAAAGGGGGTATTAAGGGAGAAGGCGCACCCAATTTCCCACCCTCCCCAGGTCCCAGATGTGGGGCATGCTCTGAGATATTTGCTCAAGTGGTTTTGATAGCTCACCAGTTATAAATCGCTGCCAATCTTGCCACTCCAAGCATGATGAGGTCTTTGAAGAATCCACTGATTGACATAGTCCATCATAGAGTCTCCGTTTGCCCCATATTTCGCTGCCAACATATAGCTGAGATGGTTGATTGACCTGTTCTGTCTTCTGTCTTTTCTTGGCTAGGGTTCTGAGTTCGGCATTTCGATTGGGGAGATCCCCAAAGAAACTTTGTCTGAGGTGTTCCCAGACCAGATTCTTGTATGTTCTAGCAAGTACAGGGCCCGGCACAGTCCATCACCGTGATCAGCTGGTGGTTGCGATTGCTGGGTTGGTTCTGTTTTCAGCCCTGACTTCCACTGGAACCAATGGGTGTTGCAGTCCAGCCTGCTTCTGCCCGGCACATACTCGGTCCTCTCATAAACTAGTGGGAGCTGCAGCCTAGTTGGAGCGACCCAAAATAACCCCCACCAGGCCCGCCCCCTACCCTGGTTTGCCAGTATGTGTAGCAGTAGTCCAGTCTGTCCCACATCCCATTTGGCTCTCGTACATGTCAATGGGTGTTAAAGCTTTCTTCCATCTAACCAGCTCAACCATCCAGCCCACACAGATGCTGTTGGGTGTCTAGCCACCCCAGCCCCCGTCCTAGTTTTCATGCCCTCCCGTGGAAGTGGTAACCCAAGAGGGAGGAGCCCACTATTTCTCTCCCAGGCCTCTCCCACTCCTGGATTATGCACTCTCCAGGTAGTTTTGTGGTTTGACTTGACAGAATTAGCCCCCCGTGCCAGCTTCTGCCAGCTGATGCTGTGGCTAAGCCCAAACAACCCTCACCCACTCTAATTTATGCTTGCACCAGTAGGAATAATCAGCCCACCCTGGCTTTTCCCTGATCTAGGCCACATGAGGCACACAGGTGTTGTAGCCTTGCTTAGTGTGCTCTGTCCCCATCCCAGCTCACGCTCTCCAGTGGGAGTAGCTGTCCAGCAAGGGAACCCCTCATATTCCCCCTGCTGGCTGCGCCCCCTCCCTTCCTGGTTCTCATGCGTGCTGGTTGGACACTGCGGTCACATCCAGTACAAGCAACCTCACCCTGGCATTCCATATTGTGCACTAATTTTTGTTGAGACCAAACCCGGCTCGACCCACACTGTTCTGGTGCTTGGATTTACCAGTGGATGACGTGAACTGATTCAGCCTGGTCTTCCCCTGACCCATGCCAAATGTATGCCAGTGGGTAACTTTCCATGAACTGTTCTGGGCTGTTTCTTTGACTAGCCTGTTTTGATCTCTGTTCCTACAAATGCACCTGGGAAGCAAAAGGTGCTATCCCAAGTAGGAACTTGAGTTCCTAGACCCATATACGTGTCCTAGAAGGGATTTCTGGCTTCTTGCTGTGTCCTGGCCCACCCCTAGCTTTAAGGCATTAAGGGAATAACTCAGCAAATAGAAGATTTCTCTCTTCCTCTCCACCTTCCTGCCATTGTGGAGACCCAAAATGAAAGCCACCCAGCTGAGCATAGACAACTAGACAACCTTTAAACACAACAATAGATTGCTGTTTTCCTGAAGATAGCTACAATATACAACTGTAACATATGCAGAACAATGCAGACCTGAAAACAATTTTGATCTATACAAAGGTACTTAGAAAGTTCATGGGAAAAGGAACTGAAAGATGTTTAGCTTTGCATGAAAATTTTTGAAATACCCATATGTAAATGTGGTCTTTGTAAACTTCATCAACATATGGAATATGAAAAAAACCACCTATGCTGTCTCCCTTGTTTGCACCAAAGTAAACTTTTACCATTTCATTCCATTTTTCTGTGAGCTTTTAAGTACTCTCATCCTGTAAGAGCCATCAGCTGCAGGGTTAACTGTCACTGCCTCTCTTTTCTGCTTGGTGGCTCTCACCAACTCTACAGGTGCAGTGTGTACGATACTGGTCCCAAGCACCAAGTCCTCAATTGTCAACTACCCAGCAGCAGCGAAGAAGTCTTTTTGGCCCTTTGTCAACTTTATCAGCACTGAACAGTCCTTCTCCGGCCTCTGACTCAGCTCTTCTTTACTTCACGCTAGCCACAAGCACAAACACTTCGCATTGTTGGTAGTAATGAGCAGATCTTGTTCCTATCAGCTCAACCCTGCTCACCTTTTTCTAAGGGAGGAGTTAAATCAGGGAAACTCTTGTTCCCTAGAGGATCTGTTCCTGAGTAATATCCACAACATTACAATGGAGGTCTCTGTGGATTTAGGGGACCCACTGAGAAGAATTTGTGAACACAGCTAAAAGTTTGTTGAGAAACCTTTGTAAGGTTGGGGAGTTTTCCTAAACAGGGATAGGGAGAGAAACAAATCGGCCCTTCCCAGGGAATGGTTGAGATTGTGATATGTCTAAAAATGAGACCTGTGAATCAGGATTGTTTTAAAGATGAGTTAGATCTAGCTCTTGATCTGGGAAGAGCTCAGATTGCATTATGATGTGGAGACAGGACTCTGTGGGCACAGGTGTGCTGCGAGACTCTTACCGCTGCTTGGAGCAGCCCTAGGTACAATGGGATGGGTGTCCAGGGAGCTGTGAAAGTTTGAGAATATTCTTCTGCATTAAAAATGTCTTAAGAGTCTACGACCATACCACCCTGAATGCGCCTGATCTCGTCTGATCTCAGAAAAATGGCTTAAGAACAAGGGGCATGGGCTAGCATGCTGGTATAGCAGGCCAATTCTTCATCTCAGTGCTGGCATCCCGTATGAGCTGCTCTACTTCCAATACAGCTCCCTGCTAATATCCTGGAAAAGCAGTTTTGGATGGCGCAAGGCCTCTACATCCATGTGGGAGACCTGGAAGAAGCTCCTAGTTCCAGGCTTTGGACTGGCCCACCTCTGGCCACTGCAGTCATTTAGGGGGTGAGCCAGAGCATGGAAGATTCTCTTTCCCTTTTTGTATTAAAAGAAAAAACCAATTAAAAGAAAAAAAATTATAAAAAAAAAAAAAAACAGGGGCAAGCATTGTAGAGTTAAGGTGCCTACTAGGATTCATGTATCTTATACAAGAGTACTAGAGTTTGAGTTCTGCTCTAGCTTCCTGCCCAGCTTTTTGTAATGCACGCGCTGGGAGGCAGCAGGTCTTGGCTCCAGTACTTGGACCTCTGTTGCCAACACAGGAGACACAGGTGGAGTTCCTGGCTCCTGGCTTCAGCCTGGGCCAGCTCAAGTTGCTGAGGGCATCTGGAGGGTAAAGCAGTGAATGGGAGATTCATTCTCTCTCTCTCTCCCTCCTTCCCTCACCCCTCTGTGTGTAAATGTGGGTGTCTTTCTCTCATGCGCACACTCTGTCACTCTACCTTTCAAAATTATGAACAAATAGGTAAACATTAAACATTGTATAAGGACAAATAGACATGTAGATGCACACACAAATGGTTTGCCCCTGGGAAAGAAACTTTTAGAAGTGTGCGTTTGAGTGAGGGGTGCTTTTGTTTTTCATTGTGTAGCTTTTGGTGCACACATGTTATCTAATCTGTTCTTTAAACAGCTACAGATGCTATCTGGCAAGAGAGGAGGGACTACAACCATTTGTTCTGTGTTTTGTTCTCCTCTGTTTTTGTTTCTCAAATACAAATGTATGGCTTTCCACGCTTTTTGTAATAAATCCTGAACTTATGAAATTGTATCATGAAAAATTTAAAAAAACTCAAAACAAAGGAAAACACTAACCTTAATTATATACAAGCATAGTTGCTGAAGATTATGTAAATCAAGTTATCTACTCTGGAAAAGCACATTTCTCTTGTTGCAACACTTGCTCTTACCACAATGTGCCTGTTTCGACTTGTGGCCCTGGCATCCTCAGGTGAAGCATACACTTATTGTCCTCAGTGCAGATTGTGAACGTGGGATTGTGGTGGCAGGTGGTTGCTGCTTCCTGCCTCCCCCTGCCAGGTGGCCCATGCCATCAGACTCCTTAGTGCCAGTTCCCAGAGACTGTTTAGAAGAAGGAGGAGATGAGTCAGCGATTTGTCTGATGCCAGGCTGGCCTGGTACCAGAATGATGCCCTGCTTGGCTTCAACTGCCCAACTTCAGCAATAACTGGGAAGATCGGTTCCGAGCCACCCCTTGAGTTCTGGAAATGAGCTCATCTCCTTTGGCAGTCCTGGGGAGACAAAACACGCAGCCAGCCTGGAGGGAGGGCTTGCGGAGCTGCAGTGAGATACCTCCTTGATGTGCCAGGCACAGACTCAGAGCACTGGGCAGTGTCTGGAGCTCCAGCTCTGCACGCAATCCTGCTTTGCAGGCAGGATCAGTTCCCTTTCTGATACCCAGTGGACACTAACCTCTTCTGCCAATTTTTTAAAAGTATTGCATTTATTTGAAAGGCAGAGGTGTCAGAGAGAGAGAGTAAACAATCTTCCATCCACAACTGGCTCACCTTAGATGCCCACAGGTTTAAACCAGGATCCAAAAACTCTGGCCTGGTCTCCCACGTGGAGAACAGAGATCTGGGCAGTTGAAGCCATAATTCAGCACCAATCCAGGTATGCTGGCAGGAACCTGGATTGAAAGCAGAGTATCTGGGATTCAAATTTGTACTCTTATACTGCATGCAGAAAGTTGTTTGACCTGATGCACCACAGCACCCACCCCTTCCCGCAACTTTTGTTTTTTTCAAGGATCGCCCCCTTCTGTCCTATTTCTTCTGGATCTTCTTAGGTACAGTTCACAACTACCAAATTAAAGAATAGGAAGAATTACACAGCAATTCTGGGAAAGCAACAAAGTAGGCTTCCTCCAGGGCAGCCTGAATCCTTGACTCTTTTCAGCACCTTCTCCTCCTCCTCAGTTACACTGAGCATTTCCAGCTTCTCAAAGCTGGTACACATGCCTGTGAGCAGCTGCTCGTGACCTGATCAAAGGACAAGCTAGAATGAGCACTCTTCTGTGGTGCTCAGTGTGGCTCCTGTCACAGTTTGATCTTCAAAGTAGCCCGAGGGTACCCTGGATATTTTATTGCTTTCTGAGACTTGCCTTGAACTTGAACTGATCTTCTTTCATTTTTGAAAAAGTATTTATTTCATTCATTTGAAAGGCGAAGTGTCAGAGAGACAGTAAACAATCCTTCTTGTCCTTCAAGGAGAAAGCCCCACATACCTCAAACCTCAAAAGACCCCTTGGCTCCAAGGGAAGAAGATCAACGAATGGCATCACCCCATAGGGGTTGCTGCGTCACAGTGTGCCTGCCTGGGGCCTCTCCACCTGAGAAGGTAGAAGGTCAAGAAAGTGCACTTGCTGGAGCCCCCGGGCATGGGAGGAGCAAGACCAGTCTGTTAACTGACATTTTTCATGCCAGATACTACAAGAATTTTGATCAGATCAACTCTTCTGAGTGCTAAATGTTTTTGTCCCCTAGAAAGGGGAACAGAAGCCCCAAGGGATTCTGACGTGGCCAGGATCATGCAGCTTAAATGAAATCCATCCCTTCTCCAAACCACTGTGAACCTCCTGCAGGACCCAGCTACCTTGTTCTGTGTGAATGAGACTGGCCTGCAGATGACAATGTAAGCAGCTCCTTAGCTAGCAAATTAGCAGATTGAGTGTTCAAATAGACCCAGCTTGCCACCCCCACAGATGTCAAGTGTGACCTGGTCTCAACCATTCACTCAAAATGGAGGCCGTGTGCCAACAAGGCAGAGAAGGCAAGCCTCTACCTGCAGCAAATGTGATCCCTGCCTGATCTTAGTTCTTATGAAACACTACAGGGCTAAAGGGAAAACCAAAGGAAACAGCAAAATCCTCCTCCAGGGCTGCTAAGTCCCAAGTGCAGGTCACATGCCTCTGTAGGTGTAATTGGGAGACTGCTATCCTTTCAGGTTATGTAGACCCTGGTCTCAGAGCTTTCCCTACTCCTAAGAACTGCTCACAGGCTATTGACATCAAGACTTCCCTCCCTCCTCCCCTCCCCGCCCCCATGCCTTCCATTGGGTCAGGGTAACAGCTGCTGTTGCCATATAGGAAAGCACCTTGCATACTTGTATACTTGGCTTTGGCCTTCAGGCTACCATGACAAGGCTGGAATGGAGTCTCCTGGGGGCTCAGCTCTGACCAGCCCTTTATAAAAGTCAATTTTCAAATGCAATGAGCTCTCAATTATTCATAGACTAATGGTTCAGAGTTCTTCCTCTTCACCCTCTCTCTGCCCTGCTCTCTGCCAGCTGCCTTTGGGCTCACCTCACTACTACACCCACCAGAAGAAGACTGGAACTCAGTCAGTGTCAGGGCCTGATAGTGATTATAGTAAAGAGTGTCTTTAAAAAGCAAGTTGGTGAGAGATAGGTATGCCTATCAGCCAGTATGAATGCTATTGTTGTGTGGGAGTACTATTGGGACCACCGTTTTGCCTTCCTCCTTTTCCACTCTGTATAAGTTTTTAAATTCTTCCCAACAAATGGACATCGCACAGCAGTTCTTATTTGGTTGCTCTTCAGCCAAAGAACAGCATCACTTCACCCCTCAATGGTCTCAGGACCTGCTGGTCAGGAAACCCCTGACTCTACAATACAAATCTGAGAGACATCACAATTATCTGGCATGAGACTCTTGGAGTTCATGTATCAGCTACCACCACTACTGCTCAGATTCAAACTGATTTTGTGCATCATGGCTACCCATAGTCAGTTTCTTGCCATTGGCTGACCTACTCCTCTAAATGGCTGCCTGGGTCTGAAGTCTGAACTGTAAGAGTGAGTCAGCACCAGGACCAGCACTACTGTGGCATAGTAGGTAAGCTGAGGAGCTGGCATCCCAGATGGACACCACTGGTTCACATCGTAGCTTATCCTCTCCTGGTCTTGCTCATGGCTTCTGGCTTTACATCAGTTCAGCTACTGCCATTCAGCCATTTGGGATGTGAACCCATGGACTGAAGAGTGTGCCGTTTAATCAATGTCTTACATTAACTGCAGAATAAAGTTTGTACATTCTGCTTCCCACCAAAAAAAAAAAAAAAAAAAGCAAGTTGGGTGGAAATGTGGATTTTGCATATCCTTGATAATCTCATTTGCACTTATCTTGCATGATTGATAGACAACTGCCTGAAATCTTTGAGCTTCTCTGATTTGTTGAGTCCTGCCTGGAGAAGACACAGAAAGATGACGATCTTATACATCCCTGGAGCCAGCAGTGACCTGGGCTGCAGCTGGCTGGGTGTGGGCAGCCATTACTCCAGGCTGCAGTGCCCATCTGAACTTACCTGCGGTTGTCATTGGCTTGTCTCCTGGGGAGGATGGCAGAAATTTTGTTCAAAGATAAATGAATCAGATTTTCCCCTCTCCTGAGTGATTTGAGTTTTATATTCCCAAATCAAATCAATCCACACATAAAACACAGAAGTTAATTTAAAAAAAATCTAATTCCCTTGCTGCAGCAGTAGGTCCTGCTTTCCCCAGCAAACAAGATTTTCCAGGACAAGGATGAGTTACATTTTCAATGTGAATAGCAATAAGGAATACCATGACTTTTCTTGATATGCATTTGTTATTATTATTATTAGCATAATGATAATAAAACACATTGATATACATATAATTTATTTAATCTTTAAAGAAACTCCACAAGGTAGTAACAGCAAACAAAACTCAAAGAAGTTAAGCTTCTTGCTCTAGAGGGCTCAGACAGTGGGGCAGAGCAGGCTGGGTCACTCAAATGACAGATTCTGTGTTCCCTGGCCTCTCCTTTCTTCCACCTTTCCTAGAGAGGGTGTGAACCAAGATACAGGCTCTCTGGGCCTAGTGTGATGGCTCAGTGGCTAAATTCTTACCTTGCAAATGTCAGGATCCCATGTGGGTGCTAGCTTGTGTCCAGGCTGCTTGACTTCCCATCCAGCTCCTTGCTTGTGGCCTGGGAAAGCAGTAGAAGATGGCTCAATGCCTTGGGACATGAGCTCTGTTCTAGCTGTCGCGGCTATTTGGGAGCGTGAACCAGCAGATGGAACATCTTTCTCTGTTTCTCCTTCTTTCTGTAAATCTGATCTGCCTTTCCAATAAAAACAAATAAACCTTATTTTTTTTAAATGCTCCATGTTCTCTTCTCTTGAATGAAACTACAATATCCAAAGCCATCAACACCACCACAGCCCCAATAACAGAACGGAATTTCTGTGCCTTCTCCCTTGCTGTTCTGTTCATTTCCACGTATCTGGTCTGAGAACCCCTCCTCTCCTAGGCCATCTGTTCTAATGAGCAATGCATTTTCAACTGGTCATCATAACTGTTCTTTCCATACTGTTGTGTATCGTATTACTAGTGAACTTCTTTCGTGTCTCTCCATAGTAAGTATTGCATGGGAAAGAAATGGAGAACTTTGTCTCCATTTCTAGCATGATACTGGACATACAACCAGTAAGTAGTTATATATTTTTTGATTAGTTAGCTAATTTTAGGGGGAATGCCATGTAAAAGACATCTCTGCTTTATTGCCCATGGTGATTAACACAACACTGGACAAATAGTTGATACCAATGATACTTTTTGTTTTTGAGCATTGGACTACCTGGGAAAAAATGAGCCCAGGAATTATGAAGCATCTGCTAAGTGTTTCATGTCTACAGCATGCTTCTAACTTCACAATAATTCTGTTAAGTAGGTGTTGTTCCTACTTTTCATGCTGCCCCAGTTTATACAGCAGATGAGTGTGGAAAGCAGGGTTTATACACAGGACGCTGGCAATGGGGTGAGGGGACACTGGGCATCTAATGATGGGGGCCTGGGGCAGTCAAGCATGACTTCTGGGAACACCCAATAGGTAGTCACTTGACAGGGAAGCCAGACAGAATAAGACCTAGGAACAGTCAAACATTAGGGTTGACTGACTCAGCCAGCAGTTCCCCCTCTGGCTCCCCATCATGCCCAGGGAGTTTGTCCTTGACTGTGAGCCTAGTTTCATCACCAGACTCCAGCCGGATTAGGCTTTGTCTTTGAGCAAAGGACACAGTCACTCCAGTCCATTACTTCCCAGTGGTTCCTGGACCCCGGCTGATTCTTGCTGGGTACAGTGTGTAGTACAACAGAGGGAGGGCTTCCTGGAAGTTGGTGGGAACTCCTCTGGGGAGAGGGCCGGATAGCAGACACCCAGATTAGTGGACTTAACAAAGAAAGCATTCCTTTACACGGGACAGTGCCCAGGGAGCTGCTTTGAAAGCATTTCTGGAGTGGGATCAGTTAGCCCAGGAACTTCTGGAGCTGCTAGTCTGTTTGTCTGGCAAGAGATGAGGTCTGCCCCAGGCTTACCAGTCACCTGGCTGGGTCTCATAGCCAATAGTGCCTGATTGGGAAAGCTTACCTCGGGAGGCTGCTGGGTAGGAGGAAAGACGAATGTCCTGCCCTGCCCAACTTGAACATGAATTTGATCACCAGCAGTGTCCTTTTGTTGTTGTTGTTCTTTGGAATTTATTTGTGCATTTATTTAAAAGAATTACAGAGATAGAGAAAAACAAAAACAAAACTTCTACCCTCTGGTACATTCCCCAAATGCTTGCATCAGCTGGGGCTGGGCTAGGCCAAACCAAACCCAGCAGCCAGAAATTTCAGCAGGTTTCCCACATGGGTACAGTGGCCCAAGTACTGTTGCTTTCCCTAGGTCCTTAGCAGGGAACTGGATGAAAAGCAGGGCATCCTGGACTTGAACCAGCCACCATTAGGTGCTGCAGGCATGGGAGCAGTTTAGCACACTGTACCACAGTTTCGGTTCCCATTCTTCCGTTTTCTGGGTGCCAGCAGAGGATCAGCCTGTCCCGACTACATAGATACCTCCCTTTCCCAGGTGATCCCGCTTCCATAAGTCCGGGCTCAGTGCTGGGGTTCTCCCCAGCCATAGTTGGAGCACCCTGAGGCAGGCCAGGAGCCTCGGGAGCACGGGGTCCCTGGCCGTCCTGATGGTCGATGCTGCGCACAGCAGGTGCTCCACAAACATCTGCTGCGTTCCAGTACAGGCGTTGACTGTTCTCTGCAGGGCTGCGGCTGGGCTGGTGATGACAGGAACCTGGCACTCAGCCTGGAGAAAGGGGGCAGGGTGGGAGGGAATCTGTGAAAAGATCAGAATGTACACAGCTCTCCCAGGGAGCGAGCACAAGGGCAGAATGCGACCCATTCAGCCTGCCTCAACTCACAGGTGAGGGAAGAGCCCAGGCAGGAAAGGGAGCACCGCCCTCAGACACTGCACCCCCCATACTCTCCTCACTCCCTTCCAAAATCCCTCCTCTTGCTCCCCGTGATCTACTAAAACCTACCTCCCCTAACTGCTCAATCTCTGTTCTCAACCCACAGCACCCTCTTTCTAGTCTGCCATGCGTGGTTCTTCTGGGACCTGAGGGCTCCTTGGCCCCCATTGTCTTTTCTCACTGTCTCCTTTTTGTTCAAAGAATGTCTCTGCACTTTGAATTCTACATTATCTCTTCCCCTGAGAAGTCTTTCTGGGATGCTTTTAACCAGGCTTCTCATGACCCATGCTGGAGTCTCTGAGTTCCCAGGGATGTACTTGTTCCTTGGCTCCTCCCAACCCTCCCCTCTCTCAGCCCTGGCTCCTCCCTGGGCAGAGGCTGGGGGAATCTTCATGAGGAAGGATTTTTATCTTTCTTCCCCCAACCCCATCCCAGGCTGCTTGCCTTTTGCAGAGTAGAAACTCCAGGAACAAGTACCATGCATTCAAGCCAGGCACTTCTAGAAAGTACTTGACATGCATCAGCTTCATTTAGTTTTGCTAGAATTGCTGCTGTAAACAATGACCCTATAAAATGAATGATTATGGAGCACATTATTTTTAGAATATTTATTATTATAATCCATCCATCTTATAAGAGAGGTTGCCAAAAGCAGAAGGCAGCCAGGCACAGGGTACAGAGTAGAAGGAGCCGGCTTGGCCCTGGGCACCGCGCGTTTCGTACCCCTCCTGCCCACCAGGATCTCGGTTGCATTCCGCCCTCAGGCCACGCTTATCTCTGCCCTCTCAGGAATGTTCCCTTCTCCATCTGGTCCTAAAACCATCCGTGTCTCCCCAGACCAGTCATATTTTCCATGACCACTTTCTTTGCCCTCTGGCCCAAACAGCTCAATCCTGACCTCCCACAGCACTGGAAATCTGCACATAACCTACAGTGTGTTTTTGAGTCCTTTCTTCTTAACATTGCATTCTTTCCAGCACAAAAGATGCTATGTGCTTCTCCAGGCCCCTGGGGTCTGAGTCTTTCATCCTTCCCATCTGGTCCCTCTCCTGGGCCAGAGGATGGTGAAGGGGCACAGAACTGCTCAGCAAATGCTTGGTGAAACTCTGATGCTCCGTTGCACCACTGCAGTTCACCATTCATGTAATGGTGAACCGGCTGCCCTTCCACTTACAGTGGGAGGAAGCAAGAACTGGCAGGAGGGAGGGAGCATGTACTGTTCTGCTTTAGGGTGACTGCATGCAGAGTAGACCTTAGTAAGATCTCTGGTTGTGTGGCTGCTTGCCTTGTCCCACTCTTCCTGGGATTTCTTCACTGACCCTATGGGAGAAGTCAATTAGCTTAATACAAAGCAGCTGCCAAGCTGAATTAGGTAAAGTGAGAAATCAAACACCAGAGTGTCCAGGAAAGAGCCTTGCCAACCTACTGGTGGCCAGGGTCTGTGTGCTGCCTTTTCTTTTCTTTCTTTTTCTTTTTTTTTTTTCTTAAGATTTTTTATTTATTTTGTTATCACAAAGTCAGATATACAGAGAGGAGGAGAAACAGAGAGAAAGATCTTCCGTCCGATGATTCACTCCCCAAGTGAGCACAACGGCTGGTGCTGTGCTGATCCGAAGCTGGGAGCCAGGAACCTACTCCAGGTCTCCCAAGCAGGTGCAGGGTCCCAAATCTTTGGGCCGTCCTCGACTGCTTTCCCAGGCCACAGGTAGGGAGCTGGATGGGAAGCGGAGCTGCCGGGATTAGAACCGGTGCCCATATGGGATCCTGGTGCGTTCAAGGCGAGGACTTAAGCCGCTAGGCCATGGCGCTGGACCCTGTGCTGCCTTTTCCAAGGAATTTCTTCCTTATGGAGTCATACCCCACTGAACCCTCAGACTGTCCTCTTCAAAGGAGTGCCTTAGGTGATCCTAAGAGAAGCGACAGACCACTAACTAGCCAGGATGTGTGTGACTTGGGCAAGCCACTCACTCTCTCTCTGACTTTCCATTTTCTTGCTTGAAAATGGAAATAATAATGCCTCACCTCTGTACTCCTTTGGGGGTGCTTGTGTGCATTGGATGAAAGAAGTCTATAATAGTGACTTTGCGGACTGAAGTCGCCGCTGCCTCCCCAGCCTCCCTTCTTCCTCCTTTCCTTTTTTCTTGCCACCTCCTCCCTCCCTCCATCCTTGCTTTGTGTTCCTCTTTTCATGCTTTCTCCCTCCCTCCTCTCTTCCTGTTTCCTCCATTTCTCTCCCTTCTCTCCCATCTTCTCTCTTCCCTTACTTTTTTCTTCTTTTTATTAATCCCTTCCCCTTTTTCTCCCTTCCTACTTCTCTCTCCTTTCTTTCCTTCCTTCGTTTTTTTTCTCCTTCCTTTCTTTGCATAAATACTCACTGAACACTAACAGTGTCTCAGGCACTGAGTTAGGCAAAGGGCATACAGGGAAGGGCATTTTTAGCAACAAAGGTGGTTTGTGCGCCATTGAAGCCTCGTAGCCAGATGGGGAAAGAGCTCCTGCCAGGAAACCGCGCTAGTGGTGAATAAGTGACTTTATGAGATGCGTGACAAACGAGCAGATCACATGGCAGGCTCTGTTGTTGTAATTTAGCCAGTGGGCCTTACAATGGGACTTTAACAGTCACCTGGGAAACGTGTTTAGCATGCAGATTCCTGGGCTACAGTTCCAGAGGGTTTGATTTAACAGGTCTGAAATCTCATCTGGGAGGGTCCATTATTAACCCAACTCTGCTCCATTTCTTTAAAATGATTCTTATGCAAACGACGTCCAATGAAATTTAAAGAGCTTAAGGTTGGGGTTAGTAGTCCTTGCTTGCTGTGTGTGTGTGTGTAAGTGCGCGTGTGTGTATATGTGAATGTATGTATGTGTGTATAGATGTATCGAGTACATGCATGTATGTGCACTATGTATGTGTGTTTATGTGTGCATGTGTGTACATGTGTGTGTGTGTGTATGAGTGTATGCGTTTCTCAGCTGGTTCCACTGCAAGCTTTTGCTGAAGTGTGCTGGGTGGGCCTGCAGATTTCCCTCTTTGCGTAAGTTAGTTGGAGTTGGGTTTCTACCACTGAAAACCACCCACCCCATGTTGATGAATGGAAGTTCCTAGTGATCTCTGAGGCCAACCTTTGTGAGTGCTGCTGTGTGATAGGTACAGGATCTGCCAGAGTGGGGGGAAGTTAGGATCTGCTGCCATCAACAGTTGACACAGTCACCGCTTTGAGAACGGACATGGAGAAACCCACCCCCTCCCTGTCTTGTGGCTCTTGGAGTTTCTCTGTAGGTATACATGATACTAGCCACGAACAAGGCCACAGCAACCATTCTCATGTGAATTTTTGACCAAACGAGGCTGCCAGTCACACCAATCATTTTGGCTACTTAAGAAGGGCACAGAGCTGGAATAGTTATTACTCTGTCCTCCCTAACACTGCCAAGAGGGGAGGTAGGGAGGAGGCTGGTAGTCTGTGTCCCAGAGCTGGTCTCTGGATTGGAGTTCTGCTTTGTTAATCCCTGGCCCTTTTGGGGGGTTGGTTCAATCACGTCCCTTCTGAGCCTGTTTTCTCCTCTAAAATGAGGGCACAGAATAAGATTTGCCTCGTAGGATTATGGCAACAATTAATTGTTCTCTGTATAGAAAGAGCTTGAAACATTACTTGGCACATAATCAGGACTCAGGAATTGCTAGCTACTATTATGTGACTGTAAGCATGCCTATGAGTCTTCTCTCTATAGACCTTTCCCAGCCTGATGAATTCTGTGCACATATTCACACTGGGAGGTCTTGCGTGTAATTGTCCTTGCCTTTGTCCTGCTCACAAAGACTGTTTTCCTTGCTGAATCTACCATTTATCTCCTGTTCCTCAGAGTGTGGGGCTCCTGAACACTCCCTATGTTAGTTTTGTCAGTTCAATGCTTGATCTTTTTCGCTAACTCCCAACTCATTGTCATTTCTTTCCTGGGTCCTCAAGGCTCCAGTGGGAGTCTTTCCTGTATGTTTGTGTGTATATGTGTATTTCCTCAGTAAGGCTGGGCCCACAGAGAGGCTTCAGAATCACTTGCGCCCCAAGCCCAGGCCACACACATGCAATTCTGTTTTGAACTTTTTGAGCCACCATGACTATTTTCCATAGTGACTACACTGTTGCACATTCCCACCAACAGGACACCAAGGATTATAGCAGTTTCTCCACAGCCTCAGAACACTTGCTGTTTCCTGTTTTTTTTTTTTCTAATTTGAATCTAGGAGCATGGAGCCTCTTATGGATGTCCCACCTGGGAGTGGGGACCCTAGAACTTGATAAACCCTTCCCTGCTGTCCCAGACCACTAACAGGGAGGCGGATTGGAAATGGAGTAGCCAGGACTTGAATATGGGGCCATGGTGTTGGCCCCATGTTTTTTAAATTGCAACCATCTGTTGAATGCAAGATGGTTTAGACTCTGTTTTAACCCTGTTCCAAGTGGATTATCCAGCCAGGAATAGGTACATAGTAGATGTTTCAACTTCAGCCCCAGGAATTTGCAAAGCTTTTTAAAAAAATATCTTTTTTTTTCAAAAAGTTTTATTTATTTATTTATTTATTTATTTGGCAAAGTGAGTGGCAGAAAGAGACAGAGGCAGAAATCTTATATTCACTGGGTCATGCCCCAAATGGCTGTAACAGCCACGGCTGGTCCATGCTAATGGTAGGAGCCCAGAACTCCAGCCAGGTCTCCCATGGCAGTGGCCCGGGCCCTCCTCTGCTGCTTTCCCAGGTCTCCCATGGAGGTGGTCTAGCCCCTCCTCTGCTGCTTTCCCAGGTGCGTTAGTAGTGAGTAGGATCAGAAGTACAGAGCAGCCAGTACTCAAAATGGCACTAGGATCTAGGACATCAAGTGTCACAAACAGAGGCTTAACTCATCACCCCACAACGCTGGTCTGTAATGTGTAACTTCAATTTTCCTTTTAATCTGTTTCTTCATATATATATATATACATATATATGTCATTGTAGGTAAGGGAACACTAATACCCAATGCTGGAACACATCATAATTCATTTAACTCTTACTCATATAGGCTGTTGTTCATTTTTCAATACATTAAACTTCTCCGATACAGACATTTGAGTATTATCTCAGGAATAGGTGAAGAAAAATATCACAGACTGTTACTATGGGCAATGCCTGGTTGTTCTAAATTAAACTCTGTCTCCATCTTCATAGTTGGTCTCTGAAAGTAGAAATCCTCCTTGACCTAACGGGCTAAAAGCAGCTAGATCCAGGCTCCCTGCCTCAGTGACCTCCGAGGGCCTCAGACCTCACTGCAATGTAGGCTCATGTAACTGACACACCCAGCAGGAACCACAAAAGGAAACATGGGGCCATAAAGCAAAGAAAACGAGGTGGCACCCAAGTCCTGGGAAATCCTCACATATTCCAAGTAAAAATATGAATATTCCTCAGACTCATTAACATGTCCTACCCAATAACTATCTGCTCTGTATCTAAGACCTTTTGACCTTCACTGAGTCAAGAAGCAGCTAGAAAGCAACCTCCCACATATCCATTCTTTAGCCACTGAGGCAATATCCTAATGATGGGATTATAGGCTGCAGAACACATATGCAATTACTCACCAGAATCGCCTTCAATTCCTCACTAGAATTGCCTTCAATTTTCCAGCCTTAATTCACAGGAGAGACACAGATCTGATATGGCTCAATAGCCTGTCCAAGGCCTGCAGCTAGGTGTGTTAGAATTGCTGTGAGTCAACCTCTAGACTGCACTTCCCAAGGCCAGGGTAGGAATACTCCAGTTGTACCTTTCTCTAAGCAATATCACTCAGGGGATCTGCAGAGCGACCCCTACCCTCACCTTTAGGCCCTACCTGTTCTGCTGGGTAAATAGGAAGCAGCCAACTACAAGTATTATTTAACCAGGTGCCTAGGTGCACCTGTTGTGGCATTGGGTGCTGTTTATGATTACAATAAAATGTGTAGTCCCAGCATTAGTTCCATAGGACTTCCACTCTAAAACCCAGAATGAGGGAGGGGCAGGTACAGTCAGCTGAGGTCTTGTCAAGTACAACCTGTTTGCAGCAGGGAGTATAAAAAGAAGGCACTGGGCTTGACTTTTTTCCTTGATCTTTGTCCAAACACTAACAGCGTAAAGAACTTTCCCCTTGCAGCACGTGGGTAGAGTTACATAGGTACACTGTGTCTGGTACAGAGAGGTGAGAGGGTGAGATAAGCAGGGCAGGGCTGTCAGGAATCCCAGCTGGTGAGGACTGGTCCCACCTGGTCCAGCTGCACAGAGGCAGCTGGTTGTTCTGCTTGGAAGTCTTTGTCTTAGACCCAGTTACCCTAACTGCACCCAGAGAGACTGCTGGTCAATCAATGCAAAATCCTGGAGGAAGCCCCAGGCACCTTTAGAAAGTGAACACGTGTTTACTCCATCATATGTTCTTCTCCCTTCACTAATTTCAGAAGTGACCATCACAGTTACGACTGGGGCAAGCAAGGGTCAGAGGTCAGCCTGGTGGCTGCTGGGATCTCCATGAATGTTTGGAGGAAACCATGGGTTCTGATGGGTACAGCTCTCTGTAGTATGTATGACCAAGTAACAATAGAGGAAGGACTTGGGGTGTTGACTTGAAGGAAGCCCAGGAGAGAAAGAAAAGCTGAAGGCACTTTTGCCAATGGTATCCAATGCGGAATTGGTTTGGACCAAAAAAAAAAGTGTAGCTATCATAATCTGTGAACTTGGAAATAAGATAGGAGGACTTACAGAGGGCTATGTGGGCAGTTGGGCATGCACAGGGTTCCAGCCCAGGCTTCCATGGTAGATGCATGACAAGGCAGACTGCAAGATTGGGTTGGTTACCACAGCATTAGGATGTGTGGAAGGGACTGGTAGTGGCTTTGATTCACCAATAATGTATTCATGAAAGTATCTTTTCTGAGGTACAGAAGGTAAACCTGCCCGCTGTGATGCTAAGCACACCATCTGATTCAAATACCAGGTACTCCAGTTCCCTGCTCACGGCCTGGGGAAGCAGTAGAAGAAGGCCAGTACCCCCAGGCTCCTGCACCCATGTGGGGGACTGGAAGAAGTTCCTGGTTCCCAGTTCTGGCTATTGTGGCCCTCTGGGAATGAACCAATGATGTAAGACTCTCTGTGTGTTTCTCCCCTCATCTCTGTGCCTCTCCCTTTCAAATAAATAAAATGAATCTATTTGGACAAAAACATGAGTCTATTTTTCCAGAATTTATAGGGTTTTATTTCTAATTTTTTTAATTTGAGAGGCATGAGGGAAGAAAAAGAGAGAAATTAAAAAAGGAGATGGAAAGAGAGAGGAAACTGAAAGAGAGAGAGAGAGAGAGAGAGAGAGCCCTTCCATCTGTGGGTTCACTCTCCAAATGCCCACCGCAGGAACCAGGGATGCATTTCAGGTCTCCCATGTGGGTGGCAGGGATCTCAATTATTTGCAAAATCACCGACTGTCTTCCAGTGTCTACAGTATAATTAGTATATAGTATAATAAATACAGTATAATGAAGTATAATCAGGAACCAGAAACAAGAGTCCAACCTCAGCATGCCATTGTGGGAGGCAGGCATCTTAAAGGGTGAATTGTAGGCTAAATGCCAGCTTTTTGGAAGATTTCTTGCTTTCTTTTTTTTTTTAAAGATTTATTTATTTTCATTACAAAGTCGGATATACAGAGAGGAGGAGAGACAGAGAGAAAGATCTTCCGTCTGATGATTCACTCCCCAAGTGAGCCACAACGGCCGGTGCTGTGCCCATCCGAAGCCCGGAAACAGGAACCTCTTCCGGGTCTCCCATGCGGGTGCAGGGTCCCAAGGCTTTGGGCCATCCTCGACTGCTTTCCCAGGCCACAAGCAGGGAGCTGGATGGGAAGTGGAGCTGTCGGGATTAGAACTGGTGCCCATATGGGATCCCGGGGCGTTCAAGATGAGGACTTTAGCCGCTAGGCCATGGCGCTGGGCCCTTTGGAAGATTTCTTGAAGTAAACATAACCCTCAAGGATACACACATTCGAAACATCACATCTTTATTTTCAGAGGTTATATAGTAGGTGGTGTCTGAGAGCTGGGGTTCAACTCCCAGTTTTACACTTACAGAGAGAGCTTGTTTAAGTTGCTCACTTTCTGTAGTTCACACTTTTCAAACTGCCAAAAAGAGAGTTTAGTAATCTACTCACAAGGCACTGAACATACATGCATATTGGCCCAGAGTGAGCACCCAGTAAAAGTTGGCTATTGTTCATAAATCCCAAACCAAGGCTTTAAAAGAGGCAAAGCAAGAGTGGCCATGTGGTGCAGCAGTTAAGGTGTCACTTGGGCAGGGGGTGGGGAATGGGAAGGAGGGAGATGGTAAAGGGGGGTTAGTTCAGTGTTGTGGTGTATAAGACAAAACCGCCACCTGCAGGGCTGGCATCCCATATGGGGGCTGGTTCATGCCTCAGCTACTTCACTGCTGACCAAGCCCTGTTTTAGACCTGGTGATCCTGTAGCATCTTGGTCCTGGAAAGTAACTTGGGGCTGGGTGGACCAACCACATTGTTTTTTTTTTTTTTTTTTTCACAGTGGCTCATAAAAGGAAGGCAATTTGCCCGCTGTTATGCAGCTAGCTAGTGACAGAGTCCAGACTAAAACCTGACTTTTTATATTCTATTTACGTTTGAAATGTAGATTTACAGAGAAAAGGACACACACACACATCTTCCAAATGTTGATTCACTCCCTAAATGACCACAATTGTCAGAGCTGGGCTGATTCAAAGTCAGGAGCCCCTTTTTCTGGGTCTCCCACATGAGTGCAGGGGTCCGACAACCTGAAGCTCTGCTGCTTTCCCAATCCATAAGCAGGGAGCTGGATCAGGAGTGGAGCAGCCAGGACCAGAACCAGTGCCACTTGGGATACTGTCACTGCAGGTAGAGGATTAGCTTGTTGAGCTACCATGCTGTAGCCAAAACCTGACTTCTTTACCTCTACTGCGATGTGATTTTTCTCATAGTATGGCTTCCAAATTGTTCATTTTCCAGATCCCACTTTAAGATGTTGTTCCTGGCTCCAGAGCTCTAGATCCTAAGATCTAAGATGGGGCTCGGGGTGTAGCAGGAGAGGCTATACATAGTGAGCCAGGGGATGGGCCTTGCTGGCCAGCTGATTTCAATGAAACCAAACGAAGTCAACATTCACATAGGGAGTGTGCCTGAAAGCTGTCTAAACCAGCCCTGAAAACTAACCAGGAAGCTTAAACAGAGCTAAAAATAACTGACTAATCGCCACTAGGAAGAATTAGCAAGGATGCCGAATAAAGGAAAACGTCTTAATATTGCATCTCTTCTGCAGCTGGGTTCCAGCTGGGATGGCGGCCCCCTCCTGACTTCCACAGCTTCCACGAACCAGGTAATTAGGCAGCACAGAAGCCCCGAGGCTTAGCGGGCCAGGGAAGGGTCTGCCAATTAGGTTTATTGGGGTGAACAAAAGGAATATGCTGTGGCAGGAGGCAGTTTTGAAGAATAAAGCAGTCCTAGTTCACAGTCCTGCTTTGAGAAAGTGAAAGCCTTAATTAAAGGGACACATTGCCTTGTTCTGCTCCATAACACCTGTTGGAAGTCAGCCCTTTCTTAATGCACAAGTGCCTTGGCCTAAAAGCATCTGTGGTGTGCAAGCACCAGGGACCTGGTTGAATGAGGACTCTGTGGTTCCTCCCGTCCCCTCCTTGGACAAAGAGCAGGATAGACCCACAGTAAGCTGAGTGCTGTCACAGCACACAGCATGTAAGTAAAATCATGATGGGTAGGGTAAAAGTGATTTGTTCATATGATCTGAGAGTGGGACTAGGAGACAGGCACAGCCAGTTGGAAGAGAGAAAAAAGGAAATACTCTTGCAGACAGCAGGATAATACTCTATAGAGCATACTTCCTCCAACAGGTATAATGGGTTTAAATACATCAAAACTGGCTTGAAAGAGTCACAAATAATAGGTAGATTATTAAAACATTAAGCACCAGGGAAGAATAGTTTGGGCCACATCTTGAACTACTGAATTCAACCTTGGGAAAAATAAATTCTTGTAACATTTTCCCCAGTCAGTGTATTCAAAAAAGGCAGGGCCTGGAACAGACATTGTGACATACAAATTAAGCCAATGTCAGCGATGCAGGCATCCCATATGGGCACTGATGGATCCACTTCTGATCCAGCTCCCTGTTAATGTACCTGGGACTAGCAAAAGTTGGCCCAAGTGTTTGGGACACTGCACCCAGGTGGGAGACCTGGAAGAAGCTCCTACATTTGGACTGACCCAGCTCCATCTATTGCAGTCATCTGGGGAGTGAGTCAGCAGGTGGAAGATCTCTCTCGCTCTCTAGCTCTACCGTTCAAATAAATAAATAAATCTTCAAAAAAGAAAAAAGATAAAGGCAGGTCCTATGCCTACTTGGATGTAAAAATAAGAGACAGTGACATAAGGAAAAGAATGTAGATTCAAAAAGAATCTGAACTTTGTTGCAGAAGACAGATTCAAGTTGTGCATCATCAATTTTAAATGGATACCTTTGGCAAAATAGCTCTCTGAGTGTCTTTCCACCTGTAAATGTACAGGATAGCACTCTCATTTTCCTTTGGTTGTAGTAGACTTCATCTATCTATCACATGTGAGAATACTGCTTTTTGTTTTAAAGTGCAATGCAAATGCTGACAGCTGTTAAGCTGTGGATTGGCAGACAGGAGCTGGCCAAGCCTAGATGAATTTTTGGATGCACAGAAGCCAAGAACTCAATGCTCACACCCAGTGTTGCCTCCCATCACAGTCCTCCTTGAGTAGGATGTTCTCATCATGCTGCCTTTTCTGCTGTCTGTTCTGACCCCCATCTCCATTGCCACGGCCACAGTGCTGTCAGTGAGAAACAGAGGGGCCGCTTTCTGGAAGCAATTTGCTCTCTAGTTGTGTTGTTTTCCCACAGGCAGAGTCCCCTCCTGCTGCATGAGTTATGCTGTAATCTCCAGGGAGGAGACAGAGGCTTCAATCTAAGAGCAGAGTTCCAGAGAATTCTGCCTTGGGCACCACGAGAGCTAGATTTGGAGTTAGGGAAAAAAAAAAACCTCTGGTTTGTGTGGTCCTTTGCTGCAAAAAAAAAAAAAAAAAAAAAAAAAGAAAGAAAAAGAAAAAGAAAAAAAATTTAAAAATCTTTACCTGACAGTATTTCAAACTCCTAAAAAACATAAAGGCACTGAACATGATAGAAATGAGAGTACAGAAATAGAAATGAAGAAAAATCATAGAAATCAGAAACCCATTCATACAATGGCCAATTACAGTGGTGTCACCTACTAACAAACCAGTTCACTACTCTGAGCTCATGTGCTGAGAGAGGAGACAGAGGCTCACCCTGCTGCCCTCCAGGGCTGAGACGGGATTCATCTGAGGTGGCATGTAGGCAGCGGAGTCAGGAACTGCACTGCTCCTTCCAAAGTGAGGTTAATTCATTGTTTTGGACTCTTAGTTAAGGGATTGTAAATAACAGCTTACATCGGTGCAGCACCTTCACTTTTTTGGGTCAAGTTCATCAAACAAAATCTTTTATTTATTTGAAAGGCAGAGTTATGGAGGAGAGAGAAATATAGAGATCTTCCATCCATTGGTTTACTCCCCAGATGGCTGCAATGGCTGGGGGCTGGGCCAAGTCAGGCTGTGGCCAGGAGCCAAGGGCTTCTTCTAGGTCTCCCCTATGAGTTCAGGGGCTTAAACATTGGACCCTCCTCTGCTGCTTTCCCAGGTGCATTAACAGGGAGGTGGATAGAAAGCAAAGCAGCTGGGCTGTGAATCAGCGACCATAATGGCTGCCAGCATCACAAGCAGCAGCTTCACTTGCAAGGCCAGCATGCCAGCCCCTTGGGTCAAGTTTATTACAGTAGAAATTACTGCATGAAATTTGTCTTTTTTAGGGTTTTGACAAATACACTAGGGTAAACATCAACACAATGACACGTCATAGTTGTTTTTTGTCTCCCTAGTTTTGCATTTTCCATGTCATGCCAATGGAGCCATCCAGCATGAGACCTTATGAAGTCTGGCTTCTTTCACTTAGCATAAGACATTGGGACTGTAGTAAGTTAATGTACACATTCAGGAATTCATCTTCTTTATTTTTTTTTTTTATTCAGTGATATTTCAATCCTTACATACAACTTAGTTTCTTCAACTCCTTGGATTGTTACTATAAATGAATGACTACTAACATTTGCTGGCTGTTTTTTGCATTGAACATGGCTTGTTTGGTAAATATAGTCAAGATTGGGATTTCTGGATTATACATTTAAGTGTTTAATTGCCATTTTTTAAAAAAGTTGATGGTACTATTTTACATTCCAACAGAAAACTTAAAAAAAATCTCTTAAAACCATTTCAAAACCCTGAGGCTTTGAGCTATGAGATAGAGAGGATTGGAGTACAGTTTGAGTGTGTCCTGTCCCCAAAGGGTTCATGCACCAGAGGCGTGGTCCCCAGTGGGGCAGAATCGGGGAGGCAGAGGCTAGGGTAGGTGACTAAGTTGCTAGATACACTGTCCTCAGAATGGACAAACCAGTGAGGGCCCTGGGTAGTTCCTATGAGAGCAAGTTGCTCGAAAAGGAACCATCTGGTCCCCAGGTCTCTACAGCTTCTTGTCGCTAGACACCGTGTTGTCTCTTCCACCTGTGCTCTTGTTGCTGTGATGCCATCAGCTATGAGACCTTCACCAGAGGCTGAGGAGGGAGGAATGGTTAATCTGGAACTCTCGGCGCTGAAACAGAACTAAATACATCTCTTTCGTCAATGAATCACATGGCTTAGGTGTTTTGTTACAGCATCAGAAAACTGACTAATAAAGGAAACTGGTACCAAGAGTGAGGCTGCTGTCTTAGCAATCCCTGAAAAAGTGGAAGTGCCTTTAGAATTGGGTAGTAGGCAGAGGTTGGACGAGTTAGAGGATCTGTCTAGATCACGGCTGTGTTGCTGGAAGAACAGAATTATGGGCCATTTTTGGTGAGAGTGCATATAGCAAGACTAGGAAGATACTGCAGAAGTGGTCATGATCACAAAGTTGATGAGGCCTTGGGGGAATATTCTGTAAGAATTGGAAGGAGGAAGCATTTGCCCTTGCAGTTAAGACACCATTTAGGATACACACATCCTCTACTCAAGTGCCTGGTGCTGAGCTGCTCTGCTCCCAATTCCAGATGCCTGTTAATGTGTATTCTGGGAGCTGGTAGATGATGATGGCTCAATTACTTGGGTCCTGCCACCCATGTGAGAGACACAAATTGAGTTCCCAACTCTGAGGCTTAGCCTGGCCCAGAGGCAACCCATCTTCACAAACATTTAGGGGAATGAACCAGCAGATAGGAAATTTCTTTATGTCTCAAATAACAGAAACTGATTAAAGATTAAAATATAAACAGATTGGAGTACAGACCATCAGTATCATATCATTGTAAGGAATGTAAAGGCTGCACTATGTCCATGTTCTATAGCATTGTCAAATGCCAAATGTAAGAGAAATGAATGGGAGTATCTGATGAAGGAAATACCTAAACAATAGAACACTGAGGACATTTCTTGGGCACGTTTCCCAGTCTACAATAGAATTTGAGAGCAATGGCAGAATTGGGGGTAGGATATGTACTTTAAAGGGAAGAAAAGCAGAGATACTAGGAAAATTCAGAGCCTGCCCATGTAAAGAGTAATGTAATATGCTCAGGGACAAGAAGCTGTGGCCTACCAATGTCTTGCTACAAAGATTAGTCTGTGCTTTGTGTCATAACTATGGGAAATCATTAGGGCTATCCATCCATCATAGGCCTAGAGGCACATGAGGGTAGAATTGTTGTAGGAAATGGGCCTAGGGCACTCTCCATGGTCTTGCTGCACAAGGCTGACCTGGGCTTTTGCTCACGGCTCTCCTGCACTATGCTCTGTGGCTGCTGCAACTGTGGTTCAAGTAGATCCATGCACAGTTCTTGCAGCTGCTCAGAAAGGAGTGGTGGGAATAGCAGATCTTGGTGCCCACTCGGTGCTGATTCTACATAGTGGACTCATGCCAAGGGGCAATACTGTCACCCTCCTGTGATAGGTGGGGTCATGAGGGCTAGAAAGGAGAAGTGGCTGGCCAAGCCCAGTTGTAGCAGAGGCTATTGTTGTCTCCAGCCAATTTTCTCCTCTTTTTCTTATTACCTGATTCTTATTGAGTTCTGGCTGAACATGTGCTACCCATCAGAACCTATATTACCCAGCTCTCCTTCCCTACAATAGTCGCTCATGAGACTAGGCTTTGGCCAGGCAGATATGAGAAGGAGTGATATTCCAACCCATGTCTTACAAATGGAATTGTGAGACTCAACATGATGGCTCACCTTGCAAGCAATGGGATCTCATATGGGCACCAGTTCATGTCTTGGCTGTTCCACTTCCCTTCCAGCTCCTATTTGTGGCTTATGGCCTGGGAAAGCATTAGAGGATGGCCCAAAGCCGTAGGACCCTGCATCTGTGTGGGAGACCCAGAAGAAGCTCCTGTGGCTCTTGTCTTTAGATTAGTTCAGCTCTGACCATTGCAGCCACTTGGGGAGTAAACCAGCAGACAGCTCTTTCTCTGTCTTCCCTTCTCTCTGTGAATCTACCTTCCCAACAAAAATAAATAAATCTTAAAACACACACACACACACATTTCTAACTCCTCATGTCCTTTTTCCTCATTCCCATCATCTAGAATGGGGTTGTGGCAGAAACTCAGCTTGGATTTGCAGTAAAAGAAAAGAAACCTGAGATCTTGGTTGAGCTTATGGGATAGAGCTGTCCTGGCAGCCAAGGCCAACCAGACTGTTAGGAGTCTCTTGCACCCTATCATACCTTAGGGTTTCATTGCTACTACAGCTTAGATTTACCCTAGCTGATGCAGGCACATACTACATTAGTGGGTGTACATTATAGTTAGTCCATTTATCTTGTACACAATCTGATTAAGAAAAATTCTATTTCCTAAATTGCAGGCATGTCATGAATACAGATTTCCAAACCTAACAGCTTAATAACCCCCATCAAAGAAAAGAGAGCCTAGGAATGAATAAAACCATATGTTCTCATGAACCCTCATCATCCCCTAGGCATGCTTACTCCACTCCTAAATGTTCACCTGCTGGTTTGTGATTTATTTTATGCATTTACTTTATGCAAGCATTTATCTTCTTGAAGGGCAAGTTTGTATAGAGGAGCATCAATGGATAGGGTATTGGAGGAGAAGATGGTTACTGAAGACTTTGGGTTTGAATTGAGTTGTTTAGATTTTGTGTGTTAAGCAGAAGGCAGAAATGGGGGGCTAGCATTGTGGCATAGAGGGTTAGGTCACTACCTATGATCTCGACTTCCCATATGGGCACTCAGTTACTCTACTTCTGATCCAGGTGCCTGCTCATGAACCTGGAAATCAGTGAAATATGACCCAAGTATTTGGACCCCTGTATTCGTGTGGGAAATCCAGCTCTCACCAAGTTGCTTAAGGAGTGAACCAGAGGATGGATGGAAGATGCTCTACATGTCTGTCTCTCTCTCTCTCTCTCTCTCTCTCTCTCTCTCTCTCTCTCAGGGTGTGTGTGTTTGTGTGTGTGTGTGTACCTCTGCCTTTTAAACAAATAAAAAATTTTAAGGCAAGGACTGAGGGAATAGATCAGATAAAAACACAGTTTAGAGAAGTGACTAGTGATAGAATGGAGATGAGTCCAGAAAGGGTGGCCAGTCAGAAGACATCTCAGTTTTCTGGCTGCTGTGATAGGAGACTGCAAGCTGAAGAGAAGGTGCCAACAGGGCTGGTATCTGGAGGTCCTGGAGGCTTAATCTCTCTGTGGTCTCATATGGCCAAGGGTGTGTAGGAGCTCTCTAGAATTACTTTTTAAAAAAATAATAATAATTATTTATTTTTGTTGGAAAGATTTACAGAGAGAAGGAGAGATAGATAGAAAGATCTTGCAATCACTGGTTCACTCCCCAAGTGGCTGCAATGGCTGCAGCTGAGCCAATCTGAAGCTAGGAGCCAGGAGCTTCTTCTGGGTCTCCCACATGAGTGCAGGATCCTAGGGTTTTGGTCTGACCTCCACTGCTTTCTCAGGCCACAGGCAGGGAGCTGAATGAAAAGTAGAGCAGCCGCGACACAAACCAGTGCCTATATGGTATCCTGGCACATGCAAGTCAAGGAATTAGCCACTAGGCTATTGCACTGGGCCCAGAGGAATTCCTTTTATAAAGGTTTGATCTCATGCATGATTGACCTGAGAATCTGCTCCCCAAAGCCTCAACACCTAGTCCATCACCTTGTGGGTAGCAGGGTGTTTAGGATTTCTGTCAATAAATTTTGAGGGCAAGGTGCAAATTCAGTCCATACTGGAAGGAAATTGCCATAGCATGGATAGAGTTTGGCCATGTGCAGGCTGAGTGCGCCTGCCATCAACCTGTGGGGTGTGATGCTTTTTGCTAGTAGATAGAACTGAATGAGTAAGAGGATACCAAGCTGGCGACCACTGCTGAGTGGGATCACTCCCTTGTTGCTGGAAGGGATCCCTGAATAATGCAAGTCATAGACGTGATCTGTGCTGGTTGTTGTGGTGGGAAACCAATGCATTTTTCAGTAGGGACCTTTAGAAATCTCAGAGAAAGAAGTGTGGGAGAATCAAAGAGAACTGACCTGGAGCAGGAAGCTGGATATGCTCCTACCTCCACAACCAGCTGTTCTTGCACTCTCTGGACTTCAGCAGGACGCCAGTCATGCTTGGTGGATACCAAAGTTCTATCGACGTAACGCACTAAATGACACCAGAATCAGAGCTGGCTGATGGCAGATTGTTGGGCTTGCCAATGAGAAAGCATTGACCTGTATGATCCATGTTGCTGGAACAAAGCACAGGTAGTTCTCGGGGTGCTCAACAGTGTCCCAGAGGAACAGCAGGAGCCACAGAACAAACATGGACAGTTTCCAGGCACATTGACTTTATTTTCTAGTAGATGATTTAATATATATTTATGCAATATTAAAAATCTATGCATGGAGAACCATAAAAGAGCCCCATAAATTTTAAATATATAACATGCAGCACCAAAAAAAAATTTTTTTAGCATAGTGGTTGTTTGAAAATTAAGCCTAAAGATACCCATGATGGGGGTGTGTGTATGAGTGTGTGCAAAAGAGACTTAAAAATTCCTGTGGAAGGGCCCGGTGCCATGGCCTATCAGCTAAAGTCCTCGCCTTGAACTCCCCGGGATCCCATATGGGCACCGGTTCTAATCCCGACAGCTCCACTTCCCATCCAGCTCCCTGCTTGTGGCCTGGGAAAGCAGTTGAGGATGGCCCAAAGCTTTGGGACCCTGCACCCACGTGGGCGACACGGAAGAGGTTCCTGATTCCCGGCTTCGGATGGGCACAGCACCGGCCGTTGTGGCTCACTTGGGGAGTGAAACATCGGATGGAAGATCTCCTCTCTGTCTTTCCTCCTCTCTGTATATCTGACTTTGTAATAAAAATAAATAAATCTTTAAAAAAAATCTCTGTGGAAAATTGAATCAACATATAAGCTTATTTTGGCACAAAAAGTTTCAGAAATTTATGCAGGCAAGGGGTTTTCTAAAAAATGTCTTGAAGAGCTATGCAGCAATTACAAAAGCTTTGGCACAAAACTAAATGTGCATTTAAATTCCCCTTTTCCCTGAACTTTCTGAAATAGGCTCAGATGTGTGTGTATACTCATGCAGTGCTGGCTCACTAAATCTGAGTAGACAGGCACTCAGGAAATGCGTAGTTTACCACTGACTCAACTGACAACCAAATTCATCCAAGTCGGGAGAATGACGCTGATCTGGAGGTACACATCTGGAGAGAAAAAGTCATTAGGAGGCTGAGAATGTGGAGCGGACTGAGAACTCACGATGAGCCAGGGCAGTACCAAAGTAGGCACCCAGGGAAACTTGCAGTGGGCCCCACATAGGGGTCTGCACCTGCCGTCTGCCCAGCATCCCGTGGGCCATCTGCTCTGTCCCTGGTTGAACCACTTGATGAGGTTGTTGCTGATGGCACTGCTGGCAGGGAGGACACAGCGAGGCATACATCCACAGGGTTGGGCAGAGTCCAGAGGAACTGAGGAAACACAGACAAAGGAGGGGGCATCCTGGATCAGCTCTTGCCACCAAGCAGTGTCCCCAGTGCCCATCCTGTGATGGCACCTCCTGAGGCACCCGAGACCCCTGCCTGCAGGCTGCAGTCAGCTTGCCTGGAGCTGCTCCATACCAACTCCCTACACCCCTCATCACTGTTTCTCTGCCGCCCTCCCCATTGGATTCCTCCCTCTGTCCAGGAGCATTACTGAGTTTCTGCCCCTAATACAAACGTACTCTCATCTGCTGCTCCTCTTCTCTCTTCTTCCCTCGTCCCTGGCACCTCCGGGTGGCACTGATTGTCCTCCCTTCTCCCACACTGGCACTAAGAAGAAAAAAAGACTCTAACAAGACAAAAAGTCATGAAAGAACAGACCTTTGTGTATGTATGGTAACATGCACCTCAAGAGCAGGGATTCAACCTGCTGGTTAAGATGCTGGTCAGGGCAGCCTCCGGGGGTCTGGGTTCAACACCTGCCTCTGGCTCCAGCATCCTGTTAAGGCTATATCTGTGGTGATGACTCAATTCCTTGCGTTCCTGTCACCCAGGTGGGATACCTGGATTCAAGCCTGGCCCCAGGCATTTTGTAATGGGCATTTGGGGAATAAACCAGGGAATGAAAGATCTCTCTGAAGGAGAGAGAGGGTATTTTGGGAGAAATAAAAATTCTGTTGTATTTTATTACAACTAGAAATTAGTGTTGCTTTTAATTTTGAAACACACCTGTGGAAAACAACATAATCCTTAGAAAAGATTCATTTGAAAAACAGAGTGACTGAAAGAGACGGAGAGACAGAGATCTTCCATTCTCTGGTTCACTCCCCAAATGACTACAATGGCCGGGACTGGGACAGGCTGAAGCCAGGAGCCTGAAACTCCGTCCAAAACTTCCTCAGGGTGGCAGGACTGGATTGGAAGTGGAACAGCTGGGATTTGAACTGATGCTTTAAGCTGTAGCTCAACCTCTAGCCACAAAATCATCCCTAATGTAATGTTTTAAGTGCTAAGGCCTCTAAGGATCCAAACCTCACTCTGAAAATTAGGACCCTGTTCTGCCATTTTCTCCAGGGCACGGATAAACATCTACCTGTGAACTCCAGCGTTGTGAAGGGGCTGTCGTTGGACTCCTCTAAGCTGCCACTTGGGCCATTGTCCCCTGAAAACTCTGGTGACCTCTGTGCTTTGGCAATTTCCTGTTCTCCCACCACCACTTTGGCTATGTCTTTTTTCTCTTCCCTCTTCATGGCTCCACTCCCAAGTTCATCCAACACATGTGGTGTGTCCCAGTGTCCTGGGCTGAGCAGCTGCTCAGCTCTTTTCACTGCTTATTGTTCCTGGACCATCTCTCATCGAAGGCTCCCAAATGCACACATCCAGTTCCTTAGACCCCCATTTCTCTACCTGCAGAACTTCCTATAAGAAAACTGTATTGGTGCCCCATGCTGATATTATAGATTGTTATAAACTGGGAGGCCTATTCTGAAGGACAGATGTCTGAAACTGAGGTATCAGCAGGGCCATGTTCTCTTTGGAGAAGTCCAGAAAGAACTCTCCCCTTCCTCTTTCAGATCCTGCTGGCTGCCACCCATACTCAGAATCACCAGCTGTGGCCTTATGATGCTCACCTCTGTCATCATATAGCCTCCTCTGTGCAGCACAAGTTGCCTTCATGTATTCTTCTCAGGACACCTGTTGTTGGAGGCAGAGCATGCTCAGGTGCTGCAGCATGATCTCCTCATCTCAGGATAACCTTACCTCACTTACGCCTATAAAGATTCCTGTTCCGCATAAAGTAACGGACACAGCTTCTAGGAACTAAAATGTGGCCGCTTCCATGTTTTTGCAATTACTGATTGTGCTGCAATGAACATAGGAGTGCATGTTGGTTTCTCATAAAACAAGTGTTCTGGATACATTCCTAGGAGTGCTATTGCTGGATCATACGGTATGTTGATTTTGAGTTGTTTGAATGTTCTCCATACTGATTTCCATAGAGGCTGTACCAACCTGCAGCCCCACCAGCAGTGGAGTAGGGTTCCCTTTTCCCCGCAACCTCGCCAACAAGTGTTGTTGGTGCTTTTATTCATGTGGGCCAGTCTTATTGGTGTTAGGTGGTATCTCATTGATGTTTTAATTTGGATTTTCCTTTTTGCCAGGGAACTTGAGCATTTTTTCATATGTTTATTTGTTTAAGATGATATGATGTTATGTATAACCTGCTATGTTATGTATGTTATATATTGTGCATAAACTAAAATTGAAATGTCAATGAGGTGGTCACAGAAGGTGGTTAAGAACTCGCATTTACTTTTAACATATTGGTTACTCATTACTATGTCAATTAATTCCATAATGATGTAAATTTTTGCTGATGGTATGTTGGAGCTTTTAATTGACTGGGATGATATTCTGCTGGCTCTGTCTTCAGACCAGAGAGGGTATACCTAAGAAGCCGTTGAACTTGACTGGACAATAAGATGCTGGACTCTATGTTTGGTATATGCTTGCAATGGGAGAATCTCAACTGATCTTGAACTGTGGTTATGCAACAAGGTGGAGGAATCCACCATGGTGGGAGGGTTTGGGGAGGGGTGGGGAGAATCCCAGTACCTATGAAACTGTGTCACATAATACAATGTAATTAATGAATTAAAAATAATAAATAATAATAAAAAATTAATTAATTTTAAAAAATGTGGCCATATTGTTTGTGGGCCACCATTCAACCCACTACAAGCACCAAGATTTATCCCCCTTCTTCCCCTTTAAACCTGCTTCTCTGCCTATTCCCCGTCCCTCCATTGAATGCCTTGTTGCCAGGAGTCTCAAGATGCACCTGAGACTATGTCATTTACTTCCCACTGCAGAGAGCACCCACAGAGCAACGATGCTTTACAAGCTGCCTGGTCCACGCTCTTTCCTGAGCATCATAGATGCCTTCTAGAACTGCTCCTTGACTTGAATCTTGATGGACCACTCAAAGATCCGTTCTCCACTCTGTAACCGGATAACACCATATGATTTCTCTACTTCAAACATTTCCTGAGATCCCTGTCTTGTATAGAAGATCCCAAGCTCTTTTCCTTGTGTAAAACCTTCCGGAACCTTCTCCCAGTTCTTCACCACGCTGATCTCCTGTAACATCCTACACAACAATTCCAGACGAGTCCCTGGCAACTCCTCTCTCAGGTCGCACTCTTCCCTGTGTCCATGCCACTGTTGCTGTCTCTTTCTGGAATTTTCTTTGACCTTTCTTCCATCACTGCCTTCTTCTTGAAGCCTTCCCTTAACTGCCAGAATAAGCAGCCAATCTCTGGATGCCCAAGGCCTGTGGGCATCTTCACTGTCATAATTTGGCTGTCCTACCCAAGTGCTGGCTTCTGTCCATTTCTGCGTCCAAAGCACAACCTGAGATCTTATTCATCTTTGTCACCTCACCTCTTGTCCCAGGGCTTCATGTAGAAGAAGGTATTTGAAACCAGCGTGAGCTGAACTGGACAAATGTTCAGCTAAACATTTTAAATGAGCTGGCAGACTGAGAATGAGAAGGCAGCGCCCCTAGAGAGGGCGTGGGGAGGAAAGGATGAGCCCAGGACTGTGTGGGCCAGGAGAGGTGAGGGAAAGAGAAGTGAACGGGGTGTGAAGATGGCCTACAGGGAGACTCTGTGTACACGTGTATGCGTGTGCCTCTGCAGGTACAAGCTGCAGAGGCAGAGGGTAAGGAGACAAGGTCATGAGTGTGAGGCAGGAATGAAAGGAGAGCAGAGTAGTGAAGATCCGGAGGGAAGTGACAACTTGTGAGAAATGAGGGAAGCGTGAGGACGCCGACCCCGGTGTAACTCATCTGTAGTCACGGAGAGCCTATGGCAGTGACGGGGGTGGCTGCAGGTGCCACTCCCTCTTGGGATGGGCTCATGGGCACTGGCTTGGGAGCTAGCCAGAGTCTGTGAGCTCCAGTGATTTTTTGTTTAGAGTTGCTTTTTCTTTGCCTCTGGGCCCTGTCGGTGCTGCCTCTTTTATTACCCCTGACAGAATAAAACATGAGCTGTTTTCATAAGCCACTGTCCACTCTGGGAACTCAGCCTGCCCATTGGCCCTGTAAGGCACCAGCTAGGCCCGGAGGAATCAGCTTTGGCCTGGGTTCCTCTGGGCTCCAGCAGCTATAATTTGCTAAAGCAGTTCAAGTAAATATAAACTACCCTGAGTAGGGCCCTGAAGACTGGAGAAAGTCCTTCGAGATCAGGCATCTGCCCTCTGAAGAGCCCTACTTGTCCCAAGTGGCATCGTCAGGGGCCCACACAGGAATGCCAAGCTCTGCCCCAGCCAGACCCATCTGAAGGAAGAATTTCCTTCCTGTTGCCCCTTGGCAGCTGGGCAGAAGGATAAATCTAGGCTGCAACTGGTAGGCTTAGCCTCTGTCTGTGGCTGGTCAGCCCTAGCCCTGGCCCTGCCCTGAACCCAGCTCCACACAGGCGGGAAGAACCCAAGGAGTGGTGCTGGGGCCTGGTGAGCAGTGCTGTGTGAGTAAGCATGCGACATCCCCCCAGGGAATGTGCTTGAGGGCCTGCTCCGGGTTGGCATGGTGCTAAGCACCCAACTTCGACTATGAGTAAGCCTCAGTGTTTGCCTTCGTTTCTGGACTAGGCCATGGGAAGGCGTCAGAGCCATCACTGGGCAATTTCCATTCTGAAGGAGGAGTGTTTCATGCAAGGGAGGCTCAGGTTGCTATGGTGTCAGGGAGCAGCCCCTTGGTCAGCTTTTACACTGCTGCTGTCAGAGTGTGCCCGGGACTCAACCCTGGAGACCTGGCATGTTTCAGGGACAGAGGTCCCAGAAGAGAAACAGTGGGCTATGTGTGGGATGCTGGAAAAAGCTCGGTGTCACCAAGGGTGCAAAGCCAGAAGAGGCTGCCAGAAAAGGGGACAGGTCAGGAGTCACTAACAGCTCCGCAGCCACACCACTTCACCGCTGCTGGTTCTCCTTCTGACTGATCTGCTGGCATTAGATGGGGGCTTGAGTGGTGAGAGGTAGAATGTAGGAGGGGAAAATGCTTCCCCAGGACCTGCTGTCCATGGCAAGGCCTTTTCCACAGAGGATGGTGCATTCTAGGAACTCAGGGACAAACAGGCTATGTGGTAGGATGCAAGGTACTCTCTGAGGCACCCTGGCAGAGGTGGGGACAGAGGGCTGACCAAGGCCCACAGGTGCATAGCACAGGAGCAGGAGGGCATGCTCACTTCCTTCTCAACTCCCAGGCAACCAAGGAAGGACAGAGTTATATTTACTTTCCTTGCCTAGATTGCTGCTTCTGTCAGATGTATTGGGTGTTATATCATCTGGGTGTAGCACAACTAGAACATTCTGTCTTGGCAGGACACCTGTTTTTGGAGAGAGTTCAAAAGGAACTGCCTGTGCTGGCCTACAGAGAGCTATACCTGAGTCTGGTGCCGTCCCCAGCCAGCTAGCTATCTTCTGGTGGAGGGAAGCTGAGAGGCAGGCAGAGGTCCTGGGCTGGACCTGATGAAACTGGCCAGCAAATTGGCTCAAATCTTTCACCTCCAAATGTCAGGATCCCATGTGGACACTGTTTCGGTCCCTGCTGCTTCACTTCCCATCTAGCTCCCTGCTAATAGCCTGGTAAAACAGTTAAGGATGGCCCAAAACCTTGGGACCCAGCACTTACATGGGAGACCTGGAGGAAGCTCATGGTGCCTGGCTGCAGATTGGCTCAGCTCTGGCCATTGTGGCCATTTAGGGAGTGACACAGGGAATGGGAGCTCTTTCTGTTTCTCACTCTCTGTAAATCTACCTTTCCAGTAAGAATAAATTTTAAGACAAAATGATCACGCCGTCATTTGCAGTTTCTTATTGGAGAAAAATGCTTCCACACCATACCCAGGTTCTTCTTGCAGGTGTTTAAAAGCAGAGATGGGGGTAGGGGCAGGTGTTGTAACCGAAAGGGTTAAGCCGCTGCTTGGGATGCCTGTATGCCAGATCAGACTGCTAGTTCAAGTCCTGGTTACTGATCCAACTTCTCCCACTGGCTGCTTGTGTGGGAGACCTAGCTGGAATTTAGGGCTCACGGTTTCAGCCTAATCTCAAAGTGTGGCTTAGCCCATCCTGGCTTGTTAGGGGTCAGCAGATGGAAGATCTCTCCCTCTCTCACTTGCTCTTTTATCAAGTAGATGGGAAAAAACATAAATATTAAAAAAGGAAAAATATGGATGGGTTGCCTCACCACAGTGGAAGAGTTTGCGCTGCTGGATGCCTTGCCTGCCTTGCTTTGTCTTCCTTCTGGCTGTTGATGGCAGGACTTTCCAGGCCCAGAGACTGAACTTCATGACACAGTTCTGGTTCCTTTCAATTTTCAAGGTTAAGTTTCAATAGCCCCTGTACTCCCCAGCACCAGGCATGGCCTGTTGCTTTCTCTCAGTTCCAGAAGGAAGAATTGTTACCAAAATTAAGCAGTGGACAAACAGCATCTGACATTGTGAGCCTCGTGAGGGGGTGGCTTGTTTCTAGGGAGCACTTGAGGCTGGGTTTGACCTTCCTCTCACACTTACGCCTCTGCTTCTTGCTTGCCTGTCATTGGCTGACTTCATGCCCACTACTTGGGACTTAACCAGATGGAATTAGATTCTTCTTGTCGGCTTCTGGAATGTTCCACTTCCTTTTTCCATCTTCCCTCTCTATGAACTCACAGACACACTTGGCATCTTACATGTCCCTGCTGTGACTGTCTGTGGGCATAAACAATATGCACTTGGAATGACCTTGTAAACTGACTTGGCAATCTTTCTCACTTTGAGAGCTGGTTACGTATGACACAGTCTGTGTTCCCTCACCCCCACCCTGCACCAGCACGCTCTTGTCACCTTGGTGGCAAGATCATGGTCTTGCACATGTGCTTGAGGTCAAGCGGCTGCGACAGTTTTGTTTTGATCTCACTCTGCACTCTGGGCAGCCAGAGTCCCAATGCCCCTTGCTGGTGCTCTGGCATCCAATCTCATGTTTCACTTCACCTTTTCTTTTTTAAGATTTACTATATATATATATTTTTAGAAGGGCAGATTCACACAGAGAAGGAGGGACAGATAGGAAGATCTTCCATCCACTAGTTTACTCCCCAAGTGGCTGCAATGGCCGGAACTGAGCCAATCCGAAGCCAGGAGCTAGAAGCTTCTTCTGGGTCTCCCACATGGGTGCAGGGTCCCAAGGTTTTGGGGCCATCATTGACTGCTTTTCCAGGCCACAAGCAGGGAGCAGGAGGGGAAGTAGAGCAGCCAGGACACGAATTGGCATCCATATAAGATCCCAGTGCATGCAAGGCAAGGATTTAGCCACTAGGCTATCATACCAGGTCCTTCATCTTGTTTTTTTCTGTTTTGTTTGTTTTGTTTTGTTTTGTTTTGTTTTAATTCTTTCAAGAGGGGCTGGTGAAATGGTTCAACTGGCTAATCGTCCACCTCCAAGTGCCACATCCCATATGGGCGCCAAATTATCTCATGGCTGGTGGAACCCTAATTTTGTATGGATGTCTACTATCTTAATACGAATTCAAGGAAAGTTATATGCAAGCTGATCTAAGTCTATTCTGACTGGTTTCAGCAGGAACAAGTAATACAGTTCCAATCAATGTGTTACAGAAAGAAATTGAATGAGTGGGGAAAGAGGTGACCCTTCGTGATCGCTCTGGATGCTAGAAAGGTTAGCAATCATTTTGCAGCTAGAAAGTGAGCTAGCCTAAGAACAAGGAGGCATAAGGAAAATATTGAAATCAAGACGTGGAAAACACTTGAGTCCGGGAGTGTTACTGAGATTACCAAAACTAAGGGATGACAGGATAAAATGTGAAGAGATACATTTTACCTATTGTTAAAACACTAATACACTCTAAATCATTACATATTAATCATTGCAAAATCCACTGCAATGTCCTACTATTACTCTGTATTATCATTCCACAAATGAGATCATTTTACCTTCAGGAAGTGATTTCTGTAAGATGGAGCAGCTGCAATAAGTTGAGGTAGCTCCCAGCCTTTTGACCATTGGAAGCTTGCACACTGCTGAAGGGCCCCAATGTTAGTCTTGCAGTCCTTGCTGCTGGCCTGGGCTCTCAACTGTAATTAGTGCTCAACAAACCCCTTTAACTGCTGGAGTGCTGGTGTTTGAATTGCCAAGAGAGTTCATCTGCTCACATCACTGAGATAGGTTGATTTTTTTCCCCCCAAAAAGGAGCAAAGTACTTCATTTGGATTCTGAAATATTCATGTTAGATACTACGAAGAAGAAAATATTTAAATTACAGAAGCAATGTAACAATAGTAAAAGTTGGGGGAAAAAAGACCCGAAAGTGATCCCTTATGGCTCCAATATGACAACCATTTCTGGAAGCCCAGCAGTCCTGTCTGCGTGTGTCCCACTTACGTGTCCTGTTTAGAGCTCAATTGCTGCATGAAAAGCATTCAATAGCAGACCATTTTGAATTTTCTAAAAATTGAAGCAAATTGGGCCCTGCGTGGTGGTCCAGTGGCCAAAGTCCTTGTCTTGAACTCGCCAGGATCCCATATGGGCACCGGTTCTAATCCTGACAGCCCTGCTTCCCATCCAGCTCCCTGCTTCTGACCTGGGATAGCAGTCGAGGACAACCCAAAGTCTTGGTACCCTGCACCCGTGTGGGAGACCCAGAAGAGATTCTGGCTTCAGATCGGCGCAGCATTGGCCATTGTGGTCACTTGGGGAGGGAATCATTGGATGGAAGGTCTTTCCTCTCTGTCTCTCCTTCTCTTTGTATATCTAACTTTACAATAAAAATAAAATACATATTTAAATAAAAAATTCATATTAGGGCTGTTGAACCTGTAAAAGCATGTACCTACCTTACAAAAAAGAACATAAAAGAATATCTAAAAATGATAAGCTGTGGTAAGGTTGTGAATTAACTTAGATTTTATGATATCCAAATTCTTCCCAGATTAATTTATGAACCGTGCCTGAAGAATAAGAGGGGAACCTAAAATGCCAGACATCATCTTTGAGCTAAAGGTATAGTCATCAGGATTTCCAAGACAATGAAGAAGGTCTGGGACAGTGCTGGAGACTTTGCATTCCTAACAAAACTACCAGGTATGGTTGATGCTGCTGGTCTGTGGACCAAACTTTGAGAAGCAAGGACTAAATAACCATAAGAATGAGAGAACCCACAAGAAAGTCAAGCATTCATGCAAGCTTGTCATATGACAAAGATGTCAGACAGATTAGTAAGAAAAAGGAGATATCCTTTTTGGCTTGACCCAATGTCCTTAGAAGTGGGATGCAGGGTAACAGAGTGAGAGAGATCTGAAGATGTGATAGATGTGTTTGAAGATGAAGGAAGAAGCAACAAACCAAGGAATGTAGGCAGTCTCTGGAGGTTGGAAAGGCCAGGAAATAGAATCTTGCCCAAAGACTCCGGATGGAATGCAGCCTTGCAAGAGCGACTTGAATTTAGTCTGGTGAAACCCATTGTGAACTTCCAATCTCCATTACCATGAGATGGTGAATTTGATGCTCTAAGTCACTAAGTTTTTGATAATTGTTATGTAGCATTAGAAAGCTAAACATATAACAATGCCATTAAACAAAATGGAAAGGGAAGAAGAATTTTGAAAGCATGTAACTGAGAATTTAAATATAAAAATACAAGGTGAACTATAGATCAACAAAAGAAGACAAGTAACCCGTATGAAAACAGCAAAGGACATGTACAGAATTAAGATAACAAAATCTTGATAGCCAAGAGCAAAAAGAAAAGATGAAACATGCAAGCTGAAGCAATACTGAGATACCATTTTACACCCATCAGAATGAAAAGTTTTTGATAATGCTAAGTGTTCATAAGGATATAAAACAATAATAGGTTCATAAAATACTGACAGGAGTGAATGATTTTTATTTGTATAAAGCAATTTGCCAATTCAGTACATTTTAGTACACTTGTTCTCCATGACACAACTACATATGTGGGTGTTTCACTTGACACTGTTATATGTGAATATTTACAGGACTGTCCATTAAGGCATTTTTATAGTACTTAACAGCCAGAAACAGATGAAATATTCTTTAGTCGTACAAAGAGATAAATTGTGGTATATCCCAATAATGGAATACTATACAGCAGTAAGAACGAATGCTTTGACGCTGCCTCTCCATCCTGACTGTACATGGAGTTACGCCTGGTTGGTTTCCCCATCTCTTGTACTTTTGTTTCTGTAAAATTAACAGATCTTTGGAAAATCTACTTGAAACCTTCTTAACTAGGATTTAAAGAAATAATTTTATTTTGGTATGATTGATACCAAATACATGAGGTGCTTTTAAAAATTTATGAAAAATATATACTATGAAGAAGACATGTATGAATTTAAATTCTTGTGCACCAAAATGAATCTATCCTTTAGTTTCATTTTTCCATGAGCGTTTGAAGTGCTCTTGTATTTAAACTATACAATTTGACAAGTCTTGGCACATATTTAGCCCTGTGAAACAGCACTTGAACCAAGGCTGTGAATATAGCCATCATGTCCCAACATTGCCTTTTGAATTCTTCATATAGCACACCTTCTGCTCCCATCTCCAAGTAACCATTGGTCTGCTTTCTGTCACTATGTATCACTTTGGATTTTCTAGAGTTTTATGTAAGTGGAATTACTGATTGAATACTTGTATCTCTTTCTCTATTTTTCTCAGTATAATTATTTGAGAGACATCCATGTTACTGTTATAATTCATTCCTTTTTATCACTGTGTAGAATTTCACTGCATGTACGCACCACAGTTTGTTAATACATTTACCTTTTAACAATCATTTCCAAATTTTGATTAGTATAAATAAAACTATTATGAACGCTGGCATACAGTCTTTGAGGTAAATTCATTGAAGTAGAATGTCTGGATTAAGTGCTAGGTTATATAGTTGTCTGTTTAAGAAAAAGTCAAAATGATTGAGCCATTTTATGTCACCACCACCAGGATCCTGTGGGTCTTCAGAGTGAGGCTGTGATCTGGGGTGCTTGTCAAGTTGGTCAGACTTTCAGTACATTCCTCTGGAAAATCAGGCGCAGTTCTGGAAAGTGCCTGTGAATCTATTTAGCAGGTACCCCAGGTGATTTTTTACAGCAAGTGGTGTATAAACAGTAGCTTTTGAGGGACTTTTTAGGGATTAATGACAAGGGAGGAAAGTCCATATAAGTTCGGTATAAGATGGATGTAACCATCATGATTAGACTTAGCATATAATACCAGGTAGCTCTTTGCTGTAACAATCTAGAATTGCATTGCTGACATCAAAAACTGCCAATGATGGATTTGAAGTGAAATTAAAAAAGCAAAACAAGTTAAGAACAATGGTCAAGGTAAACAACCTGGTTCTTTTTCTTCCTTTAAGCCCCCGAAGTGCTTGATCCTACCCTTTTGGGCAAAAACCTACACTCTGCTCTGTCACCTTTACCCCAGTCCTCCCACCTGTCTTCCCTTCTCTTACCTGTGCCTGTATCCCCCCACTTGTGTTCCATTCTCTTAACATTTTGCTAGTGTGTGTGATTCTTTTATGAGGTTCAAGAAGGGTAAGCAAGAGTTGTAGTTAACGTCAGTCAATTCATATTAGTAACTTGTCAAGAGCACTTTAAAATTTGTAGAAAACAATTAAAAATAAGTTATTTTGGTGCAAGAAACTTGAAAGCCATGCATAGATGGATCTTCAAAAATGCATACTGTGAGAAAATTGTGTGAATTTTAAAAAAGGAATTATATCAAAATCAATTTGTCTTTTGATTGCATTTTCCATGAATGTTTTGTAATACTCTTGTACCTCCAGGACTGGAATGTGAGCTCTCTGGGAAAGAACATTTTCAAATATTGAACTTTTAACACCTGGCAGGTGTGTCGACATAAGACCTTATGAGTAGAGATTTTTATCTCCATTTCACAGAACACTAAGATCAGAGAATTTGTCACTTGCCCAGGGTCTCATAGCAAGGATTCAGGCAGAGCTCCTACAAGCTCTCAACTCTATACCTTCTGTGCGCCGGTGCTGGGTGAGCAACTGCTCTGTAAAGCTCAGTTCCTTCAAGACAGCAGGTGCTGGATAAATGTTTGCATAAAGATGAAAGTACTTCATTTTCCAGCTAGCATGTCCATTAAATAGTGCTTGTCTTCACTTTCAATTAAAGTTTCATTTCAAAATTTAAAATAGGGCTTGCAAACTTGCTGTGTTTGACCTATTTTCATCCATTAGCATAATCCAGAACTGAAAGCAACTGGAGTAAAGAGGAGACAGCGCAAGCACCCTCGGGATGGAGGAGACCAGAGGTGCCAGGGAGGGCCCAGGGCCCCAGGAGTGGCAGAGCAGGGAATAGGGGAGGACTTGCGATGTCTCAGAAGCTGAGACAAAAGAGAACAAGACTAGCACCATCTTTGTCCTGGCATAGTGAGAACAGCCCAGGCTTCCTGGGTGCAACCCCATCTGACTACTGGCTCTGCTGACTACTGGCTGAGAATCCGAAGTGAGCCAGTGACTCCTTGAGCCTGTTTCCTCCTCTAAGCTGCTACTATCCTCATTAAGGTAGCCGCATTAGTTTCCGTGGGATAGTGTGGCCAAGTGTAGCTTTACAGAACTAAAAAGCTTGACATTTACAAGCCTGTTTCACTGGCATGGCAAGGCCTTCTCTACTTTGACTCAAGATTATCCAGCTGACTCAAGCACGATGAGATGTTATGAAATTGCTTGAAATGCTCACAGGGGCGGGGAGTGTTTTTTTCTGCCAAGGGCCATTTTGATATTCATAGCATCATCTGCAGGCATACAGAATGATCAGCTTAAAAATCTGCCTGCTGTAGATTTATTGAATTTTAGAGTTCTGCTTGCAGTTGTCTTGGCAGGGTCAGAACAAATAGTTTCACTGCCTGACATGGTGCAGGAGCCAGACATTCCCCACCACGGCTTTAGAGACAGGGATCATATTTGCATTTCCCCATTTTCTAAGATCTAGAATGCTGGGGGTTTTTTTTGTTTTTTTGGGTTTTTTTTTGTTTTAGATTTTATTATTATTGGAAAGCTGGATATACAGAGAGGAGGAGAGACAGAGAGGAAGATCTTCCATCCGATGTTTCACTCCCCAAGTGAGCCGCAATGGGCCGGTGTGCTTCGATCCGAAGCCAGGAACCAGGAACCTCTTCCGGGTCTCCCATGCTGGTGCAGGGTCCCAAAGGTTTGGGCCGTCCTTGACTGCTTTCCCAGGCCACAAGCAGGGAGCTGGATGGGAAGTGGAGCTGCCGGGATTAGAACTGGTGCCCATATGGGATCCCGGGGCGTTCAAGGCGAGGACTTTAGCTGCTAGGCCACGCCACCGGGCCCCCAGAATGGTGTTTTAGACATAACACATAACATGTGCTCAGAATATCCACTGCATGAATGATTGGTGGATGAAATAAGTTCACAATAGCCCACGCAGTGACCCTTGACCAGTAACACTTCTTTTTAATTTTTAAAAAAGATTTATTTATTTACTTGTAAGACAGAGTTAGGAAGAGAGCGAAATCTTACACCTGTTGGTTCATTCCTCAAATGGCCACAAGAGTCAGGATTGGGCCAGACCAAAGCCAGCAGCCTTGAACTTCATCTGGGTCTGCTATTATGGTACATGAGCTCAAGCACTCTAATCATCTTGTCTTGCTTCCTGGGTACATTAGTGGAGAGCTGTGTTGAAAGTGTAGTAGCCCAGAGTCAAACCAGTGCTCACATGGGATCCCAGTGTTTCAGGCGGCAGTTTAGCCCACTTAGACACAGACTAGCCCCTAGTAATGATTCTTAAAATCATTCTCCTTGCCTTTGTGCTAGAATTTCCAAAGTGCCAGCCCATCCAAGCAGAACAGGGGAGAGGAGGTTCTGGGGATGGGGCAAACATTGTAAGGCGAGTCCAGCTTTACTAAAGGAAGGGACCCTGTATCATATTTTTGTTGGTCACCAGAAGGCCTAAGATGTGACAGAATCATCCACTGAAATTGTGAGACTAGGGAAGGATGCACTGGTCGTATGGTAGATTACTCAAAGTGGTCTTCCAAGTACTGAATAAGAAAACAGCAAGCAAACAAAACCAATAATGGCAATAATGCATCTGATCAAATCAGTCTTAAACACAGGATGCACAAATAAATACACGCACATATGTGAACACTGTTCTTATATTCACTCTAAGGAGAGTAAGATTATGCTTGGTGTTGGAGTATTAAAACAGTGTTATCTGTGTGTGTGTTCTTCAGGTCCCTATACACATTGTGCTGTTTCACTGCACAGATGGGGAGAGCTGCACTGTTCATTTCCAGCTGAACTCTCTACTACTCTTGGCAGCAAAAGCACTGCTCAAAGTCAAGATGAGCCGATTTGGAACTAGCAGAATTCTTAAAAGAGTTTGAATAATGGTCTTCAAAACATGTTTGCTATACTTTCTAATCACTAGAATTTATAAGTGTCTCCTGCTTTGGAAAAAGGACCTTTGCATATAAAATTAAATCATGGACCTTGAGATGAGATCATTGTAGATTATTCAGGGGACATAAATCTGATGAGCAGTGCTGTAGAGGAAGGCCAGAGTGGGGCTTGACATAGAGGGAAAGGAGGCACTGTAAAGACTGGCAGAGAACGAGCTGAGCACTTCAAGCCAAGCAATGCCAACAGGTATCAGCAGTCACTAAAGACCCTCCCCTGGGACAGACCCTCCCCTGGGGCCTTGGAAGGGAGTATGATTTCACCAACACAAGATTTTGGACTGCTGGATTCAAGAACTGCAAAAGGATTCATTTATATATTTTTTAAATCACCCAATTTGGGGTAATCTGTTACAACAGCCTTCCAAACCCAATTTAATTCTGATGTGTTATCTTGTCACATATGTTCAACATGAGAGATTTGACACAAACCTTCAAACCTGAATCTGAGCTTGAGTGCTGAAGGGTCACTGTGGAAACCCTAGCCTAGGCTCCACAGCTCACAGGGCCTGCCCACAGACTTCACATTCCTGACGCTTAGAGCTTTCCTTCTTTTGCAGACTTCTGATCTGCAGAGCCATCCCCAGATGTGCTCCACTGAGTTGTACACACTCCAGCTTTTAAGGCTACTGAATGTTTATTAAATTCTTGCCTGCCCAAGACCAAGGATTCTAGGGCTCCAGGACGGTCTTAAGATGTGTGTGAAATATTCATCATGAAGAATATGATGGTACTGATTCTGAGAGCACAGTGGTTGTCATTATAGAATTATACAGGCCACAGTCTCTCACCGCAGTTAAGGACTAGGATAGCCTAGCATGGATTTCCTGTGAGACCTGCCTGGGCAATTGCTTTTTAATTTCTACCACCTCTCCTTTAGAGCTCACCATGTCTCTAGACCCCAACCCTAGGAGGCACCTCTCTGAGTTTCTCTCAGCATGGCCCATTCTGCTGCTTCTCTGACTTTAACCATAAAATGATCCTGTCTTATGCCCTTTGGTCTAGAGCTTTCTCTCATGCTAAGTAACAATTACAATTAATACACTAAGTCAGCTCAGGAATTTAATAACTTTCACTGCAATTAGTTGAGAAAGGGGTTTGACAAAGTGTCTGTCAGTGGATGTGTAGTTGATTGCCACTCAGTATGAAACCTTGGCATTCTAAAGGATTTTGTCATTGGCCCAATTCAGTTTAACATTTCCAGCAATTACTTGAATCAAATCAAAGAGGCAAGCTTATCTGGTTTGCAAACAGCCCAACTGAGCAATGGAGAAAACACATTTGTTGGCATATTCAGTACTTTTATAAACATGAAAGCACAGGCCATGTAGAATCAGAATCAACATCACTTCTTCCACTTGTTTCCAAAAAGAATACACAAAAGTGAAAGATGAGTTAATGACATTCATGAGAGAGGAGCATTGGTGGTTTTCATTTATTTTCAGCTCAGTATGACTCAACAGCATGGAAAAAACTTTTTTAAAAATACATAAATTTAGGTTATATTTCTAGAATATGTATAGTCAAGATCAAATGTGATCATTCCGGTGTGCTCTGCATTGCTGTAATTGTGAATGTGGCTCTTGGTACTCAGGTTGAAGACAGACAATGATTCATTGGCAGGTGCCCATAGCTAGAAATCAAGTCAAAGAGTCTAATAATAGTCTCACAACCTTGGTAACATTTCTTTTTGGCCTAGAGAAAAAAGATTCAGTTAAACATTATTGCTTGAAAGGATTGGGGATGGGAATGGTGTCACAGACTGTATATTTTAAGAGACACTAAGAAAAAAAAATCCTAGAGCCTAGATTGGAGCTTATTTCTAAGAATCAGCAGGGTCATCTGCCTTATGAAGGGATGACATTTCTATCCTTGGAAATACTAAAGCAAAGCTATCTTATCAGTGATGACCATGGTGAGGCTAGCTAAGTGGATGGAGATGGACCGATGCACTGGCTGGCTTGGTTCCTCTTCCATCTTCAAGACGGTGTGACTTTGCCACTGGAAGCCAGAAGATGGGCCAAAATGTATGACTTGTGCAGACTGTTGTTGATAAAAGCATCTCAAGTAGCATTATCCCTGGCTAGACTCTCTAAAGTTCTTACAGTTCATTTGAGCAATTCTCTTACAAGGAATACCGGTGAATGAAATGTCGTTTGTTTGTAACTTTTTTTAGTATTGCCTGGGTCATGCATTTTGGCCCGGCGTGATAGCATAGTGCTTAAAATATTGCTTGGGTTTCAGGTGACAAATACACAGCTCAAATCAGCTTAAGGAAACAAGGGAATTTTTCACATAAACCAACAAGTTTGTTCCTTCATTCCAGAGGAAGAAGAGATAGAGCTGGCCTCCAACACAGTTTCTGCCTCTCTCTTTTTCTTGGAAATTCTTCCCCCATTCACAATCCAGAGATGCAGAAAGTCCTGGGCTGAATCCATCCAGTTGATGATGCAGAGGGAAGAGGAAGGGCACAAAGCTCTTCCTATGGAGGAGCCCTCATTGGCTCATTTGGGTCACATGTTCACTGCTTGAATAAATCACCACGGCTAATAAATTGGAGGTTATGATTGTCCAGACCTGGGTCACTTTCTCACTATTTTTCACCTAGATAGACCTAGCTAGAGAATTGTGATTATTAGTCCACCAGGATCTCATGGATAAATAATGGAAAAAAGCTACCACACAGATGTGGCAGAGTTGTTCATTCCCATGTGGAATGATCTTCAAAGTTCTTTCATAGACATGACTGCTTTAATTCTCAGAAGAACCATAAGAAAGATGGAAAGCACACGTCAGTGAACTCCACTTCGTGATGCCTCTTCACCCTGCAGGAACTGTCCACAGCACATTTGATAAGCACTTTAGATTTCTTTAAGAATATTGGCATTGGAAGGATAAACCTCATTTGAATATCTTCTACTGTCATCCAATATACTTCACTTGTTCTGACACACTTCCAGCTCCATATGTTTCAACTCAACTGACAGTAAGAAAATCACTTCTGTGTCTTCTGATACTGGTCTTTAGGGAGTAGCTTAACAGCCTACAAAAAAAAAAAAGAGATCAGTGTCAAAGCAGACCCACCTTCTAAAGCATAGCTACCCGTCTCCTTTTTCTTCCCCTGGAGATTTCCCTGGCTCCTTCCCGATCAGCAAAATTTGAGACACCACTGGAGAAATGAGAATGGTTATTATTTCCAGCAGAATTACAACTGGCAACAAGTTGAATATTCTTTCATTCATTCATTTCTGATTTTTTTCATTTCTTTATCTCTCTGCTTCTGTTTTTCAGCCACAAAATTACACAGTGCACCTGTGTATTGCTTAGTGATCTGGAGAAACAATTTTAATAAACAGACTCCCAAGTAGAATAGTCACAGAAGAAACAGTAGTTCATTTCCCTCACACTACTGTTCAGTGTGAGCACACTTGGGGTGGGAGCTTTGCTAGGGCCCAGATTCCTTCCCATCTTGTTGTCCCACCATCCCCAAGGGATAATTATCCCAAGGGATAATTCTGCTCTCCTCCATCCCTTTGCCAGACCATGGAAAGGGAAAAGAGCAAATCATGAGCTCCTCCATTGTGAAGAACCTGAAGTTTAAGTTCAGCCAGTTTTCACTCTTACTCAACTGATGAGATTCTCATCAAGTCTTGACTAGCTGCAGAGCAATACAGCAAATGCAGCTCTAGGTGGGCACCAATGTACGGGCGCACAATTAGCTGGAGGGGAGAAGGAAAGAATGTATAGATGGGACAAGAGCAGAGTCTGTCACATCTGAGCTACCTAACACAGTGTACTAAGTAGAATAAAAATGGTATGAGTGTTGCTCACGGATTGCTTATAAACTACTGGTAAATAAGGTTTTTGTTTCCTAGCAACAGTGCAGGGCAATATGGAAGAAGAATCAGGAGAATGGGGCAAAGAGCTTAAAAACTACAGAAAAGGGGAAAGGACTTGAACTGGAGATGATCGGAAGAACTCCTCGGGGGAGGTGGACCTGAACAAGTTGACTTGGAGTGAAGAGGCTGTGATGCCGCAAATGGAGATGAGAGGAAGCACAGCAAAGAGCAGGGGTGTCTGGTAGTCTCTCTTTTTTTAAACTTATTTATTTTTATTGGAAAGTCAGATATACAGAGAGGAGGAGAGACAGAGAGGAAGATCTTCTGTCCAATGGTTCACTCCCCAAGTGGCCGCAACAGCTGGAGCTGAGCCGATCCGAAGCCAGGAGCCAGGAGCTCTTCCGGGTCTCCCACGTGAGTACAGGGTCCCAAGGGTTTGGGCCGTCCTCGACTGCTTTCCCAGGCCACAAGCAGGGAGCTGGATGGGAAGTGGGGCTGCCAGGATTAGAACTGGTGCCCATATGGGATCCAGGCGCGTGCAAGGCGAGGACTTTAGCTATTACATTATCACACTGGGCCCGCCTGGTAGTCTTCAGAAGTGAAGGGGAGCTTCTTCTGCTACCCCTCTCTCTCAACATTACACATGATTGTGCATCCATCTTTCCTGTGCCCATGGACATGAACGACTCCTGTGTCACCAAGCCTCCATGTCTTCTTGTGGCTTGGGAGACACAGGAGTCCTATTTAAGCACTTCAGTGTGACAGAGCCCACACAACCTAAGAAGACAGGCCAGCCTATGAGTCAGAGTGGGAAGACGTGGGTTTAATAACTTATTAATAACAATCATTTCCAGAGCTCTGCAGTCCACAGAGTCCACTGACCCTAGCATTTTGATTCTCATCTCATCTCTAGCTCAGAGGAGCTGGCTGAAGTGAGACATCATCTATGCAAGTGGTTGGAGAACTCAGACTTGCTATAGACTGCAAAACTTCATTACAGCCACACTGCAATCTTATCTCAAACTCCACTGATGGAGAATTTGTAGAAATCTGCCTAAGGGTCTGGGTTAGAAGTCAACGTGACTAGAAGGACTGGCTGAGCATGTCAGCAGCGTGGCCAAAAGAAGTCTCTAACCACAGAGGACACCCTGTTTGGGAGATTATTGCAGCACTATGATAGGGAGCGTGGAACCTCAATTAATTTTGAACAATGCTCTTTTCATTAAAGTAGGTCTGGCAGGACTTCTCTGGAGTAATAAAACTTTGTTGGCTGTCTGAGCTTCTGAATGTTCTGAAGCGCAAGAGAATGGCTCAGCAAATGAGTTTGAGGCCTCACAGAGAAGATTGAAGTACTTAAAAAAGACTTGCCAGCCATTTGGCCAGGATGTGCAGGAGGAGATTCTGGCATGCATTGCGAGTTGGACTAATTTGGGCAGTGAAAACTCGGCCTTTTCCTCCTCTCTAAAATCTGCATCAAAGCTCAATCAAGCAGACGAAGGCAGAGCCATCTTGCTGCTGCGAGGACGTCTCCCAGATCTATAGTCTCACTCCTTCCGAAGTGCATTGGGGTGCTGAAGAATTCAGTCCCAAACTGATGACACATAACTGCTCCCATAATCCCAGGACATCTTGTTCAGTGAAATCAGCCAGACCCCCAGAGGCCAAGGCCACATAGCCTTTCTCAAACATGGAATCTCAAAAGCCAAGTTCACCTGAATGTCAAATAGTGATTCCCGAGGTTGGAGAGGCAGCGGTAACGCAGGGAATAGAGGCAGGAGAAGGAGAATCTAACAGATGCAATTAGTTCTGTGTTCCACAACAAAGCAGGGCTGCTCAAGTCCATGGCACTCATGTACACTGTGCCTTATGAGTGAAAAGAAGAGGGAGAGCAAAGGCTCCCCAACATGAGCATGGAGGCAGAGGGATGCCTCAGGAAAGACTGCACCCCTTTATCAAAATGCCACACTGCTCCCAACAAACCTGCGCAGTTAGTGTTCTTTGAAAATCTGCCGTAACATTTATGGAGGTGGAATTGCTAACTTGCCTAACTTAGTCATCACACATTAACTACTTGTAGCAAATGATCATGCTGTATTTAATGAATACATATACATAAATGGTTGAAGTGGTATTAAGTAGACAACAAAAATGAAATCTCCTTGAAGCACTTTAGTATAGAGCCACTACCATTTATTCATAATTTGTCCTGTGGCAGACTTAGGCTAATTGTTTGATTTGAGGAATTCGAGTTTAAGAAATGAGCCCCTAGGGCTGGTGCTATATTGTAGTATGCTAATTCTCCACCTGTGATGCCAGCATCACATATGGGTGCTGGTTTGAGTCTTGGCTGCTCCAATTCTAATCCAGCTCCCTGCTTGTGGCCTGGGAAAGAAGCGAAGGATGGATCAAGGCTTTGGGCCCCTGTGCCCATGTGGGAGACCTAGAAAGCTCCACATGGAGCTCCTGGCTCCTGGCTTTGCACTATTCCAGCTCCAGTTATTACAGTCATTTGGGGAGTGAACCAGTGAATGGAAGATCTATTTCTCTCTCCCTGTCTCTGTCTCTCCTTCTCCTTGTAAGTCGGCCTTTCAAATAAAAATAAAGTGAAACTTAGAAAAGAAAGGTGATCAGTCCCTGGTCACTGGAAGTGACCAGGACATGGAGGTAGGGCCAGGACTCGGCCCCTGTGTCACAGCTGCAAAGGATGTGCTTTCTGAATCATGCTCCCCACAGCTCATGCCTCAGTACCCACTCCAGTCACTGAGCCCTGTTTTCTGCATTTTTACTCATTTCTAGACTAGGAAAACCCAGAGGACAAGGACCCATCTTGGACCAACATCCCGTGAAGCCTTAATAAGACATTTTGGTGACATGCTCTATGTCCCCAGGGGCCTGCGGCTTGCTGGGGGAAGTTAACAGCAGCTGAGGAACCCAGTGAGTGGAAACATACGTGTGTAACTAGCTGCTGTGCTTCAAAGCGAATAGACATACCACTGCTCCTGGCATTGCCAGGCACAGCAACCAGATGTCAGGGCTTTGGGGGTGAATCCAGAGCCATGGGAATAGTTTGTGGAACTTAAATGGGACTATCTCATGGGCATTTATCAGACATCCAAGAAGCCCCATTCTGGGCTGGGCATTGAATATAGGACGTGAGACTCGTGTCTCTCAAACATAACGACTTGCTAAAGAAAACAAACTTTGAAACACAACATTCCAACGTAATCCTAAGAACCGCCTGGGCAATGGCCAGTGAGAGCCTGGTGATCGTCCATGGTAAGCAGGGCTCACATGGGATACTGAGGGCACCCCTGGGCCTCCTGCCAGCCAGAGAGGAGGTGTGAGCATGCTTTAAGGACAGGGTCAGAAAGATTTCATGAATATTTCTCTACTGGAATATTCACACCACTCCAGGTACAGCTGAGTCACCTCAGAACGATGACGTGAGAACCCTGGGTAAGGGCTCACTGCCCTGGCCCTGGCCCTGCCCAAGGCGCCCTCTGTAGTCCCCCACCCCACCCATCACGCTGGTTCATTCCTGACACAGACTCTTACTGTGGGTGTTTGGAGGACAGTCTGAGATGAGATGAAGGACTGCCCTGGAGGGAGGGGATCCCTTCCTGGTCAGCCTCTTCTGACCAGGAGTCTCTGTCCATGCAGAGACTTCTGCTTCACCCACAGGTGCTATTGGCTTCCATAAATAGCCTGTGGTGAGTGGGTGACTACTGGTCTGAGGGGAGATGGGCTGCCCGGGAGAGGGATCCATGGTCACAGTCCGTCACCACACATGCAGAGCTCAGGGGAGCAAGGAGGAGAACAATGCTTGTGTGGTGAGTTTCTGTTCCTACTGAGGTTTGGCAGAGGGTTTGGGGTTGGTTCTAGACTGTTCTAAGCTGTCTGTCCTCTGGGGGGCCCTGGGGCAACAGCAAGGGATAGAGTGGTACTGTGACAGCTACCTAACTTGCCGACAACCGGGTATCCCCAGTAGCAGGAAGGTTTGGCAAAGCAGGTCTGGACTGCCATTGGAAAGAGAGAGGTGATCCTACATTTCACAGCTGTTCACACCTTGAAGAGAAACAGGATGCCCTGTTAACTTTGGGGCTGCTTTTGTTTCTGTCTGTTCTCCAGGCCTGGTTAATTGGACTCCTTTGTTCACTCTTTTTCTCAGTCCCAGTTCCCTCTCTCTCTGTATCTGGATTCCAGGGCTTGGGGTGGAGTGTTACCTTGAGCCATGTTTGTAAGGTGGCTGCAGGTAAGGCTCCTGTGTGGCTGCTTCCTGTACCGACCCTCTCCTTTTGATTCCTAGACTTTTCTTAAACCCCAGTCTCCAAGCACCCCCAGATCTTGTCTCTGAGCTCTGCACCGTGCCAGGTCCAGCATCTGCTATGAAGCCCTCAGGCTTGTCTAAGAGACCCCTTCCACCCAACATGCTCAACTCGACTCTCTTGTCTCTACACCCAGCCCCTGGACACTTGCTCCTGTCTTACAGCTGCCATCTTGGTGCCTTGCCTCCCCATCTACTGTCACTCAACCTAGAAAACCAGGCGCCACCCTCAAGCAAGTCCCTTTGCTCATCCTGGAGCCCACCTGGTCACCACTAGTTATCAAGTGTTCCTTTTTTTTTTTTTTTTTTTTTTTTTTTAAATATTCATTTATTCATTAATTACATTGCATTACATGACACAATTTCATAGGTACTGGGATTCCCCCCCCTTCACCCCAAACCCTTCCCCCATCATGAATTCCTTCACCTTGATGCATAACCACAGCTCAAGTTCCTTTGAGATTCCCTAATTAAAAGTTTACACCATACAGAGTCCAGCATCCCACTTGTCCAGTTCAAGTTCAATGGCCTGTTAGGGAGGCCCTCTCAGGTTTGTAGGCAGAGCCAGCAGAGCGTCACCTCGATCAATTAGAAGCACCAACATATCATCAGCAACAGTCCAGGTATGATGAGGCTGGTGCAGAGTCCACTGATTGACATAGTCCGTCTTAGGGTTTCCCCTTGTCCAGTTTCCGCTGCAAGTGTTCCTTTTAATATTAGCCTTCTTCTCTTTGCCTTCTCTTGGGCCCTTTCATCTTTTGCTTGGACGAATATAAAAGCCTGTGAACTCATCTCCATGTTTCCAATCCTTTCATTTTCTGTTCTATCAAATGTGCTATTGCCAGAGGGAAATAGCCTCAAATGCAAATCTGCTAACTTCCTCCACAAGAAACGGCTTCTGTTAGCTTCTTGGAGCCCAAGTGAAGTCTGAGTTGTCATGCGTTGCACACAGGCCTTCCCTCTGAGAGCCCTGTTTGCCACACATTGCTTCCTGCTACCCCTTCTTATGATGCGCACCATCCACCCCTGCAGAACCACCAGCAGCTGCCTGGCTGGCTGCTTTCCACCCTATTGGACTTTGGTACAGGTGTTTTCTTGCCTTGGATGACAAAAATAATAAAGATATTTGCCATCAGGACAATTATGTAAAATAGGGACTCATCATCTCCAGCTTACGAATAAAGAATGCAGGACTTAGAAGACGTTAAGAGATCTACTGGCATTCACACAGCTAGTGACAGAGCTGGCATGTGCATCCAGGATCCTGGAGACATAGTCATGTCTCCTGCATGCATATAGTAAATCCTACCCAATCTCTAAGACTCAGCTGTCTCATAGCAATGTGGGAGGATTTTGATTGACAATAGTTAGTCAAATATTTCAAAATGGCTAATAAAAGGAATTTCGAATGTTCCGAATAAGAGACCATGAGTATCTGAGGTGATAGACATGCTAGTTACTCTAATCACTACACATAATACACATGTTTTGAAATGTTACCTTGTACCACAAATACATTAAAAAATCTATAAAAATGGAGGAAGTCATATGTCTTATGCTAGAGTATCTGAGTCTGATTCCTGGCTCTGGCTCTTGCCTCAAGCCATGGTTAATGCACCTGGGAGACAGCAGTAATAACTCAAGTAGTTAGGTTCCAGCCACCCATTCGGGAGGCCTACAGTTGTCTATCTCCTAGCTTTAGCTCAGCCTAGTCCTGGCCACTGTGAACATGTGCAGAGTAAAGCAATAGATAAGAATGCTTTATCTTTTTTGCCCTCTCAAATAAATTAAGTGATTGATTAAAATTAAAACTGAGAACTTAAGTAGGGCAGCATTTGGCATAGTGACTTAAATCACTGCTTTGGATGCCTGTATATGAATGCCTGAGTTCAAATCTTGACTACTTGGCTTATGTCCCAGCTACTCTGGGAGGCCACAGAGGATGGCGGAAGTACTTGGGTCCCTGCCACCATTGAGAGAGACCTGGATGAAGCTCTGGGCCTTTGGGTTCAAGTGGACTCATCCATGGCCATTGCAAGCAGTTAGGAAGTGAACCAGAAGATTCACTTTTTCTCTCTCTTCTCTCTCTCATGCGCCTTTCCAATAAAAAAATAAAAACAAATTTAAAAAATGTGGAAGTCTCAACTGCCACATCTCTCCGTCCTTGAACCCTTCCCCAATCACTCTCATTAGTGAGTGCTCCTTCCTTTTCGCCTGTTTCCTGCACATCATACGAGAGCAGCCATCTTTCTGCTGCAGTGCGTACAGCAGTTGCCTGCCCATAGTCCTCTCTGTTGCATAGGCAGTTGTGTATGGGCACAGCCTGGCCACCCAGCGGTGGCTCACTGCGCATGACGGGGCCAGAGGCTCGTGGTGCACCTGCCAGGTCTTTCTCTGTACCTTGCAGCCCTCCTTTCAGGAAATGTACTGCAGGAGGTGTTCTGAACAGACAGCATCCTCCTGCTGCCTTTTGGAGCTGCCTGAGCACTCACAGGTCCTCTGGTCTGTCCTCAGCAGTGCATCTGGGAGCTCTATAGACCCTTGGCTGCTCACTGTGCTCCTCCATGTGAAGCTGTCCTTGGGTCCAACCAGAATGCCTTCAGACTGCCCTGCAGTCAGATGCCCTTTCCCTTTCTCTCCACGGCTGCTGAACTTGCAGTACAGTTTGGAGATTTTTTCCTTCCACACCTGCTCCTTCTGCTTCTTCCCTTCCCTGGGAACTTCCCCCTGTAGATTTTTTTTTCTTTACACAAATCCTGCTTCTTAGAGGAGCTAGCATGGCAAAAGCCCTGACACATAGCACCTGAGCTGACACAGAGCAATTGCCCTCAGAATGTTTGCTGGCTGAGCGAAGGGAGGCAGCTGCCATCTCCTGATCACTGCAGGGTCAAAGTCAGAGTTACATAGAGAGAGACTGGGCCAAGTCAAAGCCGAGAGCCTCAGACTCCATCTGATCTTCCTTGTGGGTGCAGGGGTTAAAACACTTGGACAACTTCTGTGTTGTGGAAGCAGAGTAGCCTAGACTCAAACCGGCACCCATACAGGATGCCAGCATTGCAGCTGGATGCTTTGTTCATAACACAGTCCCCTGGAAGTGTTTTTAAAACATGAAAATTTGCCTGTAGAAAAAAAGCCTTCAATTTTCCCACCCCAGCACGAGTCCATCGGGTATACTCTGTGTGCTGGGCTGGGCGATCTGCCTGTTGGCCTCATTGTTCTCCATTAAGCAGCTCTGAAACCTTGTGCAGTCCCTGAGGTGCCAGAGGCCCCATCCACTAACCTTTAATTCACCATTCAATGGTCTCCACATTTGCCCACTTCCATCTGGGTGACTTTGAGACTGTCACAGGATCCCACTGCAGTGTGGGTAGGGGACCACCATTCCCATCACAATCACCTAGATTGGCAGAGGCCAGGCCTTTCTGGATTCTCCCTGCCCTGGGAAGTTCTCCAGAGAACTTCCTTTTCCTACAGACACAACAGTTCGAAACCCACCCCATACAATTCCTGCATGACTAACACACATGTTGCCTCCCCCTGGCAGAGCTCCTTGAGGAAGGACGATGGATGCAGTGGCTTTGGCACAACAGTCTGGGAAGGAGTTATAATCAAGGCTTCCTTCTGAAGCCTTAAATATGACCTGGGGTTCCGCAAACACCATAATCACAGACTTGCATTCCCAGTCCTAGGAGAGTTTGTGGGCGCTGGGGCTTAGAAGCATCCCCAGCATGCAAGCATGATTGTTTGATTCTTACTTCTGCCTGGGGTCAAGGCAGAAGAGGGGAGGTTTGAGGACCCCCAGTCACAAACAGAAGTACCTACACTGCTATGTTTCTGCGATGAGAAGGTGAGAATCTACTTTTTGGGTCCCAGAGCACACTTGGGAGCAGTGAGGACTTTGTGAGTGCACCATGAGTTTCACGTTTTAAGATATCAGTGGCTCCAAGAAAAGGCAAAGGTGACGCCAGGACAGATGGGGTCATAGTCAGAAATGTTCTTGGCTGTTGCTGAAATTACAGATGCACTGAGTTCAAATGATGTGAGGAGTTTACTTTGTTAGAACCACAAAGAGCAAACATTGTGTTGCCTTGCATACACTCCCTCCCCACATTTACCCCTCCATACACACGTGACTCCAGCCTGTCTTTCCTAAGGTCTAAGGCAGGCCAGATTTCCTGAAATCAGTTCCTACACTTGTTGCTCATTCGCATTCAACTTTGCTTCACAACGTGCAAATATGTTGAAGGGATTCAAACACAGCTTGGATTTTTAAAAACCTGTCTTGGATAGAAAAAAAGTCAAAGCCAGTGAAAGGACTTGTACTGGGAGTGTAAGTTGTCAGTAATGTACAAAGCAGGATTTGTTTGTTTTCTCTTTTTTGAAAGATTTTTTTAAATTCCAAAGTCAGATATATATAGAGGGAGAAGAAACAGAGAGGAAGTTCTTCCAACCGATGATTGACTCCCCAGGTGATCGCAATGGCTGGAGCTGAGCCAATCTGAAGCCAGGAGCCAGGAGCTCTTCCGGGTCTCCTACGTGGGTGCAGGGTCCCAAGGCCTTGGGTCGTCCTCAACTGCTTTCCCAGGTCAGAAGCAGGGAGCTGGATGGGAAACAGGGCTGAGTCAGGTCTGGAGAAAACTGTTTTTCCTGAAGACTTTGTGTCTTAACTCTGGAGTCCTTGTAAGCCACTTGGCTTGCCAGGGGTTTTAAAATGAGGCATCCAAAGTGCGGCCTGGGTTCAGAGGATGCTGTCAGGCACCTAGTTCAGGCTCAAGACGCTGGCTGGACAACAGGCTGGGATGAGTTGGGTCAGTGCTGTTTCCCAGGAATGTCGCTGTCATGGTTGGAATAGCCAATTTCCTTTGCTTATCCCTGGCCCCCTTCTTGGCAGTTCGTCGTGTCCTGGAAACAGAAAGTGACGTATCTCATGTGTCACTCTAGCAGAAGTGAAGATTCAGTTCAGACAGGTGTCTTAGAAAATCTGTGCTGGGTGGGTTTCCTCCTGTGTTCCACAAGGGCAGCCTATTTAGGGCTGCAGGCTGTGCGAGCCTGGCCTGTGATGTGGAGAATGTTCATCTAATGCGAAGGCCAAGTTCAAGGCTAAATAAAATTAGGAGTGAATAAACAGCATAGGATTTGCCTGACATTGCAAGCAGCTCCAGTTACAGCCACAGAGAAATCCCTGGTCCCCTTCGTTGTTCCTGCTGGATCCCCTCCTCCACCCCCGCCCCAGGCTGCTGCAGTCTCCAAGCTGCTTTCTATGCTTTGCAGCCCTCCCCCACCCCTGGGGAATGCCAACCACCTGCCCCAGGTGGTGCCTGCAGCCTTGGAGGCCTTTGTTTTATAGCAATGCCCTTAGAAGCTCAGGGGACATGCTTCCCTGGCTAGAGAGTCCAGCCATGTCACTCGGGCATGCCCCAGTGGAGATGGTATTCTAGTGATGACTCACTGCCACCTGGTCATGTGCTTCCTGAAGAGGGCAGGGTCAGGAAGAGGAAAGGAGGGATCTGCGAGTGCTGGGAGTGCGGAGCCCCTCCCTGGTCTGGGAGGGTGTTGCTCCTATCTTAAGAGTCTCTGGGAGGAAGGCAACAGTTAGTCTCATGGCAGACGACAGGCCTTTAAGGGGCTGGGTGAGTCACAAGGGTCTATGCAGTCTCCTGGGACTTTGGGCTCCAACAGGCTCACCCCTAAGTCCAGTCACTGCTGCTTGCACGCTGGGGCCCACCACTCCCTCTCAGGGTCATGGTGAAGGCTAAAGACTGTGCTGCATGCCCAGCACCTGCTGCAGTGCCCGATGTGAAAAAGGAGCTGCGTGTATGCTGTGTTCCTTCTATTCTCTCCTATCTTTCTTCTTACCCTGCTCTCCTGATAGGAGAATGGGAGGGGGCTTAATCATGTGCCAGCCAACTGTCCTCAGAAGGGCGTGGCAGTAAGTTGCACCATTTTACCAAGGCAGGCTGCTGAGCAGGTGCACAGAATGTTTGCTGGGAGAAGCCCACCCTGTGCTGAGCGCCGCAGCACATTCATCTACCATCTGCACCCTGTGCTGCGTTGTTTCCTTCGTTGATGCTGCCATTTCCAGACTCACAGCCAGAAAAATACCACCCTCCTTTTTTTTTTTTTTTTTTGTCTGAGAAACCTGATCCATCTTTGGTGTAATGACACTGCATTCACGGGATGCCAAATGCAGTTAGGAGTTTAGAGGCACCCCTGGTGTGAGTAGGGGTGGCAGTCAAATATTTAGTAGGAACCAAGCTTGCTCTGAATCAACATAACCTCCTTTTCAAAGCAGCTCCCTGCCTGACTCTGCTCCACAAGTATCATTCACTATTGATTCTATGTGAGTGTCTTCCAGACACTGTCATATTTAATGTAACTGGAAAACTAATGGCCGAGAGGAGCTGCTGGAAGCCTCCAGGATGTCCCTAAAACCATGTTGGTCTGACTCAGTCCTTTCCCATACCATCTCAGGGTCATAGCTCTGGAAGATATCTGTGACAGTAGAGCAGGACTTTCAAGCAAAAGGAAGAAAGTGATTATTGTGTGCCCATCAGGAAAGAAGCTCATGGAATTTATTATCCAAGGAGGTTTTTCGAGCACACATGTGTTTGGCTGCCCCTCTGTGTGGAGTGCTCAGTGACCTCCAGAGACAGTCGCCTGGAAGGTCAGCCAGCACTTTGTGGGGCCTAATGGAAAACCTTGTACCCTTGGACCTTGTGACCTGACCCATGTAGGAATTCACGTGTTGTGTGGAGTAACGACCTTGTGGGTTTCTCTGCCGTGTGACTTTCCATGGAGGCTCATCCAGACTGGAGGAGGGGAGACTCCTGGAGGTAAGAGCTTTGCAGCAGCAGTGGGCAATCTCCCAGGCAAGGGTTTTTCTTTGCTTTGCTTTTTATTTCCCCCTCTTAATTCCTTTTCTGTAAAGATTTATTTTATTTATTTGAAATTCAGAGTTAGTGAGAGAGAGAAGAGATATAGAGAGAGCTTCTATCTGCTGGTTTATTTCCCAGATGACTGCAACAGGCAGCCAGCACTGGGTCAGGATGAAGCCAAGGGACCAGAGCTTCATCTGGGATTTTCACATGGGTATCAGCAACCCAAGCACTTGGGTCATCTTTTGCTGCTTTTCCCAGGCCATTGCCGGGGTGCTGGGTTTGAAATAAAGCAGCTTGGAATCAAATCAGCACACCTGTGGTATGCTAGCACTTCAGGTGGCAGCTTTACCCATTTTATCAGAACACCAGCCCCTTATGCTCTTTAATACATACGAATTTTACATACTGGGGGATTCCATAAGTTGTTATCTTTTAAATATTTTTATTTGAGAATCAGACTTACAGAGAGAAATGGAGAGACAGAGAGATCTATCTGTTGGTTCACTCCCCAGATGGCTGCATGGCCAGCACTTAACCAGACTGAAGCTGGGAGCTAAGAGTTTCCTTCAGGCTTCCCACATGGATACCAGGGACCCAAACACTTTGATCATTATCTTCTGCTTTTCCCAAGCCATTAGCAGGGAGCTGAATCTGAAGTGGATCATCCAAGACTCGAACCAGCTGTTCTATGGGGTGCCAACATCTCAGATGGAAGCTTGATTTGCAATGCCACTATGTTGGCCCCTTCTGCTTTTAATTTTTAAGTGACACATAAGAATTGTACATATTTATGGGGGTATTTCCATGCCTCAATACATGCATAAGTCATACAGTGTTCATTCATTTTTCTTTCTCTCTTCCTTTCCTTTTTCTTTATTTTCCTTTCTTTTCTTCTTTTTTCTTCTTCCTCTTCTTTTTCTTCCTTTTCTTCTCCTTCTTTTTTATAAAAGCAGAATGACAGAAGAAAAGGACACTCACACCAGAGTAAGAGAGGGAGAGAGAGAGAGAGAGGGAGAGAGAGAGAGATTCCATTTGCTGGTTCATTCCCCCAAATGCCCATAAACAGCTGCGGCTGCAGCTAAGTCAGGCTGAAGCTGGGAGCCTGGAACAAAATCTCCTATGTGGATGGAGAACACACAGTCTGCTGTGTTCCTGGCATATTAATAGGAAGCTAAACTGGAACTGTTACTCTGATATAGCATGTGGGCCTTCCAAGCAGAGGTCTAACACACTGCCCCACAATGTCCACCCCAGACACATACTGTTTGATAAGAGGCAAACATAGCTATCCCTTTACACATGTAGAATCTCTTTGTGTGTGTGTATGAAAACATTCAAAATGCATTGTGATAATTATTAGACACCCCATTGTGCAAGACAATATTACTATTTTTTTTTCTCATGTCAAATGATAACTAGTACCTAATGATCAACGCTTTCCCATCCCTTCCTCCTCTTTTACCTAGCTTCTAGGAACCACCACTCTACCCTTACCTTCTGTGAGATCAATAGTGTTAGATTTCACACATGAGTGAGAGGGTGCAGCATTTTCCTTTCAGGCGTTCATTTTCTTTCCTGCTGCTTTAAGGCACTGAAGACCTACACCCTTATGCTGCTGAACAGTCTCAGCAGGACATGAAGCATCTGCATCAAAATGAAGTTGCTAGATCATTCCACTGCCATTTCAACCATGCACAGTTTTGTACACTAGCCATTAGATTCAGAAACAGCAATGGTGAAGGGGCTAGAAATGTAGCCTTTGAGCATGCATCTTTGATGCAAAACAGCAAAACAAAAACAAGTCTGTGTACCTAAGGACCAATTGTATTTGTGCAACAAATATTTTGAGTATCAACCCTGAACTACGTGATTAGGAAGAAAAGGACAGCATAGCTTCCTTAAAGAGCTTTGTCAGGTGAAGATAACAAGCCAACAGTTTCTATAGAGAAGATGTTATGGGAGAAGGGAGGATGGAGGATGGAGGGCCCTTCTGCACCTGTAGAGGTCAGGATCTGAAAGTTAACCAGAACTTCCATGGTAGGCAGATATGTGCATGCAAAACATTGAGGGAGAGTAGAAGTCAGTCTGGGTGGAGCTCAAGGGCAGATGGTAAGTCTGGGGAGAAGACAAGAGAGACACTGAGGGTGGTGGTCCAGACTGAGGGGCTGGGCATTGATCCCAGAAAGAAACGGGGTTGAGATGTGATGAGATGCTGACTTTAGCAAAATCAAACGTGCAATTGTTTTGCCAAGGACGGGGCCAGATATGAGTAAACGGACATTTGCATCATCCCGGAGTGTGATGACTGAGGAATAAATACAAGCACTGAGGATGAAGATGTGGAGACAGACTTCAGAGCTATTCAGAGGCTAGGACTGGAAGGCACTGCACCCAACAGCCGGAGAGTGAGAGACAGAACAGAAGGAGCCATCGGAGTTGACTTCTTGGTCTCTCAGCATGATGGCAGTACCGTGAATGATCACTGCGTGCCAAAGGGAGGACATGATTGAAAATTCTGACTAGGCTTTTGATATGTTGCACTTGACCTTTATATGATACAACCAAAAATAGCCCCCAGGCTGTGTATATACAGATGCTAGTTCAGCAAAATGCTGTGGTTTGGGGACCCTATGTTATCAGGGACAGGAACAGATAGACATGGAAGCTTACTGCTGTGGTCTAAACAGTTGTGATCCTTGTCCCCAGATTTGTACATTGAAACCTAACACCCAACACGGTGATATCAAGAGGTGGGGCCTTTGGAAGGTGGCCTTAGGGAAGCCATGCACTCTGCTGCCCTGTGAGGACACACAGGAGGAGTCATCTATGAGGAACAGGCCCACACCAGACCCCCAACTGTTGGCACCTTGATCTTGGGTTCCAAGCCTTCAGAATTGCATGCCTTAAGTTTTGCTGCTTATAAATCATTTAGCAGCCTTCGCAGATGGAGACACTTTCAGGAGAAAGCCCAGAACCTGGACAGCAATGCAAAATGTGGGTACTGCTTGAGAGAATGTCATGGATAGGGGAAAATGACCATTGGGAGTGAGAAGACAATCCTGCCACACATGAACGTGAAAGGAAGCCCTCTGTGGAAGTCAAACAATGCAAGGGTCTGGGAAGGTGTGGACCAGCAAGAAGCCATTAGTTCAGGGACCTGGATACTGAATGCTGAGCAGGTGAAAGAAAATTCCGAAAGTGGGGTGGAGTGGGACCAGAGGCAGTGGGCTAAGGAAGTGCCTTAAGAAAATTATTTCATCCAGGAACTCAGCTGAGCAGGAAAAAATCAGCAGAGAAGACAGGAACATAATCACTCACCCAGGAAAACAAGTTGGTAGAAGACATTTGGGAGAGAGGGTGGAAGGAGCCAGCAGTTAGAGGAAGCTCCAAGCTCAATGCAGGCACCAGGTTCTCCATTATCTGCCCTAGTCCCTCACTTCTCACATATCCCTGTAATATTGATTCAACTGCTCACCTGCTGCTGTCACTCACAGCTCCTAATCATAGTCATCCTTGAATTGTGTATTTTCTGTAATGACTTTGTAATCTCTTCCAGGGCATGAAGCCCATCTGAAGCATTTTTGTGGTGATCTGTGATGCTTTTATCTTCTAGAACTGAGTTCCATTGTGATTGTTTGTTTATTTGTTTAAAGATTTATTTGTTTTTACTGCACAGTCAGATATACAGAGAGGAGGAGAAACAGAGAGGAAGATCTTCCTTCTGATGGTTCATTCCCCAAGTGGCCACAACAGCCAGAGCTGAGACAATCTGAAGCAAGGAGCCAGGAGCTTCTTTTGGTTCTCCTATGTTAGTGCAGGGTTGCAAGATCTTGAGCCATCCTTGACTGATTTCGCAGGCCACAGCAAGGAGCTGGGTGGGAAATGGGGCCACCAAAATTAGAACCAGTGCCTATATGGGATCCTGGCACATTCAAGGCGAGGACTTTAGCCACTGTGCCACTGTGCCAGGCCCTATGTTTGTTTTTGACTGGAGCTGCAGTTTTTGGGATCATAGACACAAAAGGTGAACAGCGTGGTGAACTTTTACGTAAGAATCTATGCTTGAAGGCCTGGTGGCGTGGCCTAGTGGCTAAAGTCCTCGCCTTGAACGTGCCAGGATCCCAAATAGGCACTGGTTCTAATCCCAGTGGCCCCGCTTCACTTCCAGCTCCCTGCTTGTGGCCTGGGAAAGCAGTCGAGGATGGCCCAAAGCCTTGGGACCCTGCACCTGTGTGGGAGACCTGGAAGAGATTCCTGGTTCCTGGCTTCGGATCAGCACAGCACCGGCTGTTGTGCTCACTTGGGGAGTGAAACATCAGATGGAAGATCTTCCTCTCTGCCTCTCCTCCTCTCTGTATATCTGACTTTGTAATAAAAATAAATAAATCTTTTAAAAAAAAGAATCTATGCTTGAAACTATTGACTCCAATATGTAGCTTATTGCCAGCACAGTAGATGGCTCTGTCATGTCCATGGGCCATCATCCACTGTAGAACCAACAGTCTGAGCTCAACACTGTGTGGTTTTACCTACTCTTGGCTGGCTCACTTGCTTGTTTCATTATCTACTCATTAAGTGGATACTACCAACATGTTTGTGTCAGTTTACGCTTTTGTATTGTGTGCATTCTCCAGCTTTACGATTTTGCAGTAAAATGTGATTCTATGAGGAATACTTTAAACAGTGGGGAAAATGACTTCCTTCCAAATCCTTGAGCATTTCATAAACATCTATTACTGTGCTAAGGAAATAACACCTCTCTCTTCTATCCACTGACTTCCTAAATAACTCTTTCTTTACTGGCTTCAGTTAAGTTGTTGAACATAAAATAAGTGGATTTCTTTCAAAATAATTTTGTAATGTATAGCTGTCATCAGTTAAATAGATTTCTTGGGGTTTGTGCCATGACATAGTAGGTTAAGCCTCCCCCTGTGGCACCAGCAGCCCAAATGGGTGCCTATCCCAGTCCTGGCTGCACCACTTCTGATTCAGATCCCTGTCAGTGTGCCAGGAGAGCAGCCGAGAGTGGCCCAAGTCTTTGGGCTTGCATCCACGTGGAAGACTTGGAAGAAACTCCCAGCTTCACACAAGCCCAGCTGTTGCAGGCATGTGGGGAAGGAATCAGTGGATAGAAGCACTCTGTCTCTCCTATCTTGTAACTGCCTTTCAAATAAAAACATAAATGAATCTTAAAAAAAAAAAAAAAAAACCATTTCTCAGGTCTGGCGCTGTAGCCTAGTGACTAAGGTCCTTGACTTGTACACACCGGGATCCCATATGGGCGCCAGTTCTAATCCTGACAGCTCCACTTCCCATCCAGCTCCCTGCTTGTGGCCTGGGAAAGCAGTCGAGGACGGCCCAAATCCTTGGGGCCCTGCACCCACGTGGGAGACCCGAAAAAGGCTCCTGGCTTCGGATTGGCACAACTCCAGTCTTTGCAGCGGCTTGGGGAATGACTCAATGGATGAAAGATCTTCCTCTCTGTTTCTCCTCCTCTTTTTATATCTGACTTTCCAATAAATAAAGTAGATATTTTAAAAATATATTTAAAAAACGACTTCGCACCTTACATTCAGATTCATGAGATTTCATTTAAATACTAAAGATTTTGTTTTTCCTGAGAATGGCACAATGTATGCACATTGTCTTAAGGATCAGTGTCCATTCACTCAATTATTCATTTCTTCGTTAACTCTACGCTTTACTCGGCCCTGTGTGAGGCCCTGGGCCAGAGCATCTGAGGAATCATCCGACATGGAGTTTACCTTCAAGAATCTCAGTCAAGAAGACATGGATCCAAAGAGCTGAAGTGCTAAGGTGACACAGCTCACATTTCAGTGGAAGCATTTGCATCAGGACTGTAGCGCTCCGAGTTAGGACAGACTTCAGCAAAAGAAGCTGCCATTGTCATTACCCTGTCTAGGTGGGGCTAGCAGGTCATGTGATGGTGGCTCATGCTTGCTTGATCTTTTGACTAGGTATTGAATTCTAAGCCAGAGAGCATTTCCCTTCAGAACTTTAAATATCTTGCTTCCATCTTCTTTTTGCTTCCCGTGATGCTATTGGGAAAGCCTAAAGCCATTGAATTTCTGAACCTTTTTATGTGACTTTTTTCTGTCTTTGGGCTCTAGTGTGTGACTTTTTCCTCTCTCAGGATTCTTACACTATAGTCTCCAATTACTTGAAATTTCCCAATGACTTTCTTGAGTGTGTATCCATTTTTATTCTTAGTCTTGGGTGCTGGATGTGTTCTTTGAAGCTTACAACTTTAGTCCTTTCTTGTGGATACGTTTAAAAATTATTTCACTTCTAATTTGCTCCTTTCTCTTTTCTGTCCCCCTCAGCCCGAACTCTTCTTATTTAGTTTCTTTCCAATTTTGCTTTGCTTCCTGTGAGATTTACTGCCGTCATGCCTCTGATTTCCAAGAATTTCATTTAGGCTCCTGCATGCGCCTTGTTTCATTCTGTTCTCTTTCCTTAGATGCAGTGTCTTCTTAGAGACAAGCCTTCTTAGAGATTTGACACTGTAGCTTCGATGCTTTACACCCAGTGACACGTGACAGAGACTATGAATGAATGAAACAATTCAGCACAGACAGACACAGGAGAGGGTAGAGAGGCCACCTATGGAAACAGCATGAGCATCTGGAAGAGGGGACAGGAAGTAACAGTGGCTTGCAGGGCAACCTGGTGGTTTCATTGGCTACTGTCTTCCCATGCCTGCTGTTTGAGTACAATAGGTCTTGAACACTGGGGACACATTTGTTAGCTTTGTGGCTCTGCCAGCAGCTGTCCATTCATTTCACAGGTGACAACACCAAACCACCCACTCTGCCAGGGGAGAGAAGGAATATTCCATGAATTGGGCTGTGGCTTATTAAGCCACTTTTTTCTTCCTGTCACTGATTGTGAATCACATTGTGTTTTCTCCCCAACTCTCCTCCCCCATCTCCCTCTAACTCTTCTTCCCTTTCCATAGCCTGGGGAGGACAGTGTGTCTAGCAAAGTCCTTTTGCTTCTTAACCCTGGTGGGTGCTGACCCATCTGCTCCTTGCAACAGGAGGGGATCCCTTCTCTGCCATCCCACAGCTGTTAGTCCCCCTCCAGAAACTTGACTATCAGCTTCTGCATGGCCTGGTGGCTGGCCAGAGTGGTGGATTCCTCCCAGGAGCTGCTGTAGCTTTTGGCAGCAGATCAGCTCTGCGGGTCATTGATTTCAACTGCTCAGCATCTTTGTCTTGGTTCTCCTTGTACATCTGCCTCTCTCAATTCAATTCTAATGACTTTCCTGGCACAAAGAGATGGAGAAAGTGTTGCCAAAGTCAATAATCGAGTTTCTGAAACCAGGATATTTTTTTTTCAATGTGGATGAGAATTGGATGGGCTCATATTGTGTTTTGTATTTGAATTAGTGTGTGGTAAGATCATATGAGGAGGCCTGAGTTGGATCGCTTCTACTAACTATATAGCCTCATTATTTTCTACTTCTTTTCTTGCTATTTCCATGTCTGTTTCATATCATTTATCATTTGTTCATATGAAAAGACCAGATAAGCAAATTTTATTAGGCACCTACTATGGACCTCGGCATTATGAGGTTTTATATATATAGTTATATATAGCATCTAGTGTAGGAGAGGATTTGGAGGGCTAGGTAAGAAGTGTAAAAATATGGTTACCCATTCATCCAAAGCAATGAATAATGCAACTCCCAAAAGGGGGAGGAGAAAGAGCTGAGTGGCTAAGGATGTGTTTTCCTGGCTCTGCTCTCACTCTTCCAGTGACTTGGGGCAAACTTTCTTGTGTTTCAATCCTCATCTTTGAAAAGTGAAGGATAATGGTGATGTCCTAGAACTGTGGTGTGAATCCTATCGGATTGAGCATAAAGGACTTAGGAAGAGTCCCAGCATCCAGGAAACAACAAATATTCATTCTTATTGTGACCTCGGAGACCTGCACCATTTTCTTGCCCAAGTGCCTCCTCTTCACACGAAGGTACCATATGGTTTCCTTTATTGCACACAAGGAGGTTAGTTATCTCCATACAATGCTGCCCTGACCTTGTCCAATAGCATGAGTGCTGGTTCTGGAAACACGAGCCCAGTGTTGGCAACTGATTCCTGTCCAGTCTACTGTTGTGGGCTAAGGAGTTGATTAGCGCTATTTGGCCTGGGAAGGAACAGGAACTGGGCTTGTGGCTAAAAGCACCTAGACTAATTGGACTCATCTGTAGCCAATATCCTGGCTAAGTTAGGACATGGCAGGAAGAGTATATAAGGAGAGGTGAAGGAGCAATAAGGAGAGACTTCACAGAGATTCTACCATCACTGGTCTCCTGTCGGTGCTTCATCCCCAGACCCTCTCCCTGTCCATGTTACTGGCACTGCTGGTCAGAGCAGTCCACCACATAAAGAAAAGTCCCTCTCAGATCACACTGGGAATTGGATTGTTTTCAGTCGCTGAATTTCTCAGAGTTTGGTTATCCAGTCTCCATCAGCATTCAGTTGCAAGATGAGACCTTTGGGTTCAGTGGTGTCAGGATGATGCAGTGAAGAGCCCACGGTGAGGAGTCAAACAGACTTAATGGAAATCCTAAGCCTTCACATTTCATGTGTGTGGTGATCTCAGCCAACTCCTTGACATCTCTAAGGCTTAAGTTACTCCTTTGGGTATTAAATGGATGGTAAGAACATCATCACTTTTGCATTGGAGTCACAGTTGACATGTGGAAATTAAATAATTTTTCTTTTATTTGATATATTTATTTATTTGAAAGGCAGAGTCAGAGAGAAAGGGAGAGAAAATCTATCTATTGATTTATTCCCCAAATGGCTGCAATAGCCAGGACTGGGTCAGACTGAAGCCAGGAGCCAGGAGCTTTTTCCAGATCTTCCAGATCTTCCACTTGGGCCATCTTTCACTGCTTTCTCAGCAAGGAGCTGAATCAGGAAAAGAGCAGCCAGGACTTGAAAAAGAGGCACCATATGAGATGCCAGCATTGCAGGTAGCCACTTACCACACTATATCATCATAGCATGACCCCCTAAATAATGATTTGTGCTGGTTATGAGTGTTCTCTGTTATCTATAAGCACATTTCATCCTGAAAATGCACCTCTGCAAGGGCAAAGAAGAATGCTTCTCTTCTCCCTGCCTTGCAGAAGTAAGCAATAACCCAAGAGGTCAACTGAGACCACAAACCTTGACATAGGCAGCAGCAGTACTCAGCACCAACAAGTTTTGCAACTCCTGAACAATCCTTATGGCCAGTTTCTAGACAAGACCAAAAAGTGTCCTCATCAGGGAGAAGTGGCAAAAATAACGAAAGGTAACTGAAAATCACACCCTATCTAGAAAAGAACAAAGAAGCCGATGATCCAGAACCCCCCTAGTAGAATGGTGTGTTTGTGAATGTGGACACCTTCAACTTACCCCAGAACTAGCACATGAGCGCAGATGGAGAGTGAGCCAAGCAGAGGGCTGTTAAGCGAGGCCCAGATTGGAGCTCGCATAAAGGGCTGGGGAAGGTGATTGGGAAGATGAATGTGGTTATTAAGACAATAATCTGTGTGTTTATGTAACCATGGGCCAGGGAGCCAGCCGTTCCCAGGGAGCAGTCATACAGCAGGAAGCAATTGTCCAGGATGGGAAAGATGCATCAGCAGCAGTACATCCTCCTCTTCCTGCCTTCCCGAGCCTGAATGACTTAGAAGGACCTGAGCAGCCATGTGCAGAGCCCAGGCGTTTAAATGGGAAAAAGTGTCCAGGTTGATACCCAGGTTGGGAGTGAGCCAACCACCTGCTGCCATCCTTCCATGCCTGGCATGACCTAGCTGCCCTGCCTGCACCCTGAAACCTTTCCCTCTGCATGGGTGGAAAATGGGAAAGATCAGTTGGCATCTTCTTCTCCAGCTTTTGATGGTACTCATGGCAGGGCCTGGGAGTCTATAGCACAGGGATGTGCTGCATGCTCAGGATCTCCCAATTTTGATAAGTTGGGACTGTGATTGATGGGCTTTGGAAGAGACTGGGGCATGTACCCTCCCCTATATTTCTGCACCTCTAAGGGCCCAACTGTGGGGGAACATGCACTATTCATGTCCACAGAATGCCGTGGAGCTGGCCTTTTTGGTAGTGCAGGATACCAGGTGTGGACTGTCATCCTACAGGTACAACTCTGAAAAGTAAGGACCCAGACCCTAGGGGACAGCTGCACTGGTGAACAGCAGCATTCTAGCTTTGTGTTTCTGAGGAGACCTTTCAATTCTTTCCTAATCATGACTTGCTGTTGTTAAAGTATTGGTGTGTGCATACCATCTAGATGCTCTTCAGGATCTAATACAATCTGATTTATTCCCAAAGAAATTTTCCTATCCTCTGAGTCAGCTTTCTACTTACATTGGGAGCTCTATACATTGATCGCCATCTCTGTGAAGACAAGTACCAGACCTATTTATCCCTGGGCCTTAGTGTCTTGTACAGTCTGTCATCTCCTCGCTTGATTGATAGAAGGGAAAGAATGCTCTGAAAATCTGAGAAATGAGAGAAGAAGGTGGAGCTGTCTCCTTGAGAGAAAGGAAGGATACGAAAGAGCATGAGGTGAAGAATGAAGATGGTACAATGCGAAGGGAGGTGCAGCAGTCACACCTGCCCCAAAGTACATGATGGACTTGGAGTGGGTCTATCCTGGCAACCAATGGTCAAAGGCCTGGGATAGGGCTAATGGGAGGGGACTGCAGAGATGGAGCAGGGATGGCCTGGAACAGCCAAAGGAAAGAAACATCTAGCAGACCACTGCATTGCGTTTCCAATCTCCCAGCGATGTTGCCCCTGGAAGTAGTGCTCCCAGTGGGTTAGGAATCCTCATTGGTGCTTCTTTTCTATCAGCTACTGAGAAAAGGGACAGGACTAAGTCCCCAAGCTTCAGAACATGACCTACCAGAAGGAAAGCAGCTTCAGCTGCATGAATCCCCGGAATGTGCACTGAGGTATGTCCCTGTGGCTGCAGTATTTTGAATTCAGAATTTAAGTAAAAGCAATTGGGACAAAGGAGTTATTATGGTTTTTTGGATGCACTGACAACTGAGTTTTTTTTTTAAGATTTGTTTTATTTTTATTTTAATGAAGTCTACAGAGAAAGAAGGAGAAATAGAGAGACAGAGGGAGAAGGTCTTCCATTTGCTGGTTTACTCTGGCTGCAATGGCTGGAGCTGATGTGATCTGAAGCCAGAAGCTTTTTCTGGGTCTCCCACATGGCTGCTAGGGCTCAGGGTACTACTTTCCCGGTCCATAAGCAGGGAACTGGATCAGAAGTGGAGCAGCAAGAACAGGAACTGGCGCCTACATAGGATGACAGCACTGTAGGTAAAGGATTAGTCTGATAAGCAACCATGCCAGCCCTGGTGACTAAATTTTGAAGCCAACATTTGTAAGGCACTATGTAATTTAAAACAATCTTTTTTTAAAAAGATACATTTATTTTTGTTACAAAGTCAGATATACAGAGAGGAGGAGAGACAGAGAGGAAGATCCTCCGCCCGATGATTCACTCCCCAAGTGAGCCGCAACGGCCGGTGCTGTGCCAATCCAAAGTCAGGAACCTGGAACCTCTTCCGGGTCTCCCACATGGGCTCAGGGTCCCAAGGCTTTGGGCCTTCCTCGACTGCTTTCCCAGGCCACAAGCAGGGAGTTGGATGGGAAGTGGAGCTGCCAGGATTAGAACCGGTGCCCACATGGGATGCCGGGGCATTCAAGGCGAGAACTTTAACTGCTGGGCCATGCCGCCTGGCCCTAAAACAATCTTATGAACCATTTATTTGGTTTTTGAAATGACCTTATGAACTCCATTTTATAAAGGTAACACTGAGGCTTCAAAAAAATTCAAATAAGATCACACAGTCAACAAGTGGTCAGGAGAATCTCTGGGTTATTTTCTCATACAGACTCTTTTTTGTGGTACCAATAAAGGATATCATAAGTCTATAACCTGAAGTGCATGAATGCTCTCAGTGAATAAGTGAACCTGCTAAGGGTGTTTGCAAAACTGGCATGAAAGGTGCATGCATACTTTTGTTTGGGATGGAGTCCATCATTGGACTAGATTCATGACACACAGAAGATAGAAAAGCACTGATTAAAGGGAAAGCTGTCAACTGCAATCTGTACATGCCAGTGTCACAGCAAATCTAAGTGAAATGGTTAGTTCAAGTTCAACAACCCCCAAACAAAGCCCCTGATAACTAATTTTGGCATCAGGCTACAAAAAGATTCAGAGCAATTGAACCCTCACTTTTATCAGGATATTTGGGCTCTGTATAGACACACCCTGGCTCTCTCTTGTCCTTACTGTTCTTGTGTCTTTCTTTTCCTCATCCTCATACATGCTGGGGAGGAGAGACAGTAAGAGATATCTATTCTCTTTAGAATGAGAGTATATGACTCTGTATCTGCTTGCACCACTGTACTTTGATAGCCACATTCTAGTCATGAAGGAAAATAGTTGACATGATGGATGTCTTAGCAGAGGTACAGAAAAACCTTGGATCCTGAAGAGGTTGTTGAAATGATGAATTAATCAAAGCAGGCATTTGGCGTACTGGTTAATATACCACTTGGGATGCCCACATCCCATATCCAGTGCCTGAGTTTGAGTGCTGGCTCTTCTGATCCAGTTCCCTGTTACTGTGCATCCTGGCAGGCAGCAGGTGCTTGGGTCCATACCGCCTATGTAGGAGAGCCAGATATAGTTGTTGGCTCATGGCTTCAGCCTGGTCCAGTCCCAGCTATTGTGAGCATTTGGGCAACAAACCAGTAAATGGAAAAGCTCTCTCCCTCCCTCCCTCCCTCCCTCTCTCTCTCTCCCCCTTTTAAGTAAATTTAAATAAATAAATAAATAAATAAATAAATATTCTTACATACAGAGATAGTGAACTAACCAACCATGGAGCTTCCATCCCCAGACACCTAATGAAGTAAGACAGAAAACTTTCGCATTTCTCGTGCTATTTTGGATGGAGTTGACAGCCACTTGTTGGCAACAATAACCCAACCAGTATAAGCCTGTGCCACGGAAGCCTCTTCTGCAAAGTGTCTTCAGGTAAGACTGTTTCTCTCTCTGAGATAAACCAACTTACCAGAAGTAAACAGTGGGGTAACTGGGTCAATGACCAGAATAGGAAGACTTCAAATAGATCTTGTGGGTTAGCCTGCTCACCCCAAACTGCAAACTTTTTTTAAAAAAAAGGAGTTTTGGGGCTTTTTATTTGGGTGACCAATGGAGCCATACAGTTATGTGAAGAAGCTTTGCAAACCTACAAATACTTGACACAAATTCATTTAAAATTTTGCTTTACAATTAATTCTTCAGGTCAAAAGATATTCACACTTGAATATGTTATGTATCAGACCTCTACACAGTAGAGACAACAGGGTATTAAATGATACTTTCAATTTTTCCATGCTTCTGAGTGTCTATCTCATGCTGAATTTACTTTGTGAATGTTTGTTGGTTCAGAATGCCTCAACTAAGTACTGGTGATTTCTCTGTTATTATTTTTTTTCCCAAACCGATGCAAAATATTTATTCCAAGTTAGTTATTTTATGCAGTAGTTTTTCCCCTCAATAGACTTGTGATAATAACCACATCTTTTAAATCTGTAAATAATGTTACCAAAATAATCTTAATCTTTGAAATCTCACAAAAATTTATATTTTATAATCCACCCTGAATATCAAGGCTACAAGAATAACATATTTCCTATATTCAAATATTTTACAACTGTACCCAAAAAGTAAAATGAAAAACAAAAAGAAAAAGCACAAGCAAACAAACAAACAAAAAACACATATGCTTGGTTAAGGGCTAAGTTACCCGAGCAGCTAAAAACAAAATAAAATATCCAAATTATTAGCATTAAGTTAATACAATTATAACTTCAATAGTCACTTTGTCATTGACAATGATTTCTTGAGCACAGAGTGAGCGCCCCAGGGCTGGAGCAAAAGCTGCTGCTGCAGACCCCACATTGCCTCCCCACACTGCCAGCTCCCACCTGTGCATTGCCCCACATGTACTGGGGGGTGTGTATACATGCATTGTGCAAATCTCCACCCCAACCTCTTTCTATTAAGCAGATAATATGGAAAACAACAACAAAAGCTCAACAAGCCAATCGCTTTCTCTTTGGGTTGATTATTTCCCTTGTGCATGAATTCAATAAAAAGGTAAGGAAAGGAAAAGAGCCATCTCTCGTACACTCCCTCAACACACAAGCCGAGGTTGTTGGGTCAGGTGTAACCGTGAGTATCTGCATGTCTACCTCCAGGCATCGTCATCTGATGTGTCGCTGCTACTGGTCTCTGTGTCGGAATCCTCCACCTCTGCTTTACCAGTGCTCCTCCGAGGGGAGAAGAGACAGGGACTGCGACTCTGCAGGAAACCATTTTTCCTAAAGCCATTTTTTCTTAGCTGCTCTGTCTTCATGTGGAACTCTTTGAGTTCGTCTATCATTAGAAGAAGGCAGTTCTCACTATTTTCAGGATATTGCTGCCATCCCATCACCTTCAATAACCTGTGCTCTGCTTCCAAACAGTGTGAGAGGTCTTCCCCTTCTTCCACTGCAGGGAAAGACCATTCTGACGACAGCCTTCTCTATTTTCCTTTGGTTCAGGTGTGCTGTTGTCCTCTGAACGCTCAGGTTTGTCACAGTCTCTGTTCTCTGAGAAGTCTCCATTCTGATCCTCCTTTAGAGTTTTCAGGAACTCACTCTTCCTGTCAGTGGTTCGGTAGGTCAACTTGGTCAGACAAGAGGAGCTGACCTCAATTGGAGGAGTGGTGCTGGAGGGACTCTCTTTGGGAGAGTTTAGAAGTGCAGCACCAGGCAGTACCACTGGCTTAGTAACAGAGACAGGACTGGTGAAAGCAGACTCCTGGTTAGAGGAAAGGGAGCCCGACTTGTGTTCCATTCTGTTAGATTTCCATGCATTGGGCTTGGAAGGAGGTGGCGCAGGCATAGGAACCAAGGTCTTATAGACACTTGGAACCATGGTTGAAGCTTTGTTCTCATTTGCATGGTGAGATCCTGGGGAGGTGAATGTAGCACAGAGAGTAGCAGCAGGATCCTCTTTGGAAACTTTTTTGATGACTAACATCTTGGAAGATTGCTTGGCACTAGGTGGGTTTTCCCACACTCCAGAAAGGGTCCCAATGGGTCTGCATGGCTGATTCTGTTTGCCAGTTTCTGGATTCAAAGAAGGAAAATCTTCCTCTTCAAACTGCAATCATTCCACCTTGTCTTCTTTCTTTTCTTCCCTAATCTCTGTTGGAGGCTTTTCTTGAAAGGCACAGCCTTTCCGGGTGTGCAGGCTGCCGTTCCAGTAGATGGTTCCCAGGTGAGGTTAGGAATGGATGCTGAGTCAGCAAGTATGCACAATCCACCACAAGGCAAAGCACGTGTTGTCCCGGTTAGCTCTAGGAAACGTCACCCATGAGCTCATTTGAAAATACTGGCTTCTTTCTTTCTTTCTTATGCAGCTAACGCTGTGTTGGTACTGGGAAGTCTGTGAGGTTAGCAGGTGGAGGTTTTCTGGACCTGAAGAGGGAAGAGCTCCTTGAACAAATGTGCTGATCAATTTTTCATGGTGCTAAGGAATCATGGGGAATCCTCAATCTCCATGTTTGTGTAAACAATATTAGATCTCGAAGAACCCAGAATCTGTGTAAATGATGATTTATTAAAATATGCTCTGCCCACACCTCATTGCTATTGTCAGTTTTCCTAATAGCAGTTGGTAATGACCAACATTTCCCCAACACCTTAAGTGATCTTTGCATCGGCTTGATGTGGTGGGAGAAATAATAATGTTAACAACAATTATACTTTAAAGGGAAGATGCACTGCAAGTTTAAGAAGAAAAGACAGATGGTAGGGGAAGTGTCAACTTAAACAGGCAGAATTTCGAACTTGAAGCTAGCACTGGCAGGTAACAAATCCACAGGAATGTTTGTCTTCAGATTGTATCTCTGGTCACATTCCCTTGTGGGAACACAAGGCATGCCTATTTCTGAAGGAAGCTACTCCTTGCACAACTTCAGGTGCCTCCACTTTCAGGCTATGTAAAGCGAAGTTTTTCTTCTAAAATGAAGAAATCCTCAGGGAGAACCTGTATAGTAGGTGTTTGGGACATAAGCATCATATTTTACGTTGAAGTGCTTCTATATCAACTAGCAGAGATGGACCTTTCGACTTTAATGGGAATGGTCTCTGTAGTAGAATCATGAACTAAGTGCAGTGAGAAAACTAGGGAGACAGAGCTTGATCCTGTGTGATATAGGCATGGGATAGGGAGGGTGAGGGTGGAGAAGGAGTGGGAAGAATCTCCACACACAGAGGAGAGGTAACCTTGAAACGGTAGATGTCACAAGCACAAAACTGTGGAAGCACATCTAGAAAACTGCATGCTTTTTGCATAAATTGGAGAGCTATATGCTTGAGGGAAGAGTGGTTAAGAGTAGTTGGACAGTTTGACTCATTTCGAAAGGTTTGGATGTCTTGTCTACAGGATAGAACTAGAAATGTAAGGCAAGACTGTTGAACTTCATGGGTATGTGCTTACAATCAGCTTTAATGTTCCTAATCCCTGCCTGGCCTTTCCCACAGAGGCAGGAAGCCTGGGAACTACTTATCCCATATCCGTTCACCTCTTGGATCTGAACACCATTGCCATTAAACCAAGGGCACCCTTTTGTTCAAGGTGCAGAGACAGAGTCAGCAGAAGCCCTGGCATGCTCTCTCTGGCTGTGACTTGTAGCTCCTGGGGCTTCTGCAGAAACTAAGATTTAACAGCACCTCCAACACACACCTCCTCTCCCCGCCCATTGCTGTACTACAGGTGTGCTCCTCCAGGAGGCCTGGGTACAACACAACCACCCATTCTGAAGCACACCTGTGTTCCACTGGGAGGCCTGGGAGGCCACAGCAACAGCATGATTTGAATGCCTCAGCCCTGTTGTATGTTGTAACTCCTTGTATTCTCCGTCATGGTATTCATGATACTACCTCTTCAATCGTTCTGCATTAAATGGGTTAGAAAAGTGTGCCCTATGGTATATTTAGTGTGAATACCTTTGGGGCAGCTGTTAAAAATGCACTACGAATAACCTCCATGTCAGTCCCTTCTTGGACATTGGGTTGAGGGGTGATGGGATGGAATAAGGGTGGGTCAGGGCAGAGGCATCTGAGATCCCACTAACTTGCTATTGTCCCACATAAGCCAGCATACAGTGCTACAAGGAGCCTCGTTTCTAACTCAGAAAACTCTAAACATGTTACTTCTGACCATATACCCTAGGGAGCCTGGGTGGGGACCAGAAAACACAGTGGGTAACCTGGGGACAACCATAATCACTACCTTCTGAGCTACCTACAGTGCCTTGGGGATATAGTGGGTAAACAGGAAGGCCCTGAGTGTAGAATCCACTTTTCTGGTATCTTCTTAGGTAGGACTTTTCTGAGATAGGACCCTTAGCTATGAAATGAAGTGTTGTACATTGTAGAATTGAAAACAAAGCCAATTAAGATCTTTAAACAATTGTAACTTTGTCCTTTGACTGGTAGGTGACAGGAAAGCCCACACTGAAGTGAGGCCACTGAAGGTGGTTAAACTTAATTAAGATAGTCAACAAGATGGCCCAGGAGAATTGTGAACAGTGGCTAGGGCAGTGAAAAGCCCCTGGGCACTGAAAGCCCATCTGTCTTCTGGGCTCCATATGCAACACTTGTAATAAAGATTAACACATGGGCACACTTACTGATACCTGGTGATGAAGAAGAAAACAAAACACCAGTCTTGCCCAATGGTGCCATACAGAACAGAGCTGAGAAGAAGGGCTATGAGAAGCCATCGGAAATCTAATTGAAATGAAGTAATGAAGGCCAAGGAAGGAGTGTTTCAAATGGAGGCAATGCATTACCTGTTGCAGAAGGGCAAGCATTTGGTACAGCAGATAAGATGCTGGTTGGGTGCCTGCATCTCTTTTTGGAGGGGTATTGGTTGAGCCCCAGCTCCCCTCTGGATTCCAGCTTCCTCAGAAACAGCATATGATGGCTCAAGTGCTTGGGTCTCTGCCACTGTATATGAGACCTAGCATGAGTTCCAGGCACCCAGCGTTGGCTTGGCACAGCTGTGGCTGTGACAGGTATTTGAGGAGGAACCTGTGGATGAAACCTCTCTCTCTCTCTAAGGCAAAAAAATAAGATCTTACAAGTGCTGTGGAAACATTGTAGCAGTTGCAAAACATTCAGCTATAAGTAAAAGCATTTAGTTACAAGTGATGCTGGTTAAAGGGGGGTGGGGTTTCCACCTTGTTGTTTGTTTGGTGCATGGGAGAAAATCCAGAGATTGATGCAGTACAACAAAGCTGTCAGAGATTCAGTTCCTTTTCTTTTCCGTTCCTTGGTTATTGGATTTCCTGGTGTCACAAAATAGATGCTGGGCCTCCAGGTAATTGTACTCATATCCACAGCAGAAAAAGTAGGGCGGGGCAAAGGAAGAAAGAGCAGTCCAGTTAAATCTGTTGATTTTTTCAAGTAAAAGTTTCCCAGAAAAAGCTTTCTAAATTTCCACTCTTTGATGAGATTGAGGTCACATGTTCACCTCTGGATTGATTTCTGACTCAGAGTCTCAGATTCCAGCAGTGTTACCGTTAGTTAGATCCATCCTGTATGCATCGGGAGGGGTTTACATGAGACCTCCGGTCCCTGAGGGTGACTTACAGAACTGTGACTGCAAGAGGGGAGAAAATGGGCGAGATGGCAGATCGATGTGGATGGTGCCTGTTACAGAACAAGTCCCATGTTGAAAAGACTCAGTCGGAATCAGCCGTATGACTTGTAAGCCCCAGTGCAAACTGAGGCCTAATGACTTGCTCATGGTTCTAAATTAGAAGAGAGCAACAGGAGCATTCAACCAGTTCTTAGTTCACGGCCCTGTGTGATCTCGCGGGGATCTCCTGTTTCATCCATGGACCCTGGACTCTAGGCTGTCTACTGAATTGGGCAGCAGAGTGCTCCTGGGTCAGCTCAGGTGAACAGGAAAGGAGAATGCAGCAGACTGAGCTGTGAATGGAAGGACTACATGGAGACAGAACCAAAACTCCTTGGAGAAAATAGAGAGAAGCTGGCAAGGCTGAGAGCAAAAGGAGAGAGAAGTGGAAGCAAAGGATTCCGGGCAAATAGTCGCACAGGTACTTCCTGTCTCTCCTTCTGGGACCAGCTTGAGCTGGAGCCTGGGGGGGTCCCTTGATGTTGACCTGGTGAGAGAGAAGCTTGGGCTGAGAGAGGCACTTACCCCTCCTCAAGACAGAGCCTACTGCGGTGGAGGTAGTGGCCAGCATGGCAGAGCACTGGTTTCCAATCCCAGCACTGTCCTGGATTAGCAAAACTCCAATTTCCTGCACCTGTGAGCCTGCCTGCTAACAGACAGTAGCAAGGCATGTGTCCACCACCTGCAAACGGCGACTTGTTACAGAGTGAAGGCATGGCCTCCTACCTAGCCCTCCACTACAACTGATCCCAGTCCCTTGGTACTTGTTTCCAGGAGTTGTCAATTTCCAGAGATGCCATAGATCTATCATTGCACAGTCACAGAGTGGTGGCTGGGATGGTGCAGGAAAGGGGAGGAAAGAGTCGAGGGGGGGTGCTCCATACAGGTAGACCCACTTGGTATCCCTCCCAGCCCTGCCTTTGCCATCTCTTGGAGGCTTGTGCCGCTTGGGGATGTAAACAATGGCTCAGTGATGTCACTGTAAATTTCCTTTCCCAGAAGATGCAGCAGACAGTAGCTTCTGGGCAAACAGTGACTTGAGCAATAAATATTGGCAGAGGATAGAGTTTTTAATGGCAAAGCTTTGTGAACCTGCAGCAGCTGGGCTGTAAATTGCGAAACAAGAAGGAATCTCGTTCTTCAGATTCGAAGGCAGATTCATCATCCTCCCCCTAAAGTAGTCATGCCAAAGCCCGGGAGAAGGAATCAGCTCTAACAATCTAAGTATTCAATAAAACCCACATCTAAATGAAGCAAGAGACTGTAGAAATTGGGCAGAAGTCCCAATCTGGAAAAAAAAAAAAAAAAGAATCCTCCTTCAAGCCTTGTGGTCTGGCAGGTATGGCTGCCTGGTGGGCAGAGACTGCGCCCTCCCTGGGCCACAGGGAAGAGGTGGGTGAGGCGGGGACAGAGTCTAGATCCAACTGGACAGATGGAACTAAACTGAGAGGCATGGGAGCTCCACTCGAGGGACAGCATGTGTCCACAGAGAACAAGAGAACAGGTTGCAGGTTGAAAATTATTCCCCACATGTCACTTGTCCACAAAAGACACTGGGAAACCAGACTCTGTGAGATCTTCAATGACTGGATGTAAACTCTGCAGAGCTGGCTCCCTACCAACATGATGGCAGGAAGAAGGCAGGAGACTGTCAGCCTCTTACAAGATGTCCAGCCATGCAACACATGGGTTTGAGTGAATCCTTCTCATGAGGTGCCACCCACATTCAGGGAAAAACTGGGTCTGCTAATTCCAGGCCTCTGCAAGCCACTCCACGGCTGGCCAAGGCCAGGAGCAGACCTAACCCAGGGAAGGCAGAACACCCTACTCTCAGGCTGGGACATAGGCTGCAGAGGTGAGAAGAGGAACAAACAGCATGACTCTGATAACCGGATTGCTGTCCCCTCAGAGAAGAAGTTCGGAGACTTGCATAGGGTCACACAGACCTAAGATTCTTAACTTAAACACTAACTTTTGCTCACTTTACTCTGCTGCCCTGTCAATTCCAACTGAGTGTGGAAGATTTTTGATGAGAAATTCTAATGTGCACAGGTAGGTTGGAAACGCCCTAGGATTGTGTAATAGATTCTGATACAAACTGCTCTTCTAGAATTGTCCCCATCAGTCTGGACCAAAGCAGGTTCTTCCTGTCTAGTCTGGGATCAGCCTTTTCCTGGCTTTGTTACAAACACCCCCCAAAACTTGAAAGAATTGCTCTCCAACCCCCCAAATTGGGTCTGCTCACCTGACACACAGCCAATTACTGCCACTGGGGTGGTGAAGAAAGTTATTTATTTGCAATGCAGAAAGAAAGCTCCATTCCTGCACCCTCAGAGGGATCAGAACCAGTGAATCTTAGAGAGAAAGTGCAGTTGTGCAGCGAATAATTGTCTCATGTGCCGGCCTTTAATTGGCCCCCAATACATGCAACCTTCTTTTGGCTGGTACATTATGGGGCAAGCCTGATTTTTTAAAAATTTTGTTTTGTTCTTGAAGTGGCAAAATGGTCTACGGCCATGCCACCTTGAATGCACCTAATCTCATCTGGCAAAGTGGGCTCTGTTTATGCGTTACTTTGATCAGGGCCTGTGAGTTCCTTGGAAGCTCCCAGAATAAAGCCAGCCTAGGAATGTCAACTTTAGGGCCAATCTGAGAGTTGGTGATTCAGCATCTTGGCTCTGGCCTAGTGTCACTCCTTAATGTATTAGTTTACAGAGGAGCTGCAGGCAGGGGGAGAGGGGGGGAGAAGAAGTGAGAGAGAGAGAGAGAGAGAGAGAGAGAGAGAGAGAGAGAGAATGAAAAAATACTGGAGCCTGATAAAGTTTTTGATTGGGGCTGAGCTTTTTCCCAGGTTCTGGGACCAAACAGGTGGATGTGGGATGGAAGTTAGTCTAAGATTCCTATTCTGGGCCTGGAGCAATAGCCAAGTGGTTAAATCCTCATCTTGCATGCGCCAGAATCCCATATAGGCACCAGTTAATGTCCTAGCTATTGTTCCGCTTCCTGTCCAGCTCCCTGCTTGTGGCCTGGGAAAGCAGTTGAGGACAGCCCAAAGCCTTGGGTTCCTGCACCTGCATGGGGAATCCAGAAGAAGCTCCTGGCTCCTGGCTCCTGGCTTTGGATAGGCTTAGTTCCAGCTGTTGCAGCCACTTGGGGAGTGAACCAGTGGATGGAAGATTTTTCTCTTCATCTTTGATTCTTTCTGAAAATCTGAATTTCCAATAAATAAGTAAATAAATCTTTTAAATTAAAACTTGTTTTTATTTTTGATAATGTTTACATAGTTGGTTAGGGTGGGAAGGATTGAGGATTAGGGGAAAGTGGGTGAGACCATTGTTTCCAAACTTTCCTCTTCCTCCTTCTGTATCTTGCAAAAGACTGGAGACAAGCAGCGATGCCACACCCAGCCTCCCAACTGTCTCAGTACCTGGGGTTGGGGAATGACACCCAATGTCATCCCAAGGTCCCTGATGTGAAGCATGCTCTGAGGGTTCTGCTTATGTGGTTTCTATAGTTCTGAAATGCTGTTGACCTCACCACACCAAGGATGAGGAAAGCCTTCCACGGTCCATTGCTGACATAGTTTACCTTAGATTCACCCAGATATTTTCTGCCAATGCTTGGCTGGGGTAGTTGGTCAATTTATTCTGCTCTCCTTCCTCTGCCATGATGCCAGACATCCTCTGCAGGCCCTAATGGACTGCCATATCCTCCATGTGCATCTAAGTATGTCAACTACTGCTCCTATTAGCCACTGAGGAGGTCCAGTTCTGACACATACACTCCACAGTCAGTCCACAGATCCTACAATCCTTCCCATGGTTGGAGTTCTGAGTCCAGTGGTTCAGTTGAGGGGATCCCTAAAGAAATCTCTCTTGAGGTGATTCCAGACGTGACTGTGTATACATGAGAGTAAGGGGTCTGGCTCAATCCATGCCCCATATCAGCCTATGCACACATTGGTACTAGCAATTGTTGCGTCAGTTCTGTCTTCAGAGCCATCTGTCTCTCTCTCTCTCTCTCTCTCTCTCTCTAAGATTTATTTATTTTTATTGGAAAGGCAGATATACAGAGAGGAGGAGAGACAGAGAGGAAGATCTTCCTTCTGATGGTTCACTCCTCAAGCGGCCGCAACGGCTGGAGCTGAGCCAATCCAAAGCCAGGAGGCAGGAGCCAGAAGCTCTTTTGGATCTCCCATGTGGGTGCAGGGTCCCAAGACTTTGGGCCGTCCTCAACTGCTTTCCCAGGCCACAAGCAAGGAGCTGGATGGGAAGCAGGGCCGCCAGGATTAGAACTGGCATCCATATGGGATCCCAGCTCATGCAAGGCGAGGACTTTAACCACTAATGCTATCGTGCCTCCAGTCCCATCTCTTATGCAAAACAATGAATATTGTGGCCCAACCCAACCCAGCCCACTACACACTTGGTACTCATGTACTCCAGCGGGGGCTGCAGCCTAGTCAGAGCGACCCTCAATAACCCCCACTAAGCCCACTCCCAGGATTGGTTCCTGTGCTTGCCAGTATGTGCAGTAGACTGGTCCAGTCTGTCCCATATCCCATTCAGCTCTTGTACACATCACTGGCTGTTGGAGCCTAGTTCAGCCCAACTGATCCCACTCTCCAGCAGATAATACCAGCTGTATAGACAAGCCCACCTCCAACCCTGGTTTACATGCTCACCAGAGGGAGATGTAGCCCATCAGAGAGGTACCCACAGTCTCCTTATTGGGTCCACGCCCAGTCCTGGATCTTGTACTCTCCAGGCATTCTGCAGTCCAGCTTAACAAGATTTGCTCCCATCCAATCCCAGCACTTGCCAGCTGATGCTGCAGCAATGCCCAACCATTCCACATCTATTCTGGCCCATTCATGCACAGTGGATACAGTTGGTTAGCCCAGCCTGGCTCTCCTCCCAACCAAGCCCACATCTAGGCCAACAGGCATATAGCCCTGCCCAGCCTGATCTGCCCCTAGTCCCAGTTCTCATGCTTGTTAGCGGGAGCAGTGGCCTACCTGGGAAGCCTGGCTGCTCCCCTACCAGGATTGCTCCCAACCCCATGGATCTCACATGGACTGGTAGGTTCTGATGCCTAGTTTGGCATGAACCACCTCACCTTGGCATTTGCCAGCAGGTGCTGTAGTCTGGCAGGACTTGGTCCACACCCACGTTTAGATCATGCTGGTGGGTGCTGCTGCCTGGCCCAGCCCAACCAGTCCCCAGTCCTGGCCCTCATGTGAACTGGCTGGTGTTGCAGCTGGAACTGGCCTGTTCTACACCCTGTCCTGGTTCTCAGATCCGCCAGTGGGTGTTATGAACAGACCCAGCCTGGCTTGCCCGCAGACCTGACCCACACTTACACTGGTAGATATTTTAACCTGACTCGGCCTAGTCTGGGCTGCTCCCAGCCTTAATTCTTGTACTTACCTACAGGACCAGCATCATGACAGAGGAGTTCTCCAAGCTCCTCTAGATAAATGGAGTGGGATTGGTGGGATTTAGGTTTTCTGGGAGTTTTGTGGCACCTCTATGTGGAGTTTAACTTCCACATGGCCCTCATAGCAGCTGTTCCTTCCCTGTGTAGGAGACACAGGTGAATCAGGGGAAGTGGACATACTGGATTGACATGCAAGGGTTGTACTTGCAGTACAGGGCTGCAGAGACAGAAGCAGTGGGAAAAGCTCCCAGCTCATTCATTCTTATTGAATTTCCTAGCTGGTCCTTCTATATCACTTGGGTTTATGCTACCCATGTGGAAGGACCAGGTGGAATTCCTGGTCACTGGTTTGGATCGGGATCTCCAAGCTTTTGGAGCCATTAGGGAAATAAGCCAGCAAATAGAAGATAGATCTCTCTCTCTCTCTCTCTCTCTCTCTCTCTCTCTCTCATATTTCTCTGTCTTTAAAGTAAATTAACTTATTTTAAAATGCCATTTGGGGGTCAGACATTATGGTACAGAGAACTACTGCCTGCCATAGCCCAGATCTGATATGGACAGAGCACCCGTTTGAGTCCCATCTGCTCCATATCCAACCAGACTCCCTGCTAATGCATCTGGAAAAGCAGATGGGTGAAGTATCTGGGCCCCTGCACCCATGGTCAACAGCTGGGATGAGCTCCAGACTCCTGGCTTTCACCCACTTTGTCCATTTGGAGAGGGAATCAGTAAAGGGAATCATTCTCTCTCTCTCTCTCTCTCTCTCTCTACCTCTCTTCCTCTCCCTTCTCCACTTCAAATAAATAGACATTTTAAAAATCCCATCTCCAAAGCTCTCCCAACTAAGATTTCCTCATTGAGGGCTGTGAGGAATAAATGAATAAAGCAAGTGAAACGTACTTTTACAGTATACTGAGAATACCCAAATGCTCAGGAAGCAACATTGTCAACATTGATGGTGCCTTTCTTCTCCCTGGTAAGCTTCCCAAGAGTTCCTGGGCTCCTACCCTGATTTAACATGCATGGCAATGGCGATGGGTGGAGTAGATAAACTCAGCTCTACCTGCTGACAGTCTCCATCTCCTCTCTGGTACCTAGAAGCATCCACATCCCTAAGAGTACACAGTTAGTGACAACAACCTGAAGACTGGGTTCTAAAGCCATTGCCATTATAGCACCTACTTACATGCTCCAAAGAGAGATGGGGTGATCCAACATTTGGGGTACTGCCTACTCCCATAGCCATTAAGAGACCAAAACCTGTTCATGGAATACTCATGTTTTGCACCCCCAATGGAAATAGGAAGTGGCTGTGTTTAATGTAGAGCAGGGGTCGGTAAGTCAGAATTCCTAGGCTGAACCTGGCTTACCATCTGTATTGGTACAATCTGTAAGGTAAGAGTAGTTTTCACATCTTTAAATAGTTAAAAAGTCCTAAGAAGAATGTTTTATAACATGGGAAAGTTCCAGGAGACTCAAATGTCAGCATCTATGGTATAGAATGTCATCAGATCACAGCACTACTCCTTCCTCCCCGTGTGTTCTGTGACTGCTTTCATGGTTGACACGGAGCTGCAATAGTGCTGCAAAAAATCATGGGAAAATGGGATTTATTTGGGTACAAATTCTTTAAACATTCAGGCATAGCTTTTTCCCAGTATGCATTTTCCGTTTACTTTAAAAATATTTTTGTACAAAGAAACAGACAGAGAATTCTCATCTGCTTGCTCATTCTCCCAAATGTCCACAGCCCCCAGGACTAGCTAGGAAGAGTCCACACCAGAAGCCAGAGCCTTCATCTGGGTCTCCCAAACAGGTGGCAGGGACCCAAGTACCTGAGCCATCACCATGACCTCCCAGAGTGCACATGCGCAGGAAGACAGAATCAGTAGAGACAGGACTTGGAGCCAGGCGTTCCCATATGAGATCCCAAACAGTACCAAACTACAGCACCAAATGCCTGTACACTCTCCTCTGCATACTTTTTGAACGGTTAGCCCTTTCTGGAAATGATCTGAGCCTAAAACAATTACCCCTAAGCCCTCTGCAGGAATAATTTGCCCACCCTTGACCTATGCCTTTAATTCAACAAACTTCCGCTGAGAACAGACTAGTAGGAGATACCAGGCTTATTCTTGAGGGATACACTGATGATGAAGGCCTTGGTTCTCAGAAGCTAGGAGAAGAGCATGAAGCTTACACACTTAGTCAGTATGCCCCAACGGATACTGGTTTGTGATAAGAGAGGTGCTGTGGCCCCAGCTGCAGGGGGTCCTGGCCCTCCCCAAGTCCACAGAGGTGACAATTGTGCAACAGGACAGACTGACCCATTGAGCCATATGCAATGTTCCTGCAATTTCCTGGGATAGGAGGTGTCCCACGGCCAGGTACCGCCCTGTGCCAGCCTGGGCTAACTGCATGGGGAAGGCAAGAGTGTGAGATCAGCTTATTGGGGCAGACCTGCAACTATCCCTGGGTCACCTGCCATCATGGATGGCTGTGTCCTGCTATTTCTCTGGATTGTTTTATTGCTTCCCTGTTACCTATTTGTTGTGGTTACGGTCTGTAATCTGTTCTCTCATTATTACTGATCTCCAGTCTCACACAGCTTTACAATGTCTCCTTCCCTGGGTGGCCTCACCAAACCTCCCCTGATGTCTCCCATGCTGGGGTGGAGACCAAGCCAGTGATGTTCAGTACCAAGAATGAAGTAGTGCCAATAAAGAAGCAAAATAAAATAATGTTCTGCATGTGAGTAGCCTACAGGTCCACCTATTTGGTGGAGAACCAGAAGTCCCTTCTTTGGAGGGTGACCTGGCCAGCTAACCTTAAAGGTTTTATAGGCCAACAGGTATTGTTTCTTTCAATGCCAAAACTGTGCTTGTATAATGGACTGTGAGCTGAGTTCAGACAATGGAAAGGGCTAACTGGAGTTTATAGATGGAGTCTTTGTGATAACCAAGAACATAACTCTTCCTGCTGAACCTCTGGGACATGACATGGTTCAGGAAAAACACCAGCGTACATTCATTCACAAGTGGGAAGGTGGGTTGCACAAAGTGACCTCATGGGAGAACTGAGCCCCACTAGGACACACAAGGACGAAGTATAGAAGGTGCTTTCCATTGGGGAAGAGAGAGTGCACAGGCAAAAGCAGTTTTGCCTGTGACATAAGGTGTATGCCAGCATCATGAATTTGTGATAATCAGGAGAGAGCTGAAATGGACCGTAGAGTCTTGAAACAGGAAGGAGTACTCAGACGGGTTGAAAGTGGCATGCTCTGTGCACTGAGCAAACTACTGCTAGATGCCCTTGGCTGCGAACTTCTCCCACCATTTTAGCTAGAATTGGGTTTTATAGCCATACTTAAAAAAAAATGATTTTTTAAAATTTTGTTTTGAAAGGCAAAGACACAAAGATCTCCTCTCTGCTGGCTCATTACCCAAATGCCCGCAACAGCCAGGGTTGGGCCAGACCACAGAGAATTCAATGCTGATCTCCCACGTGGGTGGCAGGATCAATGCGCATGAGCCATCACCTGCTGCTTCCCAGGATGCTGGACTAGAAGCAAAGCTGGGGCTTGTTTCAAACACTCCAATGTGGGATGCGACCATTTTAACCTCGAGTCTAACTGCTGGCCCTCTAATCAGATGTGGGTTCCTACCTGTCCGCTGAAATTGCTCTTGTTAAGATTAGTGATAATTTCCTGGTTTGTAAATTCAGTGGTCAAGTCTCAGGTGTCATAGCACTCTGTGACATGGATGACACTTCTCTCTTGCCCTCTGGCCATACCTCGTGGGCATTCCGCCCTCTTTCCTAGCTGCTCCATCACAGCCTTCTTCATTTCACTGAGCTCCAAAGGTCTGTGCTCATGTACATTTTATTTACAGGCAGTACCATTCCTGAGTTGGCACTTTAAACTCACATGACTCCTAAATGTTTATCTCCGGCCTCACCCTTTACACTGGCCCCCAACACAAGTACCCCTGGCACTGCCACCTCCAGATTTATAATGGGCATGAAAAGTCTGAGGTCTCCAAATACGACTTTCGTATTCCACCCAAGCCACATACACACACACCTACCCACATGCACTCACACATATACATGCACTCACATATACACACACCCTTAATTTTCCTTCCTATTCAGCCAGGGGAGGCTCCATTCTTCTAGTCTTTTCAGCTAAAAAGTTTGGAATCACTCTCAACTCTTCTCTCACATAATGCATCCAAACCAGCCACACAAACGGGCGAGCTTCTCACAACACATCCAGTATCCGACCTCCTCCTCATGACTGCTTCTGCGCCTGGTCCAGCCATTCTCATTTCCTGCCTCCCTTGTTAAGGCAGCATCTTAACCACTCTCCCTGCTGCTTCCCTTGCCTGTCTCATCATGTTTTCCACGAGGCCAGCCAGAGTGATTCTATTAAAATGTAAATCAGGGTATGTGGCTCCTCAGCTCAAATTCTAACTCGGAAAAACCAAAGCCCTTATAAAGATTTGCAAGGGATTTGCAGAGCTGCTGCTTCAGCCCCTGCCTCCCACCTCCCTTGTCACTGCATAGACCTGCTTGCTGTTGTCCCAGTACATCAGGCACAGTTTGCCTCACACTCCGGTGGAGAGGGGTTCTGCTTGGGACCCACGTCGCCTGCAGACACCTCTAGGTCCAGCTCCATTAGGTTTCTGCTCCCATGTCTCCTTACAAAGAAAACTTTCCCTGACACAATCCTGACCCCTCTCTTCCATCCCAATGCTTTCTCATCCCCTTGCTCTAATATTCTCATAGCCCACATGATACATCATATACTTGTTTTATTGTATATAAGGAATTTCCACAAAGTGTATGGAAAATATATACTAAGAAAAATTGCATGGATTTCATATTGTTTTGTACCAAAATAAGCTTATTTTAAAGTTCCATTTTCCATGAATTTTTCAAAGTACCCTTGCATTTTTACAATTTTTTACTGTAACAAACTGTCTGAGGCAGGCTATTTTTTATAAGGAAAACAGCCTTGGCGCGGCCCACGGTTCTGGAGCTTCCACACCCAGAGTGACACAAGCTTTGCCAGGATGCCCAGTGACTGCAGTATGTTATGGCTGGAGTATACTTGGCAGTGTGGTTTCTCTCCTCTTCCTCAGTCACCAAGATCCAGCCACGGGGCTCTACATTCGGGACCCAGTAAAAACTAATCACTTTTCAAAAGTCTCACCTCTCCACACAATATTCTGATTAAGTTTCCAACATGTTGAGTCCATTAATTTGAGACTTTGGCTTAATCTCTGCGTGAGTTGGACAGGGATAAATCAGAATCAGACCACAGTAATCTCCCTTCCCCAAATAAAGTATATAAAATATGAGGGCAGGGATTTGAGCTTATAGCAGGTATTCAAAAATAACTTGTTGAATTAATTGGTGGAAAGAAGAGTTCCTACCCTCCTCCCCCCCAAAAAACAGAGAGAGAGATCTGGCAGCCAGGTTATACCTCAGATTCCTGTAATTTGGATTAGTAGTAGCCACTTCTACAGAGCTCCGTCAACTCTGCTTATCTGAATTGAGTTTCTTGGATCTACAAGGCCAAGAAACAGACTTTGAGCTACACCATGGAGAAGTCTTGAGATACCTAGCCAGTCATCTTTCTTTAAAGTGTTTCCATCCTCTCTCAGATTTTCCAGCTCCTGGTTCTGTAGAACTGAAGTGCCTGGGGTGGACATTTGACACAGCTGTTACAGCACAGCTTTGATGTCTGCCTCCTGTATCAGAGTGCCTTGTTTCTACTGCTGGCTCTGCTTTTCAATCAAACTTCCTCCTAATGAACGCCCCGGGAGGCAGCAGGCAACACGTTTCAAGCACTTGGATCTCTCCACCAATCTGGATAATGCGATAGATTTCCAGTCTTGCTGGTGTGAGCATTTGTAGAGTGAACCAACCAATGGGAGGTATCTCTGTTTCATAAATATATGTAATATATGTCAAAAACATTTTATATGTTTTATATAAAAATTAACATATATATGTAAAGAGACCAATGCATGTTCTTTTAGTGATGCACACACTCTCCTTGATTGATCAAGTCTAAAGGTTCCCTCCCACATGATAATAGAAGCAATTACAACAGCCTGGTGTCAGCTGGAGTCGGTTGATTGGAATGGTTTTGTCTAGCCACAATATAACCAACCACCTGTGCCCTGATGAAAAAAAATTATTCCATCAGGGGGTTTTGCTTAATAATTGACACTGACATGACTTCTCCTGTCACATAGGCCAAAAACCTTTCTTCCTCCCCAAGATGGGATGATGTCCTTTTGTTAAAAATAGAAAAACACAGCACCCTGTGAAAGCAGCACGAATTTCTATGTGGAATTGTCTTGCTTGGAGCCTTGCCATCATGGTATTGATTACATGCCTGCACTACTAAGTGACCTGAAGTAGCCTGATGGGGTGAATTTTTCCTCTCCTGGGAAAGACTGTAGTTCTGGGATTGAAAGAACCCAAGATCATGAGATGACACAAAGGAAACAGACAGTCCCAGCTGGAGATGACCCCAGGAGTGGCAGCCTGGCCCCTGCACTCAATGGGAGTAACTGAGTGTGATGCTAAGGCTGGAGGCTTGAGTGTTGGAAGGTGTTCAGAAGACTTTCATCACTGGTTCTCACCACAGTGTAACAAGTGCAAGGTGATGCTGAGTTCAAGTAAGGCACACCAGAAGAAGGCAAACTGCAAACAGCAGGCAAAAATTTGAGCAGCATTGGAGCCTAAACTCTCCAGATTGAGATGTAGAAGGAAAATCCCCCTTGGGCAAGATGCTGGGAGCCAGCTGGAAGCCCCTAGTCTTGGCCAAAAGCAGAGCGGTGTGAAGAAGAGAATCAACACCTGAGTTAAAAGCAGAAGCTTCATATGAGCTGGAATGGGAGGAATGTGTGTAAAGGGTTTGGAGCCACCCATCAGGGAGCTTAAAATAGAAAATTGCAAAGTTACAAGATACTCCAGATAGTTAAGCTATTAGAGTTTGTTGCTCTCCACCATGGTTGGGTGTTAACTAACACACAACTAGTAATCATCCAGCTCTAGTCAAAAGCAGAAAGTAAAAGGTTACAAAATCAAAAACAAGCTTGTATTTGGTTAGCTGAGCTGATATGACTTGAGTTTGTGGTGGATGTATTAAAGTAGCCACAGCCTTCTCAGCATCCTGTCTCAGCTACTCCAGCAGCCATGGCACCTGAGGAGCCCTGCTCATGTGGGGAATCTGGCACTAGCACTGCTGTGCCCAGATTTTGAGATCCCCAGAAAACCATCAGGAGTCTGAAGTCAATGCAAACTCCTAAAGGTGATTTATTCAGGCTTGCCTAGGTTCCCAGCCACCATCCCAGCCGAGCAGGACTGGAGGAACAGCAACAGCCACAGCGGCCGAAGCAAGAAAAGCTGCAACAGAAGGGCAGAAAAAAGGGCCGAGGTTGAACAGCACAGGATTTATATACATTTCAAGTGAATTCCACACAATTATACAGTCATGACTGGTCAGTTTAACTGTTAACTTTTAAAAAGAGCAAGTTGGCAGGCTTGTGTTGGTGAGTTTGAAGCAAGCAACTTTCAAATAGTACAAATTGGTAGGCTATAGGATAGTGAGCAACTTACCTAACAAGCACACCAGGGGTCTCCTGCCTGAGCAGTGTTCTGCCTACGTGACCTGCCAGGTGTCACGTAGGCAGTCAGGCGTGGAGTTCACACAGCCCCCCAGCCAAGCAAGTAAGGCAGAAATCACAAAAGCAGAGAGCACTTAGGTTCTTCATTACCAAGCCTTGGGAAGTGACAAGGGGAAGCAACACATGCTCAGGAGCACGAGCTGCATGCAGAAGCTACACAGAACCTTCTGCCTGCCCGGGTGGTTTGTTAAAATGAAGCTTCTGGAGGCAACCTGTGATTCTGCAAGTCTAACAAGCTCCCAGTTGCTGCCCATGCTGCTGGTCCAAGGACCTCCTTTTGAGCATCCTTTGTTCCATGTAGTATGGCTGGAATACCCTTTCACAGGTTGGCATAGTCAAACATTTTTCCCATCCTTGGAGACATAGCAAACTTCAGGTCTTCCAGAAATCCCTGTTCCTATCCCTAGCTGCACTGGATTTGTTCTTCAGTGGTATTTCACAGCAGGTGATTTGCAATTCTCATTTAACCTACCTTGAGGGTATTTCTAGATTCTTTTCCACTACCCAGTAGTAAACTTTTAAACACCAAGACCTGCATAGCTCTGCCTTCAGTGTAAATGCTGGGTTGTGAACCTAGGGGGCATTCAGTCCATATCTGAGTGAATTCGGAGTCAGAAATCCAGGTTTGAGATCCACCTTTGCTGTAGGTGACTGTGTGACCCAGGTGTCTCTGAGCCACAATCAACCTTACCTATGATTGGTGAATGCAAACCAAGGATCTTCAAAGGCTCTTTCAAATATCAGACTCTATGTTTTTACGTAGTCAATTCTTATCTGTGGAAAAATAAAGATAGACTCTGTTGCCACTGGGTGTAGTGGATAAGAGACGGCCCTGACGTTCTTTGATCCTTTTTCTATAAGGGAGGGGGGGCTAATTCCCCTCCCCATGATTCCAGGCTGCACTGTGATTTGCTTTGGCCTGTAATAGACTGTAGCAGAAGCAACATGCCCCACGTCTGGGTATAGACAATGGGTATTTCAGTCAGGATAAAGATGGAATAGGGAGAAAGGAAGAAATTGGGAAAGTTAGAATTCCAAATAGAAGCCTGCAGTGGAGACTAGCAGTGTCAACCTTATGTGTCCTGGAATATTGGTCTCAGAGCACTAAGTTGTCATGTAAGAAGACTTGCTAGCTTGCCAAAAAGACTAAGCCTAATCCTGATCCTGACTTTACATGGAGGAAGCAGGGCCCAGAGTCCAACCATCCAGCCAAGGAGCTAGGAATAGGAGTGAAAATTTTGAGTTCCTTTAGTACCATCTGCTGACCAAAGTTCATGCAACCCTGAACAAGAGAACCACCCAACCAAGGTCTGTCCTAATTCTTGACTCACAAAATCATCATGCCTTATAAAATGGGTTGCTTATAACATGCTAAATTTGGGATAGTTTGTTATGCAATGATACATAACTAGAGCAGTGTATTAATAGCATTATCCTAGCATTTAAAATTTCATGAGGTTTGACAAGATACTAGACCCTCTACCATTGCTTATGCCTACAATGTCATGACATGTAAAAGAGCAGAAAGCTGGAGATGAGACTGTATTATTATACAAAATACAGGGGACAATGGAAAAGGGAGAAGGGAGAGAGAGTAATGGGAAGGAAATGGGGGAAGCCCTAGAACTACAAAACTGCGTAATGGAAAATAAGAATGAAAACTGTTCTATAAGGTTTAATTTGCAAATATTTTAGATGTTAAATATTTGTAAATATGTGAATATGTGAATGTGAGGATGTTTCAAAAAGCTTGTGAAAATGAAATTTAAAAGTATGCATTTTGGCGTAAAATTATCTTGAAATAGTACATATGCGGTCTTCAAAAATTTCATAAAAATATGTATTATGGGGCCCAGCATGATAGAGTAGTGGTTAAAGTCCTCGCCTTGCACGCCCAGGATTCCATCTGGTCACCGGTTCTAATCCCGGCAGCCCTGTTTCCCATCCAGCTCCCTGCTTCTGGCCTGGGAAAGCAGTTGAGGACGGCCCAAAGCCTTGGGACCCTGCACCCACGTGGGAGATGTGGAAGAGCTCCTGGCTCCTGGCTTCAGATTGGTTCAGCTCCAGCCATTGAGGTCACTTGGGGAGTGAACCATTGGACGGAAGATCTTCCTCTCTGTCTCTCCTCCTCTCTGTTATCTGATTTTGCAATAAAAACAAATAAATCTTAAACTATATCTATACATATATATATATAAAATGAAAAAACGATGCATAGAGTTTCAAATTTTTGCACCAAAATCAATGTGTCTTTTTCAGCCCATTTTCACAAACCTTTGCACTCATACAAAATAAAAACCTGGGTAAGAGACAGCCACATAAACATTCTTCTTCTTTGATCCTTGTCACATAGGCAGGTGCGTGATGATCATGTTATTCTGGTAACTTAGATTTCTCTGGTGGGTTCAACACTTTGTGAATCCATTTCTACAGCAAAGTGCACAGCCACTCAAAACAAGGACCTCCTTGTGAACTGTGCTGAGGCCTACGATTTAGAACCAAGTTCAATGTTGGGACTTGTCAAGCGGTCGTAGGAGGAGCTGGTGAATGGGAATGAAGGCCTGAAAAGGTGGAGTCTTCCAGCACACAATGAGGCCTCTGTCCCTCACCCTGACAGCGTGGCCATTGCCTGGGGTGGAATTTTTGGTCTGGGAAGATTTGCATTTTGAAAACCAGGGTTTTTATTTCCTCCTCTCTCCAACCAATTTAAGCGCTCCCACATCCCAAAGGAGATTTTTAGTGCAGTATAATAAGAACATTTCCAAAATCTCAGCCTCTTTCTCTGAATGTGTTTCTTATATAAACGCTGCTGCAGAGACCCACTCCCTCCACTTGACACTTTCACTCTGCTTTTAAACCTGCAAACACAGACACAGAAGCAGCTTGAGAACACTTTGGGTCTCATCTGTGTTTCATGCTTCTGTTGGGCTCTCACTTTTTAAATCCTGTTCTTCAACTCAGGTTATATTTTAATAGCACAGCAGGCCACAGACATTTACAAGGGCCCCACCCAAAGCCAACTCTGGCCACCAGGCCAAGAGGTTTTCAGAGGCACAGAGGAGATATGAATCCACAGTTCTCCTTTAAGAAGATTTTCTTCTCTCATTTTTTAAGACTTATTTTTATTTAAAAGGCAGAGTTACAGAGAGTAGGAAAGACAGAGAGACTTTCCATCTGTTGATTCACTCCCCAAATGGCCAAAATGGCCAGGTCTGGATCAGACCAAATCCAGGAGCCAGGAACTTCTGGATCTCCCACAAAAGTGCAAGGTCTCAGGGACTTGGTCCACGCTCCATTGCTTTCCCTGACCATAAGCAGGAAGCTAGATGGAGCAGCCAAGATATGAACTGGAGCCCATATGGGATGCCAGTGCCCCAGGCGGAGGGTTAGCATGTATGCCATGGCTCTGGCCCCTTCTTTCGTTTTTTTTTTTTTTTTTTTTTTTTAAGGATTTATTTATGAGTCCACGAGACAAAGAGTTCCCATTCCCTGGTTATTTCCCCAAATGTCTGCAATAGATGGAACCAAAGCCAGAAGGAACTCAGTTCCAGTCTCCCATCCGGGTAGCAGGAACTCCAATTGCTTGCACCATCATCGCTGCCTCCCAGGGTCTGCATGAGCAGGAAATTGGAGCTGAGGGCTGGAGGGAGAGCCTGGACTCCAGCATACTGGCTGTGGGATGCAAGTGTTCTAACCTGCACCCTAAATGCCTGGCCCAACAGCCACCCAAGAAGGATTTCTGTGTTTCTCCTCACCTCTCTCACCTCCTGCTCTGGGCTGGAGTAGCTATGTATTCGGTGCTGTGGTTTCTTACACAGCGCAACACCTGACTCAGGGGATTTGTCATTCTGTTTGTCCCAGAGGACATAAGCAAGGAGGGAGAAGAATCCCAGTTTATCTTCACATAGCAAATATCATCTTGTTTTTAGAAGCCTCCATCTCACTTTGCTTTTGTTGCTATGATTTCACTCACTTTTACTTCTTGGAAAGACAGAAAGAGAGAGAATCAGATAATCTCTGATTTGCTCCTCCAAATGTTCACAACAGCTAAAGCCAGGAGCCAGATACTCCATCTAGGTCTCCCATGTGGGTGGCAGGCAGCTCAATACTTTAGCCATCACCTGCTGCCTTCCAGGTACATTAGAACATGTAAAAGTGTGATTGGAACTCCGTCCAGGACCCTAATATGGGGAGCAGTGACAGAATCAGCCTTGCAACAAAGCTTGTCTCCTAAAATAATATTTAAACATGTACTACAGCAAAGCAGGTAAATCCACTGCCTGCAATGCCAGCATCCTATAAGATGCAGTTCGAGTCCCAGCTGCTCTTCATTTGCTCCAGCTCTCTGCTTACATGCCTGGGAGACCAGTGGAAGATGGCCCATGTACTTAGGTCCTTGCTCCCCTCATGGAAGACCTGTAAGAAGCTCCTGGCTTGGGCCCGGCGGCATGGCCTAGCGGCTAAAGTCCTCATCTTGAAAGAGCCGGGATCCCATATGGGCACCGGTTCTAGTCCCGGCAGCTCCACTTCCTATCCAGCTCCCTGCTTGTGACCTGGGAAAGCAGTCGAGGATGGCCCAAGGATTTGGGACCCTGCACCCATGTGGGAGACCCGGAAGAGGTCCCAGGTTCCCGGCTTCGGATCGGCGCAGCACCAGCCGTTGCGCTCACTTGGGGAGTGAATCATCGGACGGAAGATCTTCCTCTCTGTCTCTCCTCTCTGTATATCTGACTTTGTAATAAAAATAAATAAATCTTAAAAAAAAATTAAGAAGCTCCTGGCTTCAGTTTTGCCTAGTCCTGGTCTTGCAGCCCTCTGGGGAGTGTACCAGCCAAGGGAAGATGTCTCTCTCTGTTTCTGTCAGACCCTTTATCTGCTATCTCTGACTTTCAAATACATACAGATCTTTAAACAGTTTCAACCAGAAGACATACATGGGACAAATGAGTGGGTTTGACCCTTCCCTCAGGCACTTGGAAGCAGCATTTCCTGGAGCACGTTACACAATCCCGGGCAAAGTCCTTGCTTCCTGCTCTGGCAGCCGTGAGGACCTGAGGAGCGATGCTGGAAAGGGCACCGAGCACCCGGCCAGGGCGGGTTCTCAGCCACAGACCTGGTGAGCCTTGACTGGGAGCATCTGCCCTCGCGCCAGCAGAGCTCCGCCCGCCTGCCTGTTACCTAAGTCAATTCCCTAAAGAACCTCTGTCCTTAAAGCTGCTGAAAGGCAAATAGGGGAGGAGCACCACAAGCCGAATGAATGCCTGGAAACACCTTCGTTCCAGACTCTTTTGATTATAAAGCAGACACGTGGCAGAGACCAAGCAGGTGCCCCAGGCAGGGCTGCGGGCCAGGTGGGGGTCGGCATAGGACACTGGGAAAGCTGAAACCCCCAAAGGATGGAACCCCCAGGCTATTCCCAGCCCACTTGGTGTGCGAGTACACCATATGGTCTGATAACACTGGACTCAAACTCCAGCTCGTCTGGTCACTGGCAGTATAACTGTGAGCAAATTCCTTAAAGTCTGAATTGAAGTTTTCTGAACTGTAAAATGGAACTAATACCAGCTTACGGATGGGGTGACTCCGAGGATTACAAGGTGTGTGTTGGTGTGTGGGGGGGGTGGGATTTGCTGACCAGGAGGCGCCATGGTGAGGCAAGGGGGCAGGAGGTGGAGAGGCCACCGCTGGCTGGCTCCACCGCGTGACCCCACGGAGTCCTTGGCGGTCCTTCCAGGCTTCGGTATTCCCGTCCCTTCACTCAGAGCCTGACGCTGTGCTCACAGTCTGGAGCCAGCCGAGACCGCAGGGACAGCCACCTGCATTCATCATGAGAGGCTGTGTGTCTGTTCCATCCTCGAATTCCCGGCCCTCAGACGGCGGCGAGCGTGAGATCAACAACGCGATTTCACCACCGCCAGAACAGAAGCCTGCGACTTCAGTCGGGACAGCAAACCATTCACCCTGCCCTGCACCCGGGCCACCCTGCCCTGCACCCCGAGTCACCGCATGCGGGGTGCGGCGGTCCCACCCCGGGCCGCCGGCAGGGCGCGCTGCCTAGCAGTCCCCACGCGCGCTCCGGGCGCAGGTGGCACTCGGCGGGGCTCAGCGCCGGCGGCCTGTCACATCTTTGTTTTTCTCTTCCGTCCTTTCCTTGCTGCCCATTCCAGCCCTGCAGGCCGCTCTTCCCGCTGCCCCGCGGCCGGCTCCAGGTGCCTCCTAGGCGGGACGGCGGTCCCGGATAGTCCCAACCCGGTGGGCGATCGCCAGTCCCTGGAAGGCTCTGGGTCTTTCCAGTGCCCTTTCCAACGCTCCAGGAGAAGGAGGCTGGCGCTGCTGCTGACAGGGAGCCCAGCACCCCGTGACATTTACTGGCTTCCGCACGAAGAAGAGGGCGGCAAGGCGGGTCTGCAGCGCCCCCCTGAACCCCACCGCTGGCAGGCCTCCTGCACCTCTGGCTTCGCAACCCCGGGGCCACCCAAGGCCGGCCCTAGCACTGCCCTTCTCTGCGCCAGCGGCCCTGGCTACAGTAAACCGAACCTACTGGGTAGCCCCTAGACACCACCGTTTGAAAGCCACGTGCCGTGCCGGGTAGAATAGAAGCAAGGGGAAACAACGCAGGCGGCCTCTCTTCACCCTGCCCTGCCCTCCCGAGTGGCGTGCGGCCCTAGTGTAGGCGCACCCAGCAGGGTTCAAGGGGAGTTGGGCCTGGCTGCAGCGGGGAGGCGCAGCCAGGGATGAGGCACTTGGCATTCTGAGGCTGCCTCGGGTCCAGGGTGGAGAGCCTTGCCCCTGCCAGCTGACCCCTCACGTGCGGGCTTCACTGCAGGAAGAGAAAAGGATCGTGAGCTGAATTGTTATGGAGCCAATGTTTACTCAAAATCTTATTAAGGTTTATTTTGAGCGCCCGCGTTTGCTGGCCTGGTCACCAAGAACTGAGTCTATGAGGGTCTCGGCTCTGCTGACCTTTATGAAAAGGCTCCAACAGAGGCTGCTGTCCACCCTCCCTCGCCTTGGCTGTGCCCACCCCAGGGTCATCCTGATGTACCCAGGGAGCCCTGGGCCCTGGGGAATCCAGGACTGGCTGAAGGCAAGCAGCTAAGCTGCCCATTGCCAGGGAAAAGGTTGGCTGGAGCTGCAGGATGCAGAACAGCCCTGGAATAATAAAGCATGGGGTGGGGAGGGGGGCTCCCTCCAGGCTGCTGTTGCTGCAGGTGCTGTCCACAGAGTGACTCATGGCTTCTGCATGCAGCCCTGTGCCATCCAATGGCAGCCACCCCCATTCACACATGAGAAAGCCTGGCCCCAGAACAACAGTGCATGCTGGGGAGGCCAGTTTGGGATGCTGAAGGCAGTGACATTGCACAAAGCTCCTACGGGCTGGTGTCCACGGTTGCTGTACCTTGCGGGGCTACAGCAGCCACCGTCCTTTGGTGCCTCTGGGCTCCTGTAGCCCCTCCTGCATCCCTGGTGGTGGGCAGCTTGTTGTCACCTCCCCCCCACACACACACACAGTCCCTGGTTTTGCCAGCAACATTGAGGTGGGGGCATCTGTGAATTCTTTACAAGAGAGACTGGCACCCCCAAGAGAGCAGCGCTGTTCCTAGCTGCAGACAACAGAGGCAGAGTGATAGAAGAGCAATGCCCTCACCTGTGGATTGTGTCACCTAGGCATGGCAAGAGAAGGCCTAGACAGGAGATGGGCAGTGTGGGATCTGAAAGCTGTGGACACAGTCCTGCCGCAGCTCGAGTCTCCTGGGCCTTGTCCTTTCTTTCCTGGAGTCAGAAACTGCCCTGTGGTTCTCCACTCCTTCTGATGTAGCCAACAGAAAGTCAGACTTGCCAGCACTGGGGAAGAGAGCAGAAGCTGGGGGGAGAGGGGCTGAAAGGAAACCGGGGACGCACTTTTCCCAGGAACCAAATCGAGCTAACAACCAGACAGCCGGTGTCTGTGAGGCAGAGCCCTCGTGAGCCTGGACCATTGCCCAGGAGTTGAGGGCAGTGGCGGGGACTGTGTTGGGCAGCTGTCAATCACAGACAGGACGAAAGTCTCTAGAAGTGTGCCTTCATGTGCACATGCACAGGAAAACACACACACCCAACACACTGAGACATACATCGTGCACAACCATGCTTAGATCCACCCCTCATTACCGCCACCAGCACCATGCATGCACTCTAGCAGGCAGAAGTGAAGACATGACGGCACCACACAGTGTTGCTCTGCCCCAGCCTGTGGGGAGACAGTGATTCGTCCATTTGTGTCCCCCACCTCTGGTCCACACCCAGAGATCACAATGACAGACACTAGCACATGGGGACCGGGTGTTCCTGGGGAGGGTCTGCGTGGCCTGTGGTCAGCCCTGCTGGGAGCGCTGGCTGGAGCCCAGCTGTCGCGCAGCTGGTTGCCCCCGGCTCAGCTGCTCCAGCCAAGGCTGTCTCCGAGCAGCTTTGGGGATCCCAGGAACTGCCCCTGCAGCGCTGGGCTTCCCAAAGGGACACACAGCTGAGCAGCTTGGCCACAACCCAGGACAGGTTGTCCATTTTGAATGGCCAGGAGTTTCTGTAGAGGGAGCATTTTCCCACATTGGTTTCAATGGTACCCCTCGAGCCCATAGGGCTGCTATTCTGGGTACCAAGCCCCACAATGCCCATAGTGGGTTTCATACTCAGAGCCACATAGGAAAGGCACCTTGAGTCTAATTAAGGGGGACAGAGTTGTGGTGTAGAAGATAAAGCTATGTCCTGCAGTGCCAACATCCCATATGGGTGCCAGTTCAAGTCCCAGCTGCTCCATTTTTGATCCAACTCCCCGTTAATGTGCCTGGGAAAGCAGTGGTATGTGGTCTGAATGCTTAGGTTCCTGCATCCATATAGGAGACCTAGGAAGATGCTTCTGGCTTCAGCCTGGTTCTCTCTCTCTTTCTCTCTCTCTCTCTCTCTCTGTCTCTCTCTTTCAAATTAATAAGATAAACCCTTTTTTAAAGAAAAATAAATTTTAAATGAACAAAGACACACATCCCATCTCCAGGCTGCCTTCGTTTGGTTCTTCAGTAGCTGTGGTTACTTAACCTCCCTGGCCCCAGTGTCCTGATCCATAAAATGAGAACAATATGGCACCTAACTCCTAGGATTAACATGAGAGTTAAAGAATGTTGGAGCCAAGGGCTCCAACAGGTGCTGCACATCATAAGCCCCTTTGGGAGAGGGACCAGAGATGGAGTATTCCCTGACAGAGTCGGGAGAGAGACAGCAAGGAGGTTGATGGTCTGGAAATGACCACAGACCTGAGGCTATGCTGTCAGCTTTGATATTCTGGAGGGAAGACAAGAGCCTAATTCCTGTAACCAGATTTCCTCCCAGAGCGCTGTGCACTCAGCCAGAAAGCCACAGCCCGCAGGAACATGCTCTCCTTATTATATAATAATACCAATGATCATGTCCTCCTGCTCCAGTGAGCCCAGAGCACTTAGTGCCCAACTCGCATGAGCCAAAGGCTGGGCTGGGCACCTGAAGCTGCTGGCTGCAGCACCAGCCTACAGCAGGGAAAGCTGAACCAAGCCCAGGGCAGCCCAGGGAATGGCCATGCTCACCCAAGCTCTGCATCCTACTGTCCACAACAATGTAAGATGCACATGGAGCACTGTCCACAAGGCTGCCTCTTGCTTCTGTGCCTCTTTTTCATGCTCTGCCTGTGTGGCCTGGGCCAGAACTGCTGGAGGAAGAGCCCCTAGGGGTAGGGGACTGAAAGAGAGTTCTCTGTGGGACCTAGCCCTCACTGCACTGTGGTTTCGGTTTGCGGAGTGGCTTATTCCTTTGAAGGGAAAGGCAGGCACATGAAGAGTTCTTGCTGTCCTTGCTCTGGCACCTTGGCCTTCCAGGTTCTCAGATCCAGTCCCTATACTCTAGGCCTGAGCCTTAAATGGGCACCTTCACCCGGGCAGCCTCAGTCATACGCTCTCATCTGGGCTTCTCTAAGGTCCGGGCCTCCTACAGACGTCATGAACAAGTGAGACCACTGTGTTGCTGGCACAGCATTCCAGGGCCTGCCTTCCGGCAGGGTCACAGCACTACCAGCATCATCTCCAGTCACTGACACTTGCTGCAGGCTGCTGACCAGCTGGCGTAACTGCATGTTTTGTGTGCAGGGTGTCACTCAAGTCCCAAGCAGCCCATGAGACAGGTCCTTTTCCCACCATGAGCTAGGCACGAAGAAGCCAGAACACAAAAAGGCGAAGGACGTTGCTTAAGGTCCCACAATCACTTAGAACCTGGGTGGGGCATGCACTTGAGTCCAGGTAACATCCAAGCATCTGTGACACACAGCCTTTCAGCATTGGCTTCTGCCTCCTCTCTGACCTGTTCCATTTTTTTCCCTTTAACTTTAAAAAAATATATTTATTTATCTGAGAAACAGAGAGACAGGCAGAAAGAATTCCCTTTCATCAGTTCAGTTACCAAATACCTACAACAATCAGGACTGGACCACACTGAAGCCTGCAACTGAACTGTCACCTGCTGCCTTCCAGGGTGTGCAAAAGCAGAAAACTAGAATCAGAGCAAAGAACTGAACCCAGCACTCCAATATGATACTGGGCACTTAGAAACAGCAGGTATTTATTTTTGAAAGAGAGAGGGAATCTTTCACCTGCTGGTTCACTTCCCAGATGGTCACAATGAGCAGAGCTGGACTGAGCCGAGTCCAAGAGTCTGAGAAATGCAGTCTGATCTCCCACACCATTGCAGGAAGACGTCTTTTATCTTCCCAGGCTTATTAGCAAGGAGCTGGATTGCAAGTGGAGCAGCCAGGATTCAAGCTAGTACACATATGTGATAGCAGCATTGCCACTGGCAACTTTACCTGCCATACCACAACCACAGCCCTGGGAACACGGATATTTTAACTGGTATTCTAATTGTTGCCCTTGCATTCTCTCTCTCTCTCTTTCTCTCTCTCTCTCTCTCTCTCTCTCTCTCTCTCTTTCTCTTTCTTTCTCTCTCTCTCTCTCTTTCTGTCGGTTGTTTTTCTTACCTCACCACCTCTTCCCAGCCTCACTAGCCCCTTCTGGTTAATATTTACCTCTCTTCTAGGTACATCTCCCCACATCCTCTTGGATCTACCTGCCCCAGGCCGAAAGCCAAGTTGGATGTCCCTCTATCCTGCCTTAGAGTAATGTATTTGTAACCAACCATTGCAAATGTGGTCACAATGCATGGCTCCCTTAGGACAGGAGCAGCGTGTCCTGCTCGCAGTAACCCCAGCACCTTGCAATATGATTGTACTTGGTCATTGCTGGCTGAGTCACTAACTTTTCTTGTGAAAAGCCAGAGAGACAACTCCTTCTCAGATTCAATTGTCTGAGCAGGAAGGATGAAGGGAATAAGAATCCTTGCCTGGATCCTTGAAGTGGGCCGTCACAGCCACTCGGAGATGAACCACAACCAGTGGATAGAAGATCTTTCTCTCTGTCTCTCCTTTTCTTTGCAAATCTACCTTTCCAATAAAAACAAATGAATCTTCTTTAAAAAAGAAATTCAATAATAATGTGATCGTTTCCTTTTTCAAAGAAACAAAATTTCGTAGAAACATAAAGTATCGTCATTTTAATATTTGCCTGAAATTTATAAGAAATGTTTTCTCCTTGTTACATCACCAACAGATGCATAAGCACTACTCAGTAAAAACCAAACTGTGTAAATGAAAAACAAATGATGGGAAAATGCAAGTTCCAAAAATGTCAGAAACATTCATTTTAGTCTGGTCTTCTAGTTGCAAAAAGCAGATTCTGAAAGTCATTTTGTCCCAAAAAAAAGCAGAAAGGAGGTGAAATATTTACACTTCAAGAAGGATTAAAAATATATAATTATGAGGATTTTTTTTTAAGATTTAGGGCCATTCACCACTGCTTTCCCAGGCATATCAGTAAGGAGCTGGATTGGAAGTAGAAGTGGAGCAGGTGGTATTCAAACCAGTGCCCATGTGGGATGCCAACCCTGCATGTGGGAGCTTCACTCTCTGTGCCACAGCACTGACCTGTATTAAGCATTCTTTTTAAACATTTATTTATTTGTTATTTATTTATTTAAATTGGAAAGTCAGATACATAGAGAGGAGAGATAAGTCTAATGATTGACTCCCCAAGTGGCTGCAATGGCTGGAGCTGAGCTGAGGCAGGAGCCAGGAGCTTTTCCTGGGTCACCCACATGGATGCAGGATCCCAGGGCTTTGGGCCATCCTCCACTGCTTTCCCAGGCACATTCAGGGAGCTGGATGGGAAGCGGGGCTCAGGACATGTACTGGAACCCATATGGAATCCCAGTGTGTGTTAGGCAAGGACTTTAGCCACTAGGCTACTGTGCCAGGCCCCTTTAGTTAAGTATTCTTACACACATGCACACACACACACACACACACACAGAGCACCAACTGAACCCAGCAATATATTAAAACACTTCCATACCACAAATAAATGTCTTTGAATGAGGGAATGGGACAAAGCAACTCTTCCATATTTTTATTGTGTTGATGGTTACACAAGTTTATTTAAAAGCACTTAAAATTTTTGTGTGATTTGTGCACGTGACTATGACAATAGTAATTAGCATTTCACTATGTTTCCAATAGAGTCTTTCAGATACATTTTATATGACTCATCCAACAACAACCATGTGAGATGGGCATTAACCCTAAACGATTAAGATGCCCGTTTGATACCCAGTTCCAGTCCAGCTTCAAAAAACATCCAGAGGGCAGTGATGATTGCATAAGTGTTTGAGTTTCTGCCACCCGTTTGGGAGAGCTGGAATAAGTTTTCAGGCCCAGTCTGCCTATTGCAGGTAATTGGGCAAGAATCCTCTTTTTTTCTCTCAAATAAATATTTTTAAAAGATTAATTTTATTTATTTGAAAGGCAGAATTACATGGAAAGACAGAGATCTTCCATCCACCTGCTCACTTCCCATAAGGCCAAAACAACTGGGGTTCAGTCAGGCTGAAACCAGCAGCCAGGAGCCAGCAGCCAGAAGTCAGAAGCCAGGAGTCAGAAGCCAAGAGCCAGCAGCCAGCAGCCAGGAGTCAGGAGTCAGGAACAGTAGTCAGCAGCCAGGAGCCAGCAGCTGGAAGTCAGGAGTCAGAAGCCAAGAGCCAGCAACCAGCAGCCAGGAGCCAGAAGTCAGAAGCCAGGAGTCAGGAGTCAGCAGCCAGAAGTCAGAAGTCAGGAGTCAGAAGCCAAGAGGCAGGAGCCAGCAACCAGAAACCTGGAGCCAACAGCCAGAAGTCAGAAGCCAGGAGTCAGAAGCCAAGAGCCAGGAGCCAGCAGCCAGAAGCCAGGAGCCAGCAGCCAGAAGTCAGAAGTCAGGAGCCAGGACCCAGCAGCCAACAGCCAGGAGCCAGAAGCTTCAGTTCTCCCATGTGGGTGTAAGGGCCCAAAGATTTGTGTCATCTCTCACTGCCTTCCCAGGCATGTAGCAGGGAGCTGGATCTGAAGTAGAGTAGTTACCAAATCCACTATATCACAGTGCAAGACAACTGGGCATGCTCTATAGGAAAGACAGTTGCCTAGCTTCTGTACTGGGGTAACACATTCTAATGCTTGAAAGAGGAGCCACGGGGAGGGAGGAAGACCATTTTAACTGTGAGTAAGTAAGAAACCAGTTGTTTCTCAGGCAGGCTAATGTTACCCTGGGAAGCCAGGAATCTTTCTTCATGACTTTAGAAGGATCGATTTACAAACAGCATTTCTAAAGATCTCCATGTCCAAAGAGCTGCAGCTCTTTAGCCGACTTCAGTCTCCTCCAGTCAAACCCAGTGATAAGGGTTGGTGATAATTCCAAGTCCATTCCAGGGCTGCAGGGCACTTCATTTTACTGGGTAAGCCATTTCCCACATGCGACCGATCTCACCTAGTTGATCAGGTCTGCAATACAGAATTTTTACAGATGCAGACACTGATGCTGGGGAGGGAGGAAGGAACCTACCCCCCCACCTCATAACCATGATGGGGCAGCAATCCCACAGTCCTCACTTCCCCCTCCCCAGGCTGCCTCTCCCAACTTCAGGGCGACTCTCGTCCAGAAACCACACTAGGGAGGGCCACGTGTATGTACAGCAGGAAACAAGATCCTTTCCTTCCATTTTGAGTTTAACAAAGATAGATACTCACTAGGGCTCCATGGTGAGCCCAGAGCATGTGCCTCAGTGTTTTCCAAACTCCTCTCCTTCTTCCTCTTACTATCCCCTTTAGGAAATTCACACTGGGTGGAAGGGGGCATGGCACAGCCCTGGTGATGGGAGACATTGAGCAAGTTTCCAAGACCAGGGACGCTTAGGGTCCCCTCCTTGAGGACCCTCGGGGCTGTGTTACAAGCAGAGCAGCCCTAGGACAAGTCCAACATGCTCCCAAACTGCACTCACCGCACTTCATCACCTCCTTGTGGGCTGTGATGTCACCCACCAACAAGAAGCGCCCCACTATGGACATGTTCACTGGTGGACATGGCCCAGAGCAGAGTTGGGCACACAGTGCCCATTCCCTAAAGATTTGCTGCTGAACATGCCAATGAAGAACTGTCCCTCAGCGGGGTCCTCTGGCAAGTCTCAAGGAAGAAGTGGCTGGGTCTGGAGGTGGAGGTGCAGCCTTTACCAGCCTTTACCAGCAGGTGTGGGAGTTGAGCATGCAGCAGGTGTGTGATGCTGCACAGGAGTTGGGAAGCCTGAGCTTGGCTGAGGTGGAGAAGGAAGGTGGGAGGGAAGTGAGGCGAGGCTGGTCAGGGCCATGGTTACGGGTTACAGCGACGGGTCGGATAGTTACATGCATGCACATGCATAAAGAGGGCCTCTGTTAAGCTGTGAAAATGGGGAGGTAGCGTGACCCCACGTGAGAGGCAGCAAGGGTCTGTGCAGTGTAGAAGCGGAGGGCTGGTGAAAAGGTGAACCATTCTCAGAATGTTCAGGTCGCAGGAGGCCGAAGGAGGGAGCACAGCAGAGAAAGGCAGACAAAGATAATCCTCTATGTTGCTCCACTGAGAGGCCAGCCGGATGACCAGCGGGGCCTGAGTAGTCAGGCACAGCACGGAGGAGGTGTGAACTTTATTTGGGTTTCGTATGTTTGGTATACTGAGGGTCTCCTGTTCACAGCCATAACCATAGCCACTCATCTCTTTCCAGGGGCCCAGCAGAGTGGCTGAATTGGCACCCTCGTGGGAGACCCAGAGGAAGCTCCTGTTTCCTGGCTTGGGGTCAGCTCAGCTTCGGCTGTAGTGGTCATTTGGAGAGTGAAAGAGCAGTTGGATGAGCTTTCTTTCTGTCTCTCTGTAAATCTGCCTTTTCAGCAAAAATAATTAAATAAATTTTTAAAACAAACAAGCAAACAAACAAAATAAAACCCCTTCTGTTTCCAGTCCTCAATCATAAGCTCTGTCTGGGAAAACATTTCCAAACTCGAGGGAGAGAGAGGGCAAGAAGAAAGGCTTGCTTCCACTGGACCCTAACGTCCTGTCTTCCTCCTCTGAAGGACATCGTCTTTCAACTAGAAGTTCCAGGACTTTTAAGGGGAAAAAGAAAATTTCAACCACACAGCAAGGGTCATCTTGCCTGCAGGAAGAGTGAATGATTAACTTTCCAAAATGATTTTTGAGGATTTCTTTTTTTTTTTTTACACAGCGGTTCAAAGGTATAGCCAGACGGTTGAGTCCAGTGCCAGTTCTGGGAGTGTCTTCCGCTCCCGCATGCCCAGGGAAAGCCAAGGGCAAGAAAGGACACTGTGGGCCTCTCCCCTCCCAGCCCCCTCTCCTTCCGACCCTGCCAAGCAGGAAGGGCTGGGGCCTCCACCTAGAACCCGAGTCTGGGTCTGCTTTGTCTCAGCGTGTCCCTCCTGTCACCTACAACGTGAGGAATTTGTCAAGGCAAATGCATGGAGCGCACGGCTCCACCCACGTCCATCCGGTGACCTTGGGCGCCCCCAAGGAGCTCCTGGGCAGGAAAAATATTTGAGTCCTGACTCCCGCCGAAGGCTGTTGAGGGGATTCGATCAAATCAAGCACCACAGCACCCTGACGGAGGTTTCCACAAACCTTGGCGCGAAGCCCTCTCCTTTTTCTGGTCATTCTCTTCCATCCACCCGCTCAACCCTCCTCCCCTGGCTCCTCAGGCGGAGAACTTCCCATGGACACCAGCCAAGGGCAAGGAGCCCCCAACCCGACGGCTGACTTCCCCAGGCTAGGGAACGCCTTCCGGGCTTGGGGCACCCTCTGCCTCCGCGGGTGGTGGATGGGTGGTGGCATCCACGAGTTCTGCAGTCCTCAAATCTGCCCCTGCCAGATTTCCTCCTAACCTGTGCCCTGCCCATGGACAGTCTCCGGCGTGCTTGGAACCCGACGCGGGTGCGGAGCAGGGAGCCGAGGGTGTCCCGGATACAGCCCGGCCCTGGTCGGTCCCTACCCACACCCTACCCAGGCTGTCGCCCTCTTTGATGTTTCCACAGCAAACGCCTGGGTCAGCTGGCAGGGGTTTGCCAGGAGCTCCTGCGTGAGACGGGAATGCGCCGGCTCTCCTCTCTCCGTACACCTTCATGAGCCGGTGGCCAGCTCCCTGAGGGCACACGGGTCTCAGAGAGCACTTGTTGAACGGCCTTCACATTGCATTGAGGAGTGAACTTCCTGGGAGAAGCAGAAAGGAGATACGGGGCTTCAGAGCCAGGGCAAGCAGGTTTCAATTAAGCGTGATGAGAAGTGGGCCTTGTGGGATGGCTCAGTCACTAAATCCTTGCTTTGCATGCGCTGGGATTTCACATGGACGTCAGCTCATGTCCCAATGCTGTACCTCCTATCCAGCTGCCAGCTGTGGCCTGGAAAAGCAGTGGAGAATAGCCCAAAACCTTGGGATCTTGCACCCTCATGGGAGACCCAGAGGAACTCCCTGGCTCCTGGTTCCTGGTTTCAGGTTTCAGATTGCCTCAGCCCCAGCCGCTTGTGGCAACTTGGGAAGTGAATCAATGACCGGAAGATCTTTCTTTCTCTGTATCTCCTCTCTGTGGATCTACCTTCTCAATAAAAATAAATAAATCCTTAAAAAAAAAAAGAGTGATGAGAAGCATCTGGAAGGATTTGGGCTGGGCACAACACATGCTTTGGTTGCACGTTCTGAAGACACCGTGGTTCCAGTGTGGAGAAGGGAGCGAATGATGACTCAGGTAAAGCTGGTTAGCTGACTTCATGGCAGGTGGACTGAACATGGCGGTGATCCAGAGGGGTGAAGGGGCTCAGGGCTAATGCCTGGGTTTCTGGCCAAAGCCCAAGGCTTAGGAGGGACTCAGCTGAGTGAGATGAGGAGAGGCTGTTTTTTCCCTTCAACATGTAATATATATTAAACATAATATACAACTATATTTGTAAATATATAATATAATCTGTAATAATTATGCAATTATCTATTATAAATAATATGTATTTAGAGATATATAGTATAAATATTATATATTTGTTTACCTATATATTATAAATATATTTATATTCTGTTTACATTATATACAACATCTAATATATGCAAATTCTAAAGGTAGAATGATGGAAAGAGGAAGAGAGAAATGGGGACAGAGAATCTTCCATCGATTGGTTCACTCCCCAGATGGCTGGATCGGACTGAACTCGGAAGCCCAGAACACCACATGGCTGAGGGGCCCAAGCACGTGAACCATCCTCCTCCTGTCCAGACGCGTCATCAGGGAGTGGGTCAGAAGTGGAGCAGCCAAGACGAAGCGGGGCTCACATGGGAGCGACTCCAGGTGGCTCCAGGTGCGTGTCAGGGTAGCTGTGAGAAGGAATGTCTAAGCACTTGGCCCAGAACATCGCACCTTTGAGCAAATCACTTTCCCTTGATCTCCAGGACCTCGCCAGGTGGGTCACCGGGGTGGTTCTGTGGGCTCATGGCTATTCTCCCTAATCCCTCTGTGTTATTTCACAACCACCCATATATACCCAACTCAGAGAGGGGCAGTAGGACTCCTTGGTGTTTGGAAAGTCAAGAACAAGATAGAGTAGGTCCCCGTGTCCCAGGAAGGGCTCCAGAGTTACTGAGGGAGTGGGAGGGGGATGGAGAAGCCCACAGGGGAAGAACAACCCAGGACAGAGTCAGACCTCACTTCCTGCCATCCCTTGGCTTGCAATTAAGAAGTTCCAAAACTGCTGAAAGGATAATTCTCTTAGCCTTTCCAGTTACAACCTCGACGTGTGTGTTGATGGAAAGAGAGTGGCCTGGGAGGCAGCCCTAACTCTGCACCCCAAGCAGGCCCCCCACTTTCTGGACCGCATTCCCTTCACTCCTGATCTAAAGGCTTCAAATGACTCTTGGAGCTGGAAAATGTCATGACTTTTTTACTTCAAAGAAAGAGCAAATGTAGGGGCTGGCGCGGTGGCATAGTGAGGAAAGCCATTGCTGGCAATGTCAGCATCCCATTTGGGCATTAGAGAGCCGGCTGCTTCACTTCTGATCCAGCCCCGTATTAAAGCACCTGGGAAGATCACAGATGACCAAGTCCTTGGGCCCCTGCACCCACATGGGAGACCTGAGAGAAGCTCCTGGCGTCATCCTGGGTAAACCAGAGAATGGACGATCTCTCTCTCTCCTCTCTCCCTGCCTTTCAAATAAATATATCCTTTAAAAAGAAGAGAGAGAACAAGAGCCTATAAAAGTCCAAAACCTCAAGATCTGAATTGATCATTTTTGAAGAAGTTTTACAAATATTTTCTCTCTATACAGGTTGGCTGTGGGGTTACTAGGCTTTAATTTTGAAGACACAGTCCTGAAAATATAGATATAGTTCCTTCCTGGTGGCTAGAGATGGGAGATGGTCAGATGAGCCATAGATAGTTAGATGTATAGATACAGTGTGTCTATGTCTAGGGCAGGAGTAAGTACTCGGTAGAGAAACAGAAGAGGAAGGCAGATCTTGTCACGATGGGGTGGGACTGGATATTTTGATACAAGAGCTTCTTTTGTGCAGTTAGAGGGAAAAGTTGGAAATGTTGTCTTTATATATATAAAGCCACAGCCAGTAGGATAAGAGCTTGAGGGCTTCCCACTGGAATTACATGACTCTACCTGAGTAAAGTCGGAATCGGAGTCAGGGAGGGCCTTGGTAGGTGGGGAGTGCCCACGGAGCCTCAGGTGGAAGGGTTCCGGTGGAAGTCCCTGGCTGGAGCTGTGCGTTCCATTGCCCTTGGCTTTGGGAGGGTCCTTGAAGCCCCAGGAACAGGTGAAATGGCCAGGCTGCGGGTGAAGAGAAGGGCAGGCCAGCTTCACTCACTGCTCCACAGTGCCTGGCTCCAGGACAGCAGCTTCATAAACTGTTCTCTCAGTAAAAGTTGGAAGATGCAGTGAATATACTCCACAAAGCATGGGGCATTCAGACAGAGTGTGCTCTCACATTTCTGAGCTATGACAGCCAGGCTTGCGTACCATGCTGATACGCAGGGAGTACGCTGAAGAAGTGCTAAGTTAAAATGCTGGCCTCAATATAAGTTAAGGCTTCAGGGCTATTAGGCCACATCTATGACCATAATACAAATAGGATGAGGAAACTCAATGTTTTTGGAAATAATAACTTTAAAAAATGCCTAAGTGCCTTATGAGCCAAAGAGGAAGTTATTACAGAAATTAGAAGATAAATTGGCCTGAAAATGGAAATACAACAGACAGAAAGCTGTATAATTTTACATCAATGGGATTACAAGAAACTTTTATGAACAAGACAATGAATTTCTAGCTAAGCATTTAATTTGAGAAATCATTTAAAACACTACCCAAAAATTTAAAGCAGAGAGAACGCAACAAAACCATCAGCAGAAGCTAATGTAATAGAAAAAAAAAACACTAAATGTGATCAATAAAACCAATAATTGATTCTGTGATAATTACATAATGAATTTACCAAGACAGGAGCCAGCACTGTGTCACAGAAGCCTAAGCTGCTGCCTTGACACCTGTGCTGCATAACCCACTGCTGGCTAATGCCCTGCCTGCTCTGCTTCCAATCCAGTTTCTTCCCTGGGAACACAGGAGATGAAGGGTCAAGTACTTGGGTCCCTACCACCTGCGAGAGATGAGCGTGGAGCTGCCAGCTCCTGGCTTCCACCTGGTCTACAACAGGCTGTCACGGCCATCTGGGGGAGTGAAAACAATGGCTGATTCTCGCCTTTCTCTTTGTCAAACTCTGCCTTTCAAATAAGAAACGAAAATATTTTTAATGAAGATGAAAGAAAAGGAAGATGAAAACAGAGGCAGCTGAACCTAAATAGTAGGATTTATGAATACATCTACAATATTGAATTCCAAACCTTTTTTTTAAAGACTTATTTATTTTTATTACAAAGTCAGATATACAGAGAGGAGGAGCGACAGAGAGGAAGATCTTCTGTCCGGTGATTCACTCCCCAAGTGACCGCAACGGCCGGTGCTGTGCCGATCCGAAGCCAGGAACCTGGAACCTCTTCCGGGTTTCCCACGCAAGTGCAGGGTCCCAAAGCTTTGGCCTGTCCTCGACTGTCTTCCCAGGCCACAAGCAGGGAGCTGGATGGGAAGTGGAGCTGTCGGGATTAGAACCGGTACCCATATGGGATCCCGGCGCGTTCAAGGCGAGGACTTTATCTGCTAGGCCATGGCCGCCAGGCACTAAATTCCAAACCTTAATGGAGATGAAGACATCCTCATTGGAAAGAAAAAGATAATCTGTATGCTTTCAATTCCTAAAAATAAATGGAACCAATGGTTTAAAGTATTTTGACAAAAAAAAAAAAAAAAAAAAAAAAACACACACAAGGCCAATCTAGTGCTTTTAGGTACATTACAGCAAATTTTCATCCAAAGAGATGACCTCAGTATTATTAGAATGAAATAGAAATCCAGGGAGCATCTCCTACCTCTGGTGAAAGGCACAACTATAAAATTATGGAGAGCAATAAGTTGCCTGTGACCATGACCTTCAATAAGAGATCTCCTTGGGCATGGGCGTGGTTCTGCGGAGAAGACTCTTCTGGGGATGCCAACACCTCATGTTGGAATCCTTGGGCTTATGCCCCTGCTTCATTTCTACGTTCAGCGTCCTGCTGACGTGTGCCTGGGAGGCCGCACGTGAGGTACAAGGTCTCTTAGTCCCACTCGGGAGGTCGGATGGACGTCCTGGCTCCCGGCTATTGTGAGGATTTGAGAATGAACCAGCACAGGGAAAATCTCTCTTTTAAACAAAATGAAAATAGACAATAGGTAAAAATATAAAAGAGATTTCTCAAACAATATGCAGACTGCGTTCTATTAAAATGGAGAAAGTAATTGAAAATTACCTTACATGTGAAGAAATGTCTGATGAAGTGCACACAAATACAGTCAAGTCGCTGAAGCTGGAAACAACCCAAGTTCCCCATTGCAGAAATATACATAGGTAAAGGGTGACAGACTCCTGCAGGGGGACATTACGTAGCAGTGAGAAAGAAGCCAACTGCACATCCGCACAGGCATCTCTAATGCAGAGTAGACAAGACAATCACAGAAGATTCTATCTGCCTGAAGCTCAAAAACAGGCAAATAAAAGCACAGTATTTTGGATGTTTGTAGATTATATTCTAATTACACAACATCTTCTTTTTTTCAAGAGTTACTGTAAAACTGGGGTACCTCTTATTACCCCAGTGTATCTTGTCATTGAGTGGAGCAACATTCAGACGTGCAATGATACTGTCTATCGCATCTCTGGAAGCTGAAGCTCAGTGTGCCATGGGAGGTGGTAAATGCTACAACAAAGTGGCAAAACAGCTTGGATGCTGATTCTAACAGTCATTAGAATGTGTCCTTTCTTTCTTCAGTGGCTCTAGTTGCTGACTTTGGGACTAATCAGACTTATGTTTAACTTAACAGATAAATTATGCTGGCTTGAGCATTCCAGAAAACCGGCCTTGAGAAAGCTGGCTGGGGTTGTAAAGTCATCTGCCCTTGGCCACTGTGGTCAGAGGACTGGATTTATGACTGCAGGATGAAAGGAGTGACTGTGCTTCCAGCAACCCCTTATCGCCTGGCCAGGGGCCAGTGTGCGCCAGGCCCTGTGCTTTGTTCCTTGCTCCTGAAGCCTCCCACCTCCCCTGAGGACTGCCTTCAAAAGCTCTCCTGCTAAGTTGAGGACTGGACATGATTTTGAAGACCAAGTCGTCCATCTCCCAGGACTGCCCGTATTTTAAAGAACTTGATTGCCTTGCACCGTCTCTTGGGAGCAGCCCTGTTCCTGGTAACACTCTGATTGCTTATGTCTGGGAAGGCAGGGGCTGAGGGTGGGAAGAGGTATGTACAAGAATCTCGTGGTCTTGGCAATGTGCTATTTTTTTCTTCATCAATGGAAGAGAAAAATCTATGCTGTTGGTTGTTTTATCTCTGTTCTTCAAACAGGTTAGACTCCTGCAGCTGTGTCTTTCTCAATTTAAAAAGGCAAAAAGTGAGAGAGGGGAGAGGCAGTGGAGATACTCCAGCAGCTCAGAAAGGTTGACCGCGAAGATGAGAGCCAGGAGCAGGTGCAGTGGGGTGGGGGGAGTCTCTGGAAAGATGGAGAAGCTGGGAGACATCAGAGCTGTGCCTCGTGGACAGGGCTTGGCCCTTGCAGAGCAGAGGGCCAAGCCGCCCCCTGGGACATCTACAGCCCTTACTTGGGGGGAGGGCCTGGGATCAAGTCCTGCCCCCTGTTTCAGTCCAGCTTCCTTCTAATGCATGCTGGGAAACAACAGGTGATGGTTTGAGTACTTGAGTTCTTGTCACCCATGTGGGAGACCCAGAGAAGCTTTCCCTGGCTCCTGGGTTTCAAATTTATCCAGCCCAGCCCTTCGCAGGCATTTGGGGAATGAACCAGCAGATGAAAGATCTCTCTCACTCTCTCTCTCTCTCTCTCTCTCCCCCTTTCAAATAAATAAAAATCAACTTTAAAAAAAGCAATGAAATGGAATATTTTTGGAAAGAAGCACAAGGGAAATATATACACAGACTCGGCAATGGGGCTGTCTGTAGGCCTTTCTTTGGAAGATCCCTGTTTTCTGTTGGAAAAATTTCTGTCTGGGGTGGGGAACAGATCAGAAGTGGCAGCGGCTGGCAAGGGAGCCTGCAGAGCGTGGCACCTGAAATAACCAGGGTGTGCCAGCCACCATCTCTTGGGTCCTGAACCGACGGCTTTTCACCCGCCGTGTTCTACTGATTCTGCTCGACAAAATGACGCATGTCGTTTCTCAGAGCTGCCCTAACAAGCACCTCACATCGGCTGAGTCCAACAGCGTGAAGTTCTTGTCTCACAGGTCTGGAAAGGCCACGAGCGAGGTGCTGACCGGTGTGACTTCCTCTGAGGTCTCCCCCCGGCCTGTAGAGGCTGCCCTCTCTCTGCCTCCTTCCTGCAGTCATCGCCCTGGGCACACGCAGCCCCAAGGCCTCTCTCAGGTGCCCATCCTGCTACCTCTGTTTCCTAAGGACACCGTCGAGCTTGGAGGAGGACCACACAAAGTCTCGTTTTAATACAATCATATCTGTAAATACACCTCACTTGGAGGTGCTGGGGCCAGGGCTTCAATATATGAATGAGGAGGAGCGCACAGTGCAAGCCAGGTGATGGCCATTTGGGAGAATGTTTTGGAAATTCAGAGAAATCAGAGTCAAAGCTGACGGGAAATATGAGTCGATTTCAGTGACTGGCAGCCCAACATACCATCACCTGGAGGAGTGAAGGAGGCTTGAAAAGATCTTTCGGGAATTTAACAGTAAGAGGGGACAGAATTCCACCCCTCATGAGCTATGTAATCGCCCCAGAAATCGAACTGGGTGTTCCAACGTCTGCCATGGACCCTTTTAACTACTGAGCGGTTAGCAGCAAGCCTGGAATCTTTGGCTAATGAGGTGGGGAAGGTCAATAACGTAGCATCAAGGAAAATCCAGGGCCCTTGGTCCTCTCTGGAGTGTTCTGTACAGACCCAGCCAGAAGTGCGCCACCTGCTGGGCTCTGGGAATGTGCACGAGTGGGGGGCGGGCCTTGCTGTTTTTATACGTGGTCCCTTGCTGCTCTCTGCCGGTCAGTAGTGGTAACGCTTACGAATCCCAGGATAATGGATGCCATCCAAAACCCATAGGTCTCCTGGGGAACAGGTTAGAATCCACAGGAGTTAGGAGCCTGGACTCCTCCCCGCAGACACGCACACCTGCAGGACCAACGGCACAGCTAAAGCTCACTTTTGTGATATTTTTTTACTATGTCTATCTTCTCACAAATAATGTTTCTCAAGTCTGAGATGATGATTTAGCAACACACGAGTTCTTCATTCCACGTGTTTGAAACCTGAAGATTCACTGTGTGTTTGGAAAGATGTTTTCTCAACATAGCCCACGGACCTCACCATCGGGTTACAACATATTTGAAACACAATGACTTTTATCCTCAAATATGAATTTTTATTAGAACAAAATCAGTGGCTTACACACTCAGCTTGTGACTGGTATGTTATGAGGGAAATGCTTGAGGAGCCCAAACCACGGAGAAGCACTAAGTGAATGCCAGGAGCGGCTTGGGCCAGGAGCTCCTGGGGCTCCTGCCTGGCTGTGCGGCTGTGTAGGGCGCATCTCGTATGCATCAAAACAAGGGGGGGGGGGCCTTCGGTACCCCTTCCTTCCCCTGCGTGGGTTCCCCCTCCACCCCACCTCTCCTCACGCAGTTAGCAGAGCAATCCTTTAGAAAGCTTGTCACATGGCCGCGCCCCTCAGCTCCAGGGAGGCACACGTCTGGTCTCGGATTTTACTGCTGCTTCACGGCCTGCTTTACAAGGCCAAGTGTTCTAGCCTTGCAGTTCGTCTGGGCCTGCCCTTGCCAGTCCCTTCAGCTGTGTGCATCTTCTCCCTGAAGAGCTGGTTTATTGCCCCTGGGTGCACTAACCTCTCTAGTATCCACTGTGTGTAGGGATGCGTGGCTTACTGCGCATGCCCACCAGCAGGTGCCGCTGCCCCCCTCAGGCCAGTCCTCGGCCATCTCGGCCAGTCCTCGGCCATCTCGCCCCACGCTCCCCTCCCTGTGCTGGGTGAGTGAATGACGCATGTACAGGATACACAGGGAGGTGAGTGAGCGAAGGCATTCCACTGCGGATCGTGGTACCAAGTTCATTCCATCGCTGACCCTTGGAAGGCTGTGGCCCCGGCAGCAGGCATTTTTCCTCTCTGACTTATGCTGGCCACGAACCATCCCCAGCAGAGGAAAGCCGGGGCTGAAATGCTTGCTTGGTCCCAGGGAGACCCGGGACCAACTCTTCTGCCCATCTTACGTGCTGTTGGGTGGGCATAATTTCCTCTCCTGGGGGACGGGAGGCTGGCTCCTGAGTGAGGATCTGCCCCGAGAATGAGGTCAAGCTGGAGGGAATCGTGCAAGGCCTTGCAAGACGGACAAAGCTCAGGGCAGGCTGACCTGCGGGTTCTTGAGGAAGAAGGCCAGCTTCTGGGCTACAGTGTCCAGCTGGCTGGCGTTCGCGCTCCGGAGAAGGTTGCTTTTGCGGACGAAGTAGTGCTTCAGGAAGCGCTGGCTCACACACTTGTGCAGCTTCCTCACCAGGCGCACGAGCCCAGTGCTCAACACCTGCCAGTCCTTGGGGTGGGGGTACTTCTCACAAGTCCAGAAGAGCACCGTCTGCGGGAGGGAGAGGTGCTGTCAGCCGCAAGACAGGGTGGGAGGAGCCCTGGGGACAGTCACGCAGCTTACGCGGCTGAGAGCAGGGGCAGAGCCACCTGTGTGAAGTGCACCTGCCCGACCTCAGATGGATCCTCAGTCCTACCTCGCCTTTCTCCCATGCCTCTCCATCCTCCTGATGTCCCAAGCACCAGCACTCTCCCTTCCTTCCATCTGCAACGCTCCACTCCCATAAGCTGCTGCGGGAAAGTGGAAGCTGGCACCCGCCCAAGCTACACCATCCCGCCTACCTTGGTAGACTCTGCAGAGAGCACCCGTCCCTCCTCCTGGCCGAGGCTGATCCCAGCCATGCATCCCATCCCCAACTCCCTCCTCAGGTTCTCACTCTGCAGAAACTGAAGGACTGCTTGTCCTTGGCTTCCCTGTGCCATTCAACTAATCCAAGACACCTCTGCCCTCCAGTCCTTCGCCTCCCCAAAAACCCAGGCTTCCCAAGGAGTCAGGTCCACCAGCATCACTTCCTCTGCAGCTCGTCCCACTTTGATCCTCTTTGACACAGACTTGCCTGCTCCTGCTCCTCAAGGCTGCTCTCTCCATCTCAGACCCCCCAGTTTCTCAGCCTTCACTCTTCTCTTGCCAGCTTCTACTTGGCTCACTTTCCATCTCTCAGGCTCTCTCACCCACATCTTCCCTCTTGAGCCCTTGTGGACTGGCTCCCAGGGATTCAACCCACGCTGGGCCTCCTCCAGGAGCTTCCCTCCACCTGCCTCCAGGTGCTGGCATCTCTGCAGGTGCCAGTGAAGACCCCGTCCGTCTCCTTCCCTACATTCCCCTCCAGCTCTGTGTTCCTACAACAAAGGTCCCAATTCCCTCTAAAGCATGGGGATGGGCATGGTACTTCTGCCAGCTCAGACTTGGCCTCTGACCTCCTTACTTTGTATCTGCTGAGCATCTCAGCCTCAGCATGTCCACAGGGAACTCGTGATTTTCTTCACAAACCTGATGGGCTGCTTATCCAGCCAGTTAGGCAAGACACAGACCCGGAAGTCATCCTTCTTCTCACCACCCCAGCATGTCCTGCAACTCTTCCTGCCTACATTTCCCAAGAACAACCAGTTATGTGCATCTCCAATGTCCCCACCCTTTTCCATGACAACACAGAGTCTTGCCCAGGCCTCTGCAATAGCTATCCAGCCAGTCTGCACCTATTCCTGTTGCCATCCAACCTGTCACCTTCTGTTGTTCAGCCAACATGGTCCCGCTAAAATCGAATCCTACATTTTTTTTGGTCCAAAATACTTCAAAGCTTTACCACTAGGCTCCTTAACATGATTTGGTTCATATGGTTTAGTTCCTCTCACCAAAAATACCAAAAACATACTTTGGAGAGAGGACATTCCCTTTTATAAATGATGCTAGGAAAACTAGATATTCACCTTTTGAAGAATAAAATTAGACCCCCACCCCTAGTCAATTATAAAAATTAACTCAAAATGGACCAAAGATAGAAATATAAGACCAGGAACTGTCAGGAGAAAGCGTAGGAGAAACTCTTCAGGACATTGGCACACACAGTGAGATCCCAAAAGCACAAATAAAAGTGGATGATGGCTTTGTATCAATTGAAGGAACCACACCACACAGGGAGCCACCAACACCCACTACAAAATGGGAGAAAATATTTACAAACTGTTCATCTGACAAGAAATTATGTTCAGAGTGCATAACGAACTCAACAGTGAAAAAAAACACAGTAAAATCCCTAAAAAATGTGATTTTAAAAAAGCAAAGCATATGAACAGGCATTTCTCAAAAGATGACATACAGATGGTCAACAGGCAGATGGAAAAGGCTCAGCATCACTACTCGTCGGGAAATGTGGATCAGAACCACAATAAGGCAGCTGGCGTGTGGCCCGTGCTGCAGCCACTGCCCGCTGGGGTGTGCACAGTCGCCATGTGGCCCGTGCTGCAGCCGCTGCCCGCTGGGGTGTGCACAGTCGCCATGTGGCCCGTGCTGCAGCCGCTGCCCGCTGGGGTGTGCACAGTCGCCATGTGGCCCGTGCTGCTGCCACTGCCCGCTGGGGTGTGCACAGTCGCCATGTGGCCCGTGCTGCAGCCGCTGCCCGCTGGGGTGTGCACAGTCACCTGTGCCTGAGTGTAACACCTGCTGCCAGCCACCTGCACGGCTTCCTTCTCACGCAGACCCTGGGAGGCGGCAGTAACAACTCCAGGAATTGAGTCCTGGCTACCCAGCCATTTCCAACTCCCAGATTCAACACCCCCTGGCAGTTGCAGAAATGTGGGGAATAGAGCAGTAGGTGTCTGTCTGTCTTTCATGAGATAGATTCAAATTTTTTTCATAAAGAAAACACAATGAAATGTCATCTTGAATGGATATCATCAAAAAGATAAAAGGTAAATGCTGGCAAAGATGTGGACACAGGGGAACTCACAGGTACACTGCTACTGGTGGGGATGCAACCATTATGGAGAAAAATATAAAGGTTACTGGATAAAAAAATGGAAACTTGGGCTAGTGCAAAAATTCAACTGACTGATCCTTCACAAGGCCAGCATCCCATATGGGTGCCAATCTGTCTCCTGACTGCTCCACTTCTCATCCAGCTCCCTGCTTATGGTCTAGGAAGACAGTGAAGGACGGCCCAAAGCCTTGCGACCCTGCACTCCCATGGGAGACCTGGAAGAAGCTCCTGCTTCCTGGCTTTGGATCAGTTCTGCTCCAGCTTTTGCGGCCACTTGACGAGTGAACCAGTGGATGGGACATCTTTCTGTTTCTCCTTTCTGTAAATCTGCCTTTCCAATAAAAATTTTAAAAAAAATCTTTAAAACTGTAGGACTACATGAAGCAGACATCCTCCACTGAGAATATAAGCAAAAGAAATAAGAACCACATACACAAGAAATCCCTGCACTTCCAGGGTCCCCGCATGATTGTTCAGCAGAAGACGGCCAAGGCAGCTACTGACAGGTGAATGGATGCAGAAGGCCTGGTGTGTACAGAATGGACTTTGCTCAGCTACAAAGACGCATTTAATTTTGTCCTGTGTGGTAGGAACCAGAAGATGCCATGTTCAATGGCATGAGCCAGGCACAGAAGGTCAAACACCACACATCTTCTCATGCATGAAGACTTAAAAGTCAATTTCCAGAAGCAGAGTAGGATAGTGGTGTCTAGGGACCAGGAAGGGTGGAGGGCAAGCAGGATAACACATACCCAACCCTAGTGAGGCAGAAGAGTCAGTTCTAGGATGCTACGGGCCAGGAGGGTGACCGCAGCTTTACAACAACTTGCTCTTTACTTCAAAACAGCTACAAGTGCCCCAAAGCTCCAACATGGAGGAAGATTCATGTTTGAGAAGGAAATGTTCATGACTTGGTTTGATTATTATATGTCATAGATAGGAGTCAAATAATCATACCATATCCCATAAACAGGTACAAAGACATACTCACTTAAATTATGAAATTATCACTGATCTCAAACAGAAAAAAAGAAAATGTGACTCTCAAGGTGAGAAGGAAGGAGAAAAGAGGGACAGAAAACGGAAGGGAGGGAGGCAGAGGCCGTGTCGCCCTGAGCAGTGTGGTGGACACACAAGTGGCCTGGATCCATGCGTTGCCCCGGTGAGTCAGAAGTTATGGGAGACACATAAGGATGCCCCAACCCCACTGATCACCACACACACACCCGGTGGTGTGGCTACAGGGGGACACCTCTCCCAGGCCTTGCACTCACCTGCAGGTGGTGGGACGTGAGAACTGGCCTCTTCCCAGGACACCAGACGTCCTCCTTCAGCTGTCGCATGACCTGGAGGCACCTCCGGCGGCAGCCTCCATCCTCGTCCAACTGCTGCAGCAGCGCCCGCTCAGCCTGCTGGAAGCCCAGCTGCCAGTGGTAACTTGAGCTGGCCAACAAGTTGAACCCAAAAGACTGGAGGGAGAGATACACAGGGGAGAAATGAGAAATCAGGCTTGCTGACTTAGAAAGCCATTCCAGAAGCAGGCCTCTTGTCTGGGGAATCTACTACCAGATAGGCAGTTCCTCCTATACAAGGCCAAGATGACCCACCCTGAGGAAGACACAAGCCAGCCTGGGTGTGACCAGTTAGCAAAAGGAGGCTCTGTCTTCTCTCCTACAACAGACCACCTAGAGCATCCAACAGAATCTCTGCCCAGGCCGACAAAGCACAGAGAGCCGCGCCTCACGTGGGGTCTCATTCAGCAGGTGCAGCATGGGGTCCTGGACTCTGGAGGTGTCGACACCAGGAGTCCTGGCACTGGGCAGCTGGCGGGTATCTGCTCTGATGGACTGGGTCCCAGCCAGTCCTACCTTAATGCATTCCACCTTCTTTGGGGTAGGCCAGCGTTTCAGACATGGAGGCCACTGTGCTTTCTCGGACCAGGTGTTGGGGATCTCCACCATGGGAGCCAGTTCTAGTTCCACTTGACACGTTGATGTTTCCACAGCAACCCAGACTGCAGAGCGGTTGGCCAACAGGTTGACCTTCCCTAATGGATGATAACCAAACTAACAGTGAAAAAAAAAAAAACCAGCCTTGTTGCACACAAGTATTCAGAGGAGGGGTGGGTGAGCTGTGGCTCTGACCAGTCCCTTGCCTTTGGCGCAGCAAGGGCAGGCACTCAAACCAACACCCGGCAGCTACCCACTGCTGGAATGCCCTGAAACCTCAGGATTGGTGAGTTTTCCTTCTCTCATCCTTGCCTCCCCCACCAGGCTTTTAAATCTTTCTTTTCTATCAATTCTTTCCAGAAGGGCAAGAGTTATAGGATAAAACGCACAGGTTTTGCTTCTGTGAAACGAACTCTAACCATTCTAGAGCCTTCTCCCTTGTACCTATTATGCACCCAGATGTTGGTTTTCAGAGCAGTGAGCAGTAGGGGAGGTCAACACTGCTTATGTGTCTTCACCTATATCTCCCGACATCAAAGACAGCCTCCGACCCCTTATGTACTCATATGACCTTGGTGGAACTTGGCTAACCTGTTTTTCTTATCCAACCCCAAGTCCCTTAGTCAGTACAGTATTTGTTTCCATCATCCACTAAGCCTTCCTTGCCTGGGAGCTATTTATCATCATAAGCCCCTGTAATCACCAAACACTTCAAGGCATGTCACAGCCAGCAGCTGAAGGGTCAGGGGAATGCCAGGAAGCTCCGCCCTGCCTTGTTTTCCAAGCAAGAGAAAATCAGCGTGTGTGGAAAGGCCTCCCTGTCCCCGCACTAGTATTTCCACCTCTTGCATTTCTTCTCCTTTCAAATGGTGTAGTTGTTTCGGTTAGTTTCCCTTCCATTCAGATAAAGATGGGCTATCTTAAATTTGACATCAATTATTTGGCTTCCCCTCACTCAGAGAAAGAAATGAAAGCTCTTTCATCGCATTTGGCTGCCCAAAAGGCAAACATGGCTCTGATGGGCTGGGGTGAGATAAAGGGCTGTTGTCTATACCTCCTCCAAGTTGCCCAGACAGGCCCGGGACACTGCCTGGCACGTAAGCATCACCTGCCTAAGCACCTTGCCAACCTGGCCCAGTTTAGACCTCACAGTTGCACTTTCGCTGTTGGTAATGTCACCAAGTGCATGACGCAAGCAAACGTTGGAGTCTGCCTGCCTGGTCCACACCTGGCCTGGCCCACATCCTGCCTCTGCAGCTTGGTTACTAGATACGAGGCCTTTGGCAAACCACAAAATCTAAGTCTCAGTTTTTTAAGCTGTAAAATAGGAAGAAAAGAATCCTTACTCTTGAGTTGTTAGAATGAGCATATTAAACAATCAGTGAAAGCACTCTCTATGTAAAAATCCCTTAAACATGAAAGATTACCATTATGGAAATTTATAGAACCATTCAAGTTAGACACACACATATAAACTAATCCCTTCTGTTCAATACAGAGCTGGACACGAGTCAGTAGTCTTGTTTTTTACCTTGTTATGAAGCAGGTGCATTTTTTCATATCTGAGCATGACGCATGTGAATTCCTCTCTGTTTTTAAAGTCTATTTTGTAATCCATTAAAAACTGAAGCCACAAAATTTGCTTAGCCAAGTTTGCTTTGTAAACCACCAAGATTCTTTCTAGAACTGGAATTGCCACAAGTACTAACATTACATGATAATCCTTCACTCTGTAGTGCTGTCATCCTATATGGGCACTGGTTCATGTCCCAGCTGCTCCACTTCCAATCCAGCTCTCTCCTATGGCCTGAGAAATCAGCAAATAATGGTCTAAAGCCTTAAGACTCTGCACTCAGTAGAAGAAGCTGCTGGCTCTCAGCTTCAGCTCAGCTCAGCTCTGGCTGTTGCAGCCATTTGGGGAGTAAACAAGCAGATATGGAAGACCTCTCTCTCTCTCTATCTTTCCTTATTTCTCTGTAAAATCTGCCTTTCAAATAAAGTATGTCTTAAAAGTATACCTCAGCTTTGAAGCCAGCATGCTGGAAAGCATGTATAGCCCATAGCCTGTCACATCTGGGCCAGTGCTGTAATCTACTGAAGTCCCTCGGGAGTATTCTGTGAGCATGAATTCTACTCTTTCATGTGTCACAACACAACACAGAATGAAACAAAACGAACGAAGAGATGGGGATGAAACTTTGCAGCAAGCACATGACAGCAGCCTCAGGTATTGCACAGACAGAATTTTCACAGAACAAAAGGAAAATGTCAACCGTGTGCCTTGGACACGCCTCTGCTCAGCTCACCTGAGAGGTGACAGGTTCTGATTGCATTGTCCACCAGCTTCCGGAACACCTGGAGAACCTTGGCGGGCACTATGTCTCCCTCAATGTTCACATCGGTCTCGTACCATTGCCACATGCTCTTCAAAAACTGCTCTGCTGCCAGCCACTGCTGCAAGCCCTCAGGGTCCCGCAGGGGACAGGGGAGCCTGGTGCCCTGCAAGGTATAGTAGCGCCAGCGCTGCTCCCTGGCCTCCCTGTACCCGGCCAGGCCCCTCAGAGGGACTGTGACGAGGAACTGGCTGGGGGCCAAGACCTAGGGTCAGGGGAGAAAATGGGCTTTGAGTTCACAGGCTTGAAGCGAGGAGCAGGCCTTGGGGAGTCGGCCCACAGAGCCAGGCGGCTCACAACCCACTCACCCCTCAGTCTTGTGATGAGGTAGCCGGAATGCAAGACTTTTGCGGGTGTTGCAACAGGGATCATGTCTTTGTTCTACCACTAACCCATTATGACACTCTGGGCAAGAAAATGAACTCACTAGGATTTTGGTTTCATGAATCACAAGTACAAAGACCGAACTTGAGGAGGGATCTCAAGTTTAGAGGAGAAGAAATGCGGGCAGGAGGAGCCAGCATTTAGTGAGCATGGTAATCGCCAGCCCCTGTGATCCCTTGGTATGATTATACTATGAGGTGGGCTTTGCTGCCGCTTCCCAGTAGAGGGTCTGAAGGCTCAGAGGGGTTCAGGGAAGGCCCCAGGACACATGGCCAACAAGAAGCAGCCAGAATTTGAACTTGGGTCTTCTGTTCTCATTCATTCAATATTTTTGTTTGTTTTTGCTATGCTGGCTAGTTCTCAGTCAAAGGATCAGGAATGGGTGAAACTTTTGGAGTGAATAAAATGTAAGGGAAAATGGGTGAGCATCTGCCACACACCGAGCCCCAGCTACCCCACATCCTTGCTCTGTTGGTAGGCACGGGGAGGCAGCGAGGCTGGCTTACCTTAATGTTCACATTGTATGTATCAGAGTAAGGCACAGCTTGAAATCGAACATCTTGGTGGCTGATTTCTGTAGTCAAACGATGGACAACTCTCTGCACCTCATCCACAGTTTGGGAAATCTGCTGGTGCCTCAAGTCTACCTGGATGTGAAGGGATCAGCAAAGGTGAGACACTGGCACGGGAAATGACAAGACCAGGGCACAGCAGTAGACGACCGTAGCAGTTCAGCTCAAACTCTCATTTTCCCCAAGGACTCCAGGGGAGCTAGATGTATCGGACTCTGACCTGTCGACACACTTGTCGGTGCTCAGCATTCTCTGCTGAAATGGATGCCCTGAATGCTCAGGGTCTCTCTAGTTCCTACTGAGGACAGTTGAGAGACCAGGTGCTAGGAAAACCTCGTGATCAAGGCAACAGCAAACAAGATAGAGATACTTGCTCTAGTTAGAAATATACCTGACATTACACTGTACATATGTGCACACATACATGCATATACACCTCGCAGGGTAAGACTAGCCAATGAGAGGGCTTTCAGAAAGGGGCCATTAGAGCTCCTGTGCCCTTCATGCTGCTGTTTTTTCTTTCTGGAACCATATTCATGCCTCGTGTCCCTAACTAACTCCTACCAGTCCTCCCAGATACAACTCTAATATACTCTGCCTCCAGGAAGGCCCCTCCATCTCCAACCCAACATCCAGCCAGCACTGGATTACAGGGAGTTCAGCTTCCATTTCTCTTATCTGTCTTTCCATTGGTAAAGCTCTTGAAAATGCACGCTCAGAACTCCACACCAAGCAGATCTTCAACAAACACTGGGCAAGTGGCCTGGAATCACAGCACATGGAGGAAATCCCACACTGGGAAGGACCCTTAAGCATAAGCATTTAAGAGGTTCTTTATTTTGGGCACAGGAAATATCCTTCCCTTCTGTGATCACCTCTCTTCTCCCACTTGCATAGTCTGGAAGATGCAGACTCTCCAGAGGTTAACAATGTTCAAGGAGAGGTCCTTCAGTCCCTTTGTTATGAGCCTAGTGGGATGGACATGAAGGTGTGGAGAGGGGTGGATGGGTGTCTGCTGGTGGCTGAAAGAAGGTGCTAAGAGCTAGAATAGACTCAGGTCCCATGTTCAAGTGAGGCAAGGAATTTCGTGTGTATCATGCAGAGGCTGTGAGCTTGTCAGGACCAAGGGTCCCACCTTGGGGTTTGCATTACTCATTGCAGTGTTAGGCATCTGTGAAGCATCAGTGTGATTTTCATCCACAGTCCCGTGTGTGGATGCACGTGATGTATTGGCCTCAGCCTACTGGCTGGGTCAGCCATCTCTGTCGCACTTGGTGGCCCTACCCAGCTCATGATGCCTGCCCACACCTGCACCATCTGTTTGTCTTCCCCACTCTGTAAGTGCATGACTGCATTGCAATGTTAATGTCCAGCATATATAACAGGGGCCGCATGAACATTTCTTTGTGAGATGACTCTGTGAATGACATATAACGTGAGTATGAGCAGATACACACTCATTCCAAATCCACATGAAGTTGATTTGCTGGTGGATGGGAGACCTGAGACCCCAGAGGCCTGACTAGTTGATGATTTACTACAAGGAAACAGAAGATCTCTTTGACTTAGGCATTTTAAATGACTGTCTTGGCTACTTGATGGGCATCTCAGACCCACACTAGCTTATGTAGAAACAGCCATTATGCCAGATTCAGAAGGACTAGAAAGAATCATAGAAAAGCACTGTAATGAAGTGCCTCTTCAATCTTGGAAGAAACTTTCTGATCCTTCCCAAGTCTTTTTTCATTTGGACTTCTCTGTCCCTCTTGGAGTTTACAAAACACTCCTTTGTGTTTCCTACAAGCATCTATTTCCCTAAACTTTAAGTATCTTATTGATGTTCCATTTTCTTTGGGAACTTCCCAGTTCTCAGTGATTCACTGTATAGAGTTGGAAAAAACACAAATGTGTGGCTTTTCTTAAGAGTCTAGTAGCAAAAGGTGGGGATGAGTACAGAGGTACACAGAACCATCGTTCCTTGACAACACATGTGGGAAACATGCTGGGTGTTCATGCACATGAAGTTGTTGCTCACCAGCCCGACGAGAGGGGTGTTATACCATTCTGCAACATTACAGCAGTCACAAATCCCTTTGTGATGCTCTGGCCCTTAGTATCCATTCCACATACACCTCCAACACTTGCTGTCTCCTTTTGCAAACTCTCACTAGGGCAGCCTCTTCACTGGCTCTTGAACTTCACCAAGGATGCCGTTGCTTGAGAAGCTTTGGAATCAGCTTTCTCAAGTTGTCTGCCTGGCTCATTCAGACGTCAGCTCCTTGGGGAAGCCTTTCCTGACCCAGTGTGGGATTTCCTCCATGTGCTGTGATTCCAGGCCACTTGCTCAGTGTTTGTTGAAGATCTGCTTGGTGTGGAGCGTGCATGTTGTCAAGAGCTTTACCAATGGAAAGACAGATAAGAGAAATGGAAACTGAACTCCCTGTAATCCAGTGCTAGCTCTTCATCTGCACAGGATGTTGGGTTGGAGATGGAGGGGCCTTCCTGGAGGCAGAGTATATTAGAGTTGTATCTGGGAGGACTGGTAGGAGTTAGTTAGGGACACGAGGCATGAATATGGTTCCAGAAAGAAAAAACAGCAGCATGAAGGGCACAGGAGATCTGTAATGGTCCTAGTACAGTTGCTGGAGCAGAGATGGTCTTGCAGGAGGGCAGTGAGCTGTGAGGATAGACAGCAAGAGGTCTTGTAAAGACAGGAAGATGAATTTCAAAAATGCTTCACTCTTGCATATAGAGTTTGGAGCCTGGAACAGGATTGGTGTGGTGGGGGAGCAGGGAGCAGGGGGAGCAGATGGTGGGTTCAGAGTAAACTGGAGACAAGCAGGTGAAGACAGAGATGGGCAACTCTTCCTGGAAGCTTGACTGTGGAAGCAAACACAATGAAAGAAAACAGCAGCACACCAACAGGCTTTTCACAGTGAAACATGGGTTGAACAAGCTCAAATGCTGAGAGGAAAGAGTCCTCAGACAAGGAAGTGACTGCAAAGAGAAAAACTATTGAGCAAGAATTTTCCAGACAGAAGCAGTTATGCAAATCCCGAAACCTGAGTGAAGAGCTCATGTTGGTGTGTCACAGGAAAGGAAGATGAAAAAGTGCAGACGCAGGGAAACAGGCAGGGAATGGTGGGAATCAGAGAACCTTCCTGTCTGGTCCCTGATGTGGTGTCTGGGGTAGCATGCAGGGCACGGGGCTGCGCATGAGGTAGAGAGCTGGAAGGGAGGTGGCAGCCTGCTGAAATAGCTTCCCAAGGAATGTGGGACTGTTTAGGCACATCTGTGCAACTGAGCAGGCAGGACCATGACTCTGCTGTGGGTAAGTCTGTGAGCAATGACCATCGGTGGGCTCAGCTGTAAGATGTTCTGCAGTACCCTTCAGCCCTCCGAATGTAAGGGGGAAGGTGCCAAGACTACATTTCACTAGGCAGGATAGGAGAGAGATTCCAGAGCAAGGAGGATGGGGTAGGCTTCCAGCTCATTAGGGAATGCATTAGGCCGGTTTGGTTAAGTTAGCAAACATGGAGCCAGTTCAAGGACTGACAGGTAAGGACTGATTAGGTAAGGTGAGAAGGTGTAATACCAGATAGTCATACATGATACAAGATGATGCAGTTACAATGGTTACAGAAAAGTATTCTCTAGTGGTTAGCTTCTCAAAATGTGTTAAGGATCAGTACTAACTCCCCCAATCTTCCAAATCCACTTGAGTGATTTCTTAGAGCTCTACTGATGATTACGGAATGTTTCCTAGCTTAACAAACAGGCAACACTTTACTGACAGCATCAGTTTTAACTGATAAAAGGCTGAAGGACAGAGCGAGGTGGAAGACATGATACCATGGTTAGGCAGTGTGATGGAAAATTCTTCATTGTAAATGTCTATACACACTGTGATGTCCTTTGATGATGGGATTTTCTTCATGGGAAGGACAAGCTCATACGCATCCTGCAAGACACTTGTAATTTTCCATCATTACGCAAGACTATTGGCTCAGCTTTATGACCTGTTTGGATTTTCAAAGGTGAAAGTCAGGGTAAGGAAATGTTTTTTTGGAACCTAGAGCCACATATTCCACATTTGATTTTCTGCTTTCATCCCTTCTGATGACATTCAGAAACTCAGGGATTACAGCTGGAAGAAATCTCTGAAACCAACGTGTCCAGTGTCACTTTGCAGAATCCCAGAGCACTGAGCTGGCCCTGTTACTGTCACACCAGCAGTTAGAAGTAAAATTAGGGCCCAGCTCAGTAGTATAGCAAATAAAGTCCTTGCTTTGAATGTGCTGGGATCCTATATGGGTGCTAATTTGTGTCCCAGTAGCACTGCTTCCCATCCAGCTCCCTGCCTGTGGCCTGGGAAAGCAGTCAAGGATGGCCCAAAGACTTGGGAGTCTGTACCTGCGTGGGAGACACAGAGGAGGCTCCTGGCTTTGGACTGGCTCAGCTCCGGCCATTGTGTCCACTTGAGGAGTGAATTATCAGATGGAGGCTCTTCCGTTCTGTCTCACCTCCTCTCTGTGTATTTGACTTTCTAATAAAAATAAATAAATCTTTTAAAAAAAAAACGTAAAATTAAATGGAATGCCTGGGTTGCTCAACTTCTCTTCCCATCACATTGCACCACACCCTCAAGAACAGAAGCCACATAAGAGATTCCCACCTCTATGGTCAGTGCATAAAAACCCACTCAGTTTGGAGCGAAAGCTCACAAAAGAACAAGTCTAATGTCATCGATGGTCACTGACTGTTCTGCAAGGCAGCAGGGGCCAGTGAAGCCAGGCTTGGGCCCAAGCTGTGGGGAGAGACAGTTGTACCTTGGACAAACCTGTGCCCACAGTGCCCGAGCCTTGGGAGTGGAGTCGGGGCCTCTTGGTGGTCGGAGGAGAGACAGCTCCCTGGCTGTCCTTACCTGGTGTGTGCCTGCAGCAGCTGCTGACCTCTAAGGGTCACAGCACTGCTCAGCAGCTCAAGAGGCAGTGTAGGCAGGGGGTTTCCAGGCTCCGTTCCTGGTAGCTCTTGTTACGTAAGTTCACGGCATAAACCCAACCCAGCACTGGCACTGTTTCCCCCCACCACTTCTCCTGGCCACAAGCCTGAAGGGATGCAGCAAGAGGAGTCCACCCGAAGGTGGGGAAAAGCCAGGTCAGGGCCCGAGACAGCTGCACAGAGCCTTACAGCTTTCCTGGGATCTGGATAAAAGGGGCACTCTAGTGCAAGCAGAGCCCTGGCACAAGCCCAGGCAGCCTGCCTTCACTGCCTCTTGAACTCAGGAAGCGAGCCAAGTGCCCCCCATAGCCTTGTTACCAATTTGTTTCCAGGTAAATCTTTGAAACAAATGTAGGGTGTAAAGGTGATCATTTGAGAAAATTGAATCAAAGCACAGTCAAGGCAAACTTGACCTGTGGTGCCTATTCAAGTTTCACCCCCTCCTTCTTGTGATCACTGAACAAAGGTGTTTTTCAAAGACTATTTCTAGATCCATCTGAGTAGAAGACTTGAATTATGCTGAAGCAGTCAGGCACACGAAGCTTAGATATTAGATCAGCGTGTTCAACACCTCTACTGCATTGACCTCGGCAAGGTTCTGCTCCAGGGCCATCCATCTGGCCTGGCCACATCCTTCCTGAGCCACCTACCTATCCTCCTCTCTAGTCTCAGAATCTGGCCAGGGTTGTACTCCAGGTCAGTAATGACTATTAGTAGTTAAAGTTCATGGTGACTTCACTGTTTCAAATACAAATGCCTGTGAATTCAAGGCTGTTCTTTGTAATCACATCACTCTGACTCACTTGCTTTGCATCATGCTTTCTTGAAAGACATGGCGGAGCAGTGCTAAGGAAATTGCTGGAAATGTCACAGGGGGTCCAGTTAGTTACACTCATGGGCAGGTGACCTGTGAGAATTTCATGATGATGAGTGCCCTGGGAGCAAGGCTGAGGATTTCCTTCTAGGAACAGGGAAGTCAGACCTTTAATGCCCTTCAATCCAATCGTGGGCAGGCAGGTGGGGGGAAGTTACTTTTTACCCCCCAGGGGCTGGCAATGTAAAGGATGGAGACTTAAATGCATGAGTCCTTACAGATAAGACAGCAGGCTTTCTGCCAGTGTGTGCCCACCCCACCACACTAAATCTTCCTAGAAACTGATGCTAAGGCTGGCTGGAACCGTGGCAGCACAGGCAACAGCCTCACACTGGAGTCCAGGTCACTGGGGCCTTCCTGTGTACAGGGCCCTAAGTGAGCAAACGCTCTCTTGTCTCCCAGTGATCCTCCATGGTGCATGCCGATTATCTCCATGTGACAGATGAGGAAACGTGGGCTTAGGGGACAGAGGTCATTTGCCCAGGGTCCCAGAGAACAGCGCTCCTTACCTAGGCCATGTATTCCAAAGCCCATGTCATAAATACTGCCCCATTCTGCCTCCCAGCCAACCAAAAACAAACAGTACAAAAGCAATGGGGAATGACATCTCCTCAACCGCTGGGATGGCATTCCCATAGCCTTGACCTTTCCTGTGATTCCTGAAGGCTTGTTAAACCCTAGGCACCCACCAAGGCTTTGTCCATCCCTCTTCCTGAAAAGCAACCCTCTATTCAGAGCACCTGCCCCTCTGGGCCCTCTTGTGCTGCTCGGGCAGCTCTGGAGTGGCCCTCGCTATCTGCACTGGGAACTACCTCCTTCTCCCTTTGGGGTTTTGGCACAGAACTTACAACTGCGACTCATTTGGAATCTCTCATTTACCAGGCTGCATCTCTGCCCTAGCGCAGGGTTTGCGCCAGACTGGTGCTTTGTGTGCGCCTGCAGGGACATAAAAGGCTTGGGAAAGGAAGCAAGGCTTCCAGACTGAAAGGAGACCAGGTGGAAACAAGCCTTCTCTGTCCAGCTGTGCGACTTTGGATCAGGGATCTAGTCTCCATGAGCTGGTTATTGGCTGGATTCGATGAGCTACTGTGTGTGCCTCAACATCTTTTCTGTTACTCCTGCCTTATCTTCGATGAACCTTAGCGACATTTCCGACTTTACATGTGAGCTGCTCTGTATCAGAGGAAGAAAAGATATCCTCTACTCTATTTTTCCCTCCAGCAACTTGGAAAGAATCAAACACTACTGGAGGTATCAATTAAGGTAATCATGGGAAACATTATCAGGCATCAATATCAAATTAATTGCCAAATAAGCAGCATCTGTGGTAATGGAGTGGCAGTTTCCTTGAAGGTCAAAAACATCTTGCACTTGTGTCAGGGAAATCTTTCTGGAGGAAGTGGATTTGAAGCAGATTTTGTAGCATGAATGTGAACCCCTCATCGGCCCACAAAAAGGCAAGGATGGACTCACACCTGAGGATTGCTCAGTACGTAGCTTCTGTGGGGCAGGACACAAATGGGGGAGGGTTGGGGGAAGCTGGGCAGGGGATGGGCAAGGAGGGAAGAAGGACTGAGGTGCTCCTGAGAACTAACCAGCCTGCGCTCCAAAAGTCATTTAGTGGGGCTGGCATTGAGGCATAGCAAGTCGCTGCCTGCAGCAGTGACATCTCATATGGGCACCAGCGCATTTCCCAGCCACTCTCTGCCAATGCGCCTGGGAAAGCACTGGAGGATGGCGCAAGTCCTTTGAGCCCTGTGCCCCATGTGGGAGATCCAGAATGAAGCTCCTGACTTCACCCCGGTGCAGCCCTGGCTGTTGCCAACATCTGGGGAGTAAATCAGAGAACAAAAGATCTCCCCGCTCTCTGTCTTTCCCCTTCTCCCTCTGTAGCTCTGACTTTTAAATAAATAAATAGATAGATATTTTAAAAACAATATCTCAGTTCTTATTTTAAAAAGTCACTCAGACCAAATCTGTGTCTTCCAGTCAAGAAACTGGGACTTGTGGTGAACAAATGTCCTGATTTTATTTGTCGTTTTCCAGAAAGGATAGAAACTTGGATTTCTCTACAAAAATCTTAGTATTCCCAAAGTTTGTCAGACATTTGAAGACGTTAAAGTATAATCTGCAGCCCAAACAGAACACACGCCCATTGGACAGCATCACGACACAGCAAGTGAAGCCTCTGCCTGCAACACTGGCACAGGTTCAAGGCCCAGCTGCTCTACTTCCGAGTCAGCTCCCTGCTAATAGTCTGGGAAAAGCAGAAGAAGGTGGCTCAGTGCTTTGTGCCGTGGATTTGTGGAAAACCCAGATGAAGCTCCTGGCTCCTGGCTCCTATCTTTAGCCTGGCCCAGCCTTAGCCAGTCTGGTCATCTGCAGAGTGAGCTAGAAGAAGGAATCTCTCTTTTGCTAACTCTGACTATCAAATAAATACATAATTTTTTTTTTTTTTTTTTGGAGTGCACAGGCTGAATTCACCCTGGGAAGCACTGGATTTCTGCTATTGGACATGTAAGGGCAGAAGAAAAGAACAATGCATGTTCTTTCCAGATCAGGCTGAAATATTTGGATTTTTTTTTTCATACAGAAAATGCAGGACTAAGTAAAGCTTTTAGGTAGCACCCCTTCCATTCAGATGTCATTCTTCCAGCCCCCAAAGGGGGATTCACAGAAACCAAAAACCACTCTGTGTACCTCGATTCTTACCGTCTCAGGCCTTCCTTGTTTATCTCTCTTAATGGCTTGCTGCTTTATTTATCCCTGTGATAATGATCTTGGCTTTGTTTACTTGTAAAGGAATGAGAACCATAGATTACCCTACCTCTCAGTCAGTTTGAAAGTACAGGTTTAAACATTAATACTCTGGCGTGGCTTCCCCCACAAGTGGATGGGCTTAAATTAGATAGTAGTACTTAATGTCCCTTCTCATCTAATATTCTAAGAACTTCTGACTCTGTGCAGAAGAATTAAACTAGCTCTGACTTGATGCATACTAGAAAATAAAAAATGTAATGAAATCTTCTAAAAGCCTAGGTGTTTCACAGTGTTTAGAAAGTTTTGTCACAGTTTTGTCTTCATTTCACTTGCTCAGTTACAGCATTCCCATTCAAAAACCCTACTGCCACACCCATTTTCTGCGAAGGAAAGCTGAGGCTCAGGCAGGCTACTTGACTTAAAACATGGTCACCCAAGGATCAGTGGCAGAGCTGGAGCTCCAGCCCAGGGTTCCCTACTCAACAGGGACCCCAGAAACCGAAAGAAGAGGCTGAATCACGCCAAGTCCCCCAGCACTGTCCCAGGCGCACGGGCTTTTTGCTTCCTGTGCCTGAGGAGTGCCCTATGTATCTTGAGCAGCTGGAAGTTTCTCTGGGTCTTGGTGAGGGGCATTGGGTAGAGGTGAGGGGTGGGCTCAGTCTCTGTGCTTACCTTACTCAGCAGGGTGTCTTCCAGGCTTCCCACCGGCTGGGATTTCATGGCTTCTTCGTAGTCAATTTGGAGTCAGGCAGCGGCTTCTTGGCTTTTTTTTTTTTTTTTTTTTTTCTTTTGGTTGTTGTTTTTGTTTTTGTCTCCTTGGATGGCAACACTTGTGGGCAGCTTTCCCAGGGATGTCAGTCTCTGGGTACTAAACGTCTTGGTGTACACAGATCAGAGACTTGCCCTTTCAACTCTTCAATCAAGTTCTCCTTTGCCAATCGTGAAACTCCAAATACCACTTTTTGGGAACTTCAGAAAAGAAAAGCAGGATTGAAGAGAAAAAGAGTTGATGAATGTGAGTCCGGCCTCCTTTTATACTGCCTTTAATCTTTTCTACTGACTGGTAATTGACTCACAGGGCAAGTTTCCAAGTTGTGCTTCTCACCTCAGTGCTTCGCAGTTAAACAGAAATGCCATGCAGTTGGCTTCCCCCTGTGGTTATGCTCTTATCCTGGGACCAGCTGCACCTTGGAGCTTATACCTCAGTGTCCTAATCCTGTTGATAGTAAACACCCCTTGCCCTCCCGTCTACAAAAATCCCACAGACATAAACCTGCCAAACAACTGGCCTGCCACCCTCATTATGCCTACAAACAAGTGATCAGCTCTTGTTGAGCACATGAGGCCAAAACAGCATTTAAACACCCACACACACATACACTCGTGAGTGCACTAATGCACACACACGCTAATGCACCCATACAGAAGGTACATTCATACGCATGAATACACACACAGTAGCATGATTATACACACACGCATACGTGCGCGGGCACACACACTCAGCAATGGCAGGGCACAGCTCCTTTGGCTCACCTGCCCAACTTTAACTGTAACTCCCCTCTTCCCACTTGAAAGCTGTCATAAAAAAATCAAGTCAGTGTAAAAAGGCCCCTTGAGAGTCCAGGAGACACTCCTGCTTTGCCAGTAAAACTGCAGGAAAACAGCTCAGGCAGTAAATTCCCAGTCCGGCTGGCTGGGGCTAGCTTTACTACAGAAAAAAAAAAAAATCACAAATGTCCTGATCTCTTTGAAGCTGGTAAACATCCCAGCATCTGCTTGGCAGCTGAGTTCAGGCAATCTCAGCGCCTCTGCTGAGCAAAGCTCACTACGGAGTCAGGTTTCCAAGGCAGAAGTCTTTCCAAACCCACCTCTGAGTGCCACCTCCACTGACTCGGAGATCAATTTGGCCCTACGGGCAGCACACCGCTTTTTGTGGCCTCAGCATTTGCATATCCTTGCAGGTTCCAGCCCCAGGTGAGAGTCACCTCCAGGCTTCCAGCTGCTCCGTGCCCCACCCACCCCATTGTCCCAGCTTGCAGCCCAGCTTCTGCCAAACACCTTTCCCAACTCTGCAATCTGACACCGTACGTTGGCCCTCCAAATGTCTCCCTTAAAACAGCCATGATCTTCCATTTGTTTCTGTATCTAATTATAATCATCTTCTTATAACAAGTGCTCCCAAATATTTCAGAATCTTATCTCCCTACAGCTGCTCTTATCATACCAAACTGTCTGCTTTTCACAGATAAATCAAGAGTCTCGCCTGAGTCTGATGTGATGACCCAATAGCTAAATCATCTTGCAAGTGCTGGGATCCTATATGGCTTCTGATTCATGTCCCAGCTGCCCCACTTCCTACCCAGCTCCCTGCTTGTGGCCTGGTAAAGCAGCAGAGGATGGCCCAAAGTCTTGGGATCCTGCACCCACCTGGGAGATCCAGAAGAGGCTCCTGGCTCCTGATTTCAGATTATCTCAGCCCCAGCTGTTACAGCCATTTGGGGAGTGAACCAGTGACAGAAGATCTTTATCACTGTCTCTCCTCTTTGTAAATCTGCCTTTGTAATAAAAAAAATTTTAACAGATTAAAAAAAAAAAAGAGCCTCTCCTTCTGAACTTGGAATTCCAATCATTAAAGCCCCCTTGTTTTGCCCATGGGCTCTTGTTTTTACTCTCACTTCTCTCTTCACGGTAATCATTAACCTGGGAGTTCCTTTCCTCAGGCAATGCCTTTCCTAATGCCCCAAGGTTACCCCAGACTCCCCACCTAAGACTTTCACTTTCATCCTTTTGGTAGCTGGGATTTCCCTATCTCACTGGCTCCAGCACTGTAACTGCTCAAAATGTTACACCTGCCATCTTCTGGGACCTGAAGACCCAGGGACAATTGCCATACCTGAGTAAGGCAAACAAAGCACAGATCCACCTGAGGAGCTAGGGAGCAGAGGCAGGTGCCCTGGGCAGCTGGATTCAGCCTGATCTCCCCAGGGTGCCGGCTGTAGGTAAGAGGCTGTTATACGACACTACCTAGCTCCTCATCCCAGGGGAGAGTTCTTTAATGGCAAAGGCTCCAAAAAACAAAGCAGTCCCACAAATACAGCCCATTCACAGATTAGTGAAGACAAGCTACCTCAGTTACAGAGATCACTGGCCATTAGGACATATTGGATTAGCAGACATTTAAGAGGCAGCATGTTCAAGGCACTATGCTAGACCACTGGGGAATTACCTGAGCGGCCCCGGGGCATAGCAGGCTAAGCCTCCATCCATGGCTCTGGCATCCCAAGTGGATGCTGGTGCATGTCCTGGCTGTTTCACTTCTAATCCAACTCCCCTGCCTATGGCATGGGAACATAGCAGAGGATGACTGAAATTCTTGGGCCTTTGTATCCATGTGAGAGACCAGGAAGATGTTCCTGGCTCTTGGTTTCACGTTGGCCCAGCTCTGGCTATTGCAACCATTTCGGGAGGGAACCAGCAGATGAAAGATCTCTCTTTCTCTTTAGAATTGTGCCTTTCAAATAAAAATAAATAAATCTAAACAAAAAAAGGTCTAGATTTATTTTCTTCCTCAGGAAATAAACTGCTGCATGTCCCATGATGCACAGCAAATGCAGGTCAGGCAGTGGAGATGAGTTTGGGCTGAATTTCTATTGTGGAAACCAAGGGCTTCATTTTCTCCACAAGCTATTCCCAACCCTGGGCCATCAATGGGAGTAGTCCTGGGAAGACCATAATGTCCTTGTTCAACAGAAGTGTCTGTCACTGACTTGCTCAGTGGCTGAGATTTTCATGCCAAGAAGGATAAAGGGGTTGTTCAACTCAGACGAATCTTAAACATGCAGATGTGTTAGAGTTTGCTAGGCGACAGACCCCAGCTTACTCTTTTAAAGACTACCTTTTAATCCTGCGATGACTTCAATCTGACACCTCAGAAGACCTGACTGAGATATTGATCACATGAAACCCACAGCGGAACAATAAGAGGAGGGACCCCATCCGGAGAAGTTGAGGCTTCTCCTGACCCTCGAGAAATATTGGCTGCTCATTAGATTGCAGCACAATTGAAACTAGCATTCTAATAAATAAAATAGCTTAAGATGCATCAACTCATTCTCTAAATTATAAATTTGTAAAATACAAGATCCACAGATATAAAGGTAAACAAATACAAACAAATATTCACCTAAAGGAACTGTATAATGGAGACTAGCATACTGAGAAATGAAGATATGTTGCAGTATGCATCCCTGCTTCTGAATAAAAGGTGGACTCCCAACGAAACTATTACATATGTCTTGACATGGGCCTCCCATGTGGGTGGCAGGGACCTGGGCACTCGGAACCACGCACACTGTCTTTCCAGGGACATTAGCAGTGTGCTGGATCAGAAGTGGAACAGCCAGGACTCAAACTGGTATTCTGATATGGGATGCTGATATCTCAAGTAGTGGCTTAACCCACTGCACCGTAAGGCCAGCCCCAAGGTAAACAAATTCATAAAGTGAGAAAGTTTACTTGGTTTCTCTATTCTGGAGGCTCAAGATCAAGGTGAGGGGAGTAGGTGGCAATGACAGGACATGTGTAAAAAAGGATCATATAGCAAACCAGAAAGCACAGAAGAGAGAATGGGCCAAATCAGGCTTTTCTAACAACTTTCTCTTGCAACTCCCCTAGCATCATAATAGGATTAAGACTCCCACCCCTGCCTCCAGCTTAGTGCAACTACTAGCTTACGACTTGGTGGTATAAATTCCTTCATACGTTTAGTGGACAAATCACATTCAAACCATAGAAACTCCTTTCTCATTCTGTAATTGAATCCCATTCTGTCTATAAAGGCACAAGGTGAAGTGAGGAAAGTAAAAGACAAGTGATAAATAATACAACTGCCTTGGTCAATTTGAGAACATAATTAACAACATTAGAAAGGGAATAGGGAAATGTCCTTTGGAAAAGGTGACTTCAACTCAGAACGACCAAAGCAACAGGATAAGGTGGGTTTACACCTGAAGGAAGCCACTACTTACAGCCTAAAACTGCCAGGAATGCTGAAAACATTGCTCAAGGATTAGAACACACCAAGTGGTGTTAAAGGCCAAAGACCCATCTGTCTTTGTAAAAGTCTGGCTCCATCTGGTCATTTCAGTAAAAACTGCATCACTTCTCAGCTGCATTTACTATTTCAATATATCCACAAAGAAGGGGTAGTCCTCCAACATTACACTGACGAAAGAAGCCAGCACTTCCCTTAACACTAATGATCTTCCACTTGCGTGGTTTCAGCTCAACAACAAAAAATAAGAAATAATTAGTGCTGTCAACTCCACCTTCCTCTGCAGCAAAAATTTTCTACTTAGGTGAGAAAATGATATAAATGATCCTAGTTTGGGCTGAAGAAAGAGAAGCTGTATCTAGCTCTGAATCCATCCGCCCATTGCTCTGTGCACTAGAACGCGATCCTGGCTCTTTCTCATGCATACAGCTCACACTGGAAGGTGACACAGAGACCAGTCGGCAATGTAATAAAACCCCTTGGATGACACCTCTTTTTTAAATCCAACAGTAAAAGGTATATACATCGTCAAATATTCATTCCTGGTTAAAAGTAAACATTTGTGCTTGAAGCTGAAAATTCCTTCAGTCAGGGCCCTGAGCCACATGAGGGTAGCACTTGTTACAGAAAACACTGAGAGTGATGGGGGCATTTAAGGAAGCAAGCTTTTGGCTGTATTGTTTCTTACAACTTGAAGCTAACTGGGAATTTTCTTGAACCATTAACCTTAATTCCTGAAATGTTTGAGAGGAGGGACAGTAAAGAGCTTTCTGGGGAAATTACTTGTGGCTAAATCTTGGGCAATACAGGAACTGTTTTCCCTCCTGCCCTCTATTGCTCAGGATGTAGGGCAATATTTGCCAGTGTTAGTTTAAAGAGATCCAGGCTGAAGATGTAGACACAGATATCCTTGAAACAAAGCAGAAGGCCCAGCTACAGATTCACTCTAATCATTCATTTGGTCTTTGCCAGAGTAAACACAGTCCAGTGAAGGTTCTCAGCTGACAGTAGTGGAACAGTTGGTCATCTATGGCCATGCACAAGAAAGAGACAACCCTGCATGGGAACTCATATTTTATATTAAGACAAACCCAAAAATGAATTGTAGTTCTAAAGGAAATACAATGTGTCCAGAGGAAAATACAGGATAACTCTAACTCTTTATGATTAGAGACACTGAGAAAGGACATCAAACTGATGTATAAAAGAAAAAATATTAATAAATTAGGCTGCATTAAGATGTGTGCTCTTAATCTGGAAGTATTGCCACATACAACTTCAAAACACATTCCAAAGCTATAGTAACCAAAACAGCACAATCCTGGCACAGACCCAGATATATAGACCAATGGAACAGAATACAGCTCCTGCAAACAAAGGCAGCAAGAATATACACCTGAGAGAGGAAAGCTTCTTTCAACAAATTGTACTAAGAATCCTGGGTACTCATATGCAAAAACTAGACCTCTACCTCTTGTCATATGCAAAATTAACTTGAAATGGTCCACAACTTAACTGTAAAACCACAACTATGAAACTACTAGAAAAAAGCATAGAGGAAATGCTTTAGGAAAGTGTTCTGAGCAAAGATTTCTTGGAAATGACTTCAAAAGCACAGGCAACAAAAGCAAAAGTTGACAGATGGGATTATAGCAAACTAAAAAGCACAGCAAATAAAACAATCCACAAAACATACACAAAGTAGTCATATAGCAAAGGATTAACTTTCAGACTATACAAGGAAGTTAAACAACAGAAAAAAAAGAAACAAAACCAGAACCCCCCAAACCCCGATTTAAAAAGGGGCAATCAGAACAGACATTGCTCAAAAGAGGGTATACCATTACCAACATGAGTATGTGAGAAAAGCTGAACCTCATTAATCATCAAGGAAATGCAAATCTAAGCCACAAAGAAATATCATCTTACCCCAGTTAGATTGGCTATTGTCAAATAGAAAAAGCAACAAATCCTGGTGACAATGCAGAGAAAGGAAACTACTGCTACACCGTTCCTGGGAAACATATGAGGGTTCCTCCAAAAACTAGAACTAGAACTGCTATATGATTCAGCAATCCCACAGATGTTGATATATTATAAGGCATTGAAATCAGTATGTCAAAGGGTCAGCTGTACTCACACATTTGTTGAAGAACTATTCACAATAACCAAATGCGGAATCAATCTGGTACTCACTGATGAATGAATGGATTAAAAATGTGATTATAGACATACAATGAAATATTCATCCAACCACAATGAAAGAAGTTGTCATTTGCAACAATGTAGACAGAACTGTAGAACATTAGGTCAAGTAAAATAAGTCAAGCATATTCTCATGTATATGTAGAAGCTAAAAATTTGGTCTTAAAAAAGGCAGACAATGGAACAGCGGTTACCAGAACCTGTGAAGTGTGGGTGGGAGGGAGTTACAGAAAGAGGATGGTTAAGAGTTGTAGGGGTGTGGTTAGATGGAAGGAATAACTTCTAATGTTTTCTAGTATAAGTGGGATAGTGATGATTGATAAAAGTTAACTGAATAGCTCAAAATAAGTAAAGAAGGTTTTGAACATTCCCATCACAAAGATATGACAAATGTCTGAAGTCATAGCTGAGACCATCTAGGCCTGCTGAGGTCTTGGCCACCCCTTCAGGTGGGTGGCACCAGCATTGCCCACCCATTTCCTAATTGATTAAGAGACCACCAAAGGGGAACATCTTACCTGTAGGTTCCCGCCCAACAAGGAGAGATCAAGGAATGCTTAAAATCCCAAGACCCCTCCTCAAATCTTTGGTGTCTCTCTCTCTCCCCTTTCCAGAGGCCCCCCACCTCCTGGCACTCTCTCGGGAGGTGCTTTCCCTTCCCTCCCTTCCCTGCTCACCTGGTTCCTTTGCAAATAAACTTTTCTGTCTGCAACATATTCCCAGCTTTTTATTTCTATACTAAGCTGAGGAAAGAACCCACCTGGCTTTTCTGGTAGCATAACCATTCCAGAAAATAGTTTGGTAATTTTTCTTAAAAATTAATATATCCTTATCATATGATCCTCAGTAATATACTCCTTTACTTGTGTCCTTCAAAAAAACTCATGGAGAACTGAAATTGCAATGTAAGTTTTCCTTGGTGCAAACATTTTGACATCCTTTTCTGACAAAATTTTTGACAAAAATTTTGAAGACATGCCTGTAACTTGTCTTCAAAATGTTTGTACAAAATACATACTATGAAGAAGCTGTGCAGGAATTTTAACATTTCTTTTTTGTACCAAAATAATCTGATTCTGCTTTTCCACAGACTTTTTCAAGTTCCCTCACGTACTCTAAGGAAATGAAAACTTGGTTTACACAAAGGCATGTACGTGAGCTGTTCATCACAGTTTTATTTATGAAAGTCCTAAGCGTGACACCTCAGTGTTCTTCCAGAGGGAAAGGAAAAACCAAGCTGTAATGCACCCACACCATGGACTACTATGCCAAAGGGAACAAACCATCGACACACAACTTGGATGAATCTCAAAGACTTGGATGAATGCTGTGAGAAAATGGAGTGAGAAAACCCAATTTCAAAAGGTGACACACTAGGTGGTTTCACTTATTTGGAATTTTCACAAACACTGAGCTGTAGTGATGGAGAACAGCTCAGTAGCTGCCAGGTAACACCATGGGAGGGCATGACTGTAAAGAGATAGGGAAATTTGGAGGATGGTGGAGTTTGTATCCAGATATTGCTGAGGTTTTCCTGGAACTTTGCACTAAAATTCAGAACATAAGGTTTAACCTAAGATAATTTTTAAGCCAAGATACTCAAGGACATGGTTTACTATGTAAATATAATAGAACCACCAATCTCCTCACAGATTTTATTTTCTGTATCACTTTGCTGGGAAACATAGATTTTGTGTGAAGCATTCCAATTGTATTTGTTTTGAACTCTTATTATTTATATCTCAAATGCTTTTAATTATTAATATCGTGATGGTGATTTTAAACTTTAAAATCAGCTCACCGGTCATAACTAAGTAGTTATATCTAACAGGATGAGTGAGAAATCAGGAGGGCCTTCTGGATATGTAAATGTTCTATTTCTTGCCTTGAACAGCATCCTTTGTTCATGATATATACACAGGTATTCTGGAAAGCATTAACAGTATGTAGGAGAAAGGCGGCCTGGGAATGAAAGGACACAAATCCTTCCATTTGCAACCAAATAGTCCCAACTAGAGACCATTATGCTCAGTGAAATAAGTCACTCCCAAAAGGACAAATACCATATGTTCTCTCTGATATAATGCAAACTTCATGCAAAATGTAAGATTAATAGACCTTTCAATACAGTTTTTGCTGCATCTCATGGGTTTCAATATTTTTGCTTTTATTTTTATTTCTTCAAAATAGTTTCTTTTCTCTTATTAAATTCTTCACTGACTCATAGGTCATACCGTAGCATCATTTCCTCCGAGAAGGTCTTTTATTTTCTTTTTCATTTCTTCAGTGACATATTGGTCATTCAGTAGCATGTTATTTTACTTCATGGCATTGTACATTTTTAAAATTTTCTGCCTGTTGTAGATTTTGTTTTTGGACTTTTCATTTAAAGGAATGTATAGTAACTGTAATGGAGATTGATATCCAAATGTGAAGATACAATATAGTATGCATCTCTAATTCCAGATCAAAGATGGACTCCCAATGTAATTGTTGGCTATATCTTGACAATACCCACAATGTCAGGAAACACTTAAATAGCAGAATGATGGACTTATGACTACTTTTAAAGGACTATACTATTGTAATAATATGGGAGAATCAGTTTGAGAGATGGAATTTGGGGAGGGTGTAAGGGAAGTCCCAGAGCCTACGAAATTGTATCATAAAAAAATAATAAAATAAAAAGAGAGGGACATAGTATTGATAAAAAAATACTATGAAAAATAACAGTATGTAGGAGAAAAGAGGACTGAGAATAAAAGAGCACAAATAATTCAAGAGTTATTACTCTTGGATATTTGAATAATTGTGGGCTTTTCCACTTTCAGTGAGTTTGTTTTTATACATTTACTACAATGAGCATATGCTACTTACAATTCAGAAAAAGGTACAAGTGCCACAAATGTTATTTGAAATAAACAGAACTTATTTCTTGAAACTTCTATTTTATTTGCTCTCCAGTTTTACCAACATTCATCTGCATAATTGGAAAGTAGATCCAATTTCAATACATAAATTTTTGAAAGTAGAAAAATATTAGCATCATGGCAATGTATGTATTTCTGTGTTGGTTGCCCTTATTAAGATGTATCATGCTGAGGGAGAAAAGATATAAATAAAAGAGAATAAAAAATATATGTAGGTCAGAGGCAGTACTAGAATACTCATAAATCATTTTGCAGTACATGTCTATACTTTCAAGGTAGCTACACAATTTCAAGGGCATTTCAAAAAAATATTCCAAAATGTATTATAAAATCTTAAAAGAATCTTCAGATATACAACCAAACTCACTGCACACTTGCATGGTACAAATCAGGCACTGATTACCAAATAAACAATGACTATTGAATCTGTAAGTTCCTCCCTTAGAGGGAATTAAAGAGTCAAGGTCAAAACTTAAGGAATGGGTTTCCCAAGCCTTGCATTGATGGATCTCATCTCAACTTGCCCACACAGTGATTGCTACAGGGAAGCATGGAAGAGAAGGCAGTTGGCTAAGCCAAGTAGATCAAGGAATATCCTAAGCCAGACCTATGCACAGGTACAGTACTTTGTTGGGGTTGCTCCTGGCTTCATTGATCCTGTATTTTATTTTTTACTCAGCTGACACACCCTATCTAGCAATCCTGTCCATTTCCATCATTTCCAATGTTCTGCTGCTGTAACTCCCACTAATGATTTTCAGCCCACACCTCTTTTCCAATCTGACCTCATAGTATCTTGGTTATTTGGCAGCTCTATTTTAGGTACTTCCAAGATTTTTTCAAAACCCACACACTAAAATCTAGCTTATTGGTTTTCATTTTTTACCAGTAAAGTAACATCATCAGGATAACAAGTACAACCACTCAAAGCTACTAAAAATATTCCCCCCCAACACACACACACACACACACACACACACAAGCGTTAAAAATTATCTGAGGGAGGCATTGTGGAACAGCAAGTTAAGCAGCCCCATGGGACATCTGAATCCCATATTGGCAGAGTACCCACTTGGATTCCAGCTAAAGCAGCAGAAGACAGCTCAAGCCTTGAGGCCCTGTCACTCACCAGGAGTTCCTGGTTCCAGAAGATGCAAGCTCCTTTCTCTCACTCTCTTTCTATGTTTCAAACAAATAAATCTTAAAACAAAAACAAAACAAAACAAAACAAAAAAAAAAAAAAAAAAAAGCAAGCACATACCATTAGACAACATTTAGATTTTGTTTTTTTGCTTTGCTTTTTCACAAAAATAGGATATGATTGTATACTTTCTCAGACTCTACCTCTCACAACTTAATATGAAAATTTCCACTCTATCCCTTCATTCTGTTATGTTTACTGCTCCAGACAAAATTCATTCTTCCCATAGCTATGTAAACAGTCTATTGTGTGACTGTGCTGCAATTCAACTGTGAGCAGCATGCTCTTTGTTTTGAGGCTTCTGCCTGGGAATAAGCAATTCTGCCTTTCATTTACACTTTTTAGTCATCTAGAATGGCTTCAGTAAGAGCTGTCTTTAGAAGTTAAATACAGATCAGCTGCTGAAGCACTTTGGCCCCTTGTTTTTAAAAGCATAACATTTATTTTCAAAGAATGCATGTATTAATTTTTATGTATTTGAAAGACAGAGTAACAGAGAGTGTAAGAAAGAAAAAGAGGGAGGGAGATTTTTCATTCGATTGTTCACTCCCCAAATGCCTCCAACAGTCAGGGCTGGTCCAAGCCAAAGCCAGGAAACAGGAACTGCTGGTGAGTGGCGGAGGCCCAAGTACTTGAGCCAACATCTGCTGTCTCCCAGTATCCAAGCAGTTTTATGTGGATGCATGTGTCCCAAGCAGGGACTTACACTTCAATGCCACAAATTAGCTCCGCAAACTTAAAAAAAAAAAATCTGTGTCTTTCCAAAGTAATTGATGTGTTTAAGTTTTCTACCTCTTCTAGAATTAATATTGGCAACTCAAAAATCATCCACTTCCTCTAAATTTTCAGATTAATCATCATAGGCGTTTTTTTTTTAAAGATTTATTCATTTTATTACAGCCAGGTATACACAGAGGAGAAGAGACAGAGAGGAAGATCTTCCATCCGAAGCCAGGAACCTGGAACCTCTTCCGGGTCTCCCACGCGGGTGCAGTGTCCCAAAGCATTGGGCCGTCCTCAACTGCTTTCCCAGGCCACAAGCAGGGAGCTGGATGGGAAGTGGAGCTGCCGGGATTAGAACCGGCGCCCATATGGGATCCCGGGGCTTTCCAGGCGAGGATTTTAGCCGCTAGGCCACGCCACCGGGCCCTCATCATAGGTTTTTATACAATGTTCTTTTATAAGTCTTTTGATTTCTTTCATACTAAACTTTTTTTTTTTTTAATTTTTATTGGAAAGGTGTATATACAGAGAGGAGGAGAGACAGAGAGGAAGATCTTCCATCCGATGATTCACTCCCCAAGTAGCTGCAATGGCTGGAGCTGAGCCAATCCAAAGCCAGGAGCTCTTCTGGGTCTCCCATGCGGGTGCAGGACCCCAATGCATTGGGCCGTCCTTGACTGCTTTCCCAGGCCACAAGCAGGGAGCTGGGTGAGAAGCAGGGCTGCTGGGATTAGAACCGGCACCCATATGGGATCCCAGCACATACAAGGCGAGGACCTTAACCACTACACTATCGCGCTAGGCCCTCATTCTAAACTTGTAATCTTTTCCCCCAATATGCTTTTCCTCCAGTTTTATGAAGAACAAGAAGAGAAAAGTCATCCAAATTAAGGTCATGTGTGGCTACTCTTTGTTCTTAACTTTCCACAACTAATCTTCCATTCAACCCTGTCTTCCTCTTAAATGGCTCTTGAGTCCATCTATCTATCCATTCATCTTGAACATCACTGCCACTGCTTCTCTTCATTGCTCTCATATCCTTCCTGGAATATGGCAATGTTTTTTCACCCCTATTACCCTCCACTTTCCCACATGGCTTGCCACTGTACCACTTCCACACTGTACCACTTCTCATAGAATCATATTACTTTCTATTGAAAACCCCTTAAATGGATTGTATTACTAAGCTCCAAAGTCCTTTTTATGCCTCCATCATCCTGTATGATTGGATTCTTGCCTGTTTTACAGCTTTCATCTCTGACACGCACAGCGAAATGCTAGCTGTCAAGAAGCTGTCAAGAAGTTGTCAAGGACTTAGCGCCATGGCCTAGTGGCTGAAGTCCTCACCTTGAACACATAGAGATCACACATAGGCGTCAGTTCTAATCCCAGCAGCCCTACTTCCCATCCAGCATCCTGCTTGTGGCCTGAGAAAGCAGTCGAGGATGGTCCAAAACCTTGGGATCCTGTACCCGAGTGGGAGACCTGGAAGAAGTTCCAGGCTCCTGGCTTTGGATCGGCTCAGCACTGGCTGTTGTGGGGAGTTAATCAATGGACAGAAGATCTTCCTCTCTGTCTCTCCTCCTCTCTGCATATTTGACTTTGCAATACAAATAAATAAATCTTAAAAAAATAATAAAATTTTGTCTTGTTTAAAAAAAGCTAAATAATATTGCTTATTTTTTTAAATACTATCCTAGTACACATATCAGTATACAAATACATATTAGTACATTTATGTATCTGTACCTACATAAATCTAGATATCATAGCTATACATATACTATTTATAATATCTAAAATACATACATTTTTAATACATTCAAATATTTTTGCAAAATTACATTTTTAGTTATATAAAGCATAGTTTTATGTATTTAAGATTTATGCATTTTGATTTGAAAGACAGATTTTGGTTCACTCCTTAAGTGGCTACAATGATCAGAGCTAGGCCAATCCAAAGTAAAGAACCCCTTCCAGGTCAATCACGTGGGTGCAGAGTCCCAGAACTTTGGGCCATCCTCCCATCCTTTCCTAGGCCACAAGCAGGGAGCAGAAAAAAAGCAGAGCAGCCAGGACATGAACTGGAGCCCAAATGGAAAGATGGCTCTTGCAGGCGAAGCTTTATCTGGTTGAGTCATTGTGCCAGCTTTGCCCTAGTTTTATGTATTTATGGTATTAGTTAAAAATATACTTATTTGCATGTTTATATATTTTACATTATATGTAGAATACAGGAAAAAGTACAGAGGTACACTAACAGGTGATCTGAGTGTTTGGGCATGCGATAAAAATGGTACACGAGTAGGGAACAGAGGGGTGAGGCGGGAAGTAAAGGAAGAAATCAGAAGCATGCTACTCAGCCAAAGAAAATGCCAACTACTCTGTTGATGGTGTTTTCCCATGTTCGTTTTGTATATGCATGCATCACATGCAAGCAGAAAACCTTCCTCATAACCCTATCTTCTTCAGTTCATGTTTCCTGGGAGCTTCAGCACCATGCTGTCCCCCTCTGGGAACACTGCCTCTCCATCCTTGGCCTAGAGTTGTCCATGCTCACATCGGCCCCTCTGGGCTCGCTCACTCCTGGCTCACAGCCCTTGGCTTTGAGAGCACCTGTCATGGTTTGGAATGCTCTATGAGACTTGATCAACGGTGGGGAACTTTTGTTGTGCTAAGGGCCATTTGGACATTTAGAACACCATTCAGGAGCGATACTCAATGATCAACTTAAAAGTTAGACCTCTACACAGAATTGGAGCATTTTCAGTCCCTCCTGCAGTTGCCTCCTACAAAGAATCACAACAAGTGACTTCGTGGGCCTGTGGCCCAGATGTTCCGCACTACTGTTTTAGACTGAAATCTGTTCCCACATTCAGGATAGAACCACCGGAGGACAGGGACCAAGCTTGTCAGTGACTTGGATCAATTTTTGCACTGAACCCCTTTTACACATGCCCTGACTGCATGCCTCACTGAGTGCTCTCTGCTGTGCCAGTCCTCCGGGCATTCCCATATGCTCTACAAACTCCTGGCTGCCTCCTACATTCACAATCCTTGGTCTCTACAGTGCCCATTCGCTTTCCCCTACATGAGACTGCTTCAGTGGCATTCACTTTTGTCCTGTTGCCTAGGAGAAAGCTGGGACAAAGGTCATAAAATACCAGCATTTGAGTTTCAGTTCTTCTGACTGCACTTGGGCCCTTGTGAGTTCAAGCAGGTGGACCCCAGTCCTGAGTCAACAGCAGCCCCTTTTAGGATTCGTATCTCCCCAAAGTGCACGTTAAACATTAAATGAGACCACAGCCTTAAAAAAACTAGATCTCTTAGGGTAGAAGGAAGAGACTCCAGAGCACGTGTGAGCCCAGAGGAAAGGCCACAGGAGGGGCAGCACACTATCCAGGTACAAGCCAAGAGGGAGCTCACAGGAAAACAATGCTGACAGCACCTTGACCTTGGACCTAGAACCCCCAAGAGGTGAGAAAACAAACTTCTTTGTTGAAACCACCTGGCAGCAGAAGCTGGGGATGGCTTTCTCTTCCCTACTCATTCAGCATCCTAGGAAGATAGTGCCAGCACCAGCTCCACTCCATGCTTAGGGATTTTCTCCAAGGATCTAGCAGATACTCTCCAAGGAATTCTCCTTATGATTGTGCTGAGAACATATCTTTCCTGACTGATGCATCCAAATCAGGATCTGCTCCAGTGCAAGCTCTCCTTCACGCCTCCCCTCAGAAGGTCAGGAAAGGAAGAAAGCCCCCGAGGCTGCACAGGGCTAATCCCCTCTGTCCTCCCTGTCAAAGCCAACACACAAACCCCAATTCTCAGTTTTGCTGGTCAGAAACCACAATATTTGTTCTGGAAACATGGTTGAGGAAACCAAATGCCAAGGAAAACGTGGCACTTTACCATAGGTTTATTAAAGTTTATAATCTACAATCAATGTTGAGGAAATAGAATTTAGCCTTTTGGCCAGGTGTGCCTTCAATAAACAGGATCTGGCTCAGCCCATCAAGACCAAATGGCAACAAGGATAGGAAAGAATAGAAAAGGAATGAGGGACATTTGCTATCTGCACATCAATTAGTCATTATTATTAAACACATGACAAAAATACTCGGAGAACACTGTACCAAATGCCTGGGACTGAGCGAAATAGCTGCTTCACATTTGGCTTTAGTTCCTAGACTTAGTACCAAAAAAACTATCTTAAAAATATTTATTTCTTCGTTTGAAAGGCACAGTTAAAGAGAGAGAGGTGGAGAGACAAAGAGATCTTCTAACTTCCGGTTCACTCCAAAAATGGCCATAATAGCCAGAACTGGGAAGGTCAAAGCTAAGAGCTAGGAAATTGAGACAGGAGCTTACTCCAGGTCCCCCATGTGGGTGCAGAAGCCCATGCACTCAGGCCATCTTTTGCTGCATTCTCGGGCACATTAGCAGGAAGCTGGATTGGAAATGGAGCAGCCAGGATTCATGCCAACATCCATAAGGGATGCTGGTGTCATAGGCAGAGCTTTACCCTCTATGCCACAATGCCAGCTTCAACATTGACTATTGTCTTGCTACTGGTTCCAACATCATCAAGGCTGTGGGAAAATGGAGTAAAACTTATCTAGGTCTGCAGAGCTGGAGGATCCACTCACTGCCTTCATTTCACACTCCAGCACCAGGATATTGCCAGCCCTCTTCAAATAAAGTTTGCTAACAAAGATTGTGTAGGTCAAATGCCTTTCTTTCACAAGGCTATGCCTCTCACAGCCACCTCTATAAATCACGAGCAGCCAGGATACCATCAATTAGAAGCAAAAGGAAGCCCTTACCCCCAATGCATGTGGTTTGACTTCAGATAATGATCTTATCTTTGCCGTATTACAGCATCATGTAGCAGGTCATTAGCACTGGAGGGACCCACGGTCTTCTGGGATCCTGGCACCAACAACTGTCTCGATTCTTCTTTCCTCCTTAACATCCAATTAAGCACACAATTACATAAATCCTTAGATTCGGAGCTCAGTCTAAGACTCAATCATTAAATGAGACCATATTGGTCTAAGAGAAAAGGCAGTGTTGGATGACCCTGAGCGGCAGATTAATCATAGAGAGTCCCTATCAACAAGGAAGTGAAATCTAGCACACGGATTCACCCCATCGGCAGCTCTCTGTGTCTTGGCAAGGTGCCCACGCCAGCACATGCAATTCCTTGTCATTAAACACTTGTAGAAGGCTTTTCAACCAAAATATCTGTTGCAACTCTTCCAGGTTTATGAAGATGACCTATTTAAAGATGTATCAAGTCTTGGCTGAGCTTATTAGAGAATTACAGTATTTTTGTCTCGCTCAGTTGGGGACATACTCACTTTTCTTCATGTGGTTTGTAACCCTGAGTTGAGCAAGAACCAGCTATTTCTGGGAAGGTTGCTAGGTAAGGTAGAGAGAGAATAAATAATTGACACACTTGTCTGCTGTTTGGAGCACTATCAATAACGGTTTCATCCTCTTGATAAGAGGAGTTAATGTTTTCTCCTATAAAGCCTTACAGAAAGTCTTTCCAGGTAGCTGTGTGCATTTAAGTTAAGCGGAGGAAACCTGGTTACACTTTGCTCTACACTGAACTGGGCAACATACTAAAACATCACAAACTCAGGAAACAGAAAGGGTCCATTGCAAAGATGAGAAAGACACAGACGTTAAATAGGATGATGTTAAGTACAACAGTAAGAACAGATACAAATAAAAACATTATTTCCTGGCATGTTAACTAAACCTTCAGTGAAGAAGGGGCATTTCAATTCAGCCACAAAAGATGGAAAGAATTCAAGGGGACATTTAGAAAGGGAAGGATGCTAGAGGAAGACAAAAAAGGCTCCAGAGCATGCAGAAAGTGAAGTCAGTGACAATGGCAAAATCCTTCAAAAACGCCCCGTCCATAGAAATAATGGAAAAAGAAAGGAAGAAAGAGCAAAAGGAATAAAAGAAAGAAAAGAAAAAGAAAAAATAATGAAAATGCAAAAGTAGGTAGATTTAAGTTTCAGAAATGAGGGAATGAAAGACATACGGCAATCCGGAAAACATTCACTCAAGAAAAACATGAATCTTGATGAGAAGACTGTTTCAACATGTCTCACATTCACTCTCTGGCTCTGCAGCCCACAGTCATGGTGAAAACTGGCACCCTGACCATGACCAAAGGAAGCAGAACAGGGCTGGAGCTCCTTCCAGGCCTCATTCCTGGAGAATTACATCATGACCCCTTTGGTGGATTCCTGGAGGTATTTGTGTTTCACCTGGCTCATTCTTGCCCCTGGGCAAATCATCTTTTCTCTAGAGCATTTGTCTGAACAATTATAAGCAATTGTTTAATTTTACGGCTGCCTGACCAGTGGACAACAGTTGGAGCAAACAATACATTAACCTTGGAACACAAAAAGAAAAAGGCTTTAAAAGTCTTCTACCTATTTCTGGAATCCAGAAGACCATGCTTATGGGTAGGTAGGATTACATACATGCCCAAGGATACACACCTGCTCAGCAAAGACCCAAGAAGGCCAACAACTCTTCTCCTGACTTGACTCTGCACAAGCAGAAGGTGGAGCCCAAGGCACAACTGTTCAAACTGTTGTTTGTTGGAAGTGGATCCTATATATAACAGAGTTCCTTGGCAAACACTGGGAAACATACTAGTTTCTGGTGGTTAAGAAAATATCCAATTCTTGGGTGACAACTAGTTAAGTAAATAACTGAAGATTTCTGTGACCACACACATAATCAGAATTTTATAGAATTAGTTTTTAAAACTTACTATGCAAACAACAAATAGAAATAACAATAAACACTGGGAAGGGAGAAGTGGGCTTCCACAGACGTCAGGTGTGTTATTTAAAATTTCCAGGTTTCGACAGAAGAAAGATGACACATGCAAAAACACCAGAAACGATGACTCCCAGACAGGAAACAGAGCATCAGTAGAAGCTGCTCCTAAGGAAATCCGGACACAAAATCTATTAGACCAAGACGTTCAATCAGTTCTTTAAAATACATTCAGAGAATTAGAGGAAAATGAAAGCAATGTCGCATTCAACAGAGATGAGCAATAATGAAATAGAATTTACTAGAAAGGGGGATGGGTGCTGGGTGCAGCAGTTAAGTTACTTGTGTGGTGCGTGCAGCCCCCATGTGGTGCCTGGTTTGAGCCTCTTAGCTTTTGACCCAGCTACCTGTTCACACGGACCTTCAGAGGCAGTAAGCTGATGACTCAAATTGGGATTATCTGGTTTGACAAATGAAAAGAGAAAAAAGCAAAGAAAAATCATCAGAGACCTGTGAGGCACAATCAAGCATACCCAAAAACTCATACAGGAAGTTTCCAGAAAGAGAAAAGTGAGTAAGGGAATATTTTTTTTTTAAAAAAAAAACCACATTTGTTGAAAAACGTTAGTCTATATAACCAAGAAGCTTAATGAACTCCAGGTGAGAAAATTAAAAAAGAGTCACATCTAGATACACAAACTGGTGAAATACATAAAGAACATTATTTGTATTTGAAAGACAAATTTTATAAGCTAGAGAAGGATAGAGCGAGGAAGATCTTCCATCCACTGGTTCAGTCCCCAAAGTACTGCAATGGTTGGAGCTGAGCCAGGAGCCGGGAGTTTCTTCTGGGTCTCCCATGTGGATGCCAGGGCTTGGGCCATCCTCTGCTGCTTTCTTAGGCCACAAGCAGGGAGCTGGATGGGAAGCAGAGCAGCTGGGACACGAAACAGAGACCATATGGGACGCCGGCACAGCAGGCAAAGGATTAGCTTTCTAAGCCACTACACTGGCCCCCATAAAGAACATTTATAAAGCCTTAAGAAAGAGGTGACTTATCACATACAAGGAATTGTTAATAAAATTTCCTACCAGGAGCCATGGAGGCAAAAAGCAATGGATGATGCAGGAAAAGAAAAAGCTGCCAATCAATAATTCCATATTAACCAATGCTAACTTTCAAAACTGGGAGATTAAGACATTCAAAGATAATAAAAAACAGAGAGGAACCGTTGTTGTGGCGTAGTGCGTAAAGCCGCAATCTGCAATACCAGCATCACATACAGGTGTTGGTCCATGTCCTGGCTGCTCCACTTTCCACCTAGCTCTTTGATAATAGCCTGAGAAAACCAGTAGAAGATGATTCAAACATTTGGGTCCTTGCCAATCACGTGGTAGAACAGGTCAAAGCTCTTGGCTCCTGGCTTCGGCCTGGCTCAACCCTGGCTGTCGCAGCCATCCGGAGGATGAAACAGCAGATGGAAGATCTCATGGTCTGTGTCTCCCTCTTTATAACTCTGATTTTCAAAAGAAGTAAACAAATCTTTAACAAAAAAACGAAAGGACAACAGATATCCGATTAAATCCACATTTTAAAAAAAGCCTCAATGGGGCCCGGCGGCGTGGCCTAGCGGCTAAATTCCTTGCCTTGAACGCCCCGGGATCCCATATGGGCGCCGGTTCTAATCCTGGCAGCTCCACTTCCCATCCAGCTCCCTGCTTGTGGCCTGGGAAAGCAGTCGAGGATGGCCCAATGCATTGGGACCCTGCACCCGGAAGAGGTTCCTGGTTCCCGGCATCGGATTGGCGCGCACCCGCCCGTTGCGGCTCACTTGGGGAGTGAAAACATCGGACGGAAGATCTTCCTCTCTGTCTCTCCTCCTCTCTGTATATCCGGCTTTCCAATAATAATAAATCTTTTAAAAAAAAAAGCCTCAATGAAGGTAATTACAGGGTAACTACAAAATAAAGAATACATGTAAATTATTTTCCAGTACTTTTACTCCTGATTTAGAAGACAATTGCATAAAGCAATAATTATAAATCTGAATTATAGGGACACACAAACTATAAATATGTAATTTTGTGTGATGATAACAGTATAAAATGGGATTAAAGAACAGAACTATTGGGTCCGGCACAGTAGCTTAGCAAATAAGGTCCTTGCCTTGCATGTGCTGGGATCCCACATGGTCACCGGTTCTAATCTCAGCATCCCTGCTGCCCATCTAGCTCCCTGCTTGTGGCCTGGGAAAGCAGTCAAAGACGGCTCAAGGCTTTGGGACCCTGCACCCACGTGGGAGACCTGGAACAAGCTCCTAGCTCCTGGCTTTGGATTGGCTCAATTCTGGCAGTTGGGGCAGCTTGGGGAGTGAATCATCATCGGACAAAAGATCTTCCTTTCTGTCTCTCCTTCTCTGTGTATATCTGACTTTGCAATTTAAAAAAAATCAAAGGGTCTAAAATAAATTAGGAAATACTTTGAAATGAATAAACAAACATAACAATAGTTATAGGAGTCAGGTACGGCAGGATTTAAAGGGAATTCAAATAATTGCTTCAAAAAACAAATGACCACTTCAAAAACAAAGGAGGAGCTCAAGTCTGTTACTTCAACTTTCTACATGAAAAAAAAAAGAGCTAATTAAATTCAAAGATAACAGAAAGGCAAAATATAGATGAAAGTAGAAATAAATGAACTAAAAAAAAAAAAACAGTGAAAACAAAAGTTGGCTGTCTGAAAGCAGAACAAAATTGACAAAACTTTAGCTAGAATATTCAAGAAAACAGGGATAGAATTTAAACTACAAAATCAAGAATTAAAATTTCAGTGCTTACATTGGCAGCACATGAACCAAACCTGGAACAATACAGAGAAGATTAGCATGATCCCTGAGTAGGAGTGACATGCAAATTTGTGAAGCACTTCATATTTTTAAAAAGAATTGGTGTTGTATTAAATTGGATTTGAACCTACACTTTACTGTTTACTGCCAATATCAATACTTAAAATAAGTATGAAATGGGCCCGGCGGCGTGGCCTAGCGGCTAAAAAGTCCTCGCCTTGAAAGCCCCGGGATCCCATATGGGTGCCGGTTCTAATCCCGGCAGCTCCACTTCCCATCCAGCTCCCTGCTTGTGGCCTGGGAAAGCAGTCGAGGACGGCCCAATGCATTGGGACCCTGCACCCACGTGGGAGACCCGGAAGAGGTTCCAGGTTCCAGGCTTCGGATTGGCGCGCACCGGCCCATTGCGGCTCACTTGGGGAGTGAATCATGGGACGGAAGATCTTCCTCTCTGTCTCTCCTCCTCTCTGTATATCTGACTTTGTAATAAAATAAATAAAATCTTTAAAAAAAATAAGTATGAAACATAATAAGTGCTCCATAAATGTCAATTAATACTAAAAAAGCATTCCTTTTTCTCAGTCATCTAATGTTCCTTTGTAATGTTTAGTTAGCATTTATAATATTGTGTGATTTCATGTTGCAGTAAGATATTTACATATCCATTTTCTTCCTGGATTTTGAACTTCCTGAGGAAAGAACTTTCTCCGTTTTTTCTTCTTTTTTTCTTTTAAACAGTTATTTTTATTGGAAAGCCAAGTCAGATTTACAGAGCGAAGGAGACATAGAGAAAGATCCACTGGTTCACTCCCCAAATGGCCACAATAGCTGGAACTGAGCCAATCCAAAGCCAGGAGCCAGGAGCTTCTTCCCGGTCTCTCACACAGGTGTAGGGTCCCAGGCTTTGGGCCATCCTTCACTGCTTTCCCAGGCCAGGAGCGGGGAATTGGATGGAAAGTGGAGCAGCTGAGACATAAGCTGGCACCCACGTGGGATCCTGGTGCTGGCAAGTGAGGATTTAGCTAATGAGCCATCGCAATGGGCTCATTTATTTATTTATTTTTCATTAAACATATTGCCTGATATACAGATAAGGTATAAATGTTGGTAGGATGATGAATAAAAAGAACAAGAGACTTCAAGTGAAATGCAAAGCATTACAAGAGAAAATGATGAAGTACCAAGTGTCAGCAAATTGGGCAACCTAAACAAAAGGGTTAATTTCTAGAAAGACATAATTTTTCAATGGTGACTCAAAAAGATATAAAATCTGAATAAGTCTATGTCAATGAAAGAGGTTTTGTGAGTAACCAAACAGTTCTTGAAAAGGCCCAGCATCAGATGGATTCAAAGGTGAATTCCGCCAAATGATTAAAAACGAAATAACTCTCAGAACATGAGGAACCTTTCCCAGATGATGTTATGATCCCAGTGTGCAGCTATTGACCAAATCAGAAAAGTCATCGCAAGCAAAGAAAACTACAGGCCACTAATCTTTATAAATACAGATGAAAAAAACTAACTATGAGATACCATCAAACCACACCCAGTAACATGTAACAAATATACACTGTGATCAAATGGCATTATTTCAGGAAAGTGACCTCATTCTAACACAGGAAAATCAATCAGAATAATAAAATAGAGAATACAGAATATAGAATAAAACCAGCACAATCATCTCAGCAAATGAAGAAAAAGCACTTGATAAAACTGAATACTTCTCAGTAGTAAAAAAATATCAATAAGCTATAGATGTTTTAAATAATCTAGGAAGAACCCCTAGGTAACACATGGTTGATAGTGAAAGACTAAACATTTTCCAAGACCAGAAACAAGAGAAAAATATTAACTCCGACCCTTTTCAGTCAACTTTGTTCTGTAGGTTTTGGGCAGCATAATTAGACAATAAAAAGAAACCCAAGGCAACCAGACTACACAGGAAGCAGTAGCCAAAGTACTTTCATTTGTCGATGACACGATATTCCATATAGAAACTCATGAGGGGGTGGGCTTGTGGTGCAGCAGGTTAAGAACCACCTGGGACTATACTATGGTAATAACATGGGGAAAATCAGTTTGGGCAGGGAATTTTGGAGGGACTAAGGAAAATTTCAGAGTCTGTGGAATTGTATCATAAAATTAAAAACACAAGAAGAAATAAACCAAACGAAATAAAAAAACAAACAAAAGAGTCACTTGGTATGCCCACATCCCAATCAGAACACCACTTTGTGTCCTGGTTCCTGCAGTCTCAACCCAACCTCCTGTGACATGCCTGGAAATGCAGCAGTTGATGACCGGCAGCTGGGTCCTGCCACCCTGGTGGGAGACTGGGATGACATTCTGGGCTCCTGACTTGCGCCTGGCTCAACTGTGAATGCTAAGGGCACAGGAGGAGAGAACCAGCAGGTGCGTCTCTCCCTTCCTTCCTTTCTCTCTCTCTGTCTCTTTCTCACTTCTTAAAAAAAAAAAAAGTAAATCTTAAAAAAGAAAGAAAATCATAAGGAATACATGTTCATGCCCTCAATCTAATAACACTAGCAAATATATTCAATACAGTTACTGGGTACAAAATGAAAATCAAAATATAAAAATCAATAAATTCAGTGTATTACTATATATTGGTAATGAATATTTGAAAATAATTAAGAAAACAATTCCATTTATAGTAGCATTAAAAACAATGGTTAAGGGAAAAATTTAGAAAGAAGTACGACACTTAAATTATAAAACATCACTGATAAAAACATATGTACATCCACAGAAATACAGTCTATTCATAGAATGGAAAATTGACTTAATATTGTTAAGATAGCAATACTCTCCAAAACTACAAATTCAGCCCAATCTTTCTAAAAATTTCTGTCACCCTTCTGTTGAGCAGAAATTGACAAGCCAATTCTAAAATTCACCAGAAATTACAAGTCATAAAAAAAAATTGACCATAGTACTATCAAATAAGAACAATGTTGAAGGATTCATGCTTTCTGAGTGCAACTGAGACCAATGCAACTGCAATGACTGTTAATGGTGCTGGCATACCACACACAATGAGTACAATGAAGTGGAATTTGGAATTCAGGAAAAAATTCCATACTTCTGTGGCCAACTGATTTTCAACAATAGTGTTAAGATAATTTGATGGGGAAGAAAGATTCTTTCAAATACAGTACAAGGACAATGGATTTTCACATCTAAAAGAATGAAGTAGGTTCTCTATTTCATTCCATAAGCAAAATTTACTAACTAAACAAACAAAACAGAAGTACCCTACATCTAGGAGCTGAAGCTATAAGACTTGCATATGGGTGCAGGTTTGTGTCCTGCCGCGCTACATCCCATCCAGCTCCCTGCCTGTGGCCTGGGAAAGCAGTGGAGAATGACACAAAGCCTTGGGACCCTGTATCCACGTGGCAGATCCGGAAGAGGCTCCTGGCCCCTGGTCCCTGGCTTTGGACTGGCTCAGCTCTGGCAGCTGCAGCCATTTGGTGGGGGGAACCAGCATGTGGAAGTCTTCTGCTCTTTCTTTCTATAAATTTGCTTTTCCAATAAAAATGAAAAAAAAAAATCTTAAAAAAAAGGACTCAGAAGAAAATACTTGTGTAGGTATAAGTCTGCAGGCTTGGGAATAGTATTGATTTCTTGGATACAGTACACAAAGGAGCTTTCTCAGAATAATCCTACTTATGACGCGCTGGCTTCATGAGCTAACCACATGTCTAAGGTTGCATCACCTGAGGCACTAAGGAATTTTGCTGGTGCTGATGCTGGAGCATCCAGTGGAAGTGGTACCACTCGAGGCCCTAAAGATCAGCAGTGTGCAGGTAAGATCCGGGTCTAACATGCAGGGGCATTTGAGCTTGTCCTGTAAGTAATAGGAGTCCCTGAGTAAGCTGGGAGCAAGAAGACAGTATTTGCATCTAGAAGCCAAGCCCTCTAGTGGCAGAAAGAAAGATGGCATCAGAATGAAGAAAGGAGGCCGTGGATCAGAAGCAGATTTCCAATTAAATGACAAAATAGGGCAGGCATTTGGTGCAGCAGTTAAGATGCCATTGTGCGAGACGTCCTATGTTAGAGTGCCTGGCTTCTTCAAGTCCCAGCTCCTTTGCTGATTCCGGCTTCCAGCTGCCACACACCCTGACAGGCAGTGGGAAGGTTCAAAGACTTGGACCATTGTTCCTCATGTGGGAAACGTAGATTGATCCTGACTCCTGGCTTCAGCCTGGTCCAGCCCTCATTGTTGTGGATACTTTGGGAATGAATCAGAGGATAAGAAATCTCTTTTTGTCTCTGCCTCTCTGTCTTTCAAACAAATAAATTAGAAAAGAAAAATGTTTTAAGTAGCAAAATAAGACATCAAAATTCTTCCTCTATATCCACACCAAGCTAACTGAAATAACTAGTGGAAAAAAGAGTGTTTTGCTTTTTATTCACATTGTCACTAAGGAATGACACCATCAATATGCTCTGAACTGCAGATGGATATACAACCTAAACATGAGAGCCAATCCCTGTAACAGTAATATGAGGATAGGCATGTATTACACTAGATATCTGGGGCTCCAATTAAACCCATTGGTTAGGGAGGGCAGATCCAACCAGAGGAGAGATGTTGTACCTCTCTCAATTGTCCACTCTTTGTCTGAGCATCAGTCTTTGGAGCTGTGGTGATGGAAATGCCTGTCTAAGAGAAAACCTAGCCAGGAAGCTATCCTCCCAGAGTTGCGGAGGTTGAACCACTGGGAACCCAGAAATAGTCACATTAACCTTTGGAATGGTAGGCAGGCCAAACAGAAAATGATATATGGCAAATGGGACCCTGGTTGGAGGCTTCCCCACGCCTGCAGGAGACAAAGTCTCCCTGCTGGCACAGCCTGCAAGCTCAGCTCTAGAACACCACTCTGTAAGGTCTGGGACACTGGACCACTCCGGACACAATTGTACCAATCACAAACCAAAGATAAAATCCAGGGAGTAACATGTAAAGCATTCACGTGAGTCCAATACAGGATTGGGACTGGATTCATCCTTTTGGTTCAAATATCAGTGGATAAGAAACACGAAAGTGTGGAAATGTTACAAGACCTGAACCACAGTGGAAAATCATCACTCAAGAAGTGGGGCATAAGGCTGTTTATGAAAGATTTACTTTAAGAAAGAAGTAGTAAGCAGCTTCTATTTCATGATGCAAATAAAAATGCAAGAAACATGGAATTCACTAAATAAAAGCATCCCAATATGCCAGAAAATGGGGTTGAGGCTGGATTGCTTAATGAAGGAGTATGAGGGAAGGAACCAAAATAGTTAAAAATCAATCTAAAACAATTAAAAGCAGAAAGAGAAAAATCTGCATTACTAAATCATTTGGAAGGCTAACTTGAACAACTTCCTCTAGTTCAAAGAAAAGGAGCAAAAAACTTTACAGTGGTGAAAAAGAACGAACATAAAGAAGAGACACAGTGAGCCAACATCTAAATAACTGACATAAGAAATAGAATCAATTAAACAATGAGCAGAAGAAAGCTGTGAAACAAGCCTTAAATCTACAGAATGAAGAAGCCACATGCTCATGCAGCATAAAGAACAAAATCTGTTGCAAGCAAATTTGCAAAAGGTAACAATAAGCAAAGAAGTCCACAGACATGCAGGATAGAGAAACTCAGGCTTCTTCTTCTTTTTTTTTTTTTTTAAAGATTTATTTATTTTATTACAAAGTCAGATATACAGAGAGGAGGAGCGACAGAGAGGAAGATCTTCCGTCCGATGATTCACTCCCCAAGTGAGCCGCAACGGCCGGTGCGCGCGAATCCGATGCCAGGAACCAGGAACCTTTTCCGGGTCTCCCACACGGGTGCAGGGTCCCAAAGCTTTGGGCCGTCCTCAACTGCTTTCCCAGGCCACAAGCAGGGAGCTGGATGGGAAGTGGAGCAGCCGGGATTAGAACCGGCACCCATATGGGATCCCGGGGCGTTCAAGGCGAGGACTTTAGCCGCTAGGCCACGCCGCCGGGCCCAGAAACTCAGGCTTCTTTAAGGCAACAGTTGACCAACTATAATCATAAGTTGACAAATTTTAAGCAGGAAATGTTCTGATTAAATTGTGATGAAAGGATTGTTGTGTGCTGCAGCTTAAGTTGACACACGTAACAACTGGTATCCCATATCAAAGTATCTGTTCAAATCCTGGCTGCTCTGCTTCTGATCCAGCCGTTTGCTAATTTTCCTAGGAAGGCAATAGAGGGTGAGCCAAGTACTATTGTCCGTGATAACCATGTGGGAGACCTGGATGGAATCCCTGACTCGAAGCTTTCGCCTGGCCAGATGGAAGATCTCCCTCTGTTGCTGTCCCCTCCTTCTGTCACTCTGGCTTTCAAATTAAAACAAACACAAAAACAAAAATTAAAAAAAAAATCTGTGAAGACCCTAAAAAACATTTTCAGATATCTAAGAATTCAGAAAGCATACAATTATTACATTCTCATACTGAAAATTGTATTGGGTTTCATGCTGGACCAACTGGATTTCCACATACAAAAGGATTAAGTGGGACCATTACCTTATCTGTTATACAAACAATAATTGAAAAATGAATGAATGACCTACCTCAAGCACTAAGAGTATAAAGCTTTTAACAGTGAACAGAAGGGGAAATTTCATGATAATGGATTTCCTGCATATGATACCAAAAGTAAAATCAAGAAGACAAAATAGAAAAAATGAACCATATCAAAATTGAACTGTGCATCAAAGGACACTGTCAAGAAAGTGAGCAGATCACCCAAAGATCAGGAGAAAATCAATTTATATTTGATAAGGAATTACTATGCAGAATATGTAAGAATTCTGCCAATCAACCATAAAACTCAACTAAAAAGTAGTCAAGGGACTTGAGTAGACATTTCTCCAAACATGGTCTGCAAATGGCCAGCAAGCACAGGAAAGAGTGCTCAGCACCCTGATAATTAGGGAAATACAGATCAAGACCCCAACGAGAAATGACATCATATCCATTAGGATGACTGTAATTAAAACATAAGAAAACAACAACTGTTGCCAAGAATGCAGAGAAATTGAGACACTTGTGCATTATTAATGGGGACATGAAATGGTACAGAGCCTCTGTGGAAACTAATATGGCAGTTTCTCAAAAGGAAAACAATGAAACATAATTACCTTATGTTCCTGCAATTCTATGTACAGGTACATACCCAAAAGAAATCAAAGCAGGACTCAAATTGAGATTTGTACACACATATAATAATAACATTATTCGCAATAGCTAAGGTACTGAAAGATGAATATAAAGAGACTTAAAGAGAATTAAATTTTACAGCTTAAAAAGCTGAGAACTTCTGGCAACATGCTGCCACACAGATGAATCTTGTAGTCGATAAGCCAATTACAACAGGAAAAATATTGTATTATTTCAATTGTATGAGGTATTTAGAATTATAAAATTCAGATTCCCCAAATTTGGTGGCAATGACCAGGGCTCACCTAGACGGAAGCCAGGAGCCTGGAGGTCCATCCATGACTCCCACATAGGTGGCAGTGACACATAATCCGTAAGCTGAATTGGAAATGAAGCAGTCAGGACTCAAACTGGTGCTCCAGTGTGGGATACCAGCATTGTTCATGGTATCATAACTCACTGCACTACAGTGCTGGCCCAAGATAATATATTTTCTTATATACATTTTATCACAATAAAAACGTATAATGTATATATAAAACATAAAGCAAGGAAGCATAAAAGCAAAACAAAACAAAACAAGAAAACTTCAGGAAGACTGAAGTCCAAAATATCAATAATGACAATAAATGTCAATGAATGAAAATGTCTGGGGACTCTATTGGGACAAAATAATCTCATTCTTCTGTTGTCTACAATAGGAATTATGATGATGCAACAGTCAAGCAAAATATTTTATATACCATCTCAAATATTAAGTATGATAATACATGGAGTGGTTGTTTTCACTGCATGGGATGCCTTCATCTCGTATGGAATGCCAGATTCAGGCTCTGGGTACTCTGCATTTCTAATCTAGCTTCCTGCTGATGCTCCTAGGAGATAGTACTTGGGTCCCTGCCACCTGTCAGGAAGACCCAGGCTTAGGGCTGGTTAGTTCTAGCTGTTGCAGGCATTTGGGGAATGGACTAGCAGGTAAAAGATCTCCCTCTGCTTCTCTTCTGTTAATCTGCCTTCCAAGTTAGAAAATTTAAAAAAAAAAAAGCCTCTTTTAAAAAAAATCACAAAGTTTAAATTATTAGAAGTACAAAAAGAAGTTGTCAAGAATGCAGTGATTCCTAGCAAATACTAACTCATGCCTTTCAGTCTTTAAAGGATCAAGTAGGCACACAGTTATTAAAATAATTAGATGGGCAATTTTACCAAGTGTTCACAAAAATGTGAAACATTAAGCCATGAGAACTTTAAATATTCTACAAAGAAACTGTACTCATCATGTCCTCTAAACACAGAGCAAAAACAGTAAGAAAACATTATTCATTTAGTAATTCTAACTACCTAGGATTCTAAGGTTTATTTATTTGAAAAAGTTACAGAGTGAGAGTGAGAGAAGGAGGGAGGCAGTGCGGGAGAACAGGAGAGAGGGGGAGAGAGATTTTCCATCCACTGGTTCACTCTTCAGATGGCCACAACTGCCAGGTTTGGGCAAGGAGTCCAGGAGTCAGCAACCAGGAATTTTTGCCATGTGTCCCACATGGGTAGCAGGGCCTGCTTTTCTGTTGCTTCGCCAAGGCCGTAAAGCACAAAGCTGAATCAGAGGAGGAGCTGTGGGCCTGGCATGGTAGCCTAGTGGCCAAAGTCCTCGCTTGGACACACCAGGATCCCATATGGGCATTGGTTCTAATCCCGGCAGCCCCACTTCCCATTCATCTCCCTGCTTGTGACCTGGGAAAGCAGTTGAGGACGGCTCAAAGCCCAATGCTTTGAAACCCTGAACCCGCGTGGGAGACTTGGAAGAGCTGCTGGCTTCTGGCTACAGATGGGTGCAGCACTCGCCGTTGCGGTCACTTGGGGAGTGAATCATCGGATGAAAAATCTTCCTCTCTGTCTCTCCTCCTCTCTGTATATCTGTCTTTGCAATAAAAATTAAATCAATCTTAAAAAAACAAAAAAGAAGAGGAGGAGCTGCCCAGACTCAAACTGGCATCCATATGGGATGCCACGGTTGTAGTCGTGGCTTTACTGACTACGCCACAACACTGACCCATGGATGTTAAAAATAATAAGCGACAACAATGAGGATCCTCAAGGACACTTTGGAGAAATTACCCTGCTGAACCCATGCCAGCCAATAAAAATCTGAATAAAATGGATGACATTCCTGAAGAAAATTAATCAGAAAATCTGACTCAAAAAAAAAAAAACTAAGACTGTTTTAAGCAAAACCACCATGGAATCAATTATAAAAGTGTTCCCCAACACTGCCTCTGAGAAGATGCTGGCTCCAGTTTTGCCAAGAATTCTTTTCAACTTGTAGTGAATACACAGTTCCTATAAATGTTTTTATGGGGTGCTAAAGAAACACAGAAAACATCCCTTGGCCCATATATCCAGACTCTATAACTGAAACGTTTGTGATTTTCTGCTGCCATCCTTCTTTTGTTTTTCAAAAGCATAATGAAGTGCTACTCCCAAAGCTGAGTTCTCCTGACTGCTCAGTTTCACTCTAGCGGATCCTCCTTCTGTCTACACAGCCACGACGGCCCTGAGCTGCGCTCCTTAAGGCCTGGAGACAAGAGCTGGCATGTGTAACTGGTGGTGAGAAGAAAGGAACAACAAGTGGCAGGAGAGAAAACACTTATCTGTTTCAACAGTAAAGCCAGGCCACGCGTCACATGCCACACCAAAATAGTTCTGGTAGGTTAGAAAATTAAATATTTTAAGAAATCACAAAAAGAAAAGGAAGAAAACGAAGATGACTATGTACCTGAACTTGTGCTAGTGAGTATTATATGTGAAACATGGCAACAATTGTAAATAAAAATTTTAAACTTAATAAATAAATAAATAAATAAAACCTTTCAAATTAGACCCTAACAGTGAGCTGTCTTCCTCATCTATCTTAGCAGCATCTACAATCTGATAATCTACCAAACATTAGAAAAAGATCAGTGCTTAGGGTACTGCGGCGCGTCTGGCCCTCGCTGGCCAACAATGACATTGTAATCTGACAGGAAGATTTTCAGCAGTATTTTACACATCATGTCCACTGACCCTCTGAGTTTGTATCTTAATATAACTGAAGGAAACATGGAAGGCATGGCAACTTTCTGTATGCCTCAATATACAACAAGAAAAATAAATCCCAAATATCTGACAATTAGACATTGGTTAAATGAATTAAAACATAACCATGTAACTGCAAGCCCTTGCAGTCCTTAAACATCGTAAAGAATGGTGGGCATTTGGCTGAGCAGGTGGGACCCTGCTTGGGACACCTGCGTTCCATATTGGAGTGCCTGTGTGAGACTCAGAGCATCTTTTGACCCAAGCTTCCTACTGAGGTGCACCCTGGGAGACAGCAGGTGATGGCGCAAGTACCTGGGCTCCTGGCATTCGCATGGAATACTCCAGCTAAACTTCAGACACCTAGTGTTGGGCTGGCCCAGCCCTGGTGGTTGTGGGCATTTTGTAAGTGAATCAATGAATGGGAAAACTCTCTGTCTCTCTGCCTTTCAAAAAATAAGCAAAAATAAAACAAAAAAAGAATATTAGAAAATGGCTCCTGAAACATAGGCAAGTGGAAAAAAAAATCACAAAATAGTCTCAGTTGCATTTAATTTTCTTTTCCATTTAGCCATGTATTATGCAGCAATTAAAAAACAATCAACAGATTATTTTTACAATTATAAAAAGGAAAATAATGCACAAACGTTAAAACTCAGCACCCATAACAGAGGATGTCACACCTGCTGGGGAGTGAATACAGCGGAAAGGGAAGAGGGCTCAGGGCAGAACATGTGGCCACGAGACGGGACTGATTTTTGTACCATTCTTTTGCCTGTGAAGTTCTTGAGACCTTAAGGTAGCCTATACGATGGATAGCTGAGCTTATTTCCTTGTCACTCACTGACGGCTCTCTTGGGTTTCCTTAATTCAAGCACAGACCACACTCCGGACAGGTCAGACTTCCTGAGCAACCCTGAGGCCAGAAAAGAATTCGCAAGGATCCTCTTTTCGCCAAAGCAGCACGCAGCTTACCTCAATGCTGACCGTGAATTTGCCTCCCCAGTTTTTCTGCAGAGTCCCAGACCCAGCGCGCCACACACACACACACACACACACACACACACACACACACACACACACACGCCCAGTGACCTCTGCTCACACTTACCCTCCAGCGTATGCCACAAGGAGAGAGGTCTGTCGTCCAGGGTGAAGGCAGTGGTTTTTATGTAATGCGCGCCTCCCGCCAGGAGGCTGCAGTCTCCTCCCGGATTCCTCAGGAGAGGGGGAGCGATGCCGGTTTCCCTCTGGGGGAAGGCAGCCCACAGGCATCCACTGCTGCTGTACAGAACGCTACAGACAATAAAGACGAAGGAAACATTCTTCTAAAAGTCATACTTTCTCAGTTACATCATTAGTTGGCAATTGAAGCGGTTCAAGTGAAAATGGGCTTTCTTGCAACATTTTCCTACCAATTTAAAAAAAATTGAGAGTGGGGTGGAGAAAGTATGTCATTTTCAATAAAAAGTGAAGTGGTCACTTCAATAAAAACACTTTTAAAAGTGTGCCCCCTTTGGGCCCGGTGACATGGCCTAGTGGCTAAAGTCCTCATCTTGAATGCGCCAGGATTCCATTGGGTGCTGGTTCTAGTCCCAGCCGCCCCGCTTTCCATCCAGCACCCTGCTTGTGGCCTGGGAAAGCAGTCGAGGATGACCCGAAGCCTTGGGACCCTGTACCGCGTGGGAGACCTGGAGGAAGGTCCTGGCTCCTGGCTTTGAATCAGCGCAGCGCTGGCCATTGTGGTCAACTGGGGTGTGAATCATCTGATGGAAGATCTTCCTCTCTGTCTCTTCCTCTCTCTCTCTCTCTCTCTTCCTCTCTCTCTCTCTCTCTCTCTCTCTATATATATATATATATATACTATATATATATATATATATATATATATGACTTTCCAATAAAAATAAATAAATTTTTTTTAAAGTTTTTGAATCTTTGTTTTAAAATTGTGGACAGTTCCTAACTAGCACAATTGATTGAAGCTCCACTACATGAGTTCTTGCAACTTTACACACATGTACTCACACACACATATATCTCTTAATAATTATCATAACAAACTTAAAAATAATATTGTGAGTAGTTCATATGATAGATGAGGATGGTGATAGTGTTTTCTTGATTCCATCACTTACAAGGAACTGATTGTGAAGACCTAAATGGGAATTGGAAGTGTTTTCTCAGAATATGTTGAACTACTCTGAAGCTAACAGTTATTAAACTTCCCATAAATGTAAAGATGAATGGTGGATAGCAGAAGATCTGGTTTGTCTGACTCTTCGTAATGTGACTGATCTGATAAGGGGTAATGATGATATGCCCCTGTGCAGATAGCATAAGCTTCCTTTGCCCCACATACAGGGATTTTAGTATAATTACAACAGCTGAGGGCTAGTTTAAACGTTAACTCAGAATTTCTTGTGATTTGGAATTCTTGGAACTAAAATATATCTTAGCATGAGGTTTCCTTTCTTGAGAACAATTTCTAAATTTTATTTATGTGTTTGCAAGTTGGGGAGAAGGGAAAAGATGGCAGAATATCTTCCATCTGTTGATTCACTTCCCAAATGTCCTCCGACAGTCACATGGATAGAAGGAGCTTAGTTGTCTGAGCCATTAGCTGTTACCTTCCAGGGTAGACATTCACAGGAAGCTAGAAGCAGATCAGAGACTTGAACCCAGGCCCTCTGATACAGGATTCTGGAATGCCAAGAGCATCCTAGTGGCTACATCAAAGGCCAAGTGTGTTAGTAGTCACAGTTGGTTGCCTGAGATTTTCTCTAATTTCAACCAGGCCTTTATCTCTGAGGCTCTTGAAGCCCCTCTTCCAGCTTTTCTTCTCATCCCATTCAAATCAAAGATGCTGAGAAGACTCAAAAGGTTGAAAAACCCACTCTGACCTTTAACAGCTCTAAGCCTTTGACCATGCCTGGCACACAGTAAGCTCTTAGTAAATATTTCTTGAATGTATTTAGAGGGATGGCAGGTTAAGGATTTCCCCAGAGCAAATTATGAGAGTATTTCCCCAAGAGCACCCTGGAGCAATGGAAATGAATTTTGCCATTTTTCTTTGATAGATTCAGTCCATCAATGAGGAATCCAATTCTTGATGAATTTCTTGATCAATTATTGATTGACAAGCTTTTTCCTCCCCTGATTTAATTCTGGAAAGATGTCAATGGTTCTAAAAGACATGCAGAACTGTCTGCAGCAGAAGTCTTTTCTTTCTCAGGACTCACCAGTGTATGCTTTTCCCAGTCTCATCCTCTTGCTCCAAAAGCCAGAGAGGAGTTAGAACCATTTATGAACATAGTTGCTCTCTCTCTCTCTTTTTTTTTTTTTTGAATGAATTCTCCTCCCTAAGAACCAAGGCAGCGGGAGTCAGTCAGAATATAGGCTCTGACATATGAAATAAGGGAACTTGAGGTAAGCATTGCCACTGATGAGCTGTGATCCTGAGAAAGTTGCTTAGCATCACTTAGTTTTATGGTTTTCATCAACAGAGCAGGGAATAGAAATCTATCTACTAGCCTCGTGAGACTCGTAAGATAGAACCACAGAGTATATTATTATGATGACGTGACACTTATTGATGATCATCAATGTCCCCGGGTCCTTCCTCCTCATGGTCATCAGCAAACAGACCCCAATGGCAAAAATAGTTGATATCTCTTTGAACCCAGTACCTATAACAGGACCTACAATACAGTGGGTACTCAAAACATCTGGTGAATAAATAAATATGCTTTTTCCCTGAAATAATCTCTTGACTACTAGTAGAAGAGATTTTTTCTTTTGGCTTTTAGGTACATATTCCTTTTATTGTACAGTACAAGCTGGAAGCCTTTAGGCCGGTCTGAAATGTTTATCCAAAGCTTCGGCTGTCAGTTTCTCATTTGGGTGTCACTTTATGACCATTGCTAATCAAGCACACTAAAGATTCTGCTCCTCTGCTTAACACATCCTATTTTGGTCACACCTGCTTTGCTCTCTGTTGTTGCTCCAGGTCCTCAACCTTTAACCTTGCCATCCATTCTTTTCCTCCTTATCAACTGACTCCTTATCAAGCCTTTCCCTCTCCTAGTAGATTCATGGGAAGATTATAAATTCTTCCACTGTGAAAGCCAGTCTGCTATGCTGGTTCTGCTATGACAACAATGAGTCAACAGCTATGGAATTCAAGAGCCTAACGGCATTTGAGTGCATTCGGTTGGTTTTAGAACTTACTTATCGATTCACAAATACTTCTCAAGAGATGTCATAGGATGCAGTAATCACCAGCCTGCAGAGTTGTTTTCAAGAATCCACTCCTGTGACAAGTCAGAGGTGACCTACATTTTGGTTAACAGAAAAGTCAGCTTCTAGGTTACCAAGCAAACAGCAAAATCTGAACACTGATTAAACACTTCATAATTTTTTTTTCTGAAGGTATTGATCTCTAAATGCCTGGAATTAAATCAACAGCATTTTTGGGCTTTTGATACATTAGTTTTCTTGGGTAAATAATTTTAGGAGACCTGAATGTTACAACAGTAAAGACTACTGCAGAAATTACTCCACAAAGAATACATTTCTAGAGCAAGTCATCCCTTTGTAAGGTAAAGAGATAGTTCAAAGTTAAAATAAACAAAAAAAAGCTAATTTATTCTATATCTCAGATGCTTTAGTAAATTAGCCTATAGGCACATGGGTGATATTGTTTAATATTCAGTCCATTCTCATAGTACACATCTTAAACCTGGTTCAGAAGGATCACATTTGAGAGTGTTGTTGTGGTACATTGGGGTTATCCACTGCTTGTAACATCAGCCTCCTGTATTAGAAGCTCAAATCCTGAATGCTCTGCTTCTGATTCAGCTCCCTGCAATTGTACCTGGGAAGGCAACAGACGGTGGCCCAAGTACTTGGGTTTGTGCTTCTTATATTAGAGATGCAGATGGAGTTCTAGGCTCCTAGCTTCCAGACCGGCCCACTGGGGGTCTTTTGGGGCATGAATCAGAAAAAGAAGGACCATAGTTTCTTTGTCTTTGTCACACTCTGCCCTCTAAATAAATAAATCCTTTTTTTAAAGGATCACTTCTCTTTCAAATATATTTTAATCCAAGTCATAACTGTGCACAAAATTGTGAAGTCAGATAAAGTGAATTTAAGGTGCAAAGAAGGTCTGCTGGTTATCTTTAAGTAGCTTTCTCAACAGGAAATAATCCTTAGATGCTTTCTAAAACTGATTTGGGGGAAGATTTTCCCTTCTGAATACAATACTAGATGTGCCAATTAAAATAATGGCTTGTGACTGTTGCTCAAGGACCATACCATTTTAACACTATGTGCTAGGTTGAATGCTGAACAGCCTCATCCCCACGGTGTGTGAAGGTGACCTCTGATTGTCGAAGGAACTCACGGGTGTGATTAAGGTAAGGATCTCAGATGGCACAGATGAACACAAACCACCTGGCTGGGCTGATGTCATGATGTCACAGGTCATCTTGGGGGCGGGGGAGATTCAGTGAGTGGAGGGTTGGGTGATGACACAGCAGAGACCAAAGTGATTTCAGCACCAAGGAATGCAACAGCCTCTAGGGAATTCTAAGAGGCCAGGAGTGACTTCTCCCCTGGAGAATCCAGACACCAGCACTGCTAACAGCTTTGTTTTAGCTCCGTAGCATTCCTGTCTAACCAACCTACACTGTCATAGAACACATTTGTCTTGTCCAGAGATACTAAGTTTAGGACAATTTGTCATAGCAGCAATAGTGGAAATGAATACGATACCCTAGTGCTTACATAAACTAGAAGGGTTCCTGGGAGCAGGACTTGTAGGAAGGTTGTTTCGCTTGGCATTTTCAAACCACTGGCCTTTCCTGTAGACATTTCCCTATAAAAGCAAACAGTCTAGTTCCTCCTCCTAAGCCTCTTCTTTCTCTTCCACTCCTGCTTTTAGCATCCATTCATGAAAAACTATAGTGAAAAAATAATTGCAGTAAGTTTTATGAGAAAATTAATTTTCTTCCTTCTTTTAAGCCTCAATTTCCTAACTATGCTGCATCAGAGGCAAACACAGACGTAACAATTCATTTCATGCCACTGTTTATGTTGTGTTACCAGGAAGTGGAAGGATGAGGTTTTAATTTTTCCTCTATTTTTTTTTTACTGGAAAGCAAAAGGGTGGGAGGAAGGAAGGGAGAGCAGATTTCTATCCACTGGTTTACTCCTTAAATGCCCACGACTGGGGTTGTGCCAGACAGAAGCCAGGATCCTGGGAACGCCTTGGTCCCCTACCTGGATAGCATGGATCCAAGTACTGGAGCCATCACCCAATGCGTTTCAGATTGCACATTAGCAGGCAGCAGGGAAGTGAGCCAGGCTCTCTGATATTGGATGTGGCTGTCCAAACACCTCGCCAAGGTGGGTAACACTTTACGCATGTGTGATCATAGTCAAAGTCTGCTTCTTCCAAAAGGAACATCAGTCTGGAGAGGCACAGTCCTCACACTGCAGCTGTAGGCAGTGTCCGGCATGTTCAATTCCCTCCTCCTTGATATTCGCATATACTGGGATCCTGCTACACAAGTAGGAAAGTAAACATTCTGTATGAAGAGGATCTTTAAAACACTTGTGGAAATGCTTATGATGTGCAATGAAACGCATTTCTGTAGCAGGGAGTTGGATCGAAAGAGGAACAGCATGACTCGAACCAGCACCCATGTAGGTGCTGGCGTCACAGGCAACAGTTTAGCTCATTGCACCACAACACCAGCTGAGGATGTGCTTTGGGCTCATCATACACAAACTTGACATTCAAATTGCTGAAGTTATATTTTGAAGGAAAGCAATTGTGTCAGGATCAACTCTATTTAAAATCAATCATTCTGTAGGAACTAAAGTTCTTTTTTTTTTTTTTTAAAGATTTATTTATTTTATTACAAAGTCAGATATACAGAGAGGAGGAGAGACAGAGAGGAAGATCTTCCGTCCCATGATTCACTCCCCAAGTGAGTGCAACGGCCGGTGCTGTGCCGATCCGAAGCCAGGAACCAGGAACTTCTTCCAGGTCTCCCACGCATGGGTGCAGGGTCCCAAAGCTTTGGGCCATCCTCAACTGCATTCCCAGGCCACAAGCAGGAAGCTGGATGGGAAGTGGAGCAGCCGGGATTAGAACTGGCGCCCATATGGGATCCCGGGGCGTTCAAGGCGAGGACTTTAGCCACTAAGCCACGGTGCCGGGCCCAAGACTAAAGTTCTTTAAATTTAGTTTCAACTGCCCTGAATATTAAAAAAAAAAAAAAAAGTGGTCCCTTCTAAGCTTTATAACAGAAAGCTCTAGGGTCCTGGGGGAAAAGTGTATAGATACTCTCTGTAGGCAAGAGAAATAACACTTTTCTAAAAAAAAGATTTATTTATTTGAAAGGCAGGGAGAAGGAAAAGGAGAACTCTTCCTTCCAGTGGTTCATTACCCAAATGGCTGCAATGCCCAGTTATGCTCCAGGCCAAAGCCCTGAGGCTGGAATGTCACCTGAGTCTCTCACGTTGGTCATCTTCTGCTGTGTTTCCAGGTACATGAGCAGTAAATTAGACTGGAAGTGGAGCAGCTGTGACTTGAAGTAGTGCTCTGGTGTGAGATGTGGCATACAGGAGGCAGCTGTTTAGCCCACTACACCAGCCATACTCAAAGGGATAAAACTCTTTACCTGAGTGAAAATATGAGTGAAATATCTGCAGTTTTACAGCCAAATATCAACAGTCTTGACTGCAAAAGTATCACTTATAAAGATTGAGTCTCTTTATATGGATTCCAGTCATTCACTAAAGAATTTAATGATAAACTCATTGACTTTCACAAAAAAAACCCAACTGCCAACATTGAAACTTACACATGGCCTACGTTTTCATTCCATGCAATGCATATAAAAATTTTTTAAAGATTTATTTTAATTGCAAAGTTAGATATACAGAGAGGAAGAGAGACAGAGAGGAAGATCTTCTATCCAATGATTTGCTTCCCAAGTGACCACAATGGCCAGTGTTGCGCCGGTCTGAAGCCAGGAGCCAGGATCTTCCTCCATGTCTCCCATGTGGGTACAGGATCCCAAAGCTTTGGGCGGTCCTAGACTGCATTCCCAGGCCACAAGCAGGGAGCTGGATGGGAAGCGTGGTTGCCGGGAGTATAACTGGCTCCCATATGAGATCCTGGCATGTTCAAAGTGAGAACTTTAGCCGCAAGGCCATCGTGCCGGGCCCTATATAAAATTTAGATACACATTTTTCTATGGAAGCTATTTAGTTTCATTGCAACTATTAAAGCTGCAATGAACATCTCTGTACACAGCTTCTAGAACACAGGTGCATTAGGCTAATACCAACGCAGATACTAATGGTAGTACATTTCAGGTTTTAACTCGTTCATGAATGTGAACCATTTCACTATGTCCTAAGCAGAGTTTTCTGTTCTAAAGTGAAACATAGGAGGCTAGAATATATGATGCCATGCATATGCTAAGAAGTTATTGTTGCAGGAAGCCATTTTGGTTATATGTACATATATGGGTATATACCTAGGTAGGTTTATGTGCAGTACCGCATGTGGAACATTTTTCTTGCAATAGGCTACAGAAGCATTTCCGAAAATATTTTGCCATGCTTATATTCATGTATATATGTACATATGTTGTAGAATTTTTGAATCATAGAACATTCACCTTTTCAAGCTGTTACTAATGATGATCTAGTTGTTAAATAAACATACTTCTTTGAAGATATCAGTAAACTCCTTCTCCTTTGAGTGTTAAATTTTGATATTCTGACATTCTCCCCAATCTTATGGGTTTTAAACTGATTTTTTAAAAAAAATTTATTTTTACTTGAAGGTCAGGGTACAGAGAGAGAGGGAGAGAAACAGACAATTCTTCCATCCACTGGTTTACTCGCCCAAATGCCTGCAGCAGCCAGAGCTGAACTAGTTCAATGTTGAAAGCCAGGAACTTTATTGGAGTCTCTCACATGGCTGCAAGGGCCCAAGGCCCTGAGCCATCCTCTGCTGCTTTCCCAGGTCATTAACAGTGAGCTGAATTGCAAGTGGAGCAGCTGGGACATTGGAAGGCCAAGTACAGTTTTAGCATGATAGGTTACCACACCTGCCCCATTAACATTTTTTTTTAAATTATTTATTATTTAACTTCAGTAATTACATTGTATTATGTGACACAGTTACATAGATACTTGGGTTCTCCCCACCCCTCCCCAAACCCTCCCACCATGGTGGATTCCTCCACCTTGTTGCATAACCACAGCTCAAGTTCAGTTGAGATTTCCCCATTGCAAGCGTATACCAAACATAGAGTCCAGCATCTTATTGTCCCGTCAAGTTCAACGGCTTCTTAGGTATACCCTCTCTGGTCTGATGACAGAGCCAGCAGAGTATCATCCCAGTCAATTGAAAGCTCCAACATACCATCAGCAAAAATTTACATCATTATGGAATTAATTGACATAGTAATGAGTAACCAATATGTTAAAAGTAAATGCGGGTTCCCAGCCACCTTCTGTGACCACCTCACCTATACTTCAATTTTAGTTTATACACAACATATAACATTCAAAACATAACATGTTATACATAACATCATATCATCTTAAATTAAGGCAAACATGTGGTATTTAACCTTTTGGGATTGGCTCATTTCCCTTAGCATTATGGTTTCCAGTTTGGCCCATTTGGCCACAAAGAACTGCATTTTGTTTTTTTTAATAGCTGAGTAGTATTCCATGGAGTAGATGAACCATAGCTTTCTTATCCAATCCTCTGTTGATGGGCATTTTGGTTGTTTCCATGTTTTTGCAATTACTGATTGTGCTGCTATGAACATAGGAGTGCATGTTGGTTTCTCATAGAACAAGTGTTCTGGATATATTCCTAAACCTACATCCAGAAACCTTCAAACTTTTGGAAGAAAATGTTGGAAACACACTGCAACACTTAGGGGTAGGCCCTCACTTCCTAAAAAAGACTCCAGATGCAGTAGAAATCAAGACCAAAATAAACAATTGGGACCTCATCAAACTAAGAAGCTTCTGTACAGCTAGAGAAACAATCAACAAAGTAAAAAGGCAACCCACAGAATGGGAGAAGATCTTCGCACACGACATAGGTGATAGAGGGCTAATATCCAGAATATACAAAGAGCTACAAAACAACCAAAATGTCAAAACAAGCAACCCACTCAAGAAATGGGCACGGGAAATGGGCAAACACTTCACAAAGGAACAAACCCAAATGGCAAATAAACATATGAAAAAATGCTCAAGTTCCCTGGCAATAAGGGAAATCCAAATTAAAACATCAATGAGGTACCACCTAACGCCAGTAAGACTGGCCCACATGAATAAAAGCACCAACGACACTTGTTGGCGAGGTTGCGGGGAAAAGGGAACCCTACTCCACTGCTGGTGGGGCTGCAGGCTGGTACAGCCTCTATGGAAATCAGTATGGAGAATATTCAAACAACTCAAATTCAACATACCGTATGACCCATTAACATTTTAATGCTGTTTCAATTTGCATCTTCCTGATCCTTTGGTGAAACTGAACATCTTTTTTTTTAAAGATTTATTTTAATTTTATTGTGAAGTCAGATATATAGCGAGGGGGAGAGACAGAAAGGAAGATCATCCATTCGATGATTCACTCCCCAAATGGTCGCAATGGCCGAAGCTGCACTGATCCAAAGCCAGGAGTCAGGAGCTTCTTTTCAATCTCCCATGTTGGTGCAGGGTCCCAAGGTTTTGGGCTATCCTCGATTGTTTTCCTAGGCCACAAGCAGGGAGCTGGATGGGAGGCAGGGCTGCCAGGATTAGAACTGGCACCCGCATGGGACCCAGGTGCATGCATGCAAGGCAAGGATTTTAGCCACTAGGCTACTGTGACAGGCCCTGAACAACTTTTGTGAGTTGCAAACATTTTTCTTGTTTTCTTTTTTGATAGACAGTAATTCTTTATATAATACAGTTATTGATCTTTCTTATGCTACAAGTACTTTTGCTACTGGATTTTACTGTTCTAAAGATTTGTTTTAGTTAATTAGAAGTAGAGAGACAAAGACAAAGAAAATATTAATCTCTCATGTGCTAGTTCACTCCCCCAAATGACTGCAATAGCTGAGAGTGGGGCCAGGCCAGAACTGGTAGCCTGGAACTCAATTCAGGTCTCCCACGTAGTGGGTAGGGATACTCAACTACTTGAACCATCAGTGATGCATTAGAGGTTGAAATTGGCAACGCAGCCAGGACTTGAATCCAGGCATTGTGATATGCAGGTGTCTGAAGCAGTATCTTAACCACAGGGCCAAACATCTATTCCTTGTTTTCCTTTTATTATTGTGATGTTTTACTGTCCATCAAGCTTCAAATTTTAATTGTTAAATATATGAGTTTTTAAAAATGATTTGTGATTTTCACTTTTTGTCTAAAAAGTCCGTTTCTCCCTTAAGGTCATAATTTTTCTTCTGCCATGGGCAGTTTGTAAAAATAACAGTGTGGTTTGACATTGGAGAGCAGGGAAGGCTGTGGAATCTTGAGTTCGCACACTGCTGGTGCCAGAGACTGAGGTCAAACATTGTAGGTAATGGTCAGTGTATGGACAAAAATCTAGGAACAAGGTTAAGGTCTATGGGGCGGGTCCGCAGTTGGGCAACGGTACAAGGCCACAGGGCTGTGTACTTTGAGATATCCTTGGAGACAGTCACATACTGACTTGTGTACACTGCTACTTCCTGATCATCAAGCACTGGCTGGTTAATAGCAACGTGGGACATAGCTGTCAACGTTTGTACTACATCAATTCCTCTAACTGGACTCCTCAAGCAATTCAATAAAAGAGTGAGGCAGTGACCCTTCTAGGTCGATCTTCCTCAGAGAATGGCACTCCCCTCTAGCCACCCAGAGAGAAGTGCCCTTTATATTGCATGTCTCATTTCTTAGTTTCTCAACTGCATGTTGCTTCTCTCTCCAACCATGTTCGTGCAGCTGCAGGCAGTGATATATATACCATTTTCTAATAGTTTTCAAGTTTTGTGCTTTCTTCAATTAGGCCTTAATGTATTTGAGAACAGTTTTTGCTATAATGAGAAGATCTAATTTTATTTTTCTTGATAGGGACACTCAACTGTTGCTTTAATAATTGAAATTTACTGTCATGGATGTGTCATGTTATACTTTAAAATGCATTTATTTCTTTGAACAAGAGAAAGATAGAGAAACTTCACATCCATTAGTTCATTCCCATTGCAGCGACAGGCAGAAACTAGATGCCCAGAATTCTACCTAGTCTGTTCATGTGGGTAAGGAAGGAGCCATTGCCTGAGCCATTGCCTGTTCCCTCTCAGGGTACACACCAGCAAGAAGCTGGAATCAGGAATGAAGTCAGGCTCTGAACCCAAGTACACTAATATGGGATGCAAATACCCAAGTGGGGTTTTAACTGGTGTTCAAAGACCATCTTTTTCCCTATTATTATTATTATTATTACTATTATTACTATTGCTATTATCACTTTATGATACAGTTCCATAGGCCCTGGGATTTCTTCTACCCCTTTCCCAAATCTCCCCAAATCCCCACTGAGTTCTCCCAAATCATTACAACAGCATAGTTACTCATAAGTCCATCATTGCAGGCATGGACAATGGCAGAGAGTCCAGCATCCCATTGTCAAGACACATCCAACAGTTTCACTAGGAATCTCTCCTCGATCTGGAAGTAGAGATGCACACTGCACCATATCCTCACATCTGGACATGTCAGTCTCCACTACACAATCACTATAAATCCACCCAAGTGAAAAGCCACAACCAAAATCAACAACAGGAAGAAAAACAAAAATTTACAATGCCATGAAGTTAAGCAACATGGTTCTGAATGACTAATGTGTCACTGAAGAAAAAGGAAATCAAGAACCTTCTTGAAGAAAATGCTACTTTATGATCAGAGTCATTGAAGGACTTAATGAGAAGAAAGTGTTTTGAAGAGTTGAAACTAAAAAGAAAAACATCAAAATCCATGAGATATAGCTTCCGCTGATCTTTGTTGGTGAGACGTAACTCCTATAGGCAACAAATAGGTGGGTTTTGTGTTTTTAAACCAGTTCTACTAATCTATGACGTTTAACTGATGAGTTCAAGCCATCCACATTCAGGGTTAATATAAATAGGTGGTAGTCTGTTCCTATTATCGAGCAATGGATTGTTCATTGGTTTAGTCTTCTGTTGTTATTTTACTGGGATGTTCTTTACATTTGCCTTTGGTTTTAGTGGGTACCATTCCTTTTCTCTGTCAAGAGAACATCTGTAAGTATCATTTGTACTGCAGGTTTGGAAGAGGTGTGTTCTTTTAACTTTTCTTTACTGTGGAAGAATTTTATTTCATTTTCAAAGACAAAGGAAAGCTTTGCTGGGTATCTTACTTTGGGCCAACAATTTTTTGCTTTTTGAAATCTGGAATATGTCTCTCCATTCTCTTCTGGGCTGTAGAGCTTCCTGTGAGAGGTCAGCTGTGAATCTGATGGGTATTCCTCCATAGGTCAATTGCTTTTTTACACATGCGCATTTAAGGATCTTTTCCTTTTGTTCCATTGAAGAGAGCTTGATTATCACGTGTCATAGGAAGACAGCTTTTCGTCAACCCTGTTGGGAGTTCTGTCCTCCTCCTGGATGTTGCTTCCCAATTATTTTTGCACATTAGGGAAATTTTCTTGTATTATTTCATTTAATACTTTTTAAAAAGATTTATTTATTTTTATTGCAAAGTCAGATATACAGAGAGGAGGAGAGATAGAGAGGAAGATCTTCCATCCGATGATTCACTCCCCAGGTGACCGCAATGGCTGGCACTGCATCAATCCGAAGCCAGGAGCCAGGAGCTCCTCCAGGTCTCCCACGTGGGTGCAGAGTCCCAAGGCTTTGGGCCGTCCTCAACTGCATTCCCAGGCCACAAACAGGGAGCTGGATGGGAAGTGGGCCGCCGGGATTAGAACTGGTGCCCATATGGGATCCTGGGCATTCAAGGCGAGGACTTTAGTCGCTAGGCCACCGTGCCAGGCCCCCATTTAATATATTTTTAAACCCAGCTTTTCTTTCTACATCTTCTGGAACTCATAAAATTCATATTTTGCCTTTTAATAGTGTCTTTCAATTGCTGAGTACTTTTTTTTTTAGCTTGACCCGGCTCTGCTTCCAGCTTTTTGTTTCCCCATTGTGAGAAGAAATATCTTCCAATTCTGAGATTCTTTCTTCTGCCTTATTAATTCTATTATTGAGAGTTTCCACTGATTTTTTAATTTGCTCTATTGTGTCTTTCATTCCAACAATTCAGCTTGGATATGTTTCACTCTTGTGCTTTACTGTGTGACATACCCCTTCAATTGCTTCAACTTCTGTATGTGCTTCATTGTTAAGAACCTCTATGAGTTTTCTGAATTCTATATCCCCCATTTTCTCAATGTATTCTTCAATTAAATCTGAGGTTGGCAAAGGCTTTTGCTCCTTTGCTGCGGAGTCTTCAGTTACATTCATTGCGCCTTTGTCTCTTCTTTTGCTCTTGGTTATTGAACTTCTGGTTATCAGATTATTCTCCTTGGGAAGCTTTCCAAGCTGTGTCACCCACAGGTCTGCAATTTGATTTTACTTATTGTGGTTGGTACATGGTTCTTTGTTTGCAGTCACTTGTGCCACTCCTTCCAGTGAGTTTCAGATCTGGGCTCTTGTGTTGGACTTCCAACATGGTTTCCGTAGCCCAGCTCCTGGCTCAGCACTCTACCTCCTGTGATCCCACGCTATTGTTTCACCGTTGTCTGTACACCCCTTTACCCACTTATGTTTCAAGCAGTTCCCAGGATTAGGGCAACACCAGGTATCCTGAATAGTTAGGCTGCTGGTGGTGCTGATCTTGCTGGAACTTGCTAGCTGCTAGGTCTGAGGGCTACATGGACCTATTTTGATCCATACGCTGCCAAAGTCAGTATTATTTTCCCTGTGGGACCAGTGCAATGCACTGAACTCAGTGAATTTGCTCCCAGCCCGGCACATACACAGCTCACTGTTGTCCTTGCAGTCTCAAAGCCTTTGTCACACTATAAAATGGCTCCTTATGTGCCACTCGTGGAGTTCTTGATCTGTCGGCCATTAAATCTGGAGGCTACCAGGACCTATTTTGGGTGGAACCTGTAGATGTCACATCGTTGCAATTCAGAGTCTGGAATGAGTTCTTTCCCAGCTTAGTGCATGCACAGTCCTGTCCCATAGCCTCTGCCTCCCTATTCAAGGTAGTGCCTAATTCGACCCTACTGGGGTTTTGGGCTATGAAATCCACCCTGTTCCCGCAAGGTGCATCTGTGACCTGCTGTTCTGTCTCTTTTCTTGGTCAAATCAAACAAAGAAGTAGGACAGGCAGTTCTTTGTCTGGGTTCACCTCCTGAACTCCCAGTGAACTCCCTTTTCCCATCTGGTTGCTGGTGGAGTTCCAGCTGCTGGTGCAGTCCAGATCACTGCTTGCTGAATGCCATTGGGGTATTGGATCACTGCAGCACCACATCATTGTCTCTACTGCTTTCTTGTGTCCATCAGTTTCCAGGTACCCCTCTGTCATCGGTCTGTCCTCTCCTATTTCCTGGAATGTGCCCTCTCTGCTTCACCCTGGCTAATGTTTCTCCATCTGTTCAAATGTGTCCTCACCCTATTCTGCCATCTTGATTCTCCCAAAGACCATCTTTTTAAAATGCCAAATTATTATTCACATTTGGTATTTTTCTAGGATACCTGCTATGTTCTTTTGAACTATTACTGATCAAGTCTTCAACTTTGGAAGCATTGGTATCTAACGTAATGATCTTCCTTTATTTTTTTTTAGGATTGTCCTGAGTATTTTTCAAATTTTCTTTTTCTTTTTTTTTAAAGATTTATTTATTTTTATTACAAAGTCAGATATACAGAGAGGAGGAGAGATAGAGAGGAAGATCTTCCGTCCGATGATTCACTCCCCAAGTGTGCGCAACAGCTGGTGCTGCACCGATCCAAAGCCAGGAACCAGGAAGCTCTTCTGGGTCTCCCACGCGGGTGAAGGGTCCCAAAGTTTGGGCTGTCCTCAACTGCTTTCCCAGGCCACAAGCAGGGAGCTGGATGGGAAGTGGAGCAGCCAGGATTAGAACCGGCATCCATATGGGATCCTGGGCATGCAAGGTGAGGTCTTTAGCCACTAGGCCACACCGCCAGGCCAAATTTCATTTTTCCATTTGAGTTATGGATTATCCCAGGTTCTATGAAAAAACCCTCTAAAATCTATGTAAAATTATGATCAATATAATGCATATCAACACATCTGCTGATATAGCCTCAGAAAACCAGAATTCAGCACCACTGTGAATACTAGTAGGAAAAAAAGACCCATCAGAATTGTGGCCCCAAATCATGACGGCCTTCTAAACCCCTATCTGTCTTAGATGAAATCACAGCTAGAAGCCTTGTTGCATAGAAGTTCAGAAAATGTACATTTTACAGACTCTGGTTCATTAGTTTTCAGTCCTTATTTTTAACATTATACTTCTCTAATCCTTAAGCATAGTCACAAAATTTTGGTATGTAGTATTTTTACTGTAACTTCATTCTCAGTGTCTTTTTAATTTCCTTTAGAATAGTCTACTCACCCAATGGCATATTTAGAATTGTACCATGCCATGAGAATTGTACATATAAGTAGATTTTGGTACTGATTTGTTGCTGATATCTTAATTCAAACACACTGTAATCAGATCATTAATCACATTAATTCTTGGGTATGCTTGTGGCCTACTGTCAAGAAAAAGAGAGAATGGCATATAATTCTAGTTACTTCTCAAGTAGGCACTCTTATCTTCTATGTTGAGAATTCAGGTGTTGCCATATCAGTGCTGTTTTAAATTTTTTCAAAAGGTTTGCATACTGGTGCACACTACTGGTACTAGGCCATAACACACTGTGTGCTGACCATCAGGCAGATGCACCGTGTGGGCTTCTGAGAAAACTCCTCAAAGGGGCTAGTCTTCCCTGGATTCTTCTCCATGTGTTCCACTCTTAATTTCCCCAGGATCCCCACTTTTTAAGGAAATCTAAAACCTCATGTGTTTGTGACTATGAGGGTGAAAGCCACAATTGGAGGACACTGTAGAAACGTCCTGATGAACCTGACCTTCCCTCTGGCTCCAGCGTCTACACTAACCTCGGGCTGGTTTCTGCCAGATTGCTTATTACATGACAAAAGACAGAAGTCATAATTGGTTTAAAGCTGGGAAAAAAAAAACAAACAAACATGTTTTGACTTCAAAGCTCCTGCAACACAAAATGGAGTAGAATAAGTTGCAATCTGTTATTGGGTGATAAAATTAACTTAGTAGATCATAAATGGCATTTTATCGAATTCAACAAGATACAACTTACCAGTGTACTTAGCAATGGTAATTCTGAAAACTAGAAGAATTCCTTTGCATACTGTGTAAAATCCCATGATGTTTGGGACAGCAGATAAGAGGACACTCGGATGCCTGCATTCCATCATCTGGGTGTCTGGATTCAAATCCAAGTTCTGCTTCTGCTTCTAGCTACTTGCTATCATGCATGCCATGAGGAGCAGTTGATGGCTCAAGTATTTGATTACCTGCCACTATGTATGAAACCTGTCTGAGTTTGGGGCTCCTGGTTTTAGCCTGGACCAGCTCTGTTTGTCAGGCATTTGTGGAAGTGAATCAGTGGATGGAAGATATTTTTCAAATAATACAATAAAAAAAGCTATGCACGACTTTCAACTTATGCGTCAAAATGGATTTATCTTTTAATTCCATGTTTACATGTTTTATACATCTTTTATATATGTATATATGTATCTATTCGTAAGAGGAGAGGGAATTAAGTACACATTGAGTGTACCTTACTCAAGATGCTTGGGACAAGAAAAAGCTTGTTGAAAATCTGTATGTTCATGAGAAAACTTGGGTGTGTGACCCAAGTCAAGACTAAACTTAATTATATTTCACATATCTCTTATCTATATAGCCCGGAAGGTAGCTGCATACACCAGTTTTTAACATTTGTGTTTGACTGCAACTTATTATAAAGTTTGAAAGTTTTTGACTCACAGCATCATGTCAGTGCTGTGACTTTAGAGTCCCTCCACCCCTTAATGTGTATAGAAATTATTCCCTACTGTGCGCTAAGAAATTTTTCAAGGCAGGGCCCAGCATGATGGCTCAGTGGCTAAATCCTTCCCTTGCGTTTGCTAGCATCCCATAAGTCCTGGCTGCTCCACTTCCCATCCAGGTCCCTGCTTGTGGCCTGCGAAAGCAGTTGAGGTTGGCCCAATGCCTTGAGACCCCGTACCCATATGGGAGACCTGGAAGAGCTTCCTGGCTCCTGGCTTCAGCTCAGCTCAGCTCAGCTCAGCTCTCTCTGTTGTGGCCACTTGGGGAGTGAACCAGCAGACAGATCTTTCTCTCTGTTTTTCCTTCTCTCTGTAAATCTGCCTTTCCAATAAAAATAAATAAATCTTAAAAAAAAAAAACTTTCAAGGCAAAGGTACCAGAAAGTTGAAGGAATGACATGTGCCAATTCACTATAGCTACTACCATCTCTCTGATTTTAAGGCAGCTTTTATGTATTTCTAGGCTACTAATGACTTCTTTTTAATAAGTGCTGTTATTTTACATGATCTTTTTTTGTATTCATCAAGGTGACCTTCTGTGATGTGCTCACTGAGTCCTTCACACTGCCTTTGCATCAGAAATGATTTTTAAAAGTAATTATTTAGGGACTGGCATGATAGCCTCGTGGCTAAAATCCTTGTCTTGCATGTGCCAGGATCCCATATGAATGCTAGTTTGTATTCCAGTTGCTCCACTTCCCATCCAGCTTCCTGCTTGTGACCTGGGAAAGAAGTAGATGATGGCCCAAAGCTTTTGGACCATGCACCCGCGTGGGAGAGCTGAAAGAAGCTCCTGGTTCCTGGCTTTGGATCGGCGCAGCAACAGCCGATAGTGACCACTTGGGGGAGTAAACCAGCAGACAGATCCTTCTCTCTGTCTCTCCTTCTCTCTGCAAATCTGACTTTCCAAGAAAAAAAGGTAAATCTTTAAAGAAAAAATACTGTATTTGAAAGGCACAATCAAGAAAGTCTGGCAGACAGAATTTATCTTCTGGCTCACTCCCCAAACTTTTGCAATGGCTGGGGCTGGACAAGGCGAAAGCTAGGAGCTTGGAACTCCATGTGAGTCTCCTCATGGGGCTGCCAGGGACCCAAGAACTTGAACCTTCTTCCCAGGGGCTTTAGCAGGGAGCTAATTGGAAGTCAAGTACCAGGACTAAAACTGATTCTTATATGGGATGCTGGCATTGCAGGTGGCAGCTTAATCTCCTGTGCCACAGTTCTGGTCCTGCTAAAACTACTTTATAGTTCTGGCATATGTATGACTCCTTAACATTGCTACAGCCTCTGTCCCATGGATGATCACATGTTTTTAAGCAGTTTTGTATTTGTGCAACTTGTCAAAGATGCTACTGTATATTTTAATCCATTCTGTAAAGACAAATCAAAGGTCTATTTTGTGCTCTGCTGTTAAAACTCATAATTTGCATGTATTTTTAAAAAGATTTATCTATTTTTATTACAAAGTCAGACATACAGAGAGGAGGAGAGACAGAGAGGAAGATCTTCTGTCCGATGATTCACTCCCCAAGTGAGCGCAGCAGCCAATGCTGTGCCAATCCGAAGCCAGGAACCAGGAACCTCCTCCAGGTCTCCCACGCGGGTGCAGGGTCCCAAAGCATTGGGCCGTCCTCGACTGCTGTCCCAGGCCACAAGCAGATAGCTGAATGGGAAGTGGAGCCGCCAGGATTAGAACCCGTGCCCATATGGGATCCCGGGGCGTTCAAGGCGAGGGCTTTAGCCGCTAGGCCACGCCGCCGGGCCCTGCATGTATTTTAATTATCTAGGAAAAATCAACTCCTTTTCAAATCAAGAATCACTGAACCAGGATCTGTATGAAGGAGTAAGACAGAAATCTGTAGCTCTGATCTAATGAGGGTAATTGTTTCCACATGTGTATGTTAAAGCCAGAACTCATCTATTGAGTGCTTTTGTCAACTGGACTGTCACAGAAATACCTGCCTGGGTCACAGACATATGGCAGGCACTAGGAACTGCCTTTTCTTCTTGGATGACTGTTGTATTTCATTTGCCCATTTTTAAGTAGTATAAAATGGCTACCTTGTTTGAAAGCAAACAAGTGACAGCAGCTTCTTCATAGGTCAGAGAACCCATGCACAGCACGGGAAACCCCCACATGGGGTCCCCAGGGCCTCTGGGGAGTGAAGGCTCTCTATAACCCATGACCAAGACCTCACAGACCCTAACTTGTCTAACATTTTTTCCTGCTGCTTTTTAGAAGTTTAATTCTGACAGGAATTAAAAATGATACTTTTCGCAGTTCATCTACAGAAATATGTTCCTTATCAATTAGCATTTACAATAATTTAATTGATACAAATATGCATGAATGCATCTACTCCACGATCAATATTCTCTAACAGTTATGATCAAATGTTAAAATTACCTGCTCTTACAAAGACAGAAGAAACAAAAACCAGGAATTACTTTGTTAAAGGATTTCCTTGAAACAAAATTCAGTGACACATCAGACAAGAATAGTTGATTGTCAAACAACATGAATCTAAACTGTAGGCTCCTCCATCCTTCCTTCTGCCTCCTGGCTAGGACGCAAGGAAGCCCAGCTGCAGAACTAATGGAATCCTCAACTACTTGGCCAGAGTCAACGTCAGTCCTAACAGAAATAACTCTCAATTATTCACCAAATGTAGCCAGACCATAACACCAGTCATCTTTGGGTGCTGGGTCCAGAAACGATAAAATTTTTAAACTTCTACTTTCCAAACATTCTGTAATGAAATATGGTATTACTCTTATAATGCAAAAAGAACTCGAAACTAACCAAAAATGACAGACACATTAATGCACTGTTTTATTTTAAAAGGTTTCTCATTTCACAAGAATTAAATGTTTACACCTGCCTTCCTTCTATTGATGAGGGGCCAATCCCCAGCCTCCAAAGACAGACAAGTAGGATTCTATAGTTTGAAACTTTGGGTCAGATTTTGTTCATCACTTACAAAAAGGATAATGGCAAAAGCCCCACAGTCTGTTAGGCGGGTAGAAACAATGAAATTTATTAGATCCTTATTGTAATTCGGCTCAGCACAGAGAAATCAACAGGAGTAGAAATGACCCAGTGATGCAGAGCCCAACATACAACTGGGGCATAAAGTACATAGAAGTGCTCCAGCAAGTACAAAGGTACAGATGGCAAAACGAGCCATTGCTGCAAGACAAAACAGGATAGTGCCTGCACCCAGTGTGGGGTGACACCTTCAGGACCTTCAGGAGCAGCAGCAGCAGTTACAAGCCTCACCTCTGTTGCAATTCTTCTGTCACCAAGAGATGCCTAGCAGTGGGAATTCTGAAACCGCAGGAATGTACCTGGTTGGGAACATGACCTAAAGCAACAGCTGCCCAAACTTGCTGACTTCTAATTCAAACTTCCACTTGAGACAGTCTTAAAGTTTCAGGGGAAAACAAGCATTTTCAACATGAATTTAGGGAACTAAGCATAATGCTGATCTACTAGGAAATTGAGAACACTTAAGTAAAAGTCAACATTTCCCAGGAAATCACTGTGCTCTCCATTCTGACCTCACAGGTAGGGCAAGATCTGAAGCATCCAAATGTTGCCCAAGTCTCCTTGCACAACACTGAAAACAAACAAAAACTTAGGAAAGATGATTTTCTTTCTTCCCTTATTAAAAACCTTTTGTTCCCTTTACATCCAACTGTTGAACACATCACTTTTTCACTGCCCCTTTCCTCGACAAAGCTTTAGCACTTAGAGCGAGCATGACTTAGAAGCTAATTGCTGGTACTAGAGCCTCAGATGGGAACTTTTCTGGAAGTGGGGAATAAGCAGGAACTGAAAGAATCACATAATTTAAGTAGCAAATACAGGTAACAGAGCCATGGCCACATCCCTGACTCACAGCGCACTGCTTTGGTACAGCTGTACAGTGCGGATCCTGTGGCACTGAAGGCACATGGAGCCCAAAGCAACAACAGGCTGCGACCAAGCCAAGAACTCAAATTTCATCAATTGATCAAAGGTGAGGGCTTCAGGGCACACACATGACCTCTGAGTGCTTTTTCTTGGGCATAAAATCGAAGTGCTAATGTCAGTGGGTCCTGAAGATTCCTGGTGAGGAGAATGGAAGGGGGGAGATATCAAAGATGGTTGAAGATTAAACTTGAAAGGAGCTTGGTCTTGGTCCATTGAAATGGTGAGAAATTTTACATATCTGTTGAAGGTTAAACTTGAAAGGTGGTTGGTCTTACATATTTGCTTCTAGATCTTCGGGAAGGAAAAGGCCACATCATCCCATTTCTAGACACAGATCAGCTGACCACTCTGGAATGCTGACTTGAGTTATTTGCCCAGAAGTCATGAGTCTGGACTTGAGTTCTGGACAAATCCATAGCAACCCCCCTCAAGGCAGTGATGGCTTCTCTCGTAAAATCTCTCCTCTGGCCTCCTTTGTGACTGTAGAAGTCAGTCCATGCTCAGTGTCCGCTCAGTTCCAGCCTTGCCTGTCTTTATAAGACTCACGGACAGCCTGTCTTAGTGAGTGGCAGAAAAGACTATCATTTGGTCTTTGGGGAGGCATCCACCTCACTTGATCATCTGAGTTTCTTCATCTGCATCATAAAACTCTTCCTCTTCCTCACTCTCACTCCCCAGCGTGCTGCCCTTGTCAGCAGACTGGAACAGGACAGGAGAAAGCAGCAGTCAGAGGGTGGCATGGCATTCCTGACTGCCACTGACAGACTCATGCTTCTGCCATCCCTTCCTCAAAGCAGCAGCCCCCACTGTGTTCTGAGGAAGCTTCTGGAATCACCAGCCATTGTTTTTTCTCCTAGAATAAGCGGCTTCTGCACCCCACCCTGACCTCCCAACCTGGGCCACTGAGGCCCACTTTGCAGGGATATCCTTGTTCTCAAAAAGCCAGCATCCCTGGCTATTGGGAAGGATTATGAAGACACCCTCCTACCTGTGGAGGGTCCAGGGCCTGCAGAGACAGTGCCTCCTCCCCCAGCCGCCGATAGGAATACACTTGAAGGTCAGAAACTGTCTCGAGCAACGGATTATTGAGCGTCTCTGGCAACAGCAAACTCAGGAGGCCCGAGGTCAGGCCAGTAATTCCAAAGACAATGAAGGGGAGAGACCACTGCACATATTTCTGAGGAATAAGCAGGGAGGTAAACACACAACCTCAGTGTTAGTTTCCTTGGCAGTTGCCATCAGGCAGGCAGTGGGGGGCAGTCATGTTGGGCAAGGGTGGAGGAAACGGTCATGTTTCTCCCCCAATTTTTTTCTCTACCCATGGAGATGTATAATGGGAAATCGTGAAAGGATTCTGGGGAGATAGGACTACATGGACAGCAAGGGGAAGTGGCACAGATGCATCGGGCTGATTTACACACAGGCTGGGGATAACAGACCAGGGTTGCATCTGAGCAGGGAGGGCCAGCCCAGCCAAAGTTCACAGAGATCCTAGTGTACTTTTCCAGAAGTTTATAACAAAATGGCCCCCTACATATTCCTCACTGGCAGGCACTCCAAAATAATGATGGTGAATTTTTTTTAAAGATTTATTTATTTTTATTGGAAAGGTGGATATACAGAGGGGGAGAGACAGAGAGGAAGATCTTCCATCCGATGGTTCACTCCCCAAGTGACCGGAACGGCTGGATCTGAGCCAATCCGAACCCAGGAGCTAGGAGCTCTTTTGGGTCTCCCACGTGGGTACAGGGTCCCAAGGCTTTGGGCCGTTCTCAACTGCTTTCCCAGGCCCAAAGCAGGGAACTGGACGGGAAGTGGGGCCACCAGTATTAGAACCGGAGACCTTATGGGATCCTGGCGCGTGCAAGGCGAGGACTTTAACCACTATGCTATTGTGCCGGGCCCTGATGGTGAATTTTAAACTCCTCAACCTTGGAACTGGTCAAAGCACCCCATGTAGTTTGATGTTATAATCAACAGGTCCAGGGATAAAAGATACAAAAACTCAGAAAGCAGCCAGTAATATGATACAGTAGGTTAGGCTGCCACCCAAGACACTGGTGTCCCATATACAAGCATGGATTTGAGTCCTGGCTGCTTTGTTTCTGATCCAGCTCCCTGCTAATGTGCCTGGGAAAGCAGAGAAAGATAATAGGTATCTGCCACCTATATGGAGGACCCAGGTGGAGTTCCAGGCTCATGGTTTTGATCTGACCCAGCCTGTGCACTTGAGGTCACTTGGGGAATAAACCAGTAGATGGAAAATTTCTTTGTCTTTGTCTCCCTCAAAATCCTGTGTGTGTATATGTGTGTATGTGTAATTCTGCCTTTCAAATCAATAAATCCTTATGAATCTCTGGAAAAAAAAAACTCATACATCGCCAGGCACTTAATGCAGCAGTTAAGACAATGCTCGGGATGCAAAAATGCCACATTGGGATTTCTGAGTTCACTTCCTAGCTCCACTGCTGACTTGACCCAATTTCCTGTTAATGTGTATCCCAGGAAGCAGTTGCTGACAGGTCATGTCCTTGGGTCCCTGCCACCCACATGGGAGATCAGAAAAGGACCTGGCTCCCAGCACTGGCCTGGCCCAGCCTCCACTGCTGCAGCAACTGGAGAGCAAACCCAAAGATGGAAGATATGTCTGACTTACAAATAAACAAAATGAAAATTCTAAACTAAGATAACAACAAAACTCTAATCATGTATATTTGGGTTGTATACTGTCTAAACTGGACATGGTAAAGGGCTGGTGTGCGAGCAATTGCTTCTGAGATCTGTTAGATATTCTTTCAGAAAATTTAAATAGTTTCCTCCCATACAAACAGGTTCAAAGTCAGCACAGACAGCCACTGCATGCAGGTTGCCACTTTGGGTCTTCCTGAGCTGACGTATGTTTTAGAATTTGGGCAAATGCTGTGCTGAGCCTTAGGATGCTCTGGTTCGGACTTTTACTTCCAGGAGTAGATCCACTTTGTCGTCGTCTTCTTTAAAATCTATTTTTATTAGTCAGACATACAGAGAGAGAAGACAGAGAGGAAGATCTTCTGTCCACTGATTTACTCCCCAAGTGGTTGCAACTGCCGGAGCTGAGTTGATCTGAAGCCAGGAGCCTGGAGCCTCTACCGAGTCTCCCACGCGGGTGCAGGGCCCCAAGACCTTGGGCTATCCTCAACTGCTTTCCCAGGCCACAAGCAGGGAGCTGGATGGGAAGTGGGGCTGCCAGGATTAAAACCAGTGCCCATATGGGATCCTAGCATGTGCAAGGCAAGGACTTCAGCCATCAGGCTACCAGACCAGGCCCTAGCTCCACTTGTAACTAGGATTTCCCCTACAGACACTCCATTCACCCTTTCCAATTTTTCAAAAGTGGAAAGAGGTTGAGGAAAATGGAGAGAGGAGGAAGGTGTGAAGAAGGGAAAGAGAACGGGGAGGGAGAGGAGTGAGAAGTGGGAGGTAGAGGTGGAAAGGCTCCTGTTTCCATCCACCTTCCCACAAACCCAGGCCCAGTGCCATGGGGATACTACTGGAGCCCGGGGAGCACATCTTGTTCTTATCAGCAAACACAGTGCTGGGTGTCCCAGTGCCCCAGGGCAGTCAGCCAGAGTTGAATATCTTTGGCAATAAACACCAAATGTTATATACATTTCTCCTGATTTTCTAAGTGGTGTACTTTTGGGAAAGGATTCATCTCCATCTGCAGGACTTTCATCTTGTAGACATGAGCCAGTGCAATGCCTGTCTCACACGATGACCATGAGGATCGTGTATGATGGCACATCTCCAGCCTTCAAGTGTGGAGCCCAGCACACAGCAGAGCAGAGCAGCCCTTGCTAACCGGCTAAGTGATCAACTGGGACAGGCAGGGAGTTCCCTGGGCTCAGCTGACCCTCCTCTGGACACAGCAGGGAGACAAGCCAGCAGTGCTCTCGGGGGAAAGCACCCTTTGCAAGAGTCGTCCCCTGGACCTGGGGTCCTGGGCTCCTTATCTCCAAGGCCCAAGGCTCACATCTGTATCAGTTGACCAAAGAGAGCTGTTGTCATGACCGTGTTCATCTTAAATGCACAAGTGTTTCTAATCTGGACAGTGAAGCAAAACAAAACTAGGAGGTACAAACCAACCAGTGAGGGGACGAAGGGAGCAATGATGCCACCAACTCGGGAGAACATGGAACAAGTTCCAAGCCCAACATTCCTGAAAGATATAAGCAAAAACACAGTAAGTTCTAGAGGATACCTGAACTCCCTGGGGTGGGAGTTGTGGTACACAGGGTTAAACTGCCAATGAGACATCTTCATGCTATATGGGAATGCCTGGTTTGAGTCCTGGTTGCTCTACTTCTGATCCATTTCCCTGCTAATGCACCTGGGAAAGCAGCGTAAGATGGCTGAGGTGTTTGGGCCTCTGCCACCCACGTGGAAGACCACTATAGAGTTGAAAGCTCCTGGCTTTGGCCTGTCTCAGCCACAGCAGCCAAAGGCATTTGGGAAGTAAAACAGCAAATGAAAGATCTTTCTGTCCTTTCTGAAATGTTTTATTTTTATTTGAAAGGCAGAGGTACAGAGAGAAGAAAAAACAGAGAGAGAGAGAGAGAGAGAGAGAGAGAGAGAGAGAGAGAGAGCAAGAGCGTGCGAGAGAGATCCTTCACCTGCTAGTTCATTGTCCAAAAAATATTTGCAACGGCCAGGTTGAGCTGATCCAAAGCCACCAGCCAAGGCCAGGAGCCTCCTTCAGGTCTCCCACATGGACGCAGCGGCCCAAGGACCTGAGCCATCCTCTGCTGCTTCCCCAGGTCACAAACAGCAGGATTGGAAGTGGAGCAGCTGCAACTCAAACTGGTGCCAACAGGGGATGCTGGTACCACAGGTGGAGGGTTAGCATACTATGCCATGGTGCCAGCCCCCAGATCTTTGTTTTTGTCTTTGTCCTCTTCTCTCTCTGCATTTCAAATGAACAAATAATTTTTTTTTAAAAAAATAAGAATACTTGAGAAAAATAAAAGATCTCTGATCTTTATTACCAATCTTAGGATAAAGAGCCTGGAATAAGATTAGGGTGTTTCAAAAAGTATATGAAAAATGGAATGAAAAGATTGCTTTGGTATAACGAGTTTTGTACTTCATGCATGTTTTTTCTGTAATGAATTGTTTGAAGTTCCCTTGTAAATCTTAGAGTAGAAGCACAGGACCCCACACAGCAGTGCTGCTGGAAACACTCCATAATTACACTGTGCAGTATGGAAGCCACCAGGCACATGCAGTTATGGGTACTTGCAATGTGGCCTGGGAGGAAAAGGAACAGCACTCTTAATTAATTTAATTTTAATTACATTAAGCAGCCACACGAGGATCACTGGACGGCACATCTATAAGGGATGAAGCAGAAATGCAATCTGAATATTTCTTGCCCAATTTTTTGCGGATTTTCATCTCTTAGGTGTCAGGAGCACTGCACGTGTGCCCTAAGATGGCGCTGAGACCTTTCCTCCCCCTGGAGCTTGGTGGTACACAGGTTTCAGAAAGTGCCTTCTGATTGGCCCATAGCTGCAAGCTTAGCACGTGTGCTACGCGTGATCAGAGCTATGATTGGTGTACCTGCCGCGTGCATCGGTGACCTTTAAGCTGATTGGACTAGGATTGTATTTAGCGGTGGGGGTTCCAGGAAGAAAGGGGAACAGGAAGAAGAAGACGGAGACGGATGGACGGACTGAGACGGAGGACAGCGTAAGACTGAGACGGACGGACGGACAGAAGAAGACTAGGGGCGACGAGGAGGTTGGGGAATGAAGCAGAGAGAAACGGAAGAAAAACGGGAGGTAGTAGAAGTCGAGTCGACCGGCTGGGAAACAGACTGGTTGGAAAAATACAGTGCCTCAGGAAACAGAACCTGGAGTGTCGGGTGAATTCTTCTGCGTGACGGAAGACCCCGACACTTAGGTCTCCTGTTAAGTCAAGCTTCATGATCTGAAAGGTATTCCCATTTAGTTACACTAATTAACTATCCCAGGGTCAGGCAAACAGGAACTGACTGAGCATGTATTTTCAGGAAATCCAGAATGTTACCTTTATAGGGAGTGAAGGTGTGAAAAGAGGTAAGAAAGTATAGGAAAGCGGTCATGGTTTCGGTAGGGTGGCCACATGTCACTCTTCTCCCTTACTGCTAATTTTCTCATATTTGTACGCCAAAGTGTCCAGTTCAGACAAAATGGTTAGCCTACTCTTGTGGCCAACAGCCAGAGAAAGTGGATTGTAGGGACAGCCAGGAAATGACAACTGATCTTTGGCAAAACGAATTTCAAATTAACAAGCAGTAATACCCCTAAGACTCCCGTGTGTGGAAAGAAGATGAGCCCTAGAGCCCCAGAAACAGGTACTGAGAGGGCCGTGGAAGCAGCTCTGCAGACTGTGGGATACACCCCATTTTCCAATCTGGGTGTGCTTTTTGTGTTCAGAGTACTTCATGAGAGAAAATGTAGGATGAATTATGTTCTTGGCAATATAAGGACATCATGCTCTTTAAAACCACACTAATAATTAAGTGAAATATTCACTGAAAATTATATAAAATTCTTTTTAAAAGTGTGGATATTTTGTGCTCTAATGTCAGCTCTGTGAGATCAGGGATCTCTCTTCTTGCTATTATCTATTATCTATCTATCTATCTATCTATCTATCTACCTACCTACCTACCTACCTACCTATCTACCTACCTACCTATCTGTCTGGCAAAGTTACCCAGAAGCAGAGAGAGAGGATGTTTCATTTGCAGGTTCACTCCCCAAATACCCACAGTAGCCAGGGTCGGGCCCGGCTGATGCCAAGAACTCCATCTGGGTCTCCCACACGGGTGGAAAGGGCCCAGGGATTTGGGCTATCTTCCACTGCTTTCCCTGATGCATTAGTAAGGAGCTGGACTGGAAACAGAGCAGCCAGAGCTCCAATGTGTGCCCTTATGCGATGCCAAGTATTGCAGACAGTGACTGAACGCACTGTGCCACAGCTGTCTCCTAGTACATGCCTGATACTGCTGAATGGGCAACTGAACAGACAACCATGAAAATAAAACCAGCTTGGGGCAGACAGGGCGACGGGAAGTGCTTCTACTGGAACTGAGAGAAAGGAAATCAGCCCATAACAAAGCTGAACTTCCTCAGCCTTGCCAGCTGAGGGCAGCAGCCTACAACAGCAGCCTACAACAGATGGTCGCAGGTGAGAGGGGACAAGGAGGCTTGGGGCACACAGACCTGATGACCGTGGGGTACAGCTCCGAGGTATAGATATAAACGATGTTGAAGGCAGCACTGATGGTCAGTTTCCCCAGCAGGGACAAGGAATGGCTGTTCACTACTGCAAACACACCTGTGTCTGAGGAGGACAAGGATAAACCCCGTGAGGTCGGCAGAACGATCCCTTTTAAACCTCTCGGCATTCTAAAGTGGCCAGAGGCAGCCGTGTCCATCTAAAGAGCAAAGAGGCAGTGTAACTGTCTACCTGCTCAGATGGCTTGGTACTTACACACACACACACACACACAAACTATTTTATTTCCTTATCAAAAACACCATCAGTTATACTGTGGTTTTCCTCTTTATTCCACAAAATTCAATTATCTTCGTTCTAAACATATTTAAACTCTTTTCTTCAGGAATCCCTTTTCCTCTATCTTCAAAATAACAAATTTCTTCTTGGACAAAACATTCTCATAAACTCTGCTGTACTTCCTCCCTACACAATCAGACTTCTCAAAGGAGTGACCAGCACTCAAATGCCCCTGCCCTGGAACCACTTATCTTGCAGTGTCATTCTCTGTTGAAGTCTTACTCCTGGAGGTCAACAGCGCTGTCCTCCCCATCACAAGCAATCGCCTCTCTTCCTCCTTGACACCTGCACCAAGCACATCTGTTCCTTAGGACTGTGTGGCTCTTAGGCAGTTCCAAGAAAACACCTTCTACCTCTTTTCATCCCCACTGCCATTTTTTTTTTTTTGCCATTCCATTCAACTAGCACAGCTCAGATAACTTCTTTGACTTCAAAAACACATCTGGAGCTATCTCAGGCAAGGCTGGTGCTTTGTTTGCACTTGTGTTCAGAACAGCGCTGCACATTTTTGTGCTCTATATACATGCTGAACTAAGAAAAAAAAAACAGAAAGAACTGATAATGTGAAAAGAACAAATGCCCTTCCTCCCTCTTCTTGGTACGAGATGTAAGAGAATATTCCCCATCCCAGACAGGAGTCTCAACCTCTTCTGACCATGAAACATCATCGTCTGCCTGAAGGATGGCAGAGCCCCAGGACCACTGACCTCAGCCTTGGGGCAGGCTTTCTCCTCTCCTGTCCATGGCTCTTCTGAATGCTGAATGTATTTTTAAGCCACATTGTGCTTCTGGAAAATGAATCAAATGGACTTGTGAGATCTAACAACTTTTCCCTCAACCAATGAGTGCAAATTAAATTCACTGATTATTGTTGAGTGAACTGAGTAACTCAGGAAAACTGTACTGGGTGGCAATGAAGCAAAGATGCTCACATTTGCCTGACCGCAAATGATCTCTGAGAATGTTTCACAAATGCAGGAAGGCATTTCTGAAGCGAGTGGCAGCACCTGACAACATCTCCACTGGGTTAGAGGTCTGCCAGCCTCAAATTTAAGTTGCACGTCACAGGAAGTTCATCGTGTGATCACTTGCATGATCCAAAGCTGGAAGAAAGCTCCTGTGTGAGGCTTAGACACCTGCAGCTATAGCTGACACAGATGACGAGGGAGCCTGGCTCTTGCCACTGGCCCACAGATACTCCCATCAGTCTGACACCCCAGCTGATGCTCTGACTTCTCCTGTGCTCCTGACGATGCACTCTGTGGTCACTGCTTGAACTAGGAGGAAATCCTGCCTTCCCCAAGGAAGCCCATGTCAATTCTAGATAGCTTTATTTATTAGAAGAGAATTTCTTATCCTTTGGGGACTTGCACACCGGAGCTGCTGGGCTGCTCATCATCTTTAGTTAGAGCTAGGACGGCTTTGCAGCCACTGGGCTGGTCCTGGATTCCTGACCTGATTCTTTATCTGATAGTTAGAAATTACTGATGATTCCCAAGGAATGCCCAAAGTTACTATTTAGAAAAAAGTGATTTAAAAGGGAAAATTAAAATGAAATCTTTTTAAAACAGAAAATGCTTAAAAGTATACTTCCATGTTGTGGAAGTTACAAATTTATTCCAATGATGAAAGCACTAAAGAGAATTTTCAGAACTAGTTTTCTATAGAATTTCTCAAAGCCCTTTTGTGGGGGTTACCAGAATAAAACATACCTGTATGTCCCAGACACACATTTCACTGATCTAAAGCAGCATCCATCCCTCTTAGTAATCCACTTCATCCATCAGGTAATCATAAGGAATTTTTATTCTTATTTTTATAATTTTTTCATTTTCATTTATTTGAAAGGCGGAACAGCAGCAGCATAGAGAGAAAAAATTCAGACAGAAATCTTTCACGCACTGGTTTACTGCCCAAACGCCCACGAGAGTCAGTCCTCAGGCTGACTGAAGGCAGGTGCAGAACTCCAGCTAGCTCTTCCATCTAGGTGGCACAGGGCCAAGTCCTTGAGCCACCCCTTTTGCCAGCCAGGGTGTGCATTACAGACAGCTGGATTAGACACAGAGCTGGGACCTGAACCCCAGCACTCTGATTTGGGACACAAGCAGAGGGTTAACTGCTGTAGCAGGAAGCCTGCCCCACACTAAACTGTATTACTCATATGTTAAAAATATTTAAGGCATCGCTTCAAACATCCACATCCCATAATAGGGTACCTGGGTTCAAGTCTAGTCTCCACTTCCAATTGTAGCTTCCATCTAATGCACATCCTAGCTAACAGCGTGAGAGCTCAAATATTTGAGTGCTCTGCCACCCATGTGGGAACCCTGGTTCTCTGCCACCCATGCAGGAGCCCTGGTTCTCTGCCACCCATGCAGGAGCTCTGGTCTTCTGCCACCCATGCAGGAGCCCTGGATTGGGCTCCAGGCTGCTGTCTACAGCCTAGCTCAATCCTGGCTATTATGAGAATTTGGGAATCAAACCAGCAGACGGAGGATCTTTGTCTCTTCTCTACTATGAAATAAGTTAAGCAAAAATTTAAAAATAACTATAAGGTGGAAAGTGTCTCACATGGCTCTGCTAAGCTCACCCATTCTTTTTATTTTTTAAAGATTTTTATTTGAAAGACAGATTTACAGAGAGAGATACACAGACATTTTCTTCTTCCTCCTTTTCCTTTTTCTCTTCTCTTCTCTTCTCTTCTCTTCTCTTCTCTTCTCTTCTCTTCTCTTCTTTTCTTTTCTCTTTTCTTCCACAGTGATCTTCTATTGCCTGGTTCACTGCCCAGGAGCCAGGAACTTCTTCTGGTTTTCCCACATGGTCTCGGGTCATCCTCTATTGTGTCCCAGTCCATAACAGGGAGCTAAATGGCAAGAACAGCTGCCAGGACTAGAACTTGTGTCCATACAGGATGCTGGCGCTGAAGGCAGAAGACCAGCCTACTGGGCCAGTGCACTTGCTATTCATTTACTAGTTCTAAAAGATTTGTTCTTAGATTCCTTAGCATTTTTCAGTGCAGATGATCACAGTGTGTCCAAGAGTCAATTTTATATCTGTTTCAAGTTAGATTGCTTTAATTTCTTTTTATTGCCTTATTGTATTCATTAGTATTTTCTGCACAATGTTCCAGGAAGGGCTTAAAAGAGACGCCCTTTTCTTCTTTCTAATCCTGAGAAATAAGCATCTAGGATGCCAACATGTAGCGTAAGTTAACTGGAGGTTGTCTTTTCACATCTATTTTCAGATTAAGTAAATTTCTCCTACTTCTGGTTGCTGACTATATATCTCTCTCTACATATATAATTTATATATATATATTATATATATAAATCAACAAGTAAGTTCTAATGAGTGTTTTTTCTGCAAGTGTTGAAATGACTTTTTCTTTTTCCATTTTTTAATATAGTAAATAACACTGACTTTTGAATAGTATATTAGCTGTCTATCTGTGGGGTACACTTAGCTTGGTCAGGATCTAGTACATTTTGTATGCACTGGTGTGTCTACTCTGCTAATATTTTGTTATGAACTTTCATATATGTTAATGAGGGACGTAATGTAGACTTTGATATTTTTTGTAAAGTCTGTCTGGTTTAAGAACCAGGGTTAATTGTTGGCTTCACTAACTAAGCTGGGAGTTTTCCCTTTATTTTCTGGAGATGTATGTAGAATTGGTATTATTTCTTATTTGTGTGTTTCACAGAATAATCATTTGGACCTGAAATTTCATTTGTGAAAATGTTTCAAGCTATAATCCAGTCTCTTTATAGGGCTTTATAAATAGGGCTGCTCAGGTTTCTACTTATCTTTGAGCAAGTTCTGACTGTATCTTCCCAGGAAATTTTCCATGTTGTCTAAGTTGAATTTACCAACACAACAATGTTCATAATATTCCCTTAATAATGCATAAGCATTTTAGAATGATACCTCCTCTTTTATTACTGCTATTGATAATTTATACCCTCTCTCTTCTTTCCTTAGCTTGGATAGAGCATTTCTAATTTTATTGGTCTTTTCAGAAAAAAGATTTACTTATTTTTATTGGAAAGGCAGACTTTCTTACTTATTGGAAAGGCAGACTTACTTATTTTTATTAGAAAGGAGAAGGAGAAACAGAGAGAAAGATCTTCCATCCGCTGGTTTACTCTCCAAGTGGCCACAACGGCTGATGCTGAGCTGATCTGAAGCCAGGAGACAAGAACATCTTCCAGGTCTCCTACATGGGTCAGGGCCCTAAGGCTTTTGGAGCCATGCTCTACTGCTGTCCCAGGCCATAAGCAGGGAGCTGGATGGGAAGCAGAGCAGCCGGGACACAAACTGACACTCATATGGGATCCCAGCATATGTAAGGACTTCAGCCACTAGGCTACCACGCAGAGCCCTGTTCTATGCTTTTTAAAAACTGTAATTTATTTATGAAAAAAACAGAGGAACAGGGAAGGAGGGTTACTCCTATTTAATGCCTGCCATGACCAGTGCTAGCATATGCTGAAGCTGGGAACTTGGAACTCAATCCAGGTCTCCCATCTGAGTTTGACAAGAACCCAACTTGAGGTAGGAAACTGCAGGCTGAAGTGAAAACCCAGTACCATGATGTGGGATCAGGCATCTTAACTGACATCTTTAATTGATAGGCCAAAAATGTGCCATTTAACTTTTTCTTAAAGGAAAGTAACTGCACATGAAGTACACATTGATGTTCTGGTAAATTTATATATCATTTATGGATCATTTTAGGATGATGGTTTATCCATCATATTAATGATTCATCATTTCTTTGTGATGAGGTAATTCAAAATCCTCCCTTCTGTTTACTTCAAACTATGCAATATCATATTGTTAACTGTAAGATCACCTTTCTGTGTCAGAAAAGACCTGAACTTACTCCTCCACCTGGCTGTGTATTTTATCTGCTTATACAGTTGTTTAAAGCAGGGAGATAGGCGGTCTCTGTTTACACAGCACTTCACTGCCAGATCTCACAAGGTACTGTCTGCCTTCTACTGTTGTCTTTGAGTATCCAATTTTCCTCAATAAATTGCAATCTCTGAGAGCATGGATTGACCTTATTTATTCATATAACCTGTGTATCACAGATGCTAGTGCAATTAAATGAATAAAGAATGAGCAGACCAAGATTGGGAAAATAAATGAGATCTAAAGGTTCCACTGGAGTGGATTCTAAAGACAGTCTCTTGAGCTATGAAACTTGTTCATCTATATATGTGCATCACTTTTCTGGTAGTCAGTTTCTATATAGGAGCACAACTGCAACAAACCTTGCCAGCATCAGGCCAGTGCTATTCAACAACCCACATTTGGAAGTCATGACCCAACTCCCACAAGGCCTGCCCACTGAGCTGACCCTAACCAGGCAGTGCCAATATGCTAAGACTACTTTTACCATCTGCAATGAATATATTGGTTCTAAAACTCTAAGGGAAAACAATATCCCTCGAAGAGGCATGATCACAGAGTCAGAAAGACTTGAAATCTGAATCCCTTAAGTGCTACTTACTCACTATGTAACCTTGAACAAGCTGCTTGGCTAACCTGATCTTTAGTTTCCTTATAAAATGAGGATACATAATACTTTCTGCATGTGAGCCTAGCAGACAGTCAACACTTGGTAAATGGTGGCCAGTGCAGTTAAGATTATGATCCTCCAAGCAAGGACAGAGATTAGGTAAAATGTCTGACTGATCTGTAGAAAAAAAAATAGTGGTCACCTGCTAACATTATTCCCAGAAAACATTTATTTGGAGACCAATCTGTGTGCAAGAAGTTATCACCTAGGACACTTGTCTGATACAGTTTAAACATCTTTTATTCAAGATACTTTAAACCAGACTAAGTTCTTTTTAAACTATGGAATACTTCTCTGTTCATTTTATATATAATGAGCTATCTTGGTGACATGCCTTAAGACTAAACAGAAAATAAACAGGTCATAGATAGTTTATAAATAATGACCTAAAGGTAATGATTACATTGCTTTACACCTACTCAAGGAGCACAAAGAAAAAGAAAACACAGAGAGCTACCTTCTGCTGGTTCAGTCTCCAAACACCCACAATTGTTGTGAATGCACTTGACCGAAGATGGAGCCAGGAGTTCCCCCATGTCTCCCATGAGACAAGGACCCACCTACTTCAGCTAACACCATTGGCTCCAGAAGTGTGTATTAGCAGGAAGCTAGACTCAGAGTCAAAGCCAGGAACTGAACCCAGGCTCTCTGATGAGGGATGTGAATGACGAGTCCGAACAGTGGCTCCGTGAGGGTCACTGTAATGCAATATCACTGGGACAGCTGCATATTTACTATAACCAGACATGAGAGCTGGTGTGGCATTTTCCATCTTTGATATGTGTCAGTACTCAAAGGGTTTTGGATTTTAAGCATTTTGGATTCCAGATTTTTCGGATTAGGAATGCTGATGAATGCCAAACAATCTATTTTTCAGATTATTGGATGTTTCTTAGGGATATAGTCATAGAAACAACAAATCCTCCAGACGCAGAGAACCAAAGTCTAATATAGAGATGTTCAAATAAGTTGGGAGTGGGAGAGAGCACAGCTGCTGCTAGGGAGCTGATATCCCATATCATTCACAGTGCCTGGGATCAAGTCCCACCTCCACTTCCAATCCAGTTGCCTGCCAATGCACCAGGAGGCAGCACATGATGGCTCAGGCACTTGAGTCTCTACCATTCATGTGGAAATACCCAGATGGAGTTCCTGGCTCCTGGCTTCGGCTCGGCTGTACCCCAGCTCTTGCAGGCATATGAGACATAAACAAATGGATAGAAGATCTCTGCCTCTCTTTCAAATAATTAAAAAAAAGAATAAAAATAAATAAAAATTGAGGGGGAATAAATAAATAAAAAGTGAGTTGGCAGAAAGGAGAGAATGAAAGCAAAAACACTGACAAAAAAAAAAAGAGTCCAGGTTGATGGAGCCATTAACAGAAATCATTGACCTGCCATGTCTGTTTCTTAATATGTATCATGAAAACTGTCATAATAAGTAGAGCAAGACCTTGGGGAAAATAGAGATTTAAGGTAGAGCCATCAAAATGTTTTAGAAAGTAAATATAGATAATTTAAAGAAAGTACAAAGGAGAAATACTTTTTAGTTGAAAGAGGAGAAAACTCAGGACTGGCTAGAAGCTTCTCTGCAAGTATGAAAAGGATTATGCAAAAAGATAAAAGGGGTGGGGGATTTGCCATCTGTTCTCCATGTCCAGTAATGATCCAAATGAGGGGAAATGGGCTCAACTGTCGCGCACGAGGATCACTCTGACAGTAATGGTTATTAAAATAGAACTCATTTACGAAGGGACATCATGGCACTTTTCTCTCTGGACATCTTTAGGAACAGACTAGACACCCACTTTGTCACCATGTAAAAGAGGCATCATATTCCCGCGGCACGTCTGTGGTGTGGGAGGGATGCTCTGCTCTGCTGCTTCACACAGTGCCCGCCCAGGGGGCATCATCAACAAAGAACCCAAGCTGCTCTCTTAACACAAAAGTCTGGAATCAAGCAGAGAGAGGCTTGCCACTCAATATGGTGACCAGACATTCACACTGCTTTGTGTTTTGTTTATAATAAGAGATAATTTCAGGAAAGGCCCATGTGCAGCGTCCTGGAGCACAGGTTACATCGTACACACAAATGAGAGGAGGAGACCTGTTAATTGGCCTGGCTTGGGAAGTGTGATATGTAATAGGTGTGTTGCAAATTAACAATGAAGTTTTTCCTTTTGTGGTGACAAACAGAACACTGGATTGCTGCTGGAGAAACTGAATTCTCCAGGTGCCTATGCAAAAACAATCTGGGCTGAATGTAAAGCCTAATCGCTTCCCATCCTCTTGCCCAAGACACACAACTGTATCCCTGCTCTGCAGGCCCCTGGCTGTGCAAAAACTGAGGAATTTCTCCTGTCTCCGACACTAGCAGAGGCACCAATATACATGTAGAGTAAGAAACGGGCAAGCTGAATTCCCTAGTTTCCATGAAAATCACTTTAGGCTGTTCTACATACTGGGTACGCTCGTTAGCTAGTGAGCAATGTGTACTCTGGACTCAAAACACAAACGGCAGGCAGGCAGCATCTAACAGCTGAGCAGGTGTCCTGGGGGCATACAAACAAGGAAAACATGTAGCCTTGGAATCTCCAAGGGGATACCAGCACAAACCAAGCCTCAAGGAGAAGCAATTTACCAAAGAATCATTAAAAACATTCTCTGATGGGAACGGAATTCTGCATGCATCTTCAGCAGTCACCCTAACTTGATGTTGAATCAGCTCACGAGGAGTCCCACCTGTACAGCAAGATCCATTGTAGAGTCTTAACACCCAAATGCCCTCAAAAGGAAAAATCATCACCAAAGCTACAGTTCCTAATGCAACAGCTGGCATACTTTGGCTGTACTATTGCAGAACGCAGTTTGAAAGCTAGCAGCATCTACATTTCTATATAGGGACAGTAACCAGGCTAGATGAAGCTGCCAAAAGGACCCTTTTGGAAGCTGTGTTTACACAGGAATGCTACAAATATCTAAGTGTACTTCTTTTTTTTTTTTTTACATCTTTTTTTATTTTATTTTATTGTATTGTTGTTGACAATCTTTACATAGTTAATTGTGGTTTTAAAAAAAAAGGTTCAGGGGGTATAGAGAAGTGGGTAATACTATTATGTCTATATTGTTTCCATCATGTATCTGAGGTAAAGGGGGATATTGAGGGAGAAGCCCCACCTGGTTTCGTGCCCACCCCAAGTCCCGGATGTGGGGCATGCTCTGAGATATTTGCTCAAGTGGTTTTAATAGTTCTCCAGTTATGAATTGCTGCCAGTTTTGCTCAGGGATTCGGGCCTTGGGTTTGGGGGCAAGTGCCGCTCCTCACAGTGTGACGGCTGTGGGGGGTGCCCCTGCCGGGTCGGACCCAATGTTGGGGGCTCACGCCAAAGACACTGCCGCAAGGCAGTGAACGAGTCCTCGGTCTCACCCAGGGCAGCCAGTGCACCATGTGGTGCCAGGCTTTGCCTGCTGGCTGCCCGGCAGCCTGCTCTGGGGTATTTTAAGATATGTTTGCTGCCTGGGGACACCCATGACTAAGTCCAATTTTAGTGTAGGTGAGTAAGTGTACTTCTTAAAGCTTCTGGAAAAGTGGGAATTACAACATTATTTTAGTGAGAAAAAACATGGAAATTTATGCATATAAAAATATATTATAAAAAATGCACAATTTTCCAAAAACTTTTTACACTGAAATAAACTTACGTTTAAATTCCATTTTCCACAAACTTTCTGAAATGCCCTTACAGAAAAATATCAAAGATGTCTAAGGATGTTTCATTTACATTTTCTGTAAGAAACAGAGAATATCACACTTAGTTGCTATTTTTTTCTTGTGGTGAGGGGGGTGGTGCCTTGAGAAGAGTGCTGATGGAGACACTGAGTGGTGCCAGGCCACCTTTGAGAACCAGTGGCTCTGATTTCCAATGTTCCAATTGGCCAGGATGAGGAGTGCAATTTACAGCCTTGGATGGAGTTTCTCTCTGCACAGAACCAACAGGTCTTCCTCATTATCAAATAAACAATTCTAACATCACCAGTCCTGCATCCCAGCCACCCCAGATGGTAGCTTAATAGCCTGAAAGAATTAATAGTGCACCTCAAAGCACATTATTCACCCAGAGAATAGTTCAGGCAATGGAAAGAATCTGGCCCATTATAGCCCATACAATTGCTAAATAATATGCAATCACAGAAATGAAGCATGGCATATGGTAATCTCTCCACTATACTGAGCTTCATTGTAATAAAAGTGCCGTTCAAAATCCTAGTAGAAATTTGAAGGGCATACCTTTTTTTTCTGGAAGAAACATTACAATAAGACAAGCCAATCCTCCTAGGCACAGAAATGCTGCTAATGTCCGCTTCCGACCAAACCTGAAAAATAATAATAAAATGCCCCATGTCTCTTAAGAATCTTATAAATCCATAACCCATTCCCAATCTTCGTATTTAAACATTGTCTGTTTCACTAAAAGCATTGATCTTTCCTTAACGAGTGGATAGCAAATGTGTTGGATCAGCAGTCTGGTGAGAGTATCACCAAACAATGGGAAACTTGGCTGGATGGCAGGATTAAGTGATGTGGACAGAAGAGAAGGGAGAACGATTCTATTTCCATGAATGTTTGCTATGTTCCTGGCACTGTTTTAAATGCTGCTGGTGTATTATTTTATCTCATTGAAATAATAAGCCTGGGCCCGGCGCGGTGGCCTAGCAGCTAAAGTCCTTGAACGCACCAGGATCCCATATGGGCGCCGGTTCTAATCCCGGCAGCTCCACTTCCCATCCAGCTCCCTGCTTGTGGCCTGGGAAAGCAGTCGAGGACGGCCCAAACCCTTGGGACCCTGCACCCGCGTGGGAGACCCCGAAGAGGTTCCTGGTTCCCAGCTTCGGATCGGCTCGGCACCAGCCGTTGCGGCTCACTAGGGGAGTGAATCATCGGACGGAAGATCTTCCTCTTTATCTGTCCTCCTCTCTGTATATCTGACTTTGTAATAAAAATAAATAAATCTTAAAAAAACCAAAAGAAATAATAAGCCTGTGTAATGAGTATGTACTGTTACATTCTTCAACTTCTAGCTCATTTCATTCTTTGGTTACCTGAATCTTAAGTAGTTAAGAGTTTGAAACACTATTTTAAAAGTCTCTCTTTTAAAAACAGAAAAAGAAGAAACTTCTTGTCAATTAGAATTAAGTGAAATGTACATACAGCACAGCTTAAATGAAATTTTTAAGTAAGAGCTCTCTCGACTTGAAAGAAATCAGCTTTAAATAAACCTCTCTTTTTAGAGGTTTGTAGCACACAAGGTGCTTGGCTAGAAGCTCCAGAATTGTCACTTGGATCACAATTTTTTTCCCAGGGGAATTTTATAAGCCCTGGTTTGAGGATGAGTATGAATGGTGGCTTAGAGAGGGAGTCTGCCAACATCATAAAATTAACATGTGGCTAAGATGGGATCTGGATTCAGGTATGTCTGTCCCAAAGATAGTGTCAGTTGGTGGGAGATGGGACAAGACTTAAACCTCTCTCCAGTCACTATGTTCAAACACCTTTCAAGAAACAGCTCCCATGCCAGGCAGGCAGGAGGGATGTCAAGAGGCACAGGATGTCACCATGGTCAGGCTGTCAGAGGTGTCCCCATGAAGCCACAACAACACAAAATGGGGGAGTCAGGCACAAGTGAGGGAGCTGGGGAGAATTCCAAATACGATGAGTGACCTAGCTCTCAGGATGATGAGAGCAGACAGAAGCCACCGAGAGGAGTCAGCAGAGGCAATGGGAAGATTTCCTGGCTGATAATCCCTCCATTTACCAGAGCTCACACCTGCCCTTCAAATGCTCTAAGCTAAACGCATGACGTCAGCACTGAGCATGACACTAAAGGAAGCCTGGTAGGGGAGAATGAGGAACAGCAGTCTACACACGACTGGATCTTTACTAAGTGATCTAAAAACAATTTAAGAAAAGCAGGCTCCATAACTTGTAAAATGTGTTTTGAAATTGTGCCCATAGACACTGAACAGCAAAAACAGGATACACTCCTTCCCTCCACAAATTAAAGAGGACTTAGCAGAGAAAGAGAGCCTAATGCCCTCCGCTCTTTGCCTTCCAGTGAGAACTGCTAAAAACCGTTCACGGAGTTTACAGAGCTTATAACTCTACCTCTTGGGACAAACAAATTAGACACAGACCACTCAGTAACCCTCACATGATGAAGCCATTCAACGCTGGAGTGAAACCTATATAAAAACTCACACATACCAAATGCAAGAGACACTGCACTAAACTCTATACCCAACAGTACTATTTAGATGCTTATGCATATTACACGCACGACACACTCCACAGAGAGCATACAGGCACACTCCACGATATGCTTCACATTCACCTATACCCACCACTTTCGGTTAATCAGGTAGATGCAAAGAGGGTAAGATGGGATCTCTATGAGGCCAGACAGGGCCAGGTTGGCATAAATACTTCCACCGAGATCACCTGCACTCAGTGTTAGGCCATAGTACACCAAGCTGCACACAAACCTGAAATTGGAGACCAGAAAAAGCACATGAGGATTTGTCAGAGGAGACTCAATGTACAGTACAATGTAATCTGCTCTAAATAACTGACTCTCCTACTAATCCTTCAGTCTTAACCTGGATTTCTATATTAAGAAGAAACAAAAGTAATGAGGGGGACTTGGAAATGACTTCTGCTTACATGTTATATAAAGGAAATGATGCTCTGCCTTGGCAGCAGTAAAGATACTCTTTCAGCTTTCTCAAGCACTGTTGCATTTAATATAGGACAGTGACCCTAATCTCACTTTGCTTCATGCAACATATACATAACACTTGCCTAAAGCAGTTGTGATATTATCGAGACGATTCTACAAAATAACTCCCACAGAAAAAGCCAGCAGAGGATGGCATTGAGAACAGCAGCTGATCTTCAGAGGGTCACCCATAGGCCAGTCACTTCCAAACCTAAGTGTTAACCTCACTCACGGCAGGTATACATGCGACACACACCCAGAATAAGGAAGAAAAGACACAGGGCACAGCAGAGGCAGGATCTTCCACGAAGATTAACTTGGGAAAGTCCCCTGGAAAAGTGTTATTTTACTTATTCACCCTGTTCCTGAAACGAACATTCATGGAGGGCAGGCACTGGGTTGGGCATTCAGCCTATTGCCTGCAGCCCATAAGCAAAGAACCTAAGAGCTCTGCCAATCAAAGAGCCAACCAGGAGTTCCCAATCAGGGCTTTCTAACGACAGTGAAGGGGCCACTAGGAACTTCCATGCTGAGCAAATTGTAGCATTCCAAGAAAACAAAACAGAACAGGACAAGCAAAACAAACAAACAAAAACTCTGCAGCTGGGCTTTTCTGGGACACAAACACAAATCACAAATTCCTTTGCCAGCAACAAAACACCTGGACCTGGTTACATTGGTTATAGGTTATATTGATCAGTTTGACCACTGAACCATTAAAGGGAGGCTCTCACTGCCTCCCTTTAGTTTGCCTTAGAAATAGCCCAACGAGCAGCAGTTATGATGATCAAACAGGAAAGAGAAAGCTTTATGTCAACTTCTGCCAAAGTTGTCCAAGCTACTAGGAATGGGCCAAGGCAACTCAAGGAGAGAAGGCTGGACAGGAGGGAAGGGGAACTCTTAGAGCTGCTCCGGTGAGTATTTCACCCCTCTGCAGTAAATAAGCCAGAAAGAGCAACTGCTTTCTGGTACTTCTTATCGTGATGGAAATGCTGTCCATATGCTAACTAGCATGGACAGTACTGCAGCCAGGCTACCATGCTATTCTATGTTAGGATGCAAGGTGCAGTGAGTGGGCCCATGTTCTTTAATCCCCCAGGCTCTTGGCATGTAAATTACAGTCCAAACACATTTAGATTCATGTGGATTTCTAAAATACTTTGAAAACCTTTTCTAACTATAATAGATACCCTCCTCTACATGATGTCATTTTCTAAATTATCTGTGTCCATGTGTGTCAATCTGCACTGAAAACAATTCCAATGGAATAACTGCAGCCATGAAAACACACCCCCCCCCATTTAAATCAACTTGTAATGCTGTCAAGCCAGAGAAAAACAATGCTAGTTCAGGACAAGGGTGGAATTCAGTCCCAGCTGGCAGTGACAGAACACCAGGCAGAGAGGGCACATCATCCCTGAGGCTAAGCCCTGCTTGGCAACTTGCCTTCCTGGCCAAGTTGGTCCCTGGATCTGTAAATACAGTTATGAAAATAATTTCAATCCTCTTTATGCACCCCAACCAAAATTTAAAATGCTTCTGCTATAATTCACAGTGTATTGGGGCATCAAGGAAGAATTTGGAAAGCATACTCCTGGGGAAATAAGCAAAGCAGCAGCTGTTAAACACAGAGGTATATGTCTACTCCTCAGTTAAGGATCTCTCCCACAACAGCCCCACAGGACAGATTGCAGGATTTTACAGCTTCTGCATAGGAAAGGCGACATGGAGAACCACAGCATCCCTATCAGCGTAGATGTTAGCACTCTGAGCCCAGGGGAAAAAGTCATGCACCAGACCTGCTTTGTTTGCGTAAGAAACATGGTAAAACAGGAGTCTCTCAGGCCCCCAAGTGTAATTTTTTCTTCTTCTGCCAAAGGCCAGAACCCAGAGTTTAATATACCAGGAAAAAAAGAAAAAATTAAAAAATAAAGATAGTATATAATTTCCCACAAGCAGGAGCTTCCTCAAGGCACAGTGTCTGCCTAGTGTGATACGCCAATATAGTCTCACTGAGACATTGTATCTGGATTTATTTTGTATTTGCTTTTAAATAGGGAGGACTCAAATCAGCAGTTCCTAGGCTGTTGCTGGCTACAGGGGTCCTCTTCATCTCCAGACTCAAGCGTATTCGTTAGTTGGCGTGTTATGCATCTGTGATATTCCCAGCCCTGTCCTGCAAGGGAGAAAGAGCAGTTGGTGGGACATGGCCCCTGATCACACAAGTGGCATTTGGGACTTGAGTAGAAAAATTATGAAAAAAATTTCTTTGCAGTTTCTTGTTATGAAAGCCCTGTTTTCTTAAGCTTTATATACAAAATCATTTTCAAATAAAATCACATTTTTTCTACACTTGAAAAATTTAAGGTGCCATACAACCTTTATGGCAGGTACCTGTGAAGCACAGTACAATCATTAGGTCAGGAGGTATGATGATCCTGCTAGCACCACACTCAGCAATGCTGACAGCATCTTAGAACAATGGATAAAACACATAAGGTTAAGCCAAGGGCCTGCAATGCTGGCATCCCATGGTGAACTATTAGCTCAAGTCCCAGCTGTTCCCCTTCCAATCCAGCTCCCTGCCACTGTGCCTGCTGAAAGCAGGAGATGGCCCAACAGTGAAGAATGAAAAAAGAAAGCTGTATTATGTATGTAAGACTAATTCAGGTGGTAAAATTCTATTGCTGTCATACACAAAATTTAACTGTGGCAACAGACATGTTAATCTAGGTTCAGTAAATATTTTTAAGTATTTCATACAATCCTATATCAAACCTCAAATATACACAGAATTGATTTAAAGAAAAAAAGCTAAACAAATCCTACATTTTTTTCTGGAAAAAGACAAAGAAAACAATCTGACATCATGTTAATTACACCAATAAAATTATATTTGAAAAAATATTATGTGTAATTCACAGATTGTATGAACCATCCATTTTTCCCTTTTCTACAACTTCATCCTTTAAGTAGACTCATCTTGAACCACTGAATGAAACTGCCATTCACACTGACAGAATTTTGAGAACCAAGAAGGAAACCCTAAACAAGCAAAAATCAGGTTCTGAGAATGACAATTTGTTACTGGTCAACTTGCACAAGTGATCTAAGTGATCTGGTACACATCCTCAAACTCCAGGGAGGCCTGAGTCCACCTGTGTGAGCTGGTCAGTGAAGTACCACAGGACACAGCCCAGAGCACCACACCAGGAATGGACGACAGAACTGCCAAAGCAAAAGCAGAAATTTTTAGGTCCTTTCTGGAAATCTGTCTCTAGATGCTAACTGGCTTCCTTTCCTTTTGGGAGAGAGCAGGCAGACAGAAGCTATGTTTCTGATGTCTACTGACAAAGGCTCAGCAAACCTACCCAAAAGGCATCACCATTTCCTACATGTCACAGGCGGTGCTGTGAAAGCCGAGGTGGGTACATCACCAGGTGCTAAAGGATGGGGGCCTTGTTTCTGGGAAACAACCTTACATGCACCCAAAGCTATCGTTTTCTGCAACCATGAAGAAGGAATAGACCATCCAAGAACTATAGCAACTTGAGCTGAGGACGAATGCAACATCCCTGAGGGATAATTACCAGATGAACATCAGGATGAGTGTGTGTCCCAAGAGGATGCGGTAGCGGAACAGATCCAGGAAGCTCCCAGTCTCCCTATAGCTCCTGTTGGCTGGGTATGTCAGTGAGAACGTACACTTGAGCTTGCGGTTCCTCCTGGCGATGAGGTACAATGCCTCTTCAGCCTCACTCAGTCGACCCTGGGAGTATAACCAACGAGGTGATTCAGGAATGAATCTGCAAGAGACGTCATTAAAGGCTGTATATTCATATGGGCACACATATATAACAAAGACACGAGTCATTTCACCACTACAAGATTTTGTGTTGTGTTTACATTGACTTTCCCAATGCAATATGTGGGTGACAGCCAGGGAGGGAATAAGAGATAGGGAAGAGGAGAGGTGGGAGAGGAGGGGAAGCCTCTTCCAACAGTGTATCAATGTTAAATGGCAGTTTATCAATGGAAAGCAGAATCATGCTTTCAAAACAGCAGTAGCAAAGTAATCAGCATGCATTTGTTCTTACAAGCACATTTTAATATAGCAATGGGAAGCTAAGTTGACAGTACTAAATAATACAAAGTCTTCGTAAAGCATGGGTCAGAGATATGACTCAAAATCCTACTCCAGTGGTTGTTAAAATAATATAGTACAGACTTAAGAGTTTCTAAGTTCCTAAAAAGACTTACTTGAATGCAGAAATCTTTATTATCTCAACTCAATGAACTAAATGTTTCAAAAGTGATTACAACATAGAGATACGCTATTTAGGAGATAAGGATTATTCTGAGATTCAATGTAAAAATAAAAATGGGTGGACCTTAGGGATTCTAGTTAAGACACACATACCCCATTTCAGAGTATCTTAGTTTGATCCTTGGCTCTGTTTCCAAATCCAGCTCCCTGTTAATCCACACCCCGAGGGCAGCAGGTTCAAGCACACTTGTCCCTGCCACACACACAGGGGTCCTGGATTCAGAGTCAGGTTCCTGGCCTCTGTGTGGTGCAGCCCTGGTTGTTACAGATATTTGGGGAGTAAACCAGTGGAAGGAAGATTTCCATCTGCTAGTCTCTCAAATAAATTTGTTTATAAATTTTAAAGATCCCTGGGCCAGGCTCAATGGTTAAATCCTTATTTGCAAGTGCTAGTATCCTATATGGGCACTGGTTCATGTTCCAGATAATCCCCTTCCTATCCAGCTTCCTGCTTGTGGCCTGGGAAATCAGTAGAGGATGTCTCCAAGCCTTGGGACCCTGAACCCACATGGGAGACCCAGAAGAAGCTCCTGGCTCCGGTTTAGCTCAGTTTCAGCCATTGTGGCCATTTGGGGAGTGAACCAGGGGATGAAAGATCTTTCTGTCTCTCTTTCTCTCCATAAATTTCTGTCCATAAATTATCTCTTCATAAATTATTTGTCTTTCCAACAACAGTAACTATTTTTTAATTCTAGCTTGAAGATTTTTAACTGTGAGATATTAAGTTATAAAAGAAATTTGTTTCCTGTGCCAACAAGAGGATGTGAAATTGCTGTCTATGCAAAGATCACGTTAAACAAGGAGAACTTGTACTTGAATTAATTAAGCATCGTTCTTTTCAGGGGCTAAGAGTGGGAACACCTGCACAATTTAGTTCTCCACCAAAGCTGCAGAGGCAAGCTTCTGAGAAGGAATGGCCAGCATTCACATAACACATTTCTTTTGCTTATTAAAACTCTGAGAGGAAAAACTACTTACAAAGATAAGAGAAAGACCACTGTTCCCTGCAGGTTAACCAGAATGGCCAGGGTCCTCCAGGAGCGGATGAAGTACCCTAACAGGGCGTACTGAGCGATGCCAACTGCGAAGAACAGGCCACCAATCGATCCTAATTTGGGGAAAAGACAACCGTCACTGGAGAAGAGCCATTCATGGCACCATTCTAACCACCCCCCATCACAATCACGGCCTTCCATGTGATATGCCAGTCACATCCTGGCAAGCACAACAGGCAGAGCTGAGGGGCAAAATCTGCATAAATGTTGACCATCCAACGATTAAACCAAAAAGAGGACAGAACATTAGTGGAAACGGAGGAAGAACAGATGCCAAATAGAAAGCACAGGTGTATAAAATAACTTTATGGTTTGCCCAAATGCTTTCTGTATTAAATGCTGTATTAACATCTGCCTGAACTGATCGAGACTTGAAAATATTTTAGCCATATGGGTGGCACAGTTCATAGGACAGGAAGCTACTGTAACACTGCAACTTAATTTCTATCACAGAGGCTAACCTTGAACTGCTTATCTTAAATCACAACACATTCCCCCGTTCTCCTTGTCATCCACCATCATTTAACTTGCCATCATCAGATACATGGCATTTTATATCTCTTTGTTTCTTGTCTCTCCCAAGCAGAACACAGGCTTCAGAAAGCATGGATTTCAGTTAACATTACAGATAGAAAACTATCAATCACAAGATTCTAAAGAATCCTGTACATTTTGAAGAAACAGTGAGATGGAAATTTAAACCCAGTAATGTACCTGATATTCTTATAAGTTCTGTATTGCTGACATTTTATTCAACTGCTATCATCACTACTGCAGAAATAGGCACTACTTATTGAACACCATGGTCTTTCGCATCAACGCACTGTCCAGTGAAGCAGGTTTTATTCTCTACCAGGTACTGAAGTGGGGAATTCAATCAGTAGTGAAGTGAAGCTAAGGACAGACTAGTGTACATGACAGAGGACTTGCGTGGAGGTCTGGCTGACTGGAGGAAACCATTCCTCTCTTTCCCTTCCAAGCAGAAGCAATTTCTGTGGGTTTGCCAGAGCAACAGAACTTTGTTACAAAATTTCACCTATAATAATCCTATGGGACAAATGTTTCATTTGATTACTGTTCCCAGCTAAATATTCAATAACAGAAACCAGTGACTGCATACTGTTTGCAGTTCAGGGGGAAAGAGGATGTCATTAGTGGTATAGATGTGATGACCATTTGGCATGTTCTTGGACTCTTGCTTTGCCATGCCACTCAGTGACCTTGGGGATGTCATGAAACGACTCTGAACCCTAGCTTTCTCACTCAAGAAAAAGAAATAAGAACGTCCACCTGGGCCCAGTATTGTGGGCAAAGCAGGCATCACATATGGGTGCCAATTCAAGGTTGCTCCACTTCTGATCCTGTTCCCTGTTAGTGGCCTCAGCAAAGCAATGGAAGATGGCTCATGAATTTGGACCCATGCACTCATATGAGAGCCCTAGGTGAGGTTCCTGGCATCAGCCTGGCCTAGTGCTAGCTGTTGCAGCCATGTGGGGAGTGAACCAGCACATGAGAGCTCTCTGTCTCTTATTATTTCCCTGTAACTCTCAAAAATGAATAAATAACCTTTAAAAATAAAGGTAAAAAGGTAATAATATTAAGAAGATGATCTACCACAAAAGGTAGCTGTTACTAGTTACAGATGAAATAATCTTTGTCACGCAGGGGTTATGCTGTCCTGTGGTAATCTGGGTTTGGTCCCGTAGTTTCTATCTGATTCTCCTAATTCCAACAACCCTGCATAACTCTTGTGTTTCTACCGCTCTGCAGTTCTCGGCGGCTGCCAATCAGTTTGTCCAGCTGCATGGGTGACCTCAGCTAAGCCTTAGCTGATCTCAGAATTTTTTTTTTAAGATTTATTTATTTTTATCGCAAAGTCAGATATACAGAGGAGGAGCAGAGACAGGAAGATCTTCCATACAATGACTCACTCCCCAAGTGACTGCAACAGCTGGTGTTGCACCGATCCAAAGCCAGGGCCTTCCTCCGGGTCTTCCATGTGGGTGCAGGGTCCCAAGGCTTTGGGCCATCCTCTACTGCTTTCCCAGGTTACAATCAGGGAGCTAGATGGAAAGCGGGGCTGCTAGGATTAGAACCAGACCCATATGGGATCCCAGCACGTTTAATGTGAGGATTTTAGACCACTCTAGGTCGCTAGGCCACCATGCTGGGCTCTGATCTCAGAATTCGTATTAAGGATTTTAAAATCTGAACTTTGGCTCCAGTACTGAGTAGAGGAGGCTTTTTGGAGACAATGGTAGTAGACTTCTATCTGAGGCCTGGCTCAGTTGCGTTAAGCAAAGGACATTTGTTACCAGTAAGCTCATCAGAATTGAGTGCCTGTCACACAATAAGAAAAAACTGGTGTTAACAGGAAGTGATGAACAGGAGGACATGATTCACATGTATCTAGTTCTGGTGCTCTGAACTCCTGTGATGGTATCTCCCTCAGCAGAAACTCAAAAGATGAGGGAGATTTCAGGGGAAAGAAAACAGTAAGTTTGATTTGAAGAGGCCAACTGACATGCATATCTGTATCCAGCAAGAAAGCCAATCTGTGTCTGGAAATGATGAGGGGGAATCAGGCACAGATACAGAGGTGATAACGCTCTGGATAATTTGGTTTAAAAAATTAATAAATATTCAGCATTTTATATGTTTTAATCCAGGGATATATATATTTGAACTTACATTTCAGATTCATTTTCTGTTTATTTTTAACTGATTTCAAGCCTGTTATTTCTGCTCAGTTTGTATGAAAGCTACATTACAATAGGTTTTGCTGCCGTTTTTGTGAATGACACTGATGGTTCATCGGGTTTTCAAATACAAGCCATGAGGTCCCCTGGTGTTTTTTTTCCTCTTCTCACTTTTGATCCTTAAGCAAGCTGTATTTCCACCAAACTCTAGCTCACAGCCAGCTTTAAGCCTCATGTAACCAACAACAGCCTTGATCAGCGGTGGGAAATGTCCCATCCTTAGACTGTCCAAGGCCTGTGAAATCATTAGGTCTGGCCCTGCCAGAGCAACTGCAGGTAGAACTCAAGAGGGAACAAATATACTGCAGGTCAATTTTAAATTGATAATTCTGTATGGCCTGCAATGATGTTATAAATATCCAAGTGGCTCTGGGCAGAAAAATGTTCCCCAGCTCTGCTGAAATGATCCCTCTATTTCCACCTCGTCCTCTACCATCCATATTTCTAACACCCACACAGTCATCTCTGTTTATATTCATCTGTTAACAACCCACTGACTTTACTCTCAATGAGCCTTCTCCAGCTGGTCCCTGATGGTATTTTGCTTTACTCCTAACCTAACTCTCTATAGTGGAGAGCCAGAGCAAACACTCCAGGCCATTCCCCAGGACCTTGGTCTCTGTCTTCTCATTTGACTGGAATGTTCTTTCCCTACAATTACACATATTCAGGTCTTTTATCATTCACCTCTTAAGATATTTTAATCATTCCATTTAGTGGAATGACCCTTTGAAATTGCTACCTAGCCCGTTATCCTGTTTAAGTATTTCCAGTGTGCTTACATAATTTCCTTTAAGTTGTCTCTTGTTACTTCCACCTGAGGGAACATGAACTCCCTGAGAACAGACTTCCCCACCCACCCTGCAGTGCTCACCCTTTTGAACAAAGTACTGAAAACAGTTGCATCTGGTGCAGGGCAGACAAATGAATGCTGTATAATGGGCATGCAGACACAGAGATATGTTAACTGTGGCCATCTGCAGAGGAGTACAACACCATGTGCATTCTTCATGTTTGGATTGTACAGACTTGGAAAAGTTCATGGGAAATAAAATTAAAAGATCAGTTCATTTATTGCAAACAGTTCTAGTCCAGGCATGATTTTTTATAATATGGATTTTTTATGAATTTAGGAAGAACCTCAAATATTTCTTATTTTTTGTTTTGTTTTGCTTTGTTTTTGATTTAGCGATTTACTAGGAAGTCAGTTACAGAGAGGGAGTGACAATCTTCCATCTGCTGGTTCACAACTTTGATAGTCATAACAGCCAGGGCTGGGCCCAGCAAAGAGCCAGGTGCTTCATTCAGTCTCCCACATGGCTGGCAGAAGCTCAAGCACTCAGGTTATTTTCTTCTGCAGGGAGCTGGACTGGAAGTGGAACAGCCAGGACTCTAATTGGCACCTGTATGGGATCTTGGTGTGGCAGGTGGTGGATTAACTCACTATGCTACAATGTTGGCCCTCTTCAGACTAACTTCTGACTGTTGAATAACTAGGTTGTTTCCAACAAATTCCCTACCCTAAACCCTCACAGTTCATGAGTACATTTGAAAGCACTGGGAAGTATCAGATTGTACTGAAGAGAAGGCAGTTTGAAAATAAAGTCCAAGAAAACCTCTCTGGGGACCTTATTTCATGAAGTGGGAACAGGAGGTTGCTCATACAAAAACATTTGAGCAGCCAGTAGAGCCCTTTTTCATTCTGGGCGCAGGTTAGCACCTGCCCCCAGGAAATTCTCTCACATTTGGAACTTCACATAGAATTTGGCAGACTTCTGGAGATGCTGTTGCAGTTTTCTCCTCTTTTGGTTTTTAAAAGTATTTACTTATTTGGGAGATGAAGACAAACAGCAAGGAGACCTCCTATCTGCTGGCTTGTTCCCCAAACACCTGCAGAGGCTGGGGCTGGAGTTAGGAACTTAATCCAGGTCTCCCACTTGGATGGCAGGGACCCAGCTACTGCAGTCATCACCATGCGTCCCAGGGTCTACACTAGCAGGAACCTGGAGTCATGAGCCAGAGGCGGTGCAAAGCCAGGTACTCTGATGTGAGACACAGGCATCCTAAGTAAATCTCTCTCTCTTTTTTTTTTTTTAAAGATTTATTCATTTTATTACAGTCAGATATACAGAGAGGAGAGATAGAGAGGAAGATCTTCCATCCGATGATTCACTCCCAAGTGAGCTGCACCGGGCCGGTGTTGAGCCGATCCGAAGCCAGGAACCAGGAACCTCTTCCAGGTTTCCCACACGGGTGCAGGGTCCCAAAGCTTTGGCCCGTCCTCGACTGCTTTCCCAGGCCACAAGCAGGGAGCTGGATGGGAAGTGGAGCTGCCGGGATTAGAACCGGCGCCCATATGGGATCTTGGGGCGTTCAAGGCGAGGACTTTAGCCACTAGGTCACGCCGCCGGGCCCAATCTCTCTCTCTTCTTAAGATTTATTTATCTTTTTAAATTGGAATGGCAAATTTACAGAGAGAATGAGAGACAGAGAGAGAAAGAGATCTCCAGTCCACTGGTTCACTCCACAAATGGCTACAACAGCCAGAGCTGAGCTAATCTGAAACTAGGAACTTCTTCCAGGTTTCCCACATGGGTACAGGGTCCCAAGGGCCTGTTCCATTCTCTGCTTCTTTCCCAAGCCATAGGCAGGGAGCTAGAATGGAAGTGGAGCAGCCAGGACTGGCACCAAAATCCTTAGGGGATACCAGCACTGAAAGGCAGATGATTAGTTTGTTGAGCCATCGCATTAGCCCCCCCAAGTAAAGCTTAACCAGAAGGCCAGCTGGGAAGAATGCCAGTTCTCTTGTTTTCTTCTGCTGCAGAAATTTTAGTTACTGCATTTTGGCCCAGCTTTAAGGACAAGAATGGGGATGTAAAGTACTTCTACAGCAATCCTTCCATGGCTTTAGGTGGCTGGTGAGGGAGCAAGACACCAGAAGGCCTCAGGGTAAGGGTGGTGCAGATGCTCCTCACATATGATGGGGTTATGTACTGAAAAACACACCACGTCTGAAATGCACTGACTATACCGCACTACTGAACTTGAGCAAGACAGTTCACTGCTGTCAGTAGTTTCTCAGGGGCCTGTCTGGGAGCGGGAGTTGCAGCTGCTGCAGCGGAGTGTCTCACTGCACACTGCTCTCCAGGGTAAAGACCAAATGCAACCAAGTGCACCTTCAACCAAATGTGTTCTCAAAGAACTGAAAGCCAAACCACTGCAGGTCAAGGACCTTCTGTAGTGTCCTTTATACGAGAGCATCTTCATGGGCCAGCTAAAGCTAAAGATGAATGTATAATAAAGATGTGACGGACATGAAAAACATGCACTGGTGATGCTCTAGGTGAACAAGATTTGGGACCGGAGGAAGACCAAAACCAAAGGAAAGGGTGCCTTTGTGCCTTCCTTGGGCACAGTAAGTCGTTGTGATCACCCTGCTAATTCCTCAGAAAGTCTGGCTCAACTGCTTACAAAACAAAACAAAACAAAACAAAACAAAACAAAACAAAAAGACACTGAAACATCAATACAAACTGAAGGCTCTGAGAAAGTTTTCTCATTGGTCCTAGACGAGAAGCTGAGCTACAGGGAAAATAACAAAGCTTTGGAAACTGCTGTCAAGGGGATGAGAGGCTGGCAGGAAGCCTATCCAGCCAGATGGGCTAGGGTCTTCTACAGCCTCATCCTAGATGCAATCAACGCAACCCTGGCACTGCACAACTGCACATCAGCTTTGGGACACAAACAGAACAGCATTCTGCTTTATTTAACTTCTGTTTTCTAGCTCAATAACAATCCACAAGACTTCTAAAACAAAACAAAACACGTCAGGGTTCCCAGGTTGACAAAGCCAGCACTCACACTCAGGGTGATACATGAAGTTCCCAGAGGACATCCTCTGGGAACAGCAGTGAGGACATGGGTCTGGGATTCAGACCAGCCCCTGACTGTAGGATCTGTTACGCATCCCTTGGATTCATTTGTATCAGTCATATGATCAATCTGTTCTCCACATTAATAAAAAAAATCAATGGTATCAATTAATGTCAAATGAATGAAAGAAAAAACAAAGGCCATCTCTGTAACAACTAGAGTCTCGAGACACACTCACTCTGCTATGATAACATTTTATTTAACTCAAGTAACTTTTAAAATAATCGACTTTGTTATATATATATATACTATATATAACATACAGTATATATAGTATATTCTCTCTCTCTCTCTCTCTCTCTATATATATATATATATATATATATATATATATATATATATAGTCCTTGAAGACATGATGGGTGATTAAAAATAATTCAGAACATGGTCTCAATGTGGAAATAACAGATTAGTAAAGAAATGTAACAGTAACACCTGCTGACTAACAAAAACAGAGAAGGGCCACAAAACAAGGTTTTAATAGAACAGAATAAAGCAGTTGTAAGAAATGGGTTCTTGATATTTCTGTGTCTGCATCGCTCCTTAGTTTAAGGCCAAAGGTGGCTGATGCCCTGTGGTGGCAGGCTATGTGATGAGCAACAAACTCACCATCTGTGAGGTGAACCCCATGGGAGACTTCCATTTAAGGTCATACAGAACAGGAAAGCAAACCTAACACAGGTGGAACATCCAGTCCAAAAATCCAAAAGCTGAAATGCTCCAAAATTTGCAAGACTTGTGTACCACCCTGAAACTACAAGTGGGAAAATCCATACCTGGCCTTACAGGTGCAAATAAAAACACTGTAAAAATCACTCATGAAAACGAATCTTGTGTTTAGGTTAGGTCTCATCTCTAAAGTATTTATTATGTATATGCAAATGTTGCAAAATCTGAAACAGAAAACACACATTTTGAGTAAGAGATACTCAACCGCTAGTTGAATACGGTGTCTAAAGTCCAAATGCATTCTCAGACTTTGGGGTTTAGCTGGTTCCCTTCAAGGTTTTCTGGGTAGCTCACCACATCCAGATCTACACAGACTGAAGCAGTACCTGCAAGTGCCCAGTAGGCGGTGCCCACACATTCATTTAGCAACACAAAGGCCACCAGCGACATCCCTCCATTCATCATGCCCACCAGGAAGCGAGTTATTGCAAAGAACTCATACGAGGGAGAAAATCCATTTGCAATAGCAAATAAGATGTCAAGAGCAAAACCTAGAAAGAAAGGAACAATATTCAATGATCCAGAGGCAGAACAGCTTCTGAGGAAAGTAATAAATTACATTCATTAGTTTGTAAAATAAACCTTTGTGAACTTGAATCTTCTCAGCTACTATTTTCCCCCCTAACAGTTTCTCCTGAACAGTATAAAGAAAAAACTGAGCTTTACTGTGCTATATGATTTCTGCCAATCACACAGTTTTAAATTGTTCACAGCAATGGTGGAAACTGAAAACTTCTTACTCTTCCTAGGCTGGTCAGGGAACCGCGCTGGGTCCTACAGAGCTCATCTGAAATGAGTCAACACACAGCTAAATGGAAACAAACTCAATGGACTATCTTGATCTTACTGCTCTCCTTAGAAATGTGGCATACATCGGATATAGGAGTGGCAGAAAGCACTATCATCTAGCAAGGTTTACAACACCAACATTTGGCTGTAATCAGAACAGTTCATCAGTAAAAACTGCTTGTCAAAATCCGCTCTGGCTGCACAGTGATTTCTGACCAACCTAATGAAAATCACCTGTGTCCACGCAGCAATTCCCTGAGAGCCTTAAGGAAAGTGTCTCCTAAGGATTTTCCCAAGACCTCAGGGAACAACATTCCCTTACTCATTCACCAAAACCAATAACATTACCTGAGAGATACATCTTCTTCCTTCCAAAGCGATCTGAAAGCTGACCAAAGGAGATGACTCCAACAAACACACCACTGAAGAAAAAGGAGCTGGCAACACTGACTTTGTAGGATCTGTTGGCGATTAAAAACCACTGTAGGAAGAGGAGATACAGAAGACATTCAGGTCACAGGAGAGGATGGATTGAGAGCTGTTAAAACCAAGTCTAAGTTAAAAAAAAATGTGTAATAGAGCTCCTCGACTGCCTGATCCACAACTAACCAAGATTTGAAGAACAGTCATCTCAAACATTAGTCAAGCATTGTCATCTTCAGAACACCAGAAGCCAGTGTTATAATGGGCTCCATGGTCATCTTCATGTTATAACAGCACTAAATGCAGTCTATGTCAGCTAACAGCTTACATACATGTTGACTGAGCCCGTACGTCACTTGAGAAGAGCCTTTTCCCATTCATTTCTGCTTTTCTGATACCTAACACACTACCTTGCACATAGAAAGCAATAGATGAGTGATCCATTATTCAAATGACCAAGGGATTCAAAATATCTTGAATACTTTGCTAAAAAATTAGAGAGAACCATATAACCTAGCAATTTCCCTTCTGGGTCTATATATCCAAAAGAATAAAAGGGGTTAACATTGTGGCACAATAGGATGCTTCTGATGGTGGCATCTCTTAGGAATATCAGCTCAAGACCAGCTGCTCAATTTCCAATTTAGTTCCCTACTTGGCACCAGGGAAAGCAAAAGATGATTCAAACACCTGGCTCCTCACCATTCACATGGGAGGCCTGGATAAAGGTCTGGAGCCCTGGCTGTGGCCTGAACCAGCCCTAACCATTGTGGCCACCTAGGGAATAAACCAGCAGATAGAAGACAAATTTCTCTCTCTCCCTCTATGTGTGCATGTGTCTGCTTCTCTGTAAGTCTCCCTTTCAAATAAATAGACCTTAAAAAGAAAATAAGAATTTAAAGCAAAAAGCAGGAAGAGAAAGTTATACATCCATATTCACAGCAGTACTATTCACAATAGCCAAAGGTGGACATAACCTCTATCTATTGATAAATGAGAGGATAAACAAAATGTCATACACTTACACAATTGAATTTTACTCAGCCTTAAAGAAAAATGAAATTCAGAGTCACATTGCAACATGGTTGAACTCTGAAAACATTATGCTAAATACACTTAGCCAGACACAAAGGGATAAATCACTTATATGAAGTAGCAGGAATACTCATTTTCAAGGAAAGTAGAATAACCGCTATCTGGGGTGAGAAGAAGAAAACCAGGAGTCACTGTTGAATGGGCAGAGAATCAGTTTAGAACTGATGAAAAAATTTCTGTGATTTTGTAGACTACACTTGCTGCCACTGAACCATAATACTAAAATATGATTAGAATGCTAAATTTTAATTTATCACATTTTTATTTATCACATACACAAAATACCTTTTAAGTACTACTCTCTTCTAATTTAGGGAAGCTTATCAATTTAAGAGAATGCCATCAATCAAACACCAGCATCTAAAGTAGTATCTAGTAATGTGTTAATAAAGTCTGGTCATCAGGATGAAAGTGAATCTGTGTCACAGATGTGACCCCAGTACCCAAAAGCTGGTCCATCCTTCCTCTACCCAGTAACACCTCCTAGGGTCTGTGATGACAGGCTTGTGAGGAGCACTTCTCACAGAGAAACTGCCAGAAGGCATCTTTTTGGTTGTTCTTGTCCTCCATGAAACTCACTTCTTTCCTACACGTTAACCAGTACTGGGATTCAGACAGCACACCAAACTCCACTGCTTCCCTTGTATTTTGCTCATCAATTTCTGAACATCTCTAAAGAAAAAACAAGTAAATAGAAGAGAAGAAAAGAAAAGAAAGGAAAAACCCCAAAGCGAGAACTAGGTAAGGCTGACAATTTCACACAAGTTGTGCTTCATTCCTGAAATCTGACATTCACATAAAATTTTTGACAAGGTCAATTAACTAGTTTTTCCAGTTTGTCTTGGAATTATTGTTTCAAGTCAACAGTTATTGCTTCAGAAAAGATAATCAGGATACTGATGCTGTTGGTGGCAGTCTAGATCACAGTAAGATAGATAAGCTACTAACTAGGGCCTGAGCCACATCTACATGCAGAAGCTGAGCAGCAGACACACCAGTACAGAGACAGATTATTCAGAACAACAGTTAAGTCACTGCTTGGGATGTCTATGCTCACATCGGAGTACCTGGTTTGAGTCCCTCTCAGCTCCTCTACTTCCAATCTAGCCTCCTGTTAATGTATACCTCAGGAAGCACTAAGTGATAACTCAATTACTTAAGTTCCTTAGTGCCCACATGTAAGACCTGTATTGAGTTCTGGGCTCCTTTCTCCAGCCTGACTCAGTCCTGGCTGTCACATACAATTGGGGAACAAACAATGGATGGAAGACCTCTACTTTTGCCTCTATCTCTGTTTCTATGCCCTTTAAATAAAGTTAAAATAAAGTTTTTTTTTTTAAAGCCTGTTTCAGAAAACCTACTAGTATCATTAAGAGATATAAGAAGGCAGGGGAGGAGGACATGGCATCACAGAAGCCATAAGAGGGAATCTGACTCAGACAGGAAGGATCAGTTAAAAGGATTAAAATGGAATACTGCCTTACAGGCAAAGCAAGATGAGGACAAGGACATGGCAGCTATCTAAGGAAATAAAACTGGACACTTAAAAAAAAAGAAAAAAGCTCAGGTAAGAATAGAAGGCTTATAGAATTCTAGAGAGCTGGAGGAGGTTGAGAAATTAAAAACAGCATATATGTATAGCATGATGATGGCAACTGTGGTTATGAAGAGAGCAAAGAAATGGGACAGTATACGTTTGGGCATGTAATGTAAAGGATGACTGCAGGCATGTAATCCAAGTGATCTAGTAAAGCAGACACGAAGAACTTACCAAAGCAACAAGGGATGTATACATATGTACTAATCTGGGACACTGGCCTCCACAGAATCAGACAGACTGCCACCATATGGGAGGAAGTAGAAAGCTGATAACACCCAATCATTCCACTATTGCTCACTGAAATACACAGTGAGGCCACCTTACTTAAAGGAAGGAGAAATGCGGGAGAGTTAGAAGTTTAAGGAAGAAGCTGACAAATACAGTCCTCTAATAGCACATTCAGGATATGCTGCACAGTTGCCAGGACACACTGAGTGTTCACCTGAGCTTTGCGGTCATCACTTGCTTGGGCAGGTGAAGAGTTAAAATCACACAGAGTTGGGGACTTTCCAGGACTAGAACAGCAGATGAGAGGTACCAGAGTGGAAGATATCTGCAAAGCAGTGATTATAATAATGGAATATATGCTGGCTGAGAAGACAAGGCAGGCATATAGGTCATGATGGGCAGTTAAACAATGCCACTATCATGAAAACTCCCTCAATCTCTAACTTCTGCTCTGTACTTCCGATTCTTACCTTAACTGCAATCGGGTTATTTCATAAGGAAATCACATGATAAGGTTGGTACCCCACAACTGGAAGCTTTCTCTTTGCATCTATGAATAAGGGGACATTGGATGAAGCAGATAATAAAACATCAGAACCATGAGCTCATCTGAGGATCCTATCAGACTCTACATGCAGCCCACCATCTTTCTGTGCCACAGATACTCCTTCCACTGGAGCATTTAGCTGGCCATGTGGTGGTTCAGAACAAAGACAAAATAGCCCATTCTTTCAGTTAGGTACGAGCATATGGTCAAGTTCTGGGCAATGGGATGTAAGTAAAAGCATAATATTACATGTGACTGTCTTTAAGATTGCTAATGGGCTTTTTGCCCCTTCTTCCTCTGAAGTATACACTTTTTAGATGCGCAGGTGGAAGCTGCTTCCTGGGGCCATGCCAAAGGATATGAATTATTGCAAAGCTGGATGGAGCTGGGGCTCCTGAGAACACTGGGGGAAGACCTAGGCACCAGTACATTTATTTGTTAAAATCCTCTTGATGATTTCATGGAAAATTAGGCTAAGAACCCCCATCCTGGCCCCTCTTCTGTAGTAATTTTATTGTCTTCTACTACCTCTCACATTCCCTCACATTTTTAAGACCTCTAGTTAGCAAACAGTACAAGAATAATGGCTTGAGTCAAATTAGCTCACACGAAAATGCCCTGCTTTAAGGGTATGCAAAGGAAGAAGGATTAATACATTCTAAAACTGCATATATAAGAGGTTAAAAAAAAAGAGTTCTGGCATTTGAAGAAATATCAGAAAGAATTAACTTATTTACATGAGAAGACCTATTTTCCACTCTTAAAGAATCCTTACACTGAGGCTATTCTAGATCTAAAACTGAATCTGTATCAGTTATCAGGTTGTCCCAGAAAAGCCAAAGCTGTCATGGTGATGTCTCTTCTCTTAATGGCCTGTAAGCAAGGTTTCATTGTCTTTGCTTACAGCTTCTTAAAAGAGAAATCTTGCTTTTATGTTTCTCATAATACTAGGGTTTGCTTTAGCATTTTTGTGCTTTTTTTACATTTTATTATTATTATCATTTTATGATACAGTTCCATAGGCTCCTGGCATTTTCCTTATCCCAGCCCCAATTCCCTCACCCCCACCTAGTTCCTCTATATCATTACTAAAATATAGTTCTTCATACTCAGTCTTATGTCCGTCATTGCGGGAATGGACAATGGCAGAGAGTCCAACATCCTATTGTCAAGATATAGTAAGCAGTTTCATTGTAAGTCCATCTTTGTCTGGAAGTAGAAATGCATACTACATTGTATCCTCACATCTGGATGTTAGTCTCCATTTCACAGCTACTGTACATCTCCTTAAATGAAAAGTCATGATTCAAAATCAACAATAGAAAGAATATAAGAAATTTACAATGCCATGAAGTTAAATGACATGTTACTAGATACGACAGTCTCCATTACACAGCTACTATACATTAAATAACATATTACTAGATATGACAGTCTCCATTACACAGCTACTATACATCCCCTTAAATGAAAAGGCACAAAACAAAATCAACATCAGGGAGAAAAAAGAAATTAACAACATTAAGAAGTTAAATAACATGCTACTAAATGACTAACGTATAGCTGAAGAAATGAAAATCAAGAACCTTCTTGAAAAAAATGATGCCACTGTATGATCTACGAGTCATTGAATGATTTAATCAGAAGGAAGTGTTTTGAAGAGATGAAAACAACAGAAAACAACAAAACCATGTGACATAGTTTCCGCTGATCTTTGTTGAAATGTGTCTCCTCCAGACAATAAGCAGAGGGGTTTTGCTTTTTAATCCAGTCTACTAATCTATGATGTTTGATTGAGCTTAAGCCATTTACATTCAGAGTTTAATATACATGGGTGGTACTTTGGTCCTGTCATTTTAGGAATGGGTTGTTCATTGGTTTAGTCTTCTGTTGTCATTTTACTGGGATGTTCTTCCCATTTGCCTTTGGTTTTGGTCGGTGCTATTCCTCTTTTCTGTCAAGAGAACTTCTTGAAGTATCATTTGTAGTGCAGGTTTGGAAGAGGCAAATCCTTTTAGCTTTTCTTTACTGTGGAAGAATTTTATTTCATTTTCAAAGACAAAAGAAAGTTTTGCTGGATATGTTATCCTGGGCCGACAATTTTTTTTGTTTAGAATCTGAAACATGTCACTCCATTCTCTTCTTGCCTGTAGAGTTTCCTGTGAGAGATCTCCTGTGAGCTTAATTGGCACTCCTTTATATGTCAATTGATTTTTTTTCACGTGCACATTTAAGGATTTTTTCCTTATGTTCAGTTGAAGAGAGCTTGAAGATCATGTGTCGTGGTGAAAATCGCTTTTGATCAAGCCTGTTGGGAGTTCTGTGCCCCTCCTGGATCTTGTTTCCCAATTCTTTCTCCAGATTAGGGAAATTTTCCTTTATTACTTCATTAAATACATTTGCAAACTCAGCTTCTCTTTCTGCACCTTCTGGGACTCCCATAACTCTTATATTTGGCCTCTTAATAGTGTCTTTCAATTCTTGAATACTTTTTTTTTGCCTGACCCAGCTCTGCTTCCAGCATTTTGTTTGCTTCCCCCTGATGACAGGAAGTATCTTCCAATTTTGAGATTCTTTCTTCTGCTTGCTTCATTCTATTTTGGAGACTCTCCACTGTACTCTTAATTTGCTCTACTGTGTTCTTAATTTCTGATATACCAGCCTTGATTTGCTTTGTTGCTTCCTTAAATTCTTTGAACTCTTGTATGTGTCTCTCATTTTTGATCAGAAGCTTTAAAATGAGTCTTATGGATTCTGTGTGCCCCATTTTCTCGATGTCTTCCTCGGTTAACTCTGAGGTTGGCATAGGGTTTTGCTCCTTTGCAGGGGAGGTTTCGGTAATATTCATTGTGCTTTTGTCTCTTCTTTTGCTCTTGGTCATTGCACTTCTGGTTAGCAGAGTCTTCTCCTTGGGGCAGGTTTCTAAGTTGTGTCACCCACAGGGCTACAATGCGATTTTACTTATTGCGGTTGGTACACAACTTTTTGCTTACAGCCACTTGTGCCACAACCTCCAGCAAGTTCCAGGTTTGTGTTCTTATGTCAGATTTCCACCATGGTCTCCAAAGCCCCAGCTCCTGGTTCACTATTCTCCACCTCCTGTGATACTGTGGTGAGGCTGCACCGCTGTCTCTGTAACCTTTCTCCCACTTCCCGGTTGGAGCAGGTCCCAGGATTAGAGAGACACCAGGTATCCTATACAATTAGGTTGTTGGTGGCGCTGATCTTTTTGGAACCTGTTGGACTTTAGGTCTGGGTGCTACACGGACCTATTTTGACCCGTATGATGTCACAGTCAATATTATTTTCCTGCGGGACCAGTGCAATCCACTGAGCTCAGTGAGTTCTTGTGAGCTCAGCAAATGCGCAGTTTGCTATTGTCCCCTGCAGTCCTAAAGCTTTTGCCATAGTGTACAAGATGGTGCCTGACGTACTCCTGCTAGAGTTCTTGATCTGCTGGCCGTCAGGTTTGCGGGTTACCCAGACCTGTCTTGGGTGGTACTGTATTGTAGAATGCCACATTGCTGCAGTTCACTGAGTCAGAAATGAGTTCATCCCCAGCTCAGCGTATGCTCAGTCCTTTCCCTTGTCTTTGCCTCCTTACACAAAATGGCGCCCAATTCGACTCTAGGGGGCTGACTGTACTGTGAACGCCACCCTGTTCTCACACTGCCCATCTGGGATCTGCTGCTCTGTCTCTGCTCCTGGTCAAATCAAATGGACCAGCAGGACGGACAGTTCTTTGTCTGGGTTTACCTCCCAAGCTCTCAGTGAAAGTCCCTTCCCACCTGGTTGCTGGTGGAGTTCAGATCACCATTAGCTGAATGCTCCTGGAGTATCAGTCACTGCAACACCACATCGTTGTGTCCACTGCTATCCTGTGTCTGTCAGTCTCCAGGTACCCTTCTGCTGTTGTTCTGTCCTTTCCTGTTTCCTGGAATATGTCCTCTCTACTTCATCCTGATTAAAGGTTTTTCCATCCGTTTAAACGTGTCCTTACCCTATTCTGCCATCTTGATAATGCTAAGCATTTTCGTGCTTTTGAAATATGGCTTGCCACTTTGGCCTTGATTCCTCTGTGCGTCAATCTTTACTAGCCTACTAATGTGGCAAAAATGTTCAGGCTCATGCTCATCTGTTTGGTGTCTCTTCAGTAAGAAATGGCTAATTTGGCTACTCAGTAGTCAATGATTCTGTTGACCACAAATGCAGAACTTCTCTGATCCATCAGAAATGCTACTTTCCACCGTTTTAACCCCTAGATAGCTGTCAGCTCAGGTGGCACTTTTAGGAAGAGTAGCAACCAATGGGATATTGGACCAGCAAGTTCCAAATTCTGATTTTCTTGTTGATCTCTGACATAAGAGATTTCCCTTTTTCTTTGCCTGTAGAAGTTCCTAATAGACACTGGATTTTTTGAAATTGGTATGAATTACTTTTCATCAGCTTGCAAATATGATCCTGAGCATCTCTGAAAGTGAATCATCTAAATTCCTTCACATTCTGAGTGGTCTTGTCATAATTCTTAGAATCCAAGTTAATGCCACAGAGGGCTCCTGAAACCAGACATTCTTGCCATATTTACTTGCTTCAAGCTCCAAAAAAGTGGTATCATCAGACGGTCATGGATTAAATGAGTGTCACAAGAAATGGGTCATATTCTAACACTGTCCCATGCAACTTAGTACACTATCAGTAACTTTTGATATTTTAAACTGATATCTATCTAACTGTGCAATATTTTTTCTGCTAGTGTAACTCATCTTCTTTTGGAGGTTTGAGAACTGTGGCTTCTAATATTCTGTAAATCATGGATACACTTGTGTGATGTATTGTTCCACATTCTGAATAACTTCTTAACTTTCCACTTTAAGTAGTATTTTCACAGCCAGGTATGGTCATTCTGGAATGCCCTCTCCTGTTTCTCAAGGACCTTCCTTTTGATTTGTCTCTCTTCTTGTCCACTTTCACCTGTTCTTCTGTTGGCATGAAAATGAACTACTACTTCTGGGCAGTCTCTCTGTGGCCTGGTCAGGCTCTCAGCTTCATAGTCTACTAGCTCTCATTTTTACCTTGTTTCGCATATTTTCTTACAAAGGTAAACAGCATAGTCTATGCTTTCTGGCACCCAAAACTTTGATTGCCAAAAACAGGGTATTTGAAATGCATAAAAACAAGTGCCTTCATCCTTTCACGTAAGGATATAGTCTAAGATTAGAAAGAACTAGACATGTTTAGCCGTTAATGATCCTAAATGAAATGGTTCCTTTGGATCTTCTATAGTTAACTTCTTTATTGACAACTGAACAATGTCTGATTCAGAAAAGACAAGCTTTTTGGAAGAAAGCTTTGAATAGTATGACTAAAAATTCCTGTTTTTTTTTTCATCTTGTAAGTTTGCTATGACATATGGCATCTTTATGTATATCAGCATGTTGGGTGATTCACCTGCCACCCCAATGCTTGTTTGCCCATAACTGTTCCCCTAGGCCATGTCACCCAAACCTTGGTCCACTTTCAAATGGAAAACTTACCACCTGCCAAGGTTCACAGCCCCACAGTTTCTCCACTCCTCTGTGGGCTGGGTACAGGGCAATGTCAGCTGGTGGAGAGTGGAGTAGGGAGATAAGGCAGCTTTATCACATTCAATGGATGCCAATTCTGTGCCTGCCTGGGGCTTTTGCTGGTTAAAGCAACTGTTATGCTCACCACTGCCGACATACAGGCAGCTGAGGCAGTCACAGCAGCCACTGCACTCAGCGACCTCACTGGCTCCCTCCCTCCTCTGCTGCCCCTCCCAGGACTGGTAAAGATAAAGATATATATATATATAGATAGATAGATAGATAGATATCTATCTATATATATATATTTAAATCCTCTAAAAACACATAGCAGGACAGAAATCTCCATAATATTATGGGAAGATATTGGTGACTTGCTTCTAAAGTTTTAGGAAAAGGTCACCTCAGAGCAGACTCAATTGCTAGCTCATTTTCTTGATTCTTCAGTCAGTAATTAGTAGCAGGGAAAGTCTCAAGTCAGGATATCACCAAGACATTAGAAAGTAGTGACACACTTGAAAAATGCCCTTTTTATTTTAAAAATCACAAATGTGCAAGTCACTCAAGTCCCTCTGAATAGAGATTATTAAAGACTTTGTTTTCTTGTTAATGACAGGCCAAATTCCAAAGCTGTCAAATGAATGTTCTTTCTATACTAACTCACTTCAAATTGAAAAATCAACTGAAAGGTGCAGAAATAGGAACACCATTTTTCTTTCTCCTGCAACTGTCAGAAGAGGAAGAACATAAAGACAACATTTTTTCAGCCTCTCAGGCTGACCTATCTAAATCTGTTTCTGTTTTTTAATCATCATCTGCTCTACTACAACACTAGATGAGTTCACAAATTGGATATTTATGGTGCTCTATTTTCAAAAGGGATTTGAAGGATCTCACATTAAAAGCACTGGTACAATCATTCACTCCTATAAAGAAAATCGATGTAGGAGAAAATCAGGAATAACTGAGGATAGAGCCAATAACAGGTGCCTCCGACATAAAAGATGAAGGGAGCGTTAGTATGGCAACTGCAAGCGAGCACAAAATCAGGTGCTATGCAGAGTGTGCCAGCTCTTAAAGCGGAAAAAAGAGTAAGACAAACAGGAGTGAAGAGAATAGAAACAGTTACTCTTGGTTAGGTACTTGGGACCCAGTGAGAGGTTTCTGTTTAGTATTTGAATTCTCCCTGCTTAGAAGAGGATAAGTAAATGACATAATAAATGCATAATCCAAGAGAAGCGTAAGTATTGGCACATTACAAGAAAAACTCCTCTCCCTGAAAGCTGGAGAACGCATTGGAGGTGAAAAACATGGGTGCGTGAAGATCCAATCATTCAGGTGGGCACGACACAGACCAGGGGCTTCAGGAAAAGGATGGATTCAAGCTGGACACAGAGCTGGAGGCCGGACGTGAGGTATGGACTGAGTCATCCAGAATAGTTATTACTTGAAGCCTTAAGGATAGATCAAATAAACCACAGACTGAATGAAAATTAAAGAGAAAATTTAAAGGAACTCATAAAACATGTCTTTGGCAAGTTCCCTGAAATCAACAAACCTTAAGCATTATGAATATGTCACAAATCAATCATTTTTCAGACATTGCAGAAGTATGATTATTTGAAAAAGAGAAATATTGTTTTGAAATAAGGTGCATGCTGTGCATCTCCAAAAGCAAAATTAACATCTGAGTAACAAAATATACAGAGATGGGTAGATATTGAAAATGTCAGGCACGTTGTTGCACCTTATAACGAGGTAATTGATAATAAACCACTCTTTTCACACATTACTCTGCTCTCATCTCCACAGCCACCTTTGATACAGAAGTTAAGTAAGCTGGTTAAACAGCCTCAGCCTCAGTACTCTGCTCAAGAAACTATGGGGGAAATCAACTGAATGTTCAAAAGAATACAGGAGACAAGTAGGACATTTTGACAAAGACAGGAAAATAAAACCAAATGTCTCTAGAAAGGAGGCAAAAGGGGATGAAAGATGGCTGCAAGCCCAATGTGCAGTGACAGTTACACCACCCATGGGCTTGGCAAATGGCAGTGAAGAAGAGAGAGGCTCGTGTTTTAGAGTCAACTTCCAAAGTGGTATTTATTTGGCTGGTCTTCTCCCTTGTGGTTTCTCTCATTCCTCACTGCGGTTTTTAAACCCAATCACTGATAAAAGTTCTGTCTTTCAAGGTATCCACATCAGTGGCTCCCCAGCTGACATCCTAGTGTAAGCAAGGGATACACAGCAACCTTTCTTACTGTTCTAGAATACAGAGCTTAACAGCATTGGGAAGACCAGCGAGCACAAGAACCCCTTCATACTTGCTCCCTGAACTCAGACACACACCCACTCTCTGTTGATACCATAAAATTTGTCCCTGCGTCTATTTTTCCATGTGACCTAAATTTCCTGTTTTTCCTTCTAATTTACAGTGGCAGTTCATGGAATACAGATTGAGAAATACACTATAGACATGGAACACTCCAATGGAGGGGCAGTGCATGGTAAATAGCAACCATGCATACCCTGCCTTTGCAAGCACTGAACCATCGGATTTGTTCTTTCTTGTCCTGCTCCTTTGGGCTCAGAGAACATGATCAACTGCAATGCCCACACATGAATAATGCAGAATCACGAACTCATACAAGTTAGGTGGGGGTATGGCTACCCTAAGAAAAACAAGCAGATTTTTCCCTCCTATTTTGTCCCAAGGCCTGACATCTGACAAGAACTAACATTCATGTTGTGCCTGCCTCCCGTTCCCCACTCAAGCTCCACCTTACACCTGAAGTCTTGCCCGATTCATCCCGGCAGAGTTAGATCCTCTCCTCTGGGTCTGTCTCCCTATCTTGCTGCTCCCATAATGCACAGTAAATTATGTTTTCTCTTATGTCTCCCTTTGAGGTTATGGGCTCCCCAAGGGCACATACGTATTCCAAGTGTTAACTCCACAGTGTCTGCTAGTACTAATTAAGTATCTGTTGAACCCTCTCTGCAGTAAGAGTGAATGCCACAGTCCTACAAGCTTCTTCACATATAGTAGCTCAATGTGGCCACTTCAAACATCAAATTGTTTCTTATTCACTTGGAAGGCAGAGCAACAAAGACAGAGATCTTCCATCTGCTGATTCATTCTCCAAATGCCAGGAATAGCTGTGGCTGGACCAAGCCAAAGTCAGAAGCCTAGAATGCCATACAATTTCCTATTATCAAGGTCCCAAGTATGTAAGCCATCATCTGCTATCTCCTAGGTGCCTTAACATGAAGCTGGATTGAAAGCAGAGTACGTGGGACTCAAAGTGGCACTGCATTCCAGGACGGGCCCAATGGCAGCTTCATGCTGCACTGCAACTCCTACCCTGCAGAGTGGTCTTATGAGAGGGTTCCACAGCATCATGCTGAACACCATGGTCTCTGCCTGGCATTTCCACAAGACAGAGTGTGAGAAAGATCTAAAATTTCAGTTTTCCCTCTGGTGAAAGCTAATTTGATACCTAGAGCACTTCAGTTTTACCCTCAGCATGGAAAAGTAATTATTCCACAACTGTACCCACTGACAGAAGCATAAGGGGCCAGAAAGGATTAGAAGATGGGTGCAGATGATACGCAGTACATGAATGAACCAACAAACCAGGAAGTGGCTACAACATTCACAGAGCAGTCTAGATCTGCAGCTGGCTGCTGTGTCTCTTTCAAAAAGTAGACTTGCTCAGAAGCCTATTGTAGTAAACGAACCAGGACCAACTCAGCCTTCTCTGATAGGGGACAAGCAAATAGACTCCGTGCAGAACCATCTGATCATAAAAAAAAAAAAAGAATAAAAAGGGCAGCTTCCCTGGCTGTCCAGGCCAGCTAACCAAAACAGGCAAACATGGTTGGGCATGTGCCTATAGATCAAGTACCTCACAGCTCACAGCTGTGTTTTGACTAGCACCAAGTTGTGCTATGCCCCCTTGCCAGACTCCCAGCTTAACAGTACTGGGAGGCTGTAGGGCTGCAACAAACAACAACTTCCCCGACAACCCTGGAGCACAGCCTCTATGCCTCTCCACAACCAGAGAGCTAATTCCTTGTTCTGCTGCACAAAATTCAGACAACAAAATGGTGCAGACAACAACCTTTTTTTGAAAAAAAAATTATTGCATTGGAAAGGCAGATTTACAGAGAGAAGCAGGACAGAGAGAGACGGTCTTTCATTCACTAATTCACTCCCCAACTGGCTACAATGGCCACATCTGAGCTCATTCAAAGGAGCCTGGAGCTCCCTCGGAGACTCCCTCATGGGTGCAGGGGACCAAGGACTTGAGCCATCCTCTGCTGTTTCTCCAGGCCGTAGCTGGGAGGTGGATCGGAAGCAGAGCAGCCAGGATACAAACCAGCATCCATGTGGCATGCTGGTGCCACAAGGAGGAAGATTAGCCACAGCACTAGCTCCAGACAATATTGACTCCAGACTAAAATTCCAAACCACTCTTGACCACTCATCTGTTCTCTGTTGCCCATAAAAACATTCACAGTTTTGTATAGCACAATCTGCCTTCTGGAGAAAATTGGGTAATCAGAGGCCTCCTGTGAGTAGGGAGACCTTGGGCAGGGTATCTCAGGAACAGTTTCATGGTGATTAACTAACTTGCTTCATTTCAATGTAGTTGTCACTCTGAATTACCACTTAATGGGTGAAGTGTACCGGCTATAACAATCAGTAGCACAGGCAAAAGGAAGCAAAGACGTTAAAAAAAAAATTAGCTCCCAAAGCAATTAATTGCAGTGAAATTTTTGAATTGTTTTAATGCTCTTGTCTTTTGACCCCAGGGTACAACTTGAGAAAATATATTAATCTCAAGATAATAGTCAGTCAATTTCAGCTCTTCAATATCCACAGTGATATTAAAGATTCCAGTCGTACATTTTTTTGGTTGCAAACATTAATTAAGCATGATAATTGTGTGTCTCTGTGATATTTGGTGCTTTCTGAACGAGTCAGAGCTCAGGGAATAATTTGAATACAGCAGACAGCAATTTGCTACATAAATTCACCCCAATCACTACCAGCTTACGTTAGAATAGTCAAGACTCTGAGGTTATAGTTTTTTTTTTCCATTAAATACCAAGTTAATCATACTTACCTAACCTTTTATTCAACCTTCTTCAAACTCTCTACTAAAAATCTGCAAAATCCAATACGACTGCAATAACCTTCAGGGCAGGAATTTCAAAACATGCTTTTTTAACACAATATCCTACACTAAAGTCTCCTGTAGACTTCGTATTTCTTTTCAGGAATTTAAGTCAAGAGGACTTCATACTTGCTTTTGCCTTTGACTTTATACTAAAATTTTTCATTAAAAATCAAATATTATTTGTAGACTAGATTCCATATTAAGAATATACATCAACTTGAGTGACAAATTCAGGGATTGATTTCAATATTTTGCACTTTGGTGATTTGGAGAGTCAACTGAAGATCTAAGAACAGTAACTGAAATTGAATTACAGCCACAAATTAACTAGAGGGTTTGGTTTGAGACCACCTTCCCTGTAACAGTGAGTCCCTAACTCGCAAAGCAGAGACCAGGAGTTCCTATGGGATGCACTCAGCCTGTAACGCTGGCCACGGTTGCTCCTTCACCACTATTCTCATCGTTCTCTGCTCTGCTGCCATTTCTCTGCTGACTCTTTTTGTTTTGGTAGCAGCAGCAGCAGCAGTGGCAAACCTACAATTCACCTCTCTTACCTGCTCTAAAACTCCCTTAGCACATTGCAAAACTAATTACACTGGACTCCACTGTCTAAGACAGAGTACTTGAGCTCATGTGTAAGTCACATTCTCTGAGTAGGGACATATGCCCACACAGGGTGGACGTTACTTGTGCCTGGAAACAAGCTTAACGGACTTTAGGAAAAACAAGACCCTGTATTAAACATGTAAAGCATAGGAGCTGCTTGTCAGACCTCCCTGAACCTACTCCAGGAGAGGAAGATGTGGGTGGCAGCTCTGCCACTGGAGCCAGTGGCAGCTGGGTCCTGCCTGCAAAGGAGACCCTGGGGAGCACAGGACTTTTTGCTGTTCTGTAATTCTCCTTTGTTAGTTTTTGTTATGAGGGAAGAAGTAGCTTTACTTGGGTTTGACAATTGCAACTGAATCACTACTTTTCCACTGTTACTTGAGTGGGTGGGATGGAGGTGGGTGGACAGAAGAAGGACATCAGTCAGCAACTTCATACATCTAATACCAAGATCCTGAGTCACATATCTCCTTAGAGAAGGCAAATACAGGACACCACTCACAGATGGGCTACCCACCCCTGAAACTTCCCTGTCATGCATCACAGTGGAACAACCATAGTCAGGAGCAGCCTGGCTACTCAGTTTACTAAATGTGGAAGCCTGAGCAAGCCACCCAACTACAATTTAATTTGCCAGCTACAACACAGAATTACTATCCTTTTCCCCTTATAAGCAGATACTCACCTATCAAAGGCTCCCTTGTACAGGTGGCTGGCAAAGGGGAAGGTGAGTACTCCTTTTACTTAGCTTTCAGTTCACGGGTACACACCATGCACTGTCATCTCACAGTCACAGTACTCATTGGCATTCTTGCCAGTCTGCCCACCCATTCTGCCATAGAGCACTTCTTGTACTGTCATGGCCAAAATACCACAGGTGGAACAGAATCTTCATTCTGTTCTTTGAGGATGGCTGGAGCTGGCACAGGAGCTGGCACAGGTGCTGGAGTCCTGGATCCTGCTCCTCCTTCTCCAATGACAGCATCTACCTCTTTTAAATGCCTAGGATTTCATTTAGGGTTTCTATTCTTTTAAATAAAACTTTGAGAATCAGTGGTATAGTGAACTCATGGAATTCCAAACCAATGGCTAGCTAGTTGTATGATCCAGGGCAATTTTTTTTTCTTTAAAGATCATTTCTTAGCATTATGGTTTCCAGTTTGGCCCATTTGGCCACAAAGAACTGCATTTTGTTTTTTTTAATAGCTGAGTAGTATTCCATGGAGTAGATGAACCATAGCTTTCTTATCCAATCCTCTGTTGATGGGCATTTTGGTTGCTTCCATGTTTTTGCAATTACTGATTGTGCTGCTATGAGCATAGGAGTGCATGTTGGTTTCTCATAAAACAATTGTTCTGGATATATTCCTAGGAGTGCTATTGCTGGATCATACGGTATGTTGAATTTGAGTTGTTTGAATATTCTCCATACTGATTTCCATAGAGGCTGTACCAGCCTGCAGCCCCACCAGCAGTGGAGTAGGGATCCCTTTTCCCCACAACCTCGCCAACAAGTGTTGTTGGTGCTTTTATTCATGTGGGCCAGTCTTACTGGCGTTAGGTGGTACCTCATTGATGTTTTAATTTGGATTTCCCTTATTGCCAGGGAACTTGAGCATTTTTTCATATGTTTATTTGCCATTTGGGTTTGTTCCTTTGTGAAGCGTTTGCCCATTTCCCGTGCCCATTTCTTGAGTGGCTTGTTTGTTTTGACATTTTGGTTGTTTTGTAGCTCTTTGTATATTCTGGAGATCAGCCCTCTATCACCTATGTCGTGTGCGAAGATCTTCTCCCATTCTGTGGGTTGCCTTTTTACTTTGTTAATTGTTTCTCTAGCTGTACAGACGCTTCTTAGTTTGATGAGGTCCCAATTGTTTATTTTGGTCTTGATTTCTACTGCATTTGGAGTCTTTTTTAGGAAGTGAGGGCCTACCCCTAAGTGTTGCAGTGTGTTTCCAACATTTTCTTCCAAAAGTTTGAAGGTTTCTGGATGTAGGTTTAGATCTGTTATCCATTTAGATCTGATCTTAGTGTATGGTGAGAGATGTGGATCTATTTTTTTGTTTCTGCAGGCTATTAACCAGTTGTCCCAACAGCATTTATTGAACAGACCTTCCCATTTGCCTGGATTGTCGTTTGTCTTTTTGTCAAAGATTATTTGGCTGTATCTGTGTGGGTTCCTTTCTGGTGTTTCTATTCTGCTCCATTGATCTTTCTCTCTATCTTTGTGCCAGTACCATGCTGTTTTGATAACCACTGCCCTATAGTATGTCCAGAGGTCCGGAACTGTGATTCCCCCTGCTAACTTCCTGTTCTTCAGGATGGTTCTAGCTATCCGTGGTTTTTTGTGTTTCCAGATGAACCTTTGGATCATTGTTTCCACTTCCATGAAGAATGTTTTGGGCAATTTAATTGGGATTGCGTTGAATGTATATATTGCTTTTGGTAGTATAGACATTTTAATGATATTGATTTTACCTATCCAGGAGCATGGGATGTTACTCCATCTTTTGAGGTCTTGTTCAATTTCTTTTTTAAGTAGTTTGTAGTTTTCTTCAAATAAGTCTCCTACATTTTTGGTTAGATTTATTCCCAGATATTTCATACTTTTCTCTGTTATTTTGAATGGTATCTTGCTGGTTAAGTCTTTTTCCATCTTGGGGCTGTTCGCATACACTATGGCTGTTGATTTTTGTTCATTAATTTTGTACCCTGCCACTCTACCAAACTCTCGTATAAGTTCTAGCAGTCTCTGTATTGAGTCTCTTGGCTCTTCTACATAAAGAATCCTATCATCTGCATATAGTGAGAGTTTGACTTCTTCGTTTCCCATTTGGATTCCTCTGATTTCTTTTTCTTGTCTTATGGTCTCAGCGAGTACCTCTAGGACTATGTTGAATAGTTATGTATAACATGTTATGTTATGAATGTTATATATTGTGTATAAACTAAAATGGAAGTGTAGGTGAGGTGGTCACAGAAGGTGGCTGGGAACTCGCATTTACTTTTAACATATTGGTTACTCATTACTATGTCAATTAATTCCATAATGATGTAAATTTTTGCTGATGGTATGTTGGAGCTTTCAATTGACTGGGATGATACTCTGCTGGCTCTGTCTTCAGACCAGAGAGGGTATACCTAAGAAGCCGTTGAACTTGACTGGACAATAAGATGCTGGACTCTATGTTTGGTATACGCTTGCAATGGGGGAATCTCAACTGAACTTGAGCTGTGGTTATGCAACAAGGTGGAGGAATCCACCATGGTGGGAAGGTTTGGGGAGGGGTGGGGAGAACCCAAGTACCTATGTAACTGTGTCACATAATACAATGTAATTAATGAAGTAAAATAATAAATAATTAAAAGGAAAAAAATTTTTAACAAGAAAAAATCAAAAGCAAAAAAAAAAAAAAGATCATTTCTTTCATTTATTTGAAAGGTAATGACCATAACAGCCAGGGCTTAGACAGGTGAAAGCCAAGAACCAGGAATTCCATCTAGGTCTCCCAAGCATTCTAGTTATCACCTGCTGTCTCCCAAAGCGCATGTTAGCAGGGAACTGGATCAGAAACAGAGATAAGATTGGATCATGGGCATCCTAACATGGGATGTGGGTGTCCCAACCAGTGGCTTAGCTCACTATCACGCATCTCCTGTCCCCACTTCAATTCTTTAAATTCTTCATCCCCTGAAGTTCTGGGCCTATCTTGGAGCAATGGCTAAGGAACAAAAGATGACTTTGAGAAGTCTTCAAAAAGGTCACAGAAAATGCTTTATGAAAAACATATCCATTTATTTCAAGATGTTTTACACAGAAATAAATTACATCCTAATTCCATTTCAGGTAACTCATACTCTGAGCAAGGAGACGTGGACTTGGATATGCACCTGTGCATGGAGAGCTGTCATCCAGACAGGGTGAGAAATGCAGCCTGTCTCTGCACTCTGGGAATGAAGTGCCATGTACGTATTAACCTCTAGCTACACACCTACATCAACACTGGTCACCTCACACACACTCAAGTCTGTGCGTCTTGGTGGATACACCCTGGTAACAGAAAGGGACAAATATAACACAAAAAAAGGAAGGGAGAGGGGGCAAGAGACAGACATGCCAGAGAGGGGGAAGAGCAAAACACTCAGTGAGATTAACCTAGAAACAAACAAGGAGGCAAGCAGACACAGGGAGCCACAAATGATGAGAGAAGGGATCAACAGACTCAGGCAAAAACAAAGAATGACAAGAGACAGAGAAGGAGATAAATACAGAAGGGGAGTAGCAATAGGGTGAGATGACACACTGACAAAGACGGGTGAGCCAGAAAGGCAGCAGTTCCAGGCACACTCCAGAGGACCAGGATGCAAGTACTAAAGAAAACATGTAGCTACGATCACATGTGGTAACACAGGAGCCAGGTGAGACTGCATCCTTCCCTTCCCAAAGCTGCTTTAAAGCTCTTCAGCAGAGTGGGAGTTTGTTTAGTCCCATTTCTCCTGTATCTGCCAACTCTATCCTGGGAACAGCAGCTCCTGGGACGCCCTTTGTCAACCCGTCTTCCCATCCCTCCTGAGCCTCTGGCCCAGCAGTGCTTGCTGGGAGCCTCCTAGATGTCTGCCCAGAGGAAACAGTGGGGACCAGAAAATCTCAGTCCCTGCTGCTCGTCCTCCTACACCAGGCCTACTGGAGCATAAGGCTAGTAACAATAATGCAACAAACAGTTGTTAATTATAGCATCCTTCTCACCACATCTGGAAGGGCTGCTAACTATACATTTCACTAGTATTGATTGCATTTGGTTGCATTAAATCGTGTAGAGTGGTTGCCATGCTGAACACTGGTGCCATGCGATCTAACTCACTTTAAAGCGCTCAGCACATCCAATAAGATACTTTGCATAAACAGCCTGGCACCACAAGCAATCTCATCAAGGCTGCATTTGTCCAGCACCAGCCAGCTGCCTTCTCTTTAGAAAGCCCCTTCTCCACAGGGAGCTGCTACAAGGCCTGCTGAAATCCTTGTCTTTCTCAACAAAGGGTGCTTTGCTTATTCTTGACTAGAATGGTGGAGTGCTGGCTACCAATCATGAATGTCAACGACAGGCTATCACTGGTGAAATGAATGGCATCCAAGGCTCATGGATTAACTCCATATATTTTAGGTTTTTCTTACCCTTTCATGAATTTATGAGACAATCAAACATTGTGATGCCTTAGGCTAAAACTCCTCGTTGTTCCAAAGTCACTATAGAATTCCATGACTTTGATGTTGGCTGTGAGCAGAGATGTGATGACAGCACCTCAGACAGCCCATAGACAACTGGGTTTTTTTTAGCTGATCACTTGATGTGGTGCATTGCAGGGAACTGGATGAGAAGCACAATAGCCAAGATTTGAAATGATGCTGATTCAGCATGCCAACGCTGCATATAGCATCTTAACCCACTGCACCACAACACTGGCCCCAAAAACATTTTTTGAAGAGAGTTTTAGGAAAACCCTTTTTATCAAGAATAATAATAATAAAAAACTGTAAGTGAAAATGTGGGGTAAATGCACTAGACTTTCCTTTTTTATGTTACACTGTAACACTGCACAATGTAACTTAGTCTAAGAACATGTAGGAAAACAGTGAAGACAACAATAAGTGATGGAAGGTAGAGTGAAATGGAGTTCTTAAATGTTGAACCATTATCTGGAAAAAAACAGTAGACTGTGACAATTTATACAATACCAAAGTAATCGCTAAACAAAAAAACTATACAAAGAGACACTGCAAAATCCCTGTACATAAGTCAAAATGGAATTTTAGCATTCAGCCTTTAAGAAGGCAAGAAAAATACGGAAGAAAAAAAGCACAGAAAACAAAAAAACAAAAATTTAAAAAGGAAGATGCAAATCCTAACATGTAAATAATCACAGTAAGTGGTATATTAAATAGATATTAGAAGTGTGGATTTTAGTACCTGATCTAGCCATAGACTGATCACAGAACACTAACTTCACAAGCAATGATACATCCTGGAACATGAAAGAAAGCTCAATAAGTTTATAAGAACTGGAATCACACATAGTACATTCTATGACCATACAGAATCAAACTGGAAATCAACAAATGAAAGCTAACAGGAAAGTCCTTAAGCACTGGGAAACTAAACATAATACTTCTCCCCCGTGTCCACCCCCCAAAAGGAAATAAAAGAGGGATTATAATTTCAGTACCTATAAATAATAATAAACTCTGCAATACAAATCTTCAAAATTTTTGTCTATGTTTATTTAAAAGGCAGACACAGAGCGACAAAGATAGAAACAGAGAAAATCATCTAACCATTGGTTCACTTCCCAGTTCCCACATCAGCGAAGACTGGGTAGAGAATTCCCACCTACTTAAGCCATCATCTAACATCCTAAATTGTAGTGCTTGGGTTTAATTCTTCATTCAAGATATCTCAACTGACATATTAATCTCTAGGCTAGACGTCTACCCCAGAATTCCTTATAAAGTATCAGTGTCATAAAAGATAAAGGTCAATTGATGGTCAAAAGATGCTGAAAAGCTTTGACAACTAAACATAATATGTGAACCTGAACTAGATACAACACTTGGAGGAAAAAAAAAAAACACTCTATCACAGACAACACTGGATGTGACAAAGCTGTCTGCAGATGGATGGTACAGCAAGCCGGGTGTGGTTTAAATAAAACCACAGCACCATATCAATGTGAGATTTCCTAATCTGATCACTGCAACAATGCCTTCTAAAAGATTATCCTTATTTTTAGAAAACTCACATTGAAGTTTTTCGGAAACACATACTGAAGTAAGCACAATTTTCCAATGGCTTAAGAAAAAAATAGAGCAAAAAAATTAAAGAAGCAAAATATTCATAAGAGCCTAGTCATTCTTAGCCCTATTTTTGTGATATCCACTTGGCATTATTTCCCAATTATGCAAAAAAAGATAAATTAAATTCTTCTGCTACCATTACCTACAAATCAACCTAAGACATTTTCATACCAACTTTTAAATTGGATACGTTCCTAAAAAGTGAAATAATTAACAGCACATTTTTTCAGACTTAAGACAAATTTGGGTTCAAATCCCAGCTCTGCATATATTGAATTCCTAGCCTCAAGGAGTCCCAATTTCTTATCTGTACAATGGAGGAAATTAATGCTTGGCTCAGAGAAATACTTGGAGGCTATAAAATTTCATAAGTACCACTCATTATTTTAACAGGTCAGGAATGTTAAGTAGTAATGTTGTTAGTAGGCCTGGAAATACAAAACTGACCAAAATGTAGTTATGGCCTAAAGAGCTTCTCAAAAATAGAGCTGAGTCTCAAACAATAACAGTCTGAAGTTGCAGTGTGTTGACTTGTGGGGAGCAAGCTGGGAAGGTGACACTGGAAATGAGTCTCAGGGGCAGGTCGAGATTTTCCCAGGGTGTGGCCGAGTGAGGATAACAGATTTAGGATGAACTCCAAAGGCATCCCTAGATTAGGCATCTCCAGGCTGGACCAAGCAATGAAACGCGAAGGCCGCTGTGCCCTCCACACCACACTCAGGTGCTCACCTGTGTTCTGGGTACGCTGGGAGAATCCCTGAGGTGAGTTCTGGGCAAGGGGTGATGTGACCAGACTGATACTAGAATTGCTGCTGTGGCATAAAAGCAGTCTAGTGATTATCCCTTTCAATGAGAGACTCCCAAGGAAAGGCTAAGCAAATACCTCTCTGAGCGCATCTTTTCAGATCTAGTATGCTACACACACAAGATGGCAATCAAAACTGTCAGTGACAGATATGGCTAGCTACAGTCATGATGCAGACCACACTCCCCCACCCCCCCCACACTCAACAAGACAGTAGGGGGATGGATCCTAGGCCCACATTGGTGATGGGAGCACAGTGGGAGGGCAAAGGAAGTGGGCACAGATCACTACAGCTAGCTGGCAAGGCTTCCTACTGCACCAGGCACTTACCCTACAAATTGGGTCATAAGGCCATGCGGTAAGGAGGTGGGGAACAAACAAAAAGCACCTGGGTAGTGGCTGGGGAACAGGCAAAGGAGACAGTGCCCTCCTGCTCTGCAGCAGCCCTGGCCCTCCCCTCCCAGACTACTCCTCGAGATAGCATCAGCCCTCAGCTTTGTTACCTCTAGGTGGCCTTGGACCTGTTGAATCTTCCCCTTGGCTGAATCTTTTCTCTTTGAAAGTAAAGCTTTCCACCAATGCCATGTGGTGCCCACAGGGTGTTCCAACAGATGACAACACTTTGAAATAAACTAAGGATGTGAGATGGGTCAGTACATTTCTCTTTTCACTTTAATATTTGCATATACAATAAAAAGAGAGGTAAGCTTTAATTCACTTTTGTAAAGGATATCATCATCAAAATTGTGGCTCATTATCATTACAGCTTATATCTTATGTCATCTGACTAGTTTTGTAAGATTCATGCTTCTAATGTGTGTAGTGAGAGGGAAAAAGCATGTATTTTCATGGGATATTCTCCTATGGTAATTAAAACCTTTAGCTCAAATATGCTAGAAAGTTGTCTGAAGATGTGGCCGGAATTTACAGCACAGAACAATAAGGGTGTCCCATTCCCGGCAAAGCATTCATCTCGTGACTGAAGGAGCCTGAGGTTACCTCGGAGGCGATGGAAGTGAAGCTGCTGCTGAAATGCACATGCTTGTGGATCTCGCTGCCGTTGGCGGTCAGCAGCCAGTCTCCGAAGGCCTGGTCTCCACCAACTGACTGGTTGCCGTGGCTCTGGTTGGGCAGGAGCTCTGCCAGGTCCCAGTGGTACGTTGGTGTGGCCCCCACGAGCGCAATGAGGATGGCCTCTGTGGCCACATAGAGCTGAAAGAGCAAACACAGAATCACAGCCTGTAGATCTGCAACACCTGTAGGGAAACCCAAGTGGGAAGCTTGCAAACCTAGAAAGACACATTCCTCACTATGGTGTTTCCATGAGCTATAGAAATACCAGAAACAAGGGGGGAAAGATATGCCAAGAAGCTCTGAGATCTATCAGAACAAAACCATCAGCAAGCTCACACAAAGAGCACTTGGGACTTTTCCAGGGTTCTTGATAGGCCTGATGCTGAGGATTCAGCATTTTGCTAGATGGCATGGGTAAGGGAACAGAACTGGCTCTGATTTAGAAGATGCAACATGGAGGCAGGTGTTGGGGCAGGTAAAACTACCACCTGATGCTAGCATCCCTCTTGGGTGCCAGTTCACATCCCCACCACTCCACTTTCAGTCCAGCTCCCTGCTAATGGCCTGAGAAAGTAGCAGAAGCCGGACTGACTGTGCTCTTGTGCTCCTGCCACTCATGTGGGAGACTGGATGAAACTTCTGGCTCCTGGCTTCACCTGGTTCAGTCCTGGCCACTGCATTCATATGGGGATGAAAAAGAAGATGGGAGATGTTATTCTCTCTGTTTCTCCTCTCTCTCACTATTACTCTGATTTTCAAATAAATAAATACATTTTTTAAAACATAAAGACTGAATGTTACAGCTATCTCCTCTTCTACATGCATCTTCAGCTCAGATAAGTAGTCATCAGAGGGTCAGGAGCCTGTGGCACTTGGTTTCACTACCCAAATAAGAGACTGTGGCTTAGTTAGGTGTCTCTGAGAATAAGATATATATGTAGCTTTATTATATACAGCTTTATTATATACAGCTTTATTAAAGCAGATCAGTTTAGTATGTACTTCAGTAGATACTGTTTTAAAATACAGCACATTGGGCCCGGCAGCATGGCCTAGTAGCTAAATTCCTCGCCTTGAACCCGCCCCGGGATCCCATATGGGTGCTGGTTCTAATCCTGGCAGCTCCACTTCCCATCCAGCTCCCTGCCTGTGGCCTGGCTGGGAAAGCAGTCCAGGACGGCCCAAAGCCTTGGGACCCTGCACCCGTGTGGGAGACCTGGAAGAGGTTCCTGGTTCCCGGCTTCGAATTGGCGCAGCACCAGCCATTGTGGTCACTTGGGGAGTGAATCATCAGATGGAAGATCTTCCTCTCTGTCTCTCCTCCTCTCTGTATATCTGACTTTGTAATAAAAATAAATAAATCTTTAATAAAATAAAATAAAATACAGCACATAAGTTATAATAAGATGTAGAGAGAATCAAAATTCTAAGTGTAGCTAGTGTAGCTGTTCATTTCACAACTTTTTAGTTGTATTTAATCTTTTTTTTTTAAGATTTATTTTTATTGGAAAGTCAGATATACAGAGAGGAGAAGAAACGATCCAAAGCCAGAAGCTGGGAGCTTCTTTGCTTATCTCCTGTGCAGGTGAAGGGTCCTAAGGCCTTGGACCATCTTCGACTGCTTTTCCAGGCCACAAGCAGGGAGCTGGATGGGAAGTAGGGCTGCCGTGATTAGAACCAGTAACCACATGGGATCCCGGCATGTGCAAGGCAAGGACTTTAGCCGCTAGTCTACCATGCTGGGCACATTTTTAATTTTAACTTAACCATAGCTGTCCCTTCAGCACAAAACAATATTTCAGGCATTCACTCATTCATTCATTCAAGAAGTTATCACCAAATACATATGCCAAGTGTCACTAGCATTCACTAATTTAAGAAATACTTCTTGAATCCATACACTATGTGTTATTGATTGTTTCAGGTTTTATAGCCATGCACAAATGGGCATTTAAATCCTAGCAGTTCTTTTACTCTATGGATATTTACTTATATTATTTCTCATTGTTAGATGATTGCTTCAAATTTAACATTTATTTTTAAAAATACATAAGATTAGTCTGCTTCTGAATAAGATGATCTTATTTTATAAAATATTCCTATTAACTTAAAACATAGGTCTTAAAAAACATTTTAGCCTTAAAACATGCAATACATATGCAAGAAATACAAAGCATGAGATTTCTCCACAGCAGGTAGTAACAAGCCCTCTAGATGGATGAGCTGAGTGAAGCCAGGAAGGCAGAGGGACTTGCCAACAGACTCTCTTAGTTCACAGAACTCTCTGTCGGTGTTCCTCACACTCAGTTCTGTAGGGGTACATTCACCTGTTAAGTAGATATGTTAAAAGAGCCAAAGACATAGTAATTTATCACCAGAGGCTGATGAAATTACTCCCAAGCAAACAGAAGAGAAATGATGACATTGTAGTGCCATAACAAAACCTAATGTAAAACCCAGTATGTGAATTTTTCTCCTATTCTCAGTAATGCTGAGAAGATATGGTGGTTCCAATATATTTTGAGTTGATTGACTGTAGGCCTCTGCAGATAAACAAAGCTGGCTCAGGTCATGATGTGTGGGAGATTTACTGTCAGACACAAAGGAAAATATGTTGCCAGATTTGCAGTTTCCTGGCCCTATTTGCATTCTATTAAGGATGTTCTAGAAGAGGAGCAATCAGCTTATAAAAATAAAAACTTTGGTAATTACAAGAATAGAGATCATACATTCAGCAGCAGCTATAATTACCAACCCACTCTGACCCATTTAGTAGCTGCCCATCAATGAAAACCATGATATTGAGGATTCACAAAGAGATGATACACATTCAGATAAACACCCAGCCTTCAGGAGGCAAAGCAAGCAAGATGCTGTCTCGGCAGCTCATTTCATCCAGAAGCGCCACTGTGCCTATGTGAGCTTTTCCCATCTTCCAAGAGGCAGCTTCACACATCACCTCCTCCAGGAAGTGTTTCTAACCAGCTGGTATGCCCCACAATGCCTTCCAGAAATCCTGCCCTGCAGCCACTCACCTCAAAGCTCCAACTAGCCTTTTCTGGAGATGTTTGTCATTTTTTTCATTGAATTCTAATTATAGATTTGCTCACCCTATTTTTTCAAGGGCAGGATCTATATTTGATTCACTTTGGGGTTCCCAAGACCAAACACAAGGGGAGGAACAGATGCAGGACAGAATACCAATCCCCAGGGCACATGCAAACTATGTGCTAGGGCATAGCCTCTTGCTGAACTACTATTAACATGTCAGGCTTTTGGCTGGGTTGTTCTAGAGTAGGCAACATTCAGATAGAAGAGAAAACTCTAAAGGGTCTTCTAACCCAGCATGGGTCTCATATTGAAGACCACCTCCATCAGGAGCAACTACAACTTGCAGAAAGCAGCTCACAAAGCAGTGGTGTTGACAGACATCCTTATTTATAATTTAGGGAACAGCTAGACCTTGTCAGTGAGCATTACCTGTATTACCAAGCTTTATTTCTAGCAACCTGCATGCAGCATAAGTAACTCTCAACCTCTCTCATTCTCCCTGTCCTTCTTCCACACCTCATAATCTCTCCTTCATTCACCCTTCGCAGGCATACATACAAGTATGCATGTGCCCACATACACATAACCACCTCAGCAGAACACTTGGGACCTCTGAAACCCACAGAATGCTCAGTTTTCTAACAGTAAGAGAGAGACACAGTCCCTCTTACACAGACAGTAGTGATACTGCAGGGTAAATGCTATGCAAGGTGCATCCTGAGAAATTAGGCCAGATAGCAATGCTTAAACTCTGCAGACAGGTTAACATTAAATCCTCCATAACACAGCCACATGCGCAGGCTGGAGTCATAGCAAGCCAAAGACATTTCAGTGTTTAACCAGCTATGGGAATGTACCAAATGCACATAGGATATGGGGGTGTTTTCCTTGGTTTACATCCTTGGCTGTGACAATTTCACATAGCTCTAATTCTGTTCCTTTTCCTCAGGGAAGAAAAGTATTCTCTCATTCTTCTCTTGTCCATTACTCTACAACTACCATACACACAATGTAGTTCTGTCTAATGAAATCATACCCATCAGCAGATAGGCCTTAAAGCCACAAGAAGAAAATCACCATCCACCCTTCTTCAGAGTAGGACTAACATCATCTCAAATCAATCATTATCTTCCCTAGCTCTACCTCCAGGGAAAAGGAACAAGTGCCACAGATGGCTCACTGTTTTTCCTCTTTGAATGTAGTCATAATTAGAAAAAGGACTAACATGCACTAGATGATTGAAAATTTGAAAGTTTCAGAAAGCAAAGATTTTAAATGTAATTATTATGAGGTTTTAATAATGCTTCTCAGAAACCCCCCAAAAAGTATCCCACAAATTATCTCATCACAGTATCCTGTGCTGTGAAATCATGATTAAGCCGCACGTTTATTTTGTAATAAGAAAAAAAAATGAGATACAGAACAATGACACATATTGGTCAAAGATAGGTATATAGCAGTAATAGTAGGACCAAGCTGAGAATAGGGGCTACCTAACTTTGGTGCCAGCATTTCACATAAGAAGGGAAATCAACATGACTTTAGAGGTTAGCAAAGTGGCATCAGCAGCTCATCTGCAGCTTGTAATACTGGCAGCCCATTGCAGACAACTGGTTTGGGTCCTGGCTACTCTGCTGCTGACCCAACTCTGCTACTTTTCCTGGGAAGGCAGAAGACCTCCTGGATGACTGCCACCCACGTGGGACACCAGGATGAAGCTCCGAACTCCTGGCTCTAGCCTGGCCTTGATCCAGCTATTATGGCCATTAGGAGAGTGAGTCAACAGATAGAAGCTCTATCTCACAGCTCACTCTCTTTCTCTCTGAGAGATTTATTCTTTTCAAATTAATCTTTAAAAGATGATTATTTGCTTTTTTTGTTTTATACATTTGGCATTGTTACCTAATTAACTCAACTGAAAGCACTGCATAAGCAAGACCATAATCGTACAGGCAGGCTTACATACCCAGTGTCCCAGAGTGCACCTCCCAGTGCTGCTGCTTTCCTATTCTGCCCAACCCACATTATGTTTCCAGATTGATTCACATGGAACCCTGGTCAAAGCACAGTCAGGGATATATGCTAAATTTTCAATCAGCACTCCAGAGCCTCCAGATACACATTCAAGCTTTCTGTACTATTTAGTCCATTTCCCAAGCACGACTTACGCATTTTGTGCTGTTAAAATCTATGCAATTTGTAAATCTGAGTCTTCGACAATCCAAACCTCTCTGAACTTCACATGTTCTTCCAGGAAAGCTAAAAGCTGATAGTAAGTTTTTTCTAACTCACTCCTATCAAACTCACTATCCCACAGGTCAAACAGAATGCTCCTCTAATCCACAGTAATTTGCAGAGTGCTATAAACACAGTAAACACCAGTACTTTCCAAACTGTAACATGCAGAGTCCTACCCCCAGGTCTAGGGAGGTGTTTGAGTTTCTGCTTTCCTAAGACGCTCCCACAGTGCTGCTAGTAACAGGGATACAGCCTAGCCATTTTTCTCTGCTTTTTCCAAACCTATGCTTTTCCACCTGAAATGATTTCACTTTTCTCTCCAATGCAAGTTTCAAAGTGCAGCCTAAACTCAGCCATCCTCCTGAAAGCTTCAATGAACCACTCTAGACCACACTGCCTCCTTTGTTGCTTTCCAAAACATCATTGTGCTGTATCACTGAGAAAACACTACTTATCCCGATTTGTGTAGATGCAGTTAAGTTCTCATTTTTCTAATGATTTGCCATCTGCCAAAGACAATGAATTCTACAGCCCTCTAACAAACCCAACGGGCTACTCCACACATGATATCTAACTGTCTACATACTCCTGCCAGAAAGGCACAGCCAAAAATAAAAAGTGTGACAGACTAAAAACTAGCAATCTTAATTTTGGTTCTAACAACTAATGAAGACTTCAGAAAAACTGTTTTATCTTTGTCTCTTATAAATAAAATGGGAATATCACTATTTGACTACCCCCTCCTCTGTTATTTTCAGTTTAATTTTTTGTTATCTTTATTTATTTGGGGCCTGGCACGATAGTGTAATGGTTAAGGTCCTCGCCTTGAACGCGCCGGGATCCCATATGGGTACCGGTTCTAATCCCGGCAGCTCCACTTCCCATCCAGCTCCCTGCTTGTGGCCTGGGAAAGCAGTTGAGGACGGCCCAGAGCACTGGGACCCTGCACACATGTAGGATACCTGGAAGAGGTTCCTGGTTCCTGGCTTTGGATCAGCACAGCACCGGTTGTTGAGGTCACTTGGGGAGTGAATCATTGGACGGAAGATCTTTCTCTCTGTTTCTCCTCCTCTCTGTACATCTGTCTTGCCAATAAAATAAATAAATCTTTTAAAAAATTATTTATTTACTTGAAAGGCAAAACTTTATACAGAGAGGGAGAAACAATGAGAGAATGATGGACAGAGAGATCTCCCATGTGCTGGTTCACTCTCTAAAGGCCTTAACAACGAATGCTGAATCAGCCTAAAACTGGGAGCTTGGAATTACACCTACATTCCCCATGTGGGTGCAGGGCCCCAGCACTTGGACCATCTTTCATTGCTTTCCCTGGTACATGAACAGGGAGCTTGATCAGCAGTAAAGAAGCCAAGACTATTCTACTGTTCATATGGGATCCCAGTTTCAGGTGGGAGCTTAACCATCTGCACAACCATGCTGGCCCCAGTTTGACCTTTTAACATTAGCAAACACCACCACTCTGCAACACACTGTATTAAATGCCTCCAGTAAGAGCAAAAATGGATGAGAAGCTATTCTTTCATTCAAGGAACATACACATTGAAGTGAGGACCAAAGCTAGAAATACAAGGTATACTGTGAGAGATGATGTATTAGCCATAGTGCAATGAAGTTCATGAAAACACAAAGGAAGCAGCTGTGAATTCCACCTAGAGAAATCAAAATAGCTCTAAATGTGGTATTTTTAAAAGGTAGTAAAATACAGCTAAGGAGCTAATTCAAACTGAACTTGAGAAGGAATTCTTTCACCAAAGCAATCACCAAGAGTTAGAAAAGGAGAGAACATACTTGGGGTGCACCGATGTTCTCACGACACTAGCTCAGCTTTCCCCAAAGTGCAGACATCTGAGTGCATTCTGCAAGAGACTTACATACCTAATTACTCCTCTTCTTTTTCTTTTTTAAATATTTATTTTTCATTTGGAAAGCAGATTTTTACACTGAGAGAAAAGGAAAAATAGAGAAAGGTCTTCCATTCACTGTTTTCTTTGCCGCTTTTCCAGACCATAAGCAGAGAGCTGGATCATCTGGGACATGAACTGGTGCCGACATGGGATAATGGCACTAGCAGAGGATTAGCATGATATGCTACCATGCTTGCCTGAATTTTCTTTTCTAAAGATTTATTTATTTTTTATTGGAAAGGAAAGGTTTACTCAGAGAAAGAGAGAGAGAAAAAAGAAAGATCTTCCATCTGCTGATTCACTCCCCAAATGGCTGCAACTGTATGAACTGAGCTGCTCTAACTAGGAGGCAAGAGCTTCTTCCAGTTCTCTCACGTGTGTTCCAGGTTCCTGGATGTTGGGCCATCCTTTACTGCTTTCCCAGGCACAAGCAGGAAACTGGGTAGGAGTGGATCACCAGTACACAAACTGGTACCATATGCAATACTGATACTTAAAGGTTGCTAATTAGCCAATTCAGTCATCTCACAGGCCCTAGTCCAAATTTTCTATCTGTGATTATTAGTACTTTTTCTAAAAAATCAATTTCAAAATTTGTTGTTAAGTAAATCAGCATAAAAAGTTTTACATCAATACAGATTATCACTTGCCAGATGGAATTATAACACTAAACAATGCTACAATGCCAAGTGTTGGTCAGTATTTTTTATGATTTATTTATTTGCAAGGCAGAGTTACAGAGAAAAGAAGGGACAGAGATAAAGAGGTCTTCCATTATCTGGTTCACTCCCTAAATGAACTCTCTCAACAGTTGGAGCTGAAATAATCCAAAGCCAGGAGCCAGGAATTTCTTACAGGTCTCCTACATGGGTGCAGGGGCCCAAGGACTTGAACCATCCTTTACTAGTTTTCCAGTCTATGAGCAAGGAGTTGGGTGGAAGTGGGGCAACTAGGACATGTACTGGTGCCTATGTGGGATGTGGATGCCACGGAAGAAGGCTTAACCTACAGTGTCACAGTGCTGGCCCCAACCACGGTGTTTTTATGTAAGGTGGATCACCAGAGCTATTTTCAGGCAGGAATGAGGGGTGGTTAGTCAATATAAGAGCAGTATTTTTGTCTTCTGTACATAGAAGTCTGGTGCGGGTGTATCTGTGCCTTGCACACATTATCTCTTGCTATCTCACCTCTTTGATATGGCAGAGTAGCTGGGTCTCTCTGGATGCCCCCTCAGCTGCTCCAACTCCATGATCAGCTATGTTTGATGTGATGATGAAAGGGACCCTCTTCATCAAGGCTGGAGGCAATGAGGTGACACTGATTCCAGTTGATTCTGATGGGCTCCAAATCTTATGTTTCCTGCCCAGTCTCCTGCACTATAGATTCAACCTCCAATATCATTCACAAAGACAACAGCCTGACAGGGACTGCTGAACCAGAGTTTTCCATAACTAAATCTCCGTAGTTATTCATCAATCACATACAGCAATACTTCTAAGTATGAGAAGATAGAAATGAAAACATGCTGTTTTTGATACAAAAATTCAAAATCTATGTATGTGTTGTTTACATGAACTTTTTCAACTCAATCTAAGTCTCCCATGAGGGTGGCAAGAACCCAAGTGATTGATCCATTATCTGTTGCCTGCTAGTATTAGCAGGAAATTGTATTGGAAGCAAACTAGGACTTGAACCAGTATAGAAGACATGCATCTAAAAGAGCAACTTAATCTGTTATCAAGCACCAGGCCGAAGGACCTCTTGCTTCTAAGACTGTCTCTAACAGCAGTGATAAACTAAACTAGTACTCTGAAAACCTCATGGTCAACACCAACCGACACAGTGTCAGTTACAGGAATGGGGCAATGTTAAGAAACACTAAACTTGCAAAACAAGTTAAACTTTCCCAACCTAATCCTTGCCAAGTGCACAGTAAAGGCAGAGGAGTCACTTGGCTAATGTACATATCAATATTTTCTGCATAAAAATGGTTACATTTTCATTATTCATAAACTTATTCACATGCTATTCTTTTTTTAATTAAAGATTTATTTATTTTTTATTGCAAAGTCAGATATACAGAGAGGAGGAGAGACAGAGAGGAAGATCTTCCGTGCGATGTTTAACTCCCCAAGTGAGTGCAATGGCCGGTGCTGCGCCAATCCGATGCCGGGAACCAGGAACCTCTTCCAGGTCTCCCATGCGGGTGCAGTGTCCCAATGCATTGGGCCATCCTTGGTCGCTTTCCCAGGCCACAAGCAGGGAACTGGATAGGAAGTGGAGCTGCTGGGATTAGAACCGGCATCCATATGGGATCCCGGGCGTTCAAGGCAAGGACTTTAGCCACTAGGCCACCATGCCAGACCCCACATGCTCTTTTATATAAACACACACACACATACCACCACCACCACCACCACCACCACCACCAATACCACCACCAATCTCTATCCATGAGATTTTGCTTCTGGCTTGTCTGGTTGTGCTGTTACTGACATAATCCCAGGCAAATAGGACATATTATAGCATTTATTGAATCCAGAACTTTCTGACACTATTCTTTTTCCTTTTTTCAGTTGAAATGCTTCATAATTCACAAAAAACGTTTTAAAAGGAACTGAACATAATGGAACAGAATAAATCCACTAAAATTAAAATGTAACAATACAATGTTTTCTCCTAAATCCTGAGCCTTCTTTAATTATAGTTCATTATTTGCTAAAAATAGAAATACTGAGGCCTGTGATGTGGCATAGTGGGTAACTCTGCCACCTGTGATGTTGGCCTCTCATATGGGCACCAGATTGGACTCCTTCACTTCCATCCAGTTCCCTGCTAATGACCTAGGAAAAGCAGTAACGGATGGCACAAGTGTTTGGGTTCCTGCCATCCAATGTCAGAGATCTGCATGAAAAGCCTGGCTTTGGTCTGGCCCAACCTAGGCCACTGCAACCATCCAGGAAGTGAACCAGCAGATGTTAATGTTCTTTATAACTCTGACTTACAAATAAATAAATACTCAAAAACCATTAAAACAGAAATATGTGCAAATGCTCTGAAAACTGCCAGCAACGAATGAAGCTTTTCTCCGTAGATAAACAGGATTAAAGAACTAAAAACGGAAAAGCATTGCTATTTTATAAGCCAATGCTATTCAGCACACTTTCCATAAACCACCGAAACTTGTTGTTCTGGCTATTTCCTGGGATGTCAGAAAACTCAGAAGTAAATAGGATTAGAAATCACTGGCAGGGCAGGGATTGGGCACAGCAATTCAGATGCCACTTGGGAAACTCATGCCTGGGTTTTAGTCTGGCTCGGCTTCCAATTCCAGCGTAGTGGTAATGCACACCTTGGGAAGCAGCAGGTGAGGATGGCTCAAGTAGTTGGATCTCTGTCACCCACACAGAAGACTGGAAGCAACTCCTGGCTCCTGCCTTTGGTCTGAATCAGCCCTGGCTACTGGAAGCATTGGAAGTATAAATTAGCAGATGGAAAATCTCTCTCACTCTCTCTCTCTCAAATAAATTAAATAAATATTTAAAATATAGCTTTTAAGGGTGGTGGGAGCTTCCAGCAGCATGGCAGGTTGGACTCAATTTCTGGGGCCCTAGCCCCAACCACCACTGCTAGGTGGAGGGCAAATCCTGAGGCAACCAAAGCACTGATGGTATCATCTTGACTCACCCACTGGCTGCCAGGTGGCAAGCTCCGGGGTCTTGGGGATGTGGAAGTATTGCCTAGGCACATCCATGGATAAGGCCAATGTTAGTGTAGGTGAAAACTGAATCCTGAAGGACACCCAACAACAAGGTCACTGTCCTTGCAGGTAAGGGAGGGAACTAAGAAACGATGGTTTGTAAGAGAGAAACCAAAAGATCTGCATGGGTCAGGCTGATACACCGGTCCACGTGGGAGTCCTAAGTAAGGCTTGTTATGGAAATCGCTGACTGCCACATGCCAGTCCATGTGAAAGCTATGGCTGAGGGCCTGTCTGGCAGGGCTAGATCCCAGTACCTGACTGACTGTCGGAACAGGGGATGGATCACATTAGGCAGGCCCATGACACTAACCAGCACGCAAGAGGACCAAGTCCAGGGATAGATTCTGCGGGGAATATGTGGGCCCAACCTTGTGGAAATACAAGCCCTGCTGGTTAGCTCAAGAGTTGGGGTGGGGATGGGCTGAGTTAAGTGTGACTATAAAACCTGCCATCACTCATGGGTAAAGGGACTGAGAATAGTCTGGGCAGGTCCAGGTTGTAGCACCCACATTTGCATCCTAAACAGGGCATAGGGCAGGGTGGACCACAATATTTACCAGCTCATGCAAGGCCAAGACGGAGAAGCAGGCCATGTTGGACAAGGACCTAAAACCCGCTGGCATACATAAGATCTGGATCTGGGAGTGGGTCAAGTGCAGAAACTTGAGAAATTCCCATAGTGAGTCACAGTTCCCTCTGATGATCACATGGTCCAGGCCTGGAAGTTGGGCAAGCTGGGCAAGTAGTTCCAACTGGTGGCAAATGTGTAAGTTTCCAGCCTCCCTGGAAATCAGTGTCTGTGACAGATCTACAACGTCACCTGCTTTGCACCAGGGGGCAGTGTCTGCACAAAGACAGAAATAGCTTTCCAGAGGGTATGTGAGGGTGGGGGGAATGTAACAAGCATGATGTCTTTTCCTGTGAGGCCACACTCACCTAAACTGGTGAACAGCAGGCAAAAATTGCCCAAGATCATCCCATATTCTTACAAAGTCCATGCCACCAGTGGAGAACTCACAGAACTAATATTTGAGAGTAGAAGCAACACAAAACACTCAAAGGATCAGCATCATGGTGTGGCAGGTAAACTGCACAGCAATGGGTACTGGTTCGACTCCAGGCTGCTCCACTTCCAATTCAGCTCCCTGTTAATGAGTGTGGGAAAGTAGAAGATGGGTCCATGTGGGAGATCTCAGTGGAGTTCCAGGTTCCCAACCTCTGCCTGGCCCAGCTCCAGCTATTATGGCTGCATGGGGAGCAGACCAGCAGATGGAAGGTACCACTCTGTGTCATCCCTCCCTCCACTTCTCCTCTCTCTAAAACTCTATCCACTCAGCAAATAAATCTTATAAAAAGGAGCAAAGAACCCTGAAGGATAACCAGAGAAGCTCTTACTAATGCCCTTTGTTCTCGTCCAGGTTGAAATCCTTGCTGGTGGTGACAGTAGCCCCACATCTTGATGACTCACTCACATTTCGTGTAAACATCACACCAACTGTCTCATGGGAAGAGGCTCACCCAGCTGTCTCGGTGCAGGTGCTCAACCATCAATGTTGTGTAGAGATAGTGACAAACACAAGCAAGTAGGAAGGTAACTTGTGACAGCCTCCTATAGTCAGACAAAACTCACTCTGTGATACTGGCACAGTGGCACAGCATGCTAATCCTCTGTAAGTACCAATATCTTATTTGTGTGCCCATATGAGTACCAGTTCATATCCCCTCTAGTCCACTTCTGATCCAGCTCCTGGAAAGGGTCTTAAAAGTAGTGGAAGATGGGCTCGGCAGCATGGCCTAGTGGCTAAAGCCCTCGCCTTGAACGCCCCAAGATCCTATATGGGCACCGGCTCTAATCCCAGCTGCTCCACTTCCCATCCAGCTCCCTGCTGGTGGCCTGGGAAAGCAGTCGAGGACGGCCCAATGCATTGGGACACTGCATCCGCATGGGAGACCTGGAAGAGGTTCCTGGTTCCCGGCATCGGATTGGCGCGCACCGGCCGGTTGCGGCTCACCTGGGGAGTGAAACATCGGACGGAAGACCTTCCTCTCTGTCTCTCCTCCTCTCTGTATATCTGACTTTGTAATAAAAATAAATCTTTAAAAAAAGAGTAGTGAAAGATGACTCAAGTCTTGGAGTCCTGAACCCATATGGCAGACTCAGAGGAATCTCCTGGTTTCAGACTGGCTCAGCTCTGGCAGCCGTGCCCATCTGGAGAGTGAATAAAAGACCCTGTTCTGTGTCTTCTTATGTCTCTGCAAAACTCCTCCTTTCCAATAAAAATAGACAAATCATTAAAGATTTAGTCTTAAAAAAAAAAAAAACTGACTCTGCCCCATTCACCCATGCTGAATGACAACAATCACAGCCACACTTAATTAGGAAAAAAGTGAGCCATCATTCTCACATAGCAAACTACCACCCCCCCTTAGATATACTTGTCATTAAAAAGAAAAAAAAATATTTACTTTAAAGGCAGAGTAGGATAAAGAGAGGGACAAGAGAGATCTTCTGACCACTGGTCTTCCAACCAGTGGCAACAAAGCTTAGGCTGGACCAAGACTAAGCCAGAACTCCAGCTGGATCTCTCATGTGAATGCAAAGGCCCAGGCACTTGGGCCATCTTCCACTCCTTTCCCATGAGCATTAGCAGGCAGCTGGATCCAAAACGGAGCAACTGGGAGTTGAAGTGTGCCCACACATAATGTGTGTACCACGTCAGGCGAAAGGAGCCCTCAGCAGCATGGCAGATGCAGGGGGTACCCGAGCCAGATCGCACCCATTGCTTCTGACTCTGGCCATAGACACCGTTGACATGCGGTGAGCAAATCTTGAGTTTCTGAGAGTAGACCAGCCTCCAGAAGACCAGCATGCCTCCATGCTGAGTACGCCATGAGGGAATCTCAGGAACAAGATTAGGCCACTGACCCCGCTCTGCTGCCACCACTTTGTGGCAGGAAGAACCTAGAGGATGGGGGTTCGGCCACGGGGCTTGGGTGAAAGGAGCCCTCAGCAGCGTGGCAGGTGTGGAGGGTACCTTAGCCAGGTCAGACCCGATGCTTGGGAGTCACCATGGACACTGTTGCCACATGGTGAGTGAATCCTGAGCTTTTGGGAGGCCAGTGTGCCAAATGGCATGAGGTTCTGCCTGCTGGTCGCCCAGCAGCAAGACCTAGGATTTATGGGGTATGTGATTGGTGCCAAGAGACATCCATGGGTAAGGCCAATGTTAGTGTAGGTGAGGGATGAATCCTGTGCAACCCCTAAAGACGGGGTCACTGAACTTGCTGGCAAGCATGGGGATTGAGACCTGGCTGTTCAGAGAGGAGAGTCTGTATGATCTCTTTGAATCAGACTGATTCACCGGTTCACATGGGAGTCCAGAGATGGGCTGTTAGCATAGAACATCGCTGACTGCCACATGCCAGTCCATGTGAAAGCTATGGCTGAGGGCCTGTCTGGCAGGGCTAGATCCCAGTACCTGACTGACTGTCGGAACAGGGGATGGATCACATTAGGCAGGCCCATGACACTAACCAGCACGCAAGAGGACCAAGTCCAGGGATAGATTCTGCGGGGAATATGTGGGTCCAACCTTGTGGAAGTACAAGCCCTGCTGGTTAGCTCAAGAGTTGGGGTGGGGATGGGCTGAGTTAAGTGTGACTATAAAACCTGCCATCACGCATGGGTAAAGGGACTGAGAATAGTCTGGGCAGGTCCAGGTTGTAGCACCCCAATGTGCATCCTAAATCAGGGCATGGGATGGGCCAGGCCACAACATCTACCAGCTTATACAAGGCCAAAAAGGAAGAGCAGACTACCCAGGCACTGGCCTAACACCCGCTGCCATCAATGAGATATGAGTCTGGGAGTGGGTCAAGTGGGAGGACTTGGGAAACTCCCCTAGTGGGTCATAGCTCCCACTGGTGAACATATGGTCCAGGACTGGGGGTCGGGCAAGCTGGGCAAAGTAGCTCCAACTGTTGGCTAATGTGTGGGTTCATCATGGAAGGGGGCAGACCAGGCAGGATCAAGCAAACCTTAGCTCACCGGCAAGTGCAGAAGTTAGGTTGGAGCATAGGTCATGCTTAGCTAGACTGTTACACCAACTGGTTTGCATGAGTCAGGGATGCTAGGTCACAGTATCTAAGGCCAAGGCCAAGACAGGTGAGAGGCTGCCAAGCTGGATCAGAGCAACCACTGGTACATGCAAGATCTATAGCTAGAGCAAGCCTGGTTGGGGAACTAAGGGGACACCCTAGCTGGGCTGTGGTTCCCACTGATGAGTGTGGGGGGCCAGGGTGGAGGCTGCATTCTGGTCTGGATATGGCTGCAGTGTCCCTTGGTACAAGGGTGGACTGGAGCTGGGCACACCAAGCCAGACTAGACTCCAGCACCAACTGCTGCTCTGGAGTACCAGGGTAGGTAGGTATAGGGTAGGCTAGGCTAGGTTTTAGCCCCTGCTGAGCCAGGTGTGAGCTGTGTCTGAGTGTGAACCAGCCATGGCTGGGCTGAAATACCCAACAATAAAAACCAGAATGGGTTGAAGGCTGATCAGGAAAGTCCACTGTTCCTGCTAGGACAGGATGTGGACTGAGTAGGGTTGGCCCATGGACCCACCGGTGTGCATGAGATCTGGCATTGGAAAAGGTTCTGATGGAGGAGCTTGGGAAACTCTTCTGCTGGGACACAGTCCCTGCAGGTGAGCACAAGAGCCACAATATGGAGCAGCCCAGACCAGGTCAGGGAACAGTACTCACCAGCATAGATTTGGTGCAGGTTGAGGGAGTACCAGGCAGGGCCAGTTCACATTATGCACTGGCAAATCCAAGCACCAGAATGTTATGTGGGTCAGGCCAGGTGTGGTCACAACACATACCAGTATACATGAGGACTGGGACTGGGTACCAGCTGGGCTAGACTAAGCTGTAACCCCCACCAACCTGAGCTGGAATTGGGGGGTGGGCCAGGCTAGTCCAGGCTAAAGCACCTACTGGCAAATGCCAAGGTGAGTGGGGGCATGCCAGACTGGGCTGCAGCACCCAACCAACACACATGGGAACCGGGGGCAGGAAGGGAAGGGGACAAACCTGGTAGGGGGCTGCATGGAGCTCCCCTGCTGAATCACCACTCCCACTAGAGAGCATAACTTGGCCTAGGGGCAGACCAGACCGGGCAGGGCTACAACGCCTGTTGGCCTCATGTGAGCTGGATCAGGGAAAAGCCCAGTTGGATTGACTATTCCTACTGGTGCAAGCATAAGTGAGAGTGGGTGTGGGTTGGTTGGGCTCTGCTGCAGCATCAACTGGCAGATGCTGGCACTGGGGGCTAATTGTGTCAGGTTAAACTGCAGAACCACCTGGAGAGTGCAACATGTGAAAGTGGGAGTAGGCCTATTATGGAAACAGCGGGTATCTCCCTCTTGGCCTGCCACTTTGACTCATGCAGGCATGGCTAGACAGAGAGTGGCACCCACTGGCACGTCTGTGGGCTGGATAGTGGGGCTGTTTTAGATAGCTATCTCCATTGCTGCAGAAAAACCTAGTTCATTCATTTCAGCGGTTGTGTTCACCAATTTGGTGAACATTTTACATGCTCCTTTTATGAAAATCATTTAGGCAGCTTCTACGTTTTGTTACCATATACACACAAGGATGTAATAAATGTTCCATACCCATCTCCTTGAATACATGTCCAAGTATGGTAAATGGCCTAGGGATCCAATACTAGGTTTTAATTTTACCAGAAACTTCTCCCTTCCATCCTTTTACTGTTAGACTGCTCACTAATACATAAGTGCAAATGGTGTTTCCTAGTCATTTTAATATGTCCGTCCCAGATGCCTCCTCAAATTAAACATCTTCATGTATTGCCTATTACAGCTTCCTCTTGTGTAAAATACCTGCTCAGTCATTCCACTTTCCAAAACACTGTAAAAAGATACTTTACAGATAATCCTAGTGCAGTGGTAGTTCTAAGAGCTGAAAAATTAGGCTAGAATCTTTATAAAAGTTTTCTGAAAATAACATATTTCTAAACAAAATGTGGTTCAAAACACAGCACCACAATTCTGCTGGTGAAATCAATGCTTGTTACAGGTTATACGACCCTATCACTAACCTGATGTCTTAAATTCTGGGTGTATAAGAAAAATGAAAGATCTGGGGCCTCTAGCTTAGAACAAGGAAGGGACTATTTTCATTTTATGTCTACATGAACCAAAAACAGCCTGGCAAATAAGCGTGTACACACACACAAGCTTATGATAGCTTGAACTGTAAATAATCATTAGAAAAGAAACAAAAAAAATAAACAGAATTTTTCATGTTTAAATGCCACAAACAGCTCTGACCCTTAAAAAGGCAAGGCTTTTTGACAGTAAAAACGATCAATCTAATTCCCTGGATCATAACTCTATCACTTTTACATTTTTCTTCTTTAACTTTTCCTTATGTAGTTGAAAACCAATGACTGCTATTATCAGGACATGCTCTATTCTGTACATATTTGAAAGTAGACCATGATGAAAACTGCTAAGACTGTTGGCAAGGAGTGTGAAGGGCAGTCTCCCACCAAAATAAATGGATAGCGAGGTTACTTTTGTCCATCTACATGATGGTATCAATCATCTGTAAGAAGAGTTGACCTAACGACTTTTAAAGCTGGCTTGGTGTGTCAGTTTATTCTCTTAGTTTGAATTTGAATCATTTGAAATAAAGGGAGATAAAGCCATTTAAAATCTGATGATGACAGTCCAAGAGGACCAGGTACATGCTTTCATCCAGTTTCCGTTTCTCTCCCTCTACAGGGATGTGCTGCTCTGCTGGGGTAGGTCATTATCAGATCTCTGGCAGTGTTGCTGTGCATGCATGTAGGTCCACACCTTCCCGGGCAATGGCAAGGAAACAGTGACTGGTCCTAGAAAGCCAACTCTGTAAAAACGCTTCGTGCCCTATCTCCCTGTTGTTGCGGGAAGCCACATCTCAGTCCCAAGAAAGCTGACATTGCCCTTAATCTCTATGCGTAAGGCAACTCCTCAGTTCTCCAACTCCACAGGGCAGCCTCACAGCTCAAAATAGCTCCAAGCATTGACTTGGCAGACAAGCGTTTGGGGAACTCCACGCTTATATGCAGGACAGCCGTGGTGGGTGGAATACACACCTCAATGGACTGGGCAAGTCCTCATGACATGGAGCAGCTGTAACAGATTCGCTTCTGCTGGGACTGGAGCTGATCTTCCATTGGCAAACACCCAGCTACTGGGCACTTCCCAGCTCCCATCCACCAGACAAACAATGAGTCACTCGTTCTCACACTCTGACACCCAGTCCTGGTATGCCACATACTGACCATATGTCAAAGAAGGTTTATTGAACAATGACCACCGTAAGCTTGGAAGTCTGATAGCAAACTCTAACTCATGAGGTCAACCATAAACAAAAGTAGGTGAATTCAACACACAGGTCCTGAGCCCAGAACACACCACTCAACACAAACTTATTCCAAGTGGGTAGACATGTGACTAGGCAGCCTGGTTGACAACACAGGAAGGGGTGGGGAGTGGTGGAGGGCCCGGAAGTGCTCGGGCTGGAGTGTGTTCTCCAACTCTTAGAAAAGAAACACTGGGCCTCGTGGTTGACACTTAATTTTCTGTGCATTAAGCACTCTTCTGTCATTGTGCACGAACATTTTCTTTTCCTGAGGCTAAGTGCATTTAAAGCTAAAACCATAAGCTTAAACAGAACTTCAGGATACTGCAGTATTTCAAAAAGACATCACAGAATCAGCACCTCATGAGAAAACTATGCAAGGATTTTTAAAAACTTTTAGCACTAAAATAAATGTCATCGTCAGTTCCATCCTCCACAAACTTCTGAAGCAGCCTCATCCTGCATATTTGTGAACTGAGACCTGGAACTGATGCCAAAACTAATCTATCATTTGAACCATTTGGTTTTTTTTCTTCCTTGGTGGTGATGCAATCAACAGAACTTTCCAACGTTTTATGTGAAAAGAGAATCACTAAGTCAACCCTTCCTCTCCATCCGGTCCTCCTAGTTAGCCATTGCCTTACGTAACGCTTAAAGCAACTTATGGCCTGGCATTTTGTTTACCCAGCACCGCCCTTATCACACATTCACTGCAATTACCTGGTTAAAGACCCACCTGCAGGTACCTTCCCATCACAGCCGTTTGGTGCTCAGCACATATTAGGCACTGGCAGTATGCACTGACTGAAGAAATGAGTAAAGTGGCTGGCTCACCCTCAGCATTAACAGAGGGCCTGTGCAGAAACAACGAATGTCCATGGGCCACTTAAGTTGGTCAAATCTCATTTGCGGTCACGTTAAGCATGTGGAACCCACATTTTTCGGCTGGGGTGTGCACACAGGTTCTGAGAATTCTCAACAAGGAAGGAGAGTACCCAATGGAAACCATACTCCGTTTGTTTATGAATACCACAAGGAATTGGCCTTGGGTTGAAGCACCTAAACTAGAATCAAGGCCCCTAAACTACAGGGAATAAACCTTAAGCATTGGGAGAAGGAAAGCTGCCAAGTGGGCATCCATACTGCACGAAGCTGCCCTAAACCCAGCCTTTTGTCTGAGGGTTATCAGGACTGTGTCCCAGATTCCAAGGTGACAGTGCCACAGGTAGGGGACAGTCCCTAGCACACTGACACCATCTTTTGGGAAACATCTACCGCCGATAATGCCACTGCATTCCTTCCTAACTAGCTCACGAAGGACCTCTTGCACACTTCCTCCACCCCTCAAGGTGGCGGCTCGGCGACACCGGAGAGGCCCGCGACCTTGGCAGGGCCCACCCGGGCTACTTGCGTGGCGCCCGCCACGCCTCGGGCATTCGCAGAGCTCCGGCCTTGGGTTCGGCGGTCCAGCCGGCGGGCCCCGAGCCGGGAAGCGGGCCGGCCGCCGCGGCGGGGACTCACCTGCAGCAGCACGGCCAGCAGGAAGCACAAGTACATCTGGTAGATGCCCATCTCTCCCACCGCCTGGAACGCCTCTTCCACCTCCATGGCGGGTCCCGCGCGCGCGAGCCTTCAGGCGCCGGCAGCGGCGGCCCCGCCGCGGCTGAGGGGCGAGCGCGGGCGGCGGGGCCGGGGCGGGCCGGGGCGGGCCGGGGCGGGGCGCCTGCGCGGGCGGCGGGGCCGAGGGGCGGACCCGGGCGGGGAGCGGGCGCGCGGCTGGGCTGCCAGGGGCGAGGGGCCGGGGGCTGGGGGCGAGGGGCCGCGGGCCGGGGGCGAGGGGGCAGGGGCCCAGCGGCCAGGGGCGAGGGGACAGGGGCCGGCGGCCAGGGGGCGAGGAGGGCGTCGCAGCCGCTGGACCTTGTCTGAAAAAGTACCGGGGAAGGCGGTGCGCGCCGCCCCAGCCAGAGGCCGGAGGAAAAGGGCCGCGCGTGGTGACCACCGGGCCTGCCCGCCGCCCCGCGTTGTTGGGCACGTACCGAGGAACCGCGCGGGAGCGGAGAGTTCCAGAACCTTTGAGACACTGTGCTGTGCTGGGTGTCCCCTCAGTCCTCCTACGGGTTCAGTATTGAAATGGGCGACTGAGTGACCGCAAAGCCGTGAGAGACAGTTGGAGGAGTGTAAATGCCAAAGCAGAGAACCGGCCCTGAGAGCTAGGGTGGTATTCCAGATGCTAGAGAAAGACTTTGGGCAGAGGGGCTAAGGGTTGAGTAGCTGGATTTGGGGGCTTTCAGGTTTGAGTTTTTGCTGTGTGGTATTCCAGTGTCCAGACCAAAACCCCCACTACAACGTTGAATATAAATGGTGACTGGCTGACAGGCCTTGTCCTGCGTTCTAGAATTCTCCACGAGTTACCATGTCGGCTCTAGTTCACCCGTAGCCACAGTTTACTGGATCACCTGCGTTCTGTCATTAGCATTTAGAGGACTGTGCAGGGTGATGGGATGTCATTAGCTGTCACAAGGAACTTTTGTTTTCGCTCTCTCAATGGAACACTTTCTGTATAGGTTATAGTGGAGGAAATGTCTTGAAATTCTCATCATGGGTGTTCAAGTTTAGCACATGTTTTGTTTTTATTTATTGACCTATTATTTTCCTCCTTGATTCTGGTAATCTGGCATCTGAGGGAGTGGGGTTTTTTGGTGCTGAACTTTATTGAAGTAAGCCCTACTTGTTGGTGATTTTTGTTTGTGGTGCTGAATTTGATTTTGTCCAGAAGTTTTCATCTGTGATTAGTGAGACAGGCCTGCAATTTTCTTTCCTACTGCCCTTGTCTGCATATGTAAGCTTATAGTAGCTTCATGACATGAATTGAAACTCGTTGAAGTCTCTAGATTTAGCTCATCTTGGAGAAGTGAGGGGTGGGAGCGAGAAGGTTATATGGCTTTGTGTTTCTTCTTGAATCGCTTTTATTTCTTTATTTATTTTTTCTTTCTCTGGAAATGTTTCTGTATTGTTTAGTTTTTCTGTTGCTACTGGAATGAACTTGTTCTCTTAGGATTTTGTTCTCTTAGGATTGTTGTTCTCTTAGGATTGTTCTTAGGATAGTGTTCTCTTAGGATTTCTAAAATTAGCATTTTTCAAAATTTTTTTTATTAATTACATTGCATTATGTGACAGTTTCATAGGCTCTGGGATTCCCCCAACCCATCCCCATGCCCTTCCCCCATGATGGATTCTTCCACCTTGTTGCAGTATTACAGTTCAGATTCAATCAAGATTCTTTCATTGCAAACATATACCAAGCACAGTCCAGCATCTTATTGTCCAGATAAATTGAACAGTTTAAATCCGCCAAGTTCAGCAAAATTATGCTTCAACACTATAAACGCCTAAATACTAAAATGAAAATAGACATGAGGCAGCTGAATAGTACCCTGTAGCCATTTTAAGGGGTATAGCAGCCGGTTCTATATATAAGCTAAAATTGAAATACCAATGAGCTAGTCACAGGATGTGGCTAAGAACTTGCATTTTTTTTTTTAACATATTGGCTACTCAAGACCACGTCAATCCCATAATGTTGTAAATTGTTGTTGATGTTGTGTTGGGACTCTTAATTGATTGGGATGATATTCTGCCAGCTCTACCTTCAAACCAGAGATGGTCTCACTTTTCAAATTCTTATTGGAGAGGCAGGGACAGAGAAGGGTATCTTCTATCTGCCGGGGTCATTTCCCAGTTGCCTGCAACAGCCAGGGCAAGGAGGAGTGGAAGCAGGAACTAGGAACTCACTCTGGATCTGCCCCCCCACCCTCCCAGGGTGTGCATTTGCAGGAAGCTGAAATCAGAAGCAAAACAAGACCAGACACCCTCGGTTTCCCAAGTTCTGCACCAAAACACCTGCCCTGTCTTGAAGTTTTAAAAATGTGTACACTCGCTGTGTTTGTGCATCAATGTTTGTTTTTAATAATGTTTATTCTTATCGTTCTGCACTTAACAGTCTTGCTGGAGTCTTGTCTACCTCATTTCTTAAAAAATCAGTTTCTGGTTTGTGTTTTTCCTCCATATCTCTTGTTGTCTGGTTTGTGGATTATTCAGATTCATTCTTTTACTAATTCCTCCACTATCTGGTGCAGCTTTTCCCTTTTAAGTATAGGTATATTGGGGCCAGCACCTGGCAAAGTAAGTTAAGCTTCCTTCTGTGGTGCCAGCATGTTTTTGAGATGCTGGTTTGAGTCCCAGTGGCTCCATTTCCCATCCAGCTCCTGCTGAAGTGCCTGGAAGGGCAGCAGAGCGTGGCCCACATAGGGGGTCCAGAGGAAGCTCCTGGTTTTGGACTGCCCCACATCCTGCTATTGCACTGTTTAGGGAGTGAACCAGTGGATGAAAGATCACCCTTTCTGCCTGTCCTCCTGGTGTAAAACTGCCTTTCAAATAAAAATAACTAAATCTTTAAAAAATTATAATTAATAATTATAATGAAAGCTGTACATTTCTTTCTAAATGTTATCCTGAGCTATCCCTCATGTAAACTTTTGTTGTTTAGTTTTAAATATGGAATGACCCTGTAATTTCTAACTCAGGAGCTATTTTTAAGTTTTCAATTAAAGATTTTGTTGTATCCAGCCATGTTAAAATTTTGATTACTAACTTAAAAGATGATATTAAATCTTGGACATTGATCTTATAGCTTGGTATGTAGTCATTTTTAAAAATGTTCTATGTGAACTAAAAGTAACATGTAATTTCAACTTATCAGCTGCAAGATTTTTCTATAATCTCATAGATCAAGCTTGTTAATTTTATTAAAGTTGTGATACTAATTTTGCAGCATCCTGGTTTGTTGCTGTTAGTATTTTTCTTGTAGCCTTTTTATCATTACATCCTATTTTAATTTCAGAACTTTTAGTTTTGTTCTATTTTACTCATATTCATGGGTGGAGATTTTTTCGCTATCAATGGTAGTAGCCTCTATCGTTTATTAGGTCAGTTAAATCCTTTCTATTTATTGCGAGTGATTAAAATCATTTCTACAATCTTATGTTCTCTTTCATATTGTTTTTTTCTTTCTGGAGACCTGTTGGATTATTAAAACTTTGAAAAGATGTTTTCAGTTATTTATATGTTTCAGAGGCACAAAGAGAGGGGGAAGGAGAGAGCACAGACCTCTGAGGGCTAGTTAATGGTATAGTTAATCCATTTGTTCACTGTCCAAATGCTTACAAAGACTGGTATTGGACCAGGACCAAACAGAAGCCAGTGAACTCAATCCAGGCCTCATAATGTGGGGTGGAGGGCAGGAGCCCAATTACTTGAACCATCACGCTTGCCTCCTAGGGTATGTAATTAGCCAGAATTTGGAGTCAGTAGAAGGAGCTGAGTATCTAACCCAGGCACCTTTCCCTGGGGTGTAGTTATTCTTAACCAGGGTCATGACTGGTAGGCCACATACCTGCACCCAAACCATTTTTGTGCTGCTCTTTGTTTTGCTCTTTGGGGGAAGCTACACATTGCATTTAGCAACATTATTTTGGTAACCACTGAAATTTTAGTATGTATAGAGAACTACTTTTCTATAATGTAGTTACTTAAAATGTCTATTCTAGATTGAGTTGGAAAAGAAATTTTTTGCAATTCCAAGAGTACTGCAAATTGAGAAAACTTAGGACACAAAGATGTTATATTCTGGAAAATTGTGTTAAGAGGCTCAAGAAGTGACTATCATAAAAAAAAAAAACACTACTGTGGAAGATTTATGGAAAAATTTGTCAGATAGGAAAGAATCCATTTCTTTTTTTTTTTTAAGATTTATTTATTTTATTGCAAAGTCAGATATACAGAGAGGAGCAGAGACAGAGAGGAAGATCGTCCGTCCGATGATTCACTCCCCAAGAGACTGCAACGACTGGTGCTGCGCTGATCTAAAGCCAGGAACCAGGAACCTCTTCCAGAGTCTTCCAGGTCTCCCAGGCGGGTGCAGGGTCTCAAAGCTTTGGGCCATCCTCGACTGCTTTCCCAGGCCACAAGCAGGGAACTGGATGGGAAGTGGAGCAGCCGGGATTAGAACCAGCGCCCATATGGAATCCTGGCGTGTTTAAGGCGAGGACTTTAGCCGCTAGGCCACATTGCCAGGCCCAAGAATCCATTTCTTAAGAAGTCCCCGAAACTTAGAAATAATGAAAAAACAAAAGAGGATTGTCTATTTATTCAGTGCATTATTCAGCAGACCTATCCCAAGATAATCAATTTGTGATTGACCTTGCTACACACTATTAACTATACCATTAACTAGCCCAGATACTATCAAGTTGCAGGGCAACTTGTAGATTTTTCTTGTGGGTACAGATCCAAATAATTATGTTGAATAGGAAATAGAATCTGTGATTTCATTGCTGATAGGACATTAACTTATTTTGGATATAATGTAGCAATCCTATTTTAACATTCTTTTTCTGTAAATAGCCATTTCCTCAAAAGCTTTTAGAACCAACTTTATTATTCTACTTTGTTGTTATTCATCTACTGTTGAATGGAATACAATTTTTTGTAGAGTCACTCTATCTTATTAAAATTGTTAGTAACTTTTAAAATGTCTTCTTTGATGTCATGATGTGTTAGAAAGAATAAACTATGTATAACTAGTTTTGTATGTTGTGTAGTTGAATTAGCAAATGTTAGGTAGTACTGTTTTATCTTCCTTCTTAAAGATTCATATTTTAAGTGGGCCAAAAACCTCTTCCATATTTTCAGTATTTACTCACCTGGTACTGAAACATATATGCCAGACACATCTAGTTGTTCTGAGAACAGAAAGTGCAGCTCCCGAGTGTCTGCAATGAGGTCTGACGGGTTATCAGAGGCCAAGCACTCACTGCTGGGAGCTGGAATTTTTCCTCCAGGTGGTGAGGAGTCACAGAAGTATCTGTTTTCAGTTAGAGTGATAGGATTTTTCAGACAGTGAAATATGCTTCTCACAGCATTTTAGAGACCACTGGAATGGCCCAGACAGGCCCACTGAGCACTTCACCTGGAATCAAGAGAAATGAAGTCAACTTTAGGATAAAATCTGAAAGAAGCAGTGGTGATTTGCATTTTGCAAATACAAAAGAAAAAAAATCAAGAATAACGCCATGTTAAATCATGGTAACCACACTGGGAGAGGGGAGGGACTGTTACATGCAATACAGAATGTGGAATAGATTTTGGTGTTTGGTTGAGGGACCTATGACAGTGACAGTGGGACCAACAGACATTGCTGTTTTAAACGGCTATTGCCCCTTTAAGATCTTGCCCTTCCCCCTTAACCTATCCAAGCTCAGGCTGAATTTCTTTGCCCTAATTCACAGTCCCTGCCTGAGCTTCTGAGCATGCTCCAAGAAGAGCTAGCCTAATTAAGGCTCTCCTGAGGTTCAAGGTATTACATCTGTGGTTCTCATAAAGAGTTCCATTTGGAGAGCAGATTTTCCCCATCTGACCATTTTTCCCATTTTACTTCCTTTCAAGTCTTTTTCCACCAAAATTTCATAGTATCTTTTATAACTCAAGAGTAAAGCACATCTGGGTTGTTTCCAGCAATAAAAAGTAAATAAAATGTTTAGAATACAGTGCTTATCAAAATACTATCTCTGGTTCACAGGAGACCAAAAAAAGGTTAACTTTTTAAAAAATATAAATTCCATGGAGATTTGAAGCAAATATAATCATTTTCATCTTTTTTTTTTAAATTATGGAACCTGTGAACCTTAGCCTCTGTATCATGTCTTTTGTTTCATTGACAATTTGGCGTCCCAGATGGCTGCTGAAATTTGGAGTGGGAGGTAATAGACTTTTCGTGTGCTAACATACATGTTGTTTCAAATCCTCAAAGAATCAGTGTTATACACTATCCTGTTTTTTTTTTTTTAAATCCGAAGGATGTATCTCCCTTTATCTCAATCTTTATGCTGAGAGAACTCCTTCTAGTTAGTATGTTGCAGAAACATGCCTTAATAGAAATAACCCAAGCACAGATACTCTGTTTATAGTCAGTTGCTGTCAGCACTGCCAATATGGTGGGAAGAAAGAGATCACAAAAGAACCAGCAAGTTTTGTGAGAAGATGTCGGGTGTGAAAGGAGCAAGAAGACAAAGGTAGAGGAATCAGGAAGAAAACAGAATTCCCAGGGAGATGGCTGTGTCACCATCTCTGGCCTCTCAAACCAACAACTCTCCTTCGAAGCACATTACTAAATGTATAAAGAAATACATTAAAATATACTCATACTTACTGTGGAGAAATTGGATAGTTCCACATCTCAGTCCTTAGCAATAAAACAGGAGTAGAGGTAAGTCTAAACCTCAGGCAGTTTAAGCTAGAGAGATGTGAATTGTAAGGAAAATTAGCTATTAATTGTGTTTGGATTTACAAAATAGAGTGTTTAGCCTTCTGAGAGTTCAGTTTTGCATGTTTTCCAACAGTGAGTTTAGATAATAGAACATTCACTTAATTCAACAGATTCATTCATGAGTGTCCCAATCGTTAATGAAAATTCTAGTGTTGCTATTATTTGTATTATTGTTGTGTTTTCTGCTATTTCTAACCTAGAAGATTGATGTAACTGGAGAAAACAAACTGAAATGATTGATGTGCTATAGTGAGGAGTGGGGGGTCAATAAATTGAAGATTTGGGAGGGAACAGAAATTTGCTCCTTGTAGTAACCAGTACCTCCAGGTTTCCCGAGATTAAAATGGAGATGCTTAATGGAGCTATCTGACACACTTGAGTTGGCTGAGTATTACACAAGGATGCTGAGAAGTGACCTAGCATGAAGTTCCATCTTGATCAGGCTTTTATAAATCAAAAGCAGCCATTTTCATTGCTTTCAGAAAATAGGGAGCCGAGGTAGATTTCAGAGAATGCAGGGATACACATGATCTGCTCAGGCTTAGAAAGGAGGGATCACAAATCCCAAAACCTTCCTGAAATTCTAATTGTCCTGCAGGTTAGAGAGCCACTCCAGATGAAGCCCCTCCCTTGTGATGATGGGATGGCTAGGGTGAGAACCAAGAGAAGGAACAAGCTGGAATTGCACACTTGCTGCATTATATAGTGAAATCAACCTCAAACCAAAACCTATTGATGTGAATCAAGTTGGTGATAAAGGAGAATGGTATCTAGTAAGTCTTCCTCAGTCTACTGGCTCTTGTCTCTGTGGTTATGTCTTAAGAATGTCTTAAGAATGACTTTCCTGTAGTGAAAGTCACTTGGTAGAAAGTTAAACGTGTGCTCAAATTCAAAGAGAATTTGCCTAATGATCAGAATCAAATTAATTCCTAATTTACTGGCATAGTGCTATTTGAACCAGAAGACCACATTGCATGTTAAACAATATAAACTTCTCTTCTTTGCCAACCTTCATTTGCATACGAAGAGTGTCTTCTCAGCCAAACAGAACAGAGCAAATCCTCCTGAAGGGAATCTGTTCCAGTGTGGGCCTGGGTATTCTTTATTTCATTTTCTACTACAGATAATCCACAGCAGCAAAGATTCTTTCTTCACCATGTTTAGTCCCCTAGAATCTTTTGCAGTTCTAATGAAAGGTACAAGATTTTTTCAGAAACAGGGTTTGAGAGAGGGTGTGGGCAACATACATTTTCAATGCCATTTTTTTAAACAGATCACCAAATCCAACCTCCACATTATAAAAATGATGAGCTATTATGCTATGGGGATTTAAACAAATATGCTTGTGATGAATAAGGAATATTCCAGGGGGACAGCATTGTGACATAGCACATAAAGCTGTTGCCTGCAAAGCAGCTGTCCCTTATGAACACTAATCATATCGCAGTTACTCTACTTCTGATCCACCTCCCTACTTATGACCTCGAAAGTCAGTGGTGGATGATAACTCAAGTGCTTGGGCCTCTGGACTTTTTTAAAAATGATTTATTTATTTTTATTGGAAAGTCAGAATTCACAGAGAAGAAGAGACAGAAAGAAAGATCTTCCATGTGCTGGTTCACTCCCCAAGTGGCCACAATGGCCAAAGCTGAGCTGATCCGAAGGCAGAAATCAGAAGCTTTTTCCAAGTCTCCCACATAGTGCAGGGTTCCAAGGCTTTGGGCCGTCCTCTATTGCTTTCCCAAGCCACAAGCAGGGAGCTGGCAGGGAAGTGGAGCAGCCAGGATATGAACCAGCTCCCATATGGGAATCCAGGCATGCAAGGCAAGGACTTTAGCCACTAGATTACTGTGCTGGGCCCTATTCTTGGCTTTATACCATTCCAGCTCCAGTTGTTGCCATTTGGAGAGTGAACCAGCAGATGGGATGGGATGAGAAACTAAGAAAAAAAAACTAAGAAAACTGAGTTAATAGGAACAAAATGTCAGTGGCATAAAATAAATTAATAGAAATGATAATTGAAGTGAATCATTTTGTTTTTATGTTTTGGTTTTTATCATTGCTCTTTTTGACTGCATATTTTAAAAGGTGTATATGTATATGCATATATACCTTTAATATATATGAACATATATTTATGTATTTGAAAGGGAGAATGATGAGAGAGAAAGAGAGGGAGAAACAGAGAGAATGATCTTCTGTGTGTTCATCCACCCCCAATACCCACATCAGTTAAAGCTGGGCCAGGGCAAAGCCAGAAGCCTGGAGTTCCATTCAGATCTCCCAAGTGAGGTGGGAGCCCAAGTGCTTGGGCCATCTGCTGCCACTCAGGTTGCATCTGCAGGAAGCTAAATTGGAAGCAGAGAACCCTGGACCTAAACAGATACTGTGATGTAGGATACAAGTCACAGCAAGCAGTGACTTCATCTGATACTCCACAATGCCCTCTCCAGCTTTTTGTATTTAGAAAAGTAAAATGTTTGCTGTTACAAGGAGATAGGTGCTCTGAAAACAACATGTAATAAAGATAGTGCTTTAATTTTGTTTCTAATCTGTCAGATATTAAAATGCAAGCAGGTAACTAGACATTACTTAAGCAGAGAGCTTTCCATGTGATGATGTGGCTTACACAGGAAGTACACATTCTGACAGATAAAGTGTGTTCAACACTGGATGTGGAAGAAAAGGATGGATTTGGTCCCAGGACACTGTGCTGACTCTGCTGACATATGATCAGCTGGCAGTGAACATGAGCATGACAGCTAAGTGCACTAGGCTGAGACACATGCTTCTGTTTTGCTCCATCCAGGGAGTAGCTTAAAAAAAGGGTCTCTAAATCCCTTACTAACATGTGGCAGTGCAGGAATAAATGAGGTTTCAGTGAAAGATTCTAAATAGGAATATATCCAATAACTTAAAATTTTAAAACATAAGATTTGTTACCCTGAAGTGGCTTGATGGAATGGAGTTCCAACATTTTCTGCGTATGAAGAGAATAATTTAAGCATGGTATAGAGATCCATGAGCCTGAGGAGATACCAAAATTGAAGAAAGACAGTGCACCCAAAGCCTTGGGAAACCCCTGATCCTAGATGAGATGGATCAATGATGTACAGGTTGTTTCAGAGTAGACTCATAGTTGAGGAGACCAGATTAGTTGTTCTCACCATCTTGTATAAGAACTCGGCATGCACCCCTGGCCAAATGAAGCTGCAACTCCAGGGAAGGAATGGGCAGATCCCTAACTGACTTCAATCTGGGTCTCCAAGGTGTGTAGCAAGGATTCAGGCACTTAAGTCATCGCCTGTTGCCTGCCACAGGACACCTTAACTGGAAGCTGGAATCAAGAACAGAGCCGGGATTCAGACTCAGATACTCTGATAGAGGACACAAGTTCCCAGGGGGTGTCTTAACTACATTACCAAACACTCAGCCCTTTCTAAAACATGTTTATTCATTTATGTTTGTTTATTTGAAAGGCAGAGAAACAGTGTTACAGACCAACTAACTTTAGTTTCACAATACAAGATGCTTCAGAAAGCAACACAACAACTTTGTTTTGCATCCTGTACCTCTTTTGAAAGGGGAAGACATTATGGTGCAGCTGGTTAAGAAGCCATCTGGAAAACCTGATTTCAATACTGGAGTACCAGGGTTCAAGTCCTGCCTCTGCTTCAGATCCAGTTTCCTGTTAATGTGTACCCTGGGAAGCAACTGATGATGGTCCAAGTAGCTGAGCCTCTGCCATCCACATAGGAGGCCTAGGTTGAGTTCCTGATTCCTAGCTTTAGCCTGCCCTAACCCCAGCTATTGCATGCATTTGGGGAGTGAACCAACAGAGGCAAATCTCTCTCAAATCTTGCTCTCATTCTCCCTCTCTCTCTTACTGTGTCTTTCAATTAAATAAGAATAAACAGTTAAAAACATGAAAGGTGGACCTGGAGTGATGGCTCAGTGACTAAGTCCTCATCTTACAAGCACTGGGATTCCATGTGGGTGCCGGTTTCTGTCCCAGTCTCTCCATTGCCCATCCATTTTCCTGCTTGTGGCCTGAGAAAGCAGTAGAGGATGGCCCAAAACCTTGGTACCTTTGCCACCCTTGGGAGGCCTGGAGGAAGCTCCTGGTTCCTGGCTTTGGATCAGCTCAGCTCTGTCTGTTGCAGCCATTTGAGAAGTGAACCAGTGGAAAGAAAATCTTTTTCTCTGTCCTCTCCATAAATCTGATCTGCCTTTCCAATAAAAATAAATCTTTTAAAAAATATGAAAAGTGGCTATAGAAAAGCTAAACATATATCTTATCTGGTTAAAGATCTGTGTTATATATGTCAGGAAATAAATCTTTGAGGGATTCCTGGATGGCAAAGTGCTAAGCAGAACCTTTTAGTCTGTTCTCCCCCGCCACCCCCCACCCAAATCTGGTCCCACTTACCAAGAAGAGAAATTCACTGTAGGCAATTTGTGTTTTTTGGCTTCAACTCCACAGATAGTAGCTTGAACACTGATGTTGAATGGCATGTACCCCTTAGGCTGTTGTTTCATAACCCTGAATACCTGCTAAACTTTACATCCCCAGGTTAAAGTCAAGTTACTCTTAAGGAAAGATGATGATGACCACTGCTCGAAGGTACATCATCATCTGACCAGAGTCCAGTGCCTGGAGCTACATTTTGAAGGAGACCTTAATCTGTGCCATGCAAGTAGCAGGTTATTCCTGAGAAGAATCTAGGCGTCTAAGTTCAGTACCATTCAATAGAAAAATAATACAATCATTATTTAAAATATACAGTGAAAACTTATGTAGTAGTCACATGTTAAAAAGCAAAAGGAAATAAGTGAAACTAATACTTAACATGGTTTATTTAATCCAATAAATAAAAAATACTGTAATTTCAATATAACTCAATCAAATGATTGCTGAGAGATTTCTTAGCTCTCCAAGAGACTTTAGGTTTTGTTGTTGTTGTTGTTATTGTTGTTGTTTACACAGAGGGAGACAAGAGAGTGAGAATCTTCCATCCACTTGTTCACTCTCTAAATGGCCACAATGGCCAGGGCTGTGCCACAATGAGTGCAGAAGCTGTAATTTTTTCCAGGTATCCCACATGAATGCAGGGGCACAAGCACTTGAGTCATCCTCTACTGCTTTCCAAGACATTTTAGCAGGAAGCCGGATTGGAAGTGAAACAGCCGGGAGGGGAACCAGTAGCCATACGGGACGCCTACCATCTTGGCCCCAGAGACTTTGGGTAATTAATTTAAATTCTGTGAGCCATGGGACACCAGGAAAATGAAGAAATTGGGGAGTAAACTGGCAGTTTTTTTTTAAGCAGAGAACTTATTTTTGAAATAAAACAATAGGGCTACTCTGCATTTCTTCAACAGACACAATGAAGGTAAGCTGGAATCACCAAGTACACAGAGTTATAGCAGATGAAGGGCAAGCTGAAGCAGGATGAACCAGAGGTTCACAGCCCTATCTTCTTTTCTGTATTGCCCAGTGTATGAGCCCTGATAAATTTCTCCACTGTAGTTTTCAGCACTGAACATTCTAACTCACTGTCATTCTTCTTTGTGCCCTATCAACCAGTAGACTTTAGCCACTAGGCCACGCCACCGGCCCATGTCAGCCAGTAGATTAAGAGCAATTTAGGTGGGAGAGAATTATCAGGGAGATTTAGGGCTGGCTTAGGACTTGCACAGATTTTAACTGCATTTCCCTTGGGATATCCCTATCCTACCTGAAGGTGGATCAAATGCACGAGTTTCTTGTTATTTTGGAAAACAGATTTTGTTTTTTCAGATCTTGAACATTTATGAAGATTCGTACCAAAAACTCACAGGCTGTAGATATTATGCCCCCCAGTGCCTGGTAGATAAACGGCTGTGAGGAAGGTATCTCAACATCACGTCTCCACAGGCTCAATTCTGCTGGTTTCCAGCGATACGGCAGAATGAATTGGCTTCAGCTAATGTGTGAAATCTTGTTTCCTTCCTGAAACTCTTCTTTACCTCAAATAATTTCTCTCTTGGAGCTAGAATATAAAAGAGCTAGTCGAAGACATAATAACCATTGAGTTAGTGAGTGAAGGAATAAGAACTATGTGGAAATTGTACTAGAACCAAAACTCAGCCAGTATTAAAATATTTTATCTAAATCTGGATATTTCAAGACATATGGCTTTTGGTACAATAAATAATGCCTGACTTTGATATTGTCCTACCTAATTATAGGACAAATAATATAACCACTGGGTGATGGCCTGATGACAATATTATTATAAATGTGGGCAATATTTTTTTGTCCTAATAATCAGAAAATGAAGCACTTTACCTGAACAAAAAGCAAATTAGTCTTTTCCAGAAAGCCATGCAACTCCTTCATTTAACTAAGCCCTGTGGTGATTTCTGGATTCCCCCCATGAAGACTAGTTTCCTTGAAGCATTCACTGCTTGCAGAATGCATTCAAGGAATGTACCACAAGGTTCTCCATTGCTGCTGAGTTGGAGAACTTTACTTCTTTTCTCAATTCAGCCTTAGACATTTCAAAGAGATGAAAGAGATTGGTGAACTGGCCAAAGCATAAAAATGATCAAATAACAGCAATAGCAAGACAAAAGAAAGAAAAGATCTGAATAATTTAGAGAAAATTTATAATGAAAATAGAATGTGTAGCTTTTAAAAAATATATTGTGTTTTTATTTGAAAGGCAGAGTTAAAGAGAGAAGGAGAGAGAAAAAGAGAAAGGTCTTCCATCAGCTGTTTAACTCCCCAAATGGCTGCAATAGCCAGAGCTGAGCCAATCAGGAGTCAGGAGCTTCTTCTGGTTCTCCTATGTGAGTGTAGGAGCCAAAGAACTTAAACCATCCTGTGCTGCTTTTCCAAGACATAAGCAGGGAGCCCAAACAAAATTAGAGCAGCTGGGACTCGAACCAGTGCCCATAAGGGATGCCTACTATATCAGTGTGCTGACCTCAATGAGTAACTTAAAAAAAAGGCCTATTTATTCTGAAACTGAAGAGTTGTCCCCAAGATAAAGGGATAAAACTCCTCAGCTATGTCCAGAGATGCCAATCACCTGCTTAGGGAATCATTTTGGACCATGGAAAATTCACTCTAGCTGAGGAAACACCACATTTGCAAGTATGCTTCTTGGATTGTAGTCCACACTGCAGTGGGTGACCTCTGGCATCCTTGCCCACTGCTTCCTTGTATATGGCAACAGACATCCCAACCAAGAAGGAGCCATCACTACAGGTGTATCCCTTGGATTATTTTCCATGTTGTAGCAGTGGTCAGTCCCTGACCTGCTTGCCTGCTGCTTCCTTGCTGTGTGTTCATTAAATCTCGCTCTGCTGTCTGTACTCTGGGGATTCTCAGCACCCAGGAGATGGGCATGAGTCAGCTGCTTCCTGCAATACTGAGGAGCCTCCAGCTTCCAGTACGTGTGCATGTCGCTCTGAAGACTTGCTCTGTGGTGTGGCCATTCCCAACATCCAAGCCAGTCCTTTCTCCCACAGATCTTTTCTTCTCTAAGGGAAACAGTTTGCATTTGTCATAAGTACTCAGAAGCAACTCTCCCCCTCCTGGTTAGGTTTCAATGTCAAATCTGACAGTCTTCCTGCCATGGTACAGATGTGGTTGGTAGCTGAGATTTGGTTCCCAGTACAGGAAAGTGATAGGATCATTAAGACATGTTTGGGTCCTGAGGGCTGTGCTTTGATGGAGGAACCAGTGCCTTCTGCTGGGGCTAGGTTAGTTCTCACAGGAATGATTGAGTTCTTGCTCTCACAGGGCTGGATTAGTTGCTAGGAGAGCAGGCTGATGCAGAGAGATCCTCTGTGTGTTCTGCTTCCTGTGCATATCCGCTTGCCCTTCTGCTTTGGCTCTGTGTTAGATTCAGAGCTTCCAGAACTGGGAACTGTATTCATTAAAGCCTTGTGGAGTGCACACTGCACTCCCGTCATCCCCACACTGATTTGCCATGCTCTCTTTTCCTTTTCAGGAGAGTCCTAGGAGACAAGTGCACAGGTCTGCATTTTGCAGACACTGACACCCAGGGAGGGGAAGGTTCTTGCCAGCGGTGATAGAGTTAAAAGAGTGCAGAGCTGTAGTTCCGCCCAGGTGCTTGGCACAACTGCCTCCAAGTCTCTCATTTGTGTGTTTGCAGAACTCCTACTTTCAAGTGGCCAGTTAATTAACCTCTTCTAAAACAGTGTGCTTTTCTATTTCCTTTTTTTTCCCTAAAAGCAAGTTGTCTCAATTTGAAACACTTCTTGGTTTAGATTATCCAGCAGCCTAGGATAGGCTAATTAGAAAACGGAAATTCCTTGCAAGGAAGAAAAAATTACTACTGCAAAAAGCCCAATTCGGTTCTTTTTTAGGAAAACTGTCCTTTTGTGGAGGAGGGCTCTCTCAGAGCAGGTTTTCTTTTTGGATATAGCAAACACTTGTAGTGGTATATTGCGTACTAGTTGCTATCCTTTACCATTTACAAATAGCAGTTCACTTAGTAAATTCACTCACTTGGTCCTACAGGTAAAAACTAACAATATTCACATTTGGTAGCTGAAGAAACAAGTTCAGAAAGACCAATCTATTTCTAAGTGTCTTGCCCTTGAGTTGGTCTCTGGAATCCAAGGGTGTAATGCTAGTTCATGTTCAGTGCTATGCCAGGCATATAGTGAGGTGTGGAGCAGGAGAGTCCAGCAGGCCCTTCTCTGCAGGTGCACGGAGGAGTTAGGAAAGCCAAACAGTGTAAGGTAGAACTATGCTCAGACCTCTCTCCACCCCTCCCCGTCGCCGACAGCCCTTGGCCTGTTATGGGGTTGTTGCATGGGGTTGGAAGGGGAGAGCCGCCCTGCCTCTGTGTGTGAATTTGCTGGTTAGCATTGCTTTAGCCAGCAGGGGTTTTACACGAAGGGGAAAGGGTGTCTTTTAGGGAAGCTATAGCAAAATGACTGCTCGTTCTGGCTCTCCCTACTCAGAGCCACTGCCTGGCACTTTACAGGTAGATTCTGAGTGTGTGTGTGCGCTTAAAACTTTCTAGACTTAATAAGAAAAGATTTTAAATCGGAAAAAAGCAAAGTGCGTTAACATTTTGATCATGAAGCAGAAAAAAGAATTGTTTGTATTTTACTTCTGCTTTTAGAGTTTATAGAATGAAATAGATTCCCAGTTCTGCCTGCATCCACAGTGGGGAACAGAGTGCTTGGTGGAAGCCTAGGGCTTCCCCAAAAATAATCACATTCTACCCTCAGTGTCTGGGATCAATGTGAATAATTCAGACTTCTTCCTTGGTATTTCACTTTCCTCTTGGTTCTAGATTTTGGATGAAGCCGCTGGAGGAGGAACAGGGAAAAACAAGAGATTACTTCACAAGTTTCTTTTTAAAGCTTATTGAGGGCTTCAACAAGGGATTGTAAGGGACAGGGACTCCTGGGACTGTCCTGGGAAATTCAGAAAATCTAGGAAGCCCAAGGAAAGTCTCTCTTTCAGCACCTTGACTTTCCTTCCTTTCCTCTCCCTTTTCTTCCTCTCTTTCTGATTCTCTCCCTGCTACTCCACCCTCTTGTCACTTTCCAAACTCTAGTCTATGGAGTAAAGTCTCTCCCTCCCCATAGCACCAACATGTTCATGTGATTTTTGAATGGATTTCACATCAGAGCATTTGTTTCCGTGGGTTACAAGATAACTTCTCTGTTCCTCAATTTTCCAATGCCTAATTTGAATAAGAGCTATTTGATTGGCCTACCTTCCCAACATAGTTATGTAAGTGACAGGCTATTAATTGATGGTTTTCAGGTAAATTATCCAAGACTGCTCACTTGTGACTCTTAGTAATAACATGCCCCTTCAGCTACAAGATTGGAGGTAGGTGGATGGTTCCTCATGGAAGGCATTGTGGGTGGATAAGCATGGTAAACCACTCCAGGGCAGGCAGGTGCAGCTCCGTTACAATGAAGCCCTTGCCTGGAGCCACACTTTATAGGTGACCGCAGCATTGTGCCATTGACCTGACTCTACATTAAAAAGTGATCTGTGTCTTTATGGTCCTACCAGAGCAAAATCCTTTGGACAGACTCCAAGATAGATGCCTTTGCTATCAAGTGTTGCTCTGGCTGAGCCAGGCTATAGAGATTTTCAAGGTATAATCAATGTTTTAACTCCTGATAGTGTGAGCAAATTGGCACCATCACCTAGTATTCTGGGAAGATTCCAGGCTTTTGCTGTCAGGTCATGCTAGGTATTTGCTACCTAAACCCTGTGTAACTTGTATACATTCTGACTTCTTCATGTGCAAAACACAGATAACCCAGGACTGTGTCAGTACTAAAGGACTTCTCCTAGTTCCCAGCTCATGTGAAGCACCCAGTAAATGATATTCAGAAGCAGCCACTGAGTTCACCCGGCTTCCTCCAGGCATTCCAGGAGACAGGTGGTTATGACTTGGGCCACATTTCAATGCATTGCTGTAGTTGTTTTCAGAGCCAAGGCATCCTACATATCCTCCCTTCGGATAGATTTAAGTACTCTGACAACAGAGCTTCCTGTTTCTATTTTTAAGATTTATTTATCTGAAGGACAAAGAGAGAGAGAAAGAGATCTTCCATTTGCTGCTTCACTCCACATATGTTCACAATTGTCAAGACTGTGCTGGATCAAAGCCTGAAGACGAGAACTCCAGATGGCAGGAACTCAAGTACTCAGACCAGCCTCTGTTGCCTCAGGAACATTAGCAGGAAGCTGGTTCAGAAGTGGTACTCTACTTCTGGGACTCAAGACCAAACCAAGTCTCAACCCATGAGGCCACAATGCCTCCCTAGAGCTCCCCATTTTGCCTAACCCCTACTGTCATGAGGTGGCTAAAAAGAGCAGGAACAGTCTCCCCATTATCTCTCTGGACTATGTCTCCTCTGATTTTAAATCTTCCCCTTCTCAGAGGGGTGCTGAGTTGTGGGGCATGAGGCAACAGCTTCAACTCATCCCATGGCACAAATGGTGCCACAGGTTCAGAGGATAAACTGTACACCCAGGACCACTCTGTAGCCTCACCTGCTTTTGTTTCCAATAAGACTTCATACCAGGCCTTCTATGGACTCTTCCACCCTTGTGTAGGCAGCACACAGAAGAGCTAGCAAGCACAGGCTCCTGACCTGGACTACCAGGATTCAAACCTCAGAGTCCCCTTAGTGACTGAATGACCAGAGGCAACTTATTCACCATTTAGCTGCAATGTTCTCTTCTTGAAAATCAATGTGATATGCTGACTACTTCAAAAGACTGTTATACGGGTTGAGTTGGCATATGGGTGCTACTTAGGACAGTCCCTAGTGCACAGGTGACAGTTGTCATCGCCACTCCATTGTTGCTGGCAGCTTCCGGAGGGTGGAGTATCAGTTCTGTGGCTCGTGTTATCTCGTTTCTTTCAGGCAGCAGCAAGTTCTTGGGTCAGAGCTAGTGCTGTGTGGGACACTGTGGCTGTATCTCAGGCTCCCATCACTTATCAAACGACCTGGGAGCAGGCAAAATAATTCTGGGCCCGAGACACAGAGCTTTCCTTGGGAAGTTAAGTCTCCACCTTCTCGTTTGAATGGAGGAGTTTGTTGTTATTAAGCAGGAGTAGGGACAGGATACATGTTTGGGTCCTGGGGAAAATGAACAAGGTGAGGCATGCCCAGGAGTAGAATTATCCAACAGAAAACTGTCTCCTTCCCACGAGCACAAGGAAGGTGGTAGGCCCCTCAGTCCTTTCGGCTCTTCCATCTTAGCCAGTGATGGTTGCTCCTGAATCTCAGAACAAGCCCTGGAAGAGACGAGCATTGGAATGATTTGATTGAGCACAGAAGGTGTGCCGTCCTCAATGTACACCGCTATCATCCCATCCAGGGAGGACTCAAATGCAACAAAAAGTGAAGGAAGGTCAAGCTGGCTGTTTCTCCACTGGGCCATCCATCCTCTCCTGTCCTCAGACAGCAGCACTTCTGGTTCTCAGGCCTGGAGCTCTCCAGGCTCTCCAGCATGCAAGTGGAGTATTGTGGGACTTCTCGGCAACTGCTTGTGTATAGTATTGTATTGTATAAAAAGATTTCATGAGCCCAGATATGCCTCACTTGTTTCTGAGCTCGATCACTGGGCCAACAAGGGCAGAACTGATTAGGCCCATTTTATAGAAAAGGGAAGCATTCAAAATGATTAAACAATGTCCTAAGGATTACAGGTGATAAGAATTCTGCTATTTAATCAGATGCCATGCTTAGGAAGGCACTTCTACAGCAAAATTTTAAAAGGCTCTGATTTCTGGCTATGTATATACCTGACCAGGAAGAGGTTGCTCCCACAGGTAAGCCAACAGCTCCACTAACTAGGATCTTGTTAGCACTGGAGTAGTGAATATTTACTGCAGGAAAAAATGAAATCCAGCTTTGAAACTCCCAGAAAGGCCTAACAGCCCCAGGAAAGAGGTCCCAGGGGTTTCGTGCCGCCTTGGAAAGCCCCTATTATTAGGGCGCCCTGTGGTGCAGCCAGCCACTTCAGCTTGGGGCCACCTGGCCTCTGTTTGTGTTCCCATCCATTATGTGTCTCAGGAGAGAAAGAAAGAAAAGAAAGCAGGAGGTGGTGAGCTTCACACTGCAGGTTTGTACCTTGCCTCTGCACAGAAGGAAGCCCACGTTTCTCCCTCCATCTGCTGTCTATCTGTGATTCCACCTCCATGACCCAGGGACCCTTGTGGAGGACTCATCTTCTCCCCGGGTGAGATCTTCTGAATTATAGACAAGACTACACTTTTCATTCAACGAGGCATTCCAGTACAGCTATTTTTAAAATATTAAAAGGGCTAAAATGTACATATAAATTTACATTCAAAGTGTAATCTATGCATTATTGTGTAACTGAATGTGTACTCTAGTAGAGCAACATTTAAAGCTATGTAAGGACTAAAGTACAGGTTCTATCTTACTCTTTTCAGACTGCCTTATCAAAATGCCCCAGACCAGGTGGCTTGTCCAACAGAAATTCTCTTTTTGTAGTTGGCCTTTAGCCTCCCTGTATGCGGTGTGATGGAGACCAAGCTCTCTTGGGCTGCTTTTAGATGGCAAGCCCTGGCCATCAGCCCCATCCAACCCTGTGACTTCATCTGACCCTAGTTCTCCTTCAAAGTTCTATCACAGGCCTGGCACAGTGGCCTAGTGGCTAAAGTCCTCGCCTTGAACACATTGAGATTGCATATGGGCTCTGGTTCTAATCCGGGTGGCCCACTTCCTATCCAGCTCCATGCCTGTAGCCTGGGAGGACAGTCGAGAACAGCCCAAAACCTTTGCACCCGCATGGGAGACCTGGAAGAGACTTCAGGACCGTGGCTTCTGGTCGGCACAGCTCTGGCCGTTGGGGCCACTTGGGGAGTGAATCAATGGTTGGAAGATTTTCGCCTCTGTCTCTCCTCCTCTCTGTATATCTGACTTTGCAATAAAAACAAATAAATCTTAAAAAAAAAGTTCTATCACACTGGGGAGGGGTGGAGTTTCAAAATCTTTCCTGGGATGGAGGAACACAAACCTGCCATCCATAGAAGGTGCTATTTCCAGTAACATGATAACATCAGATGTGGAGGGAGAAGAATTACATTTGTCCATTAATTCATTGGCTGTGTTTTTTGGTTTGTTTGTTTTTTATTACTGCTGAGCACCTACTGTGTGCTATCCTGTGTTCTTTCAGGGATTAAAAGCCAGCTGGGCCCCCAGGGCTCCTGAAACCTAGACTGAAGTGCTCACCCCCCTACTGCCTTTCTCCCAGGTTTTCATTATCACCTGCCTTTTTTTCCCCCAAGCTTATTATTGAATAGATTTCCCAAGGGGCTTTAAATACTCTTTTTCTTAGATCCCCACCTTCCCTTTTAATGTGCCTCAGCAACCAGGAAAGGACACCTGCTGGGCGCTCCAGAAGCCTCCCTGTGCGGCTTCCAAGGACTAAGCTTTTGCAATTAGTTTCTATTTCAAAAGAGAGGGCCTCCAGGCCCCCAGGTACTATATTTGGCTGTGAGGTGCTTAATAATTAATTGCTTAGATTTATAATTTTTTTCCTTATTAATTCTAGCTTGGTATGCTTCACTTGTAAGATTTATTCAAAAGTTTTAAGGACTATACTTTTTTTTTTTTTCGAAAAACACTCGCCACTCACAGAACATTAAATATTAGATTTAAATCAAAAATTAAAATGGTTTCCCGTCAGCACTGCCACCCTCATAGAAGCAGGATCTGAGAATTTGCAGTCTGGGAGGGCAAGGCCTCGGGTGACGATGGCCCTGGTGCGGAGGTTCGAGAATCTGGAGAGGGAGTGTCCACACCAAATCGTTTCCTATGTCCATACACTTCCCTCACGCCTTTGGGCTCACAAGTCTCTGCTACTGTTCTCAGCATCAATTGCAGGAGTTGTTGATTTAGCTCTTAAATAGGCAAGCACTTCACTTTATTTCATCCATTTAAGCAGTCATGGCTTTTCCTGGAGGCAAGAAAGCATGGTTCCCCAAACCCTGAGCCCACACTACATGGACTCACAGACCAACTCGAGGAGCTGAAAAACTTTGTTCAGGGCCCCTAGAGTTACTAAGCATCCATTTTCCATTTATATAATGGGTGTTATAAGTTAAATTAGGAGACTTTATTTAGGATACGAATAAAAAAGAGGAGTGTTCACATATAGGCTGTGCTCAAAATAGGTTAGCTAAAATGTTACTTTTTCAATACTACTACTACTTACGATTTATCACTATTGTTAAGTCCAAAAGATTCCCGAACCATGAACAAACAAGTTCTACATGCAACAACACAAAAGCAAAGAAACTGTATTGCTAGCTCAAGCTAGGGTCCATGTCTCATCCATCACAGTGCAGTCTTGACAAGGACCCCGTTTGTCTCTTGCGAACCATTTTTATCCCCTCTTAGTCATGTACAGCATGTCTCTGCAAGCTGTGCAGTCCTTATCGTGGTCTCGTAAAACTCGTACCAGTGTAGGCCACATTCCTGTGCAACCTGTACCAGTTCAGACCACATTCCACTTGCGGATGTGCGGATGCCCCTGATTGGCCCATCTCCAAGGTCGCTGCCCGCTGCCCACTTCATCACTCTGAGGAAAATGAAACTTTGAAGTGAAGTGAAACTTAGGCCTACTCCCCGACCTAAGGCCTTTCATGGTGTCCGTCCTGTTCCTTATGCAGCAAAACCAAGCAATGATTACAGAAGCCAGATAGAGCGGTTATGCTAACGGTTAAGAAACTCCCTTATCATTACTGTTGTTAAGAGTAAACCCCTGCCACCCAGCCTTGCATCCCCAAATCCACACTATGATTAACAGCCCATCCAAAATAGTAGTTAAAAAAAGAGACTTTGGGTTCAAATAAACCTTACTACAATCTAACCCTGCCATTTAGTGAGTTTATAATCTTAGGTACCTTGATTTCTTTCAACCTTGGTTTCATCATATCAAAAACATCACATACGGTGTTGTGGAGGTTACATGGGCAATGAGTCATTAACCTAAAAAATACACAGAGTCAAATGGATATTCAGTAAATGTTCTCAAAGATGATACTGACATTGCTTTGTTAAGAGTGAAGAGAGAGGGCCTGGCACAGTAGCCTAGTAGTTAAAGTCCTCAACTTGTACACACCGAGATCCCATATGGGCGCCAGTTCTAATCCCAGCAGTCCCACTTCCCATCCAGCTCCCTGCTTGTGGGCTAGGAAAGCAGTCGAGGACGAGCCATAGCCTTGGGACACTGCACCTGTGTGGGAGAACCGGAAAAGGTTCCAGAAGGAAATCAGAAAATATGAAATTCCTTGTCTCTCCCTGTCACTCTGTTTCAAAAAAAAAAAAAAAGGACACAAATGAACTCTTGTCACACAATTATACATTTTCAAACCACCAGAGAAACCTGGAATCCTGAGACAAATTTAGGTGGCTTATGAATTGACCAGCATTAGAAGACAATTGCTTCCTGGATTAAAAGTACACAGTTTTAAATAAAAAAAGGAAGAAACCTTAGTAATTATATAGTTAGTTTCCTTCTTTTTATAAATTTCATGAAAGATGTCTCCAATGAGCTATGGACATGAAATGAAACTATGGCAGTGAAACAATTTACTCAAGGTTAGACAAGATACTTGGAGTTAATTTAATGTCTTTAAGTATGAGCATGAGATGTATTTTGTGTCTTGGTATTTGTATGGTTGGGTATTAATGTGAGTGATTCTGAGTTTTTCTTTGAAGATTGTGTTTACATGGCAACTGAAAACTAAGAGTCAGTTATCAGAGTCTTTGAAAACATTCGGATGTTTCATCTGTAATTTTGTGCACACACATTGTAAGAGAATTGATATCGACTGAGCACTTCCTAAGTACCAGCCAATTTTTTCAGATAAACTCAGATAAATTCCTTAATAATCACAGAAAGAATCTATCCAGGAAACACAAACTATTAAAACTCTCTCAAGAAGAAAGGGAATTTGGTGCCTAGATAACTATTGAAAGGGTTGAAATGGATGGAATTAAGAAAAGACCTCCAGAGATAGGTCCCACCCAAACACTACAATAGAACCAGTCTACTGAGAAAGCTACTGCCTCTTCTACAGTTGGAATGCTGGGTATCCGGAAGTTGCCATACCCACTGCACTCATGCCACACATTCAATACATGACTACACACAACCAGACCAATGGCCCCACAACAGTGCTACATGTAGCTGCTGGATTCATTGCTGCATACGCTGCTATTCTTTAGTGTCCCTTACTGCTTAAAAATACCGTTTGAATCAGTTATTTCCCCAAATATTCTTCTGATTGGTTAAAATTAAGTCACATCAAGCCTTGGCTGCAAGGGAGTCTAATATATGTTGCTTTTAGCTTCTTGTGCTCTGCAGAACAGAAAGTCCTATTAGAAGACAAAATAAATGTCAACTAGGCTGATACCCATCTGCAGAATTGCAAAGCTATTATTTTGAAAGGGTAAATATCCAAGGTCACATAGAAGTTGAAAAGGAAGAGATTCAAATTAAAGTCTTCTGGTTCTAGTTGCTGTCTCTGCTTTTATCTAAACAGCATCTCTGGTATATTTACTGCAATCTGTCAAATATAGATGCATCTATATGCCCCCATTATGAAAATTCTTTAAGGTAAAGATATGCTGTGATTGACCAAACAGATACTTTTAAAAAGTTCATGGAAAATGAATTAAAAGATGGGGTTATCTTGGTACAAAATGTTTTTGAGGGCCCGGTGATGTAGCCTAATGGCTAAAATCCTCGCCTTGCACACCCTGAGATCCCATATGGGCACCAGTTCATGACACAGAGGCCCGCTTCCCATTCAGCTCCCTGCTTGTGGCCTGGGAAAGCAGTTGAGGATGGCTCCAGGCCTTGGGACTCTGCACCTGCATGAGGACCTGGAAGAAACTCCTGACTTCTGGTTTCATATCAGCTCAGCTCCAGCCATTGCGGCCACTTGGGGAGTGAATCATCAGACAGATCTTTCTCTCTGTCTCTCCTCCTTTCTGTATGTGTGACTTTCCAATAAAAAAAAAATCAATCTTTAAAAAATGTTTTTGAAATCCATGCAATGTTTTTCCATAATATGCCTTTTCCATGAACTTTTTGAATACCCTGTGTATTATACTCAGCTATGCCCTGTGTAATCCTCTTTCACATTGATTCTGGGATTAACCTTGTGATTTGCTTTAGTTAGTGGGTTACCAGCAACTTGATGTGCATTCAATAGATACTGTGTGTTAGAGTGCTGTTACCATCCAGTTAGGAGGAAGTCAAAGGAACAACTTGGAGGTAAAAGACATATGGAGAGCAAAGCCCAAAAATCCAGCTATGTCAACTGACCTCAAACCCTGTGCAAATCCCCTTCCCTATCCCTCCATTGAAGGCAGCACCTGAGCACATAGGTAAAACAGCCGAAGAGCTGTGCAGTCAACTCATAGAATCACAAAAATAGCAAACAGCTATTTCTAGGTTGTAAGTTGGGTCTTTCTGTTATGCAGTCATAGGTCATTAAAACACATGTTTCTAAATTAATTTTTATTTGAAAGAGAGAGTCAGAGAAACAGAGAAAGAGAAGAGGCACAGAGATCCTCCATCCACTGGTTTTCTCCCCAAATGGCCACAAAGGCTGGACCTGGGCTGATCTAAAGCCAGAATCCAGGAGCTTCTACTGGGTCTCTCACATGGATTCAGGGGCCTAAGTAGTTGGGTCATAATCTTTTGCCCTCCCAGGCACATTAGCAGGAAGCTGGATGAAAACCAGAGTAGCCAAGACTTGAACTGGAGACCATATGGGATGCTGGCTCGTCATGTGGAGGCTTAACCTAGGTGCCACAGCACCGTCCCTGCACATGTCTTTTTATTGTTTATCTATGTACTAACTTATTTTATTGATTGATTTAATCAGCACCTGCTGCCTCATAGGCTTTGAAATAAGCAAGAGGAAGGCAATCATGAATGGAACAGAGGTCATGTTGTGGAGATGCACTTGGTGAGGGGTGTGAACAAATGAAGACATGGGTGCAGGATTCTGAGGTATGAGCTGACAGAGGGTGCCATGGCAGAAACTAGCAATGGCATTTCAACCATTTTGGAAGATGTCACCAAAAATGTGCACATACTTGCTTTTTACTGTTGCAGATAACAAATTCTGCAATTTGGTCACTGTCACTCAATGATGAGGTGAATAGAATTTTTCTTGAATCTGATTTGAGGGCTCAGTACTGAAAGCTTGTTTTGGAAGGGCTGGCATCCTGTACAAGTGCCTATTCAAGTTCCAGCTGCTCCAATTCCAATCCAGCTCCCAGCTATATTCCAGAGAAGATCCACGTGAGACCTAGACAGAGTTTTTGGCTCCTGGCTGGCACAGCCTCAACTGTTGTGGCCATGTGGGGAGTGAAGCAGATGATGAAAGAATTTCTTGCTCCCTCTCTCTGTTACTTCCTTTCAATAAAAAAATACATTTATATATATATATATATATATATATATATATATATATATATATATATATATACACATTGTTTAAGTGGGTTTTGTCTATAAAGGGATTACACTCTTACTCTTAAAACTAGAGTCCAAACGACAAGGCTTTAGGCTGGTATGATTTGCCAAAGCAGATTAACCTACTTTCCTACTCAATAAATCTTTACTAAAATTTAAAATTTAAATTAATGGTAGAATATATTATAGAGCAAGACCTTAAATATGTTTTGAGTGAAATTTGCTGTTTTTTGGGTCCAGCACAATGGCTCAGTTGGCTAAATCCTCACCTTGCAAGTGCTGGGATCCCATATGGGTGCTAGTTCATGCCACAGCGGCCGCACTTCCCATCTGTTCCTTGCTTGTGGCCTAGAAAAGCTGTAGAGGATGGCCCAAAGTCTTGGGACTTACACCCATGTGGGAGACCCAGAGGAAGATCCTGGCTCCTTGCTTCGGGATCAGCTCAGCTCTGGCTTTTGCGGCCATTTGAGGAAGAAACGTGTCAATTTAAGATCTTTCTCTTTCCTCTAATCCATAAATATGATCTACCTTTCCAATAAAAATAAACAAAATGTTTTTAAAGTTTTTAAAAAGGGCTTGGTGATGTAGCCTAGCAGCTAAAGTCCTCACCTTCAATGAGCCAGAATTCCATATGCACGCTGGTTCTAATCCCAGCAACTAAGCCTCATCCAGCTCCCTGCTTGTGGACTGGGAGAGCAGTTGAGGATGGTCCAAAGCCTTAGGATCCTGCACCCACATGGGAGACCTGGAGGAAGTTCCTGGCTCCTGGCTTCGGATCAGTGCTGCACGGGCCATTGCGGTTACTTGGGGCATGAATCATCGGATGGAGGATCTTCCTCTCTGCCTTGCCTCCTCTCTGTACATCTTCCTTTCCAATAAAATTAATAAATCTTAAAAAAAAAAAAAAAAGCTGAGTAGGCCTGTTTAAACGGAGGCATGAAGCCATATAGTTAGATAGCATCTTCTGATGTTAATGAACTTGAAATTGAACCTTCCTCTTTGTCGCTTCTCCTCTCTGTATATCTGACTTTGCAATACAGGTAAATAAACCTTTATAAGAATTTTTTTAAAGACATTTGCTATTTTTCTCACTTTTCTGCGTTTATTCCCACTGAGTCATCCAACTGTATTCTTTCCATCCCAAGCTGACAGAGCACAGAAGTACTGAGATAACAGTGATTACAGCCAATGAAATGGCTGCTTAGAGATGCGTCCAAGAACTCAAGTAGTCCTACGTGTCACAGATGGAGAAATCAGTACTTTATGAAAAGTGTGTTCATAATCACTGACCCTTATTTCAGTTGAAATACATGATTATACATAGAACTCAGACCAGCAGTTTAGAAGAAAGTCCTCAAACAGCCAGTAGAGTTTTAATTAGTTGAGTATGGAGACTAATTAATATGCAAATGAGGAGCTTACCAATATTAATCATCTGTTTTAGTAGGCTGCTTTTACTAAAGAGTTTCTAACGAGTTTGCAAATTAAGTTTCTTTGACATTAAAAATCAGCTAAATGCCTGTCTGAGAATAATCTCATCTAACTCAGGGGCGGGAAGGGGCAATTTTTTTTTTGGATGAAAAGCAGCAATATTTAAAACCAATTCCCATGTTGGCAAGCTCTGAGCAAGAGTTCCGTATTACCGCTTTCCAGATTCTAATTGAAACCATTTCAGCAAGAGAGTCACCAGGAAACAATTGGAACAGAGACAAGTGTGAGTCATTTGTGATTTAAAGAAACATGACACAGAAAGTTTGATCACGAACTTCTGTGTTTAAATGAGTGGCTGGCATTGCTAAAATCTAAAAATGGTTAACAAGCACTTTTCTTGACTCAGTTTATGAACTCAGAGAAGCCTCTGGCTTTCCATTTCTTTTCTGAAATTGTTGAGTGGTTTTAGAGCCTGATTCATCAGGAACAAATCAAAGTATGAGGATGCAGTACAATGTTTTTCCTGGGATCATTTTATTTTAAAATTCATTTTCCTTCAGTTGATGAAAAACTGTATGGGCTTGCATTCAGTTATGCTAGTCATTTCTCCTTTAAAATTTTATCTTTAATGGAATTGGTATTGTGACATAGCAAGCTTCTCCTGCAATGCCGGGGTCTCCTAGGGGCACTAACTGCTCCACTTCTGATCCAGCTCCCTGATGGTGTGCCTGGGAAGGCAGCAGAAGATGGTCCAAGACTTTGGGGGCACCTGTGTCCACATGAGAGACCAGGAAGAAGATCTTGCCTGCCTGCTTCAGTCTGGCCCAAACTTGGCTGTTGGGTAGTGAACCCAGTGGATAGAAGATCCCTCCCTCTGTCTCCCTTTCTCTTCTGCTCTCTGTAACTCTGTCTTTCATATAAATAAAATATATTTTAAATAAAGTATATATATATATATATTTACTTATTTAATTTATACAGGCAGCTCCTATCCACTCACAATGCCCAGAGTTGGGCCAGGCTGAAGCCTAGAACTGGGAACTCAAGTCAGGTTCTCATGTTGGTGGTTGGAACTCAACTACTTGAGCCATCACCTGCTGCCTCCAGGTCTGGCATTAGCAGGAAGCTGGAAGCTGGAGCAGAGCTAGCACATGCACTCGGGAGGTGGAGTATGGGATTTGGGCATCTTCACTAGCATCTGAAATGTTGCTCTGTGTGAATCCATGTTTGGTGTCACTTAACTCCATGATTGTGCCATTTAGCTATTAATGCAAAATAACACAATGCAAATGAATGCAAAACTTTTGGTTTCTTACTTCCAGGAAGAATGTCAGAAATTATGTAGAGATAATAGATTGGATGCCCATCTTCTATGGCTCCACAAATTGAAACATATTGTTGCCTTTAATAATATTTTCCTTTACACTTCATTGTTGTGTAGGTTCAGGGCAAACTGAAATGATACCCATTTCAATTGGCTCACAATCTCTGTCTTTTCTGAAACCTGGCTCCTCTTCTTTCCCTGCTTTTCTGTAGCTATCAGCTAAAATTTACTATAATACAGGTTAGACAAATTTGCTAGCTCAGTCTCCTTATTTGTGCATTCATTTGTTCGCTGAGTATGTGTTGATAGGACTGAACCTAAGAGTTGAGTACCTCCCGAGGTATCATGTACTTTTGAGATGCAAAAATGTGTAACTAACAGTTCCAGGCAGTTTAGACTCCTTGGAAAGCCTATCCTGAGGAATTGTGGTAAAAGCATTTTGAGAGTTGTATGGGGGGAAGATCTTCATAAAGTTTGTTTTATGCATATTCTTAAAAAAATGTAACATATGAGTTTTAAAAATTCTTGTACTGAGAGAAGTTTATCTTTTAATTTCATTTTCATGAAGGTTTTCAAGTGTCCTCATGTCCTGTAATTTTCCTGCAAATGACTTTGGGCCATTTTGTGAAAACATCGAACCTTGTTCCCTTTCATATTACACCAAGGCCACTCATCCTGGTGAGGCTCATTGGAGTGCAGAATACAGTTGGTGATATACTACATTTAAGCCTTTACAAGTTCAAAGTGGGTACAGATTGGAAAATGTTTCCATCTTATTCTACCTTTGCCAGCTGAGAGAGAGATGTTTCTTCTGACTGACTGTTGATGATGAACCAAAGTATTCACTTAGAGATGCTCAATTAGGGAGCTCTGGACTATATTTTTCAGTCTCATAATCGTTGCTTGTCTGAAGCCTTATTTCCTGTGGTCAGAAACCTACACTAAATGTCATGGCTGGTAGAAAACGCAGCTAGGTTCAGGCTCATTGTAATTCATGGCAAGAAGAGAGAAAGCCCTTAATCAAAGGCAAGGATGGATTTTGCAAAGGAAATAACAGCCAGAAAGTTTATCCAAAAGGCACTTTGGTTTGGGCTTCTGTGCAATCAGGACTTGGCAGCAGATCTGGACTGGAGGTTCTGGAAGTTGCGAGAGTGGAAAATGGAAATGGCTTATCTGCACCTGCCCTTTCTCTGGAGATTTGGACTCATTCTCTCCCCATGGCACGACATGCGGGATCAGCCCAGGCTCTGAGAAAGAAGGCTGCTGGCCCCCCTCTTCTATATTGTGCAGATTCCAGCAGGGTGGCTCCACAGGGCACCATTGCTGAAAATGCTTTTCTAAATCATCTCGTGATTGCACTCTCGTTCTATTTCTGCAGTATGCATAGATTCCAATCTTTTGCTCTAGAACAAAATAAAACTTTCCTCAATGACAAAAACATTTTATAAATCTGCATTATTCAAAAAAGTACTCACTACCCATATGTGACCATTGAACACTTAAAATTAGAAACTAATTTTAAATTTAACCTTTAAAATTCAAGGGGTAGAGAGGTACACCCACCTACTTGTTCACTCATTTTGGGCTGGGCCAGGCTGAAGCCAGGATATAGGATCTCAATCTGGGTTTCCACACGGGTTTCAGGGACACAGTTTCTTTAGCCATCATCTACTGCCTCCCAGGGTGTGCAGTAGCAGGAAGCAGGAAGCAGGTAATCAGAAATGGAACTAAGACTCAAATATAGGCTCTCTTACATGAGATGCAGGCATTTTAACCTGTATCTTGACCACATGGCCAAATGTCCACTCCTTTTAAAATTTTCATCTAAATAGTTACTAACACTTTGAATATTATATAGTCCAAGGAAAAAATGTTTTCATTTGGGTTTCCATGCACGGAAATTAATAGGTGATCAATCAAAGTCACAATTTGGATTTAGGAGTATGACCTAATTATTTTAATTTTTACATGAATGCATTCTGAAACTTTTGTCCACAGTATTGAGGTGACATCTCACTCTGTGTCTTCTCAAAACCCAAATATCAAAAATGGATAGAAAGTAATTTGGAGAGACAAGATGATCATGTAGGTGATTGGTTTTGGTTATCAGTAGGCATTTACTAGATTTGTCTACGTATTTGGTACATTTTTAAGCAATGGAGAGTGATGCATTTTAATCCAGAAAGTACAGAGGAAAACCATTCAGCCCTTCTGCTATTTTATGAAAAGCACAACTTTGACCTGATATTTCTGGATTGAGCATAAGGGCATTTCAAAAACACTTGCACAAAACAGAATTAACAAATAAGCTCATTTTGTTGTAAACAATGTTTGAAATACGTGTAAGTGAGGGGTCTTTAAAAACTCACAGACTACATATCATGAAAAACTGTATGGATTTCAAAATTTTATACCAAAATTGATTTTAAATTTTGATGAACTGATTGAACCAAATTCAAGTCTAACTGATCCACTGTTCACTTTTTTTTCCCATTAAAAACATTTAAGATTTTATTTTATTTGTATTGCAGAGTTTTAGAGAAAAGGAGAGAAATGGAGAGAGGTCTTCCATTCTCTGGTTCACTTCCCAAATGGAGCCAATGGCTGGACTAGGCCAGGATTAAAGACTCATCCAGGTCTCCCAGGTGAGTGCAGGGCCCAAGCACTTGGGCAATCTTTCACTGCGCCCCCAGGTGTGTTAGCAGGAAGCTGGATCAGAAGTAGAGCAGTGGCACCTCAATATGACACCCATGTGGGATCTGGTGCCACAGGTGGGGCCTTTCCTGCAAAAACCATAGCACCAGCTCCCATTTTTTTTCTAATTTGTTCCAGTCACTGGTTCCCTCCCTTCTCATCCCAACTGAATCATAGGCAGGAAGGTTACAATTCACTGTCTTCATCTTAGGGACAGCATAAAGGCACCAAAGGATCCCCTAATCAGGACAAAAAATTGAAAGCATATAAAATACATGCAGTATTAACATTAATAAAACCAATATATTGATCCAAAATGTTGCGTGGGTTAGACTCCTGAACAACGTGGTGGCATGTGTATTCTGGAGCTTAACTTGCCATTATTAAAATTATAGCACCTGGCAATTGATGCCATAGTTAAATGCTTGCATGCCATAGTGGAATGCCTGGATTTGAGTCCCAGCCCCACTTCTAATTCCAGTTTGCTGCTAAGGCACACTCTGGGAGGCAGCAAGAGACTATTCAAGCACTTGGGTCCCTGCCACCCACACAGGAGACCTTGACTGTGTTCTTGGAGCCTGGCTTCTGGCTCCTGTCTGCCCTTGCCTTAGTTACTGAAGGCATTTATAGTGGAGGAGCTCTCTCTTTCCTTTTGGCTTTCAGATAAAAAAAAGAGAAGGGTTTTTTTGTTTTTTTTTTTTAAAGATTTCTTTATTTTTATTGGAAAGGTAGCTTTACAGAGAGAAAGAGATAGAGAAACATCTTCAATCCACTAGTTCATTCCCCACATGACAGCAACAGCCTGAGCTGAGCCTATCTGAAGCCAGGAGCCAAGAGCTTCCTTCAGGTCTCCAGCAAACAGTGCATGGCTCCAAGGCTTTGGGCCATTCTTCCCTCCTTTCCCAGGCCATAAGCAGGGAAGTTAGGAAGTGGAGCAGCTGGAACACGAACCTGTGCCTATATGGGATCCTTGTGCTTGCAAAGGGAGGATTCATCAAGTGAGACATCATACAGGGTGCGGGGTGGGAAAAAATTAAGACAATCTTACTTTATGAGATGAAAGGAAAGGAAAAGTTGTGAAATCAATGACTCTAAGCAGTGTATTCTAATTAAGACAGTTTTGAGTGTGTGGCACTATGGGGACAAATCTAATCAAAACAGCACATCATCTGAGCAATTGTAGCTCAGATTTTGTGGTCCTCCCAATTGTAGTGCCTAGGCGGTTTCTAGGAGAAAATGTTCCCAGGGTCTGCAATGAGCTGGGAATAGCCAGAGGCCCAGCTGGTCTGATTGTGATGACTCAAGCTCTCCCATAGTGCTACATGTGTACACCGGAGTCCCCTCCAGCAGCCTAGACACATACCGGCAACTTGTGTTTTGTTGCCTTAAAATTTGGCACCATCCATTCTGCTTCTAGACAGATGCCACATCCATGAACATGACTGGTTTACCCAGGACTGAAAAAATGCCAAATTCTAGGGATGGGCTGCAGAGCATCTGATCCTCTGGGTATGTTCATGCAGTTTCTGGAAAGAAGTGACCCACTTGTCTGTTCAGCCTGTCTTAGCCCGCAGGGTTCTTGTGAGAGTCAAATGAAATCCTGAGGTAGACTCTTATCTTCTGGTGTTGAAAATACCAGAATCCTAGTCCTGGGAGTTAATATCTTTGAGTTTTCATTTTACCTGCAGGAGAATGGTGGAAACGTCTGTCCTTCATAACTCACAGTGTTTCTGCAAGTATTACACAATGCTCCGAGCAATCATAGTTTTTTGAGTTCTGATTCTTCTATAGGCACGGAGATTTCCAGTCACTGGAAGAAGCACAGCTACCTCTATCTAGTCTTTTAGTCACAAGATGATCGGCTGGGATTAGTGATGTGGTCACGAGTATAGAATAGAGTGAAGCAGAAAGAGCTACAAAAGGCCTCCAGTCTGTGTCCTTGAGTTCATTAAGCAGGTGCACTATTCATCTAGTCATCCATCTTTAGCCAAATACAGCCTCCTGACCTTTTGCCAGCCCAGTCCTGCTGTCAGCAGCTGGGGGCACTGCCAAAGAGCAGGAAAGGGAGCCCCAGGTTGCCCAATTGACAGAACATCTTGTGTGTTAACTCAAGAGGGACTGCAAGAAAAGAAATAAAGGAAAGGAAATGTGCTGAAATTTTACTTTAAAAGGCAAAACATTTCCCGATAATGAATATGTTGTTCTATGAGAAACTATACCATTGGTTAGATTTGAACTGTCAGCAGACATCCACATGGTTAATGAAGCAGCATTGAAAATGTTTCTGAGTGTTTGGGAAACTTAAATCATAAAAAGCAAGAGGAGCATAGGAACCAGGCTGGGTTAAACTATGATAGCTGTCGTATGCAAGACAATGGACACAAACTACTTCTCTTTTGAATAGTTAATGTTTACTGGGGATTAGCCCTGCAATGGGCAAGCAATAAACATGGGTGGTTTTTGTTAAAACATTGGATGACATGTTTTTCTCTGAATCTTTGGTGGAGGGGATGGAAGCTTCTGCCATTTTCATTCCTTTGTTAATGTCTTTATGAATGCAATTAACACTTCATTCACGCTTCTTTGTTTCTGGATCCCATTAGGATGTGGTTTATGCCAGTTTCTCTCTCCCAAGAGACAGCCGGCATCACACAACATTTCACTCAGCTGTGTGGCTGAGCACCGGCAAACTCAATTTAGGATGGTGCGAGTGAGTTGACACCATGCTAAGGCACTTGTTCTGAAAGGAGCCAAGGGCTCATTTCATTCAAAGGTGGAGTCCACCTTTTCTGAGAAGCCTGTCTGTGCCAGAGTGAATGGAGGCCAAGGAGGAAAGGAAAACCATTTGCAGACACGTTAAAAGCACTGGGGCTGGTGAAATACGAAGAACTAAATTTGGTTCCAGGTCTTAAAAAAGAAAGCCAGCTATCATCATCATTAAACTTTTGGCTGACTGACTAGGTACAAAGTGAAAAAATGGACCCAGAAGTTGAGGACACAGCCTGTAAACTCTAAGTGATACATATGATAGGTATTGCTGAGGTGTAAGGAAATGTGAGCTCAGGCCTGGAGGAGAAAGATAGACTAAAAGAACATTTCAAGTTCAGATTCCCTGGGTAGGGAGTTTGGAAAAGCTTTTCTGGAGAGGTGAGACTTCAATAAAAGCCACTGCCTTAGCCCTCCACTGGAGACAGCTGGTGGAGGTGGGGAGCCTGGGAGGGCTATAGCAGAGAGCAAGAGAGAGGCACTCGCCCAGACGCACAGGTGTGAAATGGTTAAGAGGGTTCGTGTTGGTGATAAATTATTTTCCCTTTATATTAAAGTCTCTCCAATTGATGGCATCATTTCTATTTCAAATATCAGTGTGATATTTGCTTAACACCAAAGGCTCTGTGGATGAATCTATCTGCATCTTACTAGGATACTGTACAGAACAAGATGCAGGAAGTCTGAAGGCAGTCGGAGACAAAGGAAGACGCATCAGCCATCTTCTGGCCATCCATTTGTTTCCCTTCTGTGAAGGAAAAATCACTTACAGGTAGACCTTGTGCCTGTGCCATTATTTTACGTTTGGTTTCTCGATGAAGACAAAAAAAAGTAGAATTTCTAATGTCACAAAGCATGACCTCTTACCATGGAAGGACACAGAGCAACCAACAGTCTTAGGCCACGTGGACCCAAGTGTGAATGGATCAGGTTTTTGACAGTTTTAATGTTATTTCACTGTGTGATGATTGGTGTTTTCTTGTCTCTACATCACTACAAAAATTCAGCTGTTAATCCATTAGTTATATATCTTCAGTATCAAGGTCTTTCTTATGTCTCTTTCACCCTAGGTTGTCAATGACACTATATTCTATTACAGTAAGTTCCAGGCTATTTCTTTAGGATTGGTCTTGCTCTGGGTCTTAAAGCTATACAGACCATAGTCATACCCAGGTTCTTTGTGCATTGTAGACAAGATCTTTTTGGTTTGCATTACATCCTGCTTTCCAAATAGTTCTTGGTCAAAAACAACTAACAGTAACATCTCTCTAACCAAATGCAAAGTTGAAGTATTCTGTGGGTGGCTGGTCTTGTTCTGAAGTAGCCATTAATTGTTAGGTTTAGAATTACACTCTTGTTTACTGTAAGAATAATTATCCACTGCTATTACAAAATTAATTTGCCATCAGTAACAAAAGAAAGATACAAAGGTGATGATCTGTGTGGTATTGGTAGAGGATGGGAGTGGAGGGATGGAATGTTCTGAGAGTAAATAAAAAATTTTTCTTCTGTCTGTATTTTTTTTTAAGTTACTATGCATTTCCTGACTCAAGCCACCAGGCAGTCATGTAAAGCATAAAGAGGGTCTGTATTTTGCTGCTTTTGACAAAGATGTAGATGTGTAGAACTGACAAACTAGCTTTTCTTTTCTTTTCTTTCTTCCTCTCAGGCATGGTCTGACAACCCCTGGCTTGAGGATGTGTCTCTCCCAAGTACTCTGTCACTCTGGTAACCATGGAGACCATGACGATCGATTAGATGCCATCTGATCTCAACCTCATAAAAAAAAAAGGCAGCAGATGGCAACCAGGCCACTAGACCTGTCTCAAGAGAGACGAAGAGGAAGAGAAAGGGAAGGAAGGAGAGGAGGTGGGGGAGGCGGCTGGCGCAGGGTAAGAGATCACAGAGCGGCTCAGGGTACGATGCTAGAAGTCAGTGGGAACTGAAACAGAAACAGCAGAAAGGGGAAGGAAGGGAAAAGGAGACACAACAGAAAAGATGCAACTACAGCCCACGCGTGAGATGGAAGCTGCTGGAGGAAAACCTGGTAAAGAACTCACATCAGCTCTAAGTTTCTGGCTGTGTGCACAGGCATCATGCAGGTGTAGTGAATGGTGCAGAACTTGGGCCCCAGGTTTCTCTATGGTTCTTGGAATTGCATGGAATTTGATATACCTCCCTAAGAATTCCTGGACCTGGTCCTTGACAGGCCATCTCTGGTCTGACAAGACCTCTCAGGCTACTGGTCGTCCTCTGCTTTACTCTGTAAAGGAAGAGTGATAACCGGGACAGCAGATGACTGGGGGGTGGGGAGAGGACAAGAACCGTTGCCTCACAGCTGGTAAGTTCAGAGCACTAACCAGGTCCCAGAGTAACATGATGGCTAACATTTATGAATTGTACATGATGTGTCAGATACTGTGCTGAGCAATGTACATTATAACTTATTTCATTTCACCCAGATGACAATGTCACAAGACAGATGCTCTCACTAGCCTCATCCTACAGTCAGGTCTCCAGTCTTAAAGATGAGCACGATCCTCAATGAGGCACACCTGGAATGCAGGACAGACAAGATGGGTTGGTTGCTTTTATCTTTTCTTCCTTCACCCCTTCCTAATTTTTATAACATTTGAATACTACAAAAATAAGACATGTTCGATGTAGAAAATTATTTAAAACAAGAGAAAGAAAGACAAAATGATGTAATCCTGTTAGAGATAAGCATGTGGCTTTTAAACTTTACAGCATCTTCTAAGGATGTGGATACAGATTATGGGTATACACACACACACACACACACACACACACACACGTGCATTCTTTAACCAAATGTAGTATCTTAAGCAGTTTAATTAGCCTACCTCTTTTTTTTTTTTTTAAGAAGACTTACTTATTTTCATTTGAAAGGCAGATTCTCCAGAGAAAGGAGAAACACAAGGAGAGAGACAGCGCGCTTTTGTCTGCCGGTTCACTCCCCGAATGGCTGCAATGGCCGAAGCTGAAAGGATCTTAAACCAGTATCCAGGAGGTTCTTCCATCTCTCCCACATATCAGATGCAGGGATCCAAGGCTTCGAGCCGATCCTCTACTGTTGTCAGGCCATAAACAGAGAGGTGGATCAGAAGTAGAGCAGCCAAGACATGCACTGAGGCCCAATGGGATTCTGGCACTAGCAGGTGAAGGATTAGCCTGTTGAGCAACAGTGCCAGCCCCAATTAATCTACCTTCTTTCAACAATACAAACATCTTTTCATGTGATTTATTGTCTTTCCATTTCATCTTATTTGAAGACTTTACAGTATTCTATTGTTTGTATTATAATTTCTTTATTATTGGGCTTTATTTCCAGATTTTCCTATTGTAAATTGAACTTTGTTGATGGTTCTTTTATGTAAAATCTTTTTGTACCTTCTTTTTCTTTAAGATGGCAACATAATTGCAGAATCAAAGGGAATTTTTTTTTTTTTTTTAGGGAATGTTTTCTTAAAACAATCAAATAGAGGCATAAAATATGTAATAAAATGTATAAATCTCAGAGATACAACTACCTGCAGTCTATCCTCATACAGGGAGCTGTGTAACTCTGCAACAGCCAGATCAACGTGTTGGACATTTACACAGAATACTCCTCCATGGCCCTTCCAGGTCAGCATTGGCCCTGTGTTCTTGAACCTAATATAGATGGAATCACTGACTATTTTTTGTGTCTGGCTCTGTCCTTCAGTGTAACATCTGTGAGTCTCATCCAAGCTGTGGCATGTGGCAGCAGCTCCTTCTCTTTATTACTGTGCTTTGTATCTTTAAATACACTAAGCCTGATTAGTTCATTTTATTTTTATGGTCACTTATGGTCATTATGAATAACATTGTTATATTATTCTTTTTCTTTTTAAGCTTTTTTTTTTATTGGAAAGTTAGATAAACAGAGAGGAAGAGATTCTGTCTATTGATTCACTCCCCAAGTGGCTGCAACAGTCAGAGCTCAGCTGACCTGAAGCCAGGGGCCAGGAGCATCTTTTGGGTCTCCCACATGGGTGCAGGGTTCCAAGGCTTTGGGCCGTACTTGATTGCTTTCCCAGGCCACAAGCAGGGAGCTGGATGGGAAGTGGGGCTGCCAGGACTAGAACCAGTACCCATATGGGATTCTGGAGCATGCAAGGTGAGGACTTTAGCCGCTAGGCTACCATGCCGGGCCCGACATTGTTATAATTATTCTTTTTTTTTTTTTAATTATTTATTATTTAACTTCAGTAATTACATTGTATTATGTGACACAGTTACATAGATACTTGGGTTCTCCCCACCCCTCCCCAAACCCTCCCACCATGGTGGATTCCTCCACCTTGCTGCATAACCACAGCTCAAGTTCAGTTGAGATTTCCCCATTGCAAGCGTATACCAGACCAGAGAGGGTATACGTAAGAAGCCGTTGAACTTGATGGGACAATAAGATGCTGGACTCTATGTTTGGTATACGCTTGTTATAATTATTCTTACATGTATTTTTTTGGAGGTCATCTGTCCACATGTTTTAAAGTAGAGATAGAATTACTAGACCATAGAGAAGACATGTGCTTAACTATAACTTATAAAATAAACATGCTTAATTGTTTGCCTTTCTGGTCTGTTTTTAATTGACCTCTCCTGCAGTTGTACCAACTTGAACTCCAACTGTCCAATGTTGAGAACGTCGCCCTCTTCTTCCCTGCTTACCACCACCTCGTGGGCATTCCCATTCTTCCTGATCTTTGCTAATTTAGGAGATGTAATAGCATCCAATCACTTACATTGTGTGTGTTGTTTAGAAATCTTACTATTTATTTGAAAAGCAAGTTACAGAGAGGTTGGAAGAAACAGGAAGAGAACATCTTCCTGTTGCTGGCTTACTCACCAAGTTACTACAATGTCTCTGGGCTGTGCCAGGACACAGCCAGGAGCTAGGAACTTCTTGATTTCCCACACATGGGATCAGGGGCCCAAGAACTTGAGCCATCTTCTGCTGCTCTCCCAGGTGCATTAATAGGGAGCTGGGTTAGAAATGGAGCAGCTGGGGCTCAAATTGGTGCCATACAGGATGGTGAAATTGCTGCTACTCCATATCAGCCCCTTGCCTTGTGTTTTGCTGGGCAGATATGCTAAATGATTCTTGCTATGTTACCAGACATTTATTGTACTAATGAGCTTATTAATACAATGAAACACTCAAGAAAAGCTACTTAGGAAGGAAGGAGGCTCACAATTCAAGATCAAGTGGCTCCATTGGCTGGGTATGGGGTGATGGCATTGTTGCTGACAGAACGGGCACTGGGCACCTGGATTGGCACAGGGCACTACATGGCAAAAGTAGCAGGAGTCTATGTCTCTCCTTATAAAGTCATCATCAGTCGACAGTGGGGGTTCCACACTAAAAACCCAACCAATGTGCTTGGTCAGAATGACCCACAGACTTCACTTTTGAACAGCATAACAGGATCAAGTTTACATCCTCTTGGCTCCATGTTGGGAACTAACCTCTTAAACACATGAAACTTTGGGGGGTCACAGAAATTACTACCCACACCATAGCATTCTTATTCTTCTGTAAATGGCTTATGCATGCCCTGCCATATTTGGTATTAGATTTAAGCAAAAAGGTGAAACATCACCCATATAGATTCAGTGGCATTGTAACAAAAATACCCTGACATTTGTATTCAGAATAAAATTTACATTCTTTGCAGAAGTCGACATCTTGCTCTATATATTGAAAATGGAAGCTAACATTTACAGAACACATATTACTGAGTACATTGACTCTTGAAACAGTCCTATTTATTCCATTCTTACAGTTTCATTCAGTTTCCTCCTACCTTCTACCCTGTGAGGACACAGAGGAAAATGCCATGTATGGACAGAGAGTGGGTTCTCTCCAGACACCCCACCTTTGGGAATCTGGATTTTGAACTTCTCAGCCTGTGCTACCATGAAAATGTGTTCTTGAATCACCCTGCCCTCCCTAGTGCATGGCGCTGTATTCCAGCAGCCTACAGAGACCCAGACAGCTGTGCTCACTTTTCCTTTACTTTGGCCTGACCCTCAGAGGCTTCTGGGTTTCAGATCTTATTCTTCTCTGCCTTCCATCCTCCACACATAGGTCACCGTTCCACCAGCACAATCCAAGGCAGAACCAGCCTCTTTGTGCTACCGGGAAGGGACTGAACGTGAAAAATGCACTTAGCTCATTTCATTCACTTTAGGAGTTTTCTACTTGTGTGTTTGTGTGTGTGTGTGTGTTTTAAATCATGAGCATGATTTCATCAGTCTAGAGCTAGAATGTACAGAAACAGCAATGGGTCTATGATTTTTTGTTAATTATTGTTTTGGAGATTAGAAACTTAGATAATTTTGAAGACTTTTAAAAAAAAGACTAAATTTCGAATGCAAAGTTAAATGCCCTTATTTAGCAAAATGAATATAGTTTATGTAGATAACACACACATTTAACAAATATTTAAATGCCACAATCACACACCAAAAAAAAAAACAAACCCTCAATATATGGGTTGCTTAAATGCACTGATAATCTTGCATAATTTTGCTTCCTGTTGGGGACTGTATACTTTTCAGTTACACTTCATATGACAAAACTGTCATAATGTTCTGTTTCTTTTTTTTAAAACAGGAATTATTTATTTATTTTGAAAGGGAATCTTTCATCCAATGGTTCATTCCCAAAATGGCTGTCACGAAGCCCCACATGGATGGCAGGGACCCAAGTACTTGGTCCTCTTCTGCTGCTTTCCCAGGTGTATAAACAGGGATCTGGGTTAGAAGTGAAGTATCCAGGATGTCAACTAATGCCAGAGTAGGATAGTGGTGTTGCAGGCGGCAACTGAGCTCACTGTACCACAAGGCCAGCTTCTATAATATTTTCTTTTTAGAGAGTGCAAAAAATAAATCAGCCCTTCTGAGAAAAACGTGGCATTATTTTTTAAGATTTATCTTTATTTGAAAGACACTGTTACATACAGAGAGAAATCTTCCACTTGCTGGTTTACTCCCTACATGACTGCAACAACTTATGTGAGAGCAGGCCAAAGCCAACAGCCGGAAGCTACATCTAGGTCTCTGACATAGGAAGATGGGAAGCCTGAGATTTGGGAGGGCTGATCTTATTCTTTTTGTAGCAACCCGCTTGGAAGAAACTTTGAGGCCAGCACCCAAAGTGACCTAACCACTTCACACAAGGCCCCACTTCTTTTACATTTTTGAATATTTAGATCTGCTAAGGGGGAATACATAGGAGAGGGAAAGAGAGAGAGAGATTTTTCACCTGCTGATTTGTTTTTCAAATGTTGGTAACAGCCAGGGCTGGGCTAGAGCTCCATTGATGTCATCCATGTCTGTGACTGAGACCCAAGTCCTGAGTCATCAGCTGCTATTCCCAAGGTGCACATTAGCAGGAAACTTGAGTCTGAAACAGAGCCAGGACTTGTACCCAGCACTCTATTGCGGGATGCAGGCATCTTTCTGCTGTGGCAAAAACACATTTCTTAAAGGACCCACTGCCTCTAAACATTGCTGCACTGGTTTCCAATGCATGGGACACACTCCAACTGAATGGAAGCCCTAACAATGGCTTACTGCTTTTGGCTTTTGGAATGATCTGTGTTTTCTATTATATTTCACTTCTAGATGTCAGAATAATTTTTTCTAGACTTGTGTTTGACTTCCCTTGTGTAGAGCAGAAGCACAGTGGTGGACACTGTGACTTCATGGGTGCTTCCATTAGGAGAGAACTCCATTGTGACTAGGGGTCATTACAAAGCAGTTCTCTGTTACCACTTGCTGGGAGGAATTGTGCATAGAGTAGCTTTTTATCCTGGTGATTTTAAAATATGATTCTCCTCTTCAAGAATCTTTTTTTTAAAGATTATTTATGTTTATTGGAAAGGCGATCTACAGAGAGGAAGCAGAGACAGAGAGGAAGATCTTCCATCTGATGGTTCATTCTCCAAGTGACCGCAACGGCTGGAACTGAGCCTATCCGAAGCCAGGAGCCAGGAGCTCTTCCAGGTCTCCCACATGGGTGCAGGGTCCCAAGGCTTTGGGCCATCCTCAACTGTTTTCCCAGGCCACAAGCAGGGAGCTGGATGGGAAGCGGGGCCACCAGGATTAGAACCGGTGACCATATGGGATCCCGGCATGTGCAATGCAAGGACTTTAGCCACTATGCTATCACGCCAGGCCCCTCTTCAAGAATCTTAAAAATATTCAGATTGTGATGTAGCACGTAGATTAGCCTATTTTGATAGCAGCTGAGTGACACAGTGAGCTATTCATATTTTTTCAGAAATCCACTCCTACAATAGGAGGCTAGATATAATTATAGAAACGAGTGGTTGGCAATCACATAACTATAACCCTCTGTACCAGGGATGGGGAAGTCCAGTCTGTGAGCCCTTGAAGACCCATAAAATCATTTGATCTGGCCCTGCCAGGGTAACTATAGGAAGGACTCGAAATTAAAAAAATCTATTGCAGGCTAATGTTTAAGTTGATAATTTTGCATGGTCTGTGAATGATGTTATACATATGTAAATGGCCCTTGACAGAAGAAAGGTTCCCCACCCCTGCACTGCACCCTAACTTATATTATCTCCAGTTTCATTTGCCTGTGGTTCATTTTGAAGCCTCCAGATATGACATGTTGGAAGACAAGGAGACAGTCATTTAAACTACTGTGACTGAAGTATCTGGCTGCCACAATTTTGTAAAAACAGATAAGGCAGTTGGAAGCATTCCCCATTTACCCGTTACCTTGTCCCTATTGCTTCTGTATGGACCACTATTCCTTTGGTTTCTTCCAGTCTTGCTCTTGGACTCAGAGATGTGTCATTCATTCACAATGTTTATTTTGCACATTGTACAAATTAGGCACATTTCAGTTATCACAGCTAACACAGAGAACAGTAGAAAAATACCCCCTGGTCTCATGAAGCTCACATTTTAGAACTAGGGAAACAGAAAGTACTCATGGCCACTTTAGTTCCTTTTTTTTTATTTTAAAAAAAGATGTATTTATTTTAATTGGAGAGGCAGATTTACAGAAAGAGAGACATAGAGAAGGATCTTCACTTCTTTGACTTCGCTCCTCAAATGGCCACAATGGCCAGAGCCGAGCTGATCCGAAGTCAAGAGCCAGAAACCTCTTCTGAGTCTTTCACATGAGTGCAGGGTCCCAAGGCTTTGGGTCGTCCTCTGCTGCTTTCCCAGGCCACAGGCAGGGGGCTGGATAGGAAGTGGAGCAGCCATGACACGAACCAGTGCCTATATGGGATCCCGGCGTATGCAAGGTGAGGATTTAGCCATTGAGCCATCATGCCAGGCCCACTTTAGTTCTTGGTACCACATTAGTGCACCTGTAGAAATGTGTACTTGAGCCTTTAATCTATACTTGCTAAAGGGCTGGCTTGCTTCCTGAGTTATCATGACATCAGACATCAGAGATTTGAGGGAGAGGTTTCAAATGGGAAGGCACCCTTTCCCAGTTCCTTGGAGCTTTCCTCTTTGACTCATGTCCCAAACTGGTGTTGGTTTCCATATGCTAAACTGATGGTCCTCCAACCCAGGATCTTTCATTTGAAATTGTATTTTTGGGCCCAGTACCATAGCCTAGTAGCTAAAGTCCTCCTGTTGCATTTGCCTGGATCCCATATGGGTGCTGGTTCTGATCTCAGCTGCTCCTGTTCTCACACAGCTCTCTGCTTGTGGCCTTGGAAAGCAGTGGAGGATGATCCAAGGTCTTGGGACCCGGCATCTGTGTGGGAGATCTGGAGGAGGCTTCTGGGTCCTGGCTTCGGATTGGCTCAGCTCTGGCCACTGCAGCAACTCGGGGAGTGAATCTGTGAATGAGACATCTTTCTGTATCTCCTCTTCTCTGAAAATCTGACTTTCCAATGAAAATAAATCTTTAAAAAGAAGCTATTTACAATTTTTTTTTTAATTTTTCATGGTATAGTTCCATAGGCTCAGGGATTTCCTATTCCACCCTCCCTACCCCCCTTCTCACCATTGTGAAAATGTATTCTTATTGTGAAAACTTCTAAGAACAGTTGCTAGCCCCCTGGTCAATTGTGTTATTGTATCTACTTTGTTCTTTTCAGCAGGTCTGGTGCTAAGGCTGAGTATGGCCAGGACAGACATCTGTGTCTAACAGTGTAGATCATTTTCCATAGTCATATTTGGACTCTGCTGGGAGATGGCAATGTCCTAGGTCCATTACTAAGTTGTTCCATTACTCAGCCCTTTAGAGTGTAGAGGAAGCCATCCTAGATATGCCACAATGCAATTTCTCATCTTTTTCACTCCATAGTTAATACTCCATTCTTTTTTTACGTAAGTACTTTTCTCATCTTCCTTGGTAGTACTATTTAGAGCATTTTTTCTATGTTTACTATACTAGTTAAGATTGTGTTACCCATTTGACCTAATGGGTAACACACTGGCCAAGATGCCTGCCACCCCTATTGGGTGAGTTGGACTCCGGCTTTGTTGAGGATTACAACTTTATGGTAATGCAGACCTGGGAGGCAACAGGTGATGGCTCAAGTTCTTAGGTTCTGCCACCACTGTGAGAGACCCAGATTGAGTCCTTAGGTCCCAGCTTCAGCCTTAGTTCAGCCTCAGCCATTAGGAACTCTCTCTCTTTCAAATGATAATTTTTTTCAAACATTCAAAACTATATGTAAGTAACAGAAGCCACAAACTGGATTCTAAAACAGGATGGCATATGACTCAAACACTGAGGTCAAACGGTGACACCTACATCTTGTATGGCCATCTGATCCTGCTCCCTGCTAATGCTCTTGGGAAACCAATAGGAGGTGGCCCAACTGCATGGATCCCTGCTACCCACGCAAGAGACCTGGACAGAGCTCAGGGGAAGTGAACCAGTGAATGGAAGATCTCCCTCTGTCTCTTCCCATCTCTTTGTACCTGATTTTCAAATAGACAAATCTTGAAAAGAAGAAGAAAGAATGATGGAGCCTAGTGGCTTCAGTCCTCTTTCTCTGTAGTTCTCTTAGCTTCACTCTCTTCTTACTTGGAAACTTCAGCATGGAAACTGGTGCAGTCAACTTCACAACCAGGAATAGCTCTGTCCAGAGACTTGTAGAAATTCTTTCTTTTTGCCTGCTTAGTTCAAACTGTCATCTAATTGTTTATGGGCTAACCACTGGCAAGAGCTTGAGATGCCCAAATCAGGTCTGCTCTGCAGGAAAGTCAGGCAGGTTCAGGTGAGACTCCCTGGGGAAGGGAGGGGCCTTCCAAAAGTCTGTGTCCTGGCGGCAGGGGGGATGGGCACATATGTTGGCTATGCAGAGGGTAATGCCATCCTACCACTACAGAGGCCTTGTTGGCAGCCTTGGGATGGCTTTTTAAGTTCCTGGATTCAATTGTCCAGTTTCCAGGTTAGTACATCAATCTCCTACATGAAAATTATGATCAAAATGTCCAAAAATACAAGGCTGAATGGCATACATATGTGACTAAAACAACTTTGAAATCTGAAGAAGTTGTTTTAATTACTGAAAATAGTCCAAAGGCCTCAGTTGGCAAACTTTCCAAGAAAGGACAAACAAGTTTATACAAGATAAGGAGAGAGAAGAGAAAAATCTTAATCCCTCCCTGAGGTGGACGTGATATGGTTATCTCGTGTTGTTCAATCTGCATCCATTCAAAAATTATTTATTTATTTCAGAGACAAACAAAACAAAGCAAAGCAAAACAAAACAAAACAAAACAGACACACACCCGACCTCCCATTCACTGGTTCACTCCCCTAAATGCACACGATAGTCTGGGGTGTGGGGTCAAAGCTGGGAGCCAAGCACTCAATCCAGGTCTCCTAGAGGAGTCGCAGGAACGCAATGATGTAAACCAGCACCAGTGCCTGCGGGGGTCTGCGCTAGCAGGAAGCTGGAGTCAAGGTGCAGAGGTGGGCACTCTGGTACAGGATGGAAGTGTCTCCACCAGTGAACCAAAGGCAGGAACCCAGCTGTACTTTCATTCACTCTCTACCTCCAGGCGCATATTTGCTTTCTGTGTTAACCTTAGGTAGCTCCTGAAGTTTCTGTGCTTTGGAAAGCTGGGACAGAAATGCAGTGTATAGACATCTTCAACTTTGTGTCAGTGACTCACTTTTTTTTTCTCTTCTGGAGTGTCATGAAAATGAGTGCTCCAAAAAACATTCCCAAACTGAACTCCCTTGAGACAAAAAGAGTGTTATTGGGGAGGCAGGATTTCAACAAGAACCTTGAAAGAGAAGGTGGGGAAGTCAAGCACAACCCCTTGGCATTTTTTAATTTTATATCTGGGAGAACTTAAGATGAGATTTTCTTACAGAAATTTTGGAGGCTTTTTCACCATCAGCTAGTTCACAGACTGGGCTGGCACTGTCTCTGATCAGCCTTGCTGGCTTCAAACAGAAGCAGCAGCCTCCTTGGGAGAGGCCAGCACATCAGAGCTGTGTTTGTTAAGCCTGACAAGGTGATGAACCAGGTTGCAGTTACTCCAGAGTCACCCAGGATACTTTATAAAGCGCTTTGATGTGCTAATAGTCCTTCCTGAGGAAAATTATGTAAACAAACAAACTATTAATTCTGTCAAGAGCAGCAGTCCCTGCAGAACTGCAGTGTGCAGATTTGCTGAATCTGGATGGACTTGAGCCAGGCAGTGGCCTTGGCTGCAAGGGCTGCTAACAATGACAACTCGTTCTCAGCGAGCGTCTTACACCTCTGGCAAGGATTCCATGAGCCTCACTCATACCCTCTCTTGGGGACTCTAGAGATTTCTCTCCATGAGAATCCACTGTTTCAGTTCACCTTAGGAGGCCAAGTGCAGATCCAAAAGACTAACCCAGGATCGCAGAAAAGGTAAGGTTGAATTTCCCAAATACCCTGCCAATTCCTCCCCGGTTATCCAAAGTCCTGCAGGTATATAACTTTCCGCAGAGGTAGGGAATATTCTTGCTGCATTAAAAAACTAAAAGTTACACATATTATGTGGTATGCTGCCACCCAAGTGACACCTGACCCAGTGGGTACATGGGCCACTGAATCACATGTGGTCCTAGGGACTGCTTTTTTGAAGTATGAGAGACCCGTGACTACAGCTGGGCTACTGATGCGCTGGGCTGGGCTGGGCCTGACTGTGCATGTTGATGACGGGGCTTTGGCAGAGGGGCCAGGCAGATGTGATCCAGCTTCGTCCTTGCCCGCATCAACCCTGCCGCTCCCTGCCTCTCTGCTGCCCTGGCTGTTTCTGTCTCGCTGGCTGCCTATTCTTCCCGTTGGGTGACTTACAGTGAGTGGCACAGCTGCTGACAGACATTGTGGCACATGTTTTTTTTTCCCTCTTTGGCTCCAGGTTTCTTTCTCGCTCTCTAGAGTAATCCCTAATTGTCTTTGTCTTTTTTTTTTTCTGCCCAACCCTTTGAGTATTTCAATAAGCTTTGTCCTTCCTTTCTTGTGTGCTATGTCGTGTGCACTTTATCATGTAAATGCTGCAAAGTGCTTTTCCATGCAACACCTCATATCTCCAGGTCTTGAACTTGATTCCTGGGCAAGGCTTGTAGGCAACAAGTTGAGTTGAGACAAGAGTTCCCTGTCTCTTTCTTCCCCATCCCTGCCATAGTTCAGTCTGATGGGCAGTTGATAAAAGAAAGCTCTTCCCTGTTTCCGTGGACTCTGGTTATAAATATGCAATGGAGACCAAAATCCTAAAATACTACCCCTGGAGATGTGTTTCTTTGTCTGACTTAAGGCTGTTTTTCTTTCAGGGTGCAGGAGTCGCCTGGGCCTTCTAAGAATGAAGTTCACAAAGGTAGAGGGTGTCTGTAGAACCTTCTTGTGGTTTCAGTTCAGCAATGGGGGTGGGTGGGATCAGGCTGGGCAAAGGGGAGTGCAGGAGGAAAGGCTGTGTGCTCCACTGAGGAGCCCACCCCCATGTAGCAGTTTCCAGGCAGAGCAAGAATGACTCCCCCAGGACCCTGGTTGACCCCCATGCAAGTGTTACCAGTAGGATTCCTGGGTTCCGCAAACATAGTAATTTAAATAAGTTAACCCAGTGTGTGTGGAGGGGTGAGGGGGAGAGATGATAAATGAACTTTCTGGATCTGGAATTTGTCTTATTTCCGTTCTCTGCTGAACTATCCCATTGCTTCCTGTGAGTGAACAAGTGTGTTGCTGAGCAGCCTGGCTGCTCTGTTGAAGACTCACAAATAATGGACGTGACCTTGAGGAGTTCTTCTTGAAGAGGCAGACTCTCCGAATGGACTAGCAGGCCCTCTGGGATGGCCTAGTCCCAAGTTGTCATCTGCCATTGGGAGTGATGGCAACTCCTATCTGATAGCAGAGTCATTTAAGGATGAATGATGATGCACACTAGGGCTTGGCAGGTACAGAGCCTGCAGCAGATGCCTGCTGCTATTTCTAATATTCAAATACGGCTAGCACCCTAGTTATTCAGTAACTGATATCTTGATCATCACAAATACTTACGGCATGAACTCAATGAGTGTGATTTAGCATTGGGGATAAGTATCGAGGAGGACGCTACATCTGCAGACTCCTGCACCCAGCTGTGTATCAGGGAGGAGACAGGAAGAAACAGACGTCCCTCCCCTGTGTCCTGCAAGCCACTGTCACACATATAGAATGCAGTCTCAATGTTGTAGAGGCATTTTAGTGGAAGGGGAAAGGTCTAGTAGGGTATTTGGGTAACTCTGAAGCTAATGAATTTCCAGTCCTCTCATAAGACACATGTGTCCATGATAATGCACTCATATATTTATGGGCTTGGTGTATGTACACTCGTACACACACACACACACAGGGCAGGACACCACTGCACCGAGGGTATTTTTTCTGTCGTCCTTTTCATCTCACGCATCCTTTCCAGTCCATTCGGGCATAATTATTATTGCTCTGCTGGCTGGGTTCTGCAGCTCTCTAGAGTGGAGCAGATGTTGACAGCTCTGAAAGATCCCATGCTATTACACAGCCGAACAAATGAGGATGTCAAAAAAGGCTCTTCAGTCTAACAAGAAAACAGAGGAAAGAGACAAAAAGAATAAAGCCTTTGGAGACTGGCGGACTCGCTCTGATTAGATCTTATGCTAACATGATGCCCACTCTGCATGCTCACAGTGATTTAATATGTTGAAATGATACAGGGGAAATATGTCTTGGGGAGAAAAGAAAAGAGAAAAGATCATTTTTTTCCCTGGCAGGCATGATTAAGATGGTGTGGGCTTCCGTGGAAAACATGACAGCACAAGCGATGGTTGAGGGCAAGCCCAAGCATATTTCCCTACGATGCCTGACGTTGCCTCATTATAACGGCAGCTCCACCCGATGAGTGATAGGAGCTGCTGAGATGGATTAGCTGGCAGAGTGCACAAGGGACTGTCAGCCCTACTCCCAGGCATTGTTCCTTCCCTTAACATGGGAAGCCATAATTGAGCAACATTTTATACAGGAGACCCCGAGTCCACAGATCTCAATTACCTAGAACAAAGATGAAGAAAAATATGGCAGAATTTTGAATGGGAGAGGAGAGAAGTCTCAAAGCAGTCAAAATGAAGGAACCAATGTCCGTGTTTTACAGAGCATATGAAGTAATTTTCTGATTGAGTGTGTCCTTAGCTCCCTGCTCTGAACCTGTCGACTCAGCTTCTACTTATGACTAAATATTAAGGAATAGTTTTCTGTCACTAGACAACAGCAAAATAGAGGAAACAATTTAGGAAAGCCAGCTTTTGGATAAGGAAGATGGAGTGAAGTACTTCTTTATATAATATTATTTTTATTATATTATTATATTAAACTTAAATTAGAATAAATGCATTATATGTTATATATGTTACACATAATATATTATATATGATATAGCACTTCACTCTATCTATATATACACACATAAACACATATATAAAATCCTGACAGCATTAAAAGTGACTAAATTGATAGTGAACAGACACCATTAAGTAGGGGGGACATTGAATATGTTGTTTTTTTCTCTCTTTGTCCCTCTATTCATTACACAGTGGCATTGAGGCAGCTCCTGGGGGATTTTGTTAATAGCATGCATTTTTCTTTTTTTTTTAAAGATTTATTCATTTTATTACAGCCAGATATACACAGAGGAGGAGAGACAGAGAGGAAGATCCTCCGTCCGATGATTCACTCCCCAAGTGAGCCGCAACGGGCCGATGCACGCCGATCCGAAGCCGGGAACCAGGAACCTCTTCCGGGTCTCCCACGTGGGTGCAGTGTCCCAATGCATTGGGCCGTCCTCTACTGCTTTCCCAGGCCACAAGCAGGGAGCTGGATGGGAAGTGGAGCTGCTGGGACTAGAACCGGCGTCCATATGGGATCCCGGGGCTTTCAAGGCGAGGACTTTAGCTGCTAGGCCATGCCGCTGGGCCCTAGCATACATTTTTCTTAATAGCATGGCATCATGTTGTGGGTTAAGACATTGCCTACGATGCCAGTTTGAGTTCCAGCCACTCCACTGACAATCAAGTTCCCTTCCAACACACCTAGAAAGGCAATGAAAGACGCCCTATGTACTTGGGCCTCTGTCACTCACATGGGAGACCCACCTGGGTTCCTGGCTCTTAACTTTCACCTGACCCAGCATGGGTCTTCGTGGCACTTTGGAGCATGAAGCAGCAGATAGAAGACCTCTCTTTATGTCTGTCCCCCTGTATGGCTCTATGTTTCCAAAATCTCTCCCACTTTCCCTCAGACAAAGTTCTCTTCCATGGAAGAGAACTGGTTCACCAGAGTCTGGGAATTATTTATTTATTTATTTATTTATTTATTTATTTATTTATTTATTTATTTAGCTATAGATGTACAGACTGGGTAACTGAGTCATCAGGCTTTGTATAGAAGCATAGGATCTCTCCGTGGCATGAGGACTCAAAAGTCACTCAATGCATGGGGTTGTTTCTGATCAGTGATCTGTCTCTGGGTGCCCAAGGCCATCAAACTATGGGGCCAGGCTATTCTACACATTATCATAAAGTTCAGGCAGCTGAGTGCAAGGGCATACATCTTTATCTGTGTGCTCACCTCATTGGCCATGGCTCTGCCTTCCAGATCTCCAGGGAGGACAAATATGAGGACAAGGATCACAAAGCCTTCTATCCTGCTCCTTTGGGTGTCGTTTGGAGTGGGAAGATGCTCATTCCTTTCCATCCTACTTTACCTTTCCATATCCTCTTAGCTTACAGTGCGCTAGTGGTGCATTCTGAATTTATAATCAACTGAATATCTCTATCATTTTCACCCATGATACTATCATGTCACATCGCACCCATCTGTTGCCTATGCATCTTATTTGCTTGTTTATCTCAACCAAGTGTAAGGCTTTATATTTATCCCCATTAAATCTAATCTTATTAGATTTGGTCCATTGTTTCAATCTGTCAAATCTTTTTTTTTTTTTTTTGCATTGCAATTTTGCTGCCCAATATATTAGCTTTCTCTTCCAGCTTTGTGTCATCTACAAATTTTATCACCAGGCCATCAATGTCTTCATCCAAGACATTAATAAAAATGCTTAACAAGGCAAGACATAGTCCAGAAGCATGAGGTGTGAAAGATCTTTTCTCCAGATTGATGTCAATCTATGAATTAGCGCTCTGCATCCAATCAGTTTTTCGTCTACCTGACTTGGCTGCTGCCAGCCCTTGTCCACAATGTGTCTCATCTGCAAGCACAGAGGTCTGTATTCGTCAGCTGTAATGCTATAAGCCAAATGCACCTTGCCTACTGCTTTCCTCAGAAGGAAACGAGCTCAGTCTGAAAAAGACCCTGACTCCTTGGGAAGAACATCAAGTTCAGAAAAAACAATGACAACTCATCAAGACCTCTTGATGTTAACTGAAACGATCCCAGGCCAGAGCTGTGGCACAGGGGGTTAAGCCATTCATTGAAACACCAACCTTGCCTATTAGAGCAGCAACTCAAGTCCCGGCTGGTTCACTTTCAGTTCAGCTCTCTGCTGAGAAAGCAGCATGATTTTCTGCAACCATAGGAGTAAGGGGCAGAGTGGGGGCAGGGGGACCCAGATGGAGTTTCTGCTCCTGGCTTCGGACTGAACCAACCCTTGTCATTGTGACTATCTGGGGAATGAATCAGTGAATGGAAAAATTCCCCCTCTCTCTCTTTCTGTCACTCTGAATTTCGAATAAAATAAAAAGACATTTTAAGAACAAACAAACAAAAGCAAATTATTTCCCATTTTTCCATAGTGGTGTTCTTGTACTTTTCCTAAAAGCAGACCAAAGAATCCTGGAATAACAATTTCCTGGCCAGGACCCTAAATCCCACATCCTCTCTCTTGAAATGTCTCTTTTGCTTCAGGCTTGCATTTGCTGTCACCAGCATCTGTGAGAATCTTACCTTTTCCAGTCTGAAATTCCCTTCCTTGAACTGGAAGGGACAAACTTGCTGAAAAACCTATTTACTTTCTGTCACCTGTTAATATTGTTTCAATCACAGTATGTATTTTAAGTAATGGACACAGCTTTTGTCTTGTGCCAATCATAGCTAAACATTTTTCCTACTTTATTATATACATCTAGGTGCCTTTTGTAATTCTTGGGGGCAGACCCAACAGTGGACAGGAGAAACCAATTCCAGCCAGTTTGCCGTGGCCTGGCCCTTCAAAGGGAGTCTGTCCCCAGTAACGTGCTCCCTGACGGTCCACCCCGTCCATCTCCTGCCTTTAGACTCTGGTCTGTAATATGTGGCTGGCATTGGAGAGAAGCAGTATTTAAGCTCCTGGAATTTATGTGCAACCGAGGCCCTCACAGACTGTCTATGCAGCCTTGTACAAATCTGCTTATCTCATAGAGCCACTGTGAATGTCAGAGGACATAATGGCTTTGACAGTGCTTGACACAGGATCGGAGTGGAACACATAGTTGGTTACCAGTCTCTGATTTTTGCCCTGATTGATTTGTCTCTGTGTGATTCTGTCTTTGTCACCAGCTCCTTTACTATCCCCACTGAGTTCATGTTAGCTTTGTCCCAAACGTGGATTTTCTGCCTGCCCTTCACACTGCTCATCCTCCCTTCCTAAATCAACCCCCACCGCCCCATATATGAAGCTCTGAATGAAAAAACAAAGGTGAAAAATGGACATATTTTGAAATTTTATATACTGGGGGAAGTCTTTAAAAAGTGCATGGAAGGGCCTGGCGTGGCAGAAAGCCTGCCTTGCATGTGCCGGGATCCCATGTGGACACTGGTTCTAATCCTGGCAGCTCCACTTTCCATCCAGCACCCTGCTTGTGGCCTGGGAAAGCAGTTGAGGACGGCCCAAAGCCTTGGGACCCTGCACCTGCGTGGGAGATCGGAAGAGGCTCCAGGCTCCTGGCTTTGGATTGACTCAGCTCCAGCTGTTGGGCCACTTGGGGAGTGAATCAGTAGATGGAAGATCTTTCTGTCTCTCCTCCTCTGTGTATATCTGGCTTTTCAATAAAAACAAATAATTTTTTTTAAAAGTGCATGGAAATGTGTATTGTGGGAGAAAATACACATGGGTTTCAAAAATTATTTGCAGCTATTAGAAGTTGTCTTCTAATTCTAGCCTTCCACAAGTTTTCAAAGTACCTTCCAGCTGGTTTTTCCCATTACAGAGTATACATTGAAAAATTCCTTGCTAAATACTTCAAACACGATCCCTTAACTGTTAGGACCTAGGTCTTCATTTACAAGTCCCAGTAAAGAAAGGATAGTAGTTCTCAAAAATAATTCTTTCTTTCTTTCTTTCTTTCTTTCTTTCTTTCTTTCTTTCTTTCTTTCTTTCTTTCTTTCTTTCTTTCTTTCTTCCTTCCTTCCTTCCTTCCTTCCTTCCTTCCTTCCTTCCTTCCTTCCTTCCCTTCCCTTCCCTTTCCTTCTTTCTTCCCTCCCTCTCTCTCTTTCTCTTTCTTCCTTTATTTCAAGATTTATTTGTTTTGCTTGCAAAAGCAGATTTACAGAGAGGAGAAACAAACAGAAAGATCTTCCAACCACTTCCTAACTCCCCAAATGGCTGAAACAGCTGGAGCTGAGCCAATTTGAAGCCAGCAGTCAGGAGCCCCGTTGGGATTTCCCATGTGGGTGCAGGGTCCTAAGACCTTGGGCCATTCTCCTCTGCTTTCCCAGGCCACAGGCAGAGAGGTGTATGGGAAGTGGAACAGCCAAGACATGAACTGGCACCTGTCCGAGATGCCAGTGCTTGCAGGTGGAGGATTAGCCTGTTGAGCCGCCACTCTGGCCTCCAGAAATTTCTCAAAAGCTAATTGAAACAAGCCAATTAGCTACTTCAAATCTCAATGTCCTCATTTGTCCGGTGGCCATTATACTATAAGGTTGTTGAGGATGGTAGCTGCTTAACATCACCTTACCAGCAAATGCTGAATGCATTATTTATTATCCGCATCTTCACTATTCTTCCCCATGTAACCTTTCCCGATATATCTATTTTCTTTTTTTAAAAATAGATTATTTTTTTTTATTGGAAAGTCAGATATATAGAGAGGAGGAGAGTTAGAGAGGAAGATTTTCTGTCTGTTGATTCACTCCCTAAGTGACTGCAATGGCCAGAGCTGCGCCAATCCGAAGCCAAGAGCCTGGAGCCTCTTCCTGGTCTTCCATGCGGGTGCAGGGTCCCAAGGCTTTGGGCTGTCCTTTGCTTTCCCAGGCCACAAGCAGGGAGCTGGATGGGAAGCGGGCTGCCGGGATTAGAACCAATACCCATATGGGATCCTGGCGTGAGCAAGGTGAGGACTTTAGCTGCTAGGCTACTGCACTGGGCCCAATATATTTATTTTAATAGATTATTTTACATTTGCTCTTGGTTATGTGCCTTTCTTCTCTTGTTAATGCCCATTAAATTTCCTTTCTCAATAGTGAGATTCCTGGCTGATGTTATGGTATAGTTCGTTAAGCTGCCTATGATATCAACATCCCATATGGGCACTGGTTTGAGTCCTGGTGTCTCCATTTCCAATCCAACTCCCTGTTAATGCACCTGGGAAAAGCAGTGGAAGATGGCCCGTGTATTGGAACCCCTGCACCTACAAGGGCGATCTGGTTGAAGTGCCTGTTTACGGGCTCTGGCCTGGCCCAGCACTGGTATTGTGGTTACTTGGAAAGTGAACAAGCAAATGCAAGATATCTTTCTCTTTGTTTCTTCCTTTCTCTCTCTTTGTAACTTTGCCTTTGAAATAAATAAAGTAAGTCTTCTACAAAAGGTTCCGGAAAAGCACATGGATTTCTTTGACATCATGCATTCCCTTCTTTGGAAAAACAAGGTAAACTATACACACCATGCAATGAAAATGATAGTTACTATGTTACCGTGTAAGTGACAGATTTCAATCATATTGTTCAGATCCTGTTTTTAGATTTTGCATTCTTCTATCTTTCTAGATTTTCTCTAAAATCTTTAAGGTAGACATGTGGTTACATAGTGATTTTAGTTGCAAACTTCTTTTTTATAAAACACATAAATTTTAAAAGCAGATTTTAACAAAATGAATAAATATCGTAAATATTTTTAAAAATTAACAAAATAAAATGTAAATATTTGTTTTTTAAAAAAATTTAAAAACAAACTGTAAAAACAAATAAATCTTGAAATCTGCAGTATTAATAAGCTTTTCTCTAATGTAAAATGTATTTCTTTTGATTTGAAATGCATATTTACAGAGAGAGAACACACATATATACATCTTCCATCCACTGGTTCATTTCTCAAATGGTTGTAACCACCAGGGCTGTGCTAGTCCAAACCCAGAAGCCTCAGGATTCTTCTGGGTGTCCATGTAAGTGCAGTAAGTGATGGTCCAAGGACCTGGACCATCTTCCACTGCTTTCCCAGGCACATCCGCTGGGAGCTGGATCAGAAGTGCTATAGCCAGAATTTTAACAGGCTTTTGCATGGGTTGTCAGCACGACAGGTGGAGACATAATCTATTATGCCACTGCATTAGCCACTAAATTAATTTTTTTATATACTGAAATTCTGTTATGAGCAAGCATTGCTAATAGAAAAATAAAGGATATATAATTCTTGTCTTCAAAGAGATAAGTACATGGGAGGAGAGCTCCATTAAGGATTAATAAGAGAATAACTGTACTAGACCTTCATTTTCACCGTAACACCAAGAAATATATGGATAAAAGCATACAGGTATGTTTCCTGGCCGTATTGACACTGAATAATCTGTCAGTAACAATGGGTATGTAAAAATTATCACCATATTTAGAAAATAAGCAATGTATTTCTAAAGAAATTTCAAGAAAAATTAGATCATATTTTAACTGAATTACAATTCAAGCATACCATATGAAAACTTATAAGATGTACCTAAAATGATTCTAAAAGTAAAATTTGTTTTTTTAAGTGCTTATATTCGAAAATAAGAAAGAACTAAAATCAATGACAAGTTTCTATATAAAGAAATTTGAGCTTTAAGCACACTGAAGTAAAATCATACTAAACAGAAACAAACATATTAATGATGGGAGTAATAAATCAATATAGCCAAAACCCCAATTTTTAGGAAATATTAATAAATTTGATAAAGCCCTAGGTAGATTAAAGAAGGAAAAAAATAAAGAAAAAATTATATTTCCAATACAAAGAATAAAAGAGTTTAGTCCCAACATCTTACATCCATGAAAATGATGAAAATGGAGCATTGTGAACAACTTTAGGCCAACGTATTTGACAATGTAAATGAAAGGTATTATGTCTTTTGAAAAGACAGGACTTTTCAAAACTGGCAAAAGAAGATATAAATATCTTGAATATCTGTTTCAGAAGGTGAAAATCATTGCTTATGGAAGGAAGTAATAATATTAGCCTTATACAACATTATACAACAGAGAAGCAGAAGTTGACCCCAACCCTCTCTAGGAAGTCGGAACACTCACAATACCATAGTTTCACAAATACACTATAAGAAAGCAATGTTAGAGACCAATACTCCTCAGGAAAGAGTTGTAAGGTCCTTAGTAAAATATTGACAACCTAAATTCATCAATCTATAAAAAGAAGAGTTTGTCAAAAAGTAAGAAAGCAAGATTGGGTGAAATATGAGAAAAATCATATAATCTACTCCATTAACAGAGTATGGGAGAAAAATATGAATATATCAATGGAAATTCAGGAAAAGAATTTTTATAATTTCAACTACCATTGCATGGTAATTTTAGGCAACCCAGGATTAGAACAAAACTTCAATCTGACAAATGCACATCCGTCTCTGGGGTAGGTATGTCCTAAGGTGTAGCAGATTAAGCTACCAGTTGGCACTCTTGAATCACATATAGGAATACTTTGTTCAAGTCCAGCTTTTCTACTTCCTATCCAGTTTCCTACTAACACATTCTTGGAAACAGCAGGTGATGGTTCAAGTGCTTGGATCCCTGTTATCCATGTAGGAGACTTGAATAAATTTCTAGTCTCCTGGCTTTGACAGGCCCAGTCCTGTCTGCTGCAGGCATGTGGGGAGTGAACCAGCAGATGAAACATCTCCCTTTTTCCCTCTCTCTCTCTCTCCTCTTCTTACTACGTTCATTCTGCCTCTTCAGTAAATGAAAATAAATAAATATTAAAAATCTTGTGTACCTAACATCTTAATTAACAACAGAACATGAAATCTTCCTGAGGCCCAGGACTAAATAAGGATGCCCACTCTCATACTTCTACTCAATTTAGTGGTACCCAAGATTTTTCCTTCAGACAAAATAATAAATAAAATTTGTGAGGATTGAATTAAAATGACATTATTTTACATGTAGAAAATTCAGAGATATGTACCATTAAATATTGCCAAATATCATAAATGCAGTAACATTCATGACTATAAGATCAATACGAATATTTAGAATTTTATCTCTGTGACTACTAATGAACAACTGAAAAAGGAAATTAGAGATCAATAACATCTACAACAATATCAGGTCATAAAGTATTTACAATTAAGTATTTACTTTTTGCTTACTTTATAAGCAGAGCGAGAGAGAGAGAGAGAGAACTCCCATCTGCTGGCTCATGCTCCAAACACTTGGGGCCAGAGACAAAAGCTGGGAACTCAATTCAGGCCTCCAACTACTTGGAGGGTATATGGAGTCCAACTGCTCGAGTGGACACGGATGCCTCCCCGTGTCCGCATTAGCAGCAAGAGCTCGTGACTTCAGAGTCAAGAGCCAGAGCCAGGCACCAAGCCCAGGCTCTCCAACATGGAATGTAGGTGTCTTAATAGTGAGGCCAAACACCTGCTCTTGAATTTAAACTGAGCACGAAAACATTAAATCCAGTGGTTATCAGGGCCTGACAGACAGAGCTGCCTCACGTGTTTAGTGCATCTCTGTTTTAGTGGGAGCAAGCCCTCTTTTAAAGCAGAAAGATCTGAGTGCAAGATGATGGAATACCTTCTCCTGGGGCTTTGGAATGTAGAAGCCAGAGGGGAAGAAGTTGGAGGTAAAAGAGTGCCAGTTCCCTTGGGTTCTAGCTACAATTGTTATTCCTCAACTGTACTGTGACCTTAGATGAGTTACTCCGTATGCACGTCATCTCATTTCTTCATTTTTGAGATAGGCATGGTGGCACCTATCCAGTGTGTTGCCCAAGGTCTTTGAACATGTCTGTTAACATCAGATACATATTGGGAAGTTGTAATGCAAATCTAAGCAGTGATTAGAAATGTACTGTTTGCAATCTTGCTATTGTGTGAGGATTTATATCTTATATGACCTTGTACTTAGCTTCATTTTCCTTCACTGTATAGTTTTGGGGTACTGGATATACTGCAAATAAAAGCATTTCCCTGCTAATCACGAAGCTGACTGAGCGCTGTGTGCCACATTTAGGATCGGCTCAGTAAGGCCACACAAAAGCTAAACAAAGCAGAAGCGCTGTCTCTCTAAGAAGAAATCAGATTCCAGGAGTCATAGCCTTCTCCTTAACCCCACTGAAGTCATGGGGTTGTGATGAGAAAAGGGACAGGCTGTAGGCTGTGGAGACTGCAGCCTGCGAGGACACAGTGGTTGATTAGTCGCTAGACACCGGGGCCCGTAGTGTTGGCCAGGTTTCTGCACCATATACACGTGGTTAATCCAAATCACATGATGATGCCTTCTATATATGGAAAACCTAATGCAGAAAATGATTGATGTTTTATTATCGTTATTTCCCCTTCAAGCTGAGGTGAGTGTGGAATTGGAATAATAGTTAGAGAGCATGCTTTAGAATTACAACAGCCTGAGACGGAAGCCAGTTATTTAGTTGTCTAGCTGTATGTTTCAATCTCTCCTCACTCTGGTTTTCTAATCTTGTTAGTTTCACGCTCAAAGATCTAGGCTGAATATCAACGAGGAAAATGTATGTAAGTTCTTAGCCTCCCACTCAGTTCAGCAAATGATGCCACAGTGAATACTACCTAAAAACACTGAATGATTGTTATCATGATCTTTATTGTCACCAGAATATTTTTTCAAAAGAAAACGACAAATGTGTCCTTACTGCAGCCATGGTCAGGAACAAGTAAATGTAACCAGAAAGAAGTTACCAGGTACTTTACATACCCGGGTATTTACCAATAAACTGAAAAAAGATGAAAAGTTTTATCATTTTATTCAGAGATAATAAATAAATAGGGAAATCAATCAAGCTCTTCATTTGGAAGCTTCAGTAATGCAAAGGTGTATTTTATCACACAATTGATCTCCAGATCAGGCAAGACCAGTTAAATTGTAGTAGATTTCACAGACATGGAAAGGCTGACTTTAAAAGCTGTGTGGAAGAAGAAAAGCATCAAGATGCTTCAAAGCACAAGAATAAGGAAGAGGGACTTTTATTCTTAGATAATGGGACTTTTAAGAAGCAGCTGAGATAGGGCAGCACTAGAATAGAGCCAACTGTGCAATGGAGTCCAATGGAGAGCCGTGAATGTACAGAATGGGTATAGATATCATGGAATCAGCAGGCAATACGCTATCTTGGGGAAAACAAGAATGATCAAACAGCCAAGGGAATGAAATTTCTTCTTAAACTCAGACCACCCACAAAAGTAGCTGCAGCTAGTATCAGAATTTGTATAACAAAAGCAAAACCTCTTATATTTTTGTAAGAGAAAATGTTGGTAAATAGCCTAGGGAGAAAAATCTAAACAGCAAAAATGCTAGCTGGAAAGTTAAGATCTATTTTTATGACAGGGCAAACCTCCATTCAGCAGGCAATGCACAGAATGTAAGAGACAAGCTGCAAATTGAATGAAGAAAGGGTATTTTCAAAGCATGGAGATGATGACAGATAAATATCAGCATGTATCTAGAATTCCTTTGTAAATAGTCATTTTTTTTTCAAAAGAGGAAACAAACATATAGAGATGCTCAACCTAAGAGAAGCAGCAATCAGTCCACCAGGGTATATTAACTTATATACTTTAAACGACTCCCAACCTCACTAACTACTGGAGAGAACGCTGAGCACCTGGTAGTTTTATATCATGTTACTTGGAACACAAGTGAGCATAACGCCTTCAGAAAGCAGGGACTTGCTGATTACATCCAGGGCCTGGGGAGGATGTTTGTGACAGTTATCTTCACCGTGGTAAAATCTGAGGAAAACTGATATCGTCAATTAGAAAGAAGCCAAGAGCATCCCTGTGCTTCTTGGTCTTGTGAGATGATACTACACTGTATTTCAGTTCTGGGCAATAGTGTGAATGCTGTGTCTGTCCAGATCCTTTGGGAAAAAAATTGGTTTGACTGTAGACATTTTTTTCCCTTGGGGAAATGCTTGTAGAAGTTGGGGACAGCACCTTGAAAGTCTGGGGGAGTGACCTCACTGCCATGCACTTGGAGTGAAGGAGACAGAAAAGGAGATCTGGATAGAAGCACTGCAGACTGTGGTTAGGATTAAGGAAAATCAAGCAAGATCACCTAAGGGTGTCACTGAGGCAACAGCTCTCAGAGGACTCCTGTGTCATGAACGGAGCTGCTCCAGTGCCTACACCACCATCAGGCACTGCCTCTGCTATATTCGCTCAGCCCCAGGAAAAGCGGGCAACTTGGCATCCGTGCAACTCAACAACGGGGAAAGTGGGCAGAAATCGAGACTCTGGGTCAATTGCACTCCTACCGATAGGAGATTTGTGAGGCATTTCATGGCCTCCAAGGGCATGCTGGCAGCATAGTAGGTGGTAAGAGAAAGCAAGAGTGTATAATGCCCTTTATATAAAATGAAGAATAACTAAACAAACAAAAAACACACCCAAAACATATTTTAAAATACATATATTTAAAACCACATGTACTCAGAATTACTGATCTTCTTCTTTGAAATACAGATAGAGATCTATCCACAGTGCACTTCCCCAACAGCTGCAGACATCGAACTGACACAGTCCAAAGCCCAGAGCCAGGAGCTCAGTTAGGTCTTTCTCATGAGTGGCAGGGAGTTAATTACCGGAGTCATCACTTGTCGCCTTTGAGGATATATACTAACAAGAAGCTGGAATCAGGACTAGAGCTTGGACTCAAACCTAGACTCTGTAATACAGGATGCAGGCGTCTAAGTGGCATTTTGATTGATGTGCAATACACTTGCCCCAAACTGTGTGCTTTAAAAAAATAACAAGGTATACCCAGGAGTGAGAATAGCAGGTGGGATGGCAAAAGGACAGGATACAGGATGTAGGAGGAGTACCTAGTAGATGTGAAGTTATTGGCAATATTTTAGTTCCCATGTTAGTAGAGAGCTCATGTGCTTTAATTATATTAAGAAAAATGAGTTAATGAATATATACATATACATATGTGCACATACACATATAAACAACAAGGGCCATACATAGATGACAAATCAAAGTGTTTCATGAAAAAAAAGTCTGATTAATGTAATCCCAATATTCCTGGGACAAAAATGTTGCCCGTTCCCTGTGTGCTTATGTGTTTGTATCTTATTGTTAGAAATTGAGCTATTGATGGATGACAAATCATCCTATCACTAATTGCATAGATTAAAGAATGCTTCTTCAGACAAAACCTGGATTTTGGGTCTTCTCACTTCTAGCATTTTAAATGAAGTACTGAAGGTCTAGGTGCCCAAATAGAGGAAAAAGAGGACAGTTGAATGGTGATGGTAATGACTGTACACAGATTTTTTTCAAGAAGTATTTCAAAATGTAATTTTCAAGAAGTATTTGATTATCTCATTCTTAGACAAGGTAGCAGTCTGGGTTTTGAAGTTTTGCAGGTGAGGACCTAACATTTGAAGTATCAGGTCAAAGGGGTTAGGGTTATCAAGAGGCATAAGTGGGGCCTGGTACTATAGCCTAGTGGCTAAAGTCCTCTCTTTGAAAGTGCCAGGATCCCATACAGACTCTCGTTCTAATCCTGGCAGCCCGCTTCCCATCTAGCTCCCAGCTTGTGGCCTGGGAAAGCAGTAGAGGACGGCCCAAAGCCTTGGGACTCTGCACCCGTGGAGGAGACCTGGAAGAGCCTCCAGACTTCTGGCTTTGGGTTGGCTCAGTTCCAGCCATTGTGGCCACTTGGGGAGTGAATCAGTAGCTGGAAGCTCTTTCTGTCGCTCCTCCTCTCTGTATATCTGACTGTCCAATAAAAACAATTTTCTTTTTCTTTAATATTCATTTATTCATTAATTACATTGCATTACATGACACAATTTCATAGGTACTGGGATTCCCCCCCCTTCACCCCAAACCCTTCCCCCATCATGAATTCCTTCACCTTGATGCATAACCACAGCTCAAGTTCCGTTGAGATTCCCTAATTAAAAGTTTACACCATACAGAGTCCAGCATCCCACTTGTCCAGTTCAAGTTCAACGGCCTCTTAGGGAGGCCCTTTCAGGTTTGTAGGCAGAGCCAGCAGAGCGTCACCTCGATCAATTAGAAGCTCCAACATATCATCAGCAACAGTCCAGGTATGATGAGGCTGGAGGCATAGTGACTCTGAAGCAAATTCTTCAGGATGGAATCCCAGCTCATCACATTCTAGATTCATCATTTAATCTCTTTCTGCCTTTCCCTTTTTATAGAATGGGATAGTTGCACTTTATCTGTAGAGTGTTTGTAAAAATTAAATGACTCAATATACTTAAGATACTTAAAGCAGAGGCTAGGGCACAATGTGTCAGTCATGATAGACAGATATGGTACAGTAACAGCTAATACCGAATATTAATGTCTTCTGATAAAAACATCATTCTTCGTTCCTAAAAGGTCAGGTAGTCCAAGGCAGTTAAGCTTGTATACAAGCTGTGAGATGTGCCTGAGCTCCTGCACGGAGATCAGTAAAGCTGTGGTCAGGGAGTTGACTTAGTACACATCCATTGTAGCTTTGTCTACCTAACAACAAGAACTCTGCTCATACACATGTGTGTTTATTTCAGAGACACAGGGGGATCTCCCAGTCACTGGTTTACTCCCTCAGTGTCAGTAATCCCTGGGATTGGGCTTAACTGGAGCTGGGAGTGCAACTTCAATCTCCCACACAGGTATCAGGAACCCAGTTACTTTAGCTATCAGTACAATTACCCAGGGTCTGCATTAGCAGGTTGGTGGAGTTAGGACCAGAACTGGTTGCTAAGCTTAGATATTTCAATATGGGAGGTGGTTGTCTTAACCACTAAATACTCACATGCCCATGTGATGCTAAATATGCACTTTGATATTCCCATGTAAGCATCAATTGAACAGTCAGATCCAAGTCTTCTCATTGTAGGATCTAGATAGAGCTTCTACTACTTGTAGAATCACTGATTAACATGTTGAGGGATTAAAACATGAAAAATGTGAACCAATATTACAGTTTTCTTCTCAGATATGTCACATGTCACTTCCTATTCATGCTGTTGGCTGAAACAAGTTACATGACTATCTGTGCCAGGATTTGCAAGTCTACTTCATTCTTGGAGACAGGAAAGCACAACAATAATTCCTCATCTGAAACCAAGTGTCAGTTAAGATGGTTCTGGAAGATTTGCAGACCCAGCTAAAATATGTTGCCAGGACACTTGGAGTAGCAAGAAGTGCAGTTTGGATCATATGTGCGCCCCTGGTTCACCAGCCCGGGTGTCTCCAAGGGACAATGTTCTGTTAATGTGTGCTCCACCAACATGTAGAAGCATCTAGTTAGTTCCCAGTAACTGAGCAAACATTGACAACCAGCTGACCAAAACTGGAAAAAAAAATTCTTTTTTAAAAAATGCTTATTTATTTTTTAAAAATATTTTATTTGAAGATCAGAGAGAGAATCTTGCATTCTCTGGTTCAGTCCCCAGATGGCAGCAATGGCCAGGACTAGGCCAGACTGAAGCTGGAAGTCAGGAGCTTCTTCTGGCTTTCCTGCATAGGTGCCAGGGGCCAAGCACTTGAGCCATCTTCTATACCGCTTTACCCAGGCCTTGGCAGGAAGCCGGATCAAAAGTGGAGCAGCTGGGAGACAAAGCAGTGCCTGCTCAATGCCAGCTGTGAAGAGTAATTTCTGAGTGATAATCCCTTAAGGGACTTTCCGTGGACTACTTCCTCAGTTACTAGTTGAAGTGCCCTCATAGCTTTGCTTGGCATCACTTTACTATATACTTTCTGATGTCAGGGTCCTGGAGGAGTCAGACATGTGAGTCCTGATTTATATCCTGTGTGTCTGTTGCCTTTGGCTCTTTGCAATGGCTAAATAATGACACAGCCAGGTTCAATTTCTCCTGTGCTCTAACAAAAGGACATATGTGGGCCCAGCGCAACAACTCAGTGGCTAAATCCTCACCTTGCATGCACTGGGATCCCATATGGGCATCAGTTCCTGACACGGTGGCCCTGCTTCCCATCAAGCTCCCTGCTTGTGACCTGGGAAAGCAGAGGAGGATGGACCCTTGGGACCCTGCACCTGTGTGGGAGACCTGGGGGAGGCTTCTGGCTACTGGCTTTGGATCAGCTCAGCTCTGGCTGTTGTGGCCACTTGGGGAGTGAATCAGGAGATAGAAGATCTTTCTCTCTGTCTCTCCTTCTCTTTGTAAATCTGCCTTTCCAATAAAAATAAATCTTTTAAAAAAGAAGAATATATGAAGGAGGCAGAGGAACAAGCTCCCATAGGCATAGAACATGGAGAAGCTTGTCCGGATGATACACAGCACTCTGCATGCCTACACTATGAGGCCTGTGGTTGTTCTGAGAGAAGTTATCAGAGTGCTTTAAAACCTCCTAGGTTCTGGGCCCGGCGGCGTGGCCTAGCGGCTAAAGTCCTCGCCTTGAAAGCCCTGGGATCCCATATGGGCGTCGGTTCTAATCCGGCAGCTCCACTTCCCATCCAGCTCCCTGCTTGTGGCCTGGGAAAGCAGTCGAGGACGGCCCAAGGCTTTGGGACACTGCACCCATGTGGGAGACCCGGAAGAGGTTCCTGGTTCCCGGCTTCGGATCGGCGTGCATCGGCCCGTTGCGGCTCACTTGGGGAGTGAATCATCGGATGGAAGATCTTCCTCTCAGTATATCCGGCTTTCCAATAATAATAAATCTTAAAAAAAAAAAAAACAAAACTCCTAGGTTCTTTTCTATGGGATTTGGCTTAATTACTCAAAAACCTCCAGATACCATTTGTTCACATGAGCGAGGCTGTGTATGTAATATATGATTGCCCCTCTTCTCATGGAATTTTCAAACCACTTCAGGATAGTGAGGAAGACTGATGTTAAATAAATAAACCCATCAATGGTTCCATAACTAGAACTGAGATGCATACTTTAAAAGGAAATATCCATATTCCATAAGGCTTATTTAAGTGTGTGGGAGGTGAAAAGAGGAGGTGAGCAGATGGGGGTTGTGGCTTTCTGGGACTTCCTAAGTACAAGGGTGGCATCTGCAGGCGGGACGTTGGTTCAGTTTGTGATCAACCAGTCCTTGTCACTTGGGTCTGGATGGAGCTCTGAGTCACTAAAGAACCTTTCCAAAGCCATGCACCCAAATAGTGCAAGCAACATGCCACAATCTTACCCCTTCACTATGAGCCGAGTGACAAGAGCATTGGTTACTCTGCAAATAGCAAATATAATATAAATCACTCAGCTAAAAAATCGAAAAGGATTTAACTTGTCTGAAGCCTCGATTTTTGGTTAGAGGCAAGAACACTTAAGATTTTTAGATGTCTATCAGTCTAGAAATTGACAATAGATGGTTCTGGCAAGAGATATTAAACATTTTCATTTTACCCATTCATTCATAAGGATTTTATGTTTTTTTTTTCAGTTCTAGGTAAGAAAGGGTCAGCATTCTTAACCTTATCTCTCCTGCTGACTACAAATAATCATTCTGGACAAGATCATGTAGTTCAAGTCTCTGAAGAACAGATGGAGGCAGACAGAATGGAGGCAAGGATCCTGAACTCAAACATGATCTGGTAAGGATTTCTCAGGGATCTGTATCTTGATCTGGCTTTTTAGAGTAGCCTGAAGCCTCGATTTGCCAGTGGATGCAGACTGGAAAAAGCTCCAAGGAAACCTGGATTCTCCAGGAAAGACCAAGCCCATTGCTCTTACCTCTGCTCCAGGCAACTACTAGAACAATTGGCACCCTCCTACTTCCACAGGAGGTGAGATGGTCCCCAACAGACTGATTCCTACTGACCCGCCCAATTCTGTGCCAGGCAGGTGCAAGCAAATGGACAGAGTTCCGCCCTTCCTCCCCAGCACAGTGGACTTCAAGGTTAGCAAGAAGCCTCTGGTTTCTGGCCAGAACACGCCCTTGTAGGGAGAGAGAGTGGGGAGGTGGGAGGAATCATACAGAGGAGGGGGCTGGAGAAAGGAGGCCTTTACACTGGGATGGAGTTCTGGATGGAATCAGTATGATTAAGACTGAACTCTAAACTGTGAGAAGACCATCAGTTAGGTTTTAGACTGGCAGCTGCGTGATGTTCAGGTGGAGTGAACTGGAATTGCTTTCTAAGAACTTCAGAAAGTGGACAGGCTTTGCAGACTGAACCTAAATTGGTGGCCTCACTTAAAACAAAACCAAACAAACCTAGGGGTTGGTGTGGGCATGGTGACAGAGTAGGCTAATCTGCCTGCAGCCCTGGCATCCTACATGGGAAGCCAGTTCAAGTCCCAGCTGCTCCATTTCCAATCCATTTCACTGCTATTGGCCTAGGAAAGCAGCAACCTAAAATTACTTGATGTATAAAGGGCCAGGAAAATCTCAACTCTCAAGATAAAGGGCAGAGTGCCTACTATACACTCATCTCTGACAAAAGAAGAGTAATTTAGAGTATCAAAAGGGAATTAAACTGGATAATGTGAAAATGTAGTTTCAGGGATTACATTTGATGTAGTTTTGCTTCCAAAGTACTCCACATCCTAGTCCAATTAATGTACTCCAAGACGAGCTGTATGTGCTGGTCCGTGGCGAGCAACAGGTAAGAAGGACGTTACTTGTGATGTTAAGGAAAGGAGAGGCAGGTAGGTTTGGAGAAAAGGCACCGGAGTTGAAAATGTGAACACCATGCTTTCATTTAGCTTTGTGGCTAACAGGTAATTTTAAACCACCAAACAGCTGCTGGGACCAGGACCTGTGGGGCTGAGGGGGACAGGTGTCCAGGAACTCAGTCAGAGAGGCAAGGTTTTCACTAACACAGTGATGCTCAACCCTCCTTGCATGTTAATCAACTGGTCTTTTATTTGGGTTAGGTGGGGATGTAAATTTGTATTCTAATATAATAATAAGAAATGATAGTGATTCTTAAAGTCTAAAGTGGCCCAGAGGGAGAAAATGGAAGATGCTGACCATGTGTAAGAGAATAAAGCAAGTGATGTCAGAGAAAAGCAATCACCGTGTTATTGAACTCAGTGTCCTATAAAGGGCAGGTGTTATGTGAAGCCTCTGTTTGGACGCCTGTATCCCATATCTGGTCTGAGTCCCAGTTATGGCATTTTAGATCCACCTTCCTGTTAATGTGCCCGGGAGTCAGTGAATACTTGGATTCTTGCCACCCATATAGGAAACCCAGACGGAATTCTTGGTTTCTGGCTTTGGCCTGGCCTAGCCATGGTCCTTGCCGGACTTTGGGGGAGTGAATCAGAAGATGGAAATACTCTCTCTCAAAAAAATACCTTGGTGTGCATTTCTGTCTCCTTAAACTGCTCAGACTCCAGAACCTACTGGAAGAAAAAGAGTTTGCTATAATGGAAAGCCAGGTGCTTGTTGACTATGAACAGAGTAAGCTGTTCCTTCGCTTAGAACAAAACACACTCAGCATGAAAAATGAGCGTGGAAAGCACAGGTGTGCTCTTCCAAAGACACACAAACAGGCTCCCTCCCTCGCACAATTAGGGGAAGGTGAGTCCCACGAGACCAAAGAGAGAGCACTGCTGTGATTATTTTCATTTCAAAAAGGGCCCCCTTCAAGTATTTACTCTTAGTCTTCCTTCAAGTGTGGACCACCTTGGGGGCACTTAGAGTCCTTTCATAAATCATTAACCACCAGGCCAAGGGCACGCAGCGAGGGAAGAGTGCAGAGTCCTTGCCAATTGAAGATCAATAGAACTAAGGGAAAATTGCTTCTGAAATGAGTGTTAGGAGTCAATGGTGGAGACTTGACTGTGATTTACACACGGGGCTTCGGGAAGGCCTCTACCGAGAGCAGAGAACAGGGAGCAGTCCCTGCCATCTGGAGGCAGGCTGCTGGGCGCCACCAAGAACAGGGGCTGCATCTGGCCACCTCTGCCTGTTGATCTCTGCTTCATTCATGGGGTCTGTGACGGGATGTGACAGGACTGGGAAGACTCCATCCATTATGCGTTCTGGGCCCCACTTGCTCATTACAGAAGGCTGCAATTTCATTTCAGATGGGCAGCGCAAAACCTGTTGTCATCTTTTATGTGACAGTGTTAACTTTGTTATGAAATGATTGCCTGAGAAGACCCAGGAGCAAGCTCAGAACACATATCTAGCCGTTTATCACATGCAGCCCCTAATCTTGTTGCTGAGACCTGTTTGGCAATTTTCCCTTCCCCAACAAGCTGCAAAGGAAGAGTGTTCTCAGATTTCAGTTAGCAGCTTTGAAATATGGATGCAGATGTAAAAAGCTAAGCCTTTCAGGATTAGAAATCAGGGAAAATTTCCCATTATAGTCTAAGGACTTTGTTCATCTGACAATATGATCTTGTAAGAACTCTGTCATCCCTCATCTGACTTCTCACACAATTTCTTTTCTTTAAAAAAATTATTTATTTATTTGAAAGGTGGACAAAGACAAACACAGGGTATGAGCTACCATCTGCTAGTCTTCCACCCAAATGCCCATCCACATTTCTCACACATGCTTCCGGAAGCTTTCTGCAAACTGAGCACCGTGTCATGGTTTTGATATATTGACAGAAGGCTCATCCACTGAACCACATTTTTCTTTCCTTATAAAAACCATGTCATAGAGCGTCAAACGCCAGATTCTAAACCCCTTATAATCTGCTCTCATTTTCTATAAAAACAAACTGGAGTTCAGCACAAATGGTGACGAAGACGGCACACAGTTAAGAAGTAGAGTCAGGATTTAAACCAGGGCCAACAGGCTGTATTAGTGTCCTGTGGTCACCATAACAAATACAAGGTAGGCAGCTTGAGAAATAGACATTGATCCTCTATGGTTCTGCGAGACAGAAGCCCTAAATGAAATCAGCAAGACCATGCTCCTTCCAGTCTCTGAGAGAGGATCAACTTCAGTCTCACCTAGCGCCTGCAGGCTGTCTGCTTATTCCTTGATTTGTAGGGCACCTCTCAGCTCGGTCTTCCTGTTTACCTCTGTATAAAGACACAGGTGTATGTCTCTCCACCTGTCTCTTATAAGTAGATGGCGACTGTATTTAGGACTCTTCCAGGTAATCCAGGAGGGGTATCACCTTTCTAGATTTTTCTGACCCACATCTTTTTTTTTTTACTTGTCCTTTTGAATTTTATTATGTTCTCAAAAGAAGTTAATAGCTATGTACAGTACCTAATGGGCATACAGTGTTTAAGTTTAAAAATCAAGACACATAAAACACACAATTTTACAAAGCAGTGTTTTCTGCTGATCTTTCTCCATGAACATTTTCTGTGGCTGTGAGTCAGAAAATACCTTTTTGTGCAGTGTATCTTTTCCTCTATTCTATTTATTTTCTTCTTCTTTTTAAACATATATTTTTATTGCATTTCCTTTTTTAAAAAATTAATTACATTGCATTATGTGATACATTTTTTTATGCACTGGGATTCCCCCCGCCCCTCCCCAAACCCTCCCCCCACGGTGGATTGTTCCACTTGTTGCATTTCCATAGTTCAAATTCAATTGAGATTCTTTCATTGGAGATATTTACCAAGCATAAAGTCCAGCATCTTATTGTCCTGGTAAGTTCAATGGTTTCTTGGTGAGACCATCTCTGGTCTGAAGGTAGAGCCGGCAGAGTATCATCCCAATCAATTAAAAGCCCCAACATAATATTTCCAACCATTTACAACATTATGGCATTAATTGACATGGTATTGATTAACCAATATGTTAATGGGAAAATGCAGGTTTTCAACCACAACCTGTGACTTCTTCATAGACATTTCAATTTTGGTTTACATTCAACCGTGTTCTATACACCTTAAAATGACAGATTGCTATTCAGCTGTCTCATGCCTATTTTAATTTTAGTCTTTAGCAGTTTATAGCATTGAAGCATGATTTCGCTGAACCTGGCTGTTTTTCGGGTGGTCTAACTCTATAATTCTATCAGGATATATGTCAGCAGTTTAGGTGAGCATGTTTAGGAGGGGTGTGCAGAGAAACCTTCCATACCCCAGTTAGGAGTAACTAATCTTTGTGTCCCACCCAGTGAGGTATAAGTGCATCCCCGCTGACCGTTTCCTGTCTGTTTCTAAGCTTTCCTTGTTGTTCTCTGTCTATCTATTCTAGTTTGGTTTGTTTGTTTGTTTGTTTGTTTTGGGGGGGCTTCTGGAGCACTCCTGATGGTTATTACGAGAGGGGGTGGGGACCCAAAGTTGGAAGCAGGCAAGGACCAGAGAAAGCTCCTCTCCCTAGTTCCGAAGGAAGTTTACTGTTCTTCTGTTTCTGCGGACCACTCAGGGTTCCTGGTTGTTGTTCCGATGACCTTGGATCCTGCAAGGCAGGACTTGAGCTTCTTCCATCCCATATGGTAGATCCAAACGGGGGTGGTTGACCTCAGAGTTCTTGGTTTCCGAAGGCACTCCATTTCCTGTGGTCTCCTTCTGACCCACATCTTTTGCCTCCATAAACCCCAGGTGTTTGACATGGGTTCCTTATGGGGAGGTTGTTTATCTACCACACACTAAAGCTGTTAAGTCCCAGTGGAGAGATGTTCCCACGCTACTGGTGCTTGACATATCCTGAGTTCATGGAACTCGAGACAGGGCTGCTGCCAACTTAGCAGGTACAAGTTGTTTCTTTGCCGGCTCCAGGCACATTGACTTTTCAGGAACCTGAAATGCACAGATGCCTTCAGATACAAGTATGAAAATTGCACAAAATTAGACAAGATATCTAGGAAGAGTAAAGATCACTGTAATAGAGATAAATTCATCAGATTAACCCTGATCACTCATAATCCTGCAGAAATCAGAGCTACAAACCAGGTCAGGTCAGATGGTGATGGTGGCCTCTGCTTACATTTTTATATTCGACACTTGTCATAAACAATGGCTTTCAAGGTCCCAGGAGTCTTTCTTCCTCTTCTTTTTGAGATGTTATCAGCTATGACACTAGAACACCTGAATGAAAAAGATGCAGCACTAAATTAATTATGTATAAGTTTTCTCCACATAACAACTTTGCTATGCTTGATTATTCATGGAAGTTAGCGATTCAGGATTCATTTAACCTTTGAAATTGCCTGTCAAATAGGCATTTCATGATCCCTTCATTTTGTCATTCCTGTGTCCACCTGACTGAGACATCTTCAAATATGTGTTTTTTCCATCCCAGACAATACCTTCTTGTAACCCTCTCTTTTAAGAAATGCTTAATTTCAAAAAAATCTGTGACATTAAAAAAGATTTTGGAGAGGATAAAATAAACCTACCCACAATCCCATCAACGTAGCAAGCAATGATTCTCAGGATGACAGAGCTCCCTGCTTGTTGAGCATCACCAGCTTGAGCCCGTATGCCAGAGACAAACAGGACAAACTTCACTGTCCACTTCTGAGCCAGATAGCTACTTCCTGACACAATGGAAACACCCAGGCTTCTAGGCAACAATGTTCTATATCAGTACGTACTCCTCACAGCCCAGCACATCAACCTGGTAATGGATGGGATTTAAGAAGTAGGCAAGAAACTGGAAAAGGAAGTTATTAGAAATTTTCATGGTGAGTGGGGTGCTCACAGCATAACATGCTCTCTTGGGTTCTCCTCAATAGTCTATCCATCTCTTCTCACTGTGTAGTGTGCTTCTTCTTCCTCACTTTGAGGACTACCTGGAAATAGCAGTGTGCATGGATGGCACCAAAATACATTTGCTTTTTCATTTCATTTTCCATGGACTTGTTGAAGTACCTTGGTACTAGACAAATGATTTTTTTCCCCTGGAAGGGAAATAGTACAAAGAACACAGCTCAAATGCAAATGGTTGTTTAATACTTAATTGGAAATTGTTATGAGAGCATGAATGAAGATAAGCAGGCAGTGACTGTGGGCAAATTCACCAGGTTGGTGAAATTAGTGTTGTTGCCCTGACGTCTCAACCGTTCTGCCTCCTGAAACACAGCACCTGACTCACACTCCTGGGATTCCCTCCTGCTGCCTCACTCACTCACAGCTGTGAAGATACCAGCATGGAATGCCTGCCGTGACTCTGTGAGGAGCCTGGGTACCCAAGGGTTTATTCTTGAATGATAACATTGGGCCCTAGGACAGATGAAGGAAGTGGCTTTCAAAGATTGGGAGAGTAGGTGGTGTGACAGCCAGAGGTACTTCCCTAGTCTTTTAGATATTTGAAACTCTGCACTATGACAGAAATATGAATTTGGTTCATTTTTCTATTAAAGAAACTATTGACTCACCCCTATATTAATTGCACCTATGTCAGACAGCCCTCACTTGTCAATAAGCTTCCTGAGGCCAGGGAACATTCTTTCTTGTCCATCCACCTACATTGCATCTTCCAGCACATCATACAGTTCTCTCACAAGATGAGGGCTTAGTCAATGGCTTTTTGATTCTCGATTCTTTAAGCATGTGAAAGTTGTTGTCAGGTCCCCCTACCCTCTCCAGGATAAATACTCTGAGTTCATTCATTGAATGCCTTCCATGCACATGGGGAGTGCTGCCCTTACTCCAGCACTTGAGTTGCCCAAGCCAAGTCTACCAATTTGGGTGAGCTGATTCAATCCAATCCTGCACTGCTTGTCTTTCCCAGTCACCTCACCACCTGGGAACTCAGATATGCTGGTGCGGATGTGAAGTCCTGTGTCTTCCCAGGAATTTTGGACAAATCTGTTCTCTTCTTAGACTTGTGTGAGCTGAGTGTTTGAAATTAAATCTATAATTTCCATCTCTATTTCTATTACAATATGTCTTGCTATGATTTCAGACCACTGTCCTCCAAACGGCAAAGTTCTTTCTGAATCACAACTATGTCATTTATCTCATTGGCTACCAACACCAGCTGTGTGCCAACTGAAAACAACTCAACAAGCATTGATAACCAGGGCTGGACTAGCTTGAAGCCAGGAGCAAGAAGCTCAATCTGGGCCTCCCTTGTAGCTGACATGAGCCCAAGGACTTGACCATCACCTGGTGCCACTAGTAGGAAACTGCAATCAGTAGCGGAGTTAGGGCTCAAATCCAGGCACTCGGATACGGATGTGCTACCTCAAGCAGTGTCTTAACCACTAAGCCAAATGCCTACTGTGTCAGACAGAGTGTTGTAAAAGTTTTGTTCAAGAGAGGGGCAAAGATCAAGCTGGTGCATATCAAACCACCATGCTATAGGTCAATGTACTACAATGGCAGCAGTGTGTTAGAGTGCAGTCTGATGCATGGTCCCAGGAACCACCCAGACAGAGCAGAGGCATCCATCGAGTTTATCTGGATGCCTCTGCTTGCTGAGTATGCCTCCCAGTACATGATATGCCCAGCACTTCATCATCATGTCCATGCTCATGGCAATTACTTTGTTGAAACCTCAAGGAGCAAAAACAAGAACAGGAGTGCTACATGTCAAAAGAAGAACAGGAGTGCTACATGTCAGCCTGCCTTGTTGAGCTTTAGCTCTGCACACCTGAGCAGTATGGCCCCTGGCAAATTAATTGAAATGTTATATCTATTTCCTTATCTGGCAAATGCAGATAATAGCAGTACTTGACTCACAGAATTCTTCCAGTCCTGGAGGAGCAGAGGCTTGAAGCACTCTTGGCATGTAGGGTATTCAATGAGTACTGGCGATCATTTCTGTAATACTCTTTGTTGGAACATTGTGCTGATCCAAGGGTTTTACCCTCTATTCTACACAGCACTCCCAAACTGTCAGTTAAACCAGCCTGAAGTTTGTCCAGGAATCAGCATCAAGCTCCATGGGTTGCAGAAACAAGCTCATTGAGCTTTTGCAGGATCTCAGTAGAGATTTAGGTAAGAATTTCCCTGTCATATGTGCCCATCAGCCATCCAGCCAGCAGATTGGATTCCACTCAAAGCAAGGAGGGGTCACCTACTACTCATTCAACTGGTGAGCAATGTCCAATTCCTCTCCTAGCCAAGATGGTGCTGTTCATTGGCACTGAAGATAGTTTTCCTTAATAGAGAAGATGAAAGATGAATTGTCCTGCTTCCTCTGGGTTGCTGTTAACACTGAGCTGAATGATAGCCACATGCTTCCATCATGACCTTCTTACGTGCTTTCAGAACACTTCATCAGCACATGGGTGTCCTGCCCTTTTGTAGCAGGCACAAGACACCCATTTGTGCCATTCTTCATGTGGCTCCCTGGACAGTCAGGGAGCTTCCTTTCTGGTTAGGTTAGTCTGTTTCTGGGACACCTACCTTTCCGCATGATAGCAACTCACAGACAGCTGACAGGTGAAGAGAGAGAAGGGAGGCACACAGGAACAGGATTATTCATGCAGTTAGGATTTCTTTTTAGAGCCAACCATTCACCTTAAGCTACCATCTCTGAATTCAGATAATAGGATCACAACCAAACTTCTTTGCTCCAAACTTTTGAATGGTAGCTTGTTAAAAAACTAGATTAGTTTTCTGGGTCTTTAGCATTAGTCAATAGAGAGCAGAAAAAGCATTTTTCTTCACTGTTCCATCCACCCTCTGAGTGAATTACTGCCAAACGAAAACAAGACTTTCTCAGACACTGTAGATTTTTGGCAAGGAGCCAGAATAAGACCTCCTTAATTATTTTCGGTAAACTTTTCTCTTTTTTCTTAATGTTCTTTTTTATAATTTATTTATTTTATGATATAGTTCCATAGGCTCAAGGATTTCCCCTGTCCTCTTCCGCAATTCTCCTTCCCCTACTGATTTCCCCTATATTATTACAATAGTTTAGTCCTTCAAAAACAGCCCATCATTCTGCTATTCAAGTGTATCCTGATATTCTAGGTATAGAAAATAGCAGAAAGTTCAACATCCTATTGTTAAGATATATTTTACAGTTTTGTTGGGAGTCTACCTTGGATTTAGGAATAGAGATGCATTCAATGGATTATAACATGCAAAGAAAAGTCCTAAAACATAAGTATACTGGCTATTGCCTCTGTAACTCCCTTTTGCTTCCTAAATTAGCTTTGATGGAATTCTAATCTGTGCTGGAAATATGATAGCTGCCCTCCTAGGAATAAGTGCTTGTTGAGAACTTGACTGTGGGTCACGTTCTGCCACTTGTGCTGGGCACCTTTTGTAGTAGATTTTCCATGTCAATCCCCACACCAGCTCTGTGATGCGAATCTTAGTATTATTCCCATTTTAAAGGTAAGAATGTGTAGCTTAGAGAGGTTGGATTACTTGCCCAAGATCACAAAGTGAGATTCAAATCCAGTTTAGCCCATGCCTGAGAGTACACACTTGGCCATTGCAGTGAAAACACAGTCCCTCACCTCTGCCTGGTCAGCCTCGTTAGAGGGCAGGGCTTTCTAATCTCAGCCCTGTTGACACTGGAGGCTGTGGGGCTCTGTGTTACTGTCTTGTACATCTTTGGATGTATATAAACATCCTGGCCTCTACGCACTAGATGCCCAAAGTATTCGCGACTCCCACTCATCCCAATAATTAAATGTCTCACATGTTTGGATGGTGGTGCAGAGGGTGGGGTACAATTGCTTCTAGTTGAGAACCATTGCTAATCACTTCTATGGATAATCCTGTTCTTACATGCCTAACTTCTCTCTCCTCGCCTGTTGGTGCTCTGCTGTGAGTCCAACCTCAGACAAAGGGAGGCTAACACGGGTGCCCCTTCCTAAACTCCTAGGACCCACCAATACCTTTGGAATTACTGCCCTCCAGCTACCACTTGGCTGCCCAGGTTATATTCAATAATTTGAATTCACAGATCTGCTGTGCTTCATCATGCACACATATTCTTTCCCACACAGCCTGACTCTCTTCCTTTTAGCCCTTCTATAGAAATCACTGGGTATTCCCTCTTGTACATTTACTTGCCCTGCCTTGCACCATCACCCTCCATATGTGTAACTTCAAGGCAGAGTCATGGAATAAAGAGTTGGCATACCTGAAAAGGATAACTTGAGAAGCAGTTAGCAAAGGTCTTAAAAAGGGAAAGAGCATCATTGGGGAAACTGTGGCTGGATGATACAGCAGCCTGGGTGTGGCAATCATATGGAATTGTTACTGCTTCTGCATCCAAAGAGGAAAGAGTGGGTGTCTGAGTCTTATCAGGTGGCACTCATTAGAACAGCCAGAGAAGGTCTGGTGACCAGTGGTGCAGCCTACTTCATTAGCTTTCCAGGCACAGAGCAGGGGGTAGCAGGCAGAAGGGATGGAGAGCGGATCTGAAAGGTGGCACCCTTAGTGTACAGCTTCATTGCTGCCCATTCCCCTGTCTGTTTTCCCGAGTTTTATTTTAAAGCCCTCTGTATCAGATAGCAAAGTTCCTTGTCAAACATGTGCATCCTGGTGTTTGAGAGATGCCTTTTTCTGGCCAGGAGCTTATTCTATTTTTACCAACCCTGGGGTAGAAAATTAAGCCCTGTTTTGGATCTATCTGTGGAGCCAGCTGTTCATTTCCTCGCTCCTCTAGTCTCTTTCAAGTTACTAAGCTGGAAGAAGACAGAGGAAAGTCTGTTTTGCCTTGTCAATCTCGGTGGGTTTCTCCACCAGTGTCAAGACAGAAGGAGCTTCTTTCTAGACCTTTCTTTATCTAATACAAAATCAGGATTTCCCAAACCTGTCACAGCTTGGATATATTCTCCTGATTATTCACCATGGCAGGTGCCACCTCTTCTTCACAAGAGTTGGATACACCCAGAGCAGCAAGGGCAGAGATAGGGCTTCAAGAGAGAGTTCCATGATGGGAGACAGGTGAAGAGTCCTCTGTCCTCTTAGAAATGTCCCTCCAGTAAATAGCACAAATCCTTGTTCACTGTGCTAGGGAGGGTAGAAAGACTTTCTTCAAACCGCTTAGCCTTCTCCAGGGAGACTAGCTCTGGCTCCTGACGTCTGTTACCTGTTGATACAGACCCTGTGAGGCAACAATGAGAGCTCCAGAGATTCAACTCCTAGGACTGACATAGGCTTAGATTAGGTTTCCAGATACCTGGTTTCAACCCCAGCCCAACCCTGACCACTTGTGGGAACTTGTGTAGTAAACCATTAGATCAGAACTCTCTCCAATGTTCTCACTTCTCTCCGTGCATCTGAAATATGTATTTATTTATTTATTCATTCATTCATTTAGAAATGGAGAAAGACAAAGACAAATTGACAAGGAGAGATCTCCCATCCACTGGTTCACTCCCTAAACCCCTGCATCAACTGGGTTGAGCCAAGCCAAAGTTTGGGGTTTGGAGTTCAATTTGAGTTTCCCATGTGGATGGCAGAGACCCAAGCACCTGCTGTTTCCCAGGCTGTGAATTAGCAGGAAGTTGGAATTGCAAACAGCCTGGATGAAAACTGGGCACAGTTGGGCATCTCAGCAGCTGAGCCAAACACCCACCCTAAAAATAATTCTCAAAAATTAAGCTTGAGAGAAAGCATATACACACAAATTGATGGAAGACAATTGTGGCAATATGTAGCTTATGTAACATTTGTATTTTTCAAAGCACTTTCAACATTTTTTCCCAATATTCATTGCATTTTGTGAGTTATGAAAAGCAGGAATTCATTTTTGCATTTTACATTCAGGTAGACATTTATCTGTTTATCTTATTCTCACCACTGACTCATCGGCTTCACATTTATTATCTGATCTAAGTCAACATCTTTCAATTTGACTTTTAAGATCAACATTAATTTCCTTATTTGATGATTATCCTGTGACTGTCTTTGTTCTTAGGAAATATGCACTGAAGCATTCAGGTATAAAAAGAGCATAAACATGTATTCAGTCTCAAAGTGCTAAAACGAAAAAATGATGTCCAGGGGTAAACTTGCCCATGCTGTGTGGGTTTGCATGCATGTGTGTGTGCGTGCACGCATATGTCTGCTTGTCCACTTAGAGAAAGCAGGAGAACAAGGACAAAGTATCTTTTTTGATTACTTTCAAGCAAAAGAGAACACTAACTTAATATTCTGAAAACTGGGGGAAATGGAAATAAATTTTAAAAGCCTGCTAACCAGAAAATCATAGTAAAAAAAAGAGGAAGAGGAAGAGGAAGAGGAAGAGGAAGAAGAAGAAAAAGAAAAGAAGAAGAAGAAGAAGAAGAAGAAGAAGAAGAAGAAGAAGAAGAAGAAGAAGACGACGACCATTTGAAATATGTTCTTTAAAAAGTGTTACTCGGGCCCGGCAGAATAGCGTAGTGGCTACAGTCCCCACCTTGCACGTGCTTGGATCCCATATGGCCCTGCTTGTGGCCTGGGAAAGCAGTTGAGGATGGCCCAAAGTCTTGGGACCCTGCACCCATGTGGGAGACCCGGAAGAGCTCCTGGCTTCAGATTGGTGCAGTAGTGACTGTCGCGCTCACTTGGGGAGTGAATCGTCGGACGGAAGATCTTTTTCTCTGTCTCTTCTCCTCTCTGTATATCCGCCTTTCCAATAAAAACAAAATAAATCTTAAAAAAAAAAAAAAGAAGAGTTATTCAAGGGTCCTGGTGTTGTTGTTCTGTGGTCAAATCGTTGGCATTCCATGTTGGCATGCTGGTTGGAATCCTGACTGGTCTACTTTCAATCCAGTTTCATGACAATGTAACTGGGAAGACAGTGGAAGATGAACCAATTGGAAGATTAGAACAGAGTTCTGGGACCAGAGTGGTGGGTCAGTAGGCTAATACTTTTTTTGTAGTGCTGACATCTCAAGTGGGTATTGATTCTAGTCCCAGCTGCTCTACTTCTGATCCAGCTCCCTTCTATGGACTCAGAAAGCAATGGAGGTTGGCCCAAGTCCTTCTAGATAGAGCTAGAAGAAGGTCTAGGCTCCTGGCTTTGGATTGGCTCAGCTCCAGTCATTGTGTCCCTTTGAGCAGTGAATCAGCAAATGAAAGACCCCCCTTTTTCCCCACTCTCTGTAAATCTGCCCTTCAAATAAAAAGAAACAATCCTTAGTAATGATTTAATAAATAATAATAAGAAAAAAAGAATAGCTTCCAACATCATGACCTAGTAGATAAATCCTTGCCTTGCATGGGCCAGGATCCAATATGGACACTGGTTTATATCCCGGCTGCTCTGCTTCCCATCCAGCTCCCTGCTTGTGGCCTGGGAAAGCAGAGGAGGGCAGCCTAAAGCCTTGGGATCCCGCACCTGTGTGGCAGACCAGGAAGAAGCTCCTGGCTCCTGGCTTTGGATTGGTTCAGCTCTGGCTGCTGTGGCCACTTAGAGAGTGAAACAGCAGATGGAAGATCTTTCTGTCTGTCTTTCCTTTACTCCGTAAATCTGCCTTTCCAATAAAAATAAATAAATCTTAAAATAAGGATAGAGTTCTGGCCTCTGGCTTAGCTTGGCACTGATCTGGCTGTTGGGGTTGTTTAGAAATTTAACCAGAGCATGAAAGATCTCTCTTTCTTTCTCTCTCCCCCAACCCCCATCTTTCTGTCATTCTGCCTTTCAAACAAGGGAAATACAACAAATCTTAGAAAAATCCAAACATTTTGATCAAGCATCACAGAGAAATGGCTTGAACACAGTCTCTTGGCATGCCCTGGGCTATTTATCTGTAATTCATACTTAGATGATAATGGACTGATACATTATGTGCTTGATAAGACATTTATGTTCCTAGAAAAGGAACACATACACAGTAAATAGTTTTTAGAAAATTATTAAAATTTTAAAGTCAGAGTTACAGGGAGAGAGAGAAAGATTAATCTTCCAATAACTGGTTCATTCCCCCAAATGATTGCAATAATTGGAGCTTATCCAGGCCAAAACCAGGAGGCAGAAGCTTCATCCAGAACCCCCATGTGGGTAACAGGAGCCCAGATACATGGTCTCTCTTCCACTGCTTCTGCCAGGTCTTTAAGCAGGCAGCTGGACTATAATTGATGCACCAGGTACCTGAACCCATACCCATATAGGATGCTTGACTTGCAAGCAACAACTTTACTAGCTATGCCACAACACTGACCCTTAAATTATTTTTTGAATATTACAGAAACATTTTTAAAATAAATGATGGGCCCAGTGCAGTAGCTTAGTGGCAAAAGTTGTCACCTTGCATGTGCCAGGATCCCATATAGGCCCTGGTTTTAATCCCAGTGGCCCCACTTCCTATCCAGGTCTCGGGGAAAGCAGTTGAGGATGGCCTAAATCCTGGAACCCTGCACCCGTGTGGGTGATCTGGAAGTGGCTCTGGACTCCTGGCTTTGGATCAGCGCAGCTCCAACCATTGCGGCCGCTTGAAGAGTGAATCATTAGACAGAAGATCTTCCTCGTTTTCTCTCCTTCTCTCTGTATATCTGACTTTCCAATGATTATTATTATTATTGTATTAATAATAAACATAAAAATTATAAATGACATTTTCTTGGGAGGAAGGATACAAAATCTCACTTTCATCTTTCAAAGTGATTTCTCCAAAGCACCTGTTTCTTTTGAAGCATTGTCACTTTTTCTCTCTTACTTCAAAGGAGCAACATTTGCTTATTATTCTGAAAATGTAAAAGAAGTATTTGGATGCAATCTCCTTACTGCCATATGTTATCAGAGAAAAGGCAGACGCTTTCTAGAATTCTGCTTTCTGTGAAAGAAAAAGTGCTGAACTCTACCTCTTCTTTCACAGCTCTTCAAAGTGATTTTCCATGAGTTCACCAGTAAAGTTCCCTATGTCTAAAAGATTTTCATACTCACTCTTCATTTCATAATATGCATTGATTGTAAAGGTTCCTTTATGCATTAAAGACACTGCTTTAATCAGCTTGGCCAAGCCAGTGGTGGCCCATGGCCCTTACATTATAGTGCATAGCACTTCTCCAGGAACAAAATGGCCAGGTCTGGTTGCCCATGCTAGGCCTTCTGCTATGGAATACCCTGGTGGCTGAAAATCAGCAGCTCCTGGTTCAATGCAGTCATCACAATCAGTCTGCATTAAATGATAGTGAGGCTTATTTCACTTTCAGCTAAAACTGAAACATAAAATGAAGTTTCAATATTATCACTCTGTACTCCAAAGTCTTAACATGCATCGCTCCTGGGATTTCATTTCCCTTTCTTTTTCTTTACAGAAAGAGGGAAAAACAGAGAAAGAGATCTTCCATCCATTGCTTCGCTCCCCACATGACCACAATGGCCAGAACTGAGCCGATTCAAAGCCAGGAACTTCTTCTGGGTCTCCCATACGGGTGCAGGGTCCCAAGGTTTTGCGTTGTTCCCTACTGCTTTCCCAGGCTGTAAATGGAGAGCTAAATAGGAAGTACAGGAGCTGGGACACGAATCAGTACCATATGGGATTCCAGCACTTGCAAGACGAGGATTTAGCCAATTAATTATTGTACTGGACCCAGTCTTTCCTCTTTTTGAACCAACGACTCAGCATAGATCCAATTCCTCTTTACTTCCTTTCGTTGCTGGATCCACCACAGTATAGAATTATTTTAGGGCTGATGCTAAGGCCACTACTTGGCAGTGTCAGCATCCCATGTGGGTATCAGTTCAAGTCTCAGCTACTCCACTTCTGATCATTCTGCTGATACACTTAGAAGGGCAGTGGAGGATGGCATGAGTGCTAGGGCTCCTGTTCCCTTATGGGATACCTGGAAGAGACTCGTGGCTCCTGGCTTTAGATAAGCTCAGCTCTAACAGTTGTGGTCATTTGGGGAGTGAGTGAGTAGAGGATTTCTGTCTCTCTCCATATCTCTGCTTTTCCAATAAATAAATCTTGGGGAAAATACAGAATTATTGTCTTCATAGTGCAGCTTTTCTCTCAGTATATTTGAATTGTAAACCTCGGAACACTCCCTAGTGTCTTCCATGCATTGAAACTCTCAGTCTGAATTAACCACTACACCTAGCACACACAAAATCACATGCACCCCTACCTAACAAGGAAAAAGTGACGCAGTCTATTTCAACATTGTGTTAGCTTCATCATTTCCCTTCTGCACATTAATGAGTTGTTTTGTTCCTTGTTTGTTTCTGCTCCAAGCTATGAGCTCTGTGAGAGCAGAGACCCCGCTTTCATGTTTGCCCCAGCTCCTAGCTCAGAGCCTGGCAGGCAGTATGTATTCAGTAAACATTCTTGGGCCTGATGTGATAGCTCAATTGCCTAATCTTCTACTTGCAAGCACCAGGTTCCCATATGGGTGCCTGTTGGTATCCCAGCTGCTCCATTTCCCATCCAACTCCCTTCTTATGGACTGAGAAAGCAGCAGAGGATGGGCTCAAAGTCTTGGAACCCTACACCCATGAGGAAGATCTAGAAGAAGCTCCTGGCTCCTGGCTTCAGATCAGCTCACCTGTGGCCATTGCATCCATCTGGGGAGCCAATTAGCAGCTGGAAGATCTGTCTGTGTCTCCTTCTTTCTGTAAATTTGCCTTACCAATAAAAAAGAATCTAAAACAAAAAGACTTAAATCATATTAAAAGTGGTCCTTAATGAGCCAATCCCAAAAGGTTAAATACCACATGTTTGCCTTAATTTAAGATGATATGATGTTATGTATAACATGTTATGTTATGTATGTTATATGTTGTGTAGAAACTAAAATTGAAATGTCAATGAGGTGGTCACAGAATGTGGTTAAGAACTCGCATTTATTTTTAACATATTGGTTACTCATTACTATGTCAATTAATTCCATAATGATGTAAATTTTTGCTGATGGTATGTTAGAGCTTTTAATTGATTGGATGATACTCTGCTGGCTCTGTCTTCAAACCAGAGAGGGTCTACCTAAGCAGCCGTTGAACTTGACTGGTCAATAAGATGCTGGACTCTATGTTTGGTATATGCTTACAATGAGGGAATCCCAACTGAACTTGAGCTGCGGTTATGCAACAAGGTGGAGGAATCCACCAAAGGGGGAGGGTTTGGGGAGGGGTGGGGAGAATCCCAGATCCTATGAAACTATGTCACATAATACAATGTAATTAATAAAAAAAAAAGGAAAAAAAAGAAATCAATTTTCTTCAAAAATCCTTTGATCTGAAACAGCAATTAAAACAGCCACACTCTACTAAAAACTGTGAATTATAACATTGGTTCTCAAAAGACTAAATTTCTATCATCTGGAAAATAGGCTGCAGAGATTATCTTCCTCCTTTGAAGGTGTGAGTGGGTGCCACAGTGCCAAGAAGAAGAGGAGGCCGACCTGGGAGCAAGGGAGGAGCGCTGGGAAGGAGGAACCGCCACGTGGCACTAGGAGGTTGAGCAAGCCTGGGAGCTGGGCTGCCTGTCAGACCGCTTTGTTGATACTGTCAAAGAAGTTCTCTCTGAAGTATACTGCACCACTTCAGCCCTCTCCCCTGTGCCCCAAGAATAGAATGAGTTGTTCCTTTTCCTCTGATGTCCCACTAATGTATTGTTCTAACTCCATAGAGGCACTTACTGAAGATTTTGGGTTTGTTTTTTGTATTTTTCTTATTTGGTTGAAGGATTTGCAGAGAAGAGGGAAAGACAGAAAGATCTTCCATCCACTGATTTACTCTACTGATGGCCACAATGGCCGGATCTGGGCCAGGCCAAAACCAGGAGCCAGAGCTTCATGTAGGTCTCTCATGTGGGTGTCAGGAATCCAAACACTTAGGCAATCTTCCACTGCTTTTCCCAGGCCATTAGTAAGGAGTTGGATCAGAAGTGGAATAGCTGGGAACATAACCATATGGGTACTGGCATGGCAAGAGACAGCTTCACCTGCTACACAACGATGCTGGCCCGTGCGTGATGTTTTCACTGTTTGTTGTCTATTTCTGTCTTCCCCGTAAGACTGAGTTTCTTAAAGGCAGGAATTACATTTTCTTGAACTCAAGTGCCTTGAATAGGATTTGCATCATATGAATCTTTGGATAAATATTTGATTTTGAAAGCACCTAGGCCAAGCACAGACAAATACATGCCTTAGAGGGTGATACAGAGAAGACGTAGTGTGAGATATGCAGTCTATTTTAGATTCTGTGCTCCTTGGTTGCTGTACTACATTAGTTTCTGCTGAGCCAGAAATACTGTGGAGTTACAGAGAAATGGGTGATGAAGCCGCATCTGGCTGCACAAGTTCGTCTCTTTTCTCTGCCCCTCACACAGCTGATATGCTCAAATGGCAGGGGCCACTGCACCTACTCTGTGATCAAGCACTCCTCCCAGACTTTGCCTGGATTGCTTTCCCTCATGGAAAAGGCCCCTGTCATCCCTCATGGCTTCATGATTCCCATGGTGAGGGTCAGTCTAGGAGGACTCTCTCCATTTGCCTTTCTTCAAGATTCCAGGGCCCGGCAACATGGCCTAGCAGCTAAAGTCCTCACCTTGAACTCACTGGGATCCCATATGGGAGCCAGTTCTAATCCTGGCAGCTCCACTTCCCATCCAGCTCCCTGCTTGTGGCCTGGGAAAGCAGTCAAGGACAGCCCAAAGCTTTGGGATCCTGCACCCATGTGGGAGACCCGGAAGAGGTTCCTGGTTCCCAGCTTCGGATTGGCGCAGTACCGGCCATTGCGCTCACTTGGGGAGTCAATCATCAGATGGAAGATCTTCCTCTCTGTCTCTCCTCCTCTCTGTATTTCTGGCTTTGTAATAAAAATAAATAAATCTTTAAAAAAAAGATTCCAATCTGAATATAATTCCCTTTCTCTGAAATTGTATAAGTAGTTAAACTGTAGTAAGTAGTTAGATTGTAATAAGTAGTTAAACTTATTTATTACATACACATTGTTAGGTAGGTTTCTATTTTTTTCACATAGGGTCATAACTGAGTCAACCCACTTGGTGAATGTCAAGGCTTCTTGACCTCAGGATCGTATACTCGTTTATTCCATAAGGGTTTTGGCCAGGCATCTCTAGAGAAACAAAACCAATACAGCTCTATATATGATTTATCCATAGAAGGTAGAACAATATGTGATATACAAATAAAGCTAGATGATAGATGATAGATACAGATAGAACTGAATATGATAGATGATAGTTAGATATGAGTAGAACTAGCTCCGTATACATACTTTGAGATAGACAGCTAGATGATAGATAGCTAGCTGATAGGGATTTATTAGGAAACTGGTTTATGTGATTATAGCACAAGTTCAATAATGACTGTGTACATGCTAGAGAATTAGTAGCACTGACTCCATCTAAGAAGCCAGAAACCTCAGGTTAAGGGAGACTCGTCAGAATATAGCCCATAGGAAAGCTGGGACAGCAGAGGTCTGTGGGACCCTGTTGAAAAGAGGCTCCAGGAAAGAGAAGGTGAAAGGCCTCCCACCCACAGTGCTCTTGCCCCCAGTGAGTCCTTGGGTGTGTTTTCATGCTTTCTCTGAAGATAGACAGACATCTGTGCTCTGTCTAGTCAATCAAGGATGGACAGTATTATCTATTCCTTGTTTCAATAACTCTAAGTCACCTTGTTAGCTTCTTTGTTATCTCTGTGTTCTTTGACATGATCTAATTCTGAGTTACATCTGAATCATTGTTTCATGAAATGTATAAAAACTGAGACCCTGAAAATAAACTTTGTCAGTTGCCAAAAGAGCACTGTCCCCCCATTTCTTCAGGTCACATCTCCTCCCCAGGAACCTGCAAAGCAAACTTGCAGAGACTGATAGTGACTTCCAGTTCAAAGTCTAAAGCCTGTGAACATTTGCCCCACTGCCAGTCTATACTGCAAGTTTCAAACTCCAAATATTGAACTATCTTTAGCAAGTCGACCCAGATCTCTAATAACAAATGCCCTGGGAAAACAGCAGAAGGCAGCTCAAGTTCTTGGGTCCCTGGGACCACATGCAAGAATCGGAAGAAATTCCTGGCTCTCAGCTTTAGATTGGCTCAGCTCCACCTATTATAGCTATTTGTGGAGTGAACCAGCAGATGGAAGATCTCTCTCTCTCTGTAACTCTGCCTTTCAAGTAACAACAAATCTTAAAAAGAAAAGAAATTGGAGTCTAATATCTTGTAACACCAACAGCAGATAATATCCCATTTCTGTAAGAAAACCACTGAGACAGAAAAAGCTTTCCCCCATTCTTTTGCTTCCTGTTCAATCTGAGAACCACTGTCCATTGACTGGTTCCCATTCACAGCCAGGTCAAATCTTCCTCATTCAGTTCACTGACCTACATGCCAACCTTCTCTGGAAACAGCCTCCCTGACACACATGGAAACGAAGATTTTATCAATTTTTGGACTTCCCTTAATCCAGTCAAGCTGATACCCCAAATTAACCACCAAAACAAGTGAGTTCATGTTCCCCACATATAAAATATCAAGTCTATACCAGCCATTAGGAAATAAATAGTAATTAAGACATAGACCCTACCCTCAAAGAATTCATGGCTTGATGTTGTGTCTCTTGAGCTGAGAGTATATAAACCAAGAAATGAGTAAGAAAATTTATTGATGTATAGAGAGAAATTTTTAAAATAGCCAATGTTTCTAATATTCTAGTAGTTATTTTATATCATTATTTAGATATAATTTTAGTAAAGGCTTCAATTAAAAATGAGGCTAATGATTACCAATATTTAATACATGGATTGATTCTAGTTCTTGCAACACATATCTGTGTTGTACAGTCACATGGCTTGCATCGTAAATAAGGATCCTCACCAGCCAGCATTGTAGCATAAGTGGTAAAGCCATCACCTGCTACAATTGTATCATGTATCACTGATTTGAGTTCCAATTCCCCACTTCTGATCCTGCTTCCTGCTGGTGTACCTGGGAAAACAGTGGAAGGCAGTTCAGAATCATTTCAATAAAACCAGTGTCAATCTAAACAGAACTAGCAAGAATTGCCAGAAATTTTAATTTGTCAGTAATTTTAATAAATTAAAAATGAAATCCAATTCAGGTTGGATGATAGTTTAACGCCATCAGATTTTCAAATGATTAAATCATGAGTTTTCATTTTGCTTAGAATGCAGAAAGTTGAAAACTAATGTTGCTTCCAACTTAATGAGAAAAACATGGACAAAAATAAAATAGTAACTGTAAAAACCTATCAGAGAGTTAAAGTGGAAAGACAATGGAATGACTTCAGTTTCAAAGATGGGTCAGCCCTTCTTAGAAGAGACACACACACAAAAAGGCTTAGTGTGGGCCAGTGTGCTGGTCCAGAATGGTAACCACACTCCCCACCTCTGCACACCAAAGGAGTTCATACTTATTTGCAAGCTCTGATCCACAAGCTTCTATGAGGGCATGTGAAAAAACACTCTGGGTAGAGCAGATTTGCAAGTGATAACTGAAAGGTCTTGGGATAATTCACAAAACAACATGCATGTCTCCAGACCCTTCTCTCATGCCAAGCAAAATCTTTAAGCTTCTGGGGGAGAGGCAGTGTTTGTTGCCCCAAACCCAGGAAAGGACACAGGTTTTTGTGGAAAGCACGAGAGGTTTAAAGAAAAAAACTCTCTTTGGAGAGAAGACCAATACAATCTTGAGCCTAAGATATTGAACCAATATCAAGCAGAGAGTTTATTTCTTCCACTGCTAAGGGAAAAGAAGACATTTCTGTCCTAAATCAGCCACAAATACAAGACAGGTTTGGTCTGCTACACAGAGAAAGAGGTACAGAAATGCCAAAGGGAAGCCCAAGATACAGTCTTCCTGCTAAATATTACATTAGAGAAGAAAAATGAAAAAAATCCTTTTATCTTCTACTCACGCCTAGCATGGAGTGTTAAGGCATAACAGTCTATGACTGGAGATCAATGAAGCTCTTTCCTCTCTTTGCTTCTCCTGCTGCAGTCCTACAGGAAAGCTGACTGTGAAGCAATCAATGTGAGAAGGATCTCTGACATGATCCACTCCAGCCTGAAGCAGAAAGCAAAGACAGCCCTCCAAGAGAGCAGCTCAAAACTCTGCTTTGCTGGTAACTTTAGTAACAGCAAAACCCAAACCCAGCTCAACTCATCACTAAACTGTGTCAACTCCACTTAGTGACCATATACAAGAATCATGCTAATTTCCTAATACATGATATCCAGTATTCACTCAAATACTGCAAAGCACGCACACACATACACACATACACATGCACACAAAATGATGAAACAGTAGAAGCAAATCAAGTTGTGACCAGATATTGAGACTAGCAGATATGGTAACTATGCTTAATATGAAAAATAATAAAGTAGAAAAGATAACTGTATCAGAAATTGGGATGTTCAGAAAAAAATGTGGAAATGTAAGAAATAAAAAAATTGGAGATGAGAAACCTTCAACACATTTATCAGAGGAAGACATACAAGAGATAAAGCAATATAGAAAAAAACATACATGTAACTGGAACCCAAAAATATGAGAGATTGGGATAAAAGAAATGCTTGAAGAAATAATGGCTAAGAGCTAACACCATGGCCCAACAAGATAATCCTTCACCCTGTCACTCAGGCATGCCATATGGGCTCCAGTTTGTAATCTGGCTTTTCCACTTCCAATCCTGCTCCCTGTTTATGGATTGGGAAAGCAGTGCAGGATGGCCCAAGGCCTTGGGACTCTGCAACCACGTGGAAGACCCAAAAGAAACTTCTGGCTCCTGACTTTGGATCAGCTTAGTTCTGGCTATTGCAGCCATTTGGGCAATGAATCACTGGATGGAACATCTCTCTCTGTCTCTTCTTCTCTCTCTCTGTAAAACATACCTCACAAACAAAATATAAAATAAATATTGGGAGAATCAACATAGCAGAATAGGGTAAGGACATGTTTAAACAGACAAAGAAACATCAGCCAGGATAAAGCAGAGAATGCACATTCCAGGAAAACAGAGAAGACAGACCAATGGCAGAGGGGCACTTGGAGGTTGACAGACCCAGGAAAGCAGTGGAGCCAATGGTATAGTGTTGCAGTGACCAGATACCCCAGCAGCATTCAGCAAGTGGTGATCTGAGATCCACCAGCCACCGGAACTCGACCAGCAACCAAGTGGGAAGGGACATTCATTGGAAACTTAGACAAAGAAATGCCCATTCTGCTGGTTTGTTTGATTTCAACTGGAGCAGAGACAGAGCAGCGGATCCCAAATGGACTGTGTGGGAACAGGGTGTGTTTAACAGCACAGATCCCCAGCAGAGTCAAATTGGGCACCATATTTTTGTAAGGAGGCAAAGGCTATGGGACAGGACTGCACACGTACTGACCTGGGAGTAAACTCATTCTGGCTCAGTGCATTGCAATGATGTGGCATCTATAGGTTCAAACCAAAACAGGTCCAGGTATCCCCCAGACCTAATGGCCAGCAGATCAAGAACTCCAGCAGTGGCACATCAGGCATGATTTTGTACAGTGTGGCAAAGGCTTTGAGACTACAGGGACAATAGTGAGTTGTGCATGTGCTGAGTTGGGAATGAACGCACTGAATTTACTGCATTGCACTGGTCCCACATAGAAAATAATACCAACTTTGACATCTTACAGCTCAAAATAGGTCTGTGTGGCCCATAGACTTAACAGCCAGCAAGGTCAGCTGACTATCCAGATGTGAGGATACAATGCAGAGAGAGATAAAAACAGATTTTTCCACCCTTTGGTTCGCTCTCAGATAGCTACAGTATCTGGGCCTGGACCAGGCCAAAATCAAAAGCAAGGAACTCCATCCATGTCTTTTTTTTTTTTTTTTTAGATTTATTTCATTTTTATTGGAAAGTCAGATATACAGAGAGGAAGAGAGACAGACAGGAAGATCTGCCATCTGTTGATTCACCCCACAAGCAGAGCCAGAAGATATGCCAATCCAAAGTCAGGAGCCAGGAGCCTCTTCCAGGTCTTCTGTGGGTACAGGGTACCAAGAAGAGTTTGGCCTGTCCTTGTCTGCCCTCCCAGGCCACAATCAGGGAGCTGGATGGGAAGTAGGGCCACTGGAGTTAGAACCGGCATCCCTATGGGATCCCCATGTGTTCAAGGTGAGAACTTCAGCCCTTATGCTACCACGCCAGGTCCCATCCAGATCTTCTGTTTGAGTGCAAGGGTCCGAGCCATCTTCTGCCAACTTTCCAGGTGCATTAGCAAGGAGCTCGATGGGAAGTAGATTAACTGGAACTCAAAGTGACGCTGATATGAGATTCTAGTGCTGGACATGGTGCTTTAATCCTCAATGCTACAATACTAGTCCCATGGAGCAACATCTTTAAAGCATTGAATGAAAAATCTCACTGTTAACTTGGGGTTACAGACATAGAATATACCTTCCAAAATTAAAGTAATGAGGTTTTCAGCAAAACAGTAAGAGAACAAATGAAGTGCCAGCTGTTTTGTTCCATGATGGACACTGAAGAATATTCTTTGGACAAAAAAAATTATATTATCTGATGGAAACTTGCTCCTAGAAAAGATAAGATGAACATTATTAAGCAATGCAAAGAATAGCCTACTAATACAGAAGAACATTTGAGATGGAGCTCAAAATTATGATTAAGTAGAAGGAGGCAGATGAAAAGAAAACATGCTGTATAATTTGACTTACATAACATTCTGAAAGTAAAATCAGATCCTGAGGGGTGAGGAGGAGGCTGTAGCAGAGGGGATGGCTAACAGAGAGACAGAGAGAATGCATGCTTACTATCCTCATGTGGTAATGGTTTCCTTGTTGTATACACATAGGAACTCATCACATTGGGCACTTCAGCAGTATACACAGCGTGTTCTCCATAAATTACAGCTCAGTGAAGCTCAAATAGAGGTCAATTCCTAAGGAGCTTTAAAACTGTATGGGAAACAGAATCAACAGATACATTTATTGTGGTGCAAAAAAATGTTTAAATCCATGCTTGATTTTTGTCATAGCATGTGTTTCCCAATCATATAAAAGACAACCACTTGGCGATTGTACTCAGGAGATACTACATGACAATTCTTAGAATGGTTTAAAATAGGGCCCAGTTCAATGGCTCAACTGGCTAATCCTCTTATAAGTGCCATGAAAATAGTGGAGGATGGCCCAAAGCCTTGGAACCCTGCATGTACAGAAGAGATTTGGAAGAAGCGCCTGGTCCTTGGCTTCAGATCAGTGCAACTCCGTCCTTTGTGGTCACTTGGAGAATGAACCAGCAGATCATTCTTTGTGTATACACTCTTTGTGTATTTCTCCCTCTCTTTACATAAATCTGCTTTTCTAATAAAAAAATTTATACTTTCCCAGTCTACAAATTACACAAATATATAATTATACAAATATATGTCTTACATTTGAATACTTAAAATACTTAGAAATATTAATTTATAAACTATTGCAAATTTCCCAAATCAATAAGCAGCTTTAGGGACTTAAACCTATTCATTAAAGTCACAACTAATTCCTATTATAAGGAAAATTTCAACAATGCATTAGATTGCTTAGATAAGATAAAAAATGAGAATTACAATTCAGCTAACAAAGTAAAGAGTTCTACTTGGATCCTTGGATTTTGGTTCTTATAACACGCATTTTATTGTAAAAATACATGGTCTTCCACAGCAGTATGTGTGTATTGGATGGGAAAAGAGATTGTAAACATTTTCTATTAACTTATTTTAGTGAAGATTAGTATCTCTCAAATTATCTCCTTTCATGGGCCCAGTGCAATGGCCTAGTGGCTAAAGTCCTCACCTTGCATGTGCTGGGATCCCATATGGGCACTAGTTCTTGTCCTGGCTGCTCCGCTTCCCAGCTCCCTGCTTATGATCTGGGAGGGTAGTAGGGGATGGCTCAAAGCCTTGGAATACTGCACCCACAATGGAGACCCAGAAGAAGCTCCTGGCATCAGAACAGATTGAATCAGCTCAGCTCTGGCCATTGTGTCCATTTGGGGAGTACCCAGCAAAAGGGATGTTTTTCTTTCTGTATCTCCTTCTTTCTGGATATTTGCTTTTCCAATAAAAATAAATAAATATTTTTTTTAAATTATCTCCTTTCAGTATGATATGTGCGTCCATTTAAATGTTTTTGTCTCAAAAAGGGTTTTATTTTTATAACTTTATTAGTAGCTTATTATTTGCTGCAATAAATAAATTGGAATTTTACTCAGATCTTTTAAAAACTTGGGAACGGGTATCTATGTGCAGCAGTCAATTCAGCTACACAAGGAGTAGAACAAAGCCAAACACAGAAAGAACTAACAGGGCCATTGTCTAGCTCTGCACTCCAGTTATACTCAGTCACACCTATCCAGCTCACATAGATGGTGGGTTTCCAAGGTCACACTAACAGTTGTCTCTTTGAGGAAGATAGTCTCCTGTACTGTCACTCCAAAATAGGAGGAAGAAAATAAACAGATCATCACTATAATCACTGACAAAGCAAGAAAAATATTTATGAGATAAGAATAAACAGGATCATACAAACGTAGTAAAAATAGTTTATGAAATTATATGTTCAGTCTTCTAGAGTTTCTGACAGCTTTCTTGAGACATAATTAATACACCATAGTTAGAGTATACAACTCAATGTTTTCAGTATATTTACGGAGTTATGAAGTCATCATCCAAATCCCACTTTGGAACAGTCTGCCGTCTCCCACAAGAAGCCCTGAGTTTATTGGCAGGCACTCCCTAAGTCCTGCGCAGCCACCAAATCTACTTGGACTCCACAGATTTGGCTATTCTTGACATTTCAAATGAATAAAATCATCCCAGATGTGATCTTCTGCATCTGCCTCCTTCACTCCACGTGTTTTGAGGCATATCCATGCTATAGCATCATGTAAATACACTGACTCCCTGATCACCCTTGCCTGCAAAGGTAATAATTTATCTGTGTTCTGTGCGTATGCCTATTTCCCATTTCCTTAGCAAATAATTCTTCTGCATGACTCTATTTGTGTGGGAGTCAATGAGCACAGAGCCAGTAAAATGCAGCGGTTGACAGTACACTTTCTGAATTTAGACCACCTGAGTCTAAATTCTGGCCCCATAATTTATTAGCTATGTGACTTTGAATAGATTGTTATATTTTCTGTGTCCCATTTTCTCATGTGTGAAATTGGGATGACAGCCCCTGCCTTATAGATTGGTGGTGAAGACTAAATCACTAATGTACAAAATCCTTACACCTGTTGTCTAACGCATGACATTTGCTCACTGTAGGTTAACAGCATACAAACACACACCCACATACACTCACGTATGCACAGTCTCACCATGTGCATCTGGACACGTTCTATGTAAATGTACTTGATTTTCAGTATGTGCTTATATTGAAGAAGAATAATATTAAGATAAATACCATAATGGCATAGTAACAATATGGTCAACAATGCACTGAGCACAAATTCTAGGCATTAGTTTCACCACTTTACATACATTATCTTGCTCGTCTTTGAACAAATCAATACATGGTAAATATAAGAACATATCACCACATATCTTACTTGACTGTTCCCATTTTACAGATTAGAAAATTGGGTTCCAGGAGAGGGGGATGGGAAATTCCAGAGCCTATGAAACTGCATCACAAAACAATAATAACAAATATTTTTTTTAAAAAAACCTGAATTCTAGAAAGTAAGTTCCAACTGACACATGTTCACATAGGTGACACACTACAGAACAAGGAAGTATGGCTTTTTACATCACTGCTTATTATCTCCCCACTGACTTGATAATGCATTTAATATTACTCCCGTATTTCACAATATCCTTATTTGTATGGTGCTTAGTATTTCATCAAATCTTTTCATATGCGCTAAGTCTCATCACAAACCTGTGGAAAGGGACCAGGCAACTTACCCCGCTTTCATAGGAAAATAAATAGATACGCTTGAAAGAGAGAGTATCTTTTGGTGAAAGTGCTTCTTTGTTACAAATATCCTGGAACCTCTCTTCACCTGGAGTCATTCCCCACAGATGAGCTGGCTCTGTACAATGTATCAAGGTAAGGCACCTCTGGGTTCTGGGGATACAGACTAGTTTCCTGCTGGAAGAGAGGCAGGAGTGGAATCACAGCATAGATCATGTACTCTCTAAGAGGACCCCCAAGGAGGACTTGGGGAGCACAGCCACTGTGCCACGGAGGTCTTAGGGAAGGCCCAAGGCAGGAGGAGACACAGGTTTCCCGAGAGGATGCACATGTGTGGGTGAAAATCTGTGTTTGTGTATGATGCAGTCTCCATGAATCTGAATGTCAACATGTTGACACAGTCTTACTCATATTAAGTCTTAATTTATGAACACACTGCTGTTGTTGCGGAATGCGAAGACAGAACATGAGAAACAATTTGTCTGCTCACACACATGCCAAGTAGAATGGATTTTTTATATGCACCTTCCTATCCCAAGCCTCCCCTCACCACCAGAGCAGCCAGAGACACCTGCCCTTCTCACTCCACTGCTGCCCAGCGCAGAGCTATGGTCTCCTCTGGTCTTTGGACTTAGTCTTCTGAAAGTGCAGTGGTCTAAGAGAGTAAGCCAGCTTGTATGAGAGATGAAAGGTAAGATTGCCTGCAGCGCACATCTGTGTACACACTTCCAGTTGTGCATGAATGCCTGGTGTTGGCTGCTCCCCACCAGCTTGGGAAAACCTCCCTTCTTCTTCTACCTTCACCACCTTGGGCAGTTTCTCCACTCACCTGCTTCCGTGGCCACCTGCATGAGGCCGGCAAAACTGGCAAAACTGGAAGGAGGCAAGGTGAGGATCCATCTTTCCACCAATGTTTCCCACCAGACTGGGGAGGTGGGGAGTATGGCTAGATTATTCTTTTATTTCAGGCCCAGTGCGGTAGCCTAGCAGCTAAGTCCTCACTTGGAACATGCTGGGAACCCATATGGGCGCCGGTTCTAATCCTGGCAGCTCCACTTCCCATCCAGCTCCCTGTTTGTGGCCTGGGAAAACAGTCAAGGCTGGCCCAAAACTTGGGAATCTTGCACCCATGTGGGAGACCTGGAAGAAGTTCCTGGCTCCTGGCTTCAGATTGGCGCAGCTCCTGCCATTGCAGTCACTTGGGGAGTGAATCATCGGACAGAAGATATTCCTCTCTGTTTCTCCTCCTCTCTGTATACATGAGTTTGCAATAAAAATACAATAAATCTTAAGAAAGAATATTCTTTTATTCCATTTGTCTGAATAACGGCAAAGTTCAAAATCATCACAAATAATATACAATTGATGGGACTAACAGTATCTCTATACAGTGGCACTAAACTGTCCCTTCTGTTACAAGGCATACAGGGCCGTGGGGTCACCAAAGGCAAAGGCATAATGAGCTGAAATATGCTTGTTATCTGTGAATTATTTCCATCTCAGCCCACTTCACTAAATGCATTTACATGTTAAGATGAGCAAGAATGAAGCAAATATTCTACACACGTGGCGTGTCCTATTTTAACTTCAATGAATGAGTTGGTGAGGAGAAAAACAAACATATTCAGAAACACAATAACTAGATGCTGTCCCTAGATCCACCAATGACTTAACTTATCCTATTAAGAGGTTTTTATCATCTATAGATAAGTAGGTCTCATAGCAAGAAATGTCTCAAAAATATTAATGCACTTAATCAACGTTTCTTTTAGTATCTTCTAAAAAGTAAATAGTCTCTAACAAACATCAGCCCTTGCCTATCTGAACACTTTACACTCACTGTAGCATCTTAAATGGTATTTATTTCCATGTTCTGGACACAAATATTTTCCTAAACATTAAGGAATGGGTGCTAATTCTGTAATACGCCATGGGATTTTCCCCCCATATTCACTATGCATAATTTATTTTTGCTTAAATGCTGCATCAATAATGTGAGAAAGAGGCATAGCCTGCTTAGGGCTAGACAGTCTGTTTAGAGGCTAAGGTTTCGAACATGGCTTGCTCTCAACTGTTATATTTTATGGCACAGATTCAGTGGGAATCTGATCTGCTAAAATATTTGGGCTGTGAAAACTCCCACACTGTGACAGATGTCAAGTCCAATTAAGTGACTCATGTCCAGGTTTCTGTCCAATAGGATTTCCCATTAAATATCAATTTAGGGGGAAAAATTCCATCCCCCTTCTTAAGCCTTTATCTCTTCCACCATCTCCAGGCTGAATCAATTGGTACCAGAAGAGCCGGGGAGCGAGCGCATCCCTGCCTGCTTGCCCTGGCTCTCCCACCCTCCTTCCCTCTTTCTCTGCTTCCTTCTTACAGTTCCTCCAGGAGACGTTCACTTTCACCAACCTTTCTCCAATCCTCTGGCTATACAGATTTTGCTACAAGGTAAAAAGAGGAGGGGGAGGCGGTGGGAGCTGCCAGCAAGACTTTGAAACTGGCAAATGGGTATCTGTTTATGCAACCTACAAGTAATTGGAGGGGAAGCGGAAAAGACAGCCCCAGCTCCGATGTATAGTATTGTGTTCCCGAGGAACTGGGTAGATATCAGCTGAACAAAGCCTTATCTCAAAAAAAAAAATCACTTCTGAGCAAGATTACCTCTGTGCCCTGCGCTTCCCACTTTCCGTTCAGCTGCGCTAAGGGGAAGGATTCCTCCAGGAGCGGAATCCGATCTTAACCACCGCTGCTATTGATTATTCCGCTGTTAGAAAGTGGAGGAATCAACCCTTTGATGCAATCTTGTTTATCTCTGCATCTCTTTTGTTATTTATAGAGACCTGGAAGAGGAGGAAAACAGGGCCCGCGACTTTTCAACACATCATTTTAAAAAGCCGACAACGAATCTCTCGAAATGTCTACTATCAATTAAAAGGAAAAGGCATTTTTCACCAGCGAACTCAGTGGACAATCGCTTCTTCTCGTTCCCATCCCGAGATATTATCGACCCTCGCTCTGGCCACCGGCGAGATGACAGCTGCTTTTTCATTTGTGAATGTAAGAAACAGTTGCTGCTTTTAACATTTTCCCAGTATTTCACCGTTCCCTGGAATTTGAAAGATTGGAGACCAGATTATCGAAAAGGCTTTTGCAAGGTAAGAACTCCCTTAAATCATTCCTTGGGGCTTGAAACTGACCGCACTGAAACAGATCGCACTGATAATTGCTTGTCAGTTCCTAGCTAAAGCAAAACGATGCACACGCTGCGGGCTATTGATGAATATATATACATAATATTTGGAGCAGATTGTAACGTGCTTGGAGGGCAGCCAGGAACTTTACGCCCCAACCACAACTACATCCTGGCTTATTTTGATATTCCACCACTGGCCCGTTTGTTTTTGTCCCCGCAAGCCGAGTGCGTGGTGCAAGTTGTTATAGTTAAAGACCTCACTAGAGAAGAGCCCGCAGGGAGTCTCAAGCAGTTGGCTTGGACGTTTGTTGTTATTTTGCCTTAAAGAACCAGTCCCCCCACCCCCATCCCACCTCCCCTGCATAAGGCTGAAGGCTGCGATCGCACAATCCCTGGCTTTTGTTTCGTGACTAGCAAAGCCCTCCGACACCTCGCCCACGCTGGTTGCTGTGTCTCCCTGGCGTGGAGAGCCAGGGATCCCGCGGGCGATGCGCGCCGCCGGGCCAGGGGCCTTTACTTTGCCTTTGCTCTACCGCCTGCCCCTATTAGCAGCCGCAATGGCCTTCGCAGCCCAGCGCTTCCCAGCAAGGCGCGAGTAGCGGGGGGCCGGCCGTCCAGGCTCCCTTGAGAAGGCGGGCGTACGTTCGGCTGCTCTGCAGGATCTTAGGGAACCGTGGAGGCGCACAGGCTCGGCCTCCGTCTGGCTTGCCCGGGAGCAGCCGCCTGTGCCGGGCAGCGCCCGAGCGACTCCGCGAGCCGAGCCTCCGCCCGCGCCCGGCTCTCCCCGGCCACCGCCCTTTGTGGCCTTTGCCCTCCCTCGCCATCCTCCCCTGCAGCTCCCGACCGCCAGTCTTTCCCCCTACCCCCCGCAAGGCGGTCGACAGGCTGCTGGGCATTGTCTTAGCCCACGTCGCCGCATCCCCAGGTCCCTTAAGTGTGCGGCCGTCTGCGTGACAGATGGTGCTCCGGGAGCCTGCAAGGGCGCATGAGTCAATTTTCTTTTGAAAGGCTCCTCGGCGTGCGTCTGGTCGTTCTTCAGGATTTTGAATTTCGGGGGAATCTCGGGCTCGCCGCCTGCGCTCGGTCCTCCGCGTAGCCCAGTGCCTGCGCCCCGTGGCCCCCGGGCAACTTCGCCTGAGGCCCTCCGGGCGCAAAGCGTACAGTCGGCATCTCCCCGCCCCCGACTGGGTCGTTGGGGATGCTTCGTTTGCTCGGGAAAGGGACGGAGCGAGGACAGCGCATCTGTTAATCGGCCGCAGAAGGCACACAAGCACGCAGCAGCGGCTCTCACGCCGTCCGCCAGGCTCAGGAACAGACAGGGGGGTCGGGGCCGGGATGCGGCCAAGGCCAGGCTTAGGCGCCACCGGCAGCTGCGGCACGGGGGATGGAGGGGCGCGGAGGATGCCTGGATGCGCGCGGAATGCAGTCTGTCACTGTGGGCGCTTGCCCACCGCCCCACGTCGTCAAGGAAGAGCCCCCATTCCCTTTCTTCGATTCCTTTCACCGATTGATTCTCTGACTTCCCCTCAGCCTCCAAAATGATGCTGAGTCCGGACCAAGCCGCCGACTCGGACCACCCCAGCTCGGCGCACTCGGACCCGGAGTCGCTTGGCGCGGCGGACGCCAAGGTGCTGGGCAGCGTGTCGGATCTGGAGCCGGTGGAGGAGGCCGAGGGCGAAGGCAAGGGCGGCAGCCGGGCCGCACTCTACCCGCATCCGCAACAGCTGAGCCGCGAGGAGAAGCGTCGCCGGCGGCGCGCCACGGCCAAGTACCGCTCGGCCCACGCCACCCGCGAGCGCATCCGTGTGGAGGCCTTCAACCTGGCCTTCGCCGAGCTGCGCAAGCTGCTGCCCACGCTGCCCCCGGACAAAAAGCTCTCCAAGATAGAGATCCTGCGTCTGGCCATCTGCTACATCTCGTATCTCAACCACGTCCTGGACGTGTAGTAGGGCCGGGGGGCCAGGGAGGGAGGCCGCCTGTCTCCGTCCCGAGGCGGCCCCTCGAAGAGGTGGCGGAGACGGCGAGCCAGCGGGGCGGCGGGCGCGACAGACTTGGATGGAGGAAGGTGGCCGCCACCTGTTCTCCCGGGGGTCAGCGGGCGGCTAGGGATAGCCTTCTGCGGGGCCAAGCGGTCAGGCCGGCTGCAGAGCCTTAGGCGGGGAAAGACCTCCGGGGCTGGGAGAAGCTCTGGCGAGTCCCGTACGAGTGTTGTAGGCCTAAAAGGCTTGTTGCTTTAACCTGGTGGATGGAGACTGTGAGAAGCTGTGCGGCGTTTTTTCTGAACGACAAATCACCCCGTTTTGGGAAGGAGGGAATCTCCGCATAGGGAGATTCAGGCACAGAAGGGTTGCAGCAGGAAACTTAGAGCCCCGCTGTGAAAAGTAAGATTATGTTAACGTCCAAATAAAACCCACCCTGAATATTCGGTACGGATAAAAAAATGATACGCTGAGAACAGACTCGTTGTGGAAGGCTCTGAGCTGAGTAAGGTTTTCAACCCACATAGAACACTGTTATGGACAGGAAAACCCGTATTTAAATGAAGTCTTGATTGCTTTTTCAGGCGAAGTGCCCCTTTATATATCCAAAAACGTCTATTTGTGACCTTAAATATGTGGACCCATAGGTGCAGTTAGAAAAAGACAACCTATTTTTATTTATGTTAGAAGAGTAGAGTATTTTTTTCAAGACGTTTATTTTTCAGAGTGGTGATAATTTTACTTTGGATACTCTGTGCCAAGTTATTTATAGTCGAGTGTTTACACTATTTCCTGTGGAATAATTATGTCGAACTTTTTATGTGTTTGTTAAGATTACACCGTGGTCTTTTCTTTCTGCTCTGATTATATTGCACTTGTATAACACATCTCCCACTCCCCCCCCCCCGTTTCTAAACATATTTTCTATATTAAGATGTTTGTTCTTGGAAGGTTCCTTTTTCTGTTGTGAGGTCAGCAACACTAGCACTTCACTATTATAGTTTTTTAAAAAGTAAGTGTTGTTATTCATAGTTCTGTCTGAAAAGTACTTTACAAACCATTTATAAGGAGAGTAGTTTCTTTGTGTGTGTGTGAGTGTGTGAGATGTTTGTGCGTGGAATGATTTTAGGAAATTAAGTTATTTTCCTAAAAAATAAATCAAAACTACTTTCCTCTGTGACAACCAAAAAAGTCTATAACCTGATGCTAGTTCATGTTCTCAGCTGTGAAACTCTTAAAGCAAGGAGTGTATTTTAGAGACAAGGAAGAAAAAAAAACACATCTGCTATCCAAAGATTTTAGTGTTTTTCAGGGTTTTTTTGTGTCTCTGTTGCTTTATATAATGCAATATTTTGTAGTGAAAATAGATATAATCTGGTTTCTATCTAACAAGTTTTTCATATCTCATGAATGGTGCGCTGTTTTGCATATAAATAAAAGTAATGAATGAATTCCTTGTCTTGACTTTAAACCTGCTCTCTAAAAATGATGGACATGCTGGCCACGTGTGAAACGTATTTATGGACTCAGTTCCTTACAAAGGAAAGAGTAAAGCAAAACAAACATTAAATCCTAACATAAACATATTTATGAATTGGGCTAATTGATGCTGTTCCTAAATTTAGACCTGAATCAGCCTGTAAACAGTGGTCTCATGTATGTTGGGGACATATATTATGCCATTCTTACTTGAATCATAGATTTCTTTGGCTCTGAAAGGGAACTTAGTAACTGTCCAACAGAGCCTCTTCAAGACAGGGGCCCAAGAAGTGACCTGTATGAAGCCTCGCACCTACCTAAAGGCAAGGAGGAGACCCCAGACATGACAGCTCTCAATCCTGAAGTCCTTTATTAAGAATAAGTTGTTGGCTACTGTTAAAATACTCAAATATTTAATCAGTGCATAGATTCAGGACATAACACCTGAAAGAAAACAACAAAACCAACCCAGGGTTGAACTTGACACAGGAGGACTGACAGCTACAGAAACCTATAGCTACTATAAAAATGCAAACTGTTCTGTCTACAAGCAGAAGATGTAAATAACTTTAAAGCTGCAAAAACATATACAGGGTATTAAAATCCATAAATCCGTTAAACCAGAGTCCAAGTTTCAAGTAAATGTAATCATGTGAGTACTTGGTTTTATGTATAAAGAATGTCTCCTGGATTGCAAGTATTTTTCCTTACTCATCCGGGCATCCCACAGTCAGAGTCACAGTTATCCAGCAGGTCAAACTTCATGCCCTTTACCTGGAGGTGTGGAGAACAAAAATACACCTTAGGACATGAGGGAAAAAATATTTCACCTCCCTTGTCCTTGTGTCGGGTCAACATCTTGACCACTACAGCAATGGTTACTCTTAACCTACAAAGACACCTGAGTCTTTTGACACTGTGTGTCTGGAGGGCTCCTCATCCCTAGGAAGTGAGGAGAGATGACAATTTCTTGTTTTCATAGCACTTCTGTACTATATGATAGATTGTATGATAGAAAAATTGGCTCTGCTCTCATGTCCAGGAAGTAAAGTCAACTTTTAACTCTTGAACACTGAGGGCCTCCTTTCCTAGGTTTATGAGCCTGACTTACAACCAATCAGTACACAAAGGACCCTAGCCTTGGAATTGGACAGAAAGCAGCATCCTTCCCCAACAACTGAGATCATCCTAGGAGAGAGTGTTCACCATGTCACCTCAAAGGGGATGCCACTGACACCCTCCAAAGAGATAAAAAGCCCCAGGACGCTCTACTGGACCCAAGGGTGCCTGACTTATACCTTGAAGGCAGCCTGGACTTGGTGATGATTCAGTCAGTGAGGAATAATGATGATGAGCATCCATTCTTACATTGTATAGTCAGTGATGGAAGACTTTTCATGTGCCGGTCATTGTTCTAGATGCTAAACAGGGAGCTAGCTGCCAGGAGCTGCTAACAACTTGCCTGGGTCCTACCACTCCCCAAGAAACCAGGTCCCAGCTGACTCAGCAGGTAAGGCCACTTGTGCTAAGTATGTCCCTGATCAGTTAGCCTTTCCTCACTTCTACCACTGCCTGGGAGTTCCTGGGAAGCAAGGGGCATAAGTTTTGGGTGTAGAAACCTTTCTTTCCCAGAGAGAAGGCCAGGGGAGGGAAGCGGCTGCAGAAGGTGGAGTCGGGTGGGAAAGGCAGAGCTGACTGACAAGGCAGAAAGTGACTCTGGAGATTAAATGGAAATGACAGGCTCTGACCGGGTTTACTTCTTATAAGTAATGGTAGGTACATTAAGAGATAACATGCTGGGGCCGATTCAGTAGTGTAGTAAGCTAATCCTTCGCCTGAGGCAAGCCAGCATCCCATATAGGAACTGGTTGTGTCCCAGCTGCTCCTTTTCCCATCCAGCACCCTGCTTATGACCTGGGAAAGCTGAGGAGGATGGCCTTGGAACTCTGCACCTTGGGTAGCCAAGAATCTCCTGACTCTTAGTTTCAGATCAGCTGAGCTGTGGCCATTGTAGCCATTTGGAGAGTTAATCAACAGAGAGAAGATTTCTCTATACATCTCTTTTACTCTGTGAAAAACTGCCTTCCCAATAGGAATGAATAAGTCTTCTTTTTTAAAGAGCTATTATGTTGAATGTGTATTTCAACTAAGTGCTGTACATGCACTATCTTGTGTGCTTCCCACAGCACCCCAGTGAGATGGGTGCTTTTCTCATCCCCATGAAACAGAGAGGAAAATGAAGCTTAAAAAAAGGAAATAATAGGTCCGTGTTGTTGCACAGAGGATTAAGCTGCAGTCTGTGCTGTCCATTGATGCCCTGGACCCAGGAGACGGCACCACCTCGGATCAAGCTCCCTGAGAAGATGGCCCATGTACTTGAAATCCTGCCACCCACATGGGCATTTCAGGTTCCTGGTTTCAGTCTAGATCAGCTCTGGCCATTGCAGTCATTTGCAGAACGAATCAGCAGATGGAAGATGTGTATTTCTCCTTCTCTGTCACTCTGCTTTTGCAAATAAAGAAAGAATTAAAAGGAAACTTTCCCAGGGTCATAACTGGCTGTTCATCAAAATTGTCTGTCCCCAACCATCACTTTCTACAGACGTCCTATGTGTTAGGGTAGCCATGCCACGCACATAGCTTATGCTTGGCCTCCTAATTGCCTGTCTCCCTCCAAAAGTTCAGTGGGTACCTACAGGAGGAGCCTGCACAGGGCTGTCGAGCTAAGGGGGCAAGCAGAGACCAAAGCTGAGCCTGAGTTGTTTGCCAAGTTAGGTGTGTACTTTGTCATGAGGGGAGGCTATGGAATTGCATCAGATTAAAAAACTGTTTATTTGAAATGCAGAGAGGGAGAGAGAGAGAGAGAGAGAGAGAGAGAGAGAGAGAGAGAGAGAGAGAGAGAGACAGGAGAGATGTGGAGCTCCCACCTGCTAGTTCTTTCCCCAAATGTTGGCAGTAGCTGAGGCTGGGCCAGATCAAAGTTGGGAGCAAGGGATCCAATCCAGATCTCCCACATGGCAGGACCCACCCAGACGCTCTCTATGGGACATGGCATCTTAATTTTGTATCAAACACTTGTGCTGTCTACCCCGTAAGAAAATCCTTCTGGGTGGCAGCAGTCCTTGGCCACCCCTTCTTGGAGGAGAACGAGAGCTAACCTGGTACTGCCACAGTCCTGCTACTCAGTCCCACATGGGCAAGGCTGGCTTCTCAGCCTCTTGAACTCCTGCCATTCTGTAAATCCTAGCCTATTCTCATTCTGCTCTTATAGTCATCTTTTAAAATTAGCATGTCAGTCTCCTGTATTTTAAAGCCTCATTGGCCTATTTAAAAATGAGATGAAGTCCTTGAGGCAGGCATAGAAATCTTCCAGTGTCTTCTTTCGGACAAGCTTGCTAGAGCTATCTTTAGCCATTCTTCTTGAGATAGTCCTGCCTAATCCCCAATCCCCTTCCTCTCACTTCCCCAGAGATGCCTGGGTCCTTGCATAGACCTTCCTTCTTTTGCAAAGTTCTCTTCCACACTTATTCGGTACCCAGAAAATTCTAGTTATTCTACTTTACTCAAAGGTAGCACTCTAGGGTCCAGGTGGTAGCCAAGTGGCTAAAGTCCTCACCTTGCAGACGCTGGAATCCCATATGGGCACTGGTTCTAATCCTGGCTGCTCCACTTATCTTCTGGCTCCCACTTTGTGGTCTGGGAAAGCCATAGAGGATGATCCAAAGCCTTGGGACCCTGTACCCACATAGGAGACCCAGAAGAAGCTCCTGACTCCTGGCTTCGGATCAAATCAGCTCTGTTGTGGCTACTTAGGGAGTAGACCAGCAGATGGGAGATCTTTCTTTCTGCCTCTTGTTCTCTCTGGAAATCTGACTTTCCAGGCCCTGTATGGTGGCCTAGCAGCTTAAAGTCCTCGCCTTGAATGAGCCAGGATCCAACATGAGCGCTGGTTCTAATCATGGCAGCCCTGCTTCCCATCCAGCTCCCTACTTGTGGCCTGGAAGGGCAGTCAAGGATAGTCCAAAGCCTTGGGACCCTGCACCCAGGTGAGAGACTCAGAAGTTCCTGCCTCCTGGTTTCATATCGGTGCAGCTCTGGCCATTGTGATCACCTGGGGAATTAATTATCAACAGACGAAAGATCTTCCTCTCTGTCTCTCCTCCTCCCTGTGTATCTGACTTTCCAATAAAAATAAATAAATCTTTAAAAAATCTGACTTTCCAATAAAAATAAACTTTTTTTTCCAAAGTAGCAGTCCATATTGCGTTTCTCCATTTCTTTGGGTAGCATTGGCTGTTTTGTTCCTTGAAACCCACATATGTTCATTGTTATATCAGGACTTTATCTTTTCCCAGAATTTTATCTTTTGCCATTTTTGTGTGTGAGTCCCAAAACTCTGGAGCCAGGTTCAGACCTAAGTGTGTGACAACAAGCATGTCACTGTGTGTTTGTAAGCTTCCACTGATACATGAATTGGACTGGATTATGCACACACGCACACACACACACTTCAGGTGTTAGGTTTGATGAGATAATGTATAGTGCTTACCAGAGAAGGAAAACAGTAAATGTTGAATAAACATGAGCTGTTTCTTTTGCCTTTTATTTATAGGATGCATAGGAAGTTGCATAGAAGCTAAAACCAACTTTGATTCACGTGTTAATGATCGGAGGGTCTCACCATGTGCATCCACTTGGGACATATTGCCAAATCTATAACAGAAGTCTCACAGAGGGGCTGGCTTTGTGGTGCAGTACGTTCAGTTGTCACCCGTGACTCTGGCATCCCACATGAGCAGATTGGAATATTGGCTGCTCCACTTTCCATCCAGCTCCCTGCTCATGTGCCTGGAATAGAGGCAGAAGATGGTTCAAGTGCTTGGTCTCCTGTCACCCATGTGGGAGACCTGGATATAACTCCTGGATCCTGACTTCAACTTATCCAGCACCAGTTGGTATGGTTGTTTGAATCTGGGTGGTGATCCAGGGGATGGAAATACACACACACACACACACACACACACACACATCTCTCCCTTTCTCTTTCTCTCTCTCTCTCTTCACTGCCTCTCAACCTCCTTTCATGTAAATGAGTAAACATTTAAGAAATATACAGAAAAATCCCTGTTCTTTGAGAAAACATGATAGGTAAATTAGTAGCAAACCATGGACTATTCCATAAAGGCACACATTTAAAGCTGCATGCATGTCCGAAGGCCCCACCCCTCACCATGTTGATGGCCAGTTAACACTGTTTCTATTGTCAACTTGGCCTTTCTCACAATGCCATATGGCAGTGTATGAACTACACTTGCAACAAAGGGGTCAGAAGCACAGATTCCGACAAAGCATGCCTGGGTTCAAATCCCAGATCTTCTACCAAGTGCTGTGGCCCTAAAACAAGTTGCTAAATTCTGTGACGTGAGACGTGATTTTTTTCCACCTGTAAAATGGGGGTGATAATGTATCCAGTCAGTGGCATTGCCAGGAAGATTATATTTTTCATTTAGGATGTGACTGATATGAGTTAGGAACTTCATAGCAATGTCTGTATTCACTTGTTATAGCAGGCACCCGTATAAAAATGGGATTAAACTGTTCTTGAGGTGATGGAGAGAGAAATGGCTAGAATTTCATGCTCAATTTTTCTGAGAATGTTTGGACTAGGAGGAGAGTTTTCACCTCCTTGCTGACCACTCTGGATAGGTATGAGGAAGGGGGTGAATTCTTCAATTGAGAAATATAGTATGAGATGTTGGAGAGGAGCTTCAATATGACTTCCTGAAGATAACATCGTTGGGGGACAGAGGGACAGGCTGATGGCAGAAGTGGCATGGAAGAGCCTCCTGGCAGAGCTGAACATGGAGTGTAAGAATCACAGTACCCGGGTCAGGAAAATGAGAACTGCACATTGTTGCCTGAGCAGCAGGTAGAGGTGTCCTGGAGGGTGGAGCTGAGCCATAGAAGGTTTACCTTGGTTCAGGGGAGCCACCTGGAACCTGGCAGGTAGAAAGCAATCAAGAAGAAGAATTTTCTGAGCAACCATATATTTAAAAACACTCTCAGGGAAACTGAAAAATATTTATGAAAGCCAAGAGAAGAGAAAAATGGATTCTAATACACTCACCCCCCTATCTGCTACCTTCAATGTGTACATTCCATTTATTTATACTCTACTCTATTTCTCCCTAGCTTGGACTTTCTGAAACAAATTCAAAGCACATCATCATTGCATCCATGAGAATATCAGTGGGGCTGGCACTGTGACATAGCAAATAAAGTCATCTCCTAGGACACTGGCATCCCATATGGGTACCAGTTCAAGTCCCAGCTGCTATACTTCCCATCCAGGTCCCTGCTGGTGCACCTGGGAGAGCAACAAAAGATGGTGTAAGTACTTATGTGGGAGACCTGGAAGAAACTCCTGGTTTAGGCCTGGTCATTTGAAAGAGTGAACCAGTGTGTGGAAGTCTCTCTCTCTCTCTCCCCATCTCTCTGTATAATTCTGACTTTCAAACATTTAAGACATCTTTGAAAAAGTGAACAGCAGCAAGTATCCCTAAAAGATAAGGAATCATTTCTTTTCCTAGCAGAGCCAAACTGCCATCCTCACGAACAGACAAGTTGCCCGCAGGTGAGCGCTAACTCCAGAGGGGAATCTCATAGCTGGCCCTGCCCACTTTCCCTGATGGGCTTTTCTTTCTACCAGGCGGATCCCACTTCTGGTTCCAAAACTCATTCTGAGGCATGGCATGGTAGCATACTGGCTAAAGCCCTCACCTTGTGTGCACTGGGATGCTATATGGGCACTGCTCTGTATTCCAGCGATTCTACTTCCTTTCTAGCTCCCTGCTTGTGGCCTAGGAGAGCAGTGGAGGATGACCAAAAGCCTTAAACCCTACATTGGCATGGGACACCTGGAAGAAGCTTCTTGCTCCTGGCTTTGGATTGGCTCAGTTCCGGCCATTGTGGCTGCTTGGGGAGTGAATCGAATCATGGGATGGAAGATCTTCCTTTCTGTCTCTCCTGCTCTCTGTATATCTGCCTTTCCAATACAAATAAGTAAACCTTAGAAAGAGAGAAAGAAGGAAGAAAGGAAGGAAGGAAGGAGAGAAAGAACGAAAGAAAGAAAGAAAGAAAGAAAGAAAGAAAGAAAGAAAGAAAGAAAGAAAGAAAGAAAGAAAGAAGGAAAGAAAGAAAGAAAGAAAAAAAAAAAGAAAAGAAAGAAAGCCACTTCCCTAGATTGGAAGGGAACAGCTGAGACCAACATCCACATGGGATGCCAATATTGCAGGCAGTGGCTTTACTCACTATGCCACAGTCCAGTAGGCAGATTTTAAAAACAAGAAAGATTAAGTAGATTTTCTTAGCCCTTGATCAGGCTCAGGAGGCAACAAAGACTAGGACATTGCCCAGGAAGGAAGGGTGAAGGCCTGTAGCCTTTACAGACAGCATCAGGCAAGACCCAAGATCACTGCCCACACTGACAAGTGCTGCCTGTGTGGTCCATTCTGTTCAGTTATGTGTGCTGTCTCTGTGAGTCCTCAGGTTCCCAGCACACAGGCGGCAATGGGACTAAGTGATTGCAGTCTGTGTGCAGGGACACAGCCTTTGGACACCACGGGGAGACCTCACACAAGTCTGCCCTGGCAGTACTAGCAGTTCTGGTGGTTCTGATAGCAACAGTACTGTGCTGGGCACTTTCCACCATTCACTCAGATACCCTTCCCAGGGGCCAGGAAACCAGGAGATGTCCTCCCTCCTAAACTATACATAAGGGCTCTGAGAAGGCAGGTAACCATGCCAGGAAGCATCTGAATGAGAAATGAACCTAAAAGGCAATCCAATGATAAATGTCCTTTGGTTATTTTTGATAAAAGCACAGCAATTGAATGGACCAATTTTCTCTGAAGCAGCCTGGGCTTTGGACTGGATCTTGGTCTGCTCTTGGGCCACAAGGACATCACCCCCAAAAGCAGCAGGTGAGGAAGGCCTAGGCATGAGGGTGCGGCTCCAGCGTGGCCTTGGAGGGTTCTGCTGACCAAATGAAGCAGGCCCCCACCCCACCCAGAATGAATCTGGCTGGCAGGATACTTGGTTGGAACCGCACTTGGAGCTTGAGTTGTGCTCACTGCTTTTGTCACGCAGCACCCCCCACCCCACCACACAGAAAGAGAGAGAGAGAAAGGAAGGAGCTCGCATTAATAGCAGGGAGGCTTTACCCACAAACAATGCGACTGTCCTGGGTGGGGTGCCTCTGCAGGGTGGTGGAATCCCCAGGGCCACAAAAGACCAGTGTCGCTGTCCCGCTTGGTCCTTTTTGTGGCTGGACCCATCCACATAGTCCTAGACCAGGCACTTTGTTGTGTTGGTGTGTGGACACAAGGAAATGCTTCTCACCACGGTATCATCTTGTGATCAAGGGACTGTTTTTGTGGGTTTTTAATTTTGTTTAGTGGAAAATCTATACTTGAAAGTTTGGGGCGCTGTTTCGTTGTAATTTGAACTTCAGGAGTCGCCTTATTTTCTGGGTTTGAATGGGTCCAGCCAGAACGCAGGCGGGCAGCTCCTAGCTATCTGCTTAAGGGCTCAGATTTGTCTTTGGCTTCTTGTACGGTTTGGGATGAGACCCCGCGTCCCAGGGGAGGGGGGCAGGTGTTGCTCCAGTCGAGCGAATGGAACCAAATTACAGTCCCGTCTGTCACCTCCTCTGGGAGAAGATGGAAGGAGGGAGGGGAGAAAAGGGAAGGGAGGGGGCGGGCAAGCAGAGGAGGGAGGCGGGAGGGGACCGGCAGCCCAGAGACCTCCTGCCCTGGTTGCCCCAGCTAGGCGTCTGCAGTTTGCGCCCAGGGTCTCCTGTGAGAAGTCACATCCCCGCCGAGCTGCCGGCAACTCCCCAGCGGCTGCCTCTACGCGGCGCCAGCAAATCCGTCCCACTGGAACGGGTTTTCACTCTGTTGACCAATATATTTTCTGACCGTTTTGATTTGGGGGACTGTGTTGAAATCAGAAATCAGATTCTGCTGAAATCAGAAACACGTTCGCCTGAATTTTGCGGCTGAGGCTCCCATGCATGCACAAGTCGGTAATGAAGCCACAGCACAGTGAGCCTGTGAGTCTGGGTCTCTGGGTAAACATGTTGGCTGCAGCCTGGAAGGGTTAACGGGGGCGAGATGGCCAGAATCCTGCTTGCATGCATCCCCTGAAGGTCTGGAAGGCGCTTTGCAGGTCAAGCCAAAACCGCCTTGATCTCAGGATGTGCGTTCAGCTTTCCTGGGGCAGGCTCCCTGGGTCGCGCCTTGACAGAAACCCCAGAGGGTAGAGCCGTGTTATTCTAAGCTGCCTGAAGTGGGTGGGGGGGAGATATATATATTGGACAGGGACAGGGACAGCAATGGACAGGGATAGTAAATGGCTAACACTTTGCTTTTGCTTTCGCTTGTATATGGAGTATTATCACGCTCTTGGGAGACAGTCCATGGAACCTCTGAATTCAGGTGGAGAGCGGTCATCCGCAGAAACAGGTCTTCTGATTGCAGGAGGAAAACAGCTTTTGGCAAGCCTTCTTCTACGTGCTGCCTCCGGGGTGGGAAAGGTTAAAGCCATTGTCAGCTCAAACTAGCTCCTTCAACAAGCAGAGAACTGAGGCATAGAGCGGCAATGCACAGCAAGCTGAGGAAGATGCACAGTTCTCCCCCTTTGCCTTTGACAATAACATGATGGATAGAGAGGATTCCTGGTGAGAGGAAAGGAAGAACTGGCAGCAGACAATGAGCCGACCTTTCGATGGTGGCTGAGAAGACTGTCCATCCCACGTCCCTGGAAAAAGTAATTCCATGATTCAGCTGTTGCTGCTGCTGGGTATGCCAGAAGCACCCAGATGTTCCCGAACATCTGTGTAATTGGCAGCATGTTTTTGTGCTGAATCCAGATGTTTAGCGCTGTGCAGACAAAGACCAAAACCTAGATGCCGCAAAGGGAAATTGGTAACTGGGAAAAGGGAGGTCAAGATTGGGTGGGAGGGGAACAGAGTGACGACAGAGGGAGAAAGTCAGTACAAAAGGCAGGAACAAAGATACAAAGTCAAAGCAAGTCTATTATATTTTCAAAACAAGACAACTTCCAGATACGCAATGGCCCACCACCCACACATTGGCCCAGCTCTCAGTCACCCAGGGAAAGATGTACCTGTCTGCCAGCCTACCAAAGGGAAAAGCGATGAATGCATCATAGAGGCAGTAGCTATCGCACACAGGAATGAAAAGTCAAAGGTTGCATTCAAGGATAGTCACATGCAGGAAAGCTCTGAGCCCTTTTCCCTGGGCCACATCGGCTTCCTGTTATCAGTCAGGATGCTGAGCATGGTGCAGCAGACAGAGCCAACCATGGTGTAACAGGAGAAGGGTAATTGAGTGGGGGAAGATTGTGTGGTTTGTTGACAGATTTAGGGGAGGGGATGCTGATGGAGGTGATGGTGGTACTATGTGTTAGGCTTTCAGAATGACTCACAAAGGCCCCTGTAATTCCCAAGCTGTCTGCTATCTATGAAATGCAAATGAGGAGGAGAGTGATATCATGTTGGATTATGGCCACGGGGAGTAATTATTTAGACATTAAAGGCTATTGAAGGGAGTGGCTGACAATATTAATGATGTCCAGATGGACAATGTGATGCAAAAATTATTTTCCAGTACAAAGAACAAGGGAATTTTTATCAGCTTTGCTCTTCTGTTCGACAGTGTCCCTCCTTAAGGTTTGTTCCTCAAAGGGATGGTGACACTTGCCCAAGATGGTCTCTAGCATCAAGGTCCCATGGGATTTGCAAAATGAGTCACACTCTCCAGGTGCTCAGAGGAATGTTTCAATCCACACACAAAACCTCTGCACAATAATATGATGCTAAGAGAGGAAATTATCCCAGGGATAGTGTATGTCAACAAACTGGTTACTGGAAATTCTCTTCTTCCCAAACATGAAGCTCACAGCAACTTGTTGCCTTCATGGCATTGTCTTTTCCCTGACACCCTTGCATACAAAAATGACTACTTGGCCCTTGCTAATGGTATTTGCTGCACAGGCACAAGGAACAGTATTCTCAGTCCTGGATAAACATGGTCTGCATGAATGGAAATGCACTCTGGCCAAGACCACAGCAGGAGTGAAAATGGGAGGAACCCACATTGTGAGGTCCAAACTGTGAAAGATTCATAGACCACAGAGGATACATGGAAGGCAGCTTGAAGAAGATCTAAAGGACAAGTATGCTGATCTGCACACAGTGTTAGCAATGATACTGAGAGATCTGATTGGGAATTTACCAGGGCTGCAAGCCCTGCTGCCTGTCTTCCTGATTCATGTAAGAATGAATGAAGGAGCCAGAAAACACCAAAATGTGTCTCAGATTTGGCATTCCTGCGCAGAAAGGGGGATAGGGCCACAAGTTGTTGTTGTTGTTGTTTGCATTTGAAAGCTGTTTAATGGGTAAAGGAAGTAGGATTAAGAAAGCAGATGAGTAACTCTAAAGACAATTTCAAATCATTTTCTCAAGTCTCATTCTCCTGGGTGACACAATACCCAACAAAGATCAATTGATGTAGACGATCATCCTCTTACACTAGGCACCTTCTATATGTTCCCATAACCCTAGTAGCAACCTCTATCGCAATGCCGATATTTCTGCACCATGCAGATCTGTTCACTTTTCTTTTGTTGATTCTTCTTTCAAGTTACAAGTTTCTCATAGGCAGCCAATCTGACTTACTGACCATGAACTCATCACCTGTAGCATGCTTGTTGTACAACAAAGCCTCAATGAATGCTTGGATCATGATCTGTAAGGACACCAGAGGAAGCTCTATAAGCTGTTAAAGAGAATTTAACATGGAAGCTGGACAGGGAAGAAGACAAATGTTGATGAAATTGTTGAGTCCATTATTCTGGACTATGACATCTAAAGAACAACCTTGCCAAGGGTATCTAGCCATTATTAAGAGAAATCAGTTGGGCAGAGGCTCAGGAATGGATGTGTTGCTTTGTCATTATGCTAGTTCAACTCAGTTACATTGAATCTAACTCAATAGATATTTACTACCATCATATAGTATGAGTAATTATAAAAGGATAAGGTCAATGTTTACAGGAAGTACTTAAGGTTTTTGTGTTTGTGGAAAGCACAAAATGAGTGTAATAACAGTACCTTCTTCAAGGGATTTTTGAAAGAAATAAAATGTTTAAATATTGCTTAGACTATGTCTAGAATTCATAAAAAAATCTCAAGAACTTGACAATAAAGTAACTTGCAATCCAAGAAAAATACGGCCAAAACATGGTGTTGAAGGAACCTCTTGGGGGCTGACATTGTGGCACAGCAGCTGAGCCATCACCCAAAACGCTGGCATTCATATGAGGGTAGTTTGAGTCCTGGCTGTTTCCCTTGCAGTTCAATTCCCTGTTCATGTGTCTGGGGTTCAATGGGAGATGACCCATATGCTTGGGCCCCTGCAACCATGTTGGAGATTTGGATGGGGTTCTAGACTCCTAGTTTTGACCCGCCCCCTCTTCAGCCACTAATGCCATCAGAAGAGGAAAACAATGGGAAGATTGTTCTCTCTCTTTGTGTCTCTCCTTCCCTCTACCTCTCCCTCTTTGTAAATCTACCTGTTCAAATGAAGAAATAGGTTTTTTTTTAAAGAAGCCTTTTGGGACAAGCTACAGTTGCTAGATCAACTGGACAGCTGGTACAAACCTAGCTGTTGTGACCATTTCAAGAATGAATAAACCAGTGAAACATACCCATTCCTCTATTTTTTTCCTCTCTCCTTTACAAATGAATAAAAAACATTTTTGGAAAGTATAAACACTTTAACCAAAGGAGTTAAGTGATCAGTTCTTCAAAGAACGGATATGGATATTGAATAGCTTACACAGAGATGTTCAATTGTAATAGTTCAGTTATGAAATACATACAAATTAAATTTGTGGAAAAAAATAAGAATGTTGAACAACTTATACTGCTTAGAAACTTATGTTACCACTCCCTTCAAGTTTTTTTCCCTCAAAGTGTATAAACTATATATTAACAGAAAATCTACAGATTCATTTCTTCTTGAACACACTCCCATTAGGGCCATGGAATCCAGTGGTTTTGGTGTGGCAGCCTCAGATAAAAAGGCCACAGAAGTGTCGCAGCTTTGCATGAACCTGGATCTTCCATTGCTCCAGCGTCTTTCCACAGCGCATTAACTAGACCATTGGCCAGAACCTGGCTTTGAGTCCCATCCTTTCCATCATTCCATCTGTTCAAGAACCGGTCTGGAATCTTGTAGTGACGTGCACTCTGCGTAATGGTGTTCACCCATTCTACTTCCTCCTCAGTGAGTTCCATCTTCTTGTTGAAATTAATGTCTGCTTTCTTCAGCACCACAGCAGCAGATCTTTGACCCACACCTTTAAAGGAAGTGATGGTGAAGGCAGTTTCATACTACCTGTAGATATTGGTATTGAATACTCACAGAATGTGCTGGAATTTCTCAAGGATTATTAGAGATACGCTAGTGGCAAAAGTGGTGGCATTTAGGCCTCCTGTGGAAGAGCCAGCACATACACATATTTTAAAAACTATTTCTATGTTCCTTTCAGGTGCTGTACTCATCTACATTTCTTGTCTGCAGATATTTTTGTGCATGGGTTCATAAAATTTGTGTTCAAATTATTTGAGGGGATGAGCACTGGAAAGTCCTATTGTACTATCTCTCAAGATAAATAAACTTGACATTAGAATTAAGAAAAATAATTCAGGGCCTACCTTCTTTTTTAAAAGAATATTTATTTTTATATGAGGGGCAGATTTACAGAAAGATAAGGAGAAGTAGAGACAGAGAGTGAGGTCTTGCAACTAATGGTTCACTCCCCAAATGGCCACAATAGCCAGAGCTGAGCTGATCCAAAGCCAGGAGCTTTTTCTGTATCTACTACATGAGTGCAGAGGCCCAAGGACCTGAACCATCCTCTGAGGCTTCTCCAGCCCATAGGCAGGGTGCTGAATGGGAAGTGGTGCTACTGGGATTCAAAATAGAGCTCATATGGAATGCCGGCTCTGCAGGTAGAGGACTGGCATATAAGCCACCACGCCAGTCCCAGGGACTGACTTCTAGTGCAGCAAGTTAATCTGCCACTTGTGATGCCAGCATCCCATATCAGTGCTGGGTTAAGTACGAAATACTTTGTTTCCCGATCTAGATCCCTACTATTACTCCTGGGAAGGGAGCAGAGGTTGGTCTGAGTATTTGGGTTCCTGCTGCTCATGATGAAAACCAACATGGCGTCTCTGCCTCCTGTTTTTCCCTGTCCCACACTTGGAGGAAGCAGTCATTTGGGTCTGAATCAGCATACGAGTGATCTCTCTCTCTTTTTTTTCTCTTTTTCAGTCACTCTGCCCTTTAAACAACCCCATAAATGAATCTGGAAAAAGATAATTCAGAAAATATATGATAACTACAAAAATAATTCTGAGTAGTAATCCTGACAAATATAAGCAAAAATATCAAATTCATTGCAAGAACATAAAATGATAAGAAAAGGAAAATGAAAGGTCAGCATAATTTTTGGAGTAAAATAATCTAGTTAAAGAAGGAAAAGTAAGTAGAAAGGTTAGAAAAATAGAAGCAGGGAAATCTTTCATAACTTTGAACAAAAACATGGAAAATAAAAGGGAAAAGCTAAATCGTTTGATGACTCATTGGATCAAAAATAGTAATCTATGACAGAAAGTGAAATAAATGAAGGAGAAAATTTTGAATAAGTAATAGAGTTACATTTTCAAATTGAAAAGACACTCCTATACAGTCTCTCTGTTGCATAATCTCTCAATTTCTTTGTCTGTCACTTGAAGGCTGTTATTTTACCCACCTCAAAGGATTATAGGTTTGATAATTAAAAAAAAACACTTAGAACAATGCATGACATATAATGAGTATGCAGCAAATTTCATTTATTTTTTCTATTCTGTTACTGAGTATGGAGCAGGATCAGTACAGAAACACTGACAGATAATTGCATAATTAGGAAATTTTAGATTTTCAAAGATACAAAGGAGATTCTAAGATTTTTCAGAAGAAAATAATGTCCTATGAAAGAACATTATTTGGGGAACGACGCAGTGGCTTTAAACATGGATATGGATACCAGTTCTAATCTTTGCAACCCTGCTTCCCATCCAGCTCCCTGCTTGTGCCCTGGGAAAGCAGTCGAGGATGGCACAATGCGTTGGGATCCCGCACCTGCGTGGGAGACCTGGAAGAAGTTCCTGGCTCCTGGCTTTGATCGGCACAGTTAGGCAATTGTGGCCGCTTGGGCAGTGAATCATTGGATGGAAGATCTTCCTCTCTGTCTCTCCTCCTCTCTGTATATCTGACTTTGCAACAAAAATAAAAAAAAATCTTTTTCTTAAAAGAAAATTATTGTACTGAAATCAGTAACATAATATGCCAAAGAAAACATAACAGTATTTTCAAAGGTTTGAGGGAAAGATGATTTGAATCTGAAGTTTTATACCCTGCCAAGTTATGCCAGTGTGAAACAGCATGAAACCTTTGCTATATGTGCAAATCCTCAGTAAGTTTACATTTTATGTGACCGTTCTTTAAGTAATTTGAGGACATTTACATGAGGGGGGAAAAAGGCCATAAATTAATAAAAACTCAAGATAGAATGAAAGCCAAATGAATGAATCCTACTTAGGAGAGCAAAGAAGGAGCATCCAAGGGTGAAATTGTGATAGTTAGCATAGACAGCAAAGTTCAGTCTAGAGCAGAAATGTGAAAGGTGTCAGGATGGAGGTCCCTAATTTTAAAAGGGATTCTATTAACTTGAGATCTGAGACAAAATAAGTTCAAGGATTATGTTAAAGCAATTAGAAATGTCATTGGAGACATCAAGGGAAAGAAAACGTCAACATTCAAACAAGAAAGAGCCAGTACAAACATGAACAAGAAGTTAGTAGGTTTAAAGAAGACAACTGGGTCCTATTCTGATAAGTGAAGTATGTCATGAAGGCATGGAACAAGTAGGAAATGTGAACGTGTCACAAATATTTAGCAATCAGGACTTTGCAGGAAAGAAGTATTTATCTGCCTTTGGAGTCAGAAATGCCTCCTTTTGAGAGATCCAGAGATTGGGACTTTGGGATTATAGCATATCATTGGGTTCTATGTTATAAATATTTGCATGCTGACAACTTATAAACATTGTTTGTAGCTTGTTTTTCTCTCTTTTTTTAGTATGGAGAATGTGGAACCCATAAATAAGTCTTGGATTATATGATGAAGCCCTGAGTTCATCACTCAACCTCAGTGGTGATCCACCTCAAGTCCAGTTGTATCTCATTTATGTCTCCCACTAATTTCCTCTCCTTGGTCTTTGTATTGTTTGTAAATATACTCAGGTCATATAAAGACATCTATAAATAGTTCAACATTTTGCTCTATAAGACTGTGTTTAAATAAGCTCCATGCATTGGCTGCTATTCCCCTTAGATCCCTTTTAATCTGCAGCATTTTTCCTCATCCTTGCACTTAATTTTATTTATGTGTGGAAATCAATTTTTTCTGTTAAACTTCGCACTTAGTTTGGATTTTCCAACTGAATCACCATTATAGTCATCTGTTTCTTGCATATTCTATAAATTGATAAGTAGGTCTAGAAGCTTAAAGAGATTGGGATGTGAATTTTTGTCATATTTACTTCGCAGTAATGGTGTGTACCTCATTAGAAAGCTCATAATGCATACTCAGTTCTCTCTCTTTTTGTATTAGCAACCAGTGATAATCATAGCCTACATTTATTAGCTCGTTCATGACCGCAAATTATTCTTACTAACTCTCTTATCCCTTCCTCATTTATTGGTTGGGATGCTTCTATAAAATTCTTAGTATCAATTATCTGATTAAGCTGAGGAGAGACAAGATAAATTGTTCTCCTTTCCTTGTAAATTCCAGTTTTCATTAATGAGTGGATGCTCTGGCATTTTCCAAAGAAGACAAATAAGATTTTTGATATGTTTGCATGTGTTTATGAGAACCAAAGATTTAGAATCACTGGTGTGTTTCCACCTATTGCAGCTTTCTGTAATAATGCTTCAATTGTCCCATCCTCAGACAATGACAGCCTTGTCAGATTGGCTGCTAGACCCTTTTGATACAATCCCAGCAGGCTTTTACAGTATTCTTGATGTGACAAGATGTTCCAGTATTGTCCTCTATATTTTATTCCTCAAATATAAAGCCAAACACTTCTCCAAGGTTCTCCAGCTCTTTCTACTGCGACATGGGGCTTAGAGCACGATGTGGATACAGGAGTCCCCATGGCTACTGGTTTGTCCACGGTCAGAATGTAAAGAGCGAAGAAGTCTGTGCTTGCTTTGCTTTGGAATAAGCCATCACTTCCTATTCAAGACTTACGCTGTTTAGTCGTCCTTTTAAAATTTTATATCTCCAACTCCTTTCTTCTATGCTGAAGGTTTCAGTCCTCAATGACAATAAAATTACTTACATATTTGCCTCATCCTATATAAAAAACACAATCTTAGGAACCACAGAACCAACATTACTGTCAGAAATAGAAATGAAACATCCCAAGATTTTTCCCTGAAAATTCTCTTTGTCTTAGAGCATATGCCACCAGGGAAACATAGCTAATTTTATTGTGTTTTAAAATTAGTTGAAATAGTTTCTCTCAATGTGGAAATGCTACCAATTGCATTTATAGTTAAGATCAGTGGTTTTTTGCTTGTATCTTTCCAGCATCACTTTTTAAAAAGTTTTAATTTTGCTTTAAAATTATGCCATGATTTCATAGTCCAAAATCTATTGCTATAGAATTAGATATATTTCTATGACCACCTTCACTGTATTCTTTTTCTCTCTTCCTATAGAAGTTTGTTTTTTTATGGTTGGCCTTCTTTTTATCATGTAAGCAAGTATGTATATGCATATACACATACTACATCCATGCTTGTATTTGCATATACATGTCCAGACACAGGTATAAGTGGGTTTATTTATACATATATGTATATGTGTGCATGTGCCTGTTTTGCACATGTATGTGAACATATACACAAACATGCACATATAGTCCCATATCTCTTAATTATAGGGGCTTGATCCGAGAAATGTATCGTGAGCTGATTTTGCTGCTGTGTGAGCATCACAGGGCACACTCAGGAAGCCTACATGGTATAGCCTACTCTACATCTAGGCTACAAATACAGCCCACTGCTCTTGGAAAATGAATCTATGCTATATACTATAGGCAGATGTGGCACAATGGCAAGTATTTGGGTATCTAAACTTAGAGGAGGTTCATTAGAATTATTAAAATGTAATTATGCAACAATAAAGCAAACTAGGTGTATCTACATAGGGCATCATTGCCTAGAGCTTACAGGAGTCAAGTTGCTCTAGGTAAATCTGTGAGTGATTGTGAAGCCTGGGACATCATTGCACTCTGCTTTAGACTTCACAAGCATGTACAGTTAGGCTACATTACACCTAGAAACATTTTTTTGCTCTGAACATTCATATACCATTCATATATAATTAATATACACTGATTTGTTCAAAAGTTAGGAACTTCAACCACACAATCCAGTTATTCTATACCTAGTTGGGTCTTTTTCTGAAGGAAATTCCCTTATGATGGACATTTAGGTTGGTTTTGGTCTATCCCTCTTGTAAATATCACTGCAATACAGAATTCTGTGCACTTATCTTTTTGTGCATATTTTGGGCAGATTCCTGGAACTGAGGCTTTCCTCCCAAGTTTTCCCAAGATTATAACCTAAAAGGAGATAATATGCAGAGTGATCCTCTAATTCCATGCATTTTTACTGTGCTTGATTCTGGAACAAATTGAACCCCAAGTGAACCAAGCATATCTGTAATTACCATTAGCCCCCTTTTGGTCCAAAAAACAAGATCAAAAAGAGATGCACTTTAAATGTAAGGTCCCCAAAGGCTAAATGTAAAAGGATAAAAAAGATACAAATATGCTAACAGTAGATATGCAACCAATAATAAAAAGAAATCAGATGTGGCTCTATTGATATCAGACAAAGCAAGATTTAAGAAAGTAACAGTACCAATGATGAAGAGGAACATTCTATAATACAATGGTAAGTGTGCATGCACATGATAACTGAAGTTTTCTTTTAATCCTAAACTTAATTTCCATGTGTCATCAAGGATGGTTGCATTGTTGGAAGTTTCATTCCACTGTCCTTCGGGCTATCCATTATGACTCTGGAACTTTTTAACATATTTTAATATCCAGTAGGATATTTTAATATCCAGCCCCACTACTTGAAGTTTTCCTGGCTTTTATCATTTTTTTCTCCCTCTAAATGTAATTTGAGATTACCTATATAGATCCTGATAATGATGATATTTTTATCATATGATGTGCAGTTTATAACCTAAGGAAAAAAATATTGAGTCTTACTATCCAAGAACATAAGTTCTTTTCATTTATCCAAGTCAATTTTACCAGCTTTTCACCTTTCAGAACACATCCATAGACAATAGAAGATTCAGTAATAATTATAAAACAGAATGTTACCAGTTTTGGCAGTTGTGTTAGTCTATTTTCAGGGGTTATGATGAAATACTTGAAGATGACTGCTTCGTAAAGAAAATGCTTATTGGGCCCAGGGTAGCCTAGTGGCTAAAGTCCTCGACTTGCAGGCACTGGGATCTCATACAGGCGCTGGTTCGTGTCCTGGCTGCTCCGCTTCCCACCCAACTTCCACCTTGTGGCCTGGGAGAACAGAAGAAGATGGCCCAAAGCTTTGGGCCCCTGCATCCGTGTGGGAGACCTGGAAGGAGTTCCTGGATCCTGGATCTCTTCCTTTCTGTAAATCTGACTTTCCAATAAAATAAATAAATCTTAAAAAAAAAAAGGAAATACTTATTTAGCTCACCATCTTGGAGACCAGAAGTCCAACATTACACAACCTATTATTTTGGCCTCTGGTTAGAGGCTCATGGCAGAGGGTATGTCAATGGTGAGAATGCATGCTACAGAAAGCACATGGCAAAGCCAGGAGTCAGTGGGACAGAATAAACAGGTTGACCCTCTTCCTTGCTCTTGAGGAAACCAACCAGGGTTCTGAGAAAACTAGACTAATCCCTAGCAGAGACCCAGCCACCCTCCACATGTTCCCACTAGGGCCCAGGCTTTCAACATGTCAATCCTTGGTGGATATTTTCAAACTATATTCAAATCACAGCAATAAAGTAAAAAGAGAGACATCACTAATTGTAGTTGGAGTCTGGTTTCCACTATATCAACTGCTGGGGAGACTAGAGGGAAGCACAGGGGTAAAGGACCTGTATGTTCTTGTATCCATGAGGTACCTTGGCCTGAAAGCCATGGAGTCAGTTCATCTTGGGCTTGAGACCCCCCAGCATCTCTGTCTCTTCAAACTGGAGGCTGGGTTGTGCGAACTGCTTAGCTTGTCTTTGTCGTAAGTCTCTCATATATTTGCCCAGCTTTTGCTCCAGTAGCTTTTCCTGCATCTCTGTCTTGTGGGCTTTGCCTGCCCCACCCATATATTTTCCATTGCTGATTGACAACATCTCTGTTCCAACAGTTCAGCTGGTGCTTGTTTGCACTGGAGATTTATTCTGTAGTTGGAGGAAGTTAAGAAGTCTGATAATAGAATTAATTAATACAAATATAGAGCTAGAGAGGGTAGCATGGAAATATAAATGAAACCCTATGGGAATCCAAGAACGATGGTGACTAATTATAACTAAGTGAATCAGGAAGTGTTTCATGGAAATTGTTTTTGTGCTGGGCCTCAGAGGGCGTGTCTCAACAGGCAAGGTGGGGAAAAGGCATTCTAGATGATGTAGGGTAAGGGTAGCACCGGAGACATTCAGGGCAGGCGGGTGGTGTGCTGATCTCCGAGGGGCTTAAACACTGTGCTCGGTTTCATTCTGTACATAGTGGTGGGCCTGTGAATGCTCTAAGGAGAGAAATAACATGAGCTCTGAAAATAGTGACCACTTACTGAGATCCAGGCATCCACCCTTAACATTTCACAGATGTTCACCTGCTCAGTCCTCATAATGACCCCAGGAAGAAGATGGATTTGAACTGTAGTTTGAAGACAGTAAAGAGGAAGAAAACAGGTAGCATGAGACAGCAAGAGAGGCCATGGTTTCAATGAACCCCAGTGGACACCAGCTATGACAATGAGAGCTAGAATCAGAATTCTGAATTGGTAGATCTGAGAACCCAGTGGCCAATTCGTTCCTGCAGTCACAGTGGACAAAGAACTGAATCTGGAAAGAGAGTCTCTGAGCAAATCATACCAGAAGACCCCTACCTTGGGATCTCAGCACCCCTGCATCCCGATAATTTCATGTCTCGGGAAGATGGAACAATTGCCTCAGCTGAATAAAACACTTGGAGATCAAAGAGAGTTATATTCTGATGGGAGACCAGACAGAATGCAGAAGCAAATTAATGAGGAGTATATATGCAGCTCCTCCTATATATGGAAGGTAACACACTAGGTGTTTCATAGACCCCATCACATACAGTCAGTATTAATGACAACCCTATGGTTATGGGCCTGGCTTTGCACTGGGAAAACCAAGATTCAGAGAGATTAAGCCACAGGCCTGAGCTCATACCACTACCCAGTGGCTGAAGTGAGTTACAAACCCTGAGTTAGACTTCTAACTGGTGCAAGCTGCTCTAAAAGCAAGCAACACATGCATAGGTCAAGTCAGATGGATCTTACATATGCTCGTGCCTTTATTAATCTCCTCCTTCACTTATTTGTACACCAAGCAATTCCTGAGCACTTACTGTTATAAAACACAGACAAGGGCAGCTAACCTGGCTTGTGAGGGTGAGCAGAGAGCTTGCAAAGACCTTCTTAGTTGATACCTGGGTTCATTCTAGAAGTAGAAGTTGCCTCAGCTAAGCTGAGAACATGACAGAAGAATCATTTCCAGACCGAAAGGCTGTGCTTAGGTCTTATCCAGAAGATCAGCAAGCTCTGAATTGAGACCTACAAGCAATTTGGGTTGCCAAGGGCAAAGATGAGAGGCAGTGGGGCAGGAGGCTGATGTAGGGTGTTCTGCTTAAGCTTTCACACTGCAAGCCTTGGGGAGCCATTGAAGGGCAAACTTCACATTCACTGAAGCTCACGCTGGCTGCCGTAGAGGAGAGATGGACACTACTGCATGGGCGTCCCTGAGAGGTAACATTGACCAGGACACAGAAGAGAGGCAGGCCTGAAAAATATATAAGGGTAAACTAGCTGCATGTTGTGAGAGCCCCTGGTGGGGGAAATGGCTGAGGCCCCTTGGGGAACACTTCTGACCTCAGCTGCATGTCCAGCAGGTTTCCCACCTGCAAGTGACTCTCCATGGGGAGTTGGAGCTCCATTCAATCCTTGGGCCACCTTTAGGTGACGTGCTTGAATGCTACCAATCTGGCAGAGTGCTGAGTCTCTATGGGGGCTACTGACCAGGAAGGTGCCCTCCTGCTCCCCCTCCTCCCAGGGAAGGAAAGGGGTCAGCCCAGGAGGTTGGGGTTGCTCAGACCCTATTAGATAGAAGAAACTCATGCCTACAGAAATGGCCCTTGGCCAGTTCCCAGCAGCTAAGCTCTAAGGCGCTGGACTACCCTGCCTGACAAGAGGTTTTTTGTCTGCCTGAGTCCTCAGGCCATGTGTTACCAGTAGAATCAGGCACTTCATGCTAACAGTGAATTGTGGTGAGCACCTGTTTTTGCTCTGAGGACCAGAACCTGCATAGCTGTAGTCACTCACACACCCACAGCTGGCCTATGTGACAGATTCCCTGATGTACACGCGGAACACCAGGGCTAGGGGAGCTCCCTGGATGTCAACGCTTAACGGTGCTCTCACACACTACTCCCAAGATAATTGTATGCATCCCAGACCCTTCCCATTTGTTTTGCTGCATAGTTGTGGCAAAACTGGGTTTGTAACTGTGGGCAGTATCCAGAGACTGTCATACAGAATTTACCCCACACAACACATGTGAGAAGTCACAGCATGCTCTAGAAATGCAATTCATCACTGTGCTGAAAATCCACAGGTTATTTGAATAACACACTCTGCTACAAGAGGGAAATTAAACTTCTCAGCCATGGGTGTAATTCAGAGCTGGGACATATGAGGTTGAGTTATGTAAGTGTGAACTTTATATGTATAATCATACACAACACCTCTACCATTTCATCTGCGTGGTTCTAGAGCACGTGAGAGATCCTTAATGCTAAGCAACCTCTTCACGTTTATTCAGGAAACGACTTTGTTGAGCAGGTGGTTGTGCTCACAGCACACTCTAAGGCCACCCTTGTTTTCAAGTCCAAACCTTGATGTGAGGAACTTTTAGCACTAGTTCTGGTGAGCAGTACACCCTGGTACCACTTGGCAAGGCCTCTCTCAGGTATCCTCACTCCAAGTCTGTGTACCTTCTTCTCTGACCCCTGTCACACATCCTGGCATAGCTTCATCTTCATTTCTCTCACTCTCAGCTACCACTGGTCCCTCGGGTCTACATCTACATTAGCAGCAAGTGGATATAAGTTTTGTCCTGAGCCAGCGCAGTGGCTCATCACACTGATCTTCCATTTGCAGCACCAATATCCCATGTAAGCACTAGTTCATGTCCTGGCTGCTTCACGTATGATCCAACTCTCTGCCTGGGAAAACAATGGAGATGGTTCAAGTCCTTGTGACCCTGTACCCACATGGAAGACCCATAAGAAATTCCTGTCTCCTGGCTTCAGATCATTCGGGGAGTCAACTAACGAATGTAAGAGCTTCTCTCCATCTCTCCTTCTCTCTTGTGTAAAAATCTGCCTTTCAAATAAAAAAAAATAAATCTTTAAATTAAAAATTTTTTTTTTCATTGCAAAGTCAGATATACAGAGAGGAAGAGAGACAGAGAGGAAGATCTTCCGTCCGATGATTCACTCCCCAAGTGAGCGCAATGGCTGGTACTGCGCCGATCCGAAGCTGGGAACTAGGAACCTCTTCCGGGTCTCCCACATGGGTGCAGGATCCCAAAGCTTTGGGCTGTCCTTGACTGCTTTCCCAGGCCACAAGTAGGGAGCTGGATGGGAAGTGGAGCTGCCAGGATTAGAACCAGCATCCATATGGGATCCCAGCGTGTATAAGGCAAGGACTTTAGACGCTAGGCTACCGTGCCAGGTCCTAAAAACAAATATATCTTTTAAAAAGAAGAAATTGTGTCATGTTAAGATCCTATATGAGGCAGAGTTCAATGGAGAAAACAGGAATTTAATACAGGGAGTTGGCATTGAGTTCTTGGAAGAAAAAATAAGCTACTTGGATAGAAGAAAGAAGAGACTTTGTGTAGAAAGAAAAAATGTGCTTATAGCACCTGATATTTTAAATTAAAATTAACTAGAGAGACCGAGAGATACAGAAAGAGAGAGACACACCCAGAAAAAGCCAGGAAGGGCATGGCAGCATAATGTAATCTGCTACTTGCTGTGCCAGCATCCCATGTGGGCACTGGTTCAAGTCCCAGCTGCTCCAGCTCCCATCCGGTTCCTTGATAATGCAGTTGGGAAAGCAGCAAACGATGGCCTAATTGCTTGGGTCCTTGCCACCCCCATGGAAGACCTGGATGACACTCCTGGCTCCTGGTCCCTGGCTTCAGCCTGGCCCAGCCCAGGCCATTGTGGCCATTTGGGGAATGAACCAGAGGATGGAAGATCTTTCTGTGTTTCTCCCTGCTCTCCCTCCTCTCTCTAGGGCTCTTTCACTAAACAAACCTTAAGAAGAGAGAAAGACAGCGCTTCATCTGTTGATTCACTCTCTAAAAGCAGAGCTGAGACCGGGCCAGGCTGAAGGTGGGAGCTACAAACTTAACCCAGGTTTCCTGTGTTGGAGCCAGGAACTCAATTGCTTGACCCATCACTGCTATTTCCCTGCATCTGCAGTGGCGGGAAGCTGGAATAGGAGCTGGACATTGAACCCAGGCACTCTAATATGGGCATTTTAACCAATGGGCTAAATGCTCACCCTGGGACATCAATTTTGACGCTTATAACATAAGCATGTCCAGGTTAACTCTGAAGAAGAGTTCAAATAACTTGAAAGTGAGTTTCCGGGAATTCAGACAAAAGACAGAAGATCCTTAGATGGAATCCTAAGAGTCTGAGAGTTTGTACAATCCATTGTGACCATAACTGATGCATATACAAAAGGTTATTTTAAGGCAGTGGTTCTGAGCTTCTTAAACATAGCCCTACTGACATTTGGGACCTGATAATTCTCTGATACGCAGAATGTTTATCAGAGTCCCTGGCCTACACCCACCAGATGTGTGCAGCAATTCCCCATCCCACTCCCCAGTTCTGATCACCAACAACGTCTGCAGTGATACACTCTCTGTTGGACAAAACCATCCCTAGTTCAGTACTGTTTTAAAGTATAGGATGTGATTAAGTAATAGGAAGATTAGGCTGCTAGCATTTGGAGCCCGGGAAATTCCCAGTTTCATTTCCCATGCTACCTATTTGTTTTTCTTTAGCAAATTCCTTCCTGCACTCTCCCTGTGCCCACATCCCAGGGGCTTCTCCTCTGGTCAGAGCGCCCCCTACTGGGCATGTCATCATTCATCCAAAAGCTCAGCTCTTGGCCCTGGAACTTGGCTGTAACAGAAATCTCTCTTACCCTTTTTCTTCCTTGCTGCTGTAGAAGTTCTAAGCCTGGCTCCCCTACAAGCGTGAAACTTAATGAGTAACTTCTTCCTAGGCCCACGTTAAATTCAGAGATTTGTGAAAAGGGGGAGAAACAATTCTGTGAAACAATTCTACTTCAGCTCAGGCATCAATTGGACAAAAGTTATACAAAGCATTGCCGCCTAGAGGATCTTTTGTTTTACTCCCACGGCAGGGATTTCTTTCAGACGTTACTGAGTCCCCATTATGCTCACAAGTCTAGCCCAGAGATACATTTCTTTGATTCAATGACTGGGAATGGCTCTACAGAAATATTTTCTCTCCTTAATCTCTGTGCCACCATGGGACTTGGGGACCTGATTTTTAGCTGCAGATCAGCCACCCTCACTGAGCCCAGAAGAGGGCAGAAGTCCCGCAAGAAGAGCCTGAACCTATGAACCAGTCCAGGCCAATCTGTAACTTCTGAATTCTAGCTCTGTGCTGGGGACGGGGCCAGGCATAGAAGACACAGAGAGACATGACCCTGCCTTGGGGGAAGCTACTTCAAGATGAGAAAAGTAAAGAATGGAGAAGCACAGGGTGATACAGGAACACTCAGCAGAATGCTGGCAAATGCTCCCAGCAACATCTACACCTGCCAAGCTAGAGATCAACAGAAGACTTTATAACAGAGGGTTCAGGTTAACCTCCTGTGGCCTGAATGATAGATCTCAACGTCTCTAACCAGTCATCATGTTTCTCTAGATGTGATGGGACAGAAGGCACCAATTATAGAGTATTCCTGGGAACAGAAGTATTGCTGCTCATTAAGCATCTGGATTTAACTGCCAGTTATAGGAAATACAGGGGACAAAGGAGCATATTAAATGACACCAGGAAGATGTAATCAGACTAATTCAGAATGATGGGAATTCTATAGGTCAAACCATCCAGTTTCTTTGAGGAGTAAACGAAATGGAACAGAGAAAAAAAGACTATGTTATGAAGGAAAAGAAGCTTAAGAGACAAATAAGCCATATGCAGTATGTAGTTGTGGTTTAGATCATGGGTTAAACAGTTAGTTATAAAGACAAATGTGGATAGCTACCTGAAGTTGAATATGGACTGTGTATCAAATGCTGCAAAGGGAGTATTAGCTCTGTTGAGAATAATAACTGTACATCTGAATTTTACAGAATCCTTATGCTAAATAAAGAAAGGCTTGCGGGATCAAATGATGTGATATCTGAGCTGAAATATTTGTATAATAAGAAAAATAAGTAAAAAGAAAAAGAGAAAAAGTGTAGGGACCAGGCCTTTCTTGTCATTAACATAGATTAACACGCAAGGGAGAATCCATTTAATCTCACCAGTTGGAGTAGAACACAAAAGCCTACAGAAACTGAGTTCAGCTGTATAGCGTGTCTTCAGCCAGGCTTTGGGAAGCAAAAACAGAGAGAAGTAGGCAGGACATGTTCTAAAGCCTCGCATCCAAGAGTGATCCAAAGCCCAGTGGCACAGGCATCTCCTGCCTTATTACAAATGTCAAATCTCAGGCCCACTGATGCTGCATTTTATCAAGATTCCCTAGATGAGTGACATGCACATTCAAGTGTCAGAAACAGTGCTTTAATGCGTGCTTCTGTTCTAATAAAGTTGCCTCATTTTCCAACCTCTGAAAGCTCCTACTGACCAAATCTCAGATTTCATCCAGGATCTCCTGAGAGCAAAGATGTGTGTATTAATCTATTGCAACACCTATCCAGATTCCCTCACTAATGGCGGATCCACCATCTATTTCTGGCCCCTAGCCACACAACATCTTTCCTGCCATGCTTCCTAATTGGTAATCTGCCACCCATGACCTTGGCCAGATGGTGTACTGCCTTGGGACCACTGGCCTCATCAGCTGATTCCACAGTCATGCAGAACCACATTACAAAGGGAGGCTAGAGCCTGAAGCACACATAGAGATGGATGTGCCCCCAAAGATTGTGGCATGCAATTAAAGGGAAAGAACTCTATTAAGTATTTTTATGAGGGGCCAAGGCCCTTTACAGATAAGGGTCACTAGCCCTGCCATTAATCTAGTCTTGCTCTGTCCTCCAAATAGAAAATACTTTACATATGAAGAGATATGAGGAGGGTATAGAGGCAGCAGTGAAGTGCTTCAAATCTAATCAGATAAGTGGGCCTTTCTTCCACTCTCTCTCTTCCTAAGATAGGAAGAAGCTTCATCTCTGTTAGTGGTATCTTTGCTTTTGGGCAGGATTAGCCAGGGTGCAGCATCTATGTCTTCTTTGTGGTTAACTTTTGTTCGCACACATAGATGTTTAATGAAAATCGGTTCTGCTGATTGCCCTGACAAGCAAGCTCTGAGGAATTTCACACTGAATGTCCTAGCTGAGAGGAGGCATGTGGCATCATTTCAGCCCTCAGGGAAATGACCACCACAGAGCAACTGCTTTGGAGAGTGTCTTTGAAGAAATCCTGTCCAGGTTTCTGAGTGTTTGTCGGCAGGCACATCCAACACCTTCTGCACTGGCTCTTTCTGTTTCATTTCAGCTGTGCAAGGCTCAGGGATGCAGTGCCAAGCAGTGGGCCTCAGTGATGGAGGCTGGCCTCAAATTCCCAACTTTATTAATATTGTGTAATATTGTAATACACAATATTAGCTGTGTAATATTGGACTTATCCCTTTGTGTCTTCATGTCCCATATGTAACATGGGGCTACTAAGAACATCCATCCCACAGTTTTGTTGTGTGGACTAGATGGGGTACCATATATATGGTGTCCAGCACAGAGCCTGGTGCAGTGTGTTTACTCTGTCTAGGCAAATGCTTTATTGCAGCATCAATTCTTCAAAACCATTGGGGGTGGGGTATCGACACAATGACTCAGTGGCTCAATCCTCATCTTGCATGTGCCAGGATCCCATAAGGACACTGGTTCGTGTCCCAGCTGCTCTATTTCTCTTCCATCTCCCTGCTTGTGCCTGGGAAAGCAATAGAGGTTGTCCCAAAGTCTTGGGACTCTGCACCTGTGTAGGAGACCCAGAAGAAGTTCCTATCTCCTGGCTTCAGATTGGCTCAGCTCCAGCCATAGTGGCCATTTGGGGAATAAACCAGTGGATGGAAGATCGTTCTCTCTGTCTCTCCTCTCTGTAAATTTCTTTTCAATAAAATTAAATAAAACTTTAAAACATAAAATTAAAAGGCAAAACCCACTGAGAGTTTTAAAAGTCGATTCAGTTCTAACACTAACTAGCTAGAGTTAAAGTAAATCCTACAAGGTAAGGGCAAAGTTCTTTAATGCTAGCAAGCAAGCTGATGTTAGCATTGGATCCACAAGTTAGAGGGGACCAATAGGACTTCTGCTCCTTCGGATGCCAGCCATAGTGGTGTTCCCAGGATACTTGCACTTTTGTTCAACTTGGCCACAAATTGAGGGGCTCCGATGGTCCTGCTCAGGCTCAACAGTTTGGTTTAAGGAGTGGACCTTAGAGAGATGTTTCTTTCTCCTCTCCTGCTCCTAAGTCAACCAGCTCTCCTACCACCAGCCCCCACCCCTGCAGTCAAGGGGTGGGGACACCCACCATGTACAAAGCATCCTGCCAATGGTGAGTGTTCAGAGCTAAATTAGATCATCTTTTTTTTTTTTTTTTAAAAATTGATTTATGTTTATTGAAAGTCAGATATACGGAAAGGAGGAGAGACAGAAAGGAAGATCTTCAGTCCGATGATTCACTCCCCGAGTGGTCACAATGGCCAGAGCTAAGTAACCCAGAGCCTCTTCTAAGTTTCCCATGCGGGTGCAGGATCCCAAAGCTTTGGACCATCCTCAACTGCTCTTCCAGGCCACAAGCAGGGAGATGGATGGGAAATGGGGCTGCCGGGATTAGAACCATTGCGCTTATGGGATCCTGGAGCATGCGAGTTGAGGACTTTAGCCGCTACACTATCGCACCAGGCCCAATAAGATTCAGTCTTACATGACACTAAGTAATGTATGACATTCACTTGAATGCAAAACAAAATGTGGTGCCAAAAGCATACCATAGTATTAGAACATAGAAAAAAAGAGACATGAATTAGAGTGATGAGCCCTGGTGATAGCTCTGTTAGTTCACAGGCCAATGAGGAAGGACAACGAAGTCCAGACATGTTGAACTTCTTTGCTGTACAAGGGCACCGTTTTGTTTCCGTCAACCCATTAAGTGGAAGGTTTCCCAACAATTCTGATTACACACCTTAATTGTAAAATGTTATGATGTTGTCATAAATGCATCCAGTTATAAGTTAGATGTAAACATGTACTGATACATTGCCTAAATCACAAAACACAAAAATTGGAAGATCTAATTTTCATCTGCTTCTGCTTACTTTTCTCACAGTGTGGCATTGCCATACTGTATTTGGAAGGTGGAATTTGCGTTCCTTCTCCTTGAACCTGAGCAGATCAGTAGCTGTGTTAGCTAGACTGGGCTAGACAAGCAGAGAGTGCCTGCCTGGCTGTTTTGTTGGGGGGTACGGGGGTTCCTGAGGTAACATATGGGATGAGATGGCCCACATGGAGAGGATCTAGCAGTTAGCCGTGACTTCTTAGCCTCAGAGTTTTGGATGCCAGTCTTTGAGCCAATGCAGATGACATCCTGTGGAGCTAGGATAATCCATTTCTGCTGAGCTCTGCCAAGTTGGAAATAGTGAGCAAAATCACGATTGTCGCTCTAAACCACCAAGTTTGAAGATGACTTACTTTAATGCATGGTGACTGTGAAAAAGAAATTAATTAACATTTCTCAAACAATATCACTTCATATTGACATAAATCCATTTGCATTCTCATATTTGAACTCATCATACTTTTACTTTATTAAAGTACAGTTTAATATTTTAATATTTCATATTTTGTAAAATAATAATTTAGACTTATTTGTAAGCCCATGAAATTTTTCACATCATACATGGACAAAAAAAAATCACTTCAGGTAGGCATGATACATACCCTATGGATCTTCCCCTTCTGGTTAGTGATGCAAGCATTTATTTTTAAGTCTTGATACTTTTTCATTTTGGTGTGCTTTGAATTATATTGTGTATATTCCACCTCAAAAGGCTGTCAAATGAGCATATTCTGCTGTTTGCTTCTATTTGCTACTTCTAGGCAGGAATCTCTCACTGCCATTTATTTATTTAATGAGGAAGAATTTGGTTAAATCAGATCTAGAATACAGATGCCTTCAACACACAATGGCTTGACTTTGGATTTGTCATTACTACGAAGTTATGAAGCCCATTCAGTGAAAGTTCTGAGTTGTGATCCTTCCCAGGGCTGGAGACAGACTGCAAGCTTGTTTCCCAAGCAGCTGGGCAGGGGTCCCAGGACACAGGGCCCATACTAGCACACGCAGTTGTACTCCGCTGTGTGCTATGGTGGGTAGGTTAAGTAGCGTCAATACATTTTTTCACCTAGGATATTTTCAAATTTTGAAGGATTTACCACAATGCAACCCCACTCTAAGTTGAGGAGCATCTGTGTAATCACGGATACTGTTGGGATTTGCTCACAGAGTTTCTCTTAACCACCTCCCAGACCCAAGCCCCACACTGGACACCCCAAACCCTCCTCTTGCTCATATCAACCTGTTCAAATCACTTGCAACCTCTGTTCAGTGTCTCACATACAGGGTTACAGAGTAAACCAATCCATCTGACTTTCAAATGTACATATTGTGGTGGTCCTATTGCCTGTACAGCATGTCAATCATGGCACTTGTTTGTCTGATGAGCTTATGTGAACTGGTGGCAAAAATTAGCAGAACAACTGTTTTTCAAAGCTGTCTCAAACTGTAGGACTGGGAGCAAGGGTGGACCCCTTTATCTTACCCCAGTAGTCTGTCCCATGCATGGCATATTTCTCTCTTGTGACTGCTTGTGGACAGGACAGCAAAGATAATTTAATAATTGACTCTTCATGCTTTTACTTTTAGTGTACTGGTGGGTTTCAGAAAATGACACCCCACGATTTTCTTCTGAGCTTTCCTTGCCCTACCTCTCTACCCC